>NC_139144.1:29302281-30758239 GCF_964270905.1 Leucopleurus acutus | reverse complement strand
ATTCTGAAATTTAGTCATAGGAGAGAACCTGAATAAATATACATCTAAAAAACTTAATGGGAAATCTTGGATATATTATTTAATGAGTCTGTAAGGAAGATGACCATTCATGCCATAAAAGCAAAATAAAACAAAACAAACAAAAGCAGAAACTAATATACCCTTTAGAATTTGTGACTTATAGAAGCAAAGAAGAAAAAAATAAGGTAAACATGAAACTATAATATAATTAGTTGCTTTTATACCTGAAGCATCACTATTCTATAGAAATGTAAGACCAGAAGTATGTTTCTCATTTAATTTTTAATCATAGAAAATTTAAAAAGTGAGCAGATTATTCTTTAAGTGTCAATTGTGAAAAAGACTAGGTTTTTATAAACACAGTGGGATACATAGTCATCTACTTTCACAGAACACATAGAAAACCTTTTCTTGAATTAAAAAAACCCTTTTCTTTCTTGATTTGCCATAGTAAAGCAATTTTGAAGCCTGAATCTATTACAGTAATCACAGCTTTGCCTGATACGGCATCAAGCTTTATCAGGCACCATTCCTCACAATATAAAGCAGTTGACAAGCTGAAGATAACCAGAAGATTAGTAGAAGTCAAAAATGTGGTTTCTAGCCAAAAAATAAGAGTAGAGTCCATGTGAATGGCAACCTAAGACACCAGGGGTGGGTAGTCAAAATGAACAGTCACCGTTGCAGTGTTCTATAGTGACAGATAATGTTTGCTTTTCGTTAGTGTTTGAGTGTGTGTGTGTGTGTGTGTGTGTGTGTGTGTGTATGTGTGCACGTGCCTGCACGAACTTATGCATGGAGAGTGGAGATCCTAATGTATTTAAATAAGAAGAAATACATCATTTTTATCTAAAGTTTTTTGCTGGAAATACAACACTTATACAAGCACATTTTTGTTCTTGACAGTAGCTTGCTTTGCTACATTCAATGCACATTCCTTCTATTCACTGGGACGCCATAAATAGATCAGTTTATATAAAGAATAACACAAAGTTATTTTACTTCAAACATTTTTGGAAAATATTTACTTTAATTGTCTCCCTGGGCTTGCTGTTGTGATGAAGGTGTTTGAAGATCCAGTGTTAATGTAGAAAAGAACCTGTGCCAGTTATGCTATTAAGATATTCAAGATGCTGCATTGTAAAATAATTGGACAGTAGAGAGCCTGGGGAATTTGGAAAAATCGTTTGGGTAACCAAACATTTATGATTTTACAGTGGAGAAGCTAAAGATTGTTTAATGTCAAGAAGTGCAAGACAGGACATCTGAGCAAGATCAGGCATATTATTATTGAATTCCACTCCTGAATCATATTATTAAACTCTTCAGATCACTTTAATCTTATAAATCATTAAATCACTTCCAGTCCATCCCTGTCTGCCCTTTCCAAACATTTCTAAACACACTTATTGTTTCCTTTCTATCATTTGCATGCCCGTTGAGAAACATAATGTCAGTTTTTCTTGTATCCTGTATGTTCATCTTGTTGCTATTTAGGCGACAAGATAATAAAAAAAGTAAAAGGAAAAATCTCTTTGTAACAAATCCTTTGATATTCTGGTAATTTCTCATGGCTTAAAAAAGAAAATCACACTTTCAGGCTACCACACTTTTAAGAACTAAAGTACAGTGTTATGGTAGGTTTCAAATTCAGAAACAGTAGAACTTTAATTTTTTTTAACTTCTTAACATGACTGAACATCTCATTGATTCAGATATAACCCTCATAAAAGTGGGCTGCTCTTTCCTCAATTAAAATGGAATAAACACATTTTATACACAAAGCAGTATGTATATTACTGGCCTCCAAGATTTAGATATGAGTCCTGCTTCACAGTCCCTGAATTTATCATCAAACCATATTGTTAGACTATTATTGAAAAATTGTGAATGTTTCACATAATTTTTGAATTGTTTGAATTGTCTTGTAGCAAATGAGTAGGGGTTACAGTTAAGAAAATTTATTATTTGTATTTGCTTTACTAGTATTGATAATCATTTTTAAATGAAAAAATTATAGTAAAATAATTGGGGGATCAGAATTTTATCTGACCAGTTTAAAAAAGCCAAAAATTGGGCTTCTCTGGTGGCACAGTGGTTGGGAATCCGCCTTGCAGTGCAGGGGACACGGGTTCGAACCCTGGTCTGGGAGGATCCCACATGCTGCGGAGCAACTGAGCCTGCGGGCCACAACTACTGAGCCTGCGAGCCACAACTGCTGAGCTCGTATGTCACAACTACTGAAGCCTGCGTACCGCAGCAAGAGAAGCCACCTCAATGAGAAGCCCGCGTATCTCAACGGAGACCCAGTGCAGCCAAAATTAAATAAAATTAAAAAAAAAAAAAAAGCCAAGGGGCTTCCCTGGTGGCGCAGTGGTTGAGAGTCCGCCTGCCGATGTAGGGGACACGGGTTCGCGCCCCGGTCCGGGAAGATCCCACATGCCGCGGAGCGGCTGGGCCCGTGAGCCATGGCCGCTGAGTCTGCGCGTCCGGAGCCTGTGCCCCGCAACGGGAGAGGCCACAACAGTGAGAGGCCCGCGTACCGCAAATAAATCAATAAATAAATTCCTGTTTTAAAAAAAAAAAAAAAAAAAAAAGCCAAAAATTTATTTATGTTACTCTCCCTTTTCCTGACAATTTTGTGATAATCTATTAGGAAGATAACGTAAGTCAAGTATGGTTTACATATTTATACATCTTATAGATATTTTTAAGGTCATATTTGCTAAAAATTCATAATAAATAGTTCAAATAAACACACTTTCCATAGAAACTAAGGAGGCTATGTATGTTCAGTTTCCAGAAAAGCAAAGAGATAATTGGGGTAGAGAGTAGCATCCCTTTAAATATGATATGACTGTACAGTGAGCTTGATCACATAGATTTAACTGTAATTATTTGAAATAATATCTCTAAATCTGGTGTTAACACTCTCGGGAGTCTCTTTCTTTATCTAATAATACCTGTAATTACTAAATAATATACTATTCCTTGGGTAGTGTTCAAATAAAATATAAGAAATTACTGTAACTATATTCAGTTCAATGGTCACTTTGTGAAAGACATGGCAGCTCAAAAAGATATTTTTTGGCTATTCTGTCTAATGTATGCAAAGATTAATTGGTGAAATATAAAGCCTTCATTTATCCGAAGCAGATTATCATTTTGATTCTTTTTTTAAAAAAAGAAATCCAATGCATGCTAAATTTAAACACTACAATTTTGTTACATGAGAATATCATTTTTGCTGAAAAGGAGAACTACACATATTTTTTGGTATACCAATTGCACCTGTGGGCAATGCTTTTTTTTTTTTTTTTTTTTTTGGGCAATGCTTTTGAAACAGAAAGTCAATAATTTGTCTTTTTTCCACTTTGGCCACAAAATGGCATTTTCCCAACACCAACCACTTATTCAGGTCCAAATGTTACTTTAGGGAAAAAGGTGATACCAAATCTCATGGCTTAAATGGAAATGGTTACTGGGGACAAACAAACAAAAAATCCATTAATTACTGCATATTAATATTTCAAATTCTTATTCTAACATAGCTATTGGTTTAGGAGAGACTTGTGGTCACTTAGTCCCCAGAGCTACTGGCCCTCTAAATGGACTCTTACCTTTTTGATTCTTAGGCTGATTACTTAAATCCATATTATTCTGCCCAAAGCTCTTGTTCCAGCAATATATGAGCAATGTATGGAGAAACCAGATGACTAAATATTTGTGCTCACTGTTATGGGCCAATAGAACAAGTAAGATACAGCGTCTGTACTGACAGAATTCATATTCTAATAGAGAAGAATAATATGTTTCTTAGTAACTATATCAAAATGCCATCAAGTCATAAGTGTAATTCATTCTGATGAGAATTGGAGAAAACTTCACGGAAAGAGTGACATTTGAACTAACCTTGGAGAATCAGTAGAGTTTGACAGATGATGGTAGGTGGTGAATGGTGGAAAACATTCTGAGAAAAGGAAAGAAGGCAAGAAAAGTCCACGAGGTTTATCAGTGTGAACCTGCCATGTGTATGAATTTCAAATTATAGCAGAGCTTTGCTGTAATATTTTTCTTGTGGTATATGTCACAATTTATCTTTATGGAGCAAAAAGTAAAATTTTACTAGTTTACCTTTTCAGTAAAGTAATGATCTAGTGGGAAAATTAAGATAGTTTTAGTTTAAAATAAATGTCACGCATTATGTTTTATTATTTGAGTAGCAATGTTTTACTCTTTGTTTTAAAAAATGATATTGGAAAAGTTTGAATGCTCAACATTTAGTGAATATTATATTAACAAGCAAGAGTTAGCATTTTTTGTAGTATATTTGATCTTTATTATGAGCCTTTCAGAATTTCATTTAACATTAACATTTGTAGTTTCTAAAAACCAACTTTTTTTCTTTTACATTATTAGGAGGAGCAAACTGACAAATATGGAGTAACAGAGAAAAAATAATATAATTAGCTTCTAAAACACATATAGTTTGAATCCTATATGCTGAAAAAAAGTGATGATGATCAAAGTCTGATTGTGAAAAGACAATGATAGCTAGTAGATTATATATGAAGAGAAAAATCAGTTCCACATATTTGATGCCATGTTTATTGAGTCTATGAATTTATGGGAGGGTAAGGCCATGTGTAAACTACCGAGTTCTATTCTTACTGGTGTTGACAAATTGTGAAGGACAGGTACAGGAGCCATGGAAATGATTAAGAGGCCGATGATTCAATTCATGATAAAATATCACAATGTAATTTGGAGAGATTAAGTAAACAATGTAAGTGCCTATGCAAATATCAATGACATAATACTGGTAAAGAAGTGAATTTACTTGGCTAGCCTAAGAGCAAGTTGTTAGAAATAATAAACTATGGTCAGATGATGCATTTTTGTCTTAATTTTTATGTAAACTGTTAGATTGAAATTAATATTGTGCATTTGCTATGTCTATTGATGTGTGATAGAGTTTGAAGTGATAAATATGAGCTCATTTTAAACCTCTAGTTCCTTGTTGAAGGTATTTTGAAAATGATCACGCTAACACTTGATGTTTCTGGAGCTACAGAAAGATGCCCTAATCAATTAGAAAGAAGCAATGTGGGTGATTTAAAATTAAGTACATGTGCTTGGGTTATTTTTCTTAACCCTTCAAATATATAAGTATTTTTCTTAATATATCTTTTCTTGTGGACACATTATTAGAATACTAATCCTGACTGATACTATTTAATTTCTGTTGATTAATTTTACCTTCAAATGGGAGTTTTCTTTTTTTTTTTTTTTTTCAGTACCCTGGCGTCTCACTGTTGTGGCCTCTCCGTTGTGGAGCACAGGCTCCAGACGTGCAGGCTCAGCAGCCATGGCTCACGGGCCCAGCTGCTCCGCGGCATGTGGGATCTTCCCGGACCGGGGCACGAACCTGTGTCCCCTGCATCGGCAGGCGGACTCTCAACCACTGCGCCACCAGGGAAGCCCTTTTTTTTTTTTTGCAAGTGGGCATTTTCTTAAGGGGAGGGTAATGTGTAAACAATATTCAGAATCATTGTCACTTTGTGATTGTGACTTGCTTTTGTGAAATAATTAATATTTTGGATTCACTTGCTTTTCTCTATGTTAGAATAAATGTAATTACCATAGAACACTCACTGATAATTGTCCCAAAAGCATTATAATATTACAGTCATTAAAAACAGTTCCTTAGGAAAACAAAGTGATATTTGAACATTCTTCTGTCCTTTGTCTTTTTAAGTTGTGTTCTGAAATAAATGAGAGGGTAGAAAATGCAATTACTACCTAACTACTTTCAATCCTTTATTGATCAGGAACTTCTCTGAGAGTTCATTAACTTGGACTTGAGTTGTTTCATCATGTGTCTGATACAGTCGGGTGTCTGATATGTATAGGAGATATAGAATGAGAATAGATTAACTTAGGTAGCAGAAGGAAGAGGTGAATTAAAAAATGAGAAATGAATAAAAACATAATTATGGGAAAACTAGAGTGAATAAAAAGAAGGGAAGACATATGATAAGTCAGTTATCTTTTTCCTCCATTCATTATTCATACAGCGGCTTGAATTTCTAAATTACAATTTTAGTAATATAACATTTTTATACCTTTAAAGCAACTTCTAATCCACCTTCTTAATTTTAGGCACTACAAGAAGACAATGTGAATTTTATCAAATCTCTCAAACATCCTGGTTTTAAAATGGGAAGGGTAAATAATCTTAAATCAGGGAAACTTGATCCTCTTGAAGATCATTTATATGAAGTAGATTATTGCTCATGATGTATGAAACTATGTAGCTTGAAGTCTTTGAGTAGAACAGGGAAGAGATGCTGATGCTGAGGGCCAGGGCTTGCAAGATATCCCTGAATGATGGGATGCAGGTGCATTGCAATTACAAGCCTGCACTGAGTCTGTAAGCGTATATAACAGTATTGCCTCTTCTAACTCTCAGATTTTGTGACAATTTAGTAATTTCCAATTAAAGTCTTTGTACTGGAATGGACAGAAAACTAAAAAATGAATAGAAAACATTCACTTGGACTCAAAGCGTACAGAAATTAAATAGAGCATTTTATAACAAACATACCTATGATCAGTACACCGTTACTCTTCCTAATTCAATCTTGGATCACAGGAAAGTGATATTGGAAGTCACTAGTTCTGATTTGGGTCAGTTTTAAAGAGAAACTTGATTTGTTTTGCATTTTATATAATACAAATCTTTTTCCACTTCAAGAAAGATCTCAAAGGTTTTCATCATGAAGTCTATAACTCCAAATGCTCAATAAATATTTAAGGATAACTAGCTAATGCCATATAATAAAGTTTTTCTATTCATAAAACCAACTGAACCATTCAGTTCAGGCTTGCAAACTGAACTATCAAATGTATTTCAGGTATTTATAAACTATCAAAGTTGTTTATGAGTATCTTCAAAATAAGCATGATTTGAAGAAAAGAAAGAGCCTGGACTTTAAAGACTAAGAAAATAAAATCTTATAATGTATACCAGGGATATCTTTAATCTGTGTTAGAATACACTGTGCTCTAAGATTGGTTCCATTTGAAAAATAAATTTACTGTATAAAAATTTACCAAAACATTCAATTGTCTTTGCACTTAAAATTTCATGTATAATCAAGCTAACATGACTTTAATTCTGTTAGCACGTCCTATATTGAGTTTACTTGTATACAGTCTGGTAGTTTTGCCTTTGCCTATCCTTTTCTCAAGTTTTTAAGGTAAATTTTATAACTAGATCAAGAAAATATACAGGCTAAAATTCTCAACTCAAATTCCAAAAACTTCAATTCATGGTGAAATTAAAATAGGTTATATGAAAAGAAAAATTTGAAATATATGTGCCCAAATGAGAGATTTTGATGCTCTCCAACTTTAGAGCTCATACGGCTTATGTTACTTTGGATTAGCTCATTTGATATGAGTAGCTATGATCTTTTGGAATGATGTAAATTACTTACAGTTATGTTATAAAGTAACTTTTTTTTTAAACAGAGAATCAAAAACAGGGAAGACATAATCTTAAATGCTATCGCACGATGTCTGCCAAGTTAGAAAAGCACATGTAGTGCCACCAAGAGGTATTAGTGAGGCAGATAATTTCTGGTGATGACAGGCTGGGGGATTCCTACTTTGAACTGCTCATAAAATTAGGTTGCAGCTAGATGGAGACTGCGGCTGGTGACTTCTGAAAACTTTTTCCACTCATCTGTGTGGTACCTGGGCTGGGATGACTGAAATTCCTGGGGTCCTTGTTGGTCACCTCTCTCTCCAGGAAGTACCTTTTTATTTTGTATTGCCTTTGTGGCTTTTAGTCAAACAGGCAATGCCTGTTTGAATATCATTCTATTAAAAACTCTGAGCTTCCTATTAATAATATTATAATTTACTACAAAAACAAAAGCCACAGCCTCAAATGTCCTTCAGAAAGGTTATTCTCTATCTTGGGCCCTATGTCAGGCTGTTGAGGAGTAATTCCCTTAAAATTCTTAGGAGCCCTATTATTTAACAAAAGATTCAACACGGTATGTCTTTAAGACCCTCAAGTCTTTTGAAGAGCAGAAATTTTCTATGGGGCATCATTTTTTACCTTAATAAAGAACTTAACTTCCTCAGTTTGGATTTTATCTTTGCCCATTTCTTACTTTGAGAATATTTTGCTGGGGAGAAGAAAGATTTTTATTTTTGAATCCAGCAATTCCTGGTTCCTATATATGTCCTCTAAATTATGTTAAAAAACAGAACTACTTTTTCTTTAAGGCATCTTTCTCTTCCATATTATATACAACTAAAAGAAGCAATGTAGAACTTTCAATATTTGGTGTTGAAATCTGCTTAATTCTCCACAAGATCATTACAATCCCTTTCTATTTTTCACATTACCAGAGATAACAATTTCTGCAACTCTTCTGTCAGCATATAATTGATGCCTTTTCTTCACCGTCCTTCAAGCTCACATCAGCAGACTCCTTGAGTCCTTTCCAGCTTATAGTAACCATTTCCTTAATGTCCTTTAGTTTCTGCCCACTGCCTGATGTGAAAGCTAACATCATATATTTTATTTTTTTTTTCATGCATTTATCCTGAATCTAGGAACCAAACTCTATCCCAGTTATTTACTGCTGCATAGTGAATTACCCCAATAATTCATGGTATACAATGACAACCATTAAATTTGATTGAAATTCTGTGGGTTAGGAATTCAGGTAGGCCATAGCAGGGATGGCTCATCAGTGGAGCCCTACCTAGGGTGGGTCAAATGGCTGGAGATGGCTGGGACAGCTTAAGTAGGGCCATACATTTGCAGTTTTAGTTGTTGTTTTTCCCTTTGAGACCTGCTAGAGCTGGAATATGCGAGATGATTCCTTTGTGCACATGTCTGACAGCTGGGCCTGTGGTGGCTATGGCCACCTCCATATGGCCTCTTTACCTGGCTAACCTGAGTATTCTCATAGCATGGTGGTCTTAGTTTGTTAGACTTTTTACACGGCTACTGTGATAAGCGAGTATTCCTAGAGTCCGGTATTTAAGAGTTTCAGGGCTTGAAAGCTAGTCTTGAACTCATGCATCATTATTCATGCCACAATCTTTTGGTTACATAGGGTCAGAGCAGATTCAGTGTAGGAGGGGCCTACCCAACGGTATGAATATCAGGAGGCACGATTCATTGGGGGATATTTTGTAGACTTAATTAACACATTGCCTATTGTCTAAGTACAAGAAATGGCTGGAGGCCAAGCAGAGCACAGATAATTAAAAGAGCAGTCCTAGAGACTATCATACTAAGTAAGTCGGACAAAGACAAATATCATATGGTATCACTTATAAGTGGAATCTAAAGAAATGATATAAATGAACTTATTTACCAAACAGAAACAGACTCACAGACTACAAAAACAAACTCAGAGGGGACGGATAAATTAGGAATTTGGGACTAATGTATACATGCTACTATATATATAAAATAATCAGCAAGGACTTACTGTATAGCACAGGGAACTCTACTCAATATTCTGTAATAACCTAAATGGGAAAGGGATCTGAAAAAGAATAGATATATGTACATGTATAACTGAATCACTTTGCTATACATCTGAAACTAATACAATATTGTAAACCAACTGTAAGCTAATATAAAATAAAAATTTTAAGAAAAGAGCATTTCTGGTAAGCTAGAATTTAAAATTGTGGTAGAACTTATGAATCTTAATTTACTTCCACTATTGGTAATTTTCATATTCCTTCCTTCAGATTTCAACACACCAACATTCATTCTATTGGGATTTTTGTAAAGCCTTCATAAAAATCTATGGCAATCTTATATACACTTCAGTAGATATCAAGCTCAGATGTTAGATTTTTTTCCCTCTGAGGCTGTCTTACAATCTTTTCTGATTGTTGTTACAAAAATTAATGACTTGTACCACTGAAAGAATTTTCATTCAATCCCAAGACTTAATTATGATAATTTCTTTCTTTCTTCAAATTTTTATATTATGTCAGTCCATGGATGACATTCATGATTAAAACTGAATCAGCGTGAAATAATATGTTAAAAAATTCTAGCTTATTTAAAGATGTTTCATTGTTAACGTCAAGCTTTAAATAATTGGCTTTTTCTATTTGTTAACCCTGCAAAACTGTCAGTTGACCAAAATACATTTTGGGAATTCTAAAGAGGTAAATGTTGTCTGTATGTTAAGACTTAAGTTTCAGAATGAGGAGAATCACAAGGGACAAACTGTGTGGGATACTGATACTTTGTTAGTAAAACAGAGATTCAAAATTCTCTTTGAGTATGTCATTATCAGCTGAGACATTCTGGGCACAGCATGGAACACATACTGTGACTAATGATCCTAAGGATGAGAAGTGTGGAACAGAGCATAAAATGGTATTTGAATACAGAAACCTTATGTTGCCCATCAAATTTGAGCAGGAATATTGTGTCTAGGAACATGAAACAGACCACCCGTTCATAGGGTCAGGGAACCGGAAAAAAGAAGATAAGATAATGAATTAAGAGGGGAAAAAGGAGGCAAAACACATAGCACAGATGGCAAATGAAGTATGAGATAAGGGGGGAAAAGGGTGGCAGTGATGCTCTAGTTACATGGTTTTGTTTTTCACATTTTTAAGTGAGTAAACTTGGATAGATTATTTTAATAGCCTGGTCTTAGTTTATTTTCTTCTCCTTCTTTCCCTCTGTGCACATCAGTTCAAATTATTTCCATATTGGAATAAATGGCACTGATATAGATACAGGTGGGGGAAATGGTCCTCTGCTAGTTTTTCTATTAATTCAAAACAGAAACAATCCTTCTCTATCCACCTTCTCTTTTTCTTCTTTGGGTTCTTTAATATCTCCTTCCAGCTTTCCCCAGATTGTTGCAGCTACAGCTGCAAAACACACACTGAATAGAGCACAACCATAGGAAAACAGAGAGAGAAGTTTAGTGAGTGGCCTCCGGTATCTGTTCTTTGTAATATCTGTGGACAATTATCATGCAATCTGATTGTGAATCCTTTTATTTCAATAGAGAGAAAGTGCATTTTTTCTTTCTTTTCTTTTTTTTTTTTCTGGTAAGTTTATTTTTTATTCTTGGCTACTACTGGAGTACATTTTGGGGAGGCATGAGGAAACACCCACTATGCCCTGTCAGTGTTTTCACAGGGAGATTTCTGTTTCAATAAGATTACATTTAACAAATGAAAATAATCCTGGTAATTCTGTTCTACCAATTTTATTTCCATTAGGATAGAAGCTTAAAATTGAGTCTTGTAATCTGTTTATTCTTAGTTTGGAGCAGAAGTCATGATTAAAGAGAATTTCCTTTTGATCCTGAATGTTTGACAGATAGTGAGTGGTCAAGACCACACAAGATTAGCTGAAGTTGTCGGAAGTAAACTTTTAGAAGGGAAATGATTAAACTACTTTCTTACAAATATGAATTTTTGGAACTGTTTCCTGAAAGAATTCTATACACCTCTACAGTATTCTTTTAATAAGACTACACCTGGAAACGTGTGTGTTTTGCTCAAGGCATTTTGCTAGAGAAGTATTTGAAAGGTATCAGAGAGATAAATGAAACCACCTGGACACTGTCACTCCAGTTGCAGTCACTGGTCTTCCCTGGGATGGAGTTATGTTCGCTTTACTGCAGCTGTCAGCCTCCTACTCTGCTCTTTACAGCTCCTCTCAAAACCATATCCATCAAAAGGTGTCAATTAGCTTTTATAGGTGGCAGCAGCTCCACTTTCCTGAAGGGCCGTTATTAAATATATGTGCATAATACTGATAATGCCTATTTAAATATTTATGAGGGCAAACTATACGACCCAAGTCCTGGAAGAATATAAAACTGCCCACAAAATCAGGAAGTCCAGGAAAGCAGGACAAAGTACTTCAAAGGAGTCTAAAATAATCATTTCTTCACCCTAAAATATTAAAGTCTGAGAGACAACCCAGAAGAAGAATAATCAATAGGAGAATAGAATCAAAAAAGCTTGAGCAGTGCTGCTGAAATTGTCATTATACAGATGGAAAGTCAACTCTCCCATAAAATGTGCTTAGTGTTTTGAATCTACTTTTATATTTGCTCTTCTTCTGATTTCAAGAACTTATAAAAAACATACACCTGGGCATATATACAGAGAAAACCATAATTCAAAAAATATACACACCGGGCTTCCCTGGTGGCGCAGTGGTTGAGAGTCCCCCTGCCGATGCAGGGGACACGGGTTCGTGACCTGGTCCGGGAGGATCCCACATGCCGCGGAGCGGCTGGGCCCATAAGCCATGGCTGCTGAGCCTGCGCGTCCGGAGCCTGTGCTCTGCAATGGGACAGGCCACGGCAGTGAGACGCCCGCGTACCACAAAAAAAAAAAACAAAAACCACACACCCCAATATTCATTGCAGCACTATTTACAATAGCCAAGACATGAAAGCAACCTAAATGTCCATCAACAGAGCAATGGATAAAGAAGATGTGGTATGTGTGTGTGTGTGTGTGTGTGTGTGTGTGTGTGTGTGTGTGCATACGTATATAAAATGAAATATTCAGCCATAAAAAAGAATGAAATAATGCCATTTTCAGCAACATGGATGGACCTAGAGATTATCATACTAAGTGAAGTAAGTCAGACAAAGACAAATGTCATATAATATTACTTATATGTGGAATCTTAAAAAAAATGATACAAATTAACTTATTTATAAAACAGACTCACAGACTATAAAAACAAACTTATGGTTACCAAAGGAGAAACATGGGGGGAGGGATAAACTAGGAGTTTGGAATTAACATATACACACTATTATATATAAAATAATCAATAAGAACCTACTGTATAGCACAGGAAACTCTACTCAATATTCTGCAATAACCTATATGGGAAAAGAATCTGAATAAAAATGGATACATGTATAACTGAATCACTTAGCTGTACACCTGAAACTAACAAAACATTGTAAATCAAATATACTCTAATATAAAATTAAATTAAAAAATACATAAGTATATATTGTGAAATAAGGAGAATTTGGAGAATCACATGTTGAAGATACCCATATATTTCTTTAGGTGGATGACCAAGAAAGATAACACTGTGCTTAAAAGGAGTGTTATTAACGTTCAGAACCAATCATTTTTTAGAGATTAAAAACAACCTTTTATTATTATAAAAGTTGTGTATATTTATTGTAGAAAAATAGAAAAAAACAAGCAAAAGTAAACTCTGTTATTATGACCACACTGATATTTCCACTTTTAAAACTTTACTGATAACCTCAAAGAATTTTAAACATATTTAGTTTAGATCTTCTACCTATGTGCATACATACTACATGTGCATGAAGTGAGATCAAACTGCCGTGTGTTAATTTTCATTAACAATTGCTTTTTTCATGTTAATAGACATTCATCTTATCAGTAGATTTGGATTGCTCCAAATTTACCTAAACTATCCTTAGTAGTTGGTTTGGCTAAGCCAGGATTCAATCGAGACTCATTTACTGCATTTACCTGTTACGTCCTTTACATCTCTTTTAATCCAGAACAGATTTTTTTTTTGTTGTTATTTGTTTGGTTTAGTTTTCATTTCAAAGACTCCTTAAAGAGATTAGGCTGGCTTTCCTGATGAATGATGTCTTGATTTGTCTGACTGTTTCTTTGAGGTATCTTATAACTTATTTCTCTATCCCCTATACATTCTGTAAATGTGCATGTGAATCTGAAAGCTTGGATTTGTTATTTTTTTCTTTCCAGAATGCATTCAAGATGATGTTGTGGACTTCATATTTTATCAGCCCAGGAGGCTCATAATGTATGTGTGAACCACCATTATGAATGCTGAGTTTGACCACTAAGTTGCAGTAATGACTAATGATCCACAGCACTGTTTTGTGCTTCCCTGTACAACATGAAAGCAACGTGTGCAATGATACTTTGGTACTACATAAATGTCCAGCTGCTCATCTACTGTCCACCTAATGGTTTTTAAACTGTCATTTGTCTTTTGACCTTGATGATATTGTTTTCTGTCTTGGATGTTTTTGGTTTTACAGAGGCGTCTCCTACTTCAAAATTAATAGAGACTTTACAGATTATTTTTTAAGCATTTAGATCTCTAGTCCTTTTGTAGTTTATGCTGGTGTATGGTATGAGGCATGAGTCTAACCTGATTTTTTTTTTTTTAATGAATTGTACTCATTTGACCCAACACCATTTATTAAAATGTCCATTGTTAGCTCGGTAAATTGAAGGGCTGCCTTTAACATATACTCAGTTACCAAATGTGCATGGTAGTATTTCTGGCTTTTTTTGTTTCATTTCCTGTCTGTCTTTTCACATCCCAATACTACTACCTTTTTAGGTTTTATGATATAGTATAATATCTGGTAAGACTAGTCCTATCTTATTTCTTTTCAGATTTCTCCCTGCTGTTCTGGTTTGTATGTTTTTCGTATAAGAGCATCAGAATCTATTTGTCTACTTCCATAAAAATACCTGTTTGTATTTCATAGGAGTCTATTTTGAATTCATAAATTATCAAAGAAAATTGACATCTGTATGATTCTGGTTCTTCCAGTTGAATGGCATGACAAATCTTCATATCCAAGTCTACTTTTGTGCCCTTCAGGAGTGTGTTAAAGTTTGCTTCATACAGGAACCATTCCTTTCAAAAGGACTAATGTCTGTTTATGTTTTATTACTCCCAAACCTATAATGTGGAAAGCATGTATATATATATAACCTGACAATACTTCCTCCTCTTTCTGATGGGCTAGCATAACTGTATGAAATGTCTTAAATTCTTCATTTCCTGCTGTTTCCTTTCTCTTTCATGTATGTTTTGTCCTAATATATTATTGCCATTTGCTTTAAATTCATTGTATGTTTGACGGGAGACCTTTCAGCATTACCTATGCTGACTCCTCTCTGTGTTTCTTCTTTTTTTTTCTTGAAAGATGTCTTTATTTTAAAAAGAGGCTGAGCCATGTTTTAAGTCATATCAACTCCATTTTGGTGTTCTTAAGACACAGGTTAACTTGAGAATTTAGTATCTTAAAAAAGGTATGAATGGATTTTATTCTGAAACAAAAATGTCCACATATTATTAAGCCTACATATAGTATTTTAAAAAGTTAATACATATGTTGTGGAAAGTAAACTATGCTCACCTATTTTGTCTGTTGTTACTGGAGATCTGGTACTCCTGCTAAAAATTAACAAATGTATTATAAAGTAAAAATATGGTCATATTAGTAAAATTAATCTTCTTTTTAATTTTGTTTACTTATAAAAATATTTATTGAGCATATCTATGTGCTAGGAATTAGATTACAAATGGTTCCCTACTTATGATGGCTCAAATAATGAGTTTTTTGACTTTACAATGGTGAGAAAACAATACATATTCAATAGAAACAATGCTTTGAATTTTGAAGTTTGACCTTTTCCTGGGCATATTAGTAAAATATAAATTCTATTATATGGCATTTAGGAAAACAAGTACAAATATTAAAATTAACTTTAATATCCTCAATGTGGATCCCTCTTAGGTGATGTAAGTAGTCAGAAACAAACTGTAGACAGAGGCAGTGCTCCTATCTTTACAGTTAATATAATTCATGAAATATCTACATTTCCTAGTTCACTGTAACAATGTATATGATATAATATTTGAGTCCTGTAAAAATAAGCTATTCTAAAAGGATTGGTTAAAAAAAATGTCAAATGAAAAATAAAATATATTCATTAATAAAAAAGATTATAAGTGAAATAACCTAGTTGCCAAAAACCAGAAAAAATAAAAATAGATGGCTTACCTGAGAACAACTACAAAAGTTGGGCTACCGAGGGCTTCCGGGAAGATGGCGGAATAGTAAGACGCAGAGATCACCGTCCTCCCCTCAGATACACCAGAAATACATCTACACGTGGAACAACTCCTACAGAACACCTACTGAACGCTGGCAGGAGACCTCAGACCTCCCAAAAGGCAAGAAACCCCCCCACATACCTGGGTAGGGCAAAAGAAAAAAAGAATAAACAGAGATAAAAGGATAGGGAGGCACCTGCACCAGTGGGAGGGAGCTGTGAAGGAGGAAAGGTTTCCACACACTAGGAAACCCCTTCGCGGGCGGAGACTGCGGGTGGCGGAGGGGGAAGCTTCGGAGCCGTGGAGGAGAGCACAGCAACAGGGGTGCGGAGGGCAAAGCGGAGAGATTCCCGCACAGAGGATCAGGGCCCACCGGCACTCACCAGCCCGAGAGGCTTGTCTGCTCACCCGCCGGGGCCGCCCGGGGCGGTGGCCGGGGCGGCAGCCGGGGCTGGGAGTTGAGGCTTGGGCTTCGGTCGGAGCGCAGGGAGAGGACTGGGGTTACCGGCGTGAACACAGCCTGAAGGGGGTTAACGCACCACGGCTAGCCGGGAGGGAGTCCGGGGAAAAGTCTGGACCTGCTGAAGAGGCAAGAGACTTTTTCTTCCCTCTTTGTTTCCTGGTGCGCGAGGAGAGGGGAATTAAGAGCGCTGCTTAAAGGAGCTCCAGAGATGGGCGCGAGCCACGGCTAAAAGCGCAGACCCCAGAGACGGGCATGAGACGCTAAGGCTGCTGCTGCCGCCACCAAGAAGCCTGTGTGTGAGCACAGGTTACTATCCACACCCCCTTCTGGGGAGCCTGTGCAGCCCGCCACTGCCAGGGTCCTAGGATCCAGGGACAACTACCCCGGAAGAACGCACGGCGCGCCTCAGGATGGTGCACGTCACGCCGGCCTCTGCCGCCGCAGGCTCGCCCCGCACTCTGTGCACCTCCCTCTCCCCGGCCTGAGTAAGCCAGAGCCCCCGAATCAGCGTCTCCTTTAACCCCATCCTGTCTGAGCGAAGAACAGATGCCCTCCAGTGACCTACACGCAGAGGCGGGGCCAAATCCAAAGCTGAGCCCCTGGGAACTGTGAGAACAAAGAAGAGAAAGGGAAATCCCTCCCAGCAGCCTCAGAAGCAGCGGATTAAATCTCCACAATCAAGTTGATGTACCCTGCATCTGTGGAATACATGAATAGACAACGGATCATCCCAAATTGAGGAGGTGGACTTTGAGAGCAAGGTTTATGATTTTTTCCCCTTTTCCTCTTTTCGTGAGTGTGTATGTGTATGCTTCTGTGTGAGATTTTGTCTGTATAGCTTTGCTTCCACCATTTGTCCTAGGGTTCTATCCATCCGTTTTTTTCTTAATAATTATTTTTTATTTTAATAACTTTACTATATTTTATCTTACTTTATTTTATTTTACTTTTCTTTCTTTTTTCCTTCCTTCCCTCGTTCGTTCGTTCGTTCCTCCCTCCCTCCCTCCCTCTCTCTCTCTTTCTTTCTTTTACTAATTCTTTCTTTCTACTTTTTCTCCCTTTTATTCTGAGCCATGTGGATGAAAGGCTCTTGGTGCTGCAGTCGGGAGTCAGTGCTGTGCCTCTGATGTGGGAGAGCCAATTTCAGGACACTGGTCCACAAGAGACCTCCCAGCTCCACATAATATCAAACAGCAAAAATCTCCCAGAGATTTCCATCTCAACACCAGCACCCAGCTTCACTCAACGACCAGCAAGCTACACTGCTAGACATCCTATGCCAAACAACTAGCAAGACAGGAACACAACCTCATCCATTAGCAGAGAGGCTGCCTAAAATCATAATAAGGCCACAGACACCCCAAAACACACCACCAGACGTGGACCTGCCCACCAGAATGACAAGATCCAGCCTCATCCACCAGAACACAGGCACTAGTCCCCTCCACCAGGAAGCCTACACAACACACTGAACCAACCTTAGGCACTGGGGACAGACAACAAAAACAACGGGAACTACGAACCTGCAGCCTGCAAAAAGGAGACCCCAAACACAGTAAGATAAGCAAAATGAGAAGACAGAAAAACACACAGCAGATGAAGGAGCAAGATAAAAACCCACCAGACCTAACAAAGGAAGAGGAAATAGGCAGTCTACCTGAAAAAGAATTCAGAATAATGATAGTAAACATGATCCAAAATCTTGGAAATAGAATAGAGAAAATGCAAGAAACATTTAACAAGGACCTAGAAGAACTAAAGAGCAAACAAACAATGATGAACAGCACAATAAATGAAATGAAAAATTCTCTAGAAGGAAACAATAGCAGAATAACTGAGGCAGAAGAACGGATAAGTGACCTGGAAGATAAAATAGTGGAAATAACTACTGCAGAGCAGAATAAAGAAAAAAGAATGAAAAGAACTGAGGACCGTCTCAGAGACCTCTGGGACAACATTAAATGCACCAACTTTCGAATTATAGGGGTTCCAGAAGAGGAAGAGAAAAAGAAAGGGACTGAGAAAATAGTGAAGAGATTATAGTTGAAAACTTCCCTAATATGGGAAAGGAAATAGTTAATGAAGTCCAGGAAGCACAGAGAGTCCCATACAGGATAAATCCAAGGAGAAATATGCCAGGACACATATTAATCAAACTTTCAAAAATTAAATACAAAGAAAACATATTAAAAGCAGCAAGGGAAAAACAACAAATAACACACAAGGGAATCCCCATAAGGTTAACAGCTGATCTTTCAGCAGAAACTCTGCAAGCCAGAAGGGAGTGGCAGGACATATTTAAAGTGATGAAGGAGAAAAATCTGCAACCAAGATTACTCTACCCAGCAAGGATCTCATTCAGATTTGATGGAGAAATTAAAACCTTTACAGACAAGCAAAAGCTGAGAGAGTTCGGCACCACCAAACCACCTTTACAAAAACTGCTAAAGGAACTTGTCTAGGCAAGAAACACAAGAGAAGGACAAGACCTACAATAACAAACCCAAAACAATTAAGAAAATGGGAAGAGGAACATACATATCAATAATTAACTTAAATGTAAAGGAAATAAATGCTCCCACCAAAAGACACAGATTGGCTGAATGGATACAAAAACAAGACCCATATATTTGCTGTCTACAAGAGACCCACTTCAAACCTAGAGACACATACAGACTGAAAGTAAGGGGACGGAAAAAGATGGTTCATGCAAATGGAAACCAAAAGAAAGCTGGAGTAGCCATTCTCATATCAGACAAAATAGACTTTAAAATAAAGACTATTAGAAGAGACAAAGAGGGACACTACATAATGATCAAGGGATCGATCCAAGAAGAAGACATAACAATTGTAAATATTTATGCACCCAACTTAGGATCACCTCAATATATAAGGCAAATACTAACAGCCATAAAAGGGGAAATCGACAGTAACACATTCATAGTAGGGGAATTTAACACCCAACTTTCACCAATGGACAGATCATCCAAAATGAAAATAAATAAGGAAACACAAGCTTTAAATGATACATTAAAGAAGATGGACTTAATTGATATTTATAGGATATTCCATCCAAAACCAACAGAATACACATTTTTCTCAAGTGCTCATGGAACATTCTCCAGGATAGATCATATCTTGGGTCACAAGTCAAGCCTTGGTAAATTTAAGAAAACTGAAGTTGTTTCAAGTATCTTTTCCGACCACAACGCTATAAGACTAGATATCAATTACAGGAAAAGATCTGTAAAAAATACAAACACGTGGAGCCTAAACAATACACTACGTAATAACGAAGTGATCACTGAAGAAATCAAAGAGGAAGTCAAAAAATACCTAGAAACAAATGACAATGGAGACATGATGACCCAAAACCTATGGGATGCAACAAAAACAGTTCTAAGAGGGAAGTCTATAGCAATACAATCCTACCTTAAGAAACGAGAAACATCTCGAATAAACAACCTAACCTTGCACCTAAGGCAATTAGAGAAAGAAGAACAAAAAACCCCTGAAGTTAGCAGAAGGAAAGAAATCATAAAAATCAGATCAGAAATAAATAAAAAAGAAATGAAGGAATTGATAGCAAAGATCAATAAAACTAAAAGCTGGTTCTTTGAGAAGATAAACAAAATTGATAAACCATTAGCCAGACTCATGAAGAAAAACAGGGTGAAGACTCAAATCAATAGAATTAGAAGTGAAAAAGGAGAAGTAACAACTGACACTGCAGAAATACAAAAGATCATGAGAGAATACTACAAGCAACTCTATGGTAATAAAATGGACAACCTGGAAGAAATGGACAACTTCTTAGAAATGCACAACCTGCAAAGACTGAATCAGGAAGAAATAGAAAATATGAACAGTCCAATCACAAGCACTGAAATTGAAACTGTGATTAAAAATTTTCCAACAAACAAAAGCCCAGGACCAGATGGCTTCACAGGCGAATTCTATCAAACATTTAGAGAAGAGCTAAAACCTATCCTTCTCAAACTTTTCCAAAATATAGCAGAGGGAGGAACACTCCCAAACTCATTCTACGAGGCCACCATCGCCTTGATACCAAAACCAGACAAGGACGTCACAAAGAAAGAAAACTACAGGCCAATGTCACTGATGAACATAGATGCAAAAATCCTCAACAAAATACTAGCAAACAGAATCCAATAGCACATTAAAAGGATCATACACCATGATCAAGTGGGGTTTATTCCAGGAATGCAAGGATTCTTCAATATATGCAAAACAATCAATGTGATAAACCATATTGACAAATTGAAGGAGAAAAACAATATGATCATCTCAACAGATGCAGAGAAAGCTTTTGACAAAATTCAACACCCATTTATGATAAAAACCCTGCAGAAAGTAGGCAGAGGGAACTTTCCTCAACATAATTAAGGCCATATATGACAAACCCACAGCCAACATCGTCCTCAATGGTGAAAAACTGAAAGCATTTCCACTAAGATCAGGAACAAGACAAGGTTGCCCACTCTCACCACTATTATTCAACATAGTTTTGGAAGTTTTAGCCACAGCAATCAGAGAAGAAAAGGAAATAGAAGGATTCCAAATCGAAAAAGAAGAAGTAAAGATGTCACTGTTTGCAGATGATATGATACTATACATAGAGAATCCTAAAGATGCTACCAGAAAACTACTAGAGCTAATCAATGAATTTGGTAAAGTAGCAGGATACAAAATTAATGCACAGAAATCTCTGGCATTCCTATACACTAATGATGAAAAATCTGAAAGTGAAATCAAGAAAACACGCCCATTTACCATTGCAACAAAAAGAATAAAATATCTAGGAATAAACCTACCTAAGGAGACAAAAGACCTGTATGCAGAAAATTATAAGACACTGATGAAAGAAATTAAAGATGATACAAATAGATGGAGAGATATACCATGTTCTTGGATTGGAAGAATCAACATTGTGAAAATGACTCTACTGCCCAAAGCAATCTACAGATTCAATGCAATCCCTATCAAACTACCACTGGCATTTTTCACAGAACTAGAACAAAAAGTTTCACAATTTGTATGGTAACACAAAAGACCCCGAATAGCCAAAGCAATCTTGAGAACGAAAAACGGAGCTGGAGGAATCAGGCTCCCTGACTTCAGACTATACTACAAAGCTACAGTAATCAAGACAGTATGGCACTGGCACAAAAACAGAAATATAGATCAATGGAACAGGATAGAAAGCCCAGAGATAAACCCACACACATATGGTCACCGTATCTTTGATAAAGAAGGCAGGAATGTACAGTGGAGAAAGGACAGCCTCTTCAATAAGTGGTGCTGGGAAAACTGGACAGGTACATGTAAACGTATGAGATTAGATCACTCCCTAACACCAAACACAAAAATAAGCTCAAAATGGATTAAGACCTAAATATAAGGCCAGAAACTATCAAACTCTTAGAGGAAAACATAGGTAGAACACTCTATGACATAAATCACAGCAAGATCCTTTCTGACCCTCCTCCCAGAGAAATGGAAATAAAAACAAAAATAAACAAATGGGACCTAATGAAACTTCAGAGTTTTTGCACAGCAAAGGAAACCATAAACAAGACCAAAAGACAACCCTCAGAATGGGAGAAAATATTTGAAAATCAAGCAACTGACGAAGGATTAAACTCCATAATTTATAAGCAGCTCATGCAGCTCAATAACAAAAAAACAAACAACCCAATCCAAAAATGGGCAGAAGACCTAAATAGACATTTCTCCAAAGAAGATATACAGACTGCCAACAAACACATGAAAGAATGCTCAACATCATTAATCAGTAGAGAAATGCAAATCAAAACTACAATGAGATATCATCTCACACCAGTCAGAATGGCCATCATCAAAAAATCTAGACACAATAAATGCTGGAGAGGGTGTGGAGAAAAGGGAACCCTCTTGCACTGTTGGTGGGAATGTAAATTGATACAGCCACTGTGGAGAGCAGTATGGAGGTTCCTCAAAAAACTACAAATAGAACTACCATATGACCCAGCAATCCCACTACTGGGCATATACCCTGAGAAAACCATAATTCAAAACGAGTCATGTACCAAAATGTTCATTGCAGCTCTATTTACAATAAGCCGGAAATAGAAACAACCTAAGTGTCCATCATCGGATGAATGGATAAAGAAGATGTGGCACATATATACAATGGAATATTACTCAGCTATAAAAAGATATGAAATTGAGCTATTTGTAATGAGGTGGAGAGACCTAGAGTCTGTCATATAGTGTGAAGTAAGTCAGAAAGAGAAAGACAAATACCGTATGCTAACACATATATATGGAATTTACGAAAAAAAAATGTCATGAAGAACCTAGGGGTAAGACAGGAATAAAGACACAGACCTACTAGAGAATGGAGTTGAGGATATGGGGAGGGGGAAGGGTAAGCTGCGACAAAGCGAGAGAGTGGCATGGACGTATATACACTACTAAACGTAAGGTAGAGAGCTAGTGGGAAGCAGCCGCATAGCACAGGCAGATCAGCTCGGTGCTTTGTGACCGCCTGGAGGGGTGGGATGGGGAGGGTGGGAGGGAGGGAGACCTAGGAGGGAAGAGATATGGGAGCGTGTGTATATGTATGGCTGATTCGCTTTGTTGTAGAGCAGAAACACACCATTGTGAAGCGATTGTACTCCGATAAAGATGTAAAAAAAAAAAAAAAAAGGTTGGGCTACCAATTATGGCAGAGTACATTAAAACTAATAAGAAAAATTTAAAGTAATTAGTGGATGAAGAAAAACTATACTCTTATAACAAAAATTTTATAAATATGTGAGACTTCTCACTTTCCAGGTATAGAACTAATTCTTGGAAAGGTGAAGGCCACTTACTCAGAAAATCCATCTCCTTATTTCAAGGTAAGAATTGTAATTCAAGTTTTCTGAAAATTAGTCTAAAATATTTGTTACTAAAACACACTTTCTGATTTAAGTATGTTGCATATTAATAGTGCTAAATATCATGAGAGAATCTGTGCACAAGTAACTATTTATATAATAGTATTTAATGGGAAAAACCATATTTAGTACTTTTAAAATAAGCTTAATTTCTTTATTTAAGCCAACCATGATTAATATAGTATTGTTATAAATTTCCTTTTTCTTGAAATTGGGACTTGAGGAAGGGTTGCCTTACAAATTCATCACATTGTATTACATGAGGTAGACAAGCTGACAACACTGAATGGCTGGGACTCATATTAATGAATATGATGTTCTAAGCAGAAGATGCAATATATGTATAAGAGCATTAATTTATATTATCCTTAGGGAGAGAAAGGAACACACATGTTAAGGCGCTAGAATTACGAAGGCATGATATTTCATATTCCTTGGTAAAATTTTACTGGCACAGACAGCATTTTATAGCTACAAAATAACTTTTTATAAAAGTGCCTTGTATTGACTTTTTAAAAACTTTACTAATATATAACCATCATAGAAATATAACTAGGAAATACAAAAAAATATTAAGGGGTTCATAATTTACTTAGAGATCATCAGTTTAAACAGTTTTGTGTTTATAGTTTTAGACAAAGACATATAGGCTTCCCCACAACAAAGTTTCATTTTACAAATACTGTTTTGTAGCTTGCTTTTTAACTTCTTTCCATGTCGTATTTCATTTGTGCCATAATTTCTAATTGTGGACCATTTAGATTTCCATTCCACTGTTTCACATTATAAGTGCTGACATGAATGCTCTCAACTGTGCTGTAATTTTAGTTGCCAAGGTTGCTAATATATCTACAGGGTTTATAGTATTGCTATCGGTGGTAGATTTCAAGAGGTAAAGCTTTGTATTCCAAAGAGGTAGTATCTGGCATACTTAACTGGGAGGTTTGGATAGTCTATTAATCCATTAATGTATTCATCTACTAAATGCAGTCTATCAATAGAAGCCATCACATATTGAATTATATCATGTAATGCATGATGGCATATGTGTGAGGGAAGTGTCACATAGATGATTTGACATGAAAAATAATTCTGAAGGTTATACATGAAGTGCACTTTACTCAACAAAACTAAGAAGACTTGCCATAATTTTCATATGCATAGGAAGAAAATTTGAGGGAAATTACTGATCTCTAAATATTCTCTCTTATATTGTAGAAAACAAAATGGAAAGGATATAAGAACAACAGTTTTCCACCACATTACCAAGGCTGCTAGATTTTTAAAAGTAGTACGTTAACAATAAACATCTTTCCAAAATGGACTATAAGGATTAAAACCTAGTAAATGAGTGGGTAAATAGTTGTGTTAATCCATGATCCACTGAAAGTAGATCTTTTAAACTTTTTTAACCTTCATGAATTACTAAAGTATTCCTGTTGGCCTAATTGTTGTAATTATAGCTATTTTATACATCAAAAACTAAAATCATATGCTGATTATGGATTGGATTAAAAAGATTCAGATCTAAAAACAAATTTAAAGTACCTCAATACTTGAATAAAGAAAGAATTCTGGTACCTTCAGATTATGAAAATATGACCATTTATATTGGAGCAAACTGAATTATATCATACTGCATGGGATTCTTAATGATATTTGATGAGTGTGACCTGTGTATTTTTAGTTTAGGTTATCTAATTTGACATGATTTTAGAGACCCCTGAACTGACTTAAAACCAGGAACTGGTTTAAATAATTGGAAATATAATCTTCACTACAAGTTATGGCAACTTTCTACAGCTATAAATAATGATGAAAACTCTTCTTATTGTTTAACATGAGGTTTTATTAATATTTGGGAAAGAAAAAGGTATACTTGGATTCACTTTAAATAGAAAATTGCTGAGAGAGGGTAGGCACATAGATTATAATGCTCTAATTCTAAAGAAATCTAAGTTCTTCTAAATGCTTAGTGAAATGAAAGGTGGCTTCAATTTAATGTGGAAAAATCCTATTGTAACTATGTCTGTTAAAGCATAATAGACATATGGAAATAGCTTGTGACTCAAGTGAAGTTCTATATATAATGCATTTATTGTGTTCCTGTAAAATGCCAAGATCAAAAGCAGACTTGATATTGGCTAATCCATGGACTATTATAGTTACAGGAGGAGAAATCTATCATTTACTGTGTTACTTAGGACTCCTTTGTTATATTTAATGCAAATGGGCATTATCTTTTCAGATTACAACTTAATCGCAGTGGCTAATATTAGAATTAAGTTTGATATTTGAATAAGCTGTCCTCCACATACTTCTTTGCTGGCCCCAAAGATTGTCCTGTGCTATTTCCGCTGATGCTTGTTAACTTTTAAAGAACAAAAGATTTTCTCTGCTTAACTTATTTCATAGGGCTTAAGTGCTTTAGCCTGTTCCTTTTAAGGGATGCTGAGGAATCCTAGTGATTTCATGGACAATTATGCAGGGAAACTAAGTCTCTCTAAATTAGAGAGTTAGATTTCCAGAATCTAGTTGAAGGGGTATTGAAACAATATGACATTTTTAAACTAAAATGTTAAGTCATTAAAGACATGGGCTATCACTGCTCTAGGAGTATGATTCTAAGAACTTATTTTTTAAAATAATTATGGAAAATTAAAAAGTGAAACAAATTTTAAAGTGACTGAGTTACTGGGGTAGAGACAACTATATTAGACTTACTATTTTCTAAGGAGCCATGACACTAAATAAGTTTCTGTGAATATTTTATAACAAAATTTAAGGAAAGGCACTTAAATCAGGACAGCACTATATGATTTATCTGTGGAAACATGTCACCGCATGAAAAATTCTATTCTAAAATTTCCCCCCAAAACTGAAGGGCTATGCACTGAGGCAACAGCACAGGCTGTGCTATGGAGGCCTGTGGGGATTAGCAGCCTGGGTCCATTTTCCTCTCTTTGGAATTGAAACCGTATCCAAACCTCTAAACTCTCAGTTCCCAAGGACCTGGAAGCATGCTGAGGCTCCCATCAGTGGAGCATGACAAAAATTTTTCTTAAAAAGAAAAAAAAATACAGTGTCCTTTCAGTAGAAGAATTGTAAAAGTTTGCACTTATTATCTGGATAACATTTTAACTGATGTTATTTTGAGAAATAAAACTAAAATTTAAAGCATGTATAATGTTAGCCTATGATAGGCTAACTTAGTTCAGTTAACCCTTTTTTTGTTCCGAGACTTGGAATATGGCAGAAATTCCCCCGTCTTAAATTACATTAAACCAATATTCTAGAGTTCATGATTCTAGGGTCCTCTCTCTGCCTCTCTTCCCGTGGCAACTGGAGGGATATTAAAGGAAATCAGATCATTTATCTCTCCATTTATCACTCTGGATTACTATCTTTTAATGGTTTTCCATCACCCTTAGATTAGAGTTGCCAGATAAAGTGCAGGGTAAGTGTCACATGTTAAGTATAAGTATTGTATTACTGTAGTACAAGTATTGATGAGACGTTTTATAATAAAAGCTAATCATTGTTTATCTGAAATTTCAATGTATTTATTTATTTGCTGAATCTGTCACTCTTAGCTCATAAAGCAAATCCTTTTTAGTGGCCTACACACCTCACCCTCTCTGGGAGCTGCTTATCTTGGCTGCCATTATCATCCTAAGCAGTCTCTACCATACTCTCTTCTACCCTGTTTTACAAACTGCAAGGTGACCAGTTAATAGAGAGTGAAGTCATCTTATGGCCTTCATCTGTATTTGAGAGAGAGAGAAGAAGAAAATAAATAAAGCAAAGATCAAAGCGTATTGTAACATGTAGTAAGAAAAAATGTTTCATAAAACTCTTTCAAGTTATATTTATGGATGTGTGTGTCTGCATGTGTATTAAGTGGCAATATAAAGTTAACTTTGCTGTAGGTCAGAGTCAAGAATTTTGAAGGTCACTGCTTAGCCACATTGCCATTCATTCACTTCCTCAAACTTGAAAGTGCAATCATTTCCCTGCTTCTGGGCCTTTTGCTAGTGTTCTCTCCTCTGCCTGGAATAATTCTCTTCACAACTCCTTATTCCTCTCATGTATCTACCTATTTGTTATCTTCTGGTTCTAATTTTAAATGGCACTTTCTAAAGAGGCTTACAATAGTGGCATCTGTTGGGTATGGAGAGCCTGCCCAGCCCTCCTCAATGCTCTGGAGCTGACAAATATATTGAATGGTAATACACACACACACACACACACACACACACACACACACACACACACACACACACACACCCCTACCTTAATTTTATTTGAATTTACTATCAAAGAAAAGTTAGCCAACTCTATTACATAGAACCAACTTTTCTGAGTTGGTTCTATGTAATATTTAGAGCAAGTAATGTCACTTTTTTTTTTTTTGGAATTACATTTCATTATCTCTCTTTGTTAAACACAATCACAAATAATGAAATTTAGGAGAAGGAATTTTCTTTATTTTGGTTCATCTAATTTACATATTTTTTATAATGTGTAACTACCTGATTTTTGGAAACTGAACTTCTGTGTTCTGTTTTTAATCTGTAAGAGAGATTCACATCCCTTAGTGTGAAATAATTTGTAGAAATCTGTTTTGTGGATCAGAGAAAAACTCTTCTTGAATATGCTTACATGGACTAAATAGCACTGATTTTATTATGAGTGATACTTATAAAAGCCTTTGCATAATACCACTCTTTTCCATTTATAAAACGTCTAAAAAATGAGCATGCTTGTCTTCTAGCTACTAACAAAAGATGTGCTTAGCATAAAACATCAGAAGTAGATTTTGCAGACTGTAGTTAAGATCTAGTAAAACTGGAATGAAAATCTGCCTTCAAGGGAGCAGTGTGCTATTTTCTTCTGCAAACCTGTTTCACATTTTCCTTAGAAGGGAGGGGGAAAGGATGAGCACTCATTCGTACTTCTGTACTAGCACTGCCTCTGCTTACCAACTTTTTAAAGAGTTAAAAAAAAAAAAGGTTCAAATTAGTCCTTGTCTAAGAGACCTTAAACGAAAGGTTTTTAATTTAAAAGAGTAGAGATAATCCCTTCTGCCACTTTTATCTGAAATAGTTTAAAATTCAAGTGTGTTTGTCATAGATAGTTTTCAACCATTAAGCATTCCTTTTAATTTTTTTTCCTAAAAATTGCTCTGAATTTAAGGAGCAATAAGGTAAGCTCAAAAGCATCTGAGACTGCCTCTTCCAATTTATGACAAAGAAACTGACTGCACAGGCTTCTTTTATAAGCCATTTTCTAAAGTATTATGTTCTATAGTACATCAATTTTCCTTTTAATAACAATTATGAGAGGTTTTCAAGTTCCTAAGAGCAATCTTTGAATATACCCCAATGTTCTGGTATACTATATTTGTGTTAATAATTTGGGGAATACAGTAGTTTTTAATAGTAACTTACATTTCGACAGCACCTTGCAATTTCTGAAGTATAAATTTACTGTTTTAAATTCTCAACTATATTTTTGTTTTTGCAAAGATTTGTAAAATGTTTTGCTTGTGAAATTTTAACGAACTAAATTCAATTTTTCAACTAGGCTTTAAAAAAATTAATTAAGACTTGGGATCTTTTCCATTAACTTTTTTAGTTGGCTTTATTCAACTATGCTATGAAACTAGAAGCTCTTTATTAAATCTATTAATCATCAGGAAGCACTATGTAAATATTTAGAAGCAGTTAAAATGCTTGTAATTCTTTTCTTATAGAATTACAAGCATTTATTTCAAGAAAAAATATTGAAATTTTATTTATTTATCCAGATTCATTGTACTTTACATTTCTAGAGATACTATGCAGCTGTGAAAGACACTGACCGAATCAGTGTGTACCCCATTTTTTGTGGAACTGATTAGTTTTGCAATACAACTTGTGTGATGACAAACCAAAAGTTTGTTCTGCATTAATGCACAAATAAGATTTATTCTTTGATTTGCTACTGCAGAATACATTTTCAAAACGAACCACTATTTGAAAAATTGTTTCTGACCTGTGGTTGGCCAGAAGTCTTGACTGCAGAACACCCCCATTCCTGAATGTAGGGCGCTATTATCTTTTCCTCAGCACTTGACAGTTGCAGTACTTTAAAGCCAAGTCTTGAAGCTTTGCTAAACTATTCTCTTCTTCCATGTACGTATTGATGTTTCATAACTTTTAAGCATTTTGCTCTCTCTTTTGTTAGATGAGCACACCACTGAAATCACAATAGGGACTGAAATTCAAGAGACTACAAAATTTTCGGTGATCCTGTATTGGCTTTTTAACATATAAATTCCTATAAAAGGAAAGTAGTAAGTATTGCTAAAGAAACTGACAATGAAATCATAGACTATATCTGTGGTATGTTTAAATTTCAAGATTTCATCTATCAAAGAAGATTGAATATTATAGTTTTCACATTGTCCCCAGTACTGGGTCTGTGCATCATGCAACACGTTGAGAGTCTTCTAGATGTGATTTTCAACATTTAGTTTTTTCCTATGTTTTTCTTAATGTGCTGCATTAAGTAACAGAATTCAGTGGTAAGTAGCTATAGTGACAAGTTTGCATGTTACGGCTTTCCTGAATGTGCTGAAACGTGTCCTTTCGTATGTCCAGTCTTACTATCCACAGGACTGTAAGAATTCTGCAAGGCCTCCAGAAGGCTCACACATGCTGGGATCTTAATTCTAATTGTTTAGCTTATGCAATAAGACAAATTGGAACTGCTTTTAAGATGACAGGAAGCATATGCTGACAGCACCTGTAGATCAATTGTCATTTTGTGCTTATCGTTGAATGGAACAAATTTAAAGGTACAGAATTTGGCTTGGCTGGACTAGATCTGCAAATGACACTATATAGTTGACATAACTAGGATGGCCGTTAGCATTCTCCCACTTGCCGCTCAGATCTCCAGCTGCAGGGAGTTTAAGAGTCTGATGGCCCAGAATGAGCTTTGAAATTCATACAGCTGCTTGTGCCAATGGGCTTTCCTCAGGCTCTTCCTTGCCAGTGACTGAGCATGGCAGGGATACCAAGGCAGACATGTTCCTCAGAGATGCAGAACTCCTCTGATGAGAGATTTTGCCTTATGGACTCACTAGCTGCCTTGCCTAACTTTTCTTAGAATTGACTGCATGGCAGTCTGAGATGTCTCTGCACTCACTCACTCACTGCCTATGACTTGCCTCCTTTCCTTCTTTTTCTGCTTTCTTTTCATAGGAGTCAGATTTGTATCATGGTCTAATGACTGTACATCTCCCTTAGCTTTCTCCCATTTTCTTTCACAGGCTTATGAGACTTCTTTCTCATTTAATCCTGTTTTGGCATCTGCTTCTCAGAGGACCGGGACTAACACAAAACTTATTCTTACATTGTGAAGTCGTAAAGAAGTGAATATGTTAGACCTACTATTTTGTTATTATAATGAGGTCCATGCTTGCCACAAAATATCCAAGGAATTCAGAAATAATTTCGTAAGTAAATTCAAATAGATTGGCGAAAGGATATAAATTATAAACGAAAAAAAAGTGCTTTCTCTACTTCCACACCTAAAGATATAGAGATAAAATATATTGCTCACCTCCATATCACATATATTAACGATAGGAATAAATGAGTTAATGCCTTAAAAGATGCCTTAAAAGATCTTTGCAAAGTGATTGGAATTAGCATGTAATCCATAAGGTTAAAATATTAACTTACTTTACATTGAGGTTTTTATGTATAATTATATTTCTAACTTCAGGATTGTTTTGGTATCTTTATATGTTTTTGTTTTTTTTATGCTAGAAATTTAGACTATCATTAGACTATAAAGCCCTCATTAGTCTGGATCATTAGACTATAAATCCCTCACTAGTCTTGATCATTAGACTATAAATCCATCACTAGTCTTGATTCCCTTGAGGACTATGATTAATTATACTTTGTATTTCAAACACCAATGAAGGCCCAATGCAAAGTAAGTGCATAATGACCACACTCACACCTTCCTACTCAAATTGTTGTCCCTGGGCCAGCATTATTGGCACCACCTAGGAGACTCTTAGAACTGTCTATGTTCAAAGGTCTCCTACAGACTTTACTGATTCCAAATTTTCACTTTATCAAGATCTCCAGGTGGCTTTTTTGCATATTGAATTTGTGAGATTCAGTGATCCAGAAGACTTGTCCATTGAATGTGCATCCTTTCTACATCTTCTTTCCTAAATAACCCTAGTTGTAATCATGCAGTCTTCTCTGCCTCATAGCCATTTGATTCAGGGAAAACTAGTAGCACCTTCAACATCAGGGGAGAAGCCACATTTATCTAAGCTTGGGGTGCCTGATTCTCTTTGCAAATGATTTTGCAACAAGTCAGGAGGAAAATCTGCTGGAGGGAACACTTCTGGGCAAGGAGTTATTTATTTCAAAAAGAGAAAACACCCTTTCTTATCTCTGGATGTTGCTGTGTCTTTATGGAACTCTTAGCACTGATTTGGCTTCTTTGCTAGTTGCCTGATAATGAAGCCAAGAGAAGGAAGGTGGGACCATGAGACAAAGAGAGAGGTGGAACCAGAGCCCTGACCTGTTTTTTTGAAATGGTTTTTCATCTTTGGAAACCAAAGCCTTATTGACCTCTTTTCAGTTCAGTTACTCTGCCAAATGCTCTTCGAGTATTTAATAAGGGTCGTCAAACCTTCCTTCTTGAAACTCTTGTCTGTCTTCGGTGGCCTATGAGACTCCAGCCTCTCCTTTTTCACTCTGATTCATTTAAATACTTCTTCAAATCAACCGTCTTTACTTACTTTTCTTTGCATTTAGGGTATTACCTGTGGACAGCTTGCATCCCCATGCTGGACATTCATCTTGAGCCATCCCTTCCATACTGCCATGGCTTTAACCACAATACCTATGCAGGTGACTTCAAAAATCTGTATTTTTGAGCCTCAGCTTTACTTTTGAGTTTCACGGTAAGCTAACGATTACATAGTGCTTCCATTATGGACCAAACACTGAACTAAGTGCTCTAAGAATATTAAATCACTAACTTCCCGCAGCGATCTTTTGAGGTAGGTACGATTATTGTCACCGTTTTTTAGATGATGAATTTGAGGTACAGAAGGTGTGATGGTTAATTTTTTATGTTAACTTGACTGAACCACAAGGTGCCCAGATCACACATTTTTTCTGGATGTGTCTGAGTGTGTTTTTGGACAAGATTAGCATTTGAATTGGTGGACTCAGTAAGGTAGACTGTCCTCCCCAGTGTGGTGGGCGTCATGCAGACTGCCCTTTCCAATGTCAGTGGGCTTTATCCCATCCACTGGGGTCTGAATAGAACAAAAAGAGGAGAAAGAGCAGATTCATCTCCTTCCTGCCTGCTTGAGCTGGGACATGGGTCTTTCCTGCCCCTGGACTGGAATTTATACCATTGGCTCTCCTGGTTCTCAGGCGTTTGAACTCAGACTGAATTATACTACTGGCTTTCCTGGGTCTCTGGCTCACAGACAGATCACAGGACTTCTCAGCTTCCATGACTTTGTGAGCCATTTCCTCATAATAATCCTATGAGGTTAGGCTGCTTGGCTTTAAATCCTAGCTCTACTTCTAACTGGCTCTGTGACTTAGACCTTTCTCCTAGTGGTTCTGCTTTTCTGGAGACCTTGACTAACACATAAAGGTTGCTTAAGTCACAAAGCTAGTACGAAGCCAAACCAGAGTCTCTGTTTCTCAACACTGTGCTATTTTCCAGTTGCCTTATTGGTCACATTTCTAAAAAAATGAACTCAACATGTTTCTGTTGCTTTCTTCTATATTATGATGTTGGCAACTGCCTAGTCACCAAATTGGAAGCCCAGTATTCATCCTTAACTCTTTATTTCCCCTTTACCATTGTACTAAAGGCCATTTTACCAATTATCTCTCCTATATGTTTCCTTATCAGTTTTTTCACGTTAGTCTTGACTGCCACCCTCTCGTATCCGGCCCTTAGTAATGGTGATCCAGACTATTACCAAAGCCATCTGATAAACTTCCCATTCCAGGTTCTCATTCCCATATATACAATCCATCCTTCATAATCAACAATGCTTTTCTTTTCTTTCTTTCTTTCTTTTTTTTTAATATTCATTTATTTATTTGGCTGTGCTGGGCCTTAGTTGCAGCATGCGGGATCTTCGTTGCTGCGTGCAGGTCTTTTTAGGACACAAATATGATAACCTTCATACTCTGCTTTAAAAACCTGTCAAGGCACCCCAATGCCCAAAGCACAAAATCCAAGTATCTTAGCAGGACATACAAACATTTGACTTTCTTATGTACCCTGTATTTATTTCATTTTTATGTGTGAGATACAACACTGTGATTCTTTTGTATGTCTATTTACCCTGCCTGACCATAAAACTCTAGAAGTCAGGGACCATGACTTATCAAACATATATTCTTTAAGCATCCTCTATATGTCAGACCTAGTGATGGTTACTAATGCACTACCTCTGACTTTAATAAATGGACAATGTATTTCCAGTGCCTGAGTGACCGTCATGTGATAGTGAATTGATAATTTCTGAATTGAATAATAGTTTTCCTGATCCTACTTAAACCATGTTTACTTTCATATCTTCAAAGTCAACCTTTGATTAAAACAGCATCACAAAGACATTAAGCAGGATGGTTTTCCCAGGATACAAAGCTTGCACACTGTATACTTCAAATGCCTTCGTATATGCTGTTGCCTTGGCTTGGAATGCCACTGTTTGTTGACAATCTAATGGTTGAAGATCCAACTCATTTCTGGGAAGTTTTTCCCAAATTCTCTCTCCTTTCACTACCACCTTTTCCATCCTTGCTGGGGAGATAGACTTATTATTTCCAATTTGCTCCATCCCCAAAGTTGGGCTATATTTTATGATATTGTGATTTATAATATACATTTGATATATAACCAGTATATATTTCTTATCCATATTTGGTCTTCCTCCATGGTTCCCCAAACTTTTGGAATTTCCTGAGCAAAAAGAGCAATGGGAGTACCTTTTGTTATAATATTTAGCCTCTTGTCCTCAGTTTTAGAAATAGCTTCAGAGACATAAATGTAAACTGGGTGTCTTGTTGTTCATAACAAGCCCCTTCCCACCACGAATGGGTTTATGTTAATGAGGTGACTTTTGGAAAGCACCTAAAGATGGGAGCTGGTTGTCAGGAGAAACAATCATGAATAGAGGGTTGGAACTGTCAGTCCCACATCTGATTTCTGGGGAAGCTAGAGGCTGAATCAATCATGCCTATGTAATGTAATTATTGATTAATTAATTTATCATCATGACTCAAAGCGAATTCTTTCCCTTTCAGTTCAAACTAGTTTCCATATATTTAACATGGTGAATGATTAAAAATAAATACATACATATAAAAATCATGCCTATGTAATGAACGATGTGAACCTGTGGGGATTTGGAGAGCCTGGGGCACCTGGAAGGGTATGGAAGCTCCTTATCCTTTCCCCATACTTTGTCCTATGCACCTCTTCCATTTGGCTGTTCCCGAGATATCTTTTCATAAGAAACTGGTCAATCTAGTAAGTAAAACATTCTCTGAGTTCTGTGAGCCACTCTAGCAAACTAATTGAACCTAGGGAGGGGGTCTTGGGAACCTCTAAGAGTTGGTCAAAAGTACAAGTGACAACCTGGGCTTTCTAATGGTGTCTGAATTGGGGGCGGGGTGGGGACAGTCTTGTATGACTGAACCCTTATCTGTGGGATCGGATGCTATCTCAGGGTAGATAGTGTCAGAAATGAGTTGAATTATTGGACACTCAGCTGATATTAGAGCATTGCTTGGTGGTGTGGGGGAAACCTCCCTCCCCGACAAATTGGAATTGTGATCAAAACACCGTGATGTTTCTGTAATAGCATGGGTCAGTTCTCTACTGAATTGTATAACCCTCAATTTTTATTCCTAGTACTCTGCAGTTTTTAATCTAGCATGTTTTTAGTGTGATATATTCAATTAAATATTGTTTCAAGTGAATTTAAATCAAAGTATTCTCTGTAGGCAAATACCTGTTTCTATGTGCCTTGTTCTATGTGCATATATTCTACCTGTTACCAGTTCGCAATCCGATTTACCAGTGTCCAGCCTTTAGACATAGTGCTTGTAGAATAAATATCTATACACACGTGACTTATATTGCTCCAAATGTGTAAGGTGTTGATTTTATTACTAAATTGTTTTTTTCTCATTCCATATTTAATTACTGGATTAGTTGGAGGTAGAGTAGGAGTAGGAAACATGAATGCATAGATACAAGCCTAAAAGCATTAAAGGCTTATTTAAACGTTTGTCTTGCTATCTGTTGATTGAAGGATTTTAAATTACTAGTGAAGAGCAGAACTAGACATTACCATGTGCACTAGGATTGGAATCAAGATACTACAAAATTCAGTCTTTATTTAAGAGGATTGACCCTTTACATGGAAAGAGTCCTGCTTTTGATTAAGAACTAATTTAAGGGTTATTCAGAGACAATTATGTAAGGCCCTGAGATTTCTCATGTGTATGTCCTCCTGGGATGCAGGTGCTTGAAGCAAAATCTTGAAAGAAATAATAGAAATAGAATTCCCAAAAGATACCTTAGAATCATAATAGAGTTCTATAAAGAAGGAATTAGAAAAACGTGTAAATTTCTTTACATCTATACAGACTTAAAAAAATTCTCCTTTATGTGTAATACTCAATTTTTAAATAAGGGAAAGCAAAAGCTTACTCCCTAGTAAGGGAAAAAAGATATACTACAGAAACATTTTGAGTCCATAATATAGTCTATAGTGCAATGACCTAGAAATTTATCAAGATTTTTCAAAGTTAGAAAACATGCTTCCTTGGAAGTTTACAATTATTTGTAGTCTGGTACTGTAGGATTTGTAGACTTGATCTCAATGATGCGAAAAAGAGATTCCCAAGTTTGTTAAAGAGAGACACTGCTTGCTAAGGGACATTTACAATACTTATTTAATAATAGTGTAGGACATGGTGACCTGGTCTTCTGCATTATAAGGACAAATTCTTGGTACACTTCATTGTATCAAGTTGATCAAACTTGAAGAGGCTGACTCATGTTGATTAAAATCAAAAGCGACATATATAAGCTACAATGCCAATTTATTCTTTTACAATAGAAATATAACTGTCATAGCACATTTCCTTCATGCAAGCTACATGAGGAGACCATTATCAGAAGATTGCTGGTTGACAATAGGATCAGAACTGGTGTCTGAGTGGTGGGAACAGGGTGGAGGGATAGTTATATGATTTGAATATTTAATGCCCACAGGCTAAAATAGACAGATGTATCCATTTTCTCAGTAGATTTCACTTTCTCATTCTGTAAGAGGGGTTAAGTTTTTGGCTCAGGGCAATCTCTTTCTTGCATAATGATAGATGGCTGCTGCCAAAACTCTCCTTTCTTTTTCTGTATACATTTCTGACAAAATTCAGTTAACACATTTTTTTTTTTTCCAGCAAAGTTAATTTTTTAATCCTTTTTTTTTTTTTTTTTTTTTTGCGGTATGCGGGCCTCTCACTGCCGTGGCCTCTCCCGTTGCGGAGCACAGGCTCTGGACGTGCAGGCCCAGCGCCCGTGGCTCACGGGCCTAGCTGCTCTGTGGCATGTGGGATCTTCCCGGACCGGGGCACGAACCCGTGTCCCCTGCATCGGCAGGTGGACTCTCAACCACTGCGCCACCAGGGAAGCCCAATTTTTTAATCCATTTGATGTCTGGTTTTTCTTGCAAGTGATTCTATCTTCATACAATGTCATCCCTGGCCTTACATATTATGTGTGAATTTAGAGTTTAACTTTCCAAATGAAATCCTTTGTCTCTCATTTCCTACTTCTTGATGGGGGCTTTGTTGCCCTACTATATGCACTGATTAAAATAAGCAAAAAACTAGATTTACAGAACCACACAATACTCTCTTCTCATTAAAATCATTTTGCACATTTATATTATTGTAAACTGTATTTTTACTACCATAATTCTGTAGAACAATGATATGAGTGAGATAAAAAAAATTTCCCAGTATCTGTTTCAAATAATGTCATTTATTTGGAGATGTGGAAAATTCTTTAGATTATTTGAGGCTTACGTAACATTTAAACTGTTACTACATATCTAACAAAAATACTCAGATACATAAGGTGACTCTGTGTAGCAGTTAAGGGGTTGATTAAAAATAACTTTTTTTACATTTAATCAAAGATTAAACAAATTATCTTATACATAGTAGTCTGTATCTGTCTCTTAACTCCTTACCTCCATCTTGCCCCTCCTCCCTTCCCTCTCCCCACTGGTAACCATTAGTTTATGCTCTCTATCTGTGAGTCTGTTTCAAAAGGTCAATACTTTTGACAAAAGCATGCTTGGTTGACATATAACTAACTTTTTGGTTTGGGAGATCTGATATTGTCAAAGCAAAATGGAACCTAAAAGTCTAAACTACGTATCAATAATTTCCTTCAGAGTATCTCAGCTGAGATAAAATCAATTAAGGGCAGGTGGGGAGTTGCAGTCTAGTTAGTTATTATCATTCTAGAATTTTGTATCAACTGGTATGGAAAAAAATTAATATACAGACAATAATTGCTGAGTTCAAAAACAGATTTCTAATTATCAGTATTTTTCATTTATGCCATCTACTGCATGGGGAGAGCATTCAGGCAATTTACTGAAGGGCTTTAAAGCTCTTGCCATAATTTCTGCATTTAAGATCAGATGACCAGAAACAGTTTTACTAAGCTAGTTAGTAATTAAAGGAGAAACCATGTCATAATAAATAATTTGCTTATAAACTTTTTTTCTAAGTAAATACAGGGAATGTTCAAAAACTGGTAGTTTATTAATTTATTTTCTTCAAGTTTTGTACGCTTATTAGCAGTGTTTTGTATATATTTAAAAACAGTATATTTTACAAATAACCAATATATTATTTTGATTAATATATTCAACACACATTTACTGAGCACCTACTGTATAACACCACTGTTCTAAGCACTGGGGATATTCTTGAGAGGGGAGTTAGATAATAAACAATTATAAAATATGTCAAGTAACAATAGGCACTCTGGAAAAAACAGGTGGGGGAGAGAGGGAAGGTGCAATTTTAGATAGAATTGTGAGGGAAGCCCTGGCATTCAAGGAAGGCTGTAAAAGAAGTGAGAAAGGGTACGGCCACTATGGAAAACAATATGGAGGTTCCTCAGAAAACTAAAAACAGAATTACCGTATGATCCAGCAATCCCACTCCTGGGAATATACCTGGACAAAACTATAATTCAAAAAGATACATGCACCCCTATGTTCATAGCAGCACTATTCACAATAGCCAAAACATGGAAACAACCTACATGTCCATAGACAGATGAATGGATAAAGAAGATGTGGTACATATGTACAGTGGACTACTACTCAGCCATAAAAAGAAGGAAATAATGCCATTTGGAGCAATATGGATGCAACTAGAGATTATCATACTAAGTGAAGTCAGAAAGAGAAAGACAAATACCATGTGATATCACTTAGATGTGGAATCTGAAATATGGCACAAACCTATGGCACAAACATGAACCTATCCACAAAATAGAGACAGACTCATAGACATAGAGAACAGACTTGTGGTTGCCATGGGGGAGAGAGAAAGGGAGAGGGATGGACTGGGAGTTTGGGGTTGGTAGATGCAAACTATTACATTTAGAATGGATAAACAAGGTCCTAATGTATAGCACAGGGAGCTATATTCAACAATATTCAATATCCTGTCATACACCATAATGGAAAAGAATATAAAAAGAATGTATATATGTGTATAACTGAGTCACTTGGCTGCACAGCAGAGATTGGCATAACATTGTAAATCAACTATACCTCAATAAATAAAAAAATTGGAAAAAAAAAGAAGTCGGAGAGATATACTTTATTCTCCTGGATAACTGGCAGCAGGGGGTCTGAGATTGAGGCAGACCAACCACACTTAAGCTTTTTACAAAAAGATTTACTTTAACTCTGAACCTGACTACATTACTTTACTGAACTTTATTGGGGATTTCAGACCGCAATGCAATCTAACATTAAATGAAGTTTTGAAGAAAAAATGGACTTTGAGTGCTAAAATTTAAGGGAATATGGGGCCCAGCCTCACTGTCTTCTAACTTAGAAACATGCATGTATACGTATCTAGTATGAGTTATGCCAATTTTAAGTGACATATTTGAAAATTATGTCTACTTAGATGTGGTGGTGGGCGGCAGTGGTCGCTTGACAAGGACAAGAGATAAGGATTATTAAACAGCCTAGGGCTTGGCTCAGAGTAAACACTTCATGGGTGTACATGCTATTGCTATTATTACTATTGTTGTTGTTATTATATTGGTGTTTTACCTGAATAATGGAGCTAAGTGGGAAAATACCATAACTATCCACAGGATGAACAAATGATGGCTGACCAACTGCTAACCTTCAATCAAACTGGCTTCGAAGTCTTAAAAATCTATCAAAAAAGGCATTTCCCTGATTTTCACCATCTTTATGGAATTTTCTGATGCTCTAGCCACTGCCCTGTGTGAACTCAATAGGTGCATGTAGCCCGTTAGAAAATGCCAAAGTAAACCTTGCTGTTCTGTCTAAAGTTACAGAGTCGGCCAGTCGGGCCTCTGTGGAAGAACTGTGGAGGGTGGAGGACAGAAACGAAGGTATAGGCTGTTGTTGAGTTTCAAATGTATCCCACTGGATTTGGACATTTTGTAATAAAAATACCCAAATACCAAATTGTTCTTTCCAGCTTTTTGTCTAAATTCATATTGTTCCCTTTGACAGGAGTGCTGTTTCCCCACTCACGCCTTTCTTTCCTGTCCAAACAATTTCTCATGTTTCAAAACTCAAGAATAGAATTAACTTCTCCAAAAAGGCTTCACTTACCTCTACCCATAACTTGTTTTGATGGGTGCTACACCTTTACCTTCCAATACTATGTTATATTTTGGCATAATTTAACCTTGTGTATTAGACTTATCTGTTCCTAAGTGTTTGCCTACTTTCATAGTGCAATACAGTTTGCTGGTTTTAATGCTGTCTTGATCCAGTTTTAAGGCCCTGACTAGAGGCCCATTTCCCTCCGTGAGCAGTTAATTAAGTCCACACTAGACCCTTCCCTTTCTGGCTCTCACACTTGGGGCCACTATGCATCTGCCCTAATCACCCCAGGAACAGGTAGCAGAAACTAGAGACAGCCCCCTTGAATGTGCAAAATTATTCAAATTAGCCAATCCCCAGAGAACCCACAAAACCTAGTTAACCCCACCTTACTTGCCATACATAAACTTCCCCTACAGCTCCAGCTTGCTGCTCTCCTGTCCTGGGTGCAACCCCCTCTGTGAATCCACAACTGTAGCCTTCTCTCTTTCAGAGCTGCAAGGAACAAAGAGTTCTGCCTTTCATCTACCCCAGTGTCATTGTATTGTGTCCTTCCAACAAAACAATCTTAAAATTTTATAAGACACATAGCCAGTAGACCACTCTTTGGTCCCTATCAAGATTACAGGACCAGTTCCTGGTTTCCAGGCAAACTAGGTGGTTACATCTCCCAACCAGTCTCTCCGGAGAGCTTCCTACTCATTCTCACATTGCATTAATCATTCCTATAAATAGAATCCACTTGTGATCACTTGAGATTGAATCCCATGAAAATGTCAGTATTCAATATTATTTGATCTCAAACATAGCAGTTTCATTATCAACATGATTATATACACCTTCGCATGTAACACACAGCATGTGAAACACAGCATGTGAAACATCTAGAGGTAGTAGACCTCATTCCTCATCTCTCCATGCTTCTATACTTTTCCCTATCATTCTTCAGTCAAATAGGAGTTGGTGAATTCGTTGATTAGACTGATGACTCTTCTCTAATGAGCAATCTTAGTGTGCCTCAAAGCTAACACCTGTATACTGCCTGCTGTCTGTAGTAAGCAAGCAAAGCAGGACTTAGAACCAAGGCCTCTGCCCATATTTACAGTCTCTTCCAAGCCACTGCTGGGAAGGATAATTTAGGACAGGATCTTCCCTCTTCACACATGCCTGTGCCTGGTTTTCACCCAGAGACTTCGGTATAATTTCTGATAAAACAACCACAATGGAGGTTATTTTATCAGAAATTATAATCCGCAACATTTAGGAAGGAAGCTACATGGCAGAAGTCGCGTGTTCTTACTGAATCTTCTGAAGACACAGACTTGGAAAGGTCAACATTAGCAGTAGCACAGGGCTAAGAACATCTTGAGTTTTGTTACAGAAGCAAAATTAATCTTTTCAGTTAATCTCTTGATATGAGATTTGGGTAGGTGATGGTTGGAGGGGGAAGGGGATAGTGTTGGAGTTTCCACCTAAGCTTTAAACCAAAAGAAATGCACCAGCAATTCGTCTGTTATCAGAGAACATTGCATTGCAGAGTGAGAGATGCTGACTCTTATGTTAATGAAGAAGTGCCTTGATTACAAATGTTCTCTGCATTCATATTGTTTATTCCTTTGGGAAGTTTGGATGATTTGCAGGGTAAGATTCAGGAAGTGTGGGGAGCTGGATAAAATCTTATCATCATGGCTACAAAATCTTTACCCTATTCTCTAAGAAAATCTTATTTCATCAATAAGAAAACATAATGATATAAGGGAATTGATTGACTTCAAAGACAAAGATCCTCCAGAGAATTCAGAGGCTGTATCATAACAGTGATGAGGAACAAAGAGGGAGAAAAGAAGATGTTTAATGTGAACAGAAACTACACACACACACACTTCTATGGTCCAGGGAGAAGCGCCATACAATCACATTCAATTATTTCCAAAGAAAGCAACTTCAATGATCATCTATCCAGCAAGTAATTCTATCAGTGAATGTTCTGACCAAAATGCCCAGAAGTAGCCCTCACTGATCTCTTCCTTAGGTAATCACTTAGAAAATTCCTTTCTTCTGGAACCAGCTATTCTCAACCGACTATTCCTCTTTGACATCCTAGCAAATTAGAGGGGTGACCTTGACGAGTTCCTGACAAAAGCTATGGAATTCTATCATACTAGCTCTGAAGGTATATTCCATATGTGATTGATTAAATGAGAGGTCAATGAAAAAGTTATAGATGATCTCAAGTGTGCAAATGCGAGCAGCACATGTGACAGAAAGGTAAAGGAGGAATACACTGAGAAAATCATCTCTCTGTGTCTTCTGTAATGAATCATGGCAGTGAGAGACTGTGAGAGATTAAGAAGTATAAAGCATAACTATGAGAAATTCGGCACTAAGTGAAAAGTGTTTGGGGATTTCATTTATTTGCATACTTGTGTGTGTGTGTGTGTGTGTGTATGCATGTATGTGAGCACATGCATTTTGTTATTTGTAACTTAGGGGGAAATGTTTGTTGATGGGATGGCATAAGAAAAGGGTATGAAAATACTACACTGTGAACAGGTTAAATTAGGAATGAAGATGAAATCAACCGTGAACATAGGTGGGAAGCTCATGCTGAAAAATGAGGTAGAGAACGTCTAGTTCAGACAGACTTCTAGTAAAAAGAGATACGGTCCCTTCAAAGACCCTTATTGATTTGTGAGTTAAATGATTGTTCTTGTAATTTATTCCTTTCCCAGGTATTGTATTCATAAAGTTTCTAGCATATAGGATTATCGGCCCCCAAGTTTCCCATATCTCATTCTATTTTGTAGAGTTAAAGTGCTATAAACATCACAGGATTTTAAGCTGAGTGTGGATGGGTTAATAGGACTCGAAACTCTTGAACTTTCTGTTATACTGCAGCCCAATTTTTACTCTTAAAATTATAGTGCATTCTTTTTTTAAAGAAAAACCTCACAGAGTTGGATCGGGTTTTAACAAATAAACAGTGCAAGCTAAATGACTTCATTCCTTTAAAAACCACTCAGTAATTCTTCGTTGTCTTGAAGAGACCTAAAGTCAAGACCATGTTGTAGAAGCTTTCTTCCCCTCCATGTAGGCAAGCTACACTTTCCCTCTTGAACTTCACATTTCAAACCCTTAGGTACAAACTGTGCTTCCCTGAACCCAGAACCCCTCTTGTCTATGTCCTTATCACTCAGCCTTTTCTTTCCCTTCATCTCCACCTCTCTGTTCCAACTAAACCAACTTCCCCAGGCCTCCCCTTAGCCCACTCACATTTGATGGGTTAATTACTGCTAATTATCTAAGCCTCAGGCTGGTTATTTATTTCTTCCATGAAGCCCCACCTGCACTATACTCTTATGACTTTGATTCCTGCTTTCTTGGCATTAATTATAGCCTATTTTAGTGATATATTTACTTGTCTGTTACTTGCTAACCAGAGAGTATGCTCCTTGAGAACACTGTTTCATCGTCTTTTTATAACAAAACCTTAACTATGTCTGGCACATAAGTAGTCAATAAATACTTCTTTCTTATGTGTGAACTCTAAGCCTTTATTTTTGAAGTGGCAACCCAAGGAGAGAGGGACATATTTCTTAGTTCTTGTTTTTAATAGTTTACATATAGAAGACTATATGCAAACAAGTGATAGATAATATTTTTAGGGAAATGTTCAGTAGCCTTCGGAATGCAAATAAGAACTACCAGTGATTTAAGTAAAATACAATAAGTAAGGCAGTGAAAATTCACTCTTTTGGTAACCACAAATTCCTCAAGACCATTTTTTTTAAGCTCATAGATAACACCGAATTCATTTGTACAATACCCAGCTAAATATAAATGTTTAGAGAATTAGTATCTAATACGAAATACTTGCTTATTTAAAAAAATTTTTAGTTAATTAAGACAAGACCTTTATGTGAAATGATTAGAAAATCTGTCAATAGAGGTAGAAAGATATAGAATACATGTGTATAAATGGGAAGCTTATACTGAGCCATATTAATAGAGACCAATGTTTACAGGAACATACTTGTTTCAAAGCAGTACTAAATAATGTGTCCACTTTTTATTTCTTTATTTACTTAAATGCCTTCTACATCCTTTTAAAGAAAAATTGGGGGATTCTATGTCTCAATGTAAGAGAAATTACTGGTTTCCCCTACTTGGAAATCCCATCTTGAGTGACACATTTCCTAGGAGTATGGCATCATTTTTCAAAGACAGCAACTCCGTGTTCTCTTAAGGCACTGTTTGGTTACTCTCAGCCCTTCAACTGCAATGTAAGGTCTTTTTTCAGAAAGGCAAGTATCAGTCATATTTGGTTTTTTTTTTTTACCAGCTTTCTACCTACTAACTGAAAACAGTGAACTGCTCCACTTTTTATCAAAAAAAGAAAACCATAACTTTAAAAGTAATAAAACAAAACCTCTTATGTTTAGCTATACAGACTCATATAGAATATTATTTGTAATCACGACAATATTATGCTTTTAAGTTAGCCTGAAGCAACATCTGTCTTTGGTAACTATTTTGAAAACTTATATGATAAAATATATAAATATGTTTTTAATTACATATATTGTATTTGGCAAAAATTAATGTTTTTACCATTCTAGAGACTGAGATATAAAACCTCCATATAATATAAATATCATTTATAATTAAGTTATAATCTTCGAAATACACACATACACAAAACACACCATAAATTTTGGAACATAGAAGATGTATTGTTTATCTCAACATGTAAATTTTTCCATTTAATATATATTTAAAAAAAATTTAAACTAACTGAAAGTAATCACATGGATTATAACACTCCCTTATTAATTGAAAAAACGATACATTCTACCCCATTGATAGATTGAGATTACTAAAACCATATCTAAATAAGAACTGTTTTTGCTAAGTTGAGGGAAAGTTTAGAAACATTCAATCAAAAACCTGTTGCTTGGGCTTCCCTGGTGGCGCAGTGGTTAAGAATCCACCTGCCAACACAGGGTACACGGGTTCAAGCCCTGGTGCGGGAAGATCCCATATACCGTGGAGCAACTAAGCCCGTGCGCCACAACTACTGAGCCCACATGCTGCAACTACTGAAGCCCGTGTGCCCAGAGCCTGTGCTCCACAACAAAAGAAGCCACCGCAACGAGAAGCCCACGCAACGCAACGAAGAGTAGCCCTCGCTCGCCACAACCAGAGAAAGCCCATGCGCAGCAACAAAGACCCAACGCAGCCAAAATAAATAAATTAATTAATTTAAAAAACCCAAACACCTGTTGTTTGAATTAAATCTCTTACATTTATTTGGGAATAAAAAATTTGAGTTAGAGATAAATTAGTTCAGGCTAAGTATAAAAAAGTAAGATTTCCTTTGTATTTTTTTCTCCTAACTGCTGTCAGAGAGTTGAATGTTTCTTCCAACTTATTTCTGTAATGTTTATTTATGTATCAATTGATTCTAATTTGGGTAAGTTACATTCCATTGAAGTTCATTCAATGATGAAATTCCATTCAACAATTCAAAAACTATTTTAAATTTTTTAACTTTTCATTATAGAAAATTTCAAAAGCAGGTTAAACTAGAGAAGACAGTATAATGAACCCTCATTTACCCATCACACATTTTATCACTCAATTATCAACTCATGACCAAGATCATTTCAAATGTATCCCTACCTATTCCTCCCTGTTCATATTAACAAATTCCAGACATAATATCATTTATTTGAATTTCAATTAATATCTGAAAAGACAGACTCTTTTCCAAGATAAAATCACAGTACTGTTACCAGACCCAAAATAAGAATATCAATATTTCTTCAATATCACCAAATATCCAAAAGGTTTTCCTGAATGTCTCATTACTTTTCACAGTTTGAGTCAGAATACAGTTAACATCTCCTGTTAAAAACAAGACAGCAGGACCCAAATGAAGTCACTTATGCTAAGTGCCACATCACAAAACTGAAACTTAATTAGTTTCATCTTTCCCCGAAATGAATCTTAAACCAGTCAACCAGGAATCACCTGATCAGCACTAACTAATTAAGCAATCTGCCTGACAGATCCACGCAGTTCCCTAACGGAAAGTCAACTTGCAATAACCAACTGCTTTTTTTTTTTTGCCTAAAAGAACTTTCTTGCTCCCTCTCCCTTCTGCCTATAAAAGTCTTTCATTTAATACAGGTCCTCAGAACTCCTTTCTTTCTACTAGACTGGATACTGCCCAATTGGAATCCAGTTTTACACACATAAACTCTTAAAACGCCTCAGTTTATCTCTGAACAGGCCTGGTGTCAGGAGAGGGAACAGCAGGAGACCCCGGCGCACTGCAGCCCGGCGCACTGCAGCCCGGCGCACTGCCGCCCCAGCCCCTAGGCGCACTGAGTAACCACGCAGAGGTACCTGCTAAGTCCGGGGAGCTCGCTGCTTTCCCGCTGCCTCCGGAAGTGGTGGGCGAGTCCCTGGATCTTAGCTCCGCAGCGTTTGTGTTATGAGCTTTCAGACTTTCTTTGAGCACTTCTTTTTCCAGGATGGGTTGAGAAACTGGCCAGAGTTGAACTCGGACAGACGCAGCACCCAGTGTGGGTGCGCGGATGGATCCGTTTTGAGCCGGAAGCCAGACCGCGTCTGGGGATGGACTACTTCCGACTCAGGAGCCGGACCAGGTCTGGAGAAGGAGCGGTTTCGACTCAGAAGCCGGACCAGGTCTGGGGAAGGACCGGTTCCGACTCAGAAGCCGGACCAGGTCTGGGGAAGGACCGGTTCCGACTCGGAAGTCGGACCGGGACTGGGATATGACGGGGTTCAGCTTAAACTGGACTGGGTCCAGGGTGAGGCCTCAAGTGAGTAACATTTTGTTTTAAGGCTGAACAAGTAGGTTAAACTTACTAAAGATAATCTTGACTACAGTGGCCACGGTGGAGAACTTCTAACCTAGATAAACTTATCCATTTATGAGGTGCGCTGTAGCAAAAAGCGTCTTAGTCAAGCACTCACTATAGAGGGTGAAGGTCAAATTATTTTTCCTCTCCTCTGGCTTCTAGAGACCAGGATGAGAACTGCTACCACACCCCACTCGCTCCAGCGCCTGTAAACTGGATCCTGAGAAAAGTAGCAGAAGTTGGCAAAAGGTGAGAATTTTCACCAAAGTCATTTCTTCCCGATTTCTAACTGTGGTGCCTGGTCGAGAGAGGAAGGTAAAATTTCACATTTTCCTTTCCTTTACAATGTTTTTAAGAATTGTCTTTTCTAAATTAAATTTTATTTTTTAACTATGCAAAATATTTACATGGTTCTAAAATCATAGTTATAAAACGAGGTCTATTCAGAGAAACCTAATAATCTAATTGGAATCTAACAATTCCAACACGCTACACCTGGTTTCCTCTCTCTCCTGCGGGTAAATATTTTAAAATGTATATTTTTCTTCCACTTTTACGTATAAGAAAATATGTTCATAGATATATTCATTGTGTATGTGTGTATATGTGCTTGTGTGTGTATGTGTGTGCATGTATGTATATATATATTCAAATCAACCCCCCCCCTTTCTTTGATAAGCAGTGGAAAAGTATATATACTTTTCTGTACTTCGCTATTTTCACTGAACAGTATGTTTTGGAGATCACTCCATGGCAGCACAGAGAGATTTTCTTAATTGTTTATAGCATAATAGACTCTATAGTGTGAATGTTCCATAGTTCATATTAGCAGCTACCTTTGGGTTTCTTTTTTCTTTCTTCTTTTTAAAGAAATGTTTACAAATACTGCTAAAATGAAGAGCCTGGTTATGGATACATCCATATTTTTTCCAATGCAAAAATCTGGAAATAGAAAGTGGAATTGCTGGGTCAAATTTCATATACATGTGCATTTTTTCTGTTTGTTACCAAATTTTCTCCATAATGATTTTATTTTGGCATACTCTTAATGATTTTTATAGGACATAGTAAATATGAAAGTATAATCAAGTTTCTTAGGCTACTTTGTGCCTTCATATGATTCTTTCCTTTGGGAATTAAGAGGACTCCTATTTGCAATCATAGACTCACAAATTGAATTCCTATTTGAAAGTTGGCCTAAATAACAAATTGCTCAAACTGCTACATTGTATGCATTCATGAGGTGGAGAGTGCATGTCTGGAAGTGATGCAACTGGATGAGTTATTAAACCATAACTATTTTCTTATATTTATAGTCCCATGGAATTCCAGATATCATTGTCTTTTTTTTTAAACATCTTTATTGGAGTATAATTGCTTTACAATGGTGTGTTAGTTTCTGCTGTATAACAAAGTGAATCAGCTATACATATACATATATCCCCATATCTCCTCCCTCTTGTGTCTCCCTCCTACCCTCCCTGTCCCACCCCTCTAGGCAGACACAAAGCACCAAGCTGCAGATACCATTGTCTTAAAGGCATTAATGCTTGCTGAATATTTTATTTCCATTTTGTATTCAATTTTGTATTCTTTTGTATTTGGGTATTCTCTAGTGATTTTTTTTCCTGAGATAATTCTCAAAAAAGCTTTAATGTGAAAATAATGGAAATAGAAGGGAAGATTTTGCAAAGTAAAGCATTTTTAATCACTTCTTAAACATTTTAAAGTCCTTTATGTAACAAACCCCCAGTATTATAAAAAGTAGTTCTGTGTTTTTGTTTGTTTACTGGTTAAGAATTCCCTTAAATTACAAATTGGGTAACTTTCTTTTTCCCAGAGTACTTCAAGACCTAGGAATGATTTTAAGAATGTTTCACTTTTAACTCTGAAATTGCTTATGATCAACCGAGCAGAGTATTAGAAAACCTTTTGTCAAAGGGTAGAAAGAGGGAGGACAGGCAGAGAAAACATGTCAGAGGAGTTTCATTTTAAGTTTTGAGCTACTTCTCATTGCCACTCTTCCTTTTCAGCCAAGCATTGTTTTAGTCCATAATCACTGTCTTTCCCTTATCATCTTGCATTCACACCTCAGCTCACCTTTATCTGGCTTCTGCTCTTCCCTGAAATGCCTCCCAAAGTCCAAAACAATATTCTGTTGACACTGTTCAATTCTTATCTTACTGGATATCACAGTTGCTTTGTACACTATTGATGACTTCCTCCTTTTTAAAACTTACTACTGTAGAATCAGTGGAACAGTCCTGTCCTGGTCTGTTCAGTCAAACAGTGGAGCTACTCAGCTCTCTTTCCTCCACCAATTTTCTTTTATATATGTATGGTTTCTCTCATTCTTCCAACCCTCTATCTCATTTATACGTTTGATTCCACATAAACATGACTACAGAGCTTCTGAATCATGTCATTGTTTCTGTGTACCTCTTTTTGGATACGCTATAAGCCACTGAAACTTAAAATATTCATCTTTCTTTACACCCTTTCCCATCAATATTTCTTATCTCAGTTTATGTCACATTCACTAAGAGAATCTCAAAACTTCAGCTCTTATTTCAAAATTTTGCTCTCACATTCACCTCTAATCAATCATACAGTCTTGATATTTCTCCAGTAGGCCTCATTGCCTGTGTCTCTTTACCCATGGACCAAATTTAAGCTCTCGTCATTTCATGCCTTGTCCCTTTCAATAACCACCCAACTTGTCTCCTTGCGTGAAATCTTACCTAAATCAAGCCAATCATCTACATTGGGGCAGAAGGATTCATTTAACACAAATTTGATCCTGTCACTGGCCTGCTGAAAATATCCATTGCGTTCCCATCACATACAGGATATAACCCAAATCAATAAGAAATGCCTATCCCTCTAGCTCATCCTCTGTGACTCCTTGCCTTAAATATCATGCATTTGCTTTATCAGATAATCTTTCATAGCTCTGTGCCTTCCCAAATGCTTCCTCTAGTCAAAACGGTTATCTTCCAGTTCTTTCTTATCCTGCTTTTACATTTACTTTCATATTCAACTCATTGATTCCCCCAGAACAATCCCATCATTCTCTGTGTAACTTTATCATAGTAAAGACCACAAAAAAATTGAACTTCTGTGATTGTCTCTCTTCACAATAATGGGGTTGACTTCTTATGCTCCCAAACTCTAGCAAATTATATGGCATAAATAATGTTTGGTAAATGTGGGTTGAATTGGACAGAGAAAGGTGTATTAGCATTTCTGTATTGACTGAAATTGAACCAGGTTGGTGGAAAGAAAACCATACAAAAAGAATCAAGTCGATGGAATTGAAAGAATAAGAAAGAGCTAATAAGTAATATTTGGATGAATTAATTTATATGCTTAAATTATACTTTTCCTCCTACAGCATCATTTAGTGCCTGATTGACTGTCACCACATTTGTGCCAAGTGATTTTCAAACCATGGGTTGACATGGTTATGAATTGCTCAGTTTTGTTAATTTTTTAAAGTAATTTTGTTCTATATTTCCTTTGCCCTATCTATGTGTTATACTACCTACTAATATCTGCTGGCTGTGTAAAAGACACCTAAATAATATTTATGGGCTTCATGTTCCCTAGTTTATGTTCATGAAAATGGTATTTGAAATTCCATTTGTTTATATGTATTTATTATTCAATTCAAATACAAATTTTACTTAGGATATGAAAACTCAGGGTGTAAGTTCTAAGTATTTAAGTGAATTTAATACTTAACATTCAAGTTCAACTTATTGCTCTAAAAATATGATTTCCCATTTCAAGGATGTAGCTTTCATAATGTTTCTGAAGCATCAGATATTTTCCAGTAAATTCTGAGTAAACTGATAAAAATCACACAGATTAACTTTTTGGGGTTTTTATACATCATTTTTCATTTATTTCACTTATATAAACTTCAAATAACTCACTCTCTTGAAAGGTCCTTAAGAAGAAAATATGACTTTTTTTTGTACACAAAGGCTACGTATTGTAGACATTTCTTCTCTCTTAGCAACCCTCTTTTACCTTTAACTACCTTTTATGGTCTAATGTTTTGAAATACTCTATTCTAGTTTTAAGATAGACATTAGCTTGGAACACGAGCAACTAAAATAGTGTGTTTAAGGAGGGATAGGTAAAATATAGGCATTAGAAAATGCTGCCTGAGCTACATGTTTATTTTCAGTTTGTGAATTCCTTGATAGTGTTCAATAACCACAGAGAGGTTGAGGGATCAGATATCCAAAAATTAACCTGCATAATGATCTAGGCAGTGAATTCATAGACAGTTATGGAATTCCAGGGCTTGTTATTTGCACCAGATTTCCAATCCAGCTTTTTTGGTTCATATTTCATGTTCATATTTCTTAGACCTCTTTTTCTCTACGTATTGCAGTGGGCACAGTTCAGAGAAAAATTGTTTACAAGTTGTATTGAAAATATTTCTATATGCAAAGCGTTCAAAACTAACTTGGGGCATTTTGAGGCAATCAGCACAGTGCCAAGTTCTTCCATCTTTCAACTCTCCATTTGATAGAGCCTAATTATTGCCAATGCAAACAGTTCTTATAAAGGATTAGGAATTTATATGACAAATAAACAATAGGAACAGATGACTTCTTCAAAGCAAAACTTTTTTAAAATTTAAAGTTCTCAAAAAATAGAAATTTAAATAAAAAATCATATATGTAAACCCTGCTTGAAAAGTTTATATGGTTCTTGGCTTGGGAGATTGCAAAAAAGAAGACCTAACAAGCCTCAGCTTAAATTTGGAAATTAACTTCAGAAATAATGCGAGTGGCATAGAAGTTTTCTGAAGAGTCTGGTAGGTAACAAATGAACAAGTATATACCCTAACTAAAAATGTATTGACTATTTAAATAATTGCTTTGTATAAATTATATACATTATTTTATATATATCATTTTCTGAAAGTTTCTCTATACGTCTCTTCCTACATACTCTTATGGGTTTCAAGAAAGACTCATTTAAGACTCATTAAATTTAGATATTTGTTATTGGTGTTACAGCATTTTTCATACTGCATTATAGCTTGTTAAATATTAGTTTTTCCCACAAGATAACTTCTCTGTGACTAAAAATCCTAAGTCATCACTATATCCTTTCAACCTAAATATTTCATATTGCATAAACATATACTTTTTGAAAAAATAAATGAACATATAAAAAATTCAATATAACTATTTATAATGTCTCTTTTAAAGCTTATAAATATGGATCAGTTTATAAGCAAACAATAAACAAATGAATAGAAATATTAAACAAAACATTCATCAGATTTAAGTGTTATTTTTCAGCGTTATCTCAAAATAGTCAATATTTGATGGATACTATCCAAAAAATATTGTGCAGTTTACAGGCTTACCACTAAATCCACCATTTGTACTATTTCTTTTGGGTAAAAGTTGTATACTTTTTCCCTGCATATAAAACAAGGGAGCAGTAGGAATGAAATTTGCTAATTTCAAAGTAGCAATAGAAATATTTTCAATACAACTTGTAATGCATAGATAACAAATTTAAGCAAAAAATCTCTCTAGATATTCCAAACATTTAAAAAAAGTAGGAGCTCTCAAAGCTAAAACATGCTTGCTTTTAAATCTAAAACCACTGACTATGTACTATTAAAGGACTATTTGAATCACAGTATATTGGATTATTCTGTAATTGAAACTAGCATAAATAGTGCTTTATTAATTAAAGAAAAAAATCAAGGATTTAGCCCTTAGTTTTAGATTCTATAACTTGCAACATTAGAGAAAAGCTAAGCTGTGTTTTTGCTATTTCTGACATTATTCTCGACTTGCACAAAACTTCACCAAGATTTTAATCGGAGAAGCAGAGGACCTTGCAGGAGGTTTACCACTTTAATGATTATAGATGGATACCTTGAAAGCTACAGATAAATTGAGGGAGTTAGATAAGTAGATAAATGATATGTAGACATATAATGAACTTTTCCATAATGGTTAATAAACACATTTCATGTGTTGTCCTCGTCTGGATTTGGCAGCCCTATCTTCTCATGATAATCAGGATCCAATACCCCTGCCACTCTAAAAACTCCTCTCTTTGCTTATTACTGCTCTGTTGCCGTGAGGAGGCTACAATGACAAGGGACAGCCATAGCTTTAGGTGTTCTTGGGAAAACTATCTCCTCCCTGCTCACAACAAAACAAAGCAAAACAAAAAATCAGAAAACCCACATTTCAGAAAACAATGATCACTTTTCAAATTAATGTTAGTATCTAATCTCTTTTGCCTTAAAAAAGTTAACTTAAAATGTTTCTTTTTGTTCTAACTGCAAAGCTATATTTTTAGCTGTAATCAAAAATACATGCACACATTACAAAAAATGTACATTTTTAAATGTACAAACATGACACAAATTAGTTTTATTTCAAATTTTAATCCAGTGGGGAAGAAGTGAAAGAAATGAAATATAGATATTGCCCCTTATTGCTAAGATATCTTATCTAATATTTTTGCTTTGAAAATAGTTTCTTAACTGCTTGTCTTGATTTGGAAATTGATATTGTGATTCATAATAAAAAACGTGTACTTGATCTAGTCCCCATTTCTGGCACAGAGTTCCTAAAACCCTTAGAATTTGCTAAGCCACAAAGGTATCTTTTGTGGTGTTTAGAAGGTTACTTTGGATTGCACCAAAAGTTGGGGGCTGGTTGCCAGGAGAACAACCAAGTGATTAGAGGATTGGAATTTACAAGGGAGAGAGGCTAGGGACTGAATCAATCATCGATGGCCAATGAGTTAATCAATCATGCCTACGTAATGAAGCCTTCTTAAAACCCCAGAAGGACGGGGTTTGGAGAGCTTCAGGGTTGGTGAACATGTGGGGATTAGGGAAGAGTAGTGTGCTTGGAAAGCGCATGGAAGCTCTGTGCTCTTTCCTCATACCTTGCCCTATGCATTTCTTCCATCTGGCTGTTCCTTTTATAATGAGCCAGTAATCCAGTATGTAAAATATTTCTCTGAGTTCTGTGAGCCACTCTGGCAAATTAATCTAACACAGAGACAGGGTTGTGGGAACCTCTGATTTACAGCCAGTGGGTCAAAAGTACAGGTAACAAACTGGGCTTGCTTGTGGCATCTGGAGGGGAGGGGAGAGGGGCATGCAGTCTTGTGGGACTGAGCTCTCAACCAGTGCAATTTGATGTTATCTCCTGGAAGATACTGTCAGAATTAAGTTGAATTGTAGGACACCAAACAGGTGTCAGAGCTTGTTTGGATGTGTGGGGAAACACCCTTCCTGACACGCACGCCTTCCATAGGCTGGAAATTGGGAAATTAGGTCCAAGAACCCAAAATAGGACCTGATCCTTCTTATTGGCAGTGAGATGAACTAGGTAGTTTTGTAATTTCAAAATCAGCTCTAATTTTGATATTATGTAATATGGTATTTCATATAAGTCTTTGACTACATTATGCGTTCATGTAGAAGATAACTTTTAAATATTCATTTTATATCATGGCAAGTTTTGGATATAGATTACTATGTTAGAAAAAAATTGTTACAACAGAGTTGGGAAGAAATCCAAGATATCAATGTTGATCAATTCAAGATTAAAATGTAAATATTCAGTAGGTTAAATGAATTAAACTATTTCATTATTAAGTAAATCCAATCTCTATCATATTTACCATTTAAGTCTAAGCAAATGGTGGCAATAAAAAGACTAATGAAAGATATTTTGTCTAGATATTAAATCCATTAAATATATAAATGAAGGTACCTTACATTCATAAGGATAATTCATATAACTTTATATAAATTATTTATTACAATAAAAATTATAAAAAGGAAAAGTTATAAAAGTTTAAAGATATTGCCTTATCTAGATGTAGAATTCCATGTTTTAAATAGAAATGTGTCTAGCCACCAATTATCAGGTGTTGATCATCTGAGACATTATAATTTAGGTGTTATTTACTGAAAATATGCCATCTGTTGGAAGATTCAGAGTATACGGAGTAAATTAGCTATTTCTTTAGCACCCCTAAATCACTTTATATCTTTGTGATACATATAAGTTCTTAAAATATTTGGTAGTTGAAGAAAAAAAATATAGATTTAAAGATGTGGAAATATATACTTTAACACATTTTTCCATATGGGAGAGTTATAATTTTCACAGAGAAGCAAAGCCAAAGTTTATATATCACTTGACAAATCTCCCTGACAGTGAACATTCATTTTGGCATCATATAAACCACCAAATATACATGTGAACATCATGACTTAATACCTCAAACCATGACAAATTTTTTGCTGTCTTAGCTTGCCTTAATTTCAAAACATCATTATATGTGCTCTGAACAATATCAGAATCTGTGCCTTTTCAGTAAATCTGGTTCTCATCTTAACATTTTTAAAATGTATTTGTTTTTAATGGCTTTTCAAATGTAACAAAGACTGTCGTTTGAAGGGAGGGATAGAAGGAAAAAAGACAGCAGTAACATTTTGTATTGATAGTATAAAATGTATCCTTAAGATTATAATTCACGTACCTGCTTATATATATATGTACAGATTTTATATGTATTACGATAAATGTTCACATTTTAATAGTACTAAATACATGGATACTGTGTCACTGATAGCTATTTATTACTTATTGACGGTGTGCTTTATGCTTGATGCTTTTCAAGAAGTTAAAGGTTTGTCCAAGGATAGAAAAGAATCTCCATTTCTGCCACGCCATTACTTTAAAATATAGGCTATTTTAATAAATTTACCAAATGAGAAGCATATGTGACCTATCAAGACCTACTTGGTGTCTTATTATAAATTTTTGAAATCTAGGATCTTATAAGTACATTCAAGTTGTGTTTCTTCTCCTGAGTGATTTGCTTATCAGACCAATGTATAAAGTGTGACTGGTCATTTCAGGAAACGCCTGTCATCCCCAAACCTTATAGGACTTGTGCACACATGAACTTGGAGTGTTGCAAATGTATGGCAGAAATGCTTGTTTGGGTTCCTTTGAGTGAATACCAGAGTGGGTCTAGCTGTGAAAATTAAAGAAAATGTGTACATGAGGGTCACTTAAGGAAAAAGCCATGGTTTTAAAAACTACACATATATTCTCACAAAGAAAGAAAAGCTTAAATTGGTATACTATAATACTTCAGTGCAAATTCCTGTGTCAGAACTTATGCTAGATATTTAATTGCTACGTGCTTTGGTTTTTCTCGTCTTTAAACTAAGAATGATAAAAGAAATAGCTGTGTCAAGAGTTTTTAGAAAGGGCTAAATGTATTAATAAGTGTCAAATATTTAGAATCATGTTTGATACATAGGAAGAGTTTAATCAGTATTACTTTTTTTTTTTTTTTTTTAACGGTATGCGGGCCTCTCACTGTTGTGGCCTCTCCCGTTGCGAGCACAGGCTCTGGACGCGCAGGCTCAGCGGCCATGGCTCACGGGCCCAGCCGCTCCGCGGCATGTGGGATCATCCCGGACCGGGGCACGAACCCGCGTCCCCCGCATCGGCAGGCAGACTCTCAACCACTGCGCCACGAGGGAAGCCCTCAGTATTACATATGATGATAGTCATGATCATGATCATGATCACAATGATGTTGGTGGGACTGGCAGTGGTAGGAGTGGTGGTGGTGGTGATGAAAACCAACTAAGAATGATGTCTTAGTTTGAGTACTTCCAAAAGCAGACACTAAGACAGGGGCTTAGTTACAAGTACAAATTATTGGGAGGAGGGTGCTCCTGGGAATGATTACAATGGAATAGGGAAAAGTAAGACCTATAAGAGAGATACGAAAATAAAGGCATGTTATAAATGGATTATTAGTGAGGGCAACTGGAGCCCAGTCCTGCTGGGGACTCTGTAAGAAGCCCTGTAGAATTTGCCTTAGAATCATCCCACTGCGGTGTGGAAAGGGGAGGGGAGGGAAGGGAAGAAGGAAGAAAGCTGGGCATTTATTCACTGTCATCATGACCCTGTTGGTTTAAGGAGTTGTTCTCATGGTTCCCAGGAGCAGAGAAAAGAGAGACATAGGTACTTAAGGGAGAAGCTTTCAGCTTACTGGAAACCATCTCTATCTGCTATAGGTGAACTAGATGGGTCAAGGAGTTAAGAGTTAAAACATCAATGTAGTCTGCTTCTTCCAAGTTAACCTGTAACTATGAAATTAATACAATAAAGACTTAGGCAAATTCATGCAAAATTCAGACCAGATTATAAAGGAAAAGTTTGTCTAATAGTTATTGGTTTAGTAAAAAATGGGGGACATTTGCATAGTTCTAAATTTTACATTTATAGATATATTCTAGACAATAAGTTTATTATATATCAGTTGTTAATTTATAGAGTTCTTCTTTATAAAGATTGTCTGCCCACTTTCTTTTGTTCTAGTCAGCACAGGATTACTATGAAATTAATTGTTCAAGCACTTTACTTTTTTCATGATCTGTGACTGCCTCTTATAAGAGAAAATTCCATTACAGAAAGTTGCCAAAAGTACAGTGGCTTAGTGTTGTTTTTCCAAAGGCAGATTAAAAACTCTGAGAGCACTAAGTAGACCTTTGAGTTTAATCTATTTTCTTGGTTAGTTGTGGGGTATTGTGATCTATGCACACATACAGTGTTTGGAAGATGCATCTCCCATATGAAGCAGAATCTGACATCCCACTTTGGATTTTACTGTAAATAGACTGTCTTCTCAAATGGTTGATACCTTTTATAGATAAAGCAAAATAAATATTATACTATAATGCTAGAGCAGCTCAAAACTAAGTGATTAGACTAGACTAGAGTCATGTTCCCAAATTGATGGTTAGGAACTCTGGAGGGCTTTGGATTTATAATTTTACACATAAATCATATAACATATATGCTGTATACCTCTTTGACATGAAACATTTCACATTGAAAAAAAGATGTGGTACATATATACAATGGCATATTACTCAGCCATAAAGGAACGAAATTGGATCACTTGTAGAGATGTGGATGGACCTAGAGAGTGTCATACAGAGTGAAGTAAGTCAGAAAGAGAAAAACAAATATTGTATATTAACGCATATATGTGGAATCTAGAAAATGGTATAGATGACCTTATTTGCAAAGAAGAAATAGAGACACAGACATAGAGAACAAATGTATGGATACCAAGGGGGAAAGGGGGAGTGGGAGGAATTGGGAGATTGGGATTCACACATATACACTGTTGATACTATGTGTAAAATAGACAGCAGATGGGAGTATACTGTATAGCACAGGGAACTCTACTTAATGCATTGTGGTGACCTAAATGGGAGGGAAATCCAAAAGGGAGGGGATATATGTATATATATGGCTGATTCATTTTGCTGTGCAGTAGAAGCTAACACAATATTGTAAAGCAACTATACTGCAATAAAAATAAATTAATAAAAAAATTGCTAAGGCTATTGTGAATAAAGAAAAGAAAAAGACTGATGAAGAAGGCAAAGTCAGTGTAGAGACTAGGAGACAGTGGAAGATGCATTTAGGAAGCCATACCTGGGGCTTTAAATCATTGCCATTTTTTCCTGAAACTCTTGGAGGGATGAGTATTTAATTATTGTTATTTAAATATTATATGTGCATCTTTTTTATGGGGATACATCTCAAGAAAGTTAAAAAGCAAAAAAGTACTTGTGAACTGCCACTATAGAGTAAGCATTGCACAAGAATCACCAGGGAAGCTTCTGACCCTGCTGAAAGTTTCTGTGGGAAATGTTCTCCAAATTTAGAGAGTTGTGTGTTTCTTTCGTTATTTTATCTTGAGTTATTTAGTTTAAAATTTGCTGATCAGATGGTAGATGTGAAAGTCCACTTGTTCAGTGAATGCTAAGCTACTAGTAAGTAGTGTGATTAAACCCTTCATATGATTTCTGATTAATACAGAATAAGTAATATTTTGCACATGTATCTTTGGAAAAGATTTAAAGTATATTTCTTCATGCTCTAATGGGACCATTTTTCAGACTATCCTGGCAATCTAAAAAGTAAAATTAAGTACAGTAAAGTCAGTTTTTTATTTATATTTAATTCATTTCAAATGACCTATAATGAAATTTTTTATCTACTTCTTATATACTACAGAAAAATTCTTACAATAATGTTACCAAAATAAAATATTCTTATTACTGTACAGTTAATTTATTACCAACTTTATGTTTTTAATAACCAACATCATCAAAATGTCTAATATATATAGACTGTATCTAATCCAAGTCTGGAAGGAAAATAAATTTCTGACTAAAACTATTAGACCTTAACATGTGGCTCATTAACAATATCAAAATTTATCATTACCACATACTTTTAAAACAAGGGTCACTGATTTTATTATTTATTTCTAGTCTTTGAAATAAATGCTCTGCTTTTGAAGAAGTTGCTTTGGAAGCTTATTTTTTCCCAGTATGTAGTAAAAGATAAAAAATTAAATTAGCTGATCCATCATCATGTAAGCTTTTCAAAATTGGGAAATATAAAAGCATTATAAAAGTAAACTTGAATGTTCATGATTATGGCTAAGAAAAGTGCAGTCACAGAAGTTTCACTGTACCAAGAATAATTCTTTCTCTGGATGATGACTTGAAGGAATCCAGTTTTTCTTAACCTCAGAAGAGGCCTATAATATGTTAGTAAACTTATATTCTATGGTGACACACTGAATTGCCATAGATTAACCCAGCATACTTTAGTCTTGAAGGATTTATTACATTCTGATCTACTGATCTAAAAGCCAGCAAGAGGACAGATGTGCTGGTGGTCAGGCCCTTTAGAAATATTTCACATGATCATGAAGTAGGGTGGAACAATTTTTTTTCATAACACAAGTCTAGCCCTGATAAGATGCATTTTTATAATAAAATCATATTATCATAGACTCTGATCTGCATATGAAAATACCATCATATCTATTCTCTCAGCTTTCCATGGCCCCACTTAGGTTCTCTCTTTTTTTTTTTTATTTTTTGCGGTACACGAGCCTCTCACTGTTGTGGCCTCTCCCGTTGTGGAGCACAGGCTCCGGACGCGCAGGCTCAGCGGCCATGGCTCACGGGCCCAGCCGCTCCGCGGCATGTGGGATCCTCCCGGACTGGGGCACGAACCCATGTCCCCTGCATCGGCAGGCGGACTCTCAACCACTGCACCACCAGGGTAGCCCCCCAGTTAGGTTCTCTTACAAGCAGATGCTGTATCAGCTACAAGACAGTGAGCTGGTCTGATAGTGCTCCCTCAAACCTGCTTACCTCTTCCTTTACTCTTTCCTTTCTTTCCATATTCCTCTCTTTTCATCCATTTATATCTGCATGCTTGAGTCATCTTGTGGGCCAAGAAAAATATTTAAGCCTGCAAAGAGCAGAAATAAAATAAAAGCTGGCGTCCTGTTTAGCATGTTTCATTTTGTGAGCCCATCAATTATTACTAATTGCCAGGTTTTGATAATTTATATTTGCTTTTATTGTGAAGTTAGCATATAGATCTTATAGCTAAATCACAGAGTCCTACTAGTAAATTCCCAGTAAAACTCAATATAGGCAGAAAGAAATTCTGGGCAGAAGAAGATGCAAGAATCAATGCTTTGAGGCAAGAAAGAAATTATTATAGTTGCAGAAAAGATCAAAGGCGGTTGGAACTTCCCTGGTAGCGCAGTGATTAAGAATCTACCTGTCAGTGCAGGGGACACGGGTTTGAGCCCTGGCTTGGGAAGATCCCACATGCTGCGGAGCAACTAAGCCCATGCACCACAACTACTGAGCCCGCGTGCCACAACTACTGAAGCCCACATGCCTAGAGCCCGTGCTCCACAACAAGAGAAGCCACCGCAATGAGAAGTGGGAGAATGAGTTGTGAGGGCAAGAGTAGAAGCTAAGGAATGCTTAGGAAGCTATTGCACTCATCTATGTGAGAATTGTGGTGACTATATCATGGTGGTGGTAGCAGGACAGATGGAGAGAAGTCAGTTGATTTGAAATATGTTTTGAGATATATCCTGAATAATTCAATGGTGGGATAACTAGAAGGATCTGGAAAGAGGATAATCAAAGATGACGAATACTTTCCACTTGAGCACCTGGGTGGTACCATTTACTGAGGAGCTTAAGTAAGAACAGATTTGAGATTGGAGTGAGGACTAAAGAGTTCCTTTGTGACATGACTTTATCACATTAAATGCTCTTTTCAATATTAAAGGAAAAAATTTAAAAATCTGTCTCAATCATGCTATTTCCCTTATTTTTTCTTTCTCATTGTTTCTTGAAAAAATACTATCTTCATGTAGTTAAAGATATAGTTAAAAATAGACAGATATAGATATAGTTAAACCGCTCATTTACTCATCAACCTCTTAGTCTTTGGCCTCTGATTCCACTACTTCACTAATATGCTTACAGTTACTACAGTAGTACGTTGTTTCTCAATGTTCGGTTCTCAAAACGGCAATATATCAGCATCACCCAGGACATTGTGAAAATTGAAATTTGCAGGTCCTACCCAAGATCTGTTTCTGAATCAGATTGGGCCCAGGAATTTTTGTTTTAAAAAGTCTTCCAAGCAATTCTGATGTGGGGCAAATTTTGCAAAAACACGTTGGTGGTAGGACGCTCTAGTGCATCACCCAGATCTCCCCTTCATGTCTGAGGCATTCATTCTCCCAGCTTCTGGAGGCAGAGATACTCTTACTGGCAACAGAGAACTCTTTACTAAGCCCCCCTCACTAAGAGGAATTGCCCGCCATCAAAGAGAGCTGAGAGCCATCTGGTCCCAACATTATATCCTCTGCTCAGAAGCATCCTATCTCTGTGACAAATAGATGGAGGGACTGGAATTAAACACCAGGCTCCCTTGCTTCAAGGTGGGCAACTATGAAAGGTCATCCCATTTTCAGGATTCCCTCAAATTCCAGCTGTAATCACATTATAGTTCATTGTCTCCCTTTGTTCAATCCTGATTCCCTCACCCCTCATGGGTATTTTTTCCATAGTACTCTCCAACAATCATTTTGCGAGCAAATCTCAGACTTTTGATTTCTGATTCCTGGAGAATCTACACTACAATAATTACCAATGGCATCCTCAGTGGCAGAGGTAATAAAATATTCAACATCTGTTTCATTCAGCTGCTATAATAGTTGTTGTTCTATAACCACCATTCTCTCCTACTTGAAACCTCCTCTTAGTTCCAGAACGCCATTGCTGTCTGGTCTTTCTCTCATCTCTTGATTTGACTTTCTCACGGTCCTTTTGAAGATTCGTTCTCACCATTCATTCTCTCAGTCTTGATATCACTCTATTCTTGTTTTTTTTTTTTTTTTTTTTTTTTTGCGGTACGCGGGCCTCTCACTGTTGTGGCCTCCCCCGTTGTGGAGCACAGGCTCCGGACGCGCAGGCTCAGCGGCCATGGCTCACGGGCTCAGCCGCTCTGCGGCATGTGGGATCCTCCCAGACCGGGGCACGAACCCGTGTCACGAACCCGTGTCACCTGCATCGGCAGGCGGACTCTCAACCACTGCGCCACCAGAGAAGCCCTGATATCACTCTATTCTTGCTTGTCTTTCCACCTAACTCTCCCTTAAAATGTCTTTAACCATGCTGTACATTAAATCTCCAGAACTTATTCATGATGACTATAGTTAACACTGTATATTTACTTAAAATTTGCTAAGAGAGTAGATCTTAAGTGTTCTTGCCACAAGATAGAAAGCTATGTAAGAGGTGATGGATGTGTTAGTGAACTTGGTTGTGATATTTTTTCGCGTTGTATATGTATATTAAATCATGATGGTGTACATCTAAAATTAAAAGAAAATCATATTGTATATCCTAAATATATACATTTTTTATTAATCATACCTCGATAGAGTTGGAAAAATATCTTTTATATCCATAGAATCAAAAAGATGCCAAGTTTATATTCTACTTCAGAACTCCAGTATTATGTACTCTTTTTTTTTTTACTAGACATTTACAGCCTGATGTCCAAACAGCACATCATGGAATAATTTATTTAACACATTGATTAGGTTTATCTTACTTATCAGATATTCAAATGTATCAGCAAATTCAAAATTGAACACTGTCTACTCCCTCAAACTCTGACATGGTATGAGCTAGGTATGTGAGTGAGAAAATCATCTGAACTTAGGGGATTTAAAGCAAGTATGTTGTTGGTGGAAGCCTGTGCTGATTGGGTCAATAGATTTTAAGAGAAGTTGAGAAATGGGTAGCTCATCCCTTGAGGAGAGGAAGCCAGCAGTTCCAGGGAAAATTGCTATGTCATCCAATAGACGATCCACTGGTCTTTCAATTCCCTCCTAGGTTAGAGTCCAGACTCCTTAGGGTCCTTCAGATAACAATACAGTCTAATTTTCTAGTCTCACATCCTGACATTCTGGTCACTTAAAACTTATGATTTGCTTAATACAACATTCTTTTTTATCTCTATGTGTTTCCATCTGCACAAATTATTTATTTTACCTAGAATGCCTTTCTTTTGTTTCCCACTTTTTTATCCTTTTTTTGGTTGAAGTATAGTTGATTTACAATATTAGTTTCAGTTGTACAGCATAGTGACTCAGTATTTTTACAGATTGTACTCCATTAAAAGTTATTACAAGTTAATGGCTATAATTCCCTGTGCTATACAATATATCCTTGTTGCTTATCTATTTTATACATGATAGTTTGTATCTATTAATCTCATACCCCTGATTTGCCCCTCCCTCGTGTCCTTCTTTGGTAACTACTAGTTTATTCTCTATATCTGTAATGAAACCTACTCAACCTTACGATTTGCTAAATTGATATTATTCCAAAAATATTTATTGAGTATCTTCTCTGTGCCTGGAAATACTCTAGAGACTACTAAACAAATGTAATATGAATCTCTGCCATATAGAACTCACATTCAAATGAGAGAAGACAGACAATAAACATTAAACACTATAAATGAGTATGGATGCCATCAGTTAATAACTGGTATGGCTTAACAAAACAGAGTAGGTTAAAGGAGACTGGACAGTGCCAGAGGATGCAGGGAGCCTTGTTGTAATTAAAAATATGGTGGTCCAGTTAGGCATATAGAGAAAGTCATCTTTGAGCAAAAACTTAAAGGAGATATGGGGATTTGCCATGTGTCTCTCTGGTGGAAGAGTCTTCCAACCCGAGGAACCAGTCAATGTAACAACCCTAAGATAAGGGGATTGGGCTTGGGCTTCTCTGGTGGCGCAGTGGTTGAGAGTCCGCCTGCCGATGCAGGGAACGCGGGCTCGTGCCCCGTTCCGGGAAGATCCCACATGCCGCGGAGCGTCTGGGCCCGTGAGCCATGGCCGCTGAGCCTGCGCGTTCGGAGGCTGTGCTCCGCAACGGAAGAGGCCACAACAGTGAGAGGCCCGTGTACCACAGGAAAAAAACAAACAAACAAACAAACAAACAAACAAAAAAAGAGTGCACCTGACAGCTGTGAGGAATAGCAAGGAGCTTTGTGGCCAGGTAAAGTGAGCAAGAGTTCCCTTTAGGAGAGTTGGAGATGGTGGGGCCATAGTACTATCATGGACCTACATCACAGAGCATACTGTGTGCCATTGTAAGAACTTTGGCTTTTGGATGAAATTGGTAGCTATTGAAAGTTTTGAGTATAGGAGTAGCATAATCCAACTTCCTTTTTAAAAGGACTCCTATAGATGCTGATTTGAAAATAGGCTATAGAGGGGACAGAGGCAGAGCAGAGATACAACTTGTGGAGTCATGGCTATACATAGAGTTTTGTCTTTTTTTTTTTAATATGAAACTGGGTGTGATAATATTGGAGTATCCCAGTATTGTGCCTGGGATACTCCAATATTAAAAGTCATGAAAGGAAAGGAAGATTCAACCACGTAGATTGAGAAGAAATAGCCAAGGAGGTAAGAAGAAAAACAGAGTTTGGTGACACAGAAACCAAGTTTAAAAAAAAAGTTTATTATGGATGAGGGAATAATCAACTGTATCAAATTGGGCAGCTCTGTGAAGTAAGATTACATTTTCTATTACTTTTCTATGCTGTCTAACAAAGTATCACAAACTTAGGTGTGAGGTAACTTATTATTTCAGAGCTTCCCAGGGTTAGGAGTCCAGGATATTTTAACTGGTTTCTCTGCTCAGGATCTCACAAGGCTTAAATCAAGGTGTGAGCTGGCTGCACCCTCATCTTAACACTTAGCTAGGGAATGATATTCCAAGTTAATTCAGGTTGCTGGCAGAATCAAAACTATGAACATATATTTATTATTTCCTTTTAAAATTTTTTTTTAATTTTATATTTCCTTTTTTTAGGTAAATACCTATCAAGTATCTAACAATGTGCAGTAGTTACTCTACTAGGTGCTACAAAGAATAAAATGGTTAATTACACTGAGATATTTTCTTCGGAGAAAACATAATATTGTCTGTTAGATGAAATCTGTAAACGAACAAGTATAGAGGTTATTCTAAGAAAGACATGTTCATTTTAACTTGGGGCATGAGGAGTGTGGGGAATGCTTTTTAAAAGAAGAATGGGATTTCACAAATAGAAAATGCCTTTGGCTACTCAACTGCCATCTGACTTGATCAAAAGTAGGTTGGAGGGAAAGTCAGAACAGAAAAATATAGCTGTCTTAACCAATTGTCATTAAAATACTTTAGTTTTGCTACTTTTCAAATAACGTGTGACCATGTGGATACAAAACTAGTGTTCTTCTCTAGGGTCAGAGAAAGAACCCAAGCCAAAGGGGCCCTGAAACCAAGCTTCATTTACCTCCTGGTAACCCCACTTCTGCTGGAAGTGTAGGGTAACAGATCACTTAGGGGTTGAAAGCATGGCTAAGCAGTTGGTCTTTAGTAGTTAAAGGGGAGTTACTGAATCAAATGTAAAGTGTGAGGAATTACCTGTGTGATTCGCATCACGAACCAATTTTATCTAGAACATCTAGATCACTGATGGGGGAGAAAGGAATTTGTTGGGTTTTTATTTTGTCATGACTTGTTTATAAAATTTATTTCATTCTCCATTATGTTATACAAGTGCAATTAAGAGGAAAAAAATGAAGCCATTTATTCATGTGGATTTTATTAAATAATTATCAATTCTATGTGTTTATGAAAAACAGATCCTTTTACAGCTTATTTAAAAATATAAAACATTTAAATTAGCTCTGAGATTTGTCTTTGAAGTAAAATGTTAAAGTATGTAGATGTACTAGTTTTTCCAACAAAAGAAAGGAAAATTTAGTTTTTGTTTGTTTCTATTTTCTATCTTGCATTGTTTGCTTCCTTGATTCCAATTGCAAGCTGAAATTGAACAAATTATTTCTCTGACTGATGCAGAACTTTAACTGAATTAACGTGCCTTTTCTAACCTGTTACCTATAACCTTGCTACTCAAAGTGTGGTCTGTGGATCTCATTAAAGTTTGAGAAGAACTGGCCTATAAGACCTAGAAAAAAAGACCTTTCAGGCAGTTCTTGGAAACACTTTAAAAATCCTTGTCAAAAACAAACCATTACATTATGTATATAAATACAATTAAAATGTCTTTATTTGTTCTTTATTGGTGACATGAATACTGTGACATATTACCTACAGTAATAAAACTGGCAGCTAAAAGTGTTATTCCCATGCCTTCTAAACCCTCCTAATTCCCAGAAATTCCTCCCATGAAGAACAAGGGAAAAGAAAGTCCATTCATTTGTATGAAAAATGGAACACAATTCATAATAACTCTTTTGAGGCTTTCACAAGACTGTGAGTAGCTGTAAAAAATAATTTTTTGAAAGCTAAGAGATTCTACACATATTTTATTTGCTTATTATCTTACGATTTATACACATACTACTGCCAAAAATGAGCGGAGGCCCATTTTTTTTAACTTATTCTAAAGACTTGTCTTATTCCTATACATAAATTAATTACCACTGGCATTTTTGCTAAAAATAATAACTTGTTATTTGTGATAATCCTCTATATTGGTTATTTCCATGTAAATATATTAGAATAATAGATTTGTAGAAGTGAAATAATAAAGGTCAATTAATCCAACCTCTTACCGAACAGATGAATCTACTCTGCATTGGAAACTATTGCTTGGTTGTATGGTGGTGACAAGCAATTCCAAAATTTTTGAGGCTTACAACACTTAAGTCATATCTGACTGCAGCTTGGGGGTGTTGTGTGAGGCTCTATTCCTTGTGCCTTCATTTCAGAATCCAAGCTGAAAATCCAGCTTCTATTTGGGACATATTATTCTCATACCAGAGAATGAAAAACAAAAAAAACCAAAATGAGATTTAGCAGAAAGACCCATCAACGGTTCTTAAAACTTCTCTTCAAACCGGGCATATGTTAGTTAGGCTCATATTTTATTGACCAAAGTGAGTGTCTTGCACAACCTTTCCATGGTGCTGGAAAGAATTCTCCTTCCAAGGGAAGGCAGTGCAAGTACATCCAGTTTGAGGAAATGGATAAACCTCTTACAGGGAAGGGGAGCAAATAATTTGGAATGATATTTTTTTAGTACAATTCAAGATTTACGTAAGTTTAAATTAGTTAAGTTACTTACTTTAAATTGCACAATGCGGAGGCCACTCCAGCCTGGGGGAGCATAGTCTATACTAAGTAACGATTATTTCCATCTAGTAATACACAGTCATCCATCAGCTCTACTCAGTCATGAATTCACTCACTTCATACAGTCAAATGCAAACTCCAGCCATTGTGAAGAAGAAAAAGTTTATCTCAATGTGAATTTTCTCCTTTAATAATCCTACCACTTTTACCTACAATGCCCAGTTTTCTTGTTCTGTCTTTGATGGGCCAGAGCTGCCTGTGAGCTCATTTTTCCCTTTATTTCTCTTTTTCCCATCCTAGCTTACTTCTACAGCTTTTAAAGCTTTACTTTCTAATATGTAAATACTGTAACCAAATTTCTATCAAGGTTTTATTTCACTTGGGAAACATAATTCTTTTTCAGTGAAATTGAATATGTCTCCTTAAGAATATGGGTCAGCAGTGAGGATGATGGTGGTAATTGTGGGTTCTGTGTAGCCGATTGAGTGGGAAGGGTCTTCTGTCACCCCCTGTGTAGAGGAGTGTCTTCTGCAACACTGCATTTGATAGGTAGACTTTTCTCTGGAGGCAACAATTTCAGACTTGTTAATGGATAGCTATAAATCAGTGAGAAGTTAAAGCAAGGGAAAATCATAACTCTTAGTTTGTAATACTAAGCATTTTATTATAATATCAAAATCAAGTAATGGCATTTTTGCCTGTATTTCGTAATGAGAAATAGCTATAAATTTAGCTATATCTAATTTCTCACAAAAAATTATCTTGAACTGATGAACACAATTTTTTCTTTTCTCTCTTTTTTTTCTTCCTTGCCCATCTATACACAAAATAAAATACAAAATTTGTTAAGCAATTAAAAAATGTTTCTCTTAGTGGATGATATATGAACTAACTGGATAATTTCCTGAATTTCAATTTCCATTTGTATATGTACACATGGCCTGATTTTTTTTAAGCCTAGACAAAAGTTTTTCTGTGGTAAACTTTATGTTTCTTGTTAGAAGATCATTTGGGTTCTGTTGGTAAAACTGTTCAAAGAATGAGGATTTGTGCCACCAATCACTTATATTAAAACAATAAATTTACAAATATTTAAAATCAAATATTGAGGTGTGTTTGAATGAACTACAAGTTCTTTGTTGAAAACTTCTGGGAAGAAACTATCTTTAAAAAAGCTTTAGAAAAAAGAAATAAAGTAATCACATACACCTTAACCTCTGTGGATTACAGAATTGCTTTTAACTGTACTGTTTGCTACTACTTTAAGTCTAGTGGGGTTTCCATTTGTTTGACTAAACCAGGGAGCTGCACTAGAGAACCTTGTATGACTGATTTATCACTACTGACTCTAATCAGGGAGCCGTTTCTTCACATAGTCTCTCTTGCCTGAAATACTTTCCCTGCTGTGCCATTTAGTTTGATTGGAAAAGCAGTGATCCTTCCTCTATTTTTGTAGTAAAACCAGAAAATTTCCTTTTTGCCCTTCAACCATCTTTGAAAATATATTTCAATAATTCAAAAAGTTTGTAAACTTACAGCAATATGACTTTTTGTCCTTGGAGAAACACAATCTAGTATATAAATTGAAGAATAAAGCGTATTCTTCCAGACTGGTATTTTTGTAGAATTAGGTATTATAGGAATCTTATCTGACATTTAGGTCACTACTTTATCTTAAAGATGGTAATAAAATTCTAGTAGCATCCAGAGTTATGTTGTTGCATTTCTTAAAAGAGCATTTTATACATGAAACGGAAATATGCTTACTGAAACTGATGCTCTGAATACAGGTTTTTCATATTTGGGGCTTTAAAATTTTTGTAGGGTATAATCATTTAATCGTATAATTAGACTTTATATTGTGAACAAAATAATAGCTCTCGTACTTCTATTTCTAAATGAGAAAATGGTTAAATGCAAATTGAAACCACTTAGAAATGTCTAGATAGCTGGAGGGGATTCACCCTGAAAATGAGAGTTAGACCAGAGGTGATAAATCTCGCTTATTTAAAAATGCTAAATAGGACACCAAAGCACTAAGATTAACCTTTGCCTGCAATTCTTGAGGTGCCTCTTTCACTATAAACTCTGTAACAGCTATTGTTGAAATTGTTTCAAATTTAAACTAAGTTAAATACAGGTACATGATTTATCTAGCTAACCCTATTATTCCACAAGATTCTAGAAAATTTCTTTACATCTATTATTTTGAATAATTTATTCCTCTTGAATTATAATTTGTTTTAAATAATTGTATGAATTTCTTGTGGGGCTGGAGCTGTGGGGAATGAAAATTGGGTAAAACTTGGAATTATTTATAGGACTTGTAAAATTTTGTTTTGTAATACAATCTGACACGATATTTTCTTCTTAGATGAAAGTACTGAGGCTTGGGCTACATTCAAAGGGAAATAAAAATTTGAAACAGTCTTTCAGGAAATTAAGATTTTTATATCTTATATTTGGTAATTTCCAGTTCTTCAGACTATGTTGCATGTGTCACAGATACATATATATGTGTGTGCATATGTATATCAAAAATCAAATAATTGGTTATTTAAGAATTATAAAATAAATTCAGTGTGAAAAAATTGGTCAGAATAGTAAAATTGTGGCTATATATTTGTTCCAAAACATAGTGAGTTAGATATATTTAGCCTCGTATTTCGTTGTAGAACATGATTAAGTCACCAAAATTATTAAAATATGAATTTATAAACATATAAATGAATGTATTTTCCAAGATTAGTTTTAGTCCTTTGTGTGCCAAAGGAAAATGCAAAAATGTGAAATGACTTTTCACTAATATATTAAAACCTATTATATTTTAAAATTTATAAAGTTCTAGATTCCTAATCATGAAGTTGTCTCATAACCCTCTAGACAAGAACATATTTTTTAGGCCATATAACACCTAACTGCCCCCCCCCCTTTTTTAATACATTGCTAGAAAAAGACCTTTATGGAAAATACTGTGGTAGAAAAAGTTCTGTTTTTATTATCCTAGCAAAATCAGGTCACCCAAATTTTTTATATTTCTAGTTATGGTGCAAAGTAGCACCATAGCTAGAGTTTTGTGTAGTTTATTTTGAGTTAAAAAAATCTGTAAAACAATGTCCTTTTGATGCTCATCTATATCAATTCTTAGAACATGTCAACTAAAAAGTATGCCAAAAATGTGATTTAGAGTTTAAAACCATTAAAATTTAATTATTGAGACGTTTATTCAAAGTTAATTCAACCAAAAAGCAAATGGATATAGTTTTATTCACATCCTCTAAATTTATTTACATATATATGTATACAGCAAATCATAAAGAAAATGGAATATGATGTTAAAAGTAGGCAAACCTGAGTAATTGATATATGATGTTCTTTATAATTATTTTCAACTAAAAAGTTAAAAATTTAAAAATATGCAAGCTTGTTTCCATTAGTTTGTAACAACTGAATTTCGAAACAAATTCAACCAAACTGGTTAACTTTGGAGCCCTGCAGTTGTATACAATTAAAATTTATATATATTTACTGTTCACTTTTATTTCCATTTACTCTCATTTAGCCATATTTCTTAACACCTGAAACTCCAACTTCAAATGAATAAATTTGAGAATGTTGATCACACTCTCCTCCTTGAAACAGTGTTCACTCAGCTTTGAAGACACCATAATTCTCCTGGTTTTCCTCCCACATCTCTGGTTGCTCCTTCTCACCCTCCTTTTCTAGTTCTTCCTTCTCTCCCTAACCCTCTAAACATTGGAGGGCTCAGTCCCAGTCTTTGGTCTCCCTTGCCACCCCATCTTTATTCCTAGCTTGGTGACTTTATTTAGTCTCTTGCCTTAAACTGCAATGTGTGTGCCGAAAATTCCAAAGTGGACATCCCTCACTAGTACTTCTATTATTTCCAGACCTCTATGTCCAACTGACTACATGATATCTCCGCTTTGATCTTAAGCTAGCATCTCCAACTTGACCTCTCCAAAAGTGAGCCACTACTTTCCCTCAAGCCTGCTTTGGCCATCCTCTCTATGTTGGCTGACAGCAACTGTAACCTTTTAATATATTTTATTTCTGGTTATTTCAGTATGTCATTAGCCATATGTTCAATTATTTTCAAGACATGTCTCTTTCTATACATTCAATTGAGCATACCTTTAATGTATCACATTTATATGGGAGAACAAAACACTTGGAGTCATCCCTGCTCTCACATTATCTCACACTACACATCAAATTCCTCAACCTATTCTGGTCTACCTTCAACATGTATCTCTAGATTCTGATCCAACTCTTAACTGCCTCCATTGTTACATTCCTCTCCCAAGCGACCAACATCTAACCTATATTATTGCAAAGTCTTCTAATTGGTCTTATTTCTGACCTACACATTCTGTATCCTTTCAGACTATTCTTTTTTAATATAAGCATTGAAAGCAACAAATTTCCCTCTAAACACTAGTTATATCCCACAAATTTTGATATGTTAATTTTTAGTATCACTCAGCTCATAGTATTTTCTAATTGCCTTAGTGGTATTTTTGACACATGAATTAATTAGAAGTGTATTATTTGGTTTTATAAATTTAATATCTTCTAAAATATGTTAGTGTGACTGATTTCTAACTTAATTTGATTGTAACTACATAATATAATTATTTTGATTGCAGTTCTCTTAAATTTATTGAAAATTGTTTTATGACCCAATGTATGATCAATTTTGGTGAATTAATCATGTTCACTTGAAAATAATGTGTATTCTGCAGTTGTTGAGTGTGCTTTTCCTCCACATAACAATTATGAGAAGGTAATTGGTACAGTTCAGATAATCTATGTCTTCACTGATTTTGTATATTTTACTTTTTAGTTCTAGAATTTCCATTAGTTCTTTTTTTTTTTTTTTTTTCTTTTGCAGTACGCGAGCCTCTCACTGTTGTGGCCTCTCCCGTTGTGGAGCACAGGCTCCAGACGCGCAGGCTCAGTGGCCATGGCTCACGGGCCCAGCCGCTCCACGGCATGTGGGATATTCCCAGACCGGAGCACGAACCCATGTCCCCCGCATCGGCAGGCGGACTCTCAACCACTGCACCACCAGGGAAGCCCCATTAGTTCTTTTTTATAGTTTCCATTTCTCTGTTGAGATTTTGTACTTTTTTATTCATAGAAGGATGCTTTTCTTTGCTTCATTGAGCATAATTAAAATAACTGCCTTAAAGTTAACTAATGTTTACCAATTCCAACATCTGAGTCTTTTCTCTTTATACTGGGACACATCTTGTTTCTTCATATATTGAGTAATTTTAGATTATATCTCAGACATTATGATTATTTTATTATAGAGACCCTGGCTTCTATAACATTCTTCCAAATGGAATTGATAATATATAATATAATACATAACATAATATGTTATATACATAATATAAAATAATACTGTTATATATAAATATATATACATATATATATATATTTATATATGTATAAAACAGTATAAGCATTTCTAACCCATACCCCTGTGGTAAACAACTTTATCAACTAGAATACAGTCCTTTTTTTTTTTCTTTCAGCCTTAAAGACTCCCTTCATTTCCAAGGTTACTTAGGTCAGCAGCTGTCTTTCATATTCCTTCCGTGAGGTTGTTTGTAAGACAGTTAGGTGGTTTTTGTCACACTCTGCGTTTCATCCTGAGATACACCCAGCCTCCTGTTTTTTAAAATTTGTATACATTGGGCTTCCCTGGTGGCGCAGTGGTTGAGAGTCCACCTGCCGATGCGGGGGACACGGGTTCGTGCCCCGGTCCGGGAAGATTCCACATGCCGCAGAGCGGCTGGGCCCGTGAGCCATGGCCGCTGAGCCTGCGCGTCAGGAGCCTGTGCTCTGTAATGGGAGAGGCCACAACAGTGAGAGGCCCGCGTACCGCAAAAACAAAAACAAAACAAAACAAAAAAATTTGTATACATTAAGGTTTCTTGTTCCTTAAAGTTCATTTGATTTTGACAAATGCACAGTGTTGTTATCCACAATTACAGTGTTATAGAGAATAGTTTCATCATCCTGAAACATTCCCTGTGTTTCATCTAGCTAGTGCCCCCTCTTCTCCAGAATCCTTGACATTTACTGATCTTTTTAGAGTCTCTTTTTAGTGTTTCCCTTTTCAGAAATTCATATAATTGAAACCATAGAGTATGTAGTTTTTTCAGACTTCTTTCAATTAGCAATAGAAATTTAAGGGTCATTTATGTTGTGTTCATTACTTGATAGCTCATTTACTTTTATTGGTAAATAATGTTCCATTTTATACATATAGCATAGTTTGTTTATCCATTCATCTATTGAGAAAGATCTTTGTTTCTTCCAATTTGGGGAAATTGTAAATAAAGCTGTTATACACATTCATGTATGGGTTTTTGTGTAGATATAAATTTTCAAATCATTTGGTTAAATACCCAGAAGCACAATTATTGAATCATATGATAAGCTTATGTTTAGCTCTGTAGGAAACTCCCAAACTACTTTCCAGAGTGGATTGTGCCATTTTTCATTCTCACCAGACCCGAATGAAAATTCTTGCTGTTCCGTGTCCTTGCCAGCATTTGAAATTGCCAGTTTCTTAGACTTTAGCAATTTTAATTGGTGTGTAGAGGTATCACATTATTGTTTTAACTTGCAATTCCGTAATGAAAAACCATATTGATCATCTTTTCATATGCTTATTTGCCATTATGTCTCATCATTGGTACTCAGATTTTTTGCCCATGGTTTAATTGGTATGCTAGTTTTCTTACTGTTAAATTTTAAGAGTTCTTTTTGCATAGTTTGGATACAAGTTCTCTATCAGAAATGTGTTTTCCAACTATTTCCTCTCAGTATATGGCTTGTTGTTATGTGCGGATCGCATACTGAAGAAATTAATTTTTCTATCATTGCTCAAAATTTTCCAAATCAAATGAGGTAAATGTGTTTAAAAAGCATGAATCTGAGGTCTTATTCTATTCTAATGTGTAGTGTTTCCAAATATAAGTAGTTAAACACATAGCTTGTGCTCGCTCGCGCTCTCTCCTCTCTCTCTCTCTCTCTCTCTCTCTCTCTCTCTGTGTGTCTCAATATAACAGTTTCATGAGTATAAGTGAATGTTTGTGTATACATGTGTATTTTACCTGTAGCGAGTTCAGTTGCCTGATAAAAATCAAGCAATTCATTGGTCTTTATACGGTGGATATTCATGAAAAACAAAAAGATTATATCACCATTCAAGTTTGAAACAAGTAACAGATCCTCCGTTGCATAAAACTGGAATGTAAGCACTAACATAGTAGCAGTGATTTTAACTGTCTTACCATCCAGTATGGAAATCATTGTATGTCAGTGTTAGTATTTCTTTCGTTCCTGATGTTTCTCTCTGGAAATTGTTATTGTCTGTAAATTAATTTCAATTATGGTAGTAGAACAATTATAATCACATTAAATGCTGTATTTTGAAAGTTTTCTAAAAAAGAAAAAAGTCTGAGATGTTTTTTCTACTTCTTGGATTTCATTATTGTTTGTTAATGTTCACTGAAAGAGCTCATTTGAGGTAATTTTGATTGTAAATTCCATATGTCAACTAGTAAGGCTTAGTTGCCAAAATATGAAGAATAAAGACAGAAGGGAATTCTTAACCAAGCGTAATACATACCAGCTAGTCATTGTTGAAAAAACCATTGCTGAGTGAAAAATATGTGGAATTATTTTGGTGGTCTGAGAATTTTAGAAAGTGATCCGTAATAGAATAATGTAAATTGGTTATACATAAGTATATATAAGGAATATATGTGTACTTACCATTGTATAACATTCCAATAGCTTCTGCATGCTTTAATGATTACTGCTGTCTAGAATTGGAGAGAAAATGAGCTGTCCTACATATAAAGCCACCTTCTCAAAACAGTGATTGTTTCCTCACAAGACTCTAGATATTTAAGAATTTACATTAGTTTTTCTTTGGGAAATAGAGTAATAATAAAGAATTAAAGGGTAGATATTTTCAATTTCTTATTTCTGTCATCTAAGGCACACATAGAATCTCTGAGAGTAATGTAGAAACCCATATATTATACAGTGGAATATAAATAGTATGTTTGCATCTGAACAATTTATGATTCTTTTTAGACAAAGGAATGATTATCATACATTTGGACTTCAAGAATAATCATTTTAGTATTTATGATTCTGTATTTGATGGGCCTGAAAGTTCTTTGTAATTTTCAATGCAAAAGGATAATAGATTTTATTATTGTAAGTTCAAAAATTCATATATAGATTGACTATTTTAGATCTTTAATTGGAAGAATTTACCCTCTGAATATTTGTCATTTAACTAATAATTGCAACCTCACATGAATGGAAACCGCAATATGAAAAGATAGTTCTCATTGTGAGAAGCCAAAATCTTTAGAGCAAAACTGGACAGACAGCTCGCTAGGACACTTGGAAAGGGGGCTTCACCATCCCTCTACTGATGGAAATTTCCCCCATTAATACTGGGAATTAATTGATTGAATTAATTGAATTATTTTTATTCTTCACATGCTCTAAGACAATCACATACTTTAGCCTTTTTTCAATTCAGTTTATATTTTAGTGGCTTTAATGCTTTCCCCCATATTTTTCTCTTAATAAACACTACAATTGGGGGTTTATGAGCCCTGTAATTACATTTCCCACAGGAGCAATTAACATGGTGATCAGCAGGTACAAAAACTAAGTGGTAACTATTACTAGCAGTACTATGAATTGGAAATGGTATGTGACATATGTCGTCAGATTTCAGAATGTGAGTTCAGATTCCAGAACTCAAATCAATGAATGTTTCTACTGCTTTCACCTCAAATCCAAACTTAGCAGCTTTCCAGAAAACAAGTACCATGTCCATTCTCAAAGGATGTAAACATCAATTTGAAGAGCATTGAACTTTGATTTTGCCAGCCTGTCAAATTATTGAGGTGCCTCTCCTAAATAACTTACTGAAGAAACTTAATGTACTTAGAACTATCACTCTCTTCTTTTAAAAAAAATGTTTTCAGAAACATTTGCTTTTCATGTAGAAACATTTTTATACTGTAGTGCATAAAAACTACCATGTTATTTTTAATTCAAAGGGAGTTGCTGAGTATCTATAATAAGTATTTTGTACTCCATGTTTTAAAATGCTCAAATAAATGTATACAGCAATGAAACTTTCTTAAACCTATCATAAAACCATATAAATTAATAAATTGCAAGAAATTCCTATCCAAATATTTTGTAGGCTAGTAGCAGAGATTTTATTACTATTGAATCAGAAAAAGACACGAGTGTCTGCAGGAGGTTACAATATATATTTATCAATAATTTATGCCCTTCTTTATTTCCTCTTTCTGGCAAATATTGCTTGCCACAGTTTTCTGTGAACTAATTAATATCAAATATCCGTACACTAAAACCTGTACTTTACTTGTGTATAATGTATGTCATTTTAATTTTTTAAAGCATGAGAAAACAAATTCTGGTTTGTGGTAGTTCTTACTAGTTTTTGTGTGCATGCTCTGATTTAAAAGGTAAAGGGCAAGGTCAGAACAGTTGCTGAAAAAGTTTAAAGCATTGAGTATGTTACAAAAAAGCAGAGTACAGCACGGCAGAAGGAAATGGTGGCTTGGTGTAAAGTCTTTGCTAAACTGTAGGGCACCTGTCGGGGACCGCTGCACTAATATTCTATTTATACACATATATGCATGTGCATATACACATACACATATGTGTATGTATATGTGTGTGTGTCAAATTTCAATAAGAACTTGATTCCATTTCTTAGAGTTTAAAGTGGGACTCAAGTTCTTACTGAAGTTTTACAACTTTTTTTTTATTAATTCTTATAATTTAAACAATTTTCTGCTATGACATTTCTTTCTTCCTAAGATACCAAGAGCCCTGCTAAGTATTCCAGTAAACCTAGGTAGTTTTGCAGGAGAGGTCATGGAAGCACAGAAGTGTTTATACAGGGTAAGTCATACTATTGGAAAAATTATTTAGAATAGAATTGCCAGCATACTTGTCAGTACAGTAGATGATAAAATAAATCACTTCTTTTAGTTTATTTAGAATATTTAGATGATACCAAAACTGCCAGTGGTAACTATAACAAACTTTATCTATTTTTTATAGTTGACTTCTCTTTTGTGCCAATGTTTGGAATCTTTATCTAATAAAAATACTTTTAATGCACCTCTGAGAATTAATTTAAAACTGTTACTGTATGTGTGTGGTTCTTTCCATTGTAGGTTATGAGGACATGTTTAAAGTATCCCATTACTTTCCTTCATGTTTAACAAGAACTGTTATTATTTTGTGGGCATAATTTAGAAACTCTAGGAGAAACATGTTAGTATTAGTCTGTCAGTTGAAAAATATCAATTGAAGTTATTAAATGTTGGGTTTATTACTTTGTAAAATATGAAGCTATAGATATCATAGATTATATATTATTAGACATGCATAGGGTGGAACTGTTACCTTGCATTCTACTTTTCATAAAATGGTATTCATTTATTTTCTTTTTATAATAAACATTTAATATTAATACCAACTTAAGCCATGGCACCAAATTAAAAACCTGGAAAAATACTGGTTTTATTTGAAAGATAATGAAGTGTAGTGGAAAGAACACAGACTGAACATCAGTAGACATGTCTCTATGTCCGAATCTGCTCAAATTAGCTATGTAACTGTCCATAAGATATTTGGCTTTTGGGGGTCTCAGTTTCCTTAGCTATAAAATAAAATTTTAGAAAAAGGAGTAAATCTCTTTATGTTCTCTACTATGTACTCCACCTTTAGTTGGATTACAAAGATGTAGGTACACATTAAAAAAGAGAAAATGATAGACATGTATATTATGTTATGAAAATGGGTATTAGGTAATGGTTTAACTTACTATTATTTTAAAAAATCTTGTATATAATTGAGGAGGAATAAAATCAGTAGAAAGCAGAATGGTTGTAAAAGCAGAATGAAGCATGTTAGAGTATACATAATGGTAAAAGACAAAATAGATATAAAGAAAGGAAAACCATGAAAGTGTATAATCAGGCAAAATGAGAAGACTAAACAAAAACTGAAAATAAACATCTTTCAAGCCTGTGTATTTCTGCTTCAGTGAAAAAATACTTCTATTGTCCTACTATCATTGCCACCACCATTGATCTGCAATTTCTACTTGCTGTTCTTCCTCTTGATTGTTATCTTAAAATTTGTGTCAAATATAAATATTCATAAAGTTCTTCCTGACAAAATTCCGGAGTAAAACTTAAATTTCTATTTTAAATTATATAGTTTCAAATGGCATTAAAATGGAGTTTGGTTAGAAGTATTTAAAGCAATGACCATCATCAAAAGAAGAAAATGTAGATTTATCCAAATACCATGGACTTCATAATCTGTAAAGAAAGGCAAAATAGGATGGATGTAGTATGAAATTCACCCATTCATTCATAACAAAAAATATTTGGCATCTACAGTGTACAAAATATCACTTGATAGGGGTAACATACTACGTCATGGTCCCTGTGTTGGATGAGTTAGTAAGTTATGCTTCTCTAAATAAAAACCTCAAACAGAAATACTCTTGAAAAAAAAATTGAAAATAGACATTGAATGAAAAACAGAATAGAGGCATTGCTTCCATCTCTTGGTGGACCTGTGTGAGTTTTGCATGTGCCTGAGAGGAAGGAGATAGAGGGAGAGCGAGGGACAGGGAGAGGGATGGGGGCGGGGGGTGGAGGAGAGAGAGAGAGAGAGAGACAACCTAATCAGACTTGTCTGGGTGTTGTAAGTTGTTATTGTGTAAAATGGCGTCCTTTGAAGTACAGAAATTCTAGCCCTATTTGATTTCCTAGTTGACTGAAGGACTGTAAAGTGGGGCAAAATATGTCACATTCAGTGTTTAGTGAAGGAAGAAGAAAGTCCTCAAACATTGCCCTTGAGGATTTCTAGTCCTGACAATGTTTCAGACTTTGGTAAAAAATGGAAAAGGAAGAGAAAAGTTAAATCTAAAAAAGAAGGATGCATAATAATGTTGGATCTCAATATGATAAAAAAAAAGAACAGTATATCCCAAAGGCACCTGCACACTTGCACACACACACACACACACACACACAAAAATATATATGTGTGTGTGTGTGTGTGTGTGTGTGTGTGTGTGGAAGGATAGATACCAAATTGATAATCCTGGTTACTTTAGAAGGTAGAATTAAATGTGTACAGAGAGGCATGTTTCTGTACATATTTTTGTATTATTTTTACTGATACAATAAAAATGTAACATTTGCATAAAAGGAATAAGACCTTGCAAAAAGGGGCCAGTAGTAACATACTTTTAGACTATTTATCCATGGCTTATAGTAGTCTCTACAAAAAAAAAATTCTTTTTTTCTTTCAACATGGGTTTCGCGTTTTGTGTAGCAGTTTACTTTTTTGGGGGGGGTAGGACATTGTTACAAGCACTTGTGGACAGTGGAACATTGAGATGCCCTGGAACAGTTCACCTTAGCTGATACCTTTTCACGCTTGGTTAGGGGCTAAGTCAGTCAAAAGGCATGACTATCTTTTGCTTCAGTCCTGTTCACAGGGCAGTGTTAGGGGAGGCTTAGGCTCAGAGACAGCACCTTATGTTTAGTGCCAAGACATAAAAAATGGACTCACTGGCATATTAATTTTTTCATAAATACAAGAAATATTTACTTCATGTCTATCATACGCCAAACCATCAATCCTAAGGAATATAGATATTAATATGACAAACCCCAGTTTTCAAAGAACTCTCAATCCACTGAAGACAGATGCTCTCATAAACAATATGTTATAATACAGTGTGATAAGACCATTATAAAAGTATGTAAAAACATAAGGGATGGCACAGGACCTCTCCATGAAATTGCTCAAGAAAGGCTTACTTAAAGTGAAATTTGAGCTGGATCTTAAAAAAATGAGCAGAGGTTTGCTAGATAGATTTATTACTGGCAAAGGACATTGCATCTGACAAGACAGAGAAGTTAAAAAATAACAATTTTGGAAAGGTGAAAAGTTACTTTTTCATTCAGATTATAGGGGGCAAAGCAGGTAGCAGCTGGAGATGTGACTGAAGGTGAGATGTGGGAATGAGTATGTTTATGCCCTGAAAAGGCTTGAACTTCCTCCCATGAGTCATGGACAACCATGGAAACACTATATATAACAAATCAAAGATCAGCACTGTTCTCTTTTTAGCATTGATAATTTTCTGTTTTTCTATTGAGTCATTTGCTTTTTTTCCAAAATGCGACACATTTTCTTCTTTACAAAGGTACATTATTAATCAAAGTAGAACCACGTTTTATTTTTCTAAGTAGGAATGAGAGAGGAAAAGTGACTATTCAAAGTAAAGGCTGAGCATATAATGAAGAATGAGATGGGCACATGTGTGGACTGCCATCAATCAAAGCAGTCGTTCCTATAATTTTTACTTCTAAACATATATTTGGGGAAAACGATGCAAAGTATTTTTAATCAGTTTAGATAATGAAATGGGCATCTATTTAAACAACTTAGAGTAGAAACCAGTGAACATTTCTGAAGTCATCTTTCTAAAAAGACTGTGGAGTCGTACTTCTCCAAAATTATTTCGCAAATGGTGTATTATATTAAGGGATTAGTTGAGATTTTTACAAATATCAAGACACGCAAATGCTGTACTTCGAGTTTCTGTTTGAATTGTGTGTGGTCCTACACACAACTGGGATCATTGGCAGCTAATCCTCATGTCTCGCAGAGAACAGAATTCCCATTGTTGCAGTTCTTCGTTGGAAACAGCTGGGCTACCTTTCCTGGGTTTGTTGGCAGGATGGGCAGCTGCATTCCTCAAATCACGCAAATCATCACCGAACCTTATTTTGATTGCTAACTTCTGCTACATCAAGATACCTTTTTTTTTTCTTTTACTGTTTTTTTTGTATGTTGCAGTAGATTCTTTCCACGCACTGCTTCACCCAGTAAAATGTTTGGTCTGCAGGTCCTCTTTTTCCACTGTAAAGATTCAAGCCTTCCCCAACTCTGGAAAATATTACTCTCTGGGATTTGTTGCTGCAGTTTTGAATGGGGAAAAAACCCTTTATTTCTTCCGTTTATAGTTGTATTCATAGTTTCCCCTAGGGCAGTTTTGGAATTTGCAAAATATATTTCAACATACACTAAAAGTATGTAGTGTGAGTTTGGAGCAGTTTGGGGCATGGGGAAATGTATATTTCTTTTGCTATGGAGAAAGATTCTCCATTGATGAACTTTCTTCTGAAATGAGGGAATTGCCTTTTTTAGTGTCAGCGTGAGCCAGGAGGGGATGGAGAGAGAGCATTGTCATGACAGGGAGTGACCTAAAATTGCTCAGATAGTTTATACACAGCATGATGCTCTAAATTAATGTACTGTTTGCTTTAATGGGGAAATAAAGATGGTATTTATTTACAGATAAAAGACCCATATGTTACTAATATATCCATTATAAAAAGGTTTGAACTTGAGAGAGTATAACTGGGAAATACTTTTTTTTTCTTTTCCTTTCAGTGTTTCCCCACAGAAAAAAATCTAGAATCTCTCTTTTTATCTGTTAGATCTCACAGGTTTTCAGATGGTTTCAATTGTTAATAGCCTGATTTTTTTTTTCTGAAATAGTTGATTTACAATGTTGTCTTAGTTTCAGGTGTATGACAAAGTGAGTCATACATTTATGTATAATATATATATATTTTTCAGATTCTTTTCCATTATAGGTCATTACAAGATACTGAATATAGCTCTGTGCTATACAGTAGATTCTCATTGTTTATCTATTTTATATATAGTAGCATGTAATTTTTAATCCCAAACTCCTAATTTATCCCTTCCCCCGGCTTTCCCCTTTGGTAACCATAAGTTTGTTTTCTATGTCTCTGAGTCTATTTCTGTTTTGTAAATAAGTTCATTTGTATCATTTTTTTAGATTCCAAATATGTGACATATGATATTTGTCTTTCTCTGTCTCACTCCACTTAGTATGATAATCTCTAGGTCCATCTGTGTTGCTGTAAATGGCATTATTTCATTCTTTTTTATGGCTGAGTTATATATATATATAGGCACACACACATACATACCACATCGTTTTTGTTTTTTTGAATTTTGTTTTATTTATTTATTTTTTATACAGCAGGTTCTTATTAGTTATCAATTTTATACATATTAGTGTATATATGTCAATCCCAATCTCCCAATTCATCCTACCACCACCCCAGCCCCCTGCCACTTTCCCTCCGTGGTGTCCATACGTTTGTTCTCTACATCTTTGTCTCTATTTTTGCCTTCCAAACCAGTTCATCTGTACCATTTTTGTAGATTCCACATATATGTATTAATACATGATATTTGTTTTTCTCTTTCTGTACTTCACTCTGTATGGCAGTCTTTAGATCCATCCATGTCTCTGCAAGTGACCCAATTTCGTTCCTTTTTATCGCTGAGTAATATTCCATTGTGTATATGTACCACATCTTCTTTAACCATTCATATGTCCATGGACATTTAGATTGCTTCTATGTCTTGGCTATTGTAAATAGTGCTGCTATGAATATTGGGATGCAAGTATCTTTTTGAATTAGAGTTTTTGTATTTTCTGGATATATGCCCAAGATCAGGATTGCAGGATCATATGGTAACTCTGTTTTTAGTTTTTCAAGGAACCTCCATACTATTCTCCATAGTGGCTGTACCAATTTACATTCCCACCAACAGTGTAGGAGGGTCCCCTTTTCTCCACACCCTCTCCAGCATTTATTATTTGTAGACTTTTTGATGATGGCCCTTCTGAGTGGTGTGAGGTGATACCTCATTGTAGTTTTGATTTTTATTTCTCTAATAATTAATGACATTGAGCATCTCTTTATGTGCTTTTTGGACATCTGTATGTCTTCTTTGGAGAAATGTGTATTTAGGTCTTCTGCCCATTTTTTTATTGGATCATTTGTTTTTTTGATATGGAGTTGTATGAGCTGTTTGTATATTTTGGAAATTAATCCCTTGTAGTCAGTCACTTCATTTGCAAATGTTTTCTCCCATTTTGTAGGTTCTCTTTTCATTTTGTTTATGGTTTCCTTTGCTGTGCAGAAGCTCTTAAGTTTAATTAGGTCCCATTTGTTTATTTTTGCTTTTATTTCCATTACACTAGGAGATGGATCCAAAAAAGATTGCTGTGATTTATGTCAAAGAGTGTTATGCCTATGTTTTCCACTAGGACTTTTATACTATCCTGTCTTACATTTAGGTCTTTAATCCTTTTGAGTTAATTTTTATATGTAGTGTTAGAAATGTTTGAAGTTCATTTTTTACATGTAGCTTTCCAGTTTTCCCAGCACCACTTACTGAAGAGACTGTCTTTTTTTCTCCATTATATATTCTTGTCTCCTTTGCTCTAGATTAACTGACCATAGTATGTGGATTTATTTCTGGGCTTTCTATCCAGTTCCATTGGTCTATGTTTCTGTTTATGTGCCAGTGCCATACTGCTTTGATTATTCTAGCTTTGTGATATAGTCTTAAGTCAGGGATCGTGATTCCTCCGGCTCCATTCTTCTTTCTCAAGATTGTTTTGGCTTTTTTTTTTTCATACAAATTTTACAATTATTTGTTCTAGCTCTGTGAAAAATGCCATTGGTAATTTGATAGGGATTGCATTGAGTCTGTAGATTGCCTTGGGTAGTATGGTCATTTTAACAATATTGATTTTTCCAATCCAAAACATGGTATATCTTTCTATCTGTTTGTGTTATCTTCAATTTCTCGGGTTTTTTTTTCCTGATTTTTAATTATTTAAAATTCCATTATTATGTAAATGAAAACTTCCATCATACTTCAAATTTAGAGCAGCTCAGTCCTGACTCCTTTGCATTTCAGCTATGAGGAAGGTATACCTCAAATGTTCTTTTGCTCTTCTTTTTCCACGTCCTCCTTTCCCAGAACCCATTCTGCTGCTTTTGGTTTCCCAAGGATGGAAAGGTGGGCAGGAAGAGAAGGACCAGATGAAGATACAGTTTTACCTTCTAGTGTTCTTGGATTCTGACTGTTGGTTCCCTCTGCCTGGTGCAGATGTTACATTCCTTGTCTGACCTCTTATAGCTTCCCCCTTTCTCCTTTCCTGATGATTCACATTCTGCTGGGATCCACACAGCCCAAGAGGCAGCCATTCCTTTCAGATTATGTTCATTCAAGATGGTTCCTACCAGGTTATGTTCTGTCATGTCCATTTGGCCCACAAAAGATTTTTGTACATTTTTGCCTATCTTCTTACTTCTAACCTTGTCAATGCTGACCAGCTTCAGCTCTTCTACAGTAAAGGATATGAAAGCTCAAGGGGACAGATATAATTCTTAGCTGCTCTCTGCTGCAGCCTCTCATCAGCACTGAGCCTTTTGACTTCTGCAGAAGTTTTCAGCTGAGATAACTTTTCATTTCTGGAAGCTACCTTTACAACTTTTCTGACTGTTTTCTTTTGACTTCTTCATTTGGCCATGTGAGGGGAAATACCACAAAGAGATTCTCCTCCAAATAATCTCCAAAGAATCTCTGAAATGCCTCCAAGCATCTTTCTTATAGGTCAGCAGTGAGATATGCTGTAAGCATAAGAAGCCTGGTTTTCTTTTCTTGTTTCAAGCTTGGAAGTGAGTACTTATCACAATTGTTCTCAACATTGCTTTTTAGTCAGAATTTTCAGAAAACAGGAATTGCCTCATTTAATGCCCTAATAAATTAGTAAAAAGTTAACATATTTTATATATGTGTTTTGTCTTTTGTGATATGTTGATAATAGTTCTCAAAGATATGACCAATTTCCTAATCCCTGGAACCAGTGGATATTACCTTACATGGTAAAGTTTATGCAGAAATGACTAATTTTAAGGATACTGAGATGAGGAGAATATTTTGGGTTATCTTGTTGGGACCCAAAGGCCATCACAAGTGTGTTTGTAAGAGAGAGGAAGAGGCAAATTAGACTACACACTGAGGAAAAAGCCGTGTTGAAAATGGAGGCAGATACTGGAGTTATCAGGCCACAAGTCAAAGGTGGCTAATGTACATCCCTGCCAGCTCCTTACTGAAAGAGGCAAGGAATGGATTCTCACCTAGAAGACTCTGGAAGGAATACAGCACTGCTGACCCCTTCATTTCAGACTTCTACCTTTCAGAACTGTGAGAGAATACATTTGTATTATTTTAAGCTGCCCAGTTCGTGTTGATGTTTTGCAGAACTCATAGGAAACTAATATATCTATTAGTGTGTTATATAACACATCCAATCATAAATCTCAGACTTCATGTCACTTGACTTACCAGAAACATTTAATACTGATGACTTTACCCTTCTTCTTGACATACTTTCTTCACTTGGTTTCAAGATGCCACACTGATTTTCCTCTGCTTTTCTGGCCAATTCTTTTCATTCTTCTTTGCAGATTCCTCTTCTTCTCTCAGACCTTTTAACCTTTAAGGGCCCTAGGGCTCTCTTTTGTCCTTGTCTCTAGCTCTGTCCTTCCCTTAATGATCTTTTTTATTCTCATGGTTTTAAATACCACGATGATTCCCAAATTTATATGTCCAGCTCAGGCCTCTCTACTGAACTCTGAATCACATCTACAAGTGACCAGGCAATATATTTCCATTTGGATTTTAATATATATTACTATATTGCATATGAAGGCCATACTTCTGATCTCTCATTCCCTTCAGATTAGGCTCATATACAGTCTTTCTCTTTTCAGCTGAGGGTAACTCCATTGCTTAGACTAAACATTTTAGAATCATACTTCATTGCTCTCTTTCTCCCTCACACTGTCTCTAAATCATCAGCAAATATTTATTTCATTTATTTTAACAGTACCTCATCTCATCATCTTCAAAGTTACTATGCTGATTTAAGTCCCCTGAATTATGGCAATAGCCTTCTAACTACTCTCCCTATTCTACACTTGCCTCCTATTTGCAACAGAGCTGTCTGAGTAATGGTTAACCTAAGTCAGGATTTCTGCTTCTGGAAAAATGGAGTGGACATACTTTTTCCTACTCCTCCCAATAAATAGAACTACAATTCCTGGACATTATATGTAAAACAAACTTAGAAGACTCTCACAGGTGGAGAGAGGAAGGCAAACCAGCTAGGGATCTCAGGACCCAAGAAACAATATAGTGGTAAGTTCTTTGATTTTCTTTTTGCTTCATATATCCCAGACTGGATACTGGAGAAGTAAGCATCTCAGAAACACCATAAGGACAGAAAAACAAACAGCCCAAGTAAATCCTGCTTTCTCTAGCCAATCAACTAGAAAGGGGTGAAGAGCATTGAATCTACTCCAGCCAAACATCACAGAAAAATCTGTTGCTCCACCCACTCTCAAGCCAGCAAAGGACAAGTGGGGATACCAAGGTGATGTGAGAAAAGGCAAATGGAGATATCCGGGTATTGTCAGAGAATACTAAGTGGGCAGCCAGGACTTTCATCCCTGCCATGAAATAATGAGCCCCTCACAATTTATGATATCAGAGGAGACTATGTGGGGAGCATGGACTTTCACTACCACCCAGTAGTAATGAGGCATCCTCCCCCTGCCCCGTGCCCCCCGTCCCCACCATCTCGGGTCACTGCAGTGCTGTTAGAGGAGGCCTAATGAAGAATCAAGACATTCACCAGCGTTCAGCAGTAACAAGATCATTTCCCCTCTCCAACACATACAACACAGTGTCAGTGGAGAATACTTGGGAAGCTCCAACCCAGCAGTTATGGGGATCCCCTCACGCACCTCAAATGTCAGTGGGGGCTGAATTTGAAATCTGGACTTCCACTCCATCTGGCAGTAATGAAGCAGCAGCCCTCTTCACTCACTGGATTGTTTTCAGAAAGTTCTAAAACACAAGATTTAATCAATATCCAGTGTTTTATAAGATAATAGCTAAAATGTCTATACTCTTTATACCAAGAACCAGCAAGACCTTAAGCTAAATGAGAAAAGACAACTAACAGATGTTAGAATTATCTGACAAGGATTTTAAAATACCCATCAAAAAAAAATACTTAAATGAACAATTGCTAACATGTTTGAAGCAAATGAAATTAAAATTAGAAAGTTTCAGCAAAAAAATAGAAGATATATGGAATCTAAAAAAAAAAAAAAGAAAAAAACAATGGTCAGAAGAACCTAGGGGCAAGACGGTAATAAAGATACAGACCTACTAGAGAATGGACTTGAGGATACAGGGAGAGGGAAGGGTAAGCTGGGACAAAGTGAAAGAGTGGCATGGACATGCGTACACTACCAAACGTAAAATAGATAGCTAATGGGAAGCAGCCGCATAGAACAGGGAGATCAGCTCGGTACTTTGTGACCACCTAGAGGGTTGGGATAGGGAGGCTGGGAGGGAGGGAGATGCAAGAGGGAAGAGATATGGGGACATATGTATATGTATAACTGATTCACTTTGTTATAAAGCAGAAACTGACACACCATTTTAAAGCAATTGTACTCCAATAAAGATGTTAAAAAAATAGAAGATATAGAGAGGAACAAATATAAATTTTAGAACTAAAAATATATAATAACCAATATTAAAAAACCCCAGGGGCTTCCCTGGTGGCACAGTTGTTGAGAGTCCGCCTGCCGATGCAGGGGACACGGGTTCGTGCCCCGGTCCGGGAAGATCCCACATACCGCAGAGCGACTGGGCCCGGGAGCCATAGCCGCTGAGCCTGCGCATCCGGAGCCTGTGCTCCGCAACGGGAGAAGCCACAACAGTGGGAGGCCCGCATACCGCAAAAAACAAACAAACAAACAAACAAACAAACAAAAACCTCAGTGGATGGGCTCAACAGTAGAAATAATGGGAAAGAGAAAGAATCAGTGAACTTAAAGATAGAACAACAGAAATAGCCTATTCTGAAAAATACACACAAAAAATGAACAGAGCCTCAGGGACATGTGAGATTAAGACCAAAGATCTAATATTTGAGTCACCAACATCACAGAAAGAAAGGATAAAATATATCAGGATGATAAAGTATTTAAAGAAATAATTGCTGAAATTTTGCAATTTTTTTTCAAAAATGATAAAAGTACAGATTCAAGAAGCTTAGAAAATTGCAATTGGGATAAGCCCAATGAAATCTATGTCAAGAAATATTATAGTAAACCTCTAAAGACTAAGAAACAAAAATCTTGAAAGCAGCCAGAGAGGAATAAAACCTCACTTACAGTGGAAAAAACAATTTAAATAACTATAGATAGCTCATTATAAAACTAAGAGGACAGAGGGCAGTGCTACTATATTTTTTAAGTGCTGAAATAAAATTATTCTCAACCCAGAATTCCATATCCAGTGAAAATGTTCCTCATGAATGAAGGGGGAAATCAAGAGATTATTATATGAAAGAAAAGAGAATTTATATCTAGCAGAGCTCCTCTAAAAGAATTACTAAAGGAAGTTCTCTGAACGGGATTAAAATTATAAAAGAAGGAATCTGGGAAGATCAGGAAGGAAGGAAAATACATAAATAAAAATATGGCTAAATATAATAAATAAAAACTTCTGCTCTTGGGCTTTCCAAATTATGTTTAGTGGTTGAAGCAATAATTATAAGTATCTAATATGGTTCTCCATGGGTATAGAGAAAATATTTATGACAAATGTATTATAAATGGGGAAGGGAAAGAAGGTACATGAGGGGAGGCAAGGTTTCTATACTTCACTTGAAGTAGTAAAATAGAGTCACTGGTAGAATTTGATAACTTATGTATATATAGTATTATAGCTAGGGCAACTACTAAAAAACAAACAGCAAAAAACTCTATGAAGAGATACACTCCAAAACACTATATTTTCTTCAAAGTGGACCTCTAAAATGCGTTCCAGTAAGCCCCAGTAAGGAAAGAAAAGAAAATAGAAACGAAGAGCAGAAAAAAACAGAAAACAAAAAAATTAAATGACAGAATTAAGCCCAAACATAGCAGTATTACTTTGAATTTTAATGTCTAAATATACAACTAAACAATAGATTGGTAGAGTGGATTAAAAAACCCTGTCAAACTGTTTGCTGTCTACAAGAAGTTCACTTGAAATGTAATTATATATGTGGCTTGAAAGTAAAAAGATGGAAAAAGTATACCATGCAAACATTAATCAAAAGAAAGCAACAATAGCTATATTAATATCATATAAAGTTGATGTTAGAGCAAAGGAAATTACCAGGAACAGCAAGGAACTTTGCATAACGATAGAAGGATTAATCTACCACAATGACATAGAAATCCTAAATGTGTATACACCAAAAAAAAAAAAAAAAATTAGAGCTGGAAAATAATGTGAAGCACAAACTGATAGCACTGAAAATAAATGGACAAATCCACAGTTATAGTTGGAGACTGAAAGCCTATATAAGAAATTAAAACCACCATTAACCAATAAGATCTAATTGATGTTTATAGAGCACTCCAACCAAGAACAGCAGAACATACACATTCTTTTCCAATGTCCTGGGAATATAGATCAAGATATACCATATCCTGGGCCATAAAGCAAACTTCTGCAGATTTAAAAGAAAATAAATCATACAGACCATGTTCTCTGGCCACAATGTAATCAATCTAAAACTTGATAGCAAAAGATGAGGAAAATTTCCAAACACTTAGAAACTAAACAACACACTTCTAATTAACCCATGAATTAAAAAGATAGTCTCAAGGGAAATTTAATAATGTATTAAACATAAATTTGTCCAAACCCATTGAAAGTATAATATCAAGAGAGAACCATAAAGTAAACTATGGACTTTGGGTAATTATGATATATCAATGTAGGCTTATGCTTGGTAAAAAAAAAATGTACCATTCTGGTGATTGGTGTTGATAAGGGGGAGGCTATGGAAGTTTGTGGGCATGAGACATATGGGAGATCTCTGTACTTTCCTTTCAATGTTGTTATAAATCTGAAACTGCTTAAAAAAAATAAAGCCTTTAAAAAGTGCATTGAATAGAATAAAATAATAATACAATATTATTTCAAAATCTGTGAGATGCAGCTAAAATAGTGCTGAGAGGGAAATTCATAGCACTAAATACAAAGAGGGGAGTATCTTCTTATCATAGTTTGTATCTCTAATAGTATACTTAAAGGCATACTTGTAATAGAGCCTTACAAATTTGAAAAATAAACCTTAGCTTAGTACATGAAGAAGTACAAATACTTCATGAAATTCACAGTAACGTTTCTTAATGTGTTTCTCTCCTGCAAAACTTAAAAACACTTTTGTTTTTAATCGATGGATTTATTGAAATCTTGGAAAGATTGTAGATAACAATTTTTGATAGAGAAGAAAAATATTTTGATGACATGCACATTATCAGTTCCTGGCTGTTCAGCATATTAAAAAGAGGAAATTTAAAGATAAAGCCAATATTAACCTTTGCATCTGACACAATTCTTGAAACATGTCTCATTCTCAGTTGCCACCCTAATTTATCACAGTCAGCCCTGTATTTCTGTGCAGACGAATAGTAAACACAGAACATATTTGTACTATTTCAAATAAAGCAGAATTTGAGAGTTTAGTATTTGAGAGTGTTAATTCAAGAAAGGTCACACAGCACTCCTTTCATTGATGGTTATGTGTTATGTGAAATAAACATTAAGGCTAAGTTTTCCATTTTTTTCTGCAAGTAAAACTATGAGTCAGAAGTTCATTTTCATAATATAAATTCTTTATTTTTTCCAATATGATAGGTACATATAAAACATGTGTCAGACTTACTTCCCTCTTACTGCCAGCTGAATAGATTTCAGCCACCCACTTTACCTGAATGGAGAATGAACAGTGAAAAAAAGCTTATATCAGAAAATGTAAGTTCTTTGTTAGATAACTGATTTGTTACCAATTTGTCCCGTTGTCACTTTTTGTAGGTTAAGAGGGCTTTTGCTTTGGGAGCAGGATAACTTTTTTCATACAATTATTTTATATGTCCCTTACTCTAAACTGGAGAAATTGTTTTTCTATTCTTCCATGAAACAATTTTATCTAATATTGATAAATATTTTAGAGTACAAATATATTATGCAAGCAGCCTCTGAGTTTTGCTACATTTTAGCGTTGGAAGAATAAATCCCTTAGACTACCTTCATGTATATGTCCTATATTAAAATAAATTTTGTTCCAGCACATTGGAATTAGAAATATGTAATTCAGTGTATTTATATAGGTTCTCTGGTAAGTAAACTTTAATGATAGTTTTTTTTAATATTTAAAAGTCTGTACTTTTTTCCTAATACTAATTATATTTATTGGAAAGGACTTTTGTCCTTTCATTACTAGAAAAGCAAGATATCAGAACAGGTGAAAAAATCTTCATATAACCTAATGTTTCTTATTAGTCAAATATATTAATCATCTGATACTTTTAAACTTTAATCTTTCTTCCATTCTGTCTTTTAATGTATATTTATTGAATGATTTTTATTAAAGTATAGTTGATTTACAATGTTGTGTTCTTTAAAATAATTTTTAAAGATTATTCTGAAGCATCATCTTCTCTCTGATATCTGTACTACTCTAAGTGGGTAAAATTTACTAATACATTATGCCTTCAATGCCTGTCTTGCATCCTTCTATTATAGCAACCCTTATCTTTGTGCTTTACATGTCTTTCTCCCCAAACCTTGAGAGTAGGAAAATATTTAAATATTTCTTCACAGATTGTAGCAAACAAAATAGCAGACATGTAAGTGTTTGTTCAAATAATTAACAAGTGACAGCACAATGGAAATAGTCAAAGTAACAGTTTCACCAAACGGGCCATTGTTGAAGTCCTGTGAGCCCACTGCTGTGGAAGCCTGAAAACTGACTTAATATTTCTTCAGTGAAGGTGTTGGGTAATGTGTATTTGACAATAAAAAGGAGAGAAAATGATTCACGTTAACATTTAAAATACATTATTTTGCCATTTAGGTATATGATTTGTGAAAGTAGACCTATGGGGAGCATGATCTGACAATTCCTGCATAGCAGGAGTTAGGAATAGGTATTCAGGGCTTACGTGCACAACTGCATTTTTTCCTCTTCATCACCTATGCGGCTCCAGTGCCTCAACACCACTCTAGTTAATCCCTTTGTAAAAGAACTGCTCTTAACTGCAGAATATTTGGTGGGCACAGAATTTTGTTCTGCCTTCTTTAGTGGTGCTCTAACTGATCCACAATGGCTACCCCCTGGAGTTTCAGTAAGACACTAATCCAGTGAGTTCTAAACACTAAACCATGGTTACTGGTAATTTTTTTTTTTTTTTTTTTTGGCGGTACGTGGGCCTCTCACTGTTGGGGCCTCTCCCGTTGCGGAGCACAGGCTCCAGACGCTCAGGCTCAGCGGCCATGGCTCACGGGCCCAGCCGCTCCGCGGCATGTGGGATCTTCCCGGACCGGGGCATGAACCCGTGTCCCCTGCATCGGCAGGCGGACTCTCAACCACTGCGCCACCAGGGAAGCCCTACTGGTCATTTTTAACCAGCAATAAGATGAATTTCTTCAATTAAACAACCTGAAGAACAGAACTAAAGTGATTAGGAAATGTTTCAAAGGCAAAAAATAGCAATTTTTATACATGTATTTTAGTGTACATTTAAAATTTATATATATATATCAAAAGACTTCATAATAATAAGGTTACGTATCATATATTATTTATTTGTGCATAATATAAACTGTCTCATAAATTGCAAATGTGTACTTCCTGGCTTGTTTTTTTCGATTAAGACATAGTCACTCTTTCGTATGTCTTCACAGCCTTCTGTAAAATACCGAGATGATGTGATTTAGTTTATATTAATTTTATTTCCTAGATGGATTCCTACTGTGCTTTCTCAACAGCTTCCTTCTGCCTCATTTCCCAAAGAATCCTGCAGAATTGGTATGTAGGCAATAAAGTCAATTGGTCTTGAAATGGTTCTTTTTGTACAATTTTTTTTTTCTCCCTGAGATGGAAGACTAATAATGAGTACTGAAGCTTCCAGGCAAAAGTAAAAAGTCATTTAAGAAAAATATTCTATTTCAAGCTCAGTGATTCTTATATGAATGGATGCTATATATATATATATTTACACACACACACACAAATGTATATGTCGTATGACTGCTTTCTCAAAAGTCTTCCAAAGAATAACAACAACAAAAAAATGTTTTTAAAGGTAGCTAAGCAATTTTTAACTGGCCTAGCCAGAACATTATTCATGAAATACTATCAAATACATAAACTATGTTTATAGTGTATCAGTATAGTATAATTTAATCTATCTCACATAATAAAAACTTACATTTTAAGGATGTATATTTTGAGGGTATAAGGAATGTTTCCAGCATAAAAATAGGAATCATTATATACGCTTTTTAAAAATAAAACTATGCATATGCTTTTGGATATAGATTCATGGACAAGTAAATTACCTCGTACGTTACCGAATATTGTCCTTATTCAAGTATATGTAATACTTGCATTTATTTTCCTCTTCTGTGGGTGACACTTCATTACTAGAAGTCTGTGCTTTTTTATTCTTTGCCTCATAATTCGGATTCTTGGCAAATGATATTGAATTTTATGGCTAAAACGAAAGTAAATCATGCACAGCTGTCTCTGTTTTAGGTGTCCTCTGTGCTTATTCTAGTAGTGTTACTATTGTAAAACTCAGTGTTTCTGAATCATTGGTTTCCACAATTCTGGATTAATTATGCAGATTTGTAACCGTTTTCAATTCTTGGTCACTTTCATGAATGTTCTCTAAATGTGGCTGCACATATGCAGATGGTATTACTCAAACCTTGGTTCAAAAACCACAGTGGTAATAATTGTAATATACTCTAAAAGCATTTTAGGTCACAGGTCAACAACCTACAGATCATGAGACAAATCCAGCTCATAGTCTGTTTTGGTATAGCTTCCAAGCCAATAAATGTTTTTATGTTTGCAAATGGTTGTTGAAGATAAAGAAGGAGAAGAAGAATATGACAGAGACTGTAAGTGCCCTTACAAGGCCTAAAGTATTTAGTATCTTGCCTTACAGTTTGCCAACCCCTGTTTTTAGGTTATCTCACCATAATTATTCACTGCTTTTACAGCACTTTGTTCATAGTAGTAATTCAACAAAATATGTTGAATACTGGTGTTACTCAATTTAGCGTTCTGTTAATTTTCGTTTATGTTTCTAAGGCGAAAATATAACATTACTGTAAAACGGCAATTAATAAATCTCTTTAGAGCAATAATGTCTTTAATACTGTATGAATTACTTGACTAAAAATAAAAGATATTATCATTAATATAATCCCAGGAGAGAAAAATTGTTTTTAACAGATGATACTTGAACATTTTTAAAGTATTTTCTCAACTCTGAGTGAACAGTTGTATAACACATACAGAAAGGGTCTTGTGAATGAACTGCTTGATAATATAGTTTTTCAGTGAGACCTATCACATTATTAAGGTTTGATTGGCCATAACTAATACTATTTTTGATATGTAAGAAATGTTCACTTAATTAGAAAACAGATATCAATATACATTTGAAAAAAATTTAGTGAGAAGAGTCTATCAAAATCTGCATGTTTAAATTTATTGATTTCTAGCCCAAAGAATAGAAGCATGAGAACAACTAATTAATATATTAAAAGATGCTTATTAATAAGGATCAGGAGTAGATTAAGAATAATTTTATACATTTTCTTACATCCTCTTCAGGAAACTTCTCACTTTATCTCTGTATGACTGAATTTCCTTTACAGACTGACTCAAGTCTCTTTTAATCAGAATCATCCCCATTTTAATTGTCATATTCACTTAATTTCTATTAAAGGCTGCAACATGAGTTCTTGACTGTAATTATTAAACCATAATTGTATTATAAATATAGTTCGTATTTATGAAAGACCACTTCAGTATTGATTATACAGTTGTAAATAACTATAAACATTTATATATTTGATAGAAAAACAATACATAGTGACTGACCATCTTCATGTTCTTGTGATCTGTAATATGTTGGCTGCTGCTTGCCATCACTGGGTATGGGCATTTCTTGATTTTTCTTACCACTGTATTGGTTTTTCTCAATCTTGAGTGCACATTGAAATCACATGGGATGATTTACCATTACTAGTGCCTGAATTCCATACCCAGAGATTCCGCTTTAATTAGTTTTGGATGGGGCCTGAATTATTAGAAGCTCCTCAGGTGATTCAAATATATTGGGAGTCTCAGGAACAACTTAAACTACTTGCTGATGGACATGTTCCTCACTTGTCCACATCCTCACAAAGCAGTTGGTACCCAAGATTTGATCTGCATGATGAGGGTAAGTGGAGAGGTTAAAATTTGATTTTATACTTTGAGGTTCTTAAGAGTATTTCTCAAAATGTGGTCCCTGAACCAGCACCATTAGCATCACCTGGGAATGGGCTAAACATGCAAATTCTCAGACCCATTCTAGACCTATTGAATCAGAAACACAAGAAGTTGGGTCCCGTGGTCTGTAGTTTAACAAGCTCTCCAGGTGATTCTGTTCATGAGCTATTAAAGCCAAAAGAACTCAAATAAGGGCAGGGATTTATACCCTTTGTCTGCTTTTCCACTGTGAATTTTTAAAAAATCTGTACTGCATATTTATTTTATAATTCATGTTTTAAAGGAATATATAATTTATATCTTCACAGTACATGCCAGTTTCTACAGAATCCACTTCATGGTAAGGTCTGATCTACTTAATTCATTAGTCATGTTACTATAGAAGACATACGTGCGTATATATGTATTGTGATATTTCTTTCAAGTATGTTTTGAGTTTGCTAGTATAAATATGTGAAGTATTAAGCTTTTAATTTATAGCAGTGAGGTTACTTGGGTTTATATGGAATAAGTAGTCATCTGGTATAATCTGAGTATCTAAAAATCTGTACAGAGATGCATAATTTCAAATCCATCTACATCTATAAGCATGTCTATAAATAAGGTAAGTTATTTATAATTTAGTTACTTATAATAAATATTTATAATTTATATAGTTTTATTATATAGTAATATAATGTATGTTATATAAGCATTTTATTTATTTTTTTATATTGGCATTTAACAGCGTGTGAGAATCTTTATATAAATATGTACACTCATTTGGTTGGATTGTTGAAGGCAGAATACTTTAAGAGTCTGGGCCTGGAGTCCTCCAGATCCTAGTTTGTATCCAGCATTGTTCATACTTATTAGCTGTGATTTTGAGCAGTTACTTAAATACTTCAGTTTTGGCTAAATTTTGTTTCCTTTATATTAATTTCTTTATGCATGAAACAGAGATAATAGTAACTATTTCAAAAGACCATAATGAAGTTAACGTATGGGGTAATATACATAAGACCGTAGACCCAGTGTTTCTTAGCACTGAATAAATATTAGCTATTTTTATTTCTATTATGTACAAATATTTATTTATACAACAATAACCTTTTTCTTTTTAAGAATATAACATATACTTTTAACGTATTTTGGGAGTTGCATGAAAATAATCCTATTTTGTTTTTCTAATATGTTGATATTTTCAACATTGACATTAAAAGTTTTGTGTTGGAAAGTTTCCAGACCTAAACAACTACTATGAGAGTTAATAAAGGGATCTACATAGTGAGCTATTGTTCATTGTAAACGCAGTGGAACCTTGATAAAATATAACCTGCTATAGCATGAAATTTAGCATAATCCTATTGATTGGTGATTGTTACTGAAAGAACCAGAAGGTTCTTGTTATACTACTTTATCTTTATCTTAGTTGCTTGGCAAAAACCCAAAGAAACATGTTTTAATGAAGTCCATCTTTGAGAGAATAATGGAACAAAACATGATTCTTCTTCACTTTTACAGAACTCATAAAATGTTAATGTTAAATAAATGGAGTGTTAGCAGTGATAGGGAGGCATCGTATGTCTGAGAGGGAAACAAAATAAAACCCCAGATTTTTATAAATACAGAAAGTTGGAAGTTTTGGTCTTGAAAGAATTGAGAATGTAAGACATCTGATAAGAACTGAATTATTGAAGTTGGTTGAATTTAAGGTAGCTTATTGTTTTTCAAGATTATGTTTTGTCTATAAAATTTGATGTAGATATTATCTCGATGATTTCATAATTTAAGTCAGATTCAAAGATTCTAACAGTGTGGTGTAGATCTCTAATTTGTATTGCATACCTCAAATTATTTCTGAGATTTTATTTTGAATATATTGCATAGTTATAGAATGTAAACTATTTGAGATTAGAAGCTATATTTTATACGCTTTGTATTTCAGATGCTAGCATGGTACTAACAGAAAGCAGATATTCCTTAAATGTTTTCTGAATGAGTAGAAAGATTAGCGCTTTTCATTCATTGATGGTAAATCACTATGTCCATGATTGACTACTACTCAGTGTTGCTTTCTTTTGAGAAGATAGTAATTCCGAGTCCTGATTATTCCTTGTATTCAAAGGTATATCCAGTAGGGCAACTCTCTTGATCTCTCTCTGCTCCCATTTGTGCCTTCCCAGGAGTAAAGGAGTAACTTAACTGGCAGGTGGCTTTGGAAGTAGGAACTGGGCTTGCTTTACTACTCCCTTTCTTACCCACTGCATTCTGGGATACATCTTTCAGTGTCAATAGAGCCATGTGGTAAGCTTGGAGGTAAAGGCTGCAAGGCAAGACCTATGGTTTTGCTGCTCTGCCTGTGACTGTACTGATGAGTCTGTCCAGTATTTTGGATGCAGATGAGACCAGCACCTAAGGCTTAGGATGCTGCACACATAAGCCATGGTCTGTATCTGCTCCATCAGTAATAAAGCTGATATTTTAATTTTTCCTCTTCCAATTCACCTACCTTACTTGTTTCAGAATTCAGGCAGGAAAAAGTAGGTGCTAAAATTTGACGCTCTAGAGTGTGTGCATGCAGGCTTGCTAACAGTCAGGGCAGAGAGAGCCTTGCACTGGTGGCTGCCACCTCGCCACTTTCCCAATCCGAAGGGGCCCTGCTCACTACCCACCACAGCCTGGTGTGAGATTAGGCAAAGATTTGATCTATCCATACAGAGACAGACCAAGGGTGCCTGGGGTGAGATCTGGGTGGAGCCGTGGAGACCACTGTCAGAGCACACCAGGTGGTGCCACAGGAACACACAGAGACTAAGCCTTGAATCTTGAGCAGACGAGCCCTGGGCAGGCGTACACAGCAGTTGATTTCCCAGGGAGAGTGTCTTGGCTCTGCCTGCTCCACCACCACAGCTTAGCACTTGATCTCAGGCAGACAAGTCCTGAAAGAAGTCTGCCACAGAGACAGCCCAGATCTTAGGCAGCAGCACAGCCACCTCAATTCCTGCAGCCACAATGCCCCGACACCCAGCCTCATCCTATGCCACACCACAGCCTTGCACTAGATCTGGGGCAAACACAACAGAGAAAGGGATGCAACTTTGGGCTGCTTCTGAATGGAACCCTGGATGCCCACACAGGTGGGACATAGGCCCGCTGTGACCGCATGGGCCTCAGTTCCTTCAGCAAACACCTCCTTTGGGGTAGGGAACGCACTCAAGGGCAAAGGAGCCTGATCAAGCTTGAACCTCAGGGCTTCTACTCCAACAACTGGGGAGCAGACCCCACCCCAACAGGGCAGTAACAGCCACAGAGCAGAGAGGAAGCTCCGCCTCACATTCAGCATATGCTCTAGACAGTACAACACCAACTACACCCCCTATTAAGGGGATAATGACCAGCACACTCAGAGGAAAGACGTGGATGACATCCATACAAAAACAAGCCCTCGCACCAAAACTGTTGGACATGCACAGTCTACACAGGAATGCTCTGACATAAATACACCCCTTAAAAACCATGGTAGATAACTGTTTCTCCTAAATTCATAGAGACAAATTTAACTAAAGTGAAAAGGCAGAGGAACCACTCCCAATTAAAAGAGCAGGAGAAATCCCCTGAAAGAACAAATAATTAAACAGACCTTACCATTCTACTAGACCCCAAGTTCAAAAAGGAGGTAATAAAAATGCTAAATGAACTAAGAAAGATTATTGATAGAAATGCAGATCACTGTAATAAGGAACTAGAAACTATAAAGATGAACCAATCAAAAAGAGACAAATAAGTTGCGGCGATAAAAACCAATCTAGAAGCAATGAATAGCAAACTGAATGACACAGAAGGAATAAGTGATTTGGAAAATAGAATAACGGAAATCACCCAATCAGAACAGCAGACAGAAAGACAAATGAAAAAAATGAAAACAATATATGAGATCTATGGGATAATATGAAACCTGCCAACCTATGCATAATAGGGGTTCCAGAAGAAGAGAGAGAGAGGGAGATCAAAAGGTATTTGAAGAAATTATGGCTGAAAACTAAAATACCCAAACCTAAAGAAGGAAACAGGTATCCAGGTGCAGGAAGCACAGAGGGCCCCAAACGATACAAAACGTGACCCACACCAAAACACATCATGATTAAAATGGCATAAGTTAAAGATGATGAGAGGATTCTTAAGGCAACAAGAGCAAAATAGTTAGTTACAAGAGAACCCCCTTAAGGCTAGTAGCTGATTTCTCTACAGAAATTAAGGCTAGTAGCTGATTTCTCTACAGCTCAGAAGGGAGTGGCAAGATATATTCAAAGTCCTGACAGTGAAAAACCTGCAACTTAGTATACTCTGCCCAGCAAGATTATCATTTGGAATACAAGGAGAGATAAAGAATTTCTCTGACAAGCAAAAACTAAATTAATATAGCAATAGTAAACCTACCGTAAAAGCAATATTGAAAGGTCTTCTCTAAATAGAAAAGAAACAGGAATCTATAGGAAAGGTAAAATCACAATAGAAAAAGCAAATATACGAAAAGATTGTAGGTCACTTAAATAAGCCGGTACATAGATTTTAAAAAATATCTGTGAAGGAGATTTTAACTACAATGAACAGCAAAAGGATAAACATGAAAATGTAAAATAGGACATCAAAATCAAAATGTGGGTGAGGAAGTAAGAAAATACAGATTTTTTAGAATGTGTTTGAGCTTATATTATTACTAGTGGAAAGCAAGTAGGTATATTAATGGATTAACATACCTGAAAACCAGGATAACCACAAATATAAAACATACAATAGATTCAGAGAACCAAAAAGAAGAGAATTCAAGCACAGTACAAAAGAAAACCATCAAACCACAAAAGGAAAAGGAAAAAGAAAGGAACAAAGAAGAAATACAAAATCAACTGGGAAACAAAGTTTAAGATGGCAAGAAATACAAACCTATCAATACTTACCTTAAATGTCAGTGGACTAAATGCTCTGATCAAAAGACATAGAGTGGCAAACTGGATAACGAAAGAAGAATCTACAATATGCTGCCTACAAAAGACCCACTTTAAGGAAAAGGACACACTTAGATTAAAGGTGAGGGGATGGAAAAAGATATTTCATACAAATGGAAATGACAAGAAAGCAGAGGTGGCAATACTAATATTAGACAAAATAGACATTAAAGCAAAGGTCATAAAGAAAGATAAAGAAGGACTCTGTACAGTGATAAAAGGATCAATACAAGAAGAGGATATTACACTTGGTAACATATATGCACCCAATATAGGAGCACCTAAATATATAAAACAAATACTAACAGAAATAAAGGTAGAAGTTGATGGGAATACAGTAATAGTAGGAGACTTTAGCACCGCACTGACATCAATGGACAGTTCTTCCAGACAGAGAACCAATAAAGCAACAGAGATCCTAAGTGATACAATAGACCAGTTAGGCTTAATTGATATCTTCAGGACATGACATCCGAAAAAACCAGAATACACATTCTTTTCAAGCACACATGGAACATTCTCTAGGAAGACCACATACTACGACACAAAACCAGCCTCAAGAAATTTAAGAGGATAGAAATTATTTCAAGCATGTTTTCTGACCACGACAGCATGAACTAGAAATCAACCACAGAAGGAGAAAGGAAAAAAAAAAAAAGATTAATGGATACTAAACAACATGCTACTAAAAAACCAGTGGCTCAGTAACGAAATCACAGAGGAAATTTAAAAATGCCTTGAGACAAATGACAATGAAAACACAACCATACAAAATCTATGGGATATAGCAAAAGCAGTCCTAAGAGAGAAGTTTGTAGTGATGCAGGCCTTCCTCAAAAAAACAAGAAAAATCTCAAATAAACAACCTAACCTACCACCTAAAAGAATTAGAAAAAGAAGAACAAAAACTAAAGTCAGCAGAAGGAAGGAAATAATAAAGATCAGAGAGGAAGTAAATAAAACAGATTTAAAAAAAACAATAGAAAAAAAAATCAATAAAACCAAGAGCTGGTTTTTTGAAGGGATGAACAAAATCTATAAACTTCTGGTCAGGCTCACCAAGAAGAAAAGCGAGAGGACCCAAATAAGCAAAATAAGAAATGAAAGAGGAAAAATAATAACCAATAGTGCAGAAATACAAAAAATTATAAGAGAATACTATGACCAGTTATATGCCAACAAATTGGGCAGCCTAGAAGAAATGGAAAGGTTTATAGAAACTTACAGCCCACCAAAACTGAATCGAGAAGAAATAGAAATAATTTGAATAGACCAATCACTAGAAGTGAAAAAGAATCTGTAATAAAAACTCCCTTGCAAACAAAAGTCCAGAACCAGATAGCTTCAATGAAGAATTCTACCAAACATACAAAGAACTTACAATGATCCTTCTCAAACTCCTCCAAAAGATTAAAGAGGAGGGAATACCCCCAAAGACATTCTATGAAGCCATCATCACCCTGATACCAAAACCAAACAAAGACACAACAAAAAAGAAAATTACAGGCCAGTATCTTTGATGAATTTAGATGCAAAAATCCTCAATAAAATATTAGCAAGCAGAATCCAACATCACGTAAAAAGAATCAGATACCATGATGAAGTGAGATTCATCTCATTGTCACAAGGATGATTCAACATATGCAAATCAATTGATGTGATATACCACGTCATATCAACCAAAGGAGTAAACCACATCATTATCTCAATAGATGCAGAAAAAGCATTTGATAAAATTCGATATCCATTCATGATAAAAACTCTCACCAAAATGAATATAGAGGGCACATATCTCAACATAATAAAAGCTATTTATGGCAAACCCACAGCCAACATAATACTCAACAGTGAAAAGCGGAAAGCCTTCCCGATAAAATGTATCCAAATAAGAAGGGAAGATGTAAAACTGTCATTGTATGAAAATGACATGATACTCTATATAGAAAACCATAAAAGCTCCAAACAAAAACTATTAGAATAAACAAATTCAGCAATGTAGCAGGATACAAGATTACTATACAGAAATATGTTGTGTTTCTTTACACTAACAATTAAGTATCAAAACGAGAAAGTAAGAAAACAATTGCTTTTAAAATTGTATCCAAAGAAATAAAATACCTAGGACTAAACATTACCAAGGAAGTGAAAGACTTACACACTGAGCACTGTAAAACATTGATAGGGACTTCCCTGGTGGCATAGTGGTTAAGACTCAGTGCTCCCAATACAGGGGGCCTGGGTTTGATCCCTGGTCAGGGAACTAGATCCCGCAAGTGTGCCGCAACTAAGAGTTCGCATGCCACAACTAAGGAGCCCATGAGCCACAACCAAAACAAAAATAAAAGGAGCCCGCCTACCGCAACTAAGGAGCCCATGTGCCACAACTAAGAAGCTGGTGAGCCACAACTAAGGAGCCTGTGAGTTGCATCTAAGGAGCCTGCCTGCTGCAACAAAGACCCAGTGCAACCGAATTTAAAAAACAAAAAAATTGATAAAGGAAACTGACAATGATTCAAAGAAATGGAAAGTTCTCATGCTCTTGGTTTGGAAAAATTAATGTTGTTAAAATGGCCATACTACCCAAAGCAATCTACAGTTTTAATGTGAACCTTATCAAATTGCCCATGACATTTTTCACAGAACTTGAACAAGTAATCCTAAAATTTATATGGAACCACAAAAGATCCAGAATTGCCAAAGCATTCCTCAGCAAAAAGAATAAAGCTGGAGGTATAACCCTTCCAGACTTCAGATTTTACTACAAAGCTACAGTAATCAATACAGCATGGTATTGGCACAAAAACGTATAGATCAATGGAACAGAATAGAGAGCCCAGAAGTAAACGCATGCACCTACTGTCAGTATATGACACAGGAGGCTAGGATATACAATGGAAAAACAGTATCTTCAGCAAGTGATATTGGGAAAGCTGGACAGCTACATGTAAATCAGTGAAATCAGAACATTCCCTCACACCATACACAAAAATAAGCTGAAAATGGTTTAAATACCTAAATATAAGACTTGACACCATAAAACTCCTAGAAGAGAACATAGGCAAAACATTCTCTCACATAACTTGTAGCAATATTTTCTTATGTCAGTCTCCCAAGGCCAAAGAAATAAAAGCAAAAATAAACAAATGGGGCCTAATCAAACTTAAAAACTTTTGCACAGCAAAGGAAACCATCCACAAAATGCAAAGACAACCTACGGAACAGGAAAAAATATTTGCAGATGATGCAAATGGCAAGGGGTTACTATCCGAAATATACAACCAGCTCATACAACTCAATATCAAAAAAACATACAACCCAATCAAGAAATGAGCAGAAGACCTAAATAGACATTTTTTTCCAAAGAAGACATAAGATGGCCAACATAGAAATGAGAAGATGCTCAACATCGCTACCATATGATCTAACAATCCCACTCCTGTGTATAAATCCAGAAAAAACGAAAACTCTAATTCGAAAAGATACATGCACCCGGTGTTCATAACAGCACTGTTTACAGTAATAAATAGACATGGAAACAACGCAAGTGCCCATCCACAGATGATTGGCTTAAGAAGATGTAATATATATATGCAATGGAATATTACTCAGCTATAAAAAGAATGACATATTGCTATTTATAGCAACATGAATAGACTTAGAGAATATTATGCCTAGTGAAGTCAGACAAAGACAAATATTATATGATATATGATATCACTTATATGTGGAATCTAAAAAATAATTAAAATGAATCTATACACGTAACAGAAACAGACTCACAGACATAGAAAACAAAATTATGGTTACCGTAGGGGAGAGGGAAGGGAGGAGGGACAGATTAGGAGTATGAGATTAACAGGTACAAACTACTATATATAAAATAGATAAGCAACAAGGATTTACTGTATAGCACATGGAATTATTTTCAATATCTTCGAATAACCTATAATGGAATATAATCAGAAAAAAATAACTGAATCGCTATGCTTTATACCTGAAACTGACACAATATTGTAAATCAACTATACTTCAATTAAAAAAATGACCCTGTAGAACTATAAGTCTTATATGTGTATAACTTGCATATTGGAAATATCACTGACACAAAGGGTTGGGATAGGCATGGAGGGCATGCAAGTAATTACCATTCACTTGGCTGGAGCTCATATCATACCTAGGGAAACATGACCACTTTGCACCTGAGAACTCTTAAAACAAAGGTTGTAGAAATTATCATGATGCCAGCAAATATTAGCAATGTGGTATTCACATTGTGACTGAGAATTCCCTATATCCCTAATTTTCTATGAATATTCACCAGATTCTTCTTAATAACTGGCAAGTGGACAGAAAATATTTCCATTCCTAGTTCTGTGGCCGCTGTTACAGTTTTGTACCTTGTGTAATAGTAGCCTAGCCTATCTTTCATACCATGTAATAGTAGCCTGTTTTTCTGTCTTTTCTAAATCAGTGCATATTTCTCAGCTACACATCATCCTAAACTTTACTCGTATATTGGCAGAAATATTTCTCTTCCTCATGAAACTGCCATTTGTATACCACCATCACATTAAAATCTGAAAAAAATTCCATATTTATCATTTTCCTTTATATCTCATTTTTAGTCAGAAGTTCAGCTTCTTATCTCATATAAAGTTATTATTTTTATACCATTCTATATTTACATGACTAGCAGCCTACTCTTCACATTTTTGGAAAGATGAAATAGTGTAAACATATATACTCTCATTTTTTTCCTGGTTGATGCTCTGTCAGAGAAGTGAGCTTATTATTAAAAGCAAGTGGAGCTCAGCTGTAAAAATCTATAATATCTGGTATGGGATATATCATCAGGAAATGAAAGTGACTATATAAACATATATGTAATATATAAACTATATGTAATATATAATTATATCAGTATGCATTATAAAAACTTAACAATTGTCTCTCGTTCGATTTCTCTAAATTACAGCTTTATCCTATTATTCCTCTTCCTCCATCCTATATGCTCTTATTTCTTTCTGCTCCTATTTCTCCCCTTGATTTACTCCCCTCTATTTCTGGCCACACTAAATCCCCTAAAGCACATTTGCCTCTTAAAGATAAATCACTCTCATAACCGGCATGCCATTTAATAGGCCCTCAACAAACAATTGTTGAATGAATGAATTAAGTAGTTTAGGTCGGAGGAGTTAAATTTCAATCCAACTCTACCAGTTTAGAGATGAAAGACTAAGTTTATAGTTTTAATCTCTGTGAATATCTGTTGATGAAAGACTAAGGTTACAGTTTTAATCTCTGAACATCTGTTTCCTCCTCTGCACTTTGGGGTTAATGAATTCTCCTTTTAAGTGTTGTTAGGAGGATGAGAAGTAAACGAGTTAAGTACTTTGTATGTGTAGGTGCTCAATAAAAGGTTTCTAGTGTTGTTAATAAAAGTTTGTACATTATTAATAATTGTTATAATTCATGATTTAGAATATTAATCGTTGCTGTTAACTTGTATATTATGATAATTTGTATTTACTGTTGATAATTAAAATTTTTCAAAGATAAGGCCACTTAGGAAAAAAAAGAACACCAGTGAGTCATACAGTATTACAAAGATTTGGGAGGAGGACAGAATGTAGATACTAATAACATGAGTATGGTTTCTTCCCGGGCACATGCCTTGACTCTCCTTTGCCTGGATTTTCCTGCATTTTGGCTGAGAACCATAGACCAGAAAACAGGCCTGTGTGGAAACTGGACCTGGGATATTTACATTTTCAGTTCACAGCAGATATTCCTGACATAAAGGTTCATCTGACCCTGGAGCCAGTTTATAGGGCATGGTATTCTTTTTTCAGGCATGGTTTTCCACTGTTCCCTGCATTAACTGTACAAGAAGCCTTAGAGGGACTGAGTGTGCTCTAGTGACAGAGGGAAAGGTAGTCGGTTTTACCACATTTTAGGTTCACTTGGGACGTAGCAGGTTTTTGTGGCCTTGCTCTGAAACCTAACCTGTGAGACATCATGAATAATATAGCTTCAGTGGGGAAATTCCTTCTGAGTTCTTAACAAATGATTTACAAAGGAATTTTAGAAACATACCCCTTTACAATTGCAGACGACCTATATTTCAAAGGTTTCAAATGGCTCCGCATACAATTTACATCCACTTTGGAGTTTTCTGTTCATCATTTCATGAAACATAATGATCATTTCTAAGTGGACAACTTTGATTTGGAGATTACTGGGCACACTGTTACCTATTTATTTTTCCCTTGTATTTTTCCCACGTAACTTTTCCCTTAATGTGTGCCTTAACATTGTTATCACAGTTCTCATATCAATGTTTCAAAGCCCACTTTTGAAAAACATAATGCCCTTGTTAAAGGCAGATTTGTGTTTGGCTTTACAGAAAAATAAACTTAAGAGAAGCTTTACTGAAATGTGAATACTAACCCAACGGGCATTATATTCAGCAAAGGTAACTTTGCACCACTTCTGAGAAGCTGAGATTGCTGAGTTCTCTAGCATTTGTGTCAGGCCTTGGGGGAGACACTGAAATAGAGGAAGCCCATCTCTAACTCCTTTCCCTTTTCTTTGTAATGGAAAACACTACTGTGTCTTTCTTAAAACATTTTGGGTTTCTGAGATGAAAGACAATAAAAGAAAAGAAGGCTATTGCTTTGTGATTAAAATGAAAACAGATAAATTTTTACTGAGTAAAAAATGGCTTTATCTCTGGCAAGACTGCAAGAGAATGTTGTTCTAGAATGTCATGGGATTTAGTCTGATATACTAATCTCGGAATCTGAATGGGGATGAGGACTGTCTTAATTTCAAACCTATTGAAGTTTTCTTCTCAGCACATTCATGGTTATTGGGAGATAAGAAGTTACAGCCACTTAGGCCTGTTTGAAGTTTATAGAGTGTGACCTATTTATGAGGTTGTATATAAACAAGCTATATATCCCCATAGCAAAGAACAAGGGTAATTTATTTGAGCAACAATTTGAGTATTAGGTACTGATTAAAACAATCAGACTCTTCATGAATGCAGCATTTAAATGTTAAAGATAATAAAATTAGCTATGTTATTAAATATTTCTTTCTATTAATCATTTTATTTTTAATGTTAGTATTTTTAGTATTTGACTCAGAGATTTTCTCAAAATTTTTAGTTTGAAACTTTTAAAGATACAGGAAAGTGAAAAAACTCTATAGTGCCTATCTATCCCTTATACCTTCATCTGGAGTCACTCATTTTAACATTTTGCCACGTTTGCTTTATCTCATTATACACACACACACACACACGCACATGCACGCGCACGCCTATGGTTAGCTCTATATATGTACTTCAAGTTAATTTTTGTGGTGGCATCAGAAAAGGGATACATTGATTCTTCTATGAGTATCCACTCGTTTTATTACCATCTCTTGAAAAAAAATATTGTTCACCTAATTGAATTACCTTGGCATCTTTGCCAAAAACCAAGTGACCACATACGGGTAGGTTTATTTTTAGACTTCCTATATTGTTTCATTTATCTGTATGTTTATGCCAATACCATGCTGTCTTGATTACTGTCATTTTATAGTAAATCTTGAAATTAGATAGTGATAGTCCTCTAGAAAAAAATAGAAAGCTATTCTTTTTCTAAGTTGTTTTGGCTCTTCTACATCCTTTATTTTTCCATATAAATTTTAGACTTATTTTGTTAATTTCTGTAAACCCACTTGCAGAGATTATGTTTAGGATCATATAGAATCTATAAATCAATTTGGGGAAAATCGATATCCTAATAGTATTTCGTCTTCCAATCTTTGACCAATTATATATCTCTGCAATTATTTAGGCCATCTTTGATTTTTCCTGAAATGTTTTGTAGTTTTCATAGCATAGGTCTTATACATATTTTACTGTATTTATTTTTCTATTTTTCACAATTCTAATGCTATTGTAAACCTGCATTACTTTTCCTTAGTCATTGTCGGTTGTTTGAATTAAAAATGTAATGTAAATGCTTTAGTTATGAAGGCACTGTAGTAGAATTGGAAATGTCCCATATCAGTAAAGACAAACCGCATTAATTGAGCTAAGAGAATGAGGCAATTTGATGTATCACTTGTTGTATAAACAGTGACATCCAGAGCTGCCATTAGAATTCCTTAATATGTGAATAAGTTAAAGGTTATCATCTGCTGCAGATTTAATGGATTGCAATAGAATTACAGCACATGAACGTTGCAGGTCCTTTAAACTTGATCGATCACAATGTAATTGTCAAGGCAGAATAGCAATTAATTTTCATTAAGCTAGGAGGTAATTAATACTTGTTGTTAGTGAAAATGGCTATTAAGTTGTGATTTAAGAGATTTAATTTTTTTTTTTTTTTACAATTAAAACCCTTGCTTAATTCACTGATTTCATACAGGCAAGGGAGCTATTATAAAGCTATCAGTCTCACTTCATGTAAAATTGATAAAATGTGATACAACTAAGAGAGTAAAAATAACTGTGTGTGTGTGTTGTGTGTGTTTGTGTGTGTGTGATGGGTAGTTGAAATATAGCTTGTACAAAAGATATTTTATGGTTAAAAAGAAGGCTGAGTTTATACAATATTGTTAGATTGGCTTCACTTGTAGGTTATTATATTTCTATATATTTTACCACTTTTTTAATAAACTTATTTTTCACTTAAAAATATATCAGTACATCCCTGGACTTCTTACAAATAGAAGAATTAAAAAGAAAAGCTTACCTAAAATTTAAAAATTGGCTTAAACATTCAGGTACTCAATATTGTCACTATCACATATCTATTAAATTAGAAACAAAAAAAGTATGAACTTTCTTGAAATCTATTTCTTCATTTCCTAAATTAGTGTATTTGAAGTATTGTGAGTGTAAAATATAGAAAAACTTAAGATGAAATTTCCTGGGCTTCAGCCTTAACATAATTATTTAGCAAGTGTGAGTCAGGGCTCAGGACTACATTTTAAATTAGAATGGCAGGTGATTCTATGGATTGGTTTCTGAATGCGTCACTACCTTGGGTTTATTCATATATACTTTTTATGTAAATAAACAAAAATCCCATATTGTGTGCATGTTTTGTAATCTGCTTTTATCATTTTATTATGCATGTGGTACTTTAAATGCCAATCAATATACTTATATAACATAATGTCAGTTAGTATGCTCATATAACATAGTCCTTAATGGCTATATAGATTTCCAGTGTATATATAATACTTTATTTAATTAATTTTCTGTTGTTGATAAATTAATCTGTAGGCCTTAAGATCACCACATAACCATGCTTTCTCTCCTGAAGCTAGGGGAATCCTAGAGAATCCATTATCACATATGAGTAAATACATTGTATAATAGAATGAATAAACGTAGTAATAAATTCTCCATTTTCTTTAGAGTTCACACAATTTTCTATCTTAAGCAGAGCTTGATAGTATTTTAATTTTTTCAGTATAAACTAAGCAAAATATTCTTCTTGTGGTTTTTAAATATGGTAAGATGCAAAGGAAATGCATTATTAAATAAATCCCAGACCTTTAAATATATCTTGGTTCTTCATTACACTCTCTAAGGGAATTGTAAATTTCTTCTTTGTTTCTCTATTAGGAGGGGCTAGTGAGGCAATATTACTTTTCACTAGCAAAAGTAAAAGGTTTGAAGATTGGGAGGAAAAGTAATTTTTTGCTCATCATTTTTCTTTTCCAATATTATGCTTACCTTACTTATTATAACTTTATATTTATGAAATATGTTTATGATATCTACATAATGCCCACTTTAAAAATGAATGAACAGAACATAGATATTTGATAACTGACATAGTTAAAATTTTCATGAGTCAAGGTTTTACTCACAGCAAAGGAAACAATCAACAAAATGAAAAGACAATTTACGCAATTAGAGAAAATATTTGCAATCCACAGATGTGAAAGTGGTTAATATCCAAAATATACAAGAAATTCATACAATTCACTAACAAAAAAAACAAGCAACTCAAAAAATAGGCAAAGAACCTGAATAGATTTTTTTTCCCAAGACATACAAATGGCCAACAGGTACATGGGAATGTGCTCAGCATCACTAATCATTAGGCAAATGCAAATCAAAAGCACAATGAGGTATCTCCTCACACCTGCTAGGATGTCTGTTATCAAAAAGATGAGAGATAACCAAATGTTGGTGAGGATGTAGAGAAAAGGGACCCCAGCACACTGTGGGTGGAGATGTAAATTGGTGCAGCATCTAGGGAAAAAAATATGGAGGCTCCTCAAAAAATTAAAAATCAAACTACTTACTGTATGACCCAGCAATTCCACTTCTGGATATACATCCAAAGGAAATGAAATCAGGTTTTCAAAGGAATGTCTTCATTTCTGTGTTCAGTGCAGCATTATTCACTATAACCAAGGTATGCAAACAACCTAAGTGTCCATTGACAGTTGAATGGATAGAGAAGTTGTGAAATATATATATAATATTATGAAGCCTTAAAAAAGAATGAAATTCTGATATTTGTGACAATATGGATGAACCCGAAGGGCATTATGGTAAATGAAATAAGCAAGGCAGAAAGACAAATACTGTATGGTATCATTTTTATATGGGATCTAAAAAGAAAAGTTCAAACACATAGAAACAGTAGAATGGTGGTTGCCAGGCACTGGGGGTGAGGGAAATAGGGAGAGGTTGATGAAACAATATTCACTTTCAGTTATAAGATGCATGAAGTCTGAGGATCTAACGTATAATGTGGTGACTACCACTGATTATACTGATTACATAATTAAAATTTTCTAAGAGAGCAGAACTTAAGTGCTGTCTCTAAAAAAAAAAAAAAAAAAGGTGAGGTTGTTCTTAAAGTTTATTCCAGTGTGTGTGTGTGTGTGTGTGTGTTTTTCCTGGATGCCTGTTGACTACATGAGTTTGGAAACAAGTATAATGATTTCAATGATATCTAAATCTGAATCTGTAATAACAAGATATCTGTAATATCTGGAACATCTAAGTCAGTTCATGAAGTACTTTTAATTGGAAAATTTCTTAAATAAATAAAAATTATAAAACATGGTTGAAAAGTACCATTGTGAATTAATATCAAATGATGAGTTTGATTAATTTTAAAGTAAAGTAAGATGATTTATCAGAAATTTACTGTATTTTATCTGATATGCAAATTGTGTCTTATTACATCTGTAACATATATATATATATAACCCATAATTTCAACTTATGTATATTTTAAAATGGGCAATTTATTATATTAAAAATAAAACTTATGAACACATATTTTTGGAATCTATTTTTACTCTTTATGATTTAAAAATATGTGTTTTACCCTATATATAATAAGACTATATATAATACCTGGGAAATGTATATGGAGAGGAACTCAAGCCCTTCTATCACTGTGGTCAATAAATATCCTCACTTCAGTTTACAATTAAATTTTTTTTCTGATAACTAATCAATGGCAGAGAGCATAAATTTCTCATTATTAAATGAAAGGCAGCATTTTTGTCATGAATTTAATACATTTATTTAATCTATTGTTAGTTTAATAAAATTCATTTAGCACGTAGAATGTCATTAAAGGGAGATTATGTAACATACCTATTTTTTTACATACCTTGTCTCCTCTCCTTCCTCCCCTCCCCAAATTCTTTGGCTATAGATGCCTTGAAGATAAAGAATTAGCTTTATTTATCTATTTTGTGTCACTGGTGCCTAAGCAGTATCTGTTTCTTGCCAGACTTCCAATAATTGTTAGTTTAAATAAATCTTAGAATGCTTTTAAAGAAGATACAAAATACTGTTTTTTTTGGTTGTTGTTGTTGTTGTCGTGTTTTGCGGCACGCGGGCCTCTCACGGTTGTGGCCTCTCCCATTGCAGAGCACAGGCTCTGGACGCGCAGGCCCAGCGGCCATGGCTCACGGGCCTAGCTGCTCCGCAGCATGTGGGATCTTCCCGGCCCGGGGCACGAACCCGTGTCCCCTGCATCGGCAGGCGGACTCTCAACCACTGAGCCACCAGGGAAGCCCCAAAATATTGTTTTTTGTGACTATTTTCTATACTGACTTTCAATAAAACCTGAGACCATAACACTAAAATATAGATTGTTGATGTATTATATTGCTAGAGGAGTTAATGACTTCCAGGTACATAGCTTCTGGTCACATAACTTGCTTGAGAAATAGAATTTAGAATACCTGTACAAATCATATAATAGAATGTTCTTAGATAATATTCTTTTAGATATCAATTCTTTAAATTCAAGCTGTATAAGGTTACACTTGGTGATGAAAACACGAAGTGTGTATTATGGGCTCTAATGCTTGAAGATAATCCATATGTTTTAGATATAAGAAGAAGCAAACAAAGCTAAGCGTTGATAAAGAAAGTTAAAGAAGACAAAATGATTACAAGGGTTTTTGAGTAGAATCAAAATTTGTAAAAGGACTTCAAATTTACCTCTAGCAATAAAAGAATTTTGCGTAAGATGGTGGAGTGCAGCAAAATGGGCATTGTAGAAGCAATTACTGTCACAGCCCAAAGCATGATGGAGTTTCAGGAACTTAGACTTCTCGACTGGGAGGTGAGTCAAAGTAAATATACAGAAAGCTGGTAAGATGCCACTTGCCAGGGACTTCCCTGGTAGTCCAGTGGTAAAGAATCTGTTTTCCAATGCAGGGGACACAGGTTTGATCCCTGGTCAGGGAACTAAGATTACACATGCTGCGGGGCAACTAAGCCCGCCTACTACAACTACTGAGCCTGTGCCCCTCAACTAGAGAGCCCGTGTGCCACAAACTACAGAGCCCATGTACTCTGGAGCCTGCGCGCCACAACTAGAGAGAAGCACACGTGCCACAACTAGAGAGAAGCCCACGCACCACAATGAAGAGCCTGCGCGCTGCAACAAAAAAAAGCTCCTGCATGCCACGATGAAGTCCCGATGCAGCCAAAAAAAAAAAAAAAAAAAATGATGCCACTTGCCTAAGAGCTATTTCTATTTCCAGAAAAAGGAACTGGCCAAAGTCAAGCAGGACACCAAAGATTCAGATTGGTGGGATGTCAGGGAAGAATTCTAAGTCTGCAGGAAAAGGAGTACCAATGTGGTACTATAGAAAGAAAATGTAAGCAGCAACTCAACCCTGGGGACTGGAAAAAAAATGTAGAGTGTACTGAAGATCTATTTAACGACTATGGAGTTGTCCATGGCTCACTGAATCTCAAGGAGAAAAGGAGAATTAGCGTAGAGGTGGGGCAGGGACAGATGTATGCCAACAAGTCAGAGGAAATTGTCATACATCTGCTTCTGTCAGACACAATAGGAGAAATTTGGAGGGCATGAGCCTATAGTTTGGGGGCAACAAAGGATATAGATCTAAGAAGCCAGAGCAAAAGATATAAGATAAACAAAAAATACATTGTCAATTTTATATTGAAAAATGCAAGAAAGATTCCTCTCGTATCATTTATCTATGAGAGAACATCTTATAGTTTCTGTGAATTGTTTTGGTTGAGCTACATTCCTCCCGACAGGCCTGTCAAGATGAGGTCCCTGAAAAGCACCCCTTGTTACTAGGAGAATTGACTTATTGCATTGGTATAACTTAGTATTGTCAATTTGAACTGTGATTTTTATTATGTAACGTGATATTGTCACTGGAATATTATTTGGTGATTCATAATAGTAAAATTGTATCCTTGCTATTTAAGGAAGATAATTGACTTCTTTAAAGAATGTAATGAGTTAAAAATTAAAGCAATGATTTTGGGGGGAAAAAGCTTTGTAAATATGCAATGGAGACAAAGATATATAGTGTATCAATATTGTCTCTCTGCTCCTTGCTACCCCAAGAACTGGAAGAAATAGAATTGGAAGACTGAAAGGTGTAAAAGAGACATAAAGCAAAGGAAGAAATGAAGAGGGGGCAAAAAGACAGAGCTTGATGGAAGACTTTGAAAAGAGTAGTTTTTTTCTTTTAAGCTAAAAAAATGTGTGGGGTGGATTTAAGAAATGCGGAAGAATAAGAAATAGATGGACAGAAACAGGATTATATGGACTTACGCTGTAAACAATTATTTGTATCCCCTTTGATATTCATCAAGAGACTCTAGTAGAAACTTAAAATACTATTAATTTGCTCTTGGCTGCTAGAGTGAAAGAAATGCAGAGACCTTTTTCACTTTGAGCACACTTTATCGTTTGTTAACATTTGTAATTCTTTCTACTTGCAAAAGCTATCAGTTACCTATCCAAATTATGAAACATTTTTTAAGATATTTTTATGTATTTGAAAGGGCAAGGCAAGACACACTCCTGCTTTATAACTTTTGAAGTAGAATTATCAGCACATAGGAGATGATCTTTGCTCTCTCTGATTTTCATATTTTTATATTTCATATTCTGTGATTTTCAAATGCTTAGATTTGGAAGAAGAACAAAAAATTTCATGAATCTAATCAAGAAGACTCAGTAAATTAGGTCACTTATGGAAAACCTGATCAATTTACCTGCCACTAAAAATAAATCAGTTCTGGTTTCAGCTTCAAAATGTAAAAGTCTTGGAATGGTCACTCCCATGCCTAGAACATGAAAATGCTCAACCAACTGAACATCAGTGACTTTTCCTGAACCTGTCAGAGAACTATGTTGGCCAGGCAAATTGCCACCCCCAAATGTGAAGAGACATTTGAACACAGAGTTGCAACTGGGATCTGTTTACTTGGAGCAGAAGCTTCTGGAGCCACCAACTGATAGGAACATTTAAATTTTAATTTTGATGATTTCTTAAAATCTGAGACACTGAGAAATGCCAGGGCCTGTAGTCTGAGGTGGTGGTGGGGGTCAGCATCCTTTTGTGGGTTTGTCTCCAGGAACCCCACTAGTTTTTCATAGTAAGGTGTCAAGAAAGATTCCCCTTTTGACTCTGTCAAGAGAAGGGGAAGAGCAATCATTGTGAAATATACCCACCATATTCTCTCTCTTTAAAAAAAAAAAAAAAACTACTCTGTAGAAGACTTTGCCAGTGCTTTATCCTTTACTGCTGGAGGAAGAGCATTTCCTTAATTCCACACCCCTCTAGCCTTTCTGTCTCACCTAAGCGGAAGGGGAAAGTTTGGAAACAATGTGACTGTCACAATACAGGGTAACAGGTCCACTGAAAGACTGAGATTTAATCTTAAGATTATAGAACACTTACCTCCCCAATGACTAACCACCACAGCACCACAGTGGTGGCACCTAACCACCACTCAACATTAGTGATGTTGAGCATCTTTTCATGTGCCTGTTGGCCATCTGTATGTCTTCTTTGTAAATATGTCTATTTCAGTTCTTTGCTCATTTTTTAATCAGGTTGCTTATTTTTTTGACGTTGAGTTGTATGAGTTCTTTGTATAATTTTGATATTAACCCCTTATCAGATATATAGTTTGCAAATATCTTCTACCACTCAGAAGGTGACCTTTTGTTTTGTTGGTAGTTTCCTTTGTTGTGCGAAAGATTTTTAGTTTGATTAGTCCCATTTATTTATTTTTGCATTTGTTTCCCTTGTCCGAGAAGACTTAAGAAAAAAAAATGTATTCTGTCAACGAGCATGCTACCTATGTTTTCATCTAGAATTTTATTGTTTCAGTCTTACATTTAAGTCATTAACCCATTTTGAGTTTATTTTTGTACATGGTGTGAGAAAGTAGTCTGGTGTGATTCTTTTGCATGTAGCTGTCCGGTTTTCACAACATCATTTACTGAAGAGGCTATCTTTTCCCCATTGTATATTCTTGCCTCTTTTGTCATAGATTGATTACCAATGTAAGTGTGGGTTCATATCTGGGCATTCTGTTCCATTGATCTATGTATATGTTTTTGTGCCAGTGCCGTAATGTTTTGATTACTATAACTTTGTAGTATAGTTAGAAATCAAGGCGCATGATACCTCCAGCTTTGTTCTTCTTTCTCAAGATTGTTTTGGTTATTCTGGATCTTTTGTGTTTCCATGCAAATTTTAGAACATTTGTTCTAGTCCTGTGAAAAATGTCATTGGTATTTTGTTAGAGAGTGCATTTTCTGTAAATTGCTTTGGGTAGTATGGTCATTTTAACAATATTAATTCTTCCAATACATAAGCATGGTATATCTTTCTATTTGCTTGTAGGTTTTGTTTTTTTTTAAACTGAACTTCTTTTTTAAGTGACAAGGGTCCAGGTGGGTGCTGCTTTAAATGTGAATGGTCTTAATACATCATTCAATTGAAATATGCATATTTCCTCTCTCTATAGATTCCTGTTTTAGACACAGGTAGCCCTAGGAAATAAAGTTAAGATATTTCATTGTACTTTGATACTATTAGCTTTGTAAGTTTGCCTTATCCCAGGCTTTTAGATAAATCACAACAGCAGATTTTTATATCAGGTCATACATTTTGACTCTAAATGTTTGTGGTTTCTAAATAAAAGTTAAAGGATAAAAGTTGACAGTTTCATACTATTATATTGTATCCGTTATTTGTATGGTAGTGTATCATTGTAATCAAAAGGAGCTGTGGAAGCTGGTGTGCATACGGTTTTGACCAAAAAATACTTTCTATTAAATTATTTTCATTTTTGCAAGATGACCTACTGCTATAACTCATATTTTACACAATAAAAGAGCAATATAAGTCTACAGTGTTTATTTTCTAACTGGAATATTTGCTATGCAGTTCTTTTATATTTTTCCCATTTATTTTGCATATTTAATTTCTAGTTAATTTCCCACATATAACTTTATCTGTACAACCTAAGTCATGTCAGACATTGCAAATCTTTTAAAGGACAACTTTCTTTTCCTACAAGTCCCTTATGTGGGGGCAAGGCATTTTTACTATAGAAAATCTAAGGTATTTTCATTTTTTGGGTCTCCAAATTAGTAGTTTTCTTCGTGAAACTACCCACTCTACCAATGATGTCACATAATAGCATCTGGCAATCGAAAGTTATAATATTGTAAAGCAGTGTGCGATACAAGTGATTTAAATAACGTATAACATGTTGCCTTAGAGACCAATATAGTTATGTTTTGGCTTAATTACCATTTTCTTCCAATTACCTTTGGCCCTCAGCATCCACAGGTCCCACATCTGTGGATTCAACCAACCATAGAATTCATACTAAAACCATTCCCTGCAAATACCTAGGGACAACTATAATCCATTCTCTGCAACTTTATTTTTACCATATATAATAAGAAAATACCTTAATTCATGTTATTTAAATTGTGATTCGTAGCTATTATTTTATTATTGTATATCATGGGTCAGCAAACCTTTCTGTAAAGGGCCAGATAGTAAATATCTTAGATTTTGCATGTCACACTGTCTTTGTTGCTGACATGGACAATGAACAAATAAATGTAGCTGTGTTCTAATCAAACATTATTTATGGACACTGAAATTTAAAGTTTATATAAGTTTCATTGTCATGAAATTTTATTTTTTATTTTTCAGTCATTTTAAATATAGTTCATAGCCTTTGCAAAAACAAGGCAGAAGACTGGATTTGATCCATGAGCTATACTTTGTTAGTTCTTATTATACATTAATAATAAGTAAATCTAGAACTAGACCTTTAAAGAAAAAAATCAGATTTTTGATTCAATATTTACAAAGACTTTTATGTTAGTAAATTTTAGTCATGAATAAGTCTTTAAAATATGCAGTAGTTTCTGCAAGACAAAACATTATCACAAACTCTTCTTAAGAGATTTAAGAGAAAGCATTGCAGTGGAAAAAACTCATTCATTAGAACAAGTCAGACTTAGTTTAAATGTAACCTGGTTTCTCACTAGTTTTAAAAGTCATACTGCCTCTCTAATCCTCTGTTTCCTTATCTAAACTATGAAGACAACATTTTAAAAATGTAAGGTAATTGTGAGGATTGAAAATAATGTATGTAAAGTCATTCAACAGTTCATAGCTTTCCTAACAATTATTTTAGAATTATTTTATGGTAAAAATCTGTTGAAAGGCAAATATTTTGTAGGCATATTTTATGGAATATCACTGATTCTTTGTTAGCTGAGGATATAATTTTTATTCATCAACTTCTATTTCATTTTTTGAGTGTTCTTTATAGATAAAAACAATCTGGAGGAATATAATGTTTAAAAAACTGAATATCAAAAATTTTAATAACCCACTAGTAATATGCCTGTACCATGGTAATCATCTTAATATTACAAATTATTTCAACATACATAATTGATATATAAATGATTCAATTTATAACTAAAAGTTTATAGTTATATACTCATAAGCTTATTTAATTATGATTAAATATTAAAACTTATGTTAGAACAACTAACTTGTAATTTGAGTCTTCCATGAAATATTACAGTGATGACAAGGTGATAACTCACAAAGTTAATGAGGCCGCTTTGGTTAGAACACATCAAATTCAGAAATGTATTAAAATCATTATTAATTCTGGATATATACTTTACTATCCAGTTTTGATTATCTTTCAAAGTTTGCTTGTAAAATACATTTCTAATTCAGTTACATTTTCATTCCCAAGTTATGAGTTATTCAAGGAAGTTAAATAAAGTCCTTGTGGAATACTCAACCCACTAAAAAACTTGAACTCAGTCTCAAGTACAAAATAAGTGCAATTTTGGACTAAATTACCATGATTTCATTCTAAATCTCTATATAATCTAGTACAACCAATGTTTTATTCCAATATTCATTGACATATGTTTTAGCAATGTGTTTATCTGACCCAAGGCCTTCATAATGCTGCATTTTAATGAGCTAAATTTTCAGTATATATCAGAGCTATATAGGACAACATGTTCACATTTTTCTAGAAAGCCATGTGCATTTGTAAATATTTTAGTAATTGTTTGGCTTAGAAATGGTAATGTGAATGTTTGAGTATGGAACACTGAAGCTTAGAACAACAGAATAGAATTTAGACATCAACTGTCCACTTTGAATTTTGTTTACTTTGGATAAGTATCCTGTTTTGAAAATAGAAAGATCAAAACAATTTACTGGGCAATCAAGTATTTTTTTCCCCAAACAACTTTTTGATGGGTGAAGTGTAAATGAATCAGAACCATATGGGGAAAGTTTGCGTTACAACACGCACTGCTTTAATGGGAAAAGTGTTTATGAGAATGCATTTTGTTTTTTAAAATTTTGAAAAATATTCTGAGAAATAGTTTAACAATTCCAAATGTGGTTTGTTCATCTGTTCCTGGTACAATACACATCAAAAGAAAGTCTTGGAAACAATAACAACTCTAGGGCACGGTTAATCAGGGTGATAGCCCTAACTCTGCTGTTTATCAAGGCCTCCTCAACTAGAACAGGGCATGTCTCAGGGAATTGGGCAAGGTAGAGAAAGAATTGGTTCTGGAAGTTTGAAAAAAATAAAAAGAATTTGTGATCATCACACAAACTTTCATTATCATAAAGGCAAAATTTTGGAGCCCTTTTGGGGGCCAGTAAATAGCACCTCTCTTCTCCACCTAATTTCTGAAACAATTGAAAAATATAACAAAAGAATCAAGAGGTGAAGAACTAAAATGGCACTAATTTTGCTGGGAAATACATCTGGAAATTAGAGAAAAATGGGTTTTCTATACCCTGCTTCCAGAGGAGGACACAAAACAACTCTCTTGAGGGAAGCTTTAAGTTTGCTGAGAGGAAAAACTGAACTCTGCCTCTGACTGGTCAAGCACAAAGGAAGGTCAAAAGAGACCAAATATACTTTGTACAGAATTTTTGATATATTTGTTCCACTACAAGGAAACTAGGTCAATGGCCGTATATTAGTTTGCTAAGGCTACCATAAAAAGGTACCATAGACTGGGTGGCTCAAACAACAGAAATTTATTTTTTTGCAGTTCTGAAGGCTAGAAGTTTGAGATCAAGATGTTAGTAGAATTGGTTCCTTCTAAGGGCCATGAGGGAAGGATCTATTCCAAGCCTCTCCACTTGGCTTGTTGGTGCTTTTCTCCTGGGTCTTCATATCATCTTCCCTCTATACATGTCTGTGTCCAAATTTCCTCTTATAGGTACACCTGTCATATTGGATTAATCCTACCTTAATGACCTAATTTTAACTTAATTACCCCTGTAAAGACCCTGTATGGTCATTTTCGGAGGTCCTGGGGTTTGAACTTCAGTGCATGAATGGAGTGGGGGAGAGGCACAGTTCAGTCAATAACTAGCTGTAGTTCACTAATCAGGGTCTCAGTTCACCTACACTGGAATTCCTTTAGCAGCAACCTGGGCTGTCTCTAACTCAAACAAGTATAGTTCCTTCAGGAACTCAGAAATTATGTTTGTTCAACTCTAACTCTCTTTTGAGCTTTATTTTTAAAGATTCACAGATTTGATAGGACATTCGCGATTATCACAGCACTGGCCCAACCCCTACCAAAGTTAGAAAACAAGCCAATTCTGCTCTGAATAGTGGTTGTACCTGGCAAAATCATGCTCTGTTCCCAGAACTGTTAACAAAGACCATAGTGAGCGTTACATGCTTGCTGAATGAAGAAATGCAGATACAGAATATATTCTTGCGTTTGGTCTCACCAGGATGCTTGATTGTTTATGATAGTTGTCCAAAATCCACTAACAGAGAACGAAGGTTGAGTTGAGAAAAACTTGGCACTGTTCATTTACCATATCAGGGGAAAATAACCATTTATGCATACATAAATCTTCAGTTCTCAGAGAATACAATTTGTTGTTTTCTTAGGCAGTTTAGCAACTTACTATAGTGACAGCCACAGTCAGAAGGTCTTATTTGTGGTTTCTTTCTCTACTTCCAAAATTTTCAAAATATGTTAATTACCATTTCCCCTTTGTCATGAAGAATTTAAATATAGACCCTTCTAATTCTCTGAATGGATACTGAATTCAATTACTTGCAAATTTAAAAGCAGCAAATAATGCTTTGCTTGCTAACACCTAAAAGGCCTTTACAGATCGATCCTCTTTTCCCTATAATTGAATCCTTGCTTCAGCTGCATCTGCTTGCAGTCTCTCAGGGTGTGCCGTAGCCTATTGCTGGCACACACATGCCAAGCTTTGTTCAAGGTCAAGGTCTGGTATTCTGTGCTCAGAGCTTGTCTGCACCTGCTAAAATCATGTGTAAGGGTTAAACAAAATGTTTTCTTTGATTTCTTCATGTCCTATATCCCTTTAGGAGTGGTTTTACTTGGAAATAAATAATAGAACCTTCCTTTGTACTAAAAAAATCCAACTCCCTTCAATTGTTAGTATTTTTCATTTAGAAATTTTAAATTGCTTTATAATAACTGCTTTAAGCTCACCTTTTGGATAGCCTGATGTCTAACTAAAAAATTAGTAAATCTATTTCAAGAGCTCTTTGATGAATATGACTTGTGGCCCGAAATTTATTTGTAACAAGTCTGTAAGTATGATGGACCACAAAACTAGATTTATCATACATCAGTTATCTTAGAAAAACTGTTCTAAAAGTAATGAAGGGAGGTTTCTGGGAAGATGTCTTTTGGGGTGCCTGTTGCTCTTCCTCTACCCCTAACTCCAATCTGTCTGCTTCTTTAGAGACAAGCTGCTGCTGGAACTGGCAGGCAGTTGAGTGGGAATGAAGCCTTTGGATTTCTTGGGGTACTGATAGGCTGGTCAGGAGTTTAGTCACCACATTGCACAGCCCTGAAATGAAATCAGAATGTGGTAGGTTCATAGATGCTCATGGGAAAGGTCCACGTAAGTCTCTTGTGATTAAGAGGGGTCCCTCACATCCAAGAAAGATAAAGAGGATCTTAATGGTGGGTGGAATCTTCTCTATTCCTGAGAACTAGAAAGGGGTAATGATACAAGGAGCCCAAAGGCTTCTTAATATCTCTGAAGTAGACTGGTAGCCTCCCTGCGGCCACACCTTTGGAACAAAGACTACTTTATCTTTCAACATTTGAGGTAATGGGACTCCAAAACCAGAATAAGACTCAACAAGGAAAGAAAGAGATTTCTAAGGGAGCTCAGTAGCTATAAGAAATGACAATCAACCAGATAACGCAGATCATGTTGCTAGATCATTGAGTTCTATCAAAGAGTTAGAGCTGTGGACCCCTCAGATAGATTCCTTGGTCTTCTCATGTTCTTCTCTCTGTTTCTGGGACTAATCTTTCCAGGTTTCAATGCTCTACACTCTAGTACTCACATTGCCATTTCCAGGTAAAACAATTATTAAAATATTTATAAATGTGTATTACTCTCCAGAAAAATGTGAAGATGTAGTTTTTGTCCCATATAACTTTAATATAATAGCCTTATGCTGAAAATATAGCTCAATTAAATGCAGCGTATGAAGATTACTAAAACCAGACCTTGGGTCAGATAAATACATTGCTAAAACATGTGTTTCAATGAATATTGGAATAAAAACATCAGTACAGTTACATTTCATAGAGATTTGGAGATAGACACAGATTTAATTCAAAAGTGTACTTATTAATTATTTAATTGAGACTGAGTTCAGGTTTACTAGTGAAGGGAGTATGTCCTTAAGGACTCTATGTAGCTCCCTTGAGTAACTAACTCATAACTTGGGAATGTGTTATTGAATAAAAAATGTAGGCCTTTAAGGTGCCATGGTATATTTGTTATATTGTGTACTGGCTCACATTTTCAGAACTTATGACTCCCCAAAGTTATTTTTGACATCAACACTGAATAATTAACAGGCTCAATTAAATAAAATTATATAAAAAGATAAATTTTTATCCTTCAGATATAAACTGTATGTCTGTAGATGTTTATAACAAATAATAATGTATCTGATTGTAAATAAAAGTTTAATTTTGTAAAACATTGATTAAATTTTAAAAGTTAGAGGCCACATTCTCTAACGAAATTCAAATATTAGAAATAACTGACCACAACTTAATTATGTGGAAATTAGAAATGAATTCCTAGATGACTCTTGAATTTAAGAGAAAAATTGATAAAAACAGGTTAAGGGCAGTTAGTGGTGTTCAGTACTTTCCATTTCTTCATTTTCTTATAACTTAGGCTATTTACAAGCAACAGTACATTTATTTTATATTCTTAATGGTTTTGTGCTGATTTGTAGATTTCTTTTTTTTTTAAGATCAACTTTAATGTGTCCCAATGAAAGTAAGTAATTTCCTCTAGGTGGGAGAATAGAAAAGGAGGATAAAAGGGAGCTAGATGAGATAGAACAGAGTAAGGACATCCATGCCTTTTACGAAAATGTTAGTTTGAATTTTTGGCCACTTCTTTAGTCAATCCATCAAACAGGGAGTTGATTTTTCACATGAAACATTGATTACTCAGCCAGACAGGACAAGTTACTTTTTTCAAACCAAGTTCTTTCAAACTTCTTTCAAAGTAGTCTCAGAGGTCTACTTTGTATTTATTCTGTATTTGTCTGAGCTGGCATGTACGTTTTGTGAGTTGGCTTACTTGAGATGAGATGGATTTCACCCTGACCAGCTCCCTTTTGTTGAGTGATCAACAGATAAGATGGTGTGAAATCATTTCTACATAGTAAGAATTGCTAAACGTAAAAGGCTTGATCTTTCTTTTAAAATATTATAATTTTATCTTGGCCTACAGAGTTCTATTGAAAATAATTTTTTGACAGTTTAAATTTCTTAACTAAGAACAATTCATATTAAAGGAAAATATGTAGTTCATTTCTCTTTAAAGGTAAAAGCAGTAACAATTTGATTCACTCTGTTCTAATTGATTTGACTTGCTTAAAAAATTGTCTGCTGAGCAGGTATTCCAGATCATTTTTCAGCAGTGACATTTCACAGCTATTAAAGTATTACAACTTTATAGAAAATGCTAAATCTGGAAAAAGTACTCATTATTTGAGCAGACAACTGAGGCTTTATTGTCATCATTACTTTGCCAAACTGATAAGATAATTTTTACTTGCAATAGTCAAAGAAGACAAAAAAGGAAAGCCAGGTGTATGTCTTGTTATTTGTGTTCATATTTGTTCTCTAGAAAATTCTCACCAGTGTTTATATTGATTTACCATTTTATTTTTCACAGTTTCATTGCTTTAAAATACACAGATTTCATATTTTTGAATTCTCATCACATATTATTTAATCTTTAGCCATTTTATATCAACTTTATTTTTTGATGGAATTGTAAAAAAATTGAAAATAAACACCCTTAATATTTCTAAAGGGCCTCCAAAGCATAAAGACTTAGCTAAGGTATAAAATGATTATGCTGAGCTCAAGGACAGCTTTCAAATTTGTTTGCATGTTTCTTTGCAGTTAATTTACATTTAAAAATCTCAAATCCAAATTTCTAAGAATATGCATGTCTACAATATGTATTGCTCTCTTAATCACAGGGGTTGGATAAAATTGACTTACTTTGGTTGTTTGTTTTTCCTGCTAGGAGTTTCTATTTAATTTGATACAGTGCAAGTTAGGCATCAGTATATATTTATTTACAGTTAACATAAGCTCTTAAGGCTATAATTGGAGAGAGAAAGTGTATTTATTTTGTTTGGGCATAATTTTGCTAAGATCTGTTAACAAGTCTGGAAATCCATTAAAAGCAGAACTAAAATTGATGGAGACATGTACTTTGGTATGGTTTAGATGAATTCTGTAGCCTCACTAAATATATATGGATAAAACCTAAAGATGTTGAAAAACATTCTTGTAATAATCTGATTGAATCATTGAGACATTGCTGGAAGGCATTTTTATTATTAAACACCTAACCTTTTCATAATGCGATACACTGGTGTATTTACTAAGTGAAGACGAAAAATGAATATATAGAACAAAAGTACATTTGCATAATTTTGTACCATCTTTTAGGCTAAAAAAGTGCAGTCTGAAGCATGGAATTTTTAATGTGTATCCTATGGCTATTTAGCATGCTTTGAATGGCAATTACTAGCAGGTAAATGCATATCATACTTTCAGAGTACAAGGCATCTGAATGCCTAAGTTACACTGGAATTTAATATGTTAATATTTTCGCATTAGTTTCAACCTGTTTTCATGTGGTGTTACCTCTCCTTAGCAGTGTTGTCACCAATAAGCAGTGCTTTGTCTCCGACCTTCTACTCTGGCTTTGTGTGACTGTCACTTTTAAAGCAAATAGGTTTTTAGTGCAGCTCCATCCGAGCTTCTCCCCAGAGACTTAGCAGTCAAAAAGTATTTAGAATTCATAAAGAACTCAACTACAGCCAAATTGTTCCAGCAATGAAACATGAAAAGATGTCATAGGTGGGGCATTTCTGGGGAATAATGTACAAATCATGCAAAAACCACCCTCAGGGTTTGTACCTCTCTGAGCACCCATCATTATTTCCTCCCATTTTCACTCCCTATATTGTGTATAAGGCTTAACCGTGAAGTATGGTAAGTAGTAAAAGTAAACTAGAAGTAAAACTCATCTCTATTCTTTTAATTTTGCTAACTTTTCAACAAAATCTAATATTCAAAAAAGTACACATAAATGTACAGCTGACTCTTTACTTACTGCACACATCCATGTAACCAGCATCCAGTTGAAGAAGCAGAACAGTAGTTCATATGTCCTTTTGTAAACTCTTTCAGTGGTTATCCCCCCAAAAGTAAACAGTATCCTGACATTTTACAGCAAATATTTGTTTCACCTGTCTTTGTACTTCTTATAAATGAAATCATGCTATTAGCATTGTTTAGTCTACCTCCTTTTATTCAAAATGCGTTTGTGAGACTCATCCAATAGTCACATTAGATGTAAATAATCACTCCTATTGCTGTAATGTACTATTCTTTATGCATTTATCCAAGTTGCTAGATTCAATATCAATATACAAAATAGAAAATGAAATAAACAATAAAATTCACAGTAGCATAAAAACAGTTCATTTTAGGAATACCTAACAAAGTATGTGAAAAACCTTTACACTGAAAACTAGGAATCACTGAGACAATTTAAAGAAGACTTAAATAAAAGGGTAAAAATCTGTGTTAATAGTTTGGAAAACTCAATATTACATCATGTCAATTCTTTTCCAAATTAATCTATAGATGTAATGAAATTCTATTAAAAATTTAAAAGCTCAGCAGTATATTTTTTGCATAAATTAACAAGCTGATTCTAAAATAAGTATAGACATTTAAAAGGCAGTGAATTACGAAGGAATTTTTGAAGAAGTGATGACAAGAACATATTTGCAGTAATATAGGAGAGGGATAATGAAAGTCAAAATTTAAGACAGTGGCCTAAAGGGGAGAAGAGGGACAGATGGCAAAGACAAGGAGGAATTGACCAGACTTGGCAAATTACTGGATATAAGAAATAATGAGAGGAAGTCATTATGGAAGACTTCAATATTTCTGACTAAGAAAGCTGAGTAGATTGCAGATGACTTTATTCAAAACAGGAAATAGCCTCACAATGTGTGGGGATGAGCAATGCATAATTTAGGCGTGGGCACTATTAGTGGTTGTAAGGAAGGAAAGCAAATTTAGAGGGGATAATGAAAAAAATTATTGAGTTTGAGATGCCTTTAGGATTATGCGTTGGAAATTTTATTTGATAACTAAATACAGATGCTAGGGGTCTGGAGTGAGGCCTTAGCTAATGATTTCGATTTCAGCATCATCAGGATCTCTTAGTCTGTCACTCTTCTATTCATACTGTTCCTACTCTAGTTCAAACTCACCCAGATTCCACTTCCACCCTCTAATTGCTCTAAACTCCAATCCATCCTTTGGGCTGCCATCAGGTGTGTCTTCCGTTCATTCATGACAAATCCTGTCACTACTTAATAATCATTTCACTGTTAACTATTATATTTAAAATGGCATTCACATTACCACACCTTTCACCTTCTAGCATTAAGATCTTACCCTGTTTTTCAAGCTGATTTCCCACCAGTCCTATATCCATGATCCACATTCTGTAGACAAATACAATCCCTCCATGTTGGTCAAACACAACCTGAATTCAACATTCTCTGTGCCTTTCCCCTGCTGTTTCTTTCTTTCTTTTTTTTTGTTCTTGTTTTCTGGAGGTGTAATTCATCCAACCTCCAGCACCACTTCCTTAGCACATTGGTAAACACCTGTGAAGAGAGAATATATCCCTCATCATAACAAATGAATAAAGTCATTCCATCCATCTTTTGAAACCCTATCAACTTGCATTTTTGCAGCATTTTGCAATTTACGTTGCACTTTATAAACAGTATTCCCTTGATTCCTCATAAAAAGTCCCATTTTACAAATGAGTAAACTGAAATTCAAAGACCCTTAACGACTGCATGATCACAAAGCTAGTGACTGGTAGGTCTTGGACTTCACAGCGTTCTGGCTCCAAATCCTGAGATGTTCCTCCAAGTTCTTCTCTGATCATACCTACATTCACTCTTGTGATCGAGTTTTTTGCATTATACTATCCCGTTAGTCTAAATCTCCTTGTGAATAATCGTGATGCCTCCTTGACCTCTGTTCTTGGCAGTGCTTAACATGATGCTCAGTATATATATTTGGTTGAGTATATATTTTGTTGAGAGATTTTGCAAGTAAAAACTAATTATTTTAGGAGATCCAGTTTTAAATTTGCCAATAAAAATGACACTACTACCACAGAAAAAAATCAGCTTTCATATAGTTTTTATTATATGTTTCAGTTGTACAGCATTAAAATTCAACATCTGTATATACTACAAAGTGATCACCACCACAAGCCTAGTTACCATCTCTCACCATATACTTGACCCTCTTCACGCATTTTCCTACGAAGCCTCTTCCCTTCTGGTAACCACTGATCTGCTCTCCGTATCTATGAATTTGATTTTGTTTTATTTTGTTTGTTTGCTTTAGACTCCACATATAAGTGAAATCATATGGTATTTGTCCTTTTCTGTCTGACTTATTTCACTTAGCATAATAGTCTCAGGGTCCATCCACGTTGCCACAAATGGCAAGATTTCATTCTTTTGTATGGCTGAGTAGTATGCCATAGTGTGTGTATGTGTCTGTGTGTGTATATCTTCCTTATTCATTAATCCATTGATGGACACTTAAGTTGTTTTCACATTTCGGCTATTGTAAATAATGCTGCAGTGAACATGGGGGTGCATCTTTTTGAGTTAGTGTTTTTATTTTCTTCAGATAATTACCCAGAAGTGAAAAAGTTGAGTCATATGATAGCTCTATTCTTAATTTTTTGAGGAATCTCCACACTGTTTTCCATAGTGGCTGCACCAATTTACACTCCCACCAGCAGTTTATGAGTTTTCCCTTTTCTCCACACCCTCTCCAACATTTCACTTTTCATATTTTAATTAATGAGAATCAAAACTAATTGTTTTCTTCTCTAACAAAACAGTTAAAGTGACTTTCTCTAGTGTTGAACTACTATTAACATTACTCTTTTGATAGAATGAATAATAATGACTCTGAAAAACTTGAATCGATTAAACTGAAATTCATGCACCTGGGAAGATACAACTGTTGCTAGAATTAAAACAGTGATACAGTGAAGAAAAATATGTTTTCAGTGACTCAAAAAGACTATAAACTTCAGACTGAATTAACAAATCTATTTCTGTCTACACACACTATGGTTTATTCTAGGTATATGAAGTTTTCACTCTCCAATATCTGTTTTATTTCTCTTTTAAATAATACTGTCCTGAAGGATAAAGTTTTACCTTAATATAGATGCCTAACAGGGAACTTTATTGTACTTCTGAGTTGTAAATTGATGTATTAATTTGATTTCAGAGACATTCTTTAAACAAATGAAAATTTATATTATCTGTATATAGTACATATATGTACTGTAACACAGGTGATCCAGTTTTGCTTGTATGGTTCTTGTCGCATCATTGGATAATGTGGACCAAAACATGAGCCATTACTTATGCCTGGTGATCTGGTGCTTCAGTAGCCCTGGTCATGGAACAAAAATATTTTGGTGACCTAGTGTACCACTGTAGTCTGTGATTAGGCTGTGGTTTTCCACATGGAGGATAAGCATGTGTTATGCTAATACTTCATTCATCACTGCACTAGATTTCCAATTTCAAAGCTACTTTAGTAAAGGAAAACTTTTTAGTTTACTTGCACACACCATTTTCTCCAAAGTATTCTGTCTCTTGCATGTACCACCACTTATTCTAGTACTTCTCTTCCCCAACTAGTCTGGGCAAATCTTGATTATTTTCCAGTCTCAGATTTAAGCTGTCCCAGATTTAGCCACGTCTTCCTTCTTCTTGGGTCAACTCTGAGAACAGAGGAAGTTTCTCTTTCTTTCTCATACCCAAGTACTGCAATATTTCCTGTCCTACATATGCCATTGTCCCCATCCCACCCTAGAGGAGAGCTCACCTTTAAAATTATCACTAATACTAATTAAAGTTCTAAGGAAATTACTTTGTAACTCTGATCTTTGGTTTCTTCATATGGAAAAGGGCCTCTGTAAAAATTTTAAATAACCTCATAGACACTAAGATCAAATAATAAGAATAATAGAAAAGATCTAAACAAAATACATATGTTTGAGTTATTCTTAAATCCTTCCCAACTCAATAGTAACAAAATTAGGGCTGGGGAAAAAAGATATGTTACTCAGAAGATTTTCTACTTCAATGCAAATCACACATTATATCAACCCTAGGCAGGGTTATGTTGGTATACCACTTGCAGTTCTATGTGAAAGGGGGATTTTATTATAATAAATAAAAAAGAGGTTAGGAAAGATAAATTGGGATGAGGACAGGAAACAGGATTCCAGTGGAGAAGACTTTGTTGAAAAGGATAATTGCATCTTTGTATATTATTCTTTCCCTGTCTTCCTGCTGTGCTCAATGGTAAACAGAAAGTTTTCAAACCAGTTCAGTTTCTCTGTAGAATTGATAATGATGATGATGGTGGTGGCAATTTATCTCTTTAAAAAATATAGACATGAAAATGGTAACTTTAAATTATTTATAACATACCCTGAAATGATTTGCAGTTCCTTGATGGTTGCCTGATTATTGAAAATTTCAAAGTATTTTCAATTTAAAATCATCACTCATGCAGCATTCTAAAAAATTAATTTTTGCTTCTCCTCACATAAATCAAGAAGTTCCATCAAGGAGTTTCATTTCCATCATAACAAGAAACTAAGAAAAAAATCATGATGAAAGATTAATATGGTCATAAGAGCATGCTAATTTGCATACATATGATTTCAGAAAATGTTCTCTGCCTTTACCTTGTGAGTATTAAATATGTTTAATGCAACAGAGACTATCGTTTATGCTTTGTGATATTTGGAAATGGCTGTATCACTTTTAAACTGGAGGTAAAGTAGAATATCTTATTTCAATATAAGTAACAGAAAAACAGATAATGTGTGATTTACTCAAGATTTCATTATTTATGTATCTAAGTTTCCTAACTCCAAGCAAACCCTCACCAAGTGGCTAATCTTGGTTTCTAATGCCACATTCCAATAAAGAAACCAGGCTTCCTTGGATGAATGTCTGATTCTAGGGGAAGGAAATCTACAAGTTGAACCTCCTGAAGTATTGTCTAGTGCCAGGAGTTAAGTGTGTATACACACACACACACACAAACAACACATATACTTTCTATTAGATAGCTTTTCTGTCCCTTTGACATATATATATATGTATACATATTTTACATTATATATAATATATATAATGTATGTGAAAGGGACACAGAAGCTATCTAAAAGAATTTTCAATGGCTAAAGCTGAAAGAATTTTAGCAACAAAATAAATAAAGTGGTACCAGATTATAATCCAAAATATAAAATTAACATACATATGTCCATACTGATGTAAATGAATGATTGAATAAATAAATAAGAGGGAATAAAAATATTTCATGCAGAAAAATTTCAAAAAATTTATGTAGATACCCTGTCCTCAGGGAGCTGGAGCATAACTTCCTACTCCTTAGGTGTGGGCTGTACATAGTGACTTCCTCCAAAGAGTACAATGTAGAAAGAGGGGAAAAGAGTAACTTTACACAACAGAAATTTGACAAGCACTCCCTCCACGAGGTGATCAAAGTCAAGGTCAGTGATAAGTCATGTTGATAGTATGTACCCTTAATATGATTTGGTGAGAATGGTGTTTTACTCCTGTGGTCTTCCTCCTCAAACCCATAACCTCAGTCTAATCATGAGAACATTAGACAAATCCCAGCTAAGGTATATTCTACAAAATACCTAACCAGTACCCCTCAAAATATCAAAGTCTGAGAAAATGTTACAGCCAAGAGAAGCTTAAGGAGACATAATAACTAAACATTATATGGTATTATAGAGGAAATCTGGAATAGAAAACAAGCATTAGGTTAAAAACTAAGAAATCTGGATAGAGTATGAGCTTTAGCTAATAACAGTTTATCAGTATTGGGTCATTAATTGTAACAGTTTTCTATGCCAATTGAAGATGCAACAGGAGAAACTGCTTGTAGAATGCACAGGAATCCTCTGTATTAGCTTTGTAATTTTTTTCTGTAAATCTAAATCTATTCTAAAATAAAGTATTTATTAAAAATAAAAGAAAGAAACATAGAAAAAATCCAGTACATAAATCAGTTTCTACATACATACATTTGATTATGTTTGTGTGATTGTTTCTCTGTCTGAGGCTAAATTTTGGAACTTGTTTAGCCATTGCAGGGAGAGGGTAGGGAAGAGCTTCTTTTTTAGTAGCTTATTTTATTTGGAGTCAATTACCGTATCGCTGGGAATTTATTTGGAAAAGAATCAGTGCCCTGTACTTCCATACTATAGACAGTGAAGGACAAGGGACGGGTTGGTATATTTAAACCTCAGTTCAATGTGCTTTAGTGCGTAGCGGGTGGAAGGAAAGTCTTATCAGGATGGGGCACGAATGCTCCCCAGATGCTCGGTTTCATTCCCATCTTGCATTAAAAAAAAAATCACTGTGTAGTACAAGTGAGTGGAAAGGCTAACTACATAGGTCAGAGTGTTATTTTACTTTACCTAGAGGTAATCTTTAGTGATTAGTGCCTCATGGATTTTACTATGTAACAAAAGCAGCTGTTAAACACTAAAGTCACTAAGCAGCATATGCAGTTTCAAGATACTTGCACAGTTTATGTACTTTCTATTTATAAGCATATATACACATATATGTACGTAGGAATATATACATATACATGCATGTGTGTGTGTGTGTGTATATATATATATATATATATATATATACACGTACCTATGCTGTAAACAGTGAATTTGCATGTGTCCATTAATTTAAATTTACTTTCTTTAACATTTTAGAGACAGAATTATGAAGAATTGTACTACCATTTTTATGATTGGAAAAATTGGCATTGTTTTATGTCTCTTATAAAAGACTTCATTTGAGCCAGCCATTTGTCAATTATTTTGCCATTTAAAGAAATCATGATGTTAAAACAGAAGTCTCTCTTAAATCAATTCCTCTAGTAGCCCCAAGCCCAGTGAAAACATCAAAGTACCTAAATGAGGCGAGAGGTCTGGATTTTCAGTGATGTGAAGGGAGAAAATAGCCTTTCCACCTTTAAGCATAACATATGCTGTAACTTGAAGGAAAAAAGGTCTCAAGTGGTATCCCAATACAGTGTCTTGTAATTAAACTCAGATGTAGGTTTGACCCTTGCACTCTTACTTCCCTCCAGATACTTGAAAGGAGAGTGGATTAAAGACATTTAAAAGTTTAACCTGTGTTGGTTGCTTTGGAGGATGAGCCTTTTTTACCCAGAGGTGCCTGTATTAGTCATTTCAGAGAAAGTTGTTTTCTTAGACACTCTAGTTCAGCCGTAATGTTCCAAGTGTTGGTAAATTCTTTTATGACTGTGTGAAAATGACTGAAGTTATACTAACAGGAAAATGATGCATGGGATTGCAAAGAAATTCACTTAAATGGTATGAGCAATTTAGTTCAAATATATATATTCTAATTGCTAATTTATTATAAACCTTAGTGTTTTTGTTACGTCTACATAATAAGTTGAAAGTAAGAATTAACAGAAGGTTTAAAATGTGTAGGTTCAACAGCCAATCCAGATCCTTCTTCATGCAGGTGATCACTTGGTATCGAAATTCTATAATTAGTTCTACCTTCTTCCCAAAGTTCTGAATTTCCCCTTGTAGTGCATGTGTGCTTGAGTATATTGGCATATTGCAAACACTTTTAAGGTTTTGCATCAAAGGAAGCTGACGCTTTTTATGCAAAGTCCTGATTTTTACATGTGGACCCCTAAGATTGCCACTAACAGGAGTCATGTGTCTAACTCTTTGCATCAGAGTGAGCAATAAATGTATTCAACAATAGTAAATTACCTTAACCTCTCCCAGGAAATAAATGGCTTCACAGTGAAAAAGTGGTTGCCTGAGTCAAAAGCATAAAAATGCCAGCCGTAAATAAAGGTGAAAAACCCTCATCCCCGCTGGGATAAAATAACATTACATTCCTGAGATACTGACTGGAGACAGACAATTTCTTTGGAGATTTGTTTGGTCCAGGACTAGAGAGAAAATAACTTCAAATAATTTATTATCATGTCGCCTCAAATCACAACCTTGAGCGTAAGAGGAGAAAATCTACTTTCAAATCAAATTTTCATTGACAAGTAGGGAACTAAAACTTTGGTGGGAAAAGTTGTCTATGGTAAGATTTATATGTCTGAAGACAAATGCATATTATATTTTAGAGATGACATTTTTATCATATATGTACATGTATTTCCTCATAATTTTAGAGTTAAATAGAAATCAGAAATCTTTTGGAAAGATTGTTTTTCAACCCAGTATAAATGACAAACGCCATAAAATGGAGTTGTAGATCTCATTTTATTTATCCAGCTACTATTACTTTTTCAGTGGTATTTAAGAAATTATAATGCTTGATTATTAATCAGTATTTCCACAGATTTAAGCTAAAAGCAGAGAATAGTACTCTTCCCTCAATAATTGTAACAACGAAATTTTAAAACTGCACTTTACAATTAGTCATATATTTGAACTAAACATCATTAACATAAGATTTGCTCCTAACTGTTTGGCTGTGGAAATGAAGAATAATTGACAATGAAGTAAATAAGGGCAGGTCCATTGTTTGGTTGTTTTTACAGTGGGGAAAGTATAGTTCTAGCACTCAAAGAAACTCCAGACTGCTGCTGGCTATGAAAAGACCACTTTCTCATTACTGCTGTTTTCTTATCTGTCAAATGCACTTAATCACAGTCACCTTGTTCTACTGTATGTTGTTTGGCTTAACAAATTAATAGCTCTTAAGTGCTTTGGAAATATAAATCTCTTTATAAATAATAAAACATTATTACAGCCTTGGGTTAAGTTGGGGGTGGGGGTGGGGTTAAAGAGTGATGACTTGTCCTCTAGGATTGTAAAGGTTTCAAAGAGTGGAGTTTTTTAACTGACTATTTCTTACGATGGTATAAAATCTTCTCAAGACTGACTAAAAACAGTTATATTGGATAATTTAAGACTGTGTAAGCAAATATAATTGAACCATGATGTTAAAAGACTATCCATGTTAGCAATTATAATGAAAGCAATAGGACACTCTCCCTTCCCTTCTTACTAATTACATACTCATTCAGGTGTTATTTTGCATGTGTGCACATTCTCAAACTACAACATGCTTGATGATATGGGGATTACAAGCAGCTAAAAAATATGGTTTCTGGCCTGAAATATGGAATCTTTCAACCTTATAAGAGAACTAAATGTATACAAATTTCCTTAGTACAACATATACTTGGATGTGCTAATTACTCTTAGGGGTATGAAAAAGAGACAGTTTTAGAATTGCAGAAGACCGGGAGCTAATCAGATACTGATGTGGCAAGGGAAGATGGGGATATAGGAGAGACCGGGGTCTGGATGTTTTTGATAATGACCCAGCCCTGGATCTGAGCCTTGCAGTAGGTGAGACTTTGGAAATGGAAAGGCAACTTGGAAGACGTTCAAAGCAGAAAGAATAGCTTAATCAAGACAGGTAAGCAGGAAAACACAAAACATATTTAGGAAAATAAATAGTTTAGCAGCTTGGGATGTGTCAAAGTGGGTCAGAGGAGATAAAGCTCTGAAGATACGTTGGTGCCAGGTTGTGTAGGCTCTTGAACGACAGGTTAAAATGTATGAGGTTTATTGAGTGGGAGATTGTAAACTACTTCTTAAAGTCAAATAAACATTTTCCTAAGAGTTGTTTTAAATAGTCAGAAAGAAAACATTTTATTTAAGATGAGGCTGTATACAGTTCATTTAGAAATATCCTTCCTGCCTGTGGTTAGAAAAATATATAATATGACAGTCAATTTGACACTAGATTTCTGACAACACAATGGTGATGATATTTAGACTAAGGGTACATTAATATGAAAAAGCAAGTGATTAAACTATTCTCAATGTTTAATGGGAAATTAATTTTAATGGAATAGCAACTTTTTACTTATTACTGTATTTATAAGATAACAATTTGATTTGTGCAAATTTGAGTCTAAATTTATAACATCACAGGTGTCCCTATGGATCTTACATTTTAGAGCATTTTCTTTAGATCATTTCAGAACTTGAGAAATGTTAACATTTTTTCTCATTCAAAAGGTAATAGAATTCAAAAAGCAAGAATCTCACTTTCACGATTCATTATTTCCTCTTTTTTTTTTCTCTTCACCAAAGTAAATTGGACTTTACTTTAAAATGTACTTTAAATAGACAAAATTATACCAAAAAAAAAAAAAAAAGCTAAAGAACCTGAAGGTTAATAAGGACCTGTACTCTATAAATGACACATTTTATGTGTATAATAACCTGTGAATATAAAAACTTTAAGAGAATTTCAACCTAGGAGATACATTAAGGAGGAACTAGTTTTAAATGTTTGTTCTGAATTATTTCGGTGATTGGTAATTCCTATGCAAAATTTCAAAAATTTAAACTTTCTTCTAGTCTTTGAAATTATTATATTCTATTTTTTAAGCAAGGTTACATTTTAACAAATGTTGAAACAAACAAAAAAATGCCTAGAGAACACACACATGCACAAATGATTCACATTTTGTTAGTTGCAACAAACACAAGAAGGTGGAAAATATTTTACCTTCCTAATAAACATATTGAGGCTATTTTAAATGATCTAAAGAGAAACCCATTCATGTGTATTGTGCAAACTGTCAATGCCTCAGACATCTAGAACCTCTAAAATGCTCTGACTTTTCTTTGTTCTTCAAAGCCTTGCAGTAATCATGATTCATTTCTATCGCTTTGATGGTTAGATAGCAAATTACCAAGAAATCCGGGGAGACATTAGCACATACAGCCACAATTTCTAATAAGACGTCTACTTGCCTACAAGATCAGCCACAATTTAAAATGTGTTGTGATAGGTACAGAAAGGCAATAACAGATTTATATTTGCATGTACAATACCAAGATTCTTTTTACAATTTAATTCCTTGAAGATTACATCTCATCACCTCCTTTTATAAAGAAGACTCCATTCCCTGAGGAACTAACTTGCTCTGAGACCCAGCTAAACTAAAATATGGATTAATAAGATAATATTTATTATTTATGAATTTTGTGTAGGAATGATTTCGGATTAAATCATCAGAGAAGTTTTTAACATTCTTGAAACTTGATAACACATTTTTAAAGAACATTATTTACTCTTAAACCAGTCATAGTAGCAACAACTTCCTCTCTGGAAAATTCCTTTAGAAGCCATATTGAAATGAGTTGGGATCCACCCACCTTGGAAGTGATTTGGTCCAGACTTCTTGTTTGTGGATGAAAACAAATTAATAGCCAGAGATATAAAGTGACTTGCCCAAAGCCACACAGGTTTTGCTATCATACCCAGATCGTTTTTCCCCCTAAATTCAATGATCTTCCAGTTACAACATGATGTTTTCAAAGGCAATACTTTGAAGTATCAGCTTTGTATTAGGCTAAGCCAAATACAATATTTTCCTTTTATTATTATTTGATTTAAAAACTGGCTTTATAGGGCTTCCCTGGTGGCGCAGTGGTTGAGAGTCCGCCTGCCGATGCAGGGGACGCGGGTTCGTGCCCCGGTCCGGGAAGATCCCACATGCCGCGGAGCGGCTGGGCCCGTGAGCCATGGCCGCTGAGCCTGCGCGTCCGGAGCCTGTGCTCCGCAACGGGAGAGGCCGCAGCAGTGGGAGGCCCGCGTACCGCAAAAAAAAAAAAAAAAAAAAACTGGCTTTATTAATAATGTCAGTGAAGTTAATTACAAATATTAGCAACTTGCACTTTTGTGGTTTCTATTGCACACCTTCTCTTCTAAAATAAAGCAGCAATTACACAACTTCTGAGAAGTTATTCTAAAGGAATGTTTTTCTTTACTGACTTAAATTTATACTTAAATATACAACAAATATAATAAATGGCACTTAATGGATACATATATGATTTTTGAATATATATATATACATTGTTATACCATACATAGAACCTTTTCTTGACTAGTTGACTTTAATATTCCATTTGAATTATGGATTCCATCAAAAGGGTAATGAGTATTAGTCTTTGTTTATAGAAAGGATCAGTATGGTTTAGGATTTCAGAAATCAAGAATGTTTTATGAAGTAACAGGGTGGAGTTGGCTATGAAAGTGTTTGATGATGATAATGTGGTTTTGTCATGTATAGTTATACAAATATCAAGTTTAATTTTTTCTACTGATTTTATTTAGTTGTGATCGATTGATTTTTCATAGATTTTTCATTAATTCAAATGTTCTAATTATTTTTTTTAGGATGGCATTTTGTGGCCATAAGTGTATCAGTCTACTTGCTACCCGATAGTTCTACAGGGTTCTTTTTTTCTTTGGAGCTTTTTAACTGTCTTATATAATTCTACAGTCCAATAAACATATATTGAATTAAAGGTGGAGAAGTACTTTTCATTTTCTTAACTCCACTAGTTAGAAAGTGACCATGATTGGGCTATCATGCTTACCTGTTACATAAACTGTGATATAAAGATTTGGAAGAGGAGGGAAGATTACATGTACAGAAAAATTTGGGGAGCTATAGCATAGCTTTGCTTTTTTTCTTCTCCCTGATGTCTGTCACCTCTCCCTCCTCCTCCTTTTGTCTGTTTGCTGTAACTCTTGTCTTTCTGAGTTAAGAGAGTATTAAAATAACTCTAACAGTAAGGCTAACAGCCGGGGTTGACTATGTAATTTGTAGGGCTCAGTGCAAAACGAAAATGCAGGACACTTTATTAAAAAATTGTTCAGGATTTTGAGATGTGACAGCATACCGTTAAAGTAAGCAAGGGGCCTTTCTAATCATGGGGCCCTGTATGACACCGCAGATCACATGCTTACAAAGCCAGTCCCCTGCTACAACTTTCCGAAAGAGATGCACAGATTTCCCGCTTTATCTTTTTCTTCTAAATTCCTGACGGTTTTCTACATGGGCAAATCTCATCACAGAAACAGAACCATAGATTGCTTCATTTCTATACTCTCCTTATGCACAGGAGCTAATGATTGAAACAAAATCATTAATTAGTGTTTCTACTAGTTCCCTATTGCTTCTGTAATAAGTGACCACAAACTTAGTGACTTAGGACAGCACAGATTTTTTCTCTTACTATTCTAGATGTCAGAAATCTGAAATGGGTTTTACTGGGAATCAGGTGTCAATAGAGCTCTAGGGAAGAACCTGTTTCTTCTTTGCCTTTTCTAGCTCTCAGAGGTGCCTATGTTCGTAGCTTCATGAGTCCTTTCTCCATCTTCAAAGCCAGCAGCCTAGCATCTTTAAATCTGTATTACATCACTCTGACCTGCTTTCATCACCACCACGTATCCTTCTCTAACTCTTTAGAGAGCCCTGTGATTACACTGCGACACCTAGATGATACAGGCTACTTTACTCATCTTAAGGTCCTTATCGTAGTCATATCTGCAAAGTTGATTTTGTAATATAAACTAACATATATACAGGTCTGAAATATTAGGGTGTAGACATCTTTGGGGTGCTATTAGTCTGCCTAACACAGTAGTTCTTCTTGTACACATACTTTTTTACTAGTTATAGTAATTCTATGGACAATGTCATATATTCAACTCAGTGTTTTCTGACTTAAAATTTATCTAAATAATTAATTTTCCCTGAACTTCTAGTTAAGTGGATGTCAAAAATTAACCCCAAATTTAGTTTAAGATAAGAAAGACATCTAATTTTTTTCTCTAGGCAGGAGTATAATTTTATCCTCAAACACCATCTATAACATGTATGAAATAATTTTTGCTTTTTACATAAGAAAGACCTAAAAGCTAATGCTTATGAGGCATATATGTTTTTTCTATATAATATGAAGGATCACTCTTTTTTTCAGATACACATATACATACATACATTTGTAAGTTCATATTTCATTATATTGCCAGTTAACAAATTTTCCTACCAACTTCATTTATTCATAGTTGCTTTTTAAAATAGATTCAAATTTTCTAATCCTTTAGTGAATTGTAAGACTAGTTGCTTCTCACAAATAAAAAGGTTAGTAAAAATTTAAAAGACTTGGGCTCATGTATGTGTTCAGTGTTTATTGCATGCATACCCCAATAATAGGAATTACAGGGAATATAGAGCATAAATTAAAAGTTTCTGGGGAAACTATGCAGATATCAAACAGTAGATATAAATTCAATAAAACAAAATATACATCAGCTCATGAGCATGGTGAGCTGTGGGTTTAGTATTCATCTAGAAAGTCTCCTTGGAAAACCTTTATTTTGGGGAAAGAACGTATTAATGGAATGAGAGGACCTGGCTGAGTGAATAAAAGAAGGTAGTCCTCATAGTAACTGAATGGTGTAGCAAAACTTCAGGACTGCAAACAGGACTAATGGAGGGAAAGCAAACATGCATACTCACTGTGAATGGAAAAAAGAACAAAACAGCTAGTGTAGCTGCAGAAGGGATTCCTTGTTAAAGGTAAACGCAAGAAGGATCCATTACTGTGTGTTTAAGCAGTTGGGTTTAATCTTCAAGGTAACATAATTATCTAATATCAATTTAGTGGTTTTTTTTCATACTCAAAGTATGAATCAGCTGTGAAGATTTTAAAAAGAAATTACATTATGGAGCTTGATATGTAATTTGGCTGAAAGATTCAAAACAAGCTTGGGGGAAAAAGGAAGAGCCTAAAAAGTTAGACTGTTACAGTATTGCCAGCATAGCCTAGCCAGAACTTGGATTTAATGGTGGAGGTAAGAGAAAGATAGGTAGATCCATTTAATATTACACACACACACACACACACACACACACACATACACAACACGCACACGCACACACACACACACACTGGCTGCATGAGATACATTTCATGTGTAGTGGTGCATTGAAAGTCATATCAAATATCTAAACATATGTGATGACAGTAGTAATGCTAGTTAGCTTTGTTGAATATTTTTGTAAATGCCAGACACTGTGTTTGGGGTTTTCCATTAATTTAATTCCCACAATAACATTGCATAATCCTCTTTAGAGATGAGGAAGCTATAATGACGTTTAAGTGATTTGCCAAAATAACCAGTAAATAGATACTAGAATTTAACTCCTGGCTTTTGAACTTCAAAACCTACACTCTTTCTAGTTTACCAAACCAAAGACAGTGGCATTTGGCTTAAGATGCATTCCCTTTGTATGCCCAAACCTCATTTGATCTTAGAATCATTAAATCTTAGCATCAAAAAGATCATAAATCTCATTTAATCCAAAATTCCATTCTATGTTGGAATTGCCACTGCAACCACTGTAGAAAATGTTAGCTGCTCCTTGAACATTTCCAGTAAAGGAGACTTTATCAACTCTAGTTTAAATTTTTGTAAGTTCCAGTGCTAGGAAGTTTGTCCTTATTTTGAATTGAAACCTGCTGCCCTGTAACCTTCACTTTCTAGCCGTGACACTGCCCTCTGGAATTATACACAGAAAAAAAAAATGCCTCTCTGTTCCACAGACAACTCTTCAAAGTGCTTGAAAATGACCATCAAAAGTCCATTCTGGGGGCTTCCCTGGTGGCACAGTGGTTGAGAATCTGCCTGCTAATGCAGGGGATACGGGTTCAAGCCCTGGTCTGGGAGGATCCCACATGCCGCGGAGCAACTAGGCCCATGAGCCACAACTACTGAGCCTGCGCGTGTGGAGCCTGTGCTCCGCAACAAGAGAGGCTGCGATAGTGAGAGGCCCGCACATCGCGAATGAAGAGTGGCCCCCACTTGCCACAACTAGAGAAAGCCCTTGCACAGAAATGAAGACCCAACACAGCCCAAAATAAATAAATAAATTTAAAAATAAATAAATACTCCTGTTCTCTGTTAAAAAAAAATTCAAAACAGGCAAATTAAAAAAAAAAAGTCCATTCTGAATGAAGCACCTTGAGTAGTTGTCTAAATCATTGAACAAAGGTGTTCATTTCCTTCACCATTCTTTCCACTGCTCGGCATGCTACAGCATGACATAGGTAAATTACTGTTATTAATCTGTTTAAGACAATATACCATTTACTTTACATTTCACCTGGGTCCAGAAGATGGTCTATAAAACATTTTGATCAACTTACTAGCTTTCTCTACATGAGTACCAATCAACAAAACCAGTGTACTTCAGTCAATACCCTCTGCTTTCCGCAATTAAAATAGACACCTAACTTTTGATAAAAATAAGACCTTAGTTCCAGCTGCAATATGAACACCTGTGAAGCTGGAGCTTTGGAAATCTGAGAATTGTGCGGGCACTTAATCATCCTTTACACTTCACATCTTTAGTGCTCGGATGTGAAGTCCCAACCAGTGACCGGCTGACGAGTTTTCCAGTAAAACAGAGGAGACATAAACCAGGGCAAATCAGACATGCTTAACAAGAGCCTTCTCACCAGCTGTCAGTGAGCCACGCAGCACTGAGGGTGCCCAGTAGGAGACTCTCCTATATCTGACTTTTGACTAGTTAGGAGTGTTTGGTTAAGCATTTCGAAAAGTGATAGGTGAGTGGGGTCTTGAGTTGAAGTTATGGGTCAGATTCCAGGCTTTCAGTAGCACATAGCAGACAGAGAAAAATAAATTACTGGGCTTTCAAGTATACATAGACATAAAATACTTCATGGTATGAATGAAAGCTAAGCTCTATTTTATAAGTTAACATAAGTAAGAAATATTGTTAAAGGGAAGTTAAAACTCCTAAAATTTCTTGTCAATAAAATAATGGCAAAAGAAAATAAATAATGGAGAGGTGGATATCAAAGGCATATGAAAGATAAAGTAGCATGTGAACCTGAGAGTAGAGGGAAACACATTCCCCTCTTACTTTATCTTAATACCCTGGAGGATGATGATTTAATTTTGTCACCCTGTCTTCTCATTCATGAGATGTTAAAGTTATTCAAAAGAAAATTTAAGAGAAATTTATTAAGAAGAAATATATTTATTTGAAACTCGCTTTTAGGATGAAATTTTATAGGGAAGATCTTTTTATCATATACAAATTTCTTATAAAAATAGATTTTTTTATCATATAGATGTGACCTCTTGATCTTACTTGGGTCTCTTAATTAAAAATGAAACATGTATAGATGGAGATGTGTTTATTCAGAGATATATATGTGTGTGTGTATATACATATACCTATACATGAATGAAGTAATACTTATTATGTATTAATGATGTCATTATGTATGTAATGCACATATTTCAATGTATCAGTCACACAATTTAGATATTAAATTATTGCACAATATTAGAATTAATAATATTTATGATAATACAAGTATTAAAATGTTATATGTTATTAATGTATTCATGATATACTTTAGGTATTATCGAATTACAAGAAAGATACTACTGTTGGCTAGAAATTTACATTTTCTCAGAAAGCTAAAAATGGAATCAAACTTTGCTGCGTAAATAATTTATAATTAAATATGTCCGTTAATAAAAATATCTCATATTAATGCAATTTAGATATTTAAATGTTGTTCACAAACATCATCTCATTTGATTCTCTAACATTTAACCTTCACTTGGCTTGTGGTCATCATATTCCCTGATTCAGAGTTGATGATAATGAATTCTATGCTTTTTCAAAGTATTAATAAAAGGTAGAGAAAGTATCCAAATTCAGTTTTTCTGAATCACTAACATGATCTTTTTCCCCCTTATAATGAGAACTTATTTGTCCAAGAAAGCAGCTTTTTACATGTTCAATCACATAGAGAATGCATTCTTAAATTTGCAGTCAGTAAGAATTGATCAACAAAACTGTACTATCTTAAGAATAAACTCAAAGCTTTCCAGATATCTAAGAATCTGTACCTTAGCATGTTTCCTCTGACTTTTTTTCCCAAATATATTTAATGTAATTTTATGAGGAACAACGAGAGGAAGAGAGCAAGAGCTCTTCCTGAAAAGTTCTTTATTTTGAAACAAAAGCACTTATTTTTGTATTTTAACAAAAATTTTTTTTCTTTCTGGATTACCCACAGACTAGTAGGAAAAATAGCCCTGGTTGATTTTTTTTTTTTTTTTTTGGCTAGTCTTATGACTCAAGTAAAACCATTCAGAAACAGAGTCCATATGGCTGGCTTTTTGAAGTGTGCTTAGTTCTCCATTTGGCATTCTCGATTTATACTACTCAGTCTGATTTGGATAACATGCAGGTTCCCTTCAGTGAACTGACCTGGTGCAAACATGAATGGATTAATTCCATAATAAATTATGGAGGCACTGAAGCTTTCTAGATGAGTTTGCCTCTTAAGTAGCAATCTTTTATGTCGCCTTATAAAACGGAACTTTTGTTTTATTTGTAAGTCATTCTGGCATAGTAAACTGAATTTGGGGCATTTAGTTTTGGGTCTGAGCATATTCTTTCTTGGTGCATTATTTTATGATGGTTCTGGAGCTACTTATTAGCCAAAGCACCTGAAAGTTCCTGGAGGATACTAACATCTAGTCGAAATAACATCACATCTAAAGGTGCATGGAAATATAGACTCCGTATAACTCTGAACTCCAACTGTTCTTCATCTATTTCTTTTTCTATTTACTTTATGTCTAGAGAAAGCCTACCATTTGCCATGCACTGTTGTAATAAGATCACTTTGCTTCAGTTTTATGTGAAATTATATTGCATAGAATATGCACTTAGGCCCTTTATGAGACTGCTATTAGGGTAGGAAATCCTTCTCAGGCAAATAAAGAAATTATGGATTATTTGATCATATCCTGATGAACACTGGGTGGTAGAGATGCCCAGAATAATAATTCTTGCCCTTATTGGATAACTTGTTCATTGTACTTAAAAAAAAAAATACCCAATCCTTTTTGTTACTTAATCACCACGCATGGGATTATCTAATTTAAGGGAACTTTATTTTGCTCAGTTTTGAATTTACTTAGGTCCCAAACACCAGAGATTTTTTTTTTTATAGATTTGTTTTATTTATTTACTTATTTTCTGGCTGCGTTGGGTCTTCCGTTGCTGCGCATGGGCTTTCTCTAGTTGCGGCAAGCGGGGGCTACTCTTCTTTGCTGTTCGAGAGCTTCTCATTGCGGTGGCTTCTCTTGTTGCAGAGCACAGGCTCTAAATGTGCAGGCTTCAGTAGTTGTGGTACATGGGCTTCAGTAGTTGTGGCTCATGGGCTCTAGAGCTCAGGCTCAGTAGTTGTGGCGCACGGGCTTAGTTGCTCTGTGGCATGTGAGATCTTTCCGGACCAGGGCTCAAACCTGTGTCCCCTGCATTGGCAGGTGGATTCTTAACTACTGTGCCACCAAGGAAGCCCCCTTTTTTTTTTTTTATGTTTTTCACTTTTCATACAGGTTATGATATAGCAGATATCTGCAGAGATGTTGTTAAATTAGTGAAGTTTTATCAACCCAGATCTGCATTAAGAGTCCAGGAAGTTATTATGAGCTGGGTATTAGGGTGGACTTGGAGGAAATCACCTAGACCCCAGGCCACAGGGATAATATAATAGCGTATAGATGTTGAACATTGGTTCTGCCCTCAGTTCCAAAGTAGGCCTTGCCTTCACTAAAGGCAAGAAATGTTTTGCTATTTAGTAATTTTGCCATTTTCTAGATCTGCCATTTGACTATATGAGTCCAGGAAAATTACTTAATTTTTCTGAGCCTGCTTATTTGATGAAACTAATTTGCAGTTCTAATAAGGTTATGAGTGTGAGACATTTACAAAACAAAAACAAAAAAATTATAAATTCTAGAAATTTATAAAAGCAAATCGAAGTGAAAATCTAGTCTTCGCTGCCTCTCCCACCCTCACTTTGTATAGGTGGATCTTTTAAAGGAGAGTTGGAGATATTGTGCTCAAAACACTTTCTTAATTTATCCAAATTGGTGGATCTTTTCACCTTACATTGCATCAGTAAATTTTGGAAATGAATGAGGGAGAAGCTAAGGAGTTTTTAATACCCATGAATTCATGGCAGAAATGGCCTATTCCTAATGAGAGATTACCACTTTAACTCCCAAATGTAGTATGGGAAGATAAAAATAAACAGAAAAATAAAATAGAGTCCAAAATTCATGTCTGCCCTTACAGACTTAGCTTCTCAAACTCTACTTCTCTGTTTGGGAAATGGAGATTCATTTAAAACAAAAAACATTTTCTTAGTACTTAATAATGTCTTTCACTGAAAATAGAGAGAAGTATAAAACACTGCTCCTGTACTTAAGGAATACATTTATAATTTTTTTATGAGTTCAGTCTAGCCAGCTTCACATGTTTCTGGTGAGGATCAAATGAACATGTATATTAAAATGCTTCCAAATCTGTGAAGCACACAGAAATGGAAATAATAAAGATATTAAGGTAGTATCAAATTCAGGTCAATTAAGTTAATTTCATTAAGATTTTTACTATTTACTGAATTTATTACATTGCAGTAGTATGACCCTGAACAGAAACAAGGTCATGCTCTATCTACCTTACATCATCTCTAAGGACAGAAGGGCTGTTAGAGCTGATCAAGAAAATAATACTAGTTAGGCATGTTCCATAGATAGTGAGCCTTTATGGGGCAAACCTTGTTGCTTTTAGGCTTTCACAATTGATTCTCAATGGACTAGTATTTATAAAGTATCAGAGTTATCTATTAGTTTCTTAGGGCTGCACTTACAAATTACCACAGATTCATAGCTTACAGGAACAGACATTTATTCTCTCATAGTTCTGGAAGCTAGAAGTCTAAAACCAAGAGGGCTCTAAGGAAGAACCCTTCCTTGTTACTTCTAGCTACTGGTGATCGCCGGCAATCCTTGAAATTCCTTGGCTTGTGGCCGCAGAGCCCACATTTCAGCCTTTGTCTTCACACAGCCATCTTCACTCTGTGTCTCTGATCTGCTTGTGTCCAAACTACCCCCATTTTGTAAGGATATCAGGATATCAGGCATAGGGTTTAAAGGCCCACTCTAATCTAGTATGACCTCATCTTAAGTTGATTATGTCTGCAAAGAACCTATTTCCAAATACGACAAGTACTGGAGTTTAGAACTTCAACATGTCTTCTGGAGAGACTGATTCAACCAACAAGTGAGTCATGGGATTCAAAATTTGAATGTGTTTTTAGGTGGAGGCAGCAATGTAGGCAATTTGAAAACTCTGATCCTAGAAGTGCACTTGAAATGCATCTAATATGAAAGAGAAACTGAATTTTCAATTTAATTTATAATAGCCACATATGGCTAGTGTTTGCCATGCTGGACTTCGCAGGTCTCTCAGCTTTGCATAAAGTTACAGGGACGTTACTGTGCTGTAAAATAGTGTACTCTTCAGATTTCCAGATGGGTTCAGTGCAGTAATGTTCACAAACTGAAAAAAATAAAAAAAAAACCCAAGTTATCTTTGTTCACATCAGTATTAAATTTCTTTCTTGAACTGACAAAGTCTTAAATTGAGTGGGATAAGAGGAGAAATGATGAATAATTTCACTATATCAATAGTCATTAAAGAATAAAATTTGTTCTGGCACAATTACTATGTACTTTACAGCTCATTTAACTAACTGCTCATTATCCCATGAAATAGAAAAGCATCTTGGTGCTCAGTTCCATCTGGATGACTAAAGGTCACTGAAGACTACTTAGAAAGTCAAGTGAAACTGATTATTTCCTACCAGATAAATGCTTACACCTAAAATTCTATTCATATATAAAGTATCAATTGACATCATTTTTGGCAAATTCAGCAGGGAGATATTGAAATTAAAATTAACCCTTTCAGTGAAAATAATTCCTTTCAGCCACGAAGGAGTGATCTTACTATTACTATTTTTTATTACTATTTTTTGTTATACAATTAAGAGTATAAAAAAATTGGAATTTTTTGTTTTTGTTCCTGCCAGATTATGTTTTCCTTACAGAGAGGGACTGAATCATATCCATTTTTTTAAGCGAATATATGTTTGTAACTTAATGGGGACTTTAAAGTATACGTTTAAAGAAAACATGAATAAATGAATTAAGGTTATGGTTGTCTTTTTTTTAAGTTTCACGTATCACACCATGTAATAATTAGACTATTTCATGTAATAATTAGACTATTTTATCCACATCTGTGTGAGACTTTTAAATGTTTATCTCTACACAGTTCTCCATTTTATAATTCACACTTTATAATTACTTAATTCATGAGTTTGCATGGTGGGTATTACCTGTAGGTCTTTCTTTAGCTGTGTTTGCCTCTTGTAGCTCCTTCTTTAACCTCTTTTTGCAGAATAGTCTTCATACTTCCTCATCCTTTGGCATCACAAGATGTAGGATGAAATGGCCAGATAAGTTATGATTTAAGACTGTGAATCGAAATAATTATTCACATTGGGAAAACATATTTTCTATGTAAATAAAAATTACGTTATTTAAAATTAGAAAAAAGGTAGTATGCTCTCATTTTTCTCATGTAACTTAATACCTCCATTTCTTAATTTATACCTACTTTAGGATAGGCCTAAATCCTTCCAGATTTTTGATTTTTTTATGAAGCAGCAGTCCAAACTCAATCTTCAGAGGGAACTAAGTAGGTTGGCTTTCAGGACCAGAAGGAAAAGCAAACTACCTAATTACTGGGAATTTCAAGGACAGAAAATGTCTTATGCCAAGTCTAAAATATTTAATTTTTTCTTGAATTAATTTATAGCTGAGAAAATATGGATTTTTAGTTCTCAAAAATGAAGACTTAAAAAACCTACTTGAATTTGTATGTTTCTTTAAAACAACATAAGTTAGTGTAAATGAATCAGAAACATATGGATTAAATTTCCTTAAACTATTTATAGCCATAAATAGAGGAGGAAACCAGATAGTTGGCAAAATGTACTGTGGGCTTGCCACACAACAGTCGTTTGACAATTACTTGAATAATTTACCATCAATGAACAGGGCTGGTTTATCTCTCCAGAATTACTTTGAATGTGGTGAAAATATCTGTGGAATTTAGTAGACCCCATTAATAGAAATTCTTATTTCTCTTTGTCTGGAAAGCTAAAATTTCAAATGGTCACCAGTATTTAATCATAAATGTTCATAACACTCATTGGGAAAGAAGTTATATTACTTCCTCTTTATTATTTGAAACATTTACTTTACTAATCATTGAATTTTGTCTATAAAAATGCTGTTACATTAGGAGTATAAAAAATATCAATAAGACTGAGGGTAAATATTGATATTTCATTAGTAGAGAATAAATGAATAATGATAATTTGGAAATAATGAAAACACATGACTTTCTGCTGTTAAGCATTTTATACAATTGTATAAAAAATCAAGAATTTGCATTTTACTAATATATAGTATATTTACATTGTAGCAAATAAGCATTAATTTTTATTTTATTAAATCTACTTACCCTTGGATATCTGAAGAATCCAGCACAGCACAGAGTCACAGATTGGTAGATGCTTAAATATGAAAACTATTATTAGTCTTTGTAAATTACTTCAGCATATTCCATCTGACACTGGACAAAGGCAATTTTGGGATCAGTCTGCTTTATAAGCCATGTAAATTAGTATTTCCTACCAGATAAATGCTTACACCTAAAATTCTATTCATATATAAAGTATCAATTGACATCATTTTTGGCGAATTCAGCAGGGAGATATTGAAATTAAAATTAACCCTTTCAGTGAAAATAATATTTTCACTGAAATGCTTTCACCAAGGATTTGAGTGTGAAAAGAGGCATCCAAATTCAACAAAGAACTGCTGCTAGCAAAATTTCCCATTTTTTCCCTTGGTTTTTATAGGAACCAAGGCATTTTTACATCATTAATTGGGTGGGGTAATAATAATAATGCCACTACCAGTCATTTAGCACCTGCTTTTGGCCAGGCACTGTACTGTCTACTTTATGTTTTGTTCTGGGGTTTTTTTGTTTTTTTGTTTGCTGGTAATTACCTTTACTAATTCTTGACTTCATTAAACAAATCTCATATTCCTTTACTCTGTGATGATAGACTGACATAAAATCATAAATACTGCTGGATTTAAAATTTTAATCAAATTTTAAAGTGTTTCTAGTTCACTTTTTCTGTCTAATCTTTTGATGATTAAACTGTACAGTTCAGTGTTTCCTATGTAACGTGGCACTTGTGCCTATGTGTCTATCTTCATGCAGGTGCGTTCAGGCAACCTGAATCACGGAGTTTCTGTGGAATTTATTTTTATGAAATATAAAATTTAGATAACAACAGTGAGAAAGTTATTGAATAAAAAATTGTGGATTCATAAACATCAAAGACACCACTGTGTTTAATATCAGACTTTGTTCAGACTCATGTTTCAAGAAAGATAGTTTCCAAACTCTCCAATTTTAGTTATGAAACATGTTGTCCTTTACATAATCAAAAATGTATGAAGCTCTATGCCTCTACACTATGTTCTCAACATGTTCAAAAATCAATAATCCCATAGATGTTTTCAAAGAAAAATACTCTCTTTTGATAGGATGGCTTGTCTATGCAATTGATGAGTTCCTGGAATTGTGTTAAATTAACATCTCAGAGTGAGATTGTTGATCAGCATTCCTTTGCTCTTCTTCCAGGGGTGGGGGTCAAGTCAGTGATTCAATAATATAAAGGGTTTTTTTTTTTCTTTTTCGATACGCGGGCCTCTCACTGTTGTGGCCTCTCCCGTTGCGGAGCACAGGCTCCGGACGCGCAGGCTCAGCGGCCATGGCTCACGGGCCCAGCCGCTCCGCGGCATGTGGGATCTTCCTGGACTGGGGCACGAACCTGTGTCCCCTGCATCGGCGGGTGGACTCTCAACCACTGCGCCACCAGGGAAGTCCTAAAGGTATTTTTAAACTCCAAATTTTTGAGCTCCTACTGATTCAATGGCAATTGCATTTTTACAGACTCTGTCTTCCAAATAAATGTTTGAATTGATTCTTTTCAAAGGATATCTATTTTTTATTTTAATCTTTTTCTTGGTAAATGAAAGAAATAAGAAAATAAAAAGGAGTAAAAATTGATATATTTTAGTAATCTTAAAATAAGTGCACATCTGATAAAGGTTTGTTATCTAGAATATACAAAGGTCTTTTATAACTTAACAATAAGAAAATAACCTAATTAAAAAATGGGCCAAGGACCTTAACAGACACATCAAGGAAATATACACATGGAAAATAAGCATATGAAAGGATGTTCAACATCATACATCATCAGGGAAGTGCAAATTAAAACAACAATGAGATACTATCATATAACTATAAATATGGCCAAAATCTAGAAAAATGACAACACCAAATGCTGGTGAGGATGTGAAGCAACAGGAATTCTCATTCATTGCTGGTGAGAATGCAAAATGGTGCAGCCACCTTGTAAGACAGTTTGGCAATTTCTTATAAAATTAAATATTCTATTAACCATATGATCCAGTAATCATTACCTTTGGTATTTACCCAAAGGAGGTGAAAAGTTATATCCACACCAAAACTGGCACATGGTTATTTATAGGAGCTTCATTCATAATTGCCAAAACTTGGAAGCAACTGTGATGTCCTTCAATGGGTGAATGGTACATATACTGTGGTACATCTGGACAATGAAATAGTATTCAGCACTAAAAAGAATGAGTTATTAAGCCATGAAGAGACATGGTGGAAACTTAAGTTCATATTACTAAGTGAAAGAAGCCCATCTGAATAGACAACCTACTGTATGTTTCCAACTATATAACATTCTGGAAAAGGCAAAACTGTGGAGACTATAAAAAGATCAATGTTTGCCAGGGCTGGGGTTAAGGGGGAAATAAAGATGAATAAAAAGAGAATAGAGAATTTTTAGGACAGTGAAAATACTCTGTATTATATTATAATGATGGATATATGTCATTATACATCTGTCCAAATCCATAGAATGTGCAACACCACAAGTGAACTATAACATAATCTATGGACTTTGTGTGATTTTGCTGTGTCAGTGGAGGTTCCTCTTCAGTGAAAAGTGTACCATTCTGGTGAGTGAGGTTGATAATGGGGGAGGTGATGCAAGTGTAGGGGAAGGGAGTATAAGGGCAGTCTCTGTACCTTCCCCTCAATTTTGCTGTGAACCTAAAACTGCTCTTAAAAAAATGAAGTCTTAAAATGTAATTAATTTAATTAATAATTTAAAAAATCAAATAAATGTTATGTAGGACTAATTCGAAGATAACTGACTAATGGAAATGAAGTTTAAAATCTTCCATATCTTTTCTGTTCCATTGATTTTAAGAATGTAAGACTTAGTGATTGTGATCTAAATTATTGTGTTGGGCTGGTTTAGGGCAGATGAGAACCTTATAGGCGAAAGTACATCCTTTTTTTCTTTACTGAATTGACTTTTTAAAACCAGTAGAATTTTAGCATACCTCTTACAACACTGTCATATATGTGACATGGTGTTAATTAAAATAATAGCTAAGACCTTATAGATGTGGCAACCTCAGGAAGAGAACCAAATGATACAATACCAGAAATCATGACTTAGATTGCTTCTATCGTTTTACCTAAACATAAACTATTATTCAATAAATAAATATGTACGTGGATAATAGAAACTATTGCTACACAAAATAGTCATTTTATTGAATCAGTTCATATTAATAATTATAACAATGATTTTGCATTCATCCAACAATTTTCAGAGCTGACCATTTTAATTCTTACATACAATCTCTGATCTGCTATTGTTATTCTAACGATAAAAATTTCTTGTTGCATTATTCTTATTATAATTCCTCATCAGACCTTTCATACTGAAAAATTACCAGTAGTAAATCACCCATAGCCATTAAATCTTTGTCATCTACAGATAGTTTCACTTTTATTCTGATACTTTCCTGAAAGCTCTGCCATATGCTACACATGCTGTGTGACAGAATTTCTGTCTTACACAAGAAATCTATGGTCTCAGAGCCTGATGGAAAAGGACTGTGAAAGGTGCTCTAAACTATTAACACCTCAAAGAACAGACTCTTGGATACAGGTTTCCATGAGACTCCATGGGTACAGGTTTCCGAGCATGCATCTCTTAGTCAACTTTCAGACTCTTACCAGTGGACTGAGGCTGGATTTCCAGGACCCTTTTTTTCTTTTATCATTTTTTTTAACATCTTTATTGGGGTATAATTGCTTTACAATGTTGTGTTAGTTTCTGCTGTATAACGAAGTGAATCAGCTATACATATACATATATCCCCATATCTCCTCCCTCTTGCGTCTCCCTCCCTCCCACCCTCCTTATCTCACCCCTCTAGGTGGTCACAAAGCACCGAGCTGATCTCCCTGTGCTATGCAGCTGCTTCCCACTAGCTATCTATTTTACATTTGGTAGTGTATATATGTCCGTGCTGCTGTCTCACATCGTCCGAGCTTCCCCTTCCCCCGCCCCATGTCCTCAAATCCATTCTCTATGTCTTTATTCCTGTCCTGCCCCTAGGTTCGTCAGAACCTTTTTTTTTTTTTAGGTTCCATATATATGTGTTAGCATACGGTATTTGTTTTTCCCTTTCTGAGTTACTTCACTACGTATGACAGACTCTAGGTCCGTCCACCTCACTACAAATGACTCAGTTTTGTTTCTTTTCATGGCTGAGGACCCTTTTTATCTAGAAACAGACAGCTTCATGAAAGCAAACTGCTGAGCCAAATGCATCAGAACAAAGATTAATTATATAATGCTGAATTAATTCATGAGTGAAATTTTATTATGGTTTTTTTGTTTGGGATAGTGTTAATATTGTCTTAATGTTATATCTTCTGGTTCTATGAAAAAGACCTTTTTCTTCTTCCACTTTTCTTATTAATTCATAAACTCTGCTTTTGTGAAATAAAATAAAACATTTTAAACTATCAGATACTCACTGATTCCCCTAGAGTTCAGAAACTCTTACTAAGTCACTTTTCATGGAAAAATAGTTATTTGCATAGGTTAATAAGAATCTGTCTTCCTTTTTACCAGGATGTTTTTGAGCAAATTGATGGGAGTGTCACATTTGAGAACAATGCCATTTTAAAAGGTTTGACAAGCCACTTTTTATGGAACAAAGGTGGTTTTACTTATGCAGTCAATGTCTACAAAGTTATCCCAGGAAATCTGGTCTGTTATCAGACTTTACTGGGTCTCAACTTTACAGGTAGTAACAAAGGTCACTGCCTAGTATTCCAGGAAGCTACTCAATTTGGGGAACCTTGTGAAGAGAGGAATTTACCCAAATATATGGGTACAGCAGGTGAAATCAAGTTGGAGAAAATTTGTAGGTCTTGTTTTCCTAGACTCTGTATAGCAATTTAGATCGGCTTTCTAAAGTTCAATCTGAAAATTTTTAAATGAGTTATCAAGGTAGTATTAATCCTGTAACCTTAGTAAGTGTTGAGTATTGTATAACTCTAGATTTACAAAGTAAACTGTAGGAGAACTCTATAGTAAATTAATGTCCTTGCAGCACGTACATAAGTAATCAGGCCAAATGTAGTGATCAGACCAAACATATTATGTAATCAAGAATAATCGATATATAAATCTTATTCACTACCACACTAAAAGTGTCAGCATTACAAAAATTAATATATAAGATGAAAATCTACCAGGATTTGATGTTGACTCTGTTAAATTTCCCTTACTTTCCTTTGCCTGGGGGTTTGGATACTGGAAAAGCAAAGCATTGAGTTACTGAGAACAAGAGCAATTGTCTTTTTGCTTTCAGTGGCTCTTAAATTTATGTACAAGAATGTTCATCACAGCATTACTTAGAATTTTAAACACTGGGAGAAACCACAAAGGGTAAATGGTTAAATACATCCACATGGTAGATACTTCAGCCACTAAATTATGTTCAAAGAATTTTTAGTGACAAGGTACAAACCCTGTATTAAGCATGATCCCAATTATGTAAATGTATGTGTACATATAAGCCCACTCTGACCACAAACTTCAGCTTCCTTGATCATCGTTCACTGTTAATAATATTCCATCTCACTTGTACTTATGATCCCTTGTCCTGTTCAGTTTCTCCCTATCCACTGGGCTCTTGCTACATCCTCTTCACCTTCAAGCTGGGGTTCACAAATACCTAATCTGACATAACAAAATCCTAATTCCTAAAATTTTAAATCAAAACATTTTCTTTCTACATGCTATCAGAAAACAGGTGGGAAAGACTGATTAGCCATCAGAATACATCAATGTAAACACATTATTATCAACCTTAACATGTTCCTCATACCTTACAAGACATCTTAATTAATATTTTTCTAGCCACTTCTGTCTTCCATTTTCTGAGGTGACCCATCTTCCTCTCTCATTCTCAGCTGATAATGTTAAATCATGGAGGAAATATTGCTCCTTCTGGCATAGGCCATTTATCCAGGTTCCCTTGGGACCACATCCCCTCCCAGTTTCTTATTCTGTCGTCCTTTATTACGTATCTTCTACTAAAACCTTTTCTGTAGTAGTAGATTTACTCTTCTTTCACCTCCTATTCACTTCTCAACTCGTTTTCCTTCCACTAAAACCTTTTCTGTAGTAGTAGATTTACTCTCCTCCTTTCACTTCCTATTCACTTCTCAACTCATTTTCCAACCATCTTCTGCCCCAAACCCCAAACTTTCCCATAGAACTGATTTTGATGTGTTTACCAATAATTTCCAATAGAAACTCATTCATTACCTTACTTGTGTCTCAACTGCCTCCAATGCACTTGACTATTCCTTCCATCTTGGAACATTCTCCTCCTTGCCTTCTCAGATACTAAACTCTTCTAGTTTTGGTTCTACCTCTCTTGAAGTTCCTTCTCATTCTCCTTTGTTTTCAGGAGTCTGACACCTCAGCTCTCAAACTTACTCACGTTAGTTCTCTCCTTTGTGTTCTAACTAATTTCAATGACTTTAATTGTCATTTGTATGCTGACTGCTCCCAAATTGTAATCATCAACCCAGTCCTCTCTTCTGAGTTTCAGACTGTATATATAACTGTTTAGGGAACATACCCTCTTGGATGGTATTCACAATTAATGTCTTCAAAACTGACTCATGATGTAACCATCCTAACTGTCTCCTCGTCTAAAGTTATATGAGAAACCATTACATCTTTTATTATACCTCCCCCCTACCATACCCCCACATGCAATCAACAACCAAGTGCTTCCTAAAAGGTAGAATATCATTATTCATAACTAACTTACTGTTTGTTCATTTCAATGCAAATACATAGCAAAACAGTGTAATTTGGTAAGCCTCAAAATTTTAACAGATTAGCACCCCATTTAGGGAGAAACAGTAATGTCACTTTGTCATGTCAGAGCATTTAACAAATGGATTGAAATTTATCATATTTTATAACTAGCTGTCTATTGAAATGGTGGAATTTTTCTACTTGGAGCTCTTTTAAAACAGGGAAGATAGCCATGTATTGTTTAGAGGAAGTTCTGCTTTAAGGTAGGAAGGTGAAATAAATTACCTTTCAACCTTTTTTTTGAAGACTATAATTCTTTTAGATTTCAAAAATCTCTTAGTGGACATTTCTTTTTATAAGCTTCAACTTTCAAAAACTATCTCTCCTGTAATATTTTTAAGTGCTTTCTACTTTCTAACATAAGATTTTGATGAGTATTCTCCCCAGTTGTTTTTTGTGCGTCCTTTGTATATTTGTTTTAATCTATGTGACTTGATTTAAAAGAAGTCAGTGAACATTATTCAGGTTTCCAAAGTGTACATTGGAATGAAATTCAGGAGTTAGGACGTTGAAGAAACAAGAAAGAGCTGGAGTTACATGATAAAACAGTAGAATTAGTTTCTGTTTAAAGAACACAATTTTCTCATTATCCCTAAAGCATATTAGATTGTTGATTATATTTTATAATTAAGTATTCTTTTTCTGAGAAATCGCACTTTGGATCTTACTTACTTCTAATTTTAACAGTCTCAGGACACTAAATTCTGCTAAGTGTAAGCATGGCTCAGAAACCTACATGAAACAATTTCTGATAGACATTTAATAGCTGTCATTTATTGTGTTCCTAATAGGTGATAGGTATACCAAATATCTTACAAACCTGTCTTTTTTTCCCTTTAATCTTATTTTTAATCCTGAGAACCTTGCAAGCTTGATGTTGTTGAGAATCCAAAGTTCATAAATTTATCAAGCTTTTGTCAACTAAATAGTGACAGAGCAGTACTTGAAACAAATGTCTCTGATTTCCAAATGTGAAAAACATCGTTAAGTCCCTAGATATGAATTTTCATTTTCTTGCTTTTACCTATACTTTCTCCCTGTATGTTTGCCTGTGTGGTAACTACTTTCTTCAAAAACTAAAGTTCACATGTGTGAGGGAGGGTGTTAATATAGGCTTATTTCATCATAATAACGTTGAGTAATTCTCAAGCAATCAGTTGCATTAAGGTTTTGAAGCTCAACGTAAACTTAAATTTCCACTTTTTATATTCTCTAATCTTATTATAGTGAACCATCAAGTTGTAAATAAGCCACCCATCATTTTATAAAAGTCTTTTCTGCTTTCGTTTGGCCTTGGGCAAATCGTTGTGTCATCACTACACAAGAAATTAAGCTGTGTCTGTGATGACAATTACTTGTGCAATTTCCTGAAATCCCAAACTAGAGCTGAGACCATGGCCCATGATTAAAAACAGCACAATGGAAATACAGAGCTTCATGAAATATGGAATAAATCTATTGCAAAAATGATAGGGCTTTTTCTTTGGAACAACAGAATAAAGAATCCTTAGAGAAGAACTATTAACTTTAAGAATAGTTAAAGTTAACTATTAACTTTAATATCTGCCTATTGCCTAGATATTAAATATCTTACTTTTCATTGTTTTTCATGTTCTTAGGCTGTATGTAGGACTTTATTTTTAGTCCAAGATCTACTCGAAATAAAACATTATACCTTTAACTATGTTTCAGTTCTGTGTATCTTGATTAGATTTTTTTTTTTAATCAAAGTCCTGATTTTCACATTTGAAATATTAAAGCACTTTCACACTTGCTTCTCATTCTCAATTCAAACAGGTGAAGAGAAAAAAAAAGCAAAAAAAAACTTTACAAGCTTTTCCCAGACTCTGGAGGGGCTAATTTGCAAGATTTTGAATCTCTGGAAAACAGTTTGGTTTAACTAAAAAGAAAATTAATCTGAGATGTTCTGATAACCTGCAGATCATCACCCCTGATCAGCACATCTTTTTTATAGAAAGACCAGACACATCTGAATTACACAGACTGAGAGATAATTAACCTGATTTTCATTTAGCTTTTCAAACAGTAAGTATAGAATCTTAGGCATCAAAGCGTTCACATCCCTTGTGCAAATTACAATGGCAGTAATGTAGTCACTTCAATAATCAGTTCCTTTTCTTTTTTTCTTTTTTTTCTGTTTCAAATCCAAATGCTACCATCCAGGCTGTAAAATGATCCTAATCTATTTCGTTTGAGTTATCTTTTTGAAGGAAGTCAGAATACGAAGCCCCATACGGAAACAATCTTTATTTTCCATTGGCTGCATATGTTGCATGTCTAATGAAATGCATTTCACATATTTATTTTAGGTATGTGATAGAATTACAACATTGACAACTTTCATGATCTTCAAAAACTGGGATGCATTTTAAACATATGGTGATGCCTATCTCTGTCAGAAATGCTTAAATCTAATGTATTTAATTCGGTAAATATGAATACATAATTAAATATATTTTATTTATATGTCTATACATTTATATAAATATCAAATGTATTTGATATTTAACAAACAAACATAGTTTTGAGATACTTGGATTTTTAAAAAATTTTATTCATAGCAATTTTGTAAATACAACAGTGAAATGTCACTGAAAATCTGCAGGTGAGATCACAGTTGATTATCAATGTGGCTTTGTCTGTGACAGGCATATTGGTTGAGAAAACTTTCTCCAAATTAAATCAGTAACACAATAATTGACACCTATATTTTGCTACAGTGTTTTCTCCAATTTTCCCAAACAACTGAAAATTCTCCCCTCATTTTCCCCAGTCTCCAAATTATTTATTTTAATTTATAAATGCCCATGTTTTAAGTACTTTAATGCAATATGTGGTGTCTCAAAATTATAGCAATAATAGTGCTACTACACCAAGAATCAGGAATTGCTCTATTGATGGCTAATAGATTTGAGTGCCAATTTTGAAATCAAGCTGCACAGGAAAATTAGAACTGGAATTTTCTCTTCTGTGATATTTCTTTTCTCTGATACAATGGCACTAAAACACATTTATACTTAAAATACTCAATTTGGAAGATAACGTTTACAGAGATTTCTACAAACACTCAATATTTTTCATGTAGCTTCTAAGTACATTCAACTTTTTGCTGTTAGGACCTTGATATAATCCTAGGCAGTGTGAATAATTTCTTTTTCAGGTGAAATGTACATGCACATCATGTAAAATAAAGCCAAGTACTTCAAATATTTCCCAAGGAGAAAGAGAAAGATGTTACTAATAATTCTTTTTAAAATTCTCCTTTGAAATGAAAAGTGCTCCTAAAACTATTGTGCTTTAGGTCAATTGTTGTTTCATGGTTTCATTCACATTCTACATCACCTACTTTGTGAAGGCGAGTTCAAAATTGAATAAATGTGAAACATATCTTAGTCTTTTACTACTTTGAGGAGAAAATTGTATATTTGGACAGGTGTTCTTAATTTGGGCTCCATTGACACCTAGGGGTTCCAGGGAAGGGATTCAGGGGGTTCATGAACTCCCTGAAATTTTATGCAAGGTATCACATGTTTGTGCATAAATAAATTTTTATAGGAAGAAGATCCATGGCCATCTTACATCCACAAAAAGTTAAGAACCACTGCACTGAAGCAAAATCTTCGGCATTTTTATCTGGGGCTCCTTGAGTTTTGTCTACATGGTATTCATCACTTAGTACACATCTGCTGAGTTACTTCGGTTGCAATCAATAGAAACCGTCTCTGGCTGGCTTTAGCAAAATGAGAGCTTATTGTAAACACATGAAACAGCTCTGAAAACTTAAAGTAATAATGAGGAACCAAATTTGGAATGAGCTTGGAACCGGGGCAGGCTACTAGTGGAGGAAGTTAATTGGTAGTTTTATCAGGCAATTACTACTGAGAAAAATCAGTAGCCAAACTTTCTCCTCCTTTTGTTGAGTATTCTAAGAAGCCAAATCCAAGAAGAGAGTCCAGCTCTCCTATACTTTGGTTAGCAAAGGCACACAGCATGTTGCTTAAAATCCAATGACTTCACAAAATTAGAGTGAGACAATTTCCCCAAAGGATTTTGAGGGGGTAGTCTTAAAAGGAGAAGGAGGATGGCGTCCAAACTAACATGTACCCCATGATACTCAGTAGGACCTAGATAGATCCCACTAGTAAAAGTAGTCCTTTCAAGCCCAAATTTAGTCAGAAGGCTTCACTGTTTTAAGTCAAGGTGAAATACCTTTCCTTTGTGCCTACATATAATTTACTTGCTAACTCATAGAAATTATGTTCTGTTATAACTGACATTACCCATTCCAGGTTACCTATTTTGCCTGAGACGTTACAATTACTTCCCAATGTGTCTCCCTGCATCCATGTTTTGTTTCCTTTAATTTATTTTCCCCTCAGCAGACAGAGTAATCTTAAAATGCAAATCGAATCATGTCAAGTTCTCTCTGAACATCTTTCAAGAACTATGCATTATTTTTAGAGCAAAATTCAAAGTGCTTAACACGGTGTACATTTTTCTTCATGATCTGGCTCTTGCTCCATATCTATATCAAGTCATTCTCCCTCTACACTCCAGTGACACTGCACTCCAGTGACTCCAGTGATGCCAGTGCTTTCTTTGAAGCACCATGCTTCTTCTCTCAGTAGGGCTTTTACTTGTCTGCGCTCTTCTAGAACTGTGTTGCCATCTCCTTCACTTACCTAATGCCTATTTATCTTATTCACATTTCCTAGTATAAATATCATTTCCCAAGGAATCCTTTCCTAAACTCTAGTACCAAATCCCTACTTGAAATACTGGGCTTATATTTGAATTTCCTATTATAGTCCTATAATTTTATGTTTAATATCTCTCCAGTAGAAAAAGAACCCTGTTTCTCTTATCCAGTACCATATTCCCAGCAAAGAGCATGAAATAAAATGATAAATTAACAATCAAAGGAATTGATTCTTCTGCTAGAAATCCCATTAGACACAGATCCTAGCTTGCTTATTTCCCATTTTTTCCCTAGCATAAAACACAGAGCCAGACACATAATAGTTGAAGAAGAGATATTTGTTGAATGAATTAAATAATGCCACCCTACATTAACAAAGCACCAGCTATATGCCAGAAAACATTAGGCACAGGACATATGTTTTCATAATTCCCATAATTTTGGTTGTCTTTCTTATCAACTTCATTTTACAGATTCAAAAAAGAGTGGCATGATTTCAGTTTTTACTGTGCTCTGTTCGATTCCAAAGCTGCAACATGTTATATGATGCTGACTCAAACAATTACTATTAGGATTTAAATGCTGACTTTCTTCCAGCTACTCAGTACCCACTACAAAAATATCTAGAATTTTTAAAACACAGATTTTTACTTTTGGGGCTTTAGAAAGTATGTACATGATGGGGTTAGGTATATTTTAAGTTTAGTTTCTGGAAGGCAGAAGCCATATTTACTTAATTTGCTTCGTATCTGTATATTTCATATGCTTTCCTCTTGTCAGAGTAACTGAATGTTGAGTAAATAATATTGATAACGATGCAGTTTTTACATTTTTCTGAAAGGTGGCACTCCAGAGAAAAATCTCTTTGTTAACAGAGAATAACTTATGATAATCTGAATCTAGTGTTGTGTTTTTTAGAATTGGTCTATTTGTTATGTGAATCCTACTGAAGAAGCTAGCGGTCTTGAGGTAGGATGGGGGCAAGTACCTGCTAGGTTTTAGGATCCTGGCTTCCAGGCTTATTTCCCCTACTTATTAACTGTAATGTTTTGATGAAACTGTCAGATCCTCCTTCAGTTGATGGGGGGGAGAGGTGAGCAATCAAAGGCTCTCTGATTTTGCTTCAAAACTCTGATGGCTCAGGAATTGAAACAGAGGATTTTGAAACGCACAGAAGGGAGGATGGGTGAAATTTTATGTAATGAGAATTTAGGTACCCAAATCTCATCTGCTGCCCAGATCAGCCACACAACTGTCCTTCTCCAGTAGTCTGGGACATCGTTAAGTTAGAGGCATCAAGCAATGGTGAGGGCAGGGCTGATATGCTGGACTGAAGATAGAGGGATTGTCTGTACAATAAAGATAAAACTCTATTTAACCAACCTATTCTTAGAATGTGTGGGCCAGGCAAATACCTACAGAATAACTCTGGAGGATTTTCTGGGGAAACGCATTATTTTAAAAAATCAGAGATATAAATATTTGAGAGGCTGCAACAAAATACCAGGTACTCTCCTATAGGGAAGCCTTCTGGTCAACAAGACCTATTTAGGCAAATAAATCATCGACTCAGTTTGTACTGCCTCGCTAAAGACAATGATGGGTCACAGGAAATTTTATAGATGCCTCAATGGTGAAAATCAGAGATAAAATATAATAAAGCAAAAGGGAAAAAAAGTAAACCATAGAAAACAAAAAAGATTGCAAAAAAAGAAAAAAACTTCAAAAATATCTTCAGATAGACATGAACCAAGAACAGTATAGTATGGTAGTGGATTATCCAGAGAAGAAAAATGAGTCTTTAGAAATTTAAAAATTGCAGTGAGGAGAGAGAGAGAAGGGGGAAAATCAGTAAGAAAATTTAACAAATATCTCAGAAAGTTTAAAAACTATTGATAAGGAGAGGTGTTTTGCTATTCTAGTAATATGACACCTATAAAGAGAAGAAAGGGCTTCCCTGGTGGCACAGTGGTTGAGAGTCCGCCTGCCGATGCAGGGGACATGGGTTCATGCCCCGGTCCAGGAAGATCCCACATGCCACGGAGTGGCTGGGCCCGTGAGCCATGGCCACTGGGCCTGCGCGTCCGGAGCCTGTGCTCCGCAACGGGAGAGGCCACAATAGTGAGAGGCCTACGTACCGCAAAAAAAAAAAAAAAAAAAAAGAGAAGAGAGAGACTGGAGAGAGAGTTATGGGAAAAGTTTCCGCTACTGAATGCCATGAGTTAAATTGAAGAGCCTCACTGAATATTTAACACAATAAATGAAAAGAAGAATCATTCTAAGTTATCGTAGTGTAATTCCAAATCCAGGAACAATAAGAAAAAGGAAAAAAAATGTGGAGGGGAGATGCTTGCAAATATAAAAAAGGATCATGATTCTAAGCGGCAAATCTGGAAGCCAGAGAACAATGGGAAAATACTTTCAAAATTCTTAGGGAAAGTAATTTCAGTCTATAAGGTCATTCATTAATTGAGTGTGAAGGTTGAATTCAGGCAAGCAAATTATCCAAAGCAAAATTCTGCACCTGAATTAACAGGTTTAATCCAAGCATTCATTATGACCATGATCAAATTACTTAAACTCTGGGTCTGTTCCTCCACCTGTAAAATAAAGGAAACAAAAATATGGATCTCTACCTTAGGGAAATAAAGATATCATAAAATAATGAAGTAATACTTACATAAATTGGAGTGTATAGACACAGGTTCTTATAATTCTTACTTTATTCAAAATGAAACTTTTCACACAGTATCAACTATCTGTCCCTCTCTCTCAAATCAATAACCCATACTTCTGAGTCTGGATAAATAGTTCTCCCTATTCTATCACCAATTCCAATTACATTGACAGTTTGAAATGAGGACAGTTAAAAATAATGATTCTCTTCCAATTCACATGAACTGTTAAGTAAAAACCTTATTAGATAGACCAAGTGAGTCCCCTAAAAGTTTTAGAACGTCAAACACCAGATCAAATTAATTTTTAAGCCTATACAACCACTTTGAACTGGGTTTACTTCGTAAACTGTTTTAAATCTAGCTTTAATGATGACAAAATAGGGGAAAATTGACAGGAGATAATATAAAATGAATAATTCTGCTCTGGCTTTCTAATAGCACCACATATAAAACAGAGATGACTACATTTTTAAAAAAATATTTTAATAGTTTTACTTCAAATAAATCATACAATAAGATCTTGTAAAGATATTTCCTTTTAGAAAAAAAATAAGTTAAAAATGTCAGTTTCTAGGAATTTTGCTCAAACCTGTTCAAATTTTAAATAATGAGATAAACAAAAACATGGAGACTGTATACATCAATTTCTCTTCTTTTTTTTAATGTTTATTTATTTATTTTTTCTTATCAGTCATCCATTTTATAAACATCAGTGTATACATGTCAATCCCAATCTCCCAATTCATCACACCACAACCCCCACCCCCCGCTGCTTTCCCCCCTTGGTGTCCATACATTTTTTCTCTACTTCTGTGTCTCAATTTCTCATCTGCAAGCCAGTTCATCTGCACCATTTTCTAGGTTCCACATATATGCATTAATGCACAATATTTGTTTTTCTCTTGCTGACTTACTTCACTCTGTATGACAGTCTCTAGATGAATCCACATCTCTACAAATGGCCCAATTTTGTTCCTTTTTACAGCTGAGTAATATTCCATTGTATATATATATACCACATCTTCTTTATCCATTCATCTGTTGATGGGCATTTAGGTTGCTTCCATGACCTGGCTATTGTAAATAATGCTGCAATGAACTTTTGGGTGCATGTGTCTTTTGGAATTATGGTTTTCTCTGGGTATATGCCCAGGAGTGGGATTGCTGGGTCATATGGTAATTCTACTTTTAGTTCTTTAAGGAACCTCCATACTGTTCTCCATAGTGGCTGTATCAATTTACATTCCCACCAACAGTGCAAGAGGGTTCCCTTTTCTCCACACCCTCTCCAGCATTTACTGTTTATAGATTTTCTGATGATGCCCATTCTAACTGGTGTAAGGTGATACCTCATTGTAGTTTTGATTTTCATTTCTCTAATAATTAGTGATGTTGAGCAGCTTTTCATGTGCTTCTTAGCCTTTTGTATGTCTTCTTTGGAGAAACGTCTATTTAGGTTTTCTGCCCATTTTTGGATTGGGTTGTTTGGTTTTTTTAATATTGAGCTGCATGAGCTGTTTATATATTTTGGAGATTAATCCTTTGATGATTCATTTGTAAATATTTTCTCCTATTCTGAGGGTTGTCTTTTGGTCTTTTTTATGGTTTCCTTGCTGTGCAAAACTTTTGAAGTTTTCACTAGGTCCCATTTGTTTATTTTTCTCTTTATTTCCATTACTCTAGCAGGTGGTTCAAAAAATATATTGGTGTGATTTATGTCAAGGAGTGTTCTTCCTATGTTTTCCTCTAAGAGTTTTATGGTGCCTGGTCTTACATTTAGGTCTCTAAGCCATTTGGAGTTTATTTTTGTGTATGGTGTTAGGGAGTGTTCTAACTTCATTCTTTTACATGTAGCTGTCCAGTTTTCCCAGCACCACTTATTGAAGAGACTGTCTTTTCTCCACTGTATATCCTTGCCTCCTTTGTCATAGATTAGTTGACCATAGGTTCATGGGTTTATCTCTAGGCTTTATATCCTGTTCCATTGATCTATATTTCTGTTTTTGTGCAGGTACCATATTGTCTTGATTACTGTAGCTTTGTAGTATAGTCTGAAGTCAGGGAGTCTGATTCCCCCAGCTCCGTTTTTTTCCCTCAAGACTGCTTTGGCCATTTGGGGTCTTTTGTGTCTCCATACAAATTTTAAGATTTTTTGTTCTAGTTCTGTCAAAACTAGTTCCTCTTTGATGTCTTCAGTGATCTCTTGATTATTTAGTAACATATTTTTTAGCCTCCATGTGTTTGTGTGTTTTACGTTTTTTTCCCTGTAATTGATTTCTAATCCCATAGCATTGTGGTCAGAAAAGATGCTTGATATGATTTCGTTTTCTTAAATTTACCAAAGCTTGATTTGTGACCCAAGATGTGATCTATCCTAGAGAATGTTCCGTGCGCAGTTGAGAAGAAAGTGTAATCTGCTGTTTTTGGATGGAATGTCCTATAAATATCAATAAAATCTCTCTGGTCTATTGTGTCATTTAAAGCTTGTGTTTCCTTATTAATTTTCTGTTTGGATGATCTATCCATTGGTGTAAGTGAGGTGTTAAAGTCCCCCACTGTTATTGTGTTACTGTCGATTTCCTCTTTTAGAGCTGTTAGCAGTTGCCTTATGTATTGAGGTGCTCCTATGTTGAGTGCATAAATATTTACAATTGTTATATCTTCTTCTTGGATTGATCCCTTGATCATTACATAGTGTCCTTCCTTGTCTCTTGTAACATTCTTTATTTTAAAATCTATTTTATCTGATAGAGTATTACTACTCCAGCTTTCTTTTGATTTCCATTTGCATGGAATACCTTTTTCCATCCCCTCACTTTCAGTCTGTATGTGTCCCTAGGTCTGAAGTATGTCTCTTGTAGACAGCATATATATGGGTCTTGTTTCTGTATCCATTCAGCAAGCCTGTGTCTTTTGGTTGGAGCATTTAATCCATTCATGTTTAAGGTAATTATTGATATGTATGTTCCTGTGACCATTTTCTTAATTGTTTTGGGTTTGTTTCTGTAGGTCCTTTTCTTCTCTTGTGTTTCCCACTTAGAGAAGTTCCTTTAGCATTTGTTGTAGAGCTGGTTTGGTGGTGCTGAATTCTCTTCGCTTTTGCTTGTCTGTAAAGCTTTTGATTTCTCCGTCAAATCTGAATGAGATCCTCGCTGGGTAGAGTAATCTTGGTTGTAGTTTCTTCCTTTTTATCACTTTAAGGATATCACGCCATTCCCTTCTGGCTTGTAGAGTTTCTGCTGAGAAATCAGCTGTTAACCTTATGGGAGTTCCCTTGTATGTTACTTGCTGTTTTTCCCTTGCTGCTTTCAATAATTTTTCTTTGTCTTTAATTTTTGTCAGTTTGATTACTATGTGTCTGGGCATGTTTCTCCTTGGGTTTATCCTGTATTGGACTCTCTGTGCTTCCTGGACTTGGGTGGCTATTTTCTTTCCCATGTTAGGGAAGTTTTCGACTATAATCTCTTCAGATATTTTCTTGGGTCCTTTCTCTCTCTCTTCTCCTTCTGGGACGCCTGTAATGTGAATGTTGTTGAATTTAATGTTGTCCCAGAGGTCTCTTAGACTGTCTTCATTTCTTTCCATTCTTTTTTCTTTATTCTGTTGCACAGCAGTGAATTCCACCATTCTGTCTTCTAGGTCACTTACCCGTTCTTCTGCCTCAGTTATTCTGCTATTGATTCCTTCTAGTGTATTTTTCATTTCATTTATTGTATTGTTCATCTCTGTTTGTTTGTTCTTTAATTCTTCTAGATCTTTGTTAATCATTTTTTGCACCTTCTCGATCTTGCCTCCATTCTTTTTCCGAGGTCCTGGATCATCTCCACTATCATTATTCTGAATTATTTTCTAGAGGATTGCCTATCTCCATTTCATTTAGTTGTTTTTCTGGGGTTTTATCTTGTTCCTTCATCTGGTACATAGCCTTGTGCCTTTTCATCTTGTCTTTCTGTGAATGTGGGGTTTTTTGTACACAGGCTACAGGGTTATAGTTCTTCTTGCTTCTCAGTTTGTCTTCTTACCTGCTACATATCTCTCCTTTGAGAGCGCCTTTGAGTTTCTTGAAGACCAGGACTCTTTCTTATTGGTCTTAGTATCTACTACTCTATATATTTTGATTTGTAGGTGCTAAGTGAGCACTTGTGGAAGGAGTGAATAAAATGTTAAGAATATACTGTTATTTTTACTCCTGAACTAATACTTCTCCTTAAAATTTTAAACACATTTTGAAATTTTGTAGCAAAATTTCTTAAAAATGGATGTGCTGGGCTTCCCTGGTGTTGCAGTGGTTGAGAGTCCGCCTGCCGATGCAGGGGACACGGGTTCGTGCCCCGGTCCGGGAAGATCCCACATGCCACAGAGCGGTTGGGCCTGTGAGCCATTGCTGCTGAGCCTGCACGTCTGGAGCCTGTGCTCCACAACGGGAGAGGCCACAACAGTGAGAGGCCCGCATACTGCAAAAAAAAAAAAAAAAAATCGATGTGCTATCAATACTTGCAAACATTATTCAGTGCTTACTTTGTAATGTCTTTGTGTTCTAACATTTTAGCATTTTTTTCCAATTTTTTAAAGATTAAAATTGCCACAGTATAAAGTTGACCAGAGGAATCTAAATTGATCTAAACTTCAGAGAAACCATATGGGCTTAACTTGCCATAGATTCTGTATCCTCTGTATATTATATCATAATGCTTTAGAATGCAACTCTATCCATTTTAGGTCTTGTGAATGATGTAGTTGGCATTCCAAAATTTAATATTTCATGTTGTAATAGTATCATTTTCTGAATCAAATTTTCAATTCTGTTTTAGTAAAGTAATTTCATTACATTATTCGTTCTTCCTTTATCTCTTCAGTGTTTCATTCTCTGTAAGCTCATATTCATTGCTGCATTCAGAAACTTTGATTCTACTGGTAAGTGTGGAATGGATGTTCATTTTCCCTTATACTATTCAATACAATATAAATAACATATAATAGATGAATTAATACCTCATAGCAAAGTCTCTTCCTGACATTGGGTCTAATTTTTAATAATAGAAATCTTAAATCTTTAAAATTTGTATGCTTAATGTTTATTTTGGATTAAGTTAGTTGAGTATTCATTAAATGATGTGCAAAACAAACTGTAAGTTCAATATTTGACAATATATCAGCTGTTGCAGGAGCCAAAATCTCTCTTTTCAGAATCAAACTGATGAAGTTATCAAATACAGATGCATGGTCAAATAAGTTAGAACAGAGAATCCAAACAGTTTCCTAAAAACTTACCATATTTAAACTGTCAAATTGCTTGGAAAATCAGCAAAGAAAGATGTGTACAAGCACTGTAGAGTTATTTACAAATTATACTTTTACTTCCTGGTTGGTAACTGAATTTATGCTTAGATTCTGGAATGACCTCACTTCTTAGACCACACCTGTGATAAATAAAGAGGATGTCCCCATATTTTTCTGTTTACTTATTGTAATCCATTCCTTCTTCCATAATGATGAATCTTTAATTCATAGACATAAAATAATGTTTAAATGGAATAAGTTATTCAGCCTTTTATCAGGATTATGGTAGATGGGAATGGATTTTATAATTAGTGAAGCATGGTTATATGCTTTGTTATTTTCCTGGGTGCATCAAACAGACATTTATCCATTGCTTTCTGTGCTCTGGGCTTTTTGCTGCACACTGGAGATACAACAGTGAAAGAGACAGAAAATGTCTACCCTCTTGGAGCTTATGGTCTAGTGAGGAATAAAGACAAGTAATTAGGAAATTATTATATATTCTCTGTTGAGATACAGTTGTGGGAAGCAGAGAGCAGAGGATGCTATGGGGACACATGAGAGGATTTTTAAACTTAGAATTGTAGATTTGGGGGTTGAGCAGAGAAGCCTTCCAGAGATAGGAATATGTAAGCTGACCAGAAAGAGAATGATTAAAATGAGTAGGAGTTATGCATATGAGGGATGACTGGGAGCGGAGAGGGGATGGCAATGGAGAAACCATTCTAGGATAAGAGACAATGTGCAAAGGTGAGCAGAAATCTAGTGTTGGGATTAGTGATAGTTATTTAAAATGTATAAAACTTAAAGTAGGAGGTTGGGTTACAGGATGGTGAAGAAGATGAAGCTGGAGAGCATATGGGGAGCCAGATAAGCAGTGTCAGGTATCTCCTATTAAAGAATTTGGATTTTATGTGTTGAATACTGGGAAGCCAATGGAGTATCTCATGAAGAGAAATGGTATAATTTAATTTGAATCTGTAAAAAAAACCCTCATATTGTCATGTGCAAAATATTGTGAAGATAAAACAAGAAAAATGTGAGGAATTTAGAAATAATCTTGGTGCAAGAATACATGAAATAGATTAGTGGCAATGAGGGTGGAATTCAGGAGTGAAGAGATTAGTAGGAGATATACAATGCATGTATTTAGTGATTCATAAAGAATGAAGAGGTCGGCTTAACAATTGGATGGATGGAGAGAATCATAGAATGAACAAATAAAAGGAGAGGTAGTTTTTTGATTGAGGACAATATGTTCAGATTCGGAGATGTTGACTTATAGAATATCTAAGAGTATATTAGATTTTGGGACATACTGGGCTTTCAACATCTGTTTGAGTATAGGTGAAAATTAAGATCATAAAATAGGTGAGACTGTTCAGTCAGTGAATAGAGTATAGGAAAGGTGCCTCCCACCTTTAAAAGAAAGACAGATAAAAAAAGAAACGAGTAGCTGGAGGAAATTAGTAGTGTGCTATAATAGAAATCAAGTAAGAGACTTGGAAGATGATCAAACATGTCAAATGATGTTGTGGGCTCAAGTACAGTAAGAATATTGTTAGACGTTCAATCGGTATAGCAATATCAATCGATAAAACCCATTGACTAGAGTGTTGGGGGCGGGGGAATTTTGTTCTGAAGATGGCGAGTGAAGGGGAGGCAAGGCACCAGAGACAAGGATGGTTGTGAAAAAGAGGCAAGAAACAAAACAATGAGGGAGAATGTGGAATTGGAAAAGTGTTTGTTTGTTTGTTTGATTTTTAGTTTTTAATCTTTTATTCATTTTTTAACCTGGGTTTTGTTTGGGTTTTTGGTTTGTTGACCGGTTGACTGTGTATTTTAAGATGGAAGTATCTGAGATGATTAGAAAAGTAAATTGAAACTGAAATGTGAGAAACGTGCTGATTAATGTATCAGAAATATGGCAGAGCAGCATTGAGGACCCCATTGAGGCTCCCTACTTCATTGCCACTTCTGGGACTTGTAGGAAATATTATTCAAGCTTATCCACTGCATAGTAAAACACCAGAAGACGCTCTGCTGTTCAGAGTTGGTTTTTTACAGTTTTTATATTTACAAGTAACTATAAAAATTTGAATCCTTTCTTTGACTCTGTCACCTTGGCCAAATCACTTAAACTTTCTGACTCTCAGTAGCTTTTTATGTATAAAGTTCCTTCTAGTAATGTATATATTATGGTAATATATATATGTGGTAATTATCAATATATATATAATAAGTAATTATATCTACATTCAAGACCAATATAATCCTCTAAGCTCAGATGAAAAATATAATTGAATAAATAATGCAACTACTTAATAATATACAAAATATTCCTAGAAGAAAATTTTTTAATATAATAGATGATATCCAAGATTAACATTTCAGTTTCTTGAGAAAGTCCACTTCCTCTGAGACTAATTATGGTGCTATTTAGAATTATTAGGAAAAAAGTGGCTACAATAAATCCCTTATTTTATAGAAGGACATATCTTGGTGTGCTTAGGAGGAAAATGTTTTTTTGACACAGTCTCAACCTTTGTATATTTATAAAAATATAAAACCGTAGAACTTTTTTCTGATCAGATGATTTCCAAATACGAGGCTTATTTTTTTCTTCCATGTGGAACGTTATCACCAGAACACATCTAGTTTTTTGGCACTGAGATCTGATAAAGAGACAGGATTTGCAGATGTATTTTCCATTCCTTTTAATGGGAGTTGTAACTGCTCATCAAGAGAGCAAATGTATCTGTCATATTTATTCATGATTTGGTACAGATACAGTTATAAAAAAGTATTCCAAACTCTAGTGGGTAATGGCAAAAGAGTCTACTTTTATTTAATCAGGGCTAAATATTTATTGGAAACTTAATCACCTAATTTTTTTCTATTATGGCTCCATTTTCATAAAAAATATAGTAGATATAAAATATTTAAAATTTGATCACTTTATAATAATTGTAGAGAGAAGGAATATGACTGGAGATGTAACAATTGGAGTACTTAGAGAAACTATAGAGTCATCTTTGTTTTTCATTGTAATTGAGTATACTTAATTCTTATAAATAATATACATGGGACATTTTGAAATGTTGAACATAATGCTAGTTTTGTGTCATAAGTTTATTTACAATGAAATTAATGTGCTTAGATCTATAGACTGTAAGATATCTTTCTTTTTATAATGAGATATGGAAAATCTGTTACTTGTTCTGGTTTTGAAGCCTATGTATGTGGTTTATAGAAATATGGCCACAAAAATTATGGCAAATCATCAGTGTCAAATATGCTGTTGTACAATTAAGTTATTGTAATGGGTATTAACCACTGACAGTAACTGTTGTCATGGTTATTAATGTTTATTCAGTGCTTGTTCTGTATTTATTTATTAATCCTTATAACATCTCTAAGAATTCAATACTACTTTTACCCCATTCACATTTAAGAAAGCTAACATTATGAGAACTCAGAATCACATAACTAACATGTGGTGAAGCCATGAATTAAGTCCAGAGATTATGGATATAACCATCAGGCAATCCTATCTCTCAGTATCTCAGTATCCTATGTCTCAGTAAGATAAGACAATGGAGAGCTTCAGAATTGTGCCTTTTTAAGGCTCTCACTCATTCTCTTTTACCATCTCTCACCACTTTTGCAGTGACCTACCTTCCTTATAGGTTTCAGTGTTACCAACTTGTCTTTTGAATATAGTTTTTCTTCTGTTCCTCATACATTGTTTAACCCAGATCTTCAATGAATAGATTAGATATAAATTACTTCTAATTCTTATTCTAATATAAAACTCCTGTGGGCAATCCCAGGAATGGTAAGGAAATGTGCAGGTTATTTTTATTAAAAGTGACTAATAATATCTCTGAAAAACTATACTGAAAAATAGGCTTTATTTAAGTAGAATTTAGTCATCCAAGTTAAGATGTTTCTGCTGTAATGTGAAATACAGTTTCAAGGTAAGATGCTACCTAACATAGGTATGGATACCAAATCCAAATCTCTGGATTCTTTCTCTTATTATCTAATACATATCGTTAAGTAAACCACTTATCACTTTAAAGGACTTTCAAAAATTGCCTGTCTCTACGTGTCTGCCATATTGTTGCTTGGCCCGTAGAAACTAGACCAGTTTTGCAGAATGGTAATCAAGGAGCCAAATACACAAAGCCAAGTTCAGGCACATTTTGAGGTGGGCTGTGTACTAACCATTGACTGGGCTCAGGGATTGAGGTTTACAAGACCAGAAGTCTTGTAGCTGATGCTTCCTGGGTGCCTAAAATCAAGCCAGAGACCGCTGAACATAGCATGATTCAAAAAAACAACACAAAAAAAAACAACAGTACTAGTCAGAGATGAAATCAGGGACCCAGAGCCACAGGTTGCTGAGATGGGGATTTGGAAATATGCAGAAACTGTTATTTGAGTTGGAACAAACGAGGAAATGACATAAGCACTGAGAGGTATGGGTGATTTATAAAGAAGCTAGGTAATTTACAAAGAAATAGTTAAAAATGATCCATTTGACTGTTTGCTTTAGTAAATAAGATGTATGGGTGTGTCAGACTGGCTCACAGTTTGGGATAGATGAAAATGCTTTCAGCTATAGTAAGTGTACCATTCACTTACTTCCATCATATTGGAATAAAAGCAAGTCTTTGCTTTTTAACAGTAAGGATTTCCATCACTTCTATCCTCTTTCCTGACAACTGTATACAAAATGACTGAATTGCTTTCTAATCTTGATTGAATGTAGCATCTCTCCATAGTTTCAGTGATGAAATTTCTTTCCTTGCATTTTTTTTATCCAATCAGTAGCAGCTGGTCAGTGGCATTATTTTCCAACTTGTCCTAATATTTATTACAATATCACAATTTTGTATATATAACCAATGCATGATGATTTATCTCTTCATAGACATCTTTATTGTTCTTTAATAGAAATCTCAATGTTAAAATTGACTTACTGTAGATTTTCCTTAAAAGAAGAAACTAATGATTCAATAAATAAGGCTACCAAAGTGCATAAGAACAGTTATATTTTTTCTTATGAATTCAATAAATGTTTGGAAATCATTGGTGATACTACTAGAATCTGAAGTTCACAAAAAATCTAGTATATGCTTGTTATGTGTCTGCTAAATTTTAAAAAAAAAATTTTAAAAAAATTGTTTTTTTAAAGAAAAAAACAATATTCTGGTAGTGCTTAATTTTGAAGAACTTAAGAGTGTTTTTTATTTATTCATTGACTACAAAACATTTGTTGTGAACTAACAAATAAATTGTTAAGATCACAGGAGAGAGTGTAAAATAAAAGAGAAACAGCAAGAGTAAGATTAGCAAAACTAGATGTCAGAAAACCTGGTCCAAGTCCCAATTCTGCAACTCATGTAAATAATCTCTTTCTTAATTATAAAATTAAGGCTTGGGTCAAATGATCCTAAGAATCCTTTGAGATCCTTAGTAGTACTCACAGCCTAAAATTCTTTAAATATGGAGAGAATAAGCAAAAGCACAAGATACAATTTTATATAAAAATTTGCCTGGGAGACAAAATATATTGGCATTTAAAAAAAAATGTTTCGTTCAACTATAAGAAACTGTGCACCATAGAGAACTGAGTTTTGTGACAAGTCGTCAATCGACACTGCTGCTCACTTGCCCCATGCTGGGTAATTGGTCTAGAACTGACTCAGAGGAAAGATCACCACCTACTGTATCACCGATATCACTTCCTATAGCACCTGGGTTTTTCTTGGAATGTTTCCATCCAAATGTAGATCATATCTGTCCTTGATCTGTTTGCAAGGGCTGATAAGATCATAGCCTGGGTTGTAGGGCACTGAGCCATGTATGTATAAAAGCATTTTTTTTTTTCCTGAGGGTTATGTAAAGGGTGATTTAATCACTAGCCTGGTCACTAACATATGACCAAATGGGATTTCTTGAAACACAGAATTTCCTTAATGGTTTCCTGGTTGTAAATGAACTCACCAATTTCCCATTAGGACTGATTTTCGTCACAAGACTTAACACTCAAGATCCTCATAAATTTTTTTTTTCATGTGCTGTGAAAGAGTGGAAAATTACAAACTGTCCAAATTCTGGTACAGGAAGTACAAGTAAAGGAAAAAAAAATGATGTCCAGGTCATAGGAAATACAATAAACAATATTCAGTAAGTTGTGCTATTCCTGTAATGTTGCAGAAGTTTTGAGAGGAAAAAGCACAAATCTTGCAGAGAAATCTGTAATTCTGTGGGAGGTACTTTTAGCATCGCTATTTATCTTTTTAACAATATTTTCATTAGACTTGACAAAACGAAAAGAACTAATGCATATTTTATTAACTGAAAGTAACCAATATTTGACACAACCTTCTTTAAAATGATATATTTAAATAGATTTGATACTTGAAATGTGTTCGAAAGTCTTCACTGATTGTGTAAAACATTACAGATTGGGTGTAGTTTTCAAATATTCAGTATTCTCTTTTTATGAAAGAGAAAATTTAAAAACTACGAGAAAAAATGCCCTGATTTTCCAGTTTATTTTCTTAAATAGAAATGCAGGATATCCTTCCCTTTTCTCTTTCGGCTACATGTGAGAACTCATGCAGGACAGGACAGGGTCAACAGCCTTCAGAGAAAGACTACCAGGAACACACCTATATATAATTAAACACATTGAGTTTATTACAGCAGAGAGAACATCATGGGACAAGGCCCACCCTCATTATAGAGAGTAATCTGCTTTACTCGAAGTCTACAGATTTAAATGTTAGTAATATCTTTTTTTTAATTAATTAATTTATTTATTTTTATTTATTTATTTATTTGCCGCACTTGGGCTTTCTCCAATTGCGGAGAGCAGGGGGCTACTCTTCGTTGTGGTGCACAGGCTTCTCATTGCAGTGGCTTCTCTTGTTGCAGAGCACGGGCTCTAGGCACATGGGCTTCAGTAGTTGTGGCTTGTGGGGTCCAGTAGTTGTGGCTCGTGGGCTCTAGAGCGCAGGCTCAGTAGTTGTGGCGCACGGGCTTAGTTGCTCTGCGGCATGTGGGATCTTCCCCGACCAGGGATCGAACCAGTGTCCCCTGCATTGGCAGGCAGATTCTTAAGCACTGCGACACCAGGGAAATACCAAAATGTTAGTAATATCTTAAATAGCTTCAGGGTAATATCTATAGACTGGTGTTTGGCCAAATAACTGGGCACCTAGCCAGGTTGACACATTAACTGTCACAATGAGTAATCATGTAGTGTCAAAGTAAGAGGGTGTTAGAAAGAATCTGTTATAGAAATTTGGGGGCTTTTTGTGGGTAATTTAGGGGAGGGCTTAAGGAAACCGCAGTGAGGGGGCTGGTGCTGTAAATTGGATGCTGGGAGAAAGTGGGACAATATTATGATTGGTATTTCAATGCATTTTATTTGTAGGGAGAAGAGGTTAGGATGAGGATAAAACTATGACTGTATTTTGTGATTGGCACAGTGACCTTGTTTTTGCCTGGGCTTTGACAAAATAGTGGACTGGCTTTGTTTTGTCTCACTTTGTCATGGACTCAAAGTAATCTTGTCTGAAGTTGGTATTCTGTGAGCTTATTTTTGCTCAATGGGAGAATTGCATGGCTTAGTGATGAGTATTAGACCATATTCTGGAGGTAAGATGGCTGCTCATTTTTACTTTTTCCTTTCTTAACAGTCTTTTTTTTTTTTTTTGGCACTTCAGATTGCTGGTAGTAGTTGGCTTTTGTTTGTTTTGCTGTAGTCCTCAAAACTGACATTAAAATGTAGTTATACTTAATACGTTACGTGGAACCTGGTACATGAGGGAAATATTTTGGTTTATATCCTCACCTTCACTCAGCTTTCCTCAGTCTATCTCTGCCCTCTAGGTATGTCCTGTCATCGTAAATTCCCACAAATACCATTGCAAATAAGTCCATAACACGGGACTTGATTGAACAGAAACAATATTTTTATGTTGTAGGTGGATCATCTGTTGCTGATTCAACTTTACTAACACCCCTTCCAAGTTTCCCTTTGCACTCAGACAAGAATCCCCTTCTCTCTGTGGTTCACATTTGTAGTTAGCCAGTAAAAGGAACACAAGTACAATTTGAAAGGCAGAAGAGGAGAAATATGCTGGAGAGTTGTATCATGGAGGTGGCCACACATTCACAGAGGGTTCTCAGGCTGTACTTGAGAATCACCCACTTCACTATGGCACAATGAGAGAATTAATAGGTGCTTTTCAGATATTCTTGAGAAGTGAAGTCGTTTTTCTATAAGCTTTTAAGAACTACCCAGTTTTTGTGCCTCAAGCTGAGATCTTCAGTAGTTCCTTCCCTGATGTTCCAGCTGCTGTTCCTTAACCTTTGCTCCTCCAATTCTTCTAACATTCCTTCGAGACCTGATTCCTATATTATACCCTCAGTTCTCCAAATCCTGAAAGTGGCAGTGTTTTCTTGCCTGAACCCAAATAAATATAATGCCCACTGGCATTCCTACTCTGATTTCAAATCAGTTCACCCTTCTACCCTACTATAGGCCACTCCCTCCACACAGTTCATTGTGTCATGTATGTGTTGATAGTACAATATATGTCATAAGGTGGACACATCTGCTAATAACCTCCAATCAAAGATGAACTAAAATTTTCATTCAGATGTTAGTGTCACCGTTATTATGATTTTGAAACCCGATTTAAAAAATGACACAATATATAATTTGACTCTGAAATGTTCATCACAAAGTGGATAGCTGTAAAATCTCAGGTAATGGTGGAGTGCATATATATATATATTAATTTCACTCCCTCATAAAACCCCAGTAACATGACAACAGAGGTCTAGATTCACAAGAATAGAATGAACACAAGAGAAGAAAAAAAAGGAGCTTCCCTGGTGGTCCAGTGGTTACGACTCTGCGTTTCCACTGCATGGGGCGCAGAAAACTGACATAACAGACTCAAGAAAGCTGAATCTTAAAGCAGCAGTGCAAAAGAACAGGTCAAATCCAATTTGTACTGCAAAATCACCCACAGCTCAGGAATTGGTGTCACTAGGTATCTCTAGATGTCAGTTGAATAGAGAGAGGGTGTTACCAGAGGAAAGATTGGTTAAAAGGCTGTTCATAGAGCATGTAATTGCCCCAATTTTTTACCCTACTCTAAGTAGCCAAGTTATAGTCCCATCCTGACAGGAGAATGGAGGCTTGTTTTCTAGAGAGAATGAAGCAGAAGATCTCTGAACTGGTACATGCTAGGTATAGTTGAGTGTGAAGCACTAACTAAATGTATGTATATTTATAGAAAAGGCTGAGACATACCCTCTGCTCAGCCACCTTCTTTTTCTTAGTTCTCAGGCAAAAGACTGAAGAGTGTGGAGAACCTGACCACACCAAACGGCAAAGCAGAAAGATCCTGACATAGGGATCTTCCAATGAAAATGGCCCAGTCAGATCATTTTTCAGTGAAACCCACAGTTGACCACCCATACCCACATGCTCAGAACTTCCAAACAACATCTTAGTCCGCTACTCTTGAATATAAGTAGACAACTAATGATGAACAGATATCTGAGAAATTTCTTCAAGATGGAATTTAGTGAACAGAACAAATAAGCTAACAGAGGAAACAAAGTACGTAGGGAAATGTAAATTTCAAAAAGTAAACATCATTGGTATCCTTAGAAAGATTTTGTGACCTCCTTCACTGAGTGACCAAAGGGTGCCGTCCAGTTTGGAGAGACTAGAGCATGATTTGAGGTCACTGAGCACAGATGACGTGCACAACAGGCTCTGGTGGTACAGACAAAGCATCTGCAGCCCGCATGGGTGGTAGAGATCTACACAACCCACTTTGTGCTCCCGTAGAAGCACTTCAGCCTCTCCTCTGTGTAGTCTGAAATATAGAAAGCTGAGGGTCTTCCTGAGGGCCACTGATGCATGTACTTAAGCAGAACAAAGGAGTACACCTTAAGTATGAACCAGGGAAAGATATTCCCACAGGCAATAAGCCCAGCCTAGGCTGGGAAGACCTTTTATCTCTTGGAGAGGAAGTGTCCAGGCCCAAAGCCCATTTTTATGTTAGCAAATTGAGGTAAAAAGATTGCATGCTCAGGATTGTCTTTCCCCAGAGATATAAAGGACTATGAATTAACAACAGGGTACTATTTCAAAGGGATATTCAGATAAGAAAAGAGAATAAGAGGAGCATTCAAAAGAGTGCAAAATCCAAATAGTAATAGTTCTGTAAGAACAGAACAGGTAAAAACAGGAAAAGAAATCATCAAATAAGTCTTTTAAGAAAATTTCCAGTAACTGAAGGCTGTGTTTTCAGGTTTAAAGACCTCATCAGATGCCAGCACAGTGAATGCAAATAGACCTCCACCTGTGCACATCATGGTAAAATTTTGGAATAATGGGGAACAAAGAGACAATTCTATATACCTCCAAAGAGAGAAAAATTGACACATAAAGAATCAAGAATCAGCGTGTCCTCTGACTTTTTGGCAGCAATGCTGGAAGCTAACAGACTGTGGATTACTATGGATTAATATATTTAATATTCTAAAAGAATTTATATATATATACATATATAAACATATAATATAGACATATTAATTAAGCATATTATATATTTATTTATATAGTATATAAGTATATAGGTATGCATTTAATGAAATACCCAACATAGAACACTTAAAGAAATGTCCAGTGTACCAAGTTCTAGAACTCCTGTATGTGTTATACAATGTATAATGTATACATGTATTATACATTGATGTCATTTTAAAATAAAATGACAAGTATGGATCATGTGAGCAGAATATAGGAAATATAGTGGAAGCTCATATTTTCTAGGAGAAATCATCGTACATTCTATATCTATTCTATGGAAAGCAGTTATAGTCTTTTTTTATTTAAACCATATAGTCTTAAAACCTTATGGTTGCCCTCAAATTTTAATCAAGAGAAGATATCTGGAAAAGTGGTTAAGTTTAGCATTGCTCAAAACAGAAATAATTTGCTCAAATTCCTTAAAACAGTTTTTCAAAACAACTGTTTCCCAAACTGTTTTACACTCTTCTGTAGTTGAACAAACTATTTCTCACAGTTGGTACACATATGCATTTGAGGCTGCTTGAAGTTATATCATGGTAATTCATATGTAGTAAAACCTTTTACATAATGCCAGATAGAATAATTATCACTCAACAGTGGTTACTATTACTAATGATAACGTGTAAACTGCTTCAAACCAACTTAAAAATGGATGACTTTTGGGAAAGGAGAGGATAAGGAATAAACATTAACCTGAGTACCTTTTAATGAACAAATTTCTTTTTCCCAAAGACTTCCTAGAGTTAAAAATTTCCTGGCTCACTCAAAAGGAGGATTGTGCAGATTTGTTATGATCAAATTCAGGATATTACAGTTATATTTTCACAAACAACCTCTGTTGGGTTTGCTGTTTTTTTGGCACTTCAAAGCCTTATGTAATTTTCTTTTCATTACAGTTTTGCCCATGATTCATTTTTTCTAAAAATCATCTCTGCTTTTAAGAGTTATAGTTAATAAACCAAGTGCTCAGAGAAAGCCATTAAAAAATCACTGCAAATATCAAGAGAAAAATATATTTCCTGCTCTAGGTTGTTATTTATTATTCTAACACAGACTGTGTGAATCATAATATTGGAAATTCCATATATTTTTGTAAGCAGGTCTCTTTCCAGGTGAGTCTAAACTTTGAGCAGGGAGGCTTTTTGACAGAAAACATTACATAGCTTTTCTTCCCCTTTTCCTTTGTGCTGAGCAGGTGCTCTCCAGAGACACATGAAATCCAAATACCAACTTGCACTGCTCAGTGTATAGCAAGTAACACGTATAAACCCAAATAATAATAACAATAATAAAATAAAAACATAAGGAGGGAAGGAAAATGCTGGCCTGAACAGCAGAGCTTTGTTAAGGCATTGATGGCATCGGGGCTGCATGTAAGCTAGGAGTGTGAGGGATGGAGGAGGTCTGTGTTCCCTTGTCAGCTCTGTGTGAATGTAACAGATGTGATATCAGGGCTGGTCTTAGGCAGACACTGAAGTAGGCAGGATTTTCTTTTTTCCCCTTGATTCTGCCCACTTTCTCTTCCACGTACTGTTTCTCTCCCATTCTCCTTGCAAACCATAACTCCACAGTTGCTTTCAGACTTGGGGACCCTCTGATTCTGATGCTTGACCTTGATAATCCTTCCCAGCCTACCATGGAAAGAGACATTTTTGACCCTACCATGGGATCGTCTGTAGTCCCCACCCAAACTTATCTGTTATCCCCTCAGGTCCCCCCCTTTTTTTTTTTTTTTGCAAACATGTACAGATTTGATCAAGTTTTACAATGACTTCCTGTGTCATTTTCTTGGAAATATTTGACTCCAAAGAGCAAGCAACCAGAACCCAAAGTAATGTATCATATTCTGCCTTGTACCAGAGTAATGCCGTCGCCTAGACGTTCAGCTTTCTGCTGTCAGAGGTTATACCATATTCATCCTCATATATGCTTCACTATTTCTTACATTATTGGGGGAATAGTAGGCACTCGCCTACGGATATGTGGAATTAATATGAATTTAAATTAATGAAACAATATTCCCATAAAGCTTTTCAGGGAAATGGATGATCTTTTGGCCTCTGTCATTTAGATACATTTTGATAATTTTCAGACTATTCTTTGGCTGTTTTACTGGTCAATAAATACTGTCAGCACAGATAAATGTTGTAGCTGATCTGCCTTAGTGATTGATTCATAAATGCTTCCAAAGGCCCATCAGTCCTCTTGCATCATTTTGCCCCACTGTGCCCTTCAGCCCTTTTTTTCTCTCTTTGGCCTCGTCCTGCTTCCTTCTTCCTTTCGAAGAAGTACATGAACTGTGTTCTGTACTCATTCTTTGTGGTGTTCATTTATTTGCTTCTGGGAAATTGTGTGTTCGTTTGGCATCAGCAAAAAAAAAAAAAAAAAAAAATAGGACACAGTAGGCAGACCACATGATAGATAGTTCTGCAGTTTTCTGCAGTTAATGACATGTCTTCTGTGAAGCATTGGACATTATATTTCGTTGTTTGTGAGAGCACAGTCTCAGGGGAAATTGCTACTCTGTTTGAAGGGCAGTTAATAAATATGGATATAGTGTCGTCTTTCGCCACAAAACTACCATCTCTTCAGGGTATCTGTTAACGAATTCACTTTTGGAGGCCACTGAGCGAAGCACTGTGAAGGGAACGTTTGCTTAAGTGAGGTTTGTCCTTGTTTTCTTTGGGAAAGAAGGATTTCCAGGAAGTTTGATAAGATGGCCGTTTCCTATTGCACTGTCATGACGAACTTAGAAAGATACCATCCAGGATGCAGGTGTCCGGGTCAAAGGAAATAAAAGGGAAGTTCAAAAGCACTCCTCCCATAGTTGCTGATCTTATATCTCTATTAGTATGTCATGGGAAGTTTCTATATGAGCATATGCTGGAAATTAGGCAAAACCTAAGTTGCATATCACCCAAATGAAACAGGTTAAAAATATACCTCTCAAAAAATGCATTTATACTTAACAATACTGTAATGTTCACTTAAAAATTTGTTAAGTGGATAGATTTCATGTTAGGTATTCTTAACACACACGCCTACACAAAACTGGGACAGGAGGAAACTTTTGGAGGTGATGATATATTTACTAACTTGATGGTGATAATAGTTTCATGGATGTATATTATATGTCCAAATTCATCAAATGGTATACAATAAGTACGTGCAGGTTTTTTTGTATATCAGTTCTACTTCAATAACATTATTTTTTAAAGCATTTAGAAAGAAATATGAAAAAAATATTTTTTCATATTCAAAACATTAATTTTATTTTGAAATAATTTCAAACTTCTGAAAAGTAGCAAGAAGAATGCAAACAACACCTGTGTACCATTCACACACAAAACCTTTCTAAGTTTCATTTCAGTGGTTCTTCGTTACTTCTACTTGTACTACTTCCCATTTATTGATGGATTTGCTTATTTATATCTGTGTATTGATTCCTCTTATATTCAGTCTGTTAATGTCATCATCTAAATAAATGGTCAGATTGATCTCTGTTTGGCCAATGAGAACCCCTGAAAACTGGCTTATGCATCCTTTTATTATACTCCCATTTTTCTTTGATTCGTTCCTTACTATCTCAACAAGATATTTCTGGCTCGTATTATACTTGTTTGTGCCCCAGTACTAAACTCAGCTATTTCTCTAACAGTGTCTGGTGCTTTTTAGTGGAGAGTGGTACTTAGAAGTTGATAAATTCATTATTAATGTGATGTTCCAGTGTCAAAATCTTCTAATGTTTGTACCTTCATTTTCTGTCATCAAGAAGCTTAGTTTCCAATATCCTTAATATATTTATATATTTGTTAAATCCCCTTGAAGGATTTGAAGGCTGCCTTCACCACTTCACTCTGACACACAGTGTCTGCATGGCTGTCATTACTGTCCACGTCTGCCCACACTCACTGCCTCACTCACTCCACATAAACCCTATGCCTGCCTTCATTACTACTGCAGCCTAATGTCTTTTGGAGGCAAAAGAAGAGAAATGAGGAGCATTCAGGTGAAGAGAGGATTAAAGGCAGGAGAGGAGTGAAGGGGAGAAACAATGTTCATATTTTAAACTCCATTTATATTGTATTGTAGAATGCCTTGAAATATTCCAAACCGTGTGAGGTTTAGGTAACAAAAGCAGATATACATGTTTTATACTTATTATGCTCTACATATTGATAATTGAAATGCTACCATAACAAAACTTCCTAAAACATAAACATCTGTGGGGGAAAAAAAAAAGTATGTATCTTATACTCCAGACTGAATTTCTCAGGTATGACATTTTCTACTTAGAAGAACCGTTTATACTACATGTTAAAAAACTGTAAAAATGTCTTTGACTTTTTCTTGTCCAAGAAACACATATTACCAAAACCCCAACATTCCTCTGTAAACACAGCTTTCCATGATTCCATTATCTAACACTGGCAAGGTCTTAGAAATAATGACACATCCACTAGTCTTTAATAGACACATGATGAGCATAAGCTCTAGTCTCATCAGTCAGTGAACTAAATATAAAAGGAATGCTTTATAAAGTACCATTTAGATTCCAGTGTAATAGAGATGTAATGCATATGTCAAGTTATTGAGTTGTCAACTTAAATAGAAGCCAGTGTGTCATCCAGTAATTATTGCTATTTAGGCCTAAGGCATTGGTGCTAATATTAGCATGTGAGTGTTAAGTATGCAGAGTACAAAAGGGAAAAGATGAGCTTATATGAAGTAAATCCTAAAGAACTCATTATGTTACTAAAGGCCACAATCTATCCTTTAGATATGTGCAGATATCCTTTAGATATGTGATTTTCAAATCAGGAAACATTTTGTAAGAATATATGATCCTTGGGAGGAGAAAAGACAACCAGGTGCAAACATTTACCTGTCATTTTTGGAAAATGTTAGCATATTATCATTACTCTACATAGTTAAATTGCTTGTGAAAATCATCACAGATCTATCTGAAATTAAATTTGGTGTTCAGTTTTCTAGTTGCAACAATTTATTGACCGATATTTGCAACTGCACAGTTTTTTTGAAAAATCCCTGAAATAGAGCTTCATATTTAACTAATATTTAAAACCTAACCTTTAGCCCTATAGGACTCTCATGCAGCATTCCACCTGCAGAGGCTTGGAGATTACACACACACACACACACACACACACACACACACACGTACACACATACATATAAATATTAGGTCCCTCTTACAAGCAGAGCATCTAATTTAAAAGCACAGTCACTTTTAAGGTCACTCTTTCAAAGAGATAGATTGAAACCTGCTGTTTGTAAGTGTATTGTATATATGAGCAGTCCAATAAAAGAAAAGAGAGGAAAAAACCCACTCTGGCATCCCTTTCTGGCCCATTCCTAAAGAACATTAAGTAATAAAAGGATCCATGTGAAGATTACGATAAAATCTAGCAGGACCAACACTGTCTTTCCTAATTCTCTCTGCAGACAACAGAGTCAGCAAAAAAGATTGGACTATTTCCAAATCCTTTTAAAAGCACATACTCGCTAAAGCAGAAGGCATCTTTACGCGAACAGACACCAGCATGCACACACTTATACCCACCCTGGCCTGAATTTTATATTAATGGATTAAAACCACACGGTGCAGGACCACATTCTTTTAAAGGAAGGATCCTATGTATTTAACAGTAGGCAACACAAGGCAAAGAACAAGAAGGCAGAGTCCGCCTGTAAATAGTCAGATGCCGTTTGACTTCCTCTTTGGACTTCGTCCATGTTGCAATACATGCTCTCCAGCGGCTCAAATCCTCCCCTTCCTTCAAGGTTCAACTCAACCATCTTTTCCTCTGGGAAACCTTTCCTTTCTGCACCACAGTGGCACTAAGCACCCTTTTTTTGTCTAACATTTTGAGTATACACTTCTACAGAAACACCTACCACTTGTTTAAACGAATACCTTCTTCACTGAACTAAATCAGTGCAGAGCCAGTATCTTATGTCTACCTTCCGCATGCCTATCACATGGACAGTGGTTACAGTGAAGATCAGATTTAAGGCTGTAATTTTTCTCTTGGTCTTTACTGAGAAAAGGCCTCTACATTCTAAAACAGGTTTAGCTAGTTTTTTCTTTAGAGAAGTAGGTGGGAATTAAAATCAATCTTCATTTTTATTGCCTTCCCTCCTATTCTTCAGAAGCACCAAACACTAAACCACATAAAAAGGGCTAAAGAAGTTGTAACTACAAGTTTGATCTTAATTGTGGAGTGTAATTTGGAGATTTTTTTAAGAAAAAAATGAGAAGCTTCCTTTAGATAATCTCTCCCTACTGGTTTCCTGGTATTTGAACATATTCCTATAGCAATAGATATAGTTGTTCATTCCACACTATTAAAAGGATGTTCAAGATACAAAAGATGAAAATGCATATAGCTTTGAATAAATAGCCAGGTATTCAGTTACTATACTTATAGTCAGTGAATAACTGATTGGTAGTATATGTGTTTGAAGGTTGATAGGGAAAATGAGGCTAAAGAAGATTCTAGGTGTTTAAAGGAAGAAAATATTTCCACGTAGAAGCAGTCAGGTTGGTTCAGGGATTCTTTGCCTAATCATGTTTGATCTTAGCTTAGTAAGGACAGATCAACACTATGGTCAGAGATATTTCTTATGTTTTAGTAGTTTTCAGTACCGCAGTTCCTGAGGTCTAGAGAAAGATATTTAATACGGATTATATTGTTAGAATGCCACTGATTTGTTTCTTTAAATTTTTTCCAATCTTATTTTATCCCATTGTTATGGTGCATTTCCTTTCATTGGAAACCCCAAAGTACAAATTAATGGTCATTTATACACAACCTTTCTCTTGAAGGGCTTATTGCAGCAGAATGGATTCGATTATGTCTTTTTTGTCTTTAACACTTCTTTTGATATGGAGTTTTGTTGCTTCACAACTTTAAACTTGGTTAACAAGTATCTCAGAATTTTGCATATATATTCATTAGGGGGATTGTTCTGTAAGCATCTTTTTGGTGTTTTATGTTGTGTTTTGTTATAAAAGTCAAACTGATCTTATAAAATAAAATGAGAAACTTTTTCTAGGCCTGGGAAAATTTCAATAACATGGCGATTATTGTGTTTTTTAAAGGTTAAATGCCTTTTTTTTCAGTGATAGTGCTTTGAATTATTCCCCATTTCTTTTTTTAGTACTTCCTAGATTGAAGTTTTTTACTTCCTCTTGGGCCGATTTTGGTCATTTCTTCTTTGCTGCAAAGTCATATGTTTTCCCTGTGTTTCAGGTTCATTAGCTAGTAACATGTGGCAATCTCAATTTTTTAAAAGTCTCTTCTTTATGTTTCAGTGTTTTTAAAAATTTTGTATATATTTTCTCTCTCTTTTGCCTTTATTAGAACTTGAACAGGATTATCTGCATTTGTTTTACTGGTATTTTTGAAGAACAAGCTTTTAGATTTTATTATTCTTTCTATTATATTTCTATTTTGATTTCCTTAATTTTAAAGTTCATCTTTTTAAATTCCCTTTCATAATTTTTAATAATGAAACTTAAAGGAATTTTATTGAAGTATTTAGAGGCAAAACAATTATTATTTTCTATCTTTTTCATATGGAATTTGATACCTAATATTTAAAGGTTTAAGCTTTATGTCTACGATATTTCAAATCATCTTTTATATAATTTATAATAATGTGTATCTCAAATATTCTGTAACTCATTACAGAATAACAGAAATGTCAAACAAGCATAAACCTTTATATGTCAGTAACTTTTAAAAAATATTGATCAGTATGACATAACAACAGTTTTGTTTTGTTTTGTTCTTTTAATGCTGATACGCATCTGCTCACATAACATTCTCATCTTGATTGACTTATTTGTCAGGAATGAGTTCAAATGCCGATGCAAAGGTTAACCTTTTGGGCCCCTCTATTTAAAAATATAAGGTGACATCCCTTGACCTGTGCTTGGCTTCTTGTATAATTGTATAACAAGAATGTGTGAAAGATACCAACAGAAAAAGGAGGTCAGCTAGAAGAGGGGAAGGATAAGAAAGCATTTTGTAATTCACCACAATCTCAGTGCTATCATCTAATATTCCCTTCTGCTGTCCCCCCATAGAAACACCATGTCCCTGCCCCTCCTCCCCAAATCATACTGGTATAAATTATCTACTTTGGAATAAATGTAATTCTTATTTGCATAATGTTCTTTTTTTTAGGTCATTGTAATTAAAAATTATGTTGCTTTTTACAACTTTTCTGAAGTATAATTTATATATCATAAAATCCATCCACTGTAAATGTACAATTCAATAATTTTCAGTTAACTTATAGAATTGTGAATCACCACAACCAATTTGGAACATTTCATCCCTCCAAAAATTCCTTTAATCCTTTTTACTATCAATCCTTTTCCCCATCTCCAGCCGCAGGGTACATCACCTTTTCTTGAGAATTGGTGGGTCGTATATAAGTTTATATTTAACTTTTTTTTTTTTTTTTTTTGCAGTATTTGGGCCTCCCACCGTTGTGGCCTCTCCCGTTGCGGAGCACAGGCTCCGGACACGCAGGCTCAGCGGCTGCGGCTCATGGGCCCAGCCGCTCCGCGGCATGTGGGATCTTCCTGGACCGGGGCACGAACCCGTGTCCCCTGCATCGGCATGCGGACCACCAACCACTGTGCCACCAGGGAAGCCCTATATTTAACTTTTGAAGAAACTACTAACTTTTGAAGAAACTACCTAAGTGTTCCTCCACATCTGCTCAACCATTTCTCCACATCCTCAACAACCACTTGCCATTGTTGGCCTTTTAATTATAGCCACTCAAGTTGGTGTGTAGGAGTTTTAACTTTCATTTTACTTATAACTAATGACGTTGTACATTTTTTCATGTGCTCATTAGCCATTCACATATATTTTTTGATGAAATGTCTGTTTAAGTCCTTTACCAATTTTGAAAAATTCAGTTATTTGTCTTCTGATAAGTTAGTTGTAAGAAGTTTTTCTTTTGTTTTAAATACATCTTGTATACAAGTATTTTATCAAATATATAATTTGAAAATATTTTCTCTTTGTGATTAGTCTTTTTCTTAATGGAGTCTTTTATACACAAAGTTTTTCTTTTTAATGAAATCTTATTATTTTCTTCTATAGATTGTGCCTTTATTGTTGTATCTAAGAACAGTTTGCCTAACCCAAATAGTCACAAAGATTTTTTTCGTATATTTTTCTTCTGGAAAATATATAGTTTTAGCTCTTAAATTTAGGTCTACGATACATTTTAACTTCATTTTGGGGAATGTTGTGATGTAAAGATCTAAGTTCATTTTTTGCATGCAGATATCCAACTGCTCAAGCACCATTTGATATAAGAGACAACCCTTTTCCCCACTGAATACTCTTGGCACCTTCATCAAAAATCAGTTGACCTGGGCTTCCCTGGTGGCGCAGTAGTTGAGAGTCCGCCTGCCGATGCAGGGGACACGCGTTCGTGCCCCGGTCCGGGAAGATCCCACGTGCCGCAGAGCAGCTGGGCCCGTGAGCCATGGCCACTGAGCCTGTGCTCCGCCACAACGGGAGAGGCCACAACAGTGAGAGGCACGCGTACCGCAAAAAAAACAAAAACAAAAACAATTGACCATAAAGGTAAGGATTTATTTTTAAATTTCCAATTCTGTTTTATTGATTTGTATACCAATCCTGAGGCCAGTACCCTCAATGTCTTTTTTTTTTTTTTAAGTGCAAACCATTTTAAAGAAAAAGAGTTGTGTTCTGGACTATAGAGAAAATGGTTGTTTATTCTCTTACTGCACTTTGATTCTAAACTTCAAGTTAAGAGAAATATTAGTCAATTACATAGGTTTCCTGTAGAGGATTTCATTAATAATCTAGTAATCAAGAACAAATTGATCATGTTTGGATTTGGTTAGTCACCTAGCATTTAATCAATGGCATTCATTTGTTTTTATTTATATACCTATTTGACAGATATCTAGGGAGTACCTATTATGTACCAAGCACTGAACTAAGGTCTCAATACCGCATTGCCTTGATTTTTGTAGTTTTATAATAAGTTTTGAAATCAGATAGTTTAAGTCCTCCAACTTTGTTTTTTCTTTTTTAATATGATTTTGGCTATTCTAGGACCTCTGAATTTCCATATAAATTTTAGGATCAGTATCTACCTAAAAAAAAAGCCTGCTGGGATTTTGATGTATAAATATAGGTATTATACAGACCTATAGTATACTGATCTTTAGAAAGGGGAAATGAACCCTTTTTTATACTTTTTAATTTTGAATAGGCATTTACCTTTAATTGCTCCTTATACTAGTTTGAAAAAGAATTTTAATTGAAATCTAAAACTTAATTTAGTTCTTTGCCATAGCATTAGCAAACTAACAATAAGAGCATGACTTAATAATTCTTATCTCATAATATCTACATACCTAAAACACCATGATGTGATATGATACAAACAGCAAGAGATCAAGTGCTGGAGACTTTGGCTCAACTCATATTTGCCACTTACTAGATTTATGACCTTTGATAAGTAAGTTAGCTTCTTGGAAAATTGGCTTCCTCATATGTAAAGTTAGATATTGCCGTTCCAGCTCTATATACGCAATAGGATTACTCTAAGGATAAAACCAGATACAATGGAAAACAATTTCAAAACTTGTAGGAATACTCTGCCACTTATTCAGATGATTCTGGACAAATTACTGAATAAGTTTTTGCCTCTGTTAACTAACCTGAACATGAGAGTAATAATTGGCATTATTTCAAAGTCTGATTCACATAAAGATCTAAGCAAAGGTCTAGCACATTGTTAACACTCAGAAAGCATTAGCTACTTCTACTAAAAGTAATGATAATCGAAATTAAAAGTGTAATAAAATAGTTGATTGGGAATAATACTGGCCTACATCAGAGAATGTCTGAATATTACTTAGGCTCTCTTAAAATTAGTTGATGAATTTGAAGCAAATGATTTAAACTTTCCAGGACTGAGTATAATTGTGTGTAAGATAAGGGTAATAAACAACATGATCTCAAATATTTTTCTTGCTCTGAAATTCAGGCAGTGTTTTATTATTATAGGGACTTGGTAAATGAATATTAGTTGCATCTTAGTAAGTATTATGTATTAGCCTTCTCTCAGCCTTTACATCATTGCCAATGTCATTTATATATAATATACAGTGTTATTCTTTGCTTCAAAAAAAGGATTAATCTAGGGAATTATACTTAAAACCATTTCTTTGCTTTTGATTAATTTGGTTTTCTGCAGAACTCGTCTTAGATAAGTAAATACATAATCTGCTTATAATTTTATGTCACCTTGGTGTTCTTGTAACATGAATAATTCAATTGGAAAAATTCCTAAACTCTCCATTCTTAAAGGTGTTACTTCACTTATAACATTAAGACATTTCTCTAATAAAATTTCAAAGTGGAGCAAAATCCTCATTCTTACAGATGAATAAATTTATATACAAAGACATTTATCGCTTTTACTAATTCTTTTCCTTATACTGTAAGATGAAGAAAGTGGAATAAAAATTATTGATTACTTAAATGCCCTAGTCTGTGAATTGGAAAGGCTGCAGTGGAGTTCTAGGTAACAATGGAATGTGCCCAGTATGACATACTCAATGAATCAAATATTTAAAATACCACTGTGTGCTGTGTGTGGAAGCAAACTACATGAACTCTCACATACAGTCCTACAGTAAAGGTAAGGCTTGTAATATTTATTTTATTTCTTAAAAAAAATAAAGACAGGTGTCATTGGCGGCTTGAAACAACATTCATGCCTGTGCAACTACATTCTAATCACATTTAACAAATGACAAAAGCATTCTTTACCTGGAGTTTTTCACTTGATCGCTCTGTACCTTCTAGGGACAGGAGATAAACGAAGGAAAGCTGACACCTTCAGATGTTGTCTTGATTAGTGTTGACATTTTTATATTAGTGTTGACATTTTAAGTTAAATTAGTTTAATTTAAACATGAAACAGAGGATCAAGAAATATCTTTTAAACAAAATTTCACTGAAAGGTATATTGAGGCACCTCTATTACAAGTAGTAATTTACTTAATAGTAAATAAGTATAATTTGCTAGATCCCAAATTGCCACTGTTGTCCCACTCATGTAATTGTACTCTTTAATTTTTAAGTAAAACTTCTCAAATGCAGAGATTATAGAAAATACATGAAATTAAATCAAAATGTTTCCTTTATAGTTATGTCATTCAAACGGGCTTTCTATTCAGCGTTTCTGAATGAAAATCAAAAGGTGTAGAGTATGGCATGAGATAATTTTTATGCAAGTTGTCTTTATTCCTAAATCATCTTTAAAGATGATGCTTTAATAAAATTTTTTTTTAAAAAAGAGAATATAGTTTATAGGCAGACTACTTAGATTCTTTTCCTCTTTCACCTCAAATTATCTTGTGTTCTAAAGAACATGTGATCGTACTTTGTTTTCTGACACAGAAATACCTGAATTTCTAGTTTTCTTTACAGAATGAAAATAAAACCGAAATACATGAAAGTGCTATCATAATTAAGGGAGAATGTTGTTACTAAAACTAACAACTACATGTGTACCGCACTATAGTTTGAAAAACACATTTGTCATCTAGATAAGATCTAAGTGGACAAGTTGAAACATTCTCAGAAAAATGCAGGACAGGGTCATCTGCTGTGAGGATGGGAGTAAGAGCATACAAAACTGGAGTTGTCAGAAGGAAGTTCTAAAGTGGCTTGAGGTGGAGGAGTGAATGAATAAAGGTTACATGAAAATACTGATGAGCAGAAGTGCTGCTCTATTTAGAGTAAAGAAGTTCAAACTTGGAGTGAGCCAGCAAGTGCTGGAGGTTAAGAGGACATGGCAGGAAGCAGGCGGGAAAGGAAGGAGTTTCAGATTACCCATAATCTGCGTTTAACTCTTGCTCTCTGCAGAGCACAGAGACAAATGAAATTTAGGATATGAGTAACTGCTGGGGGTGGAGAAATGCCCTATTTTTCTCATACTGTAGTACTACTAATGTGAATCATTGTTACTTTTGTTTGGCCAGAATGAATTTCTGTGCTAAAACGAGATTTCAGAGATCATTTTGCAGCCATTTCAAACTCTGCTACCATACCACAAGCCTTTTTTAAAAAAAATTTATTGGAGTATAGTTGATTTACAATGTTGTGTTAGTTTCTGCTGTATAGCAAAGTGAATCAGTTATATATATATGCATATATCCACTCTTTTTTAGATTCTTTTCTCATATAGATAATTACCGAGTATTGAGTAGAGTCCCCTGTGCTATACAATAGGTCCTTATTAGTTATCTATTTTATACATAGTAGTGTGTGTATGTCAATCCCAATCTCCCAATTTATCTCTCCCTCCCCTTTCCCCCCTGGTAACCGTAAGTTTGTTTTCTACATCTGTGACACTATTTCTCTTTTGTAAATAGGTTCATTTGTATCATCTTTTTAGATTCCACATATAAGCAATATCATATATTTGTCTTTTTCTGTCTGACTTACCTCACTTAGTATGATAAGTTCTAGGTCCATCCATGTTGCTGCAAATGGCATTATTTTATTCTTTTTATGTTTGGGTAATATTCCATTGTGTACAAGTACTACATCTTCTTTATCCATTTATCTGTCAGTGGACATTTAGGTTGCTTCCATGTCTTGGCTATTGTAAACAGTGCTGCAATGAACACTGGGGTGTATGTACCTTTTCAAATTAGAGTTTTCTCTGGATATATGCCCAGGAATGGGATTGTTGGATAATATGGTAGTGTTATTTTTAGATTTTTAAGGAAGCTTCATACTGTTCTCCATAATGGTGGTGCCAATTTACATTCCCACCAACAGTGTAGGAGGGTTCTCTTTCTCCACACCCTCTCCAGCATTTATTGTTTGTAGAATTTATGATGATGGCCATTCTGACCAGTGTGAGATGATACCTCATTCTAGTTTTGATTTGCATCTCTCTGATAATTAGTGATGTTGAGCATCTTTTCTTGTGCTTTTTGGCCATCTCTATGTCTTCTTTGGAGAAATGTCTATTTAGATCTTCCACCCAATTTTTGATTGAGTTATTTGGGTTTTTTTGATATGGAGCTGCATGACCTGTTTGTATATTTTGGAGTTAATCCCTTGTTGGTCACTTCATTTGCAAATATTTTCTTCCATTCTGTGGGTTGTCTTTTCATTTTGTTGATGGTTTGCTTCGCAGTGCAGAAGCTTTTAAGTTTAATTAGGTCCCATTTGTTTATTTTTGTTTTTATTTCCATTACTCTAGGAGGTGGATCAAAAAAGACAGTGCTGTGAGTTATGTCAGAGTGTTCTGCCTGTGTTTTCCTCTAAGAGTTTTATAGTGTCTGGCCTTACGTTTAGGTCTTTAATCCATTTTGAGTTTATCTTTCTGTATGGTGTTAGAGAGTGTTCTAATTTCATTTTTTAACATGTAGTCATTCAGCTTTCCCAGCATCACTTATTGAAAAGAGTGTATTTTATCCATTGTATAGTCTTACCTTCTTTGTTGTAGATTAGTTGACCATAGGTATGTGAATTTGTCTCTGGGCTTGCTATCCTGTTGCATTGATCTATATTTCCATTTTTGTGCCAGTACCATACTGTTTTAATGAATGTAGCTTTGTAGTATAGTCTGAAGTCAGGGAGTCTGATTCCTCCAGCTCCCTTTTCCTTTCTCAGGATTGCTTTGGCTATTTGGGGTCTTTTGTGTTTCCACAAATTTTAGATTTTTTTTGTTCTAGTTCTGTGAAAAATGTCATTGGTAATTTGATAGGGATTCCATTGAATCTGTAGATTGCCTTGGGTAGTATGGTCATTTTGACAATATTAATTCTTCCAATCCAAGAACATGGTATATCCTTCCATTTGTATCATCTCTGATTTCTTTCATCAGTGTCTTATAGTTTTCAGAGTAGAGGTCTTTTGTCTCCTTAGGTAGGTTTATTCCTAGGTACTTTATTCTTCTTGATGCTATGGTAAATGGGATTATTTCCTTGATTTCTCTTTCTGATATTTCATCTGCAAGCCTTTTTTTGTGTTAATTTGTTTTCTGGAACATGGGGGCAGACTGGTAAGAATGGAAGCAAAGAAGAAAATTTGAAAAGACCTAGGATTGTTTGTGAACTAGTCAGCCTAGACAATAGGCAGAATGGGACAGATACATTCTGGGAAGACATGGTGCTACAGGAAAAAAGAAAATATCCACAGAGATCAATTCTAGGGTGACCAACTGCTGAATTTGCAAGTGAGGATGAGGGAACTTCCATTATTCAAGAAGAGAAAAGGGCTGTTGAGGAAAGCCAAGCCATTTAGAGTCAAGCAGTGTTAGTTTACTGTAGGGGGTTTTTCAAGAGAATCTCTTCACGTGAGATCTTGTTTTCTCTAGCTTTCATAAACCTTGAGCACTTCCCACTTAACTTCTTTTTGGAAAATAAAGGTAATGTTCAACAAGGTGGAATTGCAGATAAGAAAATATGTGGTCTAAAGAGGTAATACCATATTCCACAATTTGGTTACTCTTGTTAGTCTTGTTGGTATCGTTACATTTTTATAATGTGCCACGTACTATACTAAACACTTTCTGTGGCTCCGTTCATTTAACCCTCATCACAACTCTATGTGGTGGGTACTGTTATAATCTTTAACCACAGGGATGTTTAAGCAGGTCTTCCTATATCATATAGCTAATAAATAATGGAATTTAAGACCTGTAACTGGTCCTAGCTGATGAAATATGACTACAAATTATATGTATCACTTTCAGGTGAAGCTTTAAGAACTTGTTTTGCCACACTCTTTTGCCATACTCTCTTTCTGCCATTATTCCAGAAAGTGACTTTTATTGCTTAGGGAGGTGATGGTGGGGTGGGGGGCATGATGACACAGACCTGAATGTCCAGCCAATCAGGGGGTGAGAGGCATGAATGATTTGAGCCAGAAATCTACGTTTGTTGTTTTGAGCCTTTGAAATATAAGAGGTATTTGTTACTGTAGCACAACTTAGAATATTCTGACTGGTGTGATCCACATATTACATAGGTATATCCTAGGTCACTTCACATTTTTGAAGTACTAATTACTGGGCTTCTCATTTTCTTTCTGCAGTGTTCATAGTTTCAATGTTTAAGTACTTCATTAATGACATCTTTCTTCCTAATCACTAGTTCACAGGTCCTTATGGTTAAAAGAAACTAAGGAGACTCACCCTTGCATTTCAAACTGTCCAAAATTGACTAGCAAACTATTTGGGAAAACCTGTCCTACCTCTTTTGTAGTGGGAGAAAGGAAGCTGTAATATATTTTAAATGCTGCCCCTATTATTTAAAAAGATTTTAATGGGCTTCCCTGGTGGCACAGTGGTTGAGAGTCCGCCTGCCAATGCAGGGGACATGGGTTCGTGCCCCGGTCCGGGAAGATCCCACATGCCGCAGAGCGGCTGGGCCCGTGAGCCATGGCCGCTGAGCCTGCGTGTCCGGAGCCTGGCCTCTGCAACAGGAGAGGCCACAACAGTGAGAGGCCCGTGTACTGCAACATAAAAAATTTAAAAAAAAAAAGATTTTAATTATTTTTTTCTATGGCAGCAAACTGGTCACTATAGCATATGTGTCTTATAACATATTAATATTCTACCCCACACTGAAGAGTTTCATGAACATATCAACTTGGATAAGGAAAGTAAGAACATGTTTTTAGCGTATAAAGCTAAGCATTTGATTATATGAAGTCTATATCTCCAAAAGGGTGAAGTGGAAAACTGTATCTCTTACCTGCTTCTCCCCACCTTACTTTCTCCTTCACCCTTCTCTCCTCTCCTCTCTCCCAAAAACTACAGACTTTAATGAACATTTCTTTCATATTTTCATGTAACACTCTATCAGATATTCTTTCTGGCCGTAACTGCTTGAGACTTTTGTTTGTTTGTTTGTTTATTGCTATTGTTGTTTTAATCACTTCATGCACACTTGTAAGTAGGCTACATTATGATTGCAGTTGAACTTCCATTTTCCTAGATGTAGTTGTATACTCTTATAACACCCAGTTCCATTATTTTGCATGCCATAGGCATTAATATGTATTTGTTGAAATTTCTCCAATTCCATCATTTGTTAATTAGCACTTTGAGAGAAGTTGAATGGTTCCTGCTTTTCAGACTCTTAAAACTGAATCTTGCATTTTCAGATCAAGTAATATGACATTAAGGTGCTTTAAGGCTTTAAAGTATAACTATATGGAATAATTGTAATAATTAGTATGATAGCTGTTTAACAGATGCACCTTCAAATCCAGTGACTTAACCCAATAAGAGCTGTGTTCTCTCTCAAGCATCAGTTGGTACTGGTCTTCCTGTTTGGCTGAGGGAGAGGATGTTATGTTTCATGCTGACATTCTGAGTCCCAATTTAACAGTCTTCTACACATGACTTCCAAGCTTGCCTGAGTATCCACATCCTATAGGCAGGAGAGGGGAGAACATGAATGATTTCACATCAAGGCTTTTGGAGCTAGGCCCTTAAATATAATATGTCATGCTGCTTGCTGTTAGGAACTCAGTCATATGACTATAATTAACTACAATGAAGACAAGAAAATGTAACCTAGGAAGAAGTTAACCATTCTTTGCTATAGTGTTTTATTATTACTGTATTTCATCAAATCCATAATTTACGTTTCTTTTCCTTTTTTGCCAACTTTGGAATCAAGATGCATCCTAACATTTAAAATGTTATAGACTTTTATTATGGCTTAATTGGCAATATCTTTTTTCTTTCTTAATAGTACATCAAAAATAATGAATTTGACAATTAATAATGTCATATTTTTCAATTAAGTATGGTAATATCTCAACAACTTCCCAAGAAAAATTAAGTTTTTAGGTAGTAATTGCAAATATTTGCTAAGTACTAAGGTGCTGTAAAATCTGACAATTTAAAAATGTTAATCATGCTAAGTAATACCAAATGGATTGTTTATACCTTTTTACTCTTTTTCAGAGGACCATTGACAATAAGTGCCAAAAATCAGTAAGTTTACCCATTGAAATGTGAATTAGGAACATAAAATACTGAGCAATTCTAAGGAGCAAGGCAGTCATATATACCCATAAAAGTGCCACACTTTAAAGAATATATTGGATTGATATACATTTCTTGAAAAGTAATTTTGCAATCTATGAAAACTCAAACACATAATATAGTTGGAAGAGGGATATTTAATATATCTTGCTAGGTGTCTTGTAATAAAATGAGTCATATCGAGAAACTTACAATCTAACCATATTAGTTACATAGCTTGGAAGACTCCAAAACAGTGAGGAATCAAGGTACTACATTTTCAAAATAATAATGCCTTTTAGCCCATTTCCATTTTGGGCTTATGGTTTTTGTGTTCACAATTGTTGAAGTATTTTTGAAAGTAATTCTTTTTTTTTTTTGCGGTACGCGGGCCTCTCACTGTTGTGGCCTCTCCCGTTGCGGAGCACAGGCTCAGCGGCCATGGCTCACAGGCTCAGCCGCTCTGCGGCATGTGGTATCTTCCCGGACCGGGGCACGAACCCGTGTCCCCTGCATCGGCAGGCGGACTCTCAACCACTGCGCCACCAGGGAAGTCCTGAAAATAATTCTAAAAAGTCTAAATACAAGAGTAGAAATGTATGTTTACATTAAATATTCCTAATTATTATGATGAGGAAAGGGATACATTTAGTGGAGTAAAATGGTTAATATTCTAGCTCATTTTTTGAAAATCTTTATTCTAACTTCAAACATTATGGGTCATATTTTCTAAAAAATATCCTCTGAAATGTTCATTCTTAAATCATTGACAAAAGAAAAAATTTCCTTTCTTTTAAACTAATGTTGAGGATTTTTTCTCTCCAGTATTCTTGATAAAATAATTTTTTGTCTTAAGTTGAATTTGATGTAACCTATTCTACTTTATGTAGAAATGCTTAAAAGAATCCAAGCAGTGTTATGTAACTATCATCTTTCCATATTAAAAAAGAGTGCTAAGTTTGGGTATCAATGATGCTATAAAGTATTTACATTAGCTTATGCTTTCTTACCCATTAAAACACCATCAGAGGGCTTCCCTGGTGGCACAGTGGTTGGGAGTCCGCCTGCCGATGCAGGGGACACGGGTCCGTGCCCCGGTCCGGGGGGATCCCACATGCCGTGGAGCGGCTGGGCCTGTGAGCCATGGCCGCTGGGCCTGCGCGTCCGGAGCCTGTGCTCTGCAGCGGGAGGGGCTGCAACAGTGGGAGGCCCGCGTACAGCAAAAAAAAAAAACCAAAAAAAACCACCATCAGAATTTTTAATTGAAATAAATATGACTGATGAAAACTATATGAAAAAAAATTCCTATTTCTGTACTGTCTTTTCTTCTTTCATATGTAAATATTACTTATTTTTTATTTTCAGTGGAACCTTTTTATAAGCAGTATTGCAAAATATATTCATCTTTAATATATTTATCTACAAAAATGAAAAGTCACAAAATTAGATGAGAACTCTCATGTGTTTAAAAAATTGTCACCTTTATGTGAAGAAAATTCAGATTTGTTTGACATTATCTTGGAAATGGGTAAATGAATATAAATTAGCTTACTTTTTTTCCATTGGTAGTCCAGATTCCAGAGTGTACCGATTTAGAAAGGCATTTACCCTCTAAATAAACTAGAGGCTGATGGTCCATCCTCTAAGTGTTAACCTACAGCTAGCTACCTATGCAAACTTCTAATTTAGCACTTCTCATTATCGAAAATTTCTATTTTGTTGTCAGCCTCTCTCACTAGACTCTAAGTCCATTGAAAGTGTTTCTGATGCCCAGCATAAAATAGTCACTCAAATGTTTATTGAACTGAATATAAGCTAAGTGAGTAGAATTGTAATTAGAATGTTGAATGAGCTGTTTGGGGGACACATCACATGCTTTTGTTTATGGATGACAACTTTTGTTTTAGAAACTGAGTGAAAATCTGGTGTGTTAAGTATGCTGTACATGGACTGATTTCACTTAACACGTAATCCTTCATATTGCAAGAAACAGAAACTATTTTACACTTTGAAATATTTCACACTGAGCAGTTTCTTATTTTCTTCTTTTGTATATTAACATTGGAGGGCTTCAAGGCTCAAACCAGATTTGAAAAATTGAAGTTCCACTATCAAAAGATATTTAAAAGATTGAGCTTGTTTTCAGCCATACCAAGCAAAAATGAATCAGTGATCTAATCTTCACACACAGTTTGACATCACAGAAATAGGAGACATTCTTACCATGAGTCGGGGTAATTTGGGGGTAAGTCATTTAAACTTTTACTCTCCTTATTTTCTTAAATATAAAATGAGAGAAATATTATCTTCTCTCTCTCTCTCTCTCTCTCTATTTCTCTCTCTCTCCCTAGCTGCTGTGGGAATGGAATAAAACAGTAAAATAAAGACATTAATTGTAAAAACACCAAGATTTTTTCAAAATATTATAAGCATCAATAAATAATAGTAACTTTATTTCATATTTACCAACTATAAACTTGATTCCTCAAAAAGCTATTTCTAATATCCTCCGTAACACACAGCTTTCACATTTCTGAGCTAATTACTGTACTATGTGAATAATTGATAAAGATTAAAAATATTTCTGGACCATCCAAGTTCAGAGTTTTTAAGAGAAGTAGGATATAAAATTGCTGTACTTCAGCCTTCTTTAAATTTTCCTCTATTTTAAAGAAGTTTCCTTCAAGTCTTACTTATTTCCATAATAAGAATGTACATGTATTTTCATGTGTTTCTAGATAATATCAACCAAGAAAATAATTACTGCCTCATAGAGTACATAGGAAGAAAATAATCTCACTGGTACTGAAGTTTGAGCAATTTCATCAAAAGCAATACTGCTAATACTTGATGGCAACAATCAAATATTTAACATATGTATCTTCAGTGTATTCATTGGAAGTTATCAGATGAAGGCAGAAGTAGTGTTAATAAACAGAATAATCCTCCAAGACTTAAGTGTTATTAACAGGATTTGGAGAGCTTGAAGAGCAAGTATAATTCCATATATAGGATCTGTTCTTTTTAGCTACTCAGGCTGGATTCCCCATGTGTGTTTTGGCACTCTATGCCGGAAGACATGTCACAGGCTTCAGTTCCAGCTCATCTCCACTTATTATCACTAGACTTGTCAACCGTATGAAATGACCCCCTCATGCGTACCATGTAACATAAGAGAGGAATGTATTGGAGAAGTTCAAAAGCTACCACCTCAAAGAGCTGGTTTCAGTTTCTACTCTACTCTTTTCTGCCACATCCCTACGTTAAACCTTCTCTGAGGCTGTTGCCTTATTATACTTAGTATGTATATGGTCCATTTCTATTTCTTATGGGTCATTTAGAGGGATGTGTTCTATTGTGGAATATGCCCTGTGTTCTTCGGTTGACTAGCTGTCAGCACTTCAATCCTTTTTCTGCTGTCTTATATGCAATAGAAAGTAAGTGGAGCTTTAAAATTGAATTAAATGCATAGAATAGTTAATGCAGTTTTATATCATTCTCATATTTCTCTTCTTTTGCTCAATATTTACATTTTACTATTAGCTTAAGAAAGTACAGATTCAATACCATATTCCCTGTATCATTACTATTCTTATTTTTCCTTGTTTGACAGAGAAGTCGTCTTTCCTTGTTAAAACAAAACACAGAACCTCCAAGATTTAAAAGAGAGAGGAACCTCGAGATTCGGTGTGGCAACAGACCCAATAGCTAAACACATTTAAGCTCCTCGATCTGTTGCCCACCAAATCTGGAGACACCTTTTCCTCTCCTGAGTTGTCAAGTTTCTGTATTTTGTTTTAAAGAAAATGACTCTTGTTAGAGATTCACTGGCAAATTCTATAGGTCCCATCTTCAAAATACATCCACTAGATATAAGCTACGTGCAGTGCCTGGCACATAGTAGGTGATCAAAATATTTGTAGACAGGAAGAATGACTAAATTACTAAATCCAACTCTAGTCATCTTTTCCAATGTTATGCTTTTGGTCAGAGCTCTGTATTGGTCTCCTACCTGTCTCACTGCTTTCAGATATTCCTGGTAAATATTGTCCTCAAAACAGTAGCCATGGTGACCCTTTGGAAGTGTTTTTGCATACTGTCATTCTTCTGTCTAAAAGCCTCCAGCAACTTTTCATCTCAGAGTAAATGCCAAACTCCGTACAATCAGCGAAATGTGGCATACAGTCTAGTCTCTTATTACCTATCTGACCCCTTCTCCTACATTCTGCTTCACAATCACCCTGTTTGTTTTTGGCTCCTTAGATGTGCTCCAATTCCTTATATTTGCTCTTTGGCGTTACTATTGCCAAAAAATGTTCTTCCTTCAATATAAGCATAGGTTGTTTCCTTAGCTCCATCAGGTCTTTGTTTAGAGATTTCCAGGGAGGCTTTCTGTGGTAGATTACAGATTAGATATATTTGCTTCCTCTCCCCATCTCATCACCACAAGAGACGTGTACTTTTCCTGCCTCCTTGACTTTTGGCCTTTGCCATATAAATTACCCATGGAATATTACAAGACTGTTCCTGCTTGAAAAACGCTTCCAGTGTCAGACCTGCCCTTTGTCATTCCTGCTGCAAAGATGAGAGGATATGTCCAGGCTGGTCCACTGGTCCCAGGAGGAGAATGACAAACACATGGAGCAGAGCCAAGTTATCCCACCTGGCCCAGCCACCAGATTTGTGAGCTAAAAAATCTTTATGGTTGTACCTCAGTGAGGTTTCTGTGATTGTTTTTACTTAGCACCCTTGTGGCAATAGTTAACTGATTCACCTACTATGATCAGCCTGTTTAAAATTGAGTGTGTATAAGATATAAAAGCCAGAATGAACAGATGTTTTTGCATCATGCCATCTATAAAATTCTCTTCAATTCATTGACTATTTAAGAATTTAGTACACTACTTTTTTGAGGAAAAATGCATCCTACTTGCATGATTTTCCATGAGAATTGAGAGTGCTTGCACGACTTGCTCATGCCTTTGTGACCAATCAGAGCAACACTGAGAGCAGATGCTTTGGATATAATTTCCCATTCATCTTAGCTTTCTCGTCACAATGTTTGATTCTTGCAGTTGCCTGAACAATTTCCAGAGTGAGATTCATTGTATAAGCTTAAAGTCAGGAATTTTAGCATTTAGAATAAACAAATGCATACAGATTGCTCCTGCAGAACAGGCTTTGGGCCCAGAAATTAGAGGACTCTAACCGTTCTCTTGAAATCTTTAGTTATCTCAGAGCTTAATAAAATAAGCTCTTTCCAGGCATTCCATACATTTCTTTGTCCGTAGTTCACCAGCCCTTATCCACAGTTCTCTTGGGTATTCTTTTTAGAACTTAATATTTAAACATGGATATAAAAAGAATTTGCAACATGAGATTTAGCTGTGTGTGCAGCATTTTATTTATTTTTTACATATGGTTGAGAGAGTTCATAGCTTTTTATTGATAGCCTGTTATTGCCTAAGTGAATCACTCAGGAAGTTCAGATCTTATGTTTCACTCATGTGGTTCTCCAGTTTTTACTCCTTGTATCCTGAATAATTTAAATTAAGAGGCTTCATATTGTTGCTCCAATGGCCTGCTATGTTTTGATTGATTAAAAAGTTTTCATTATAAGAAATATTCCATTAATATATTCACATATTTCTTTGATTAAGAAGGAAATGTCTTAAAAGTATTTAAGTATTATATACTTATATATATTTAAGTATAAAAGTATTATACTTAAATATATATAAGTATAAAAGTATAAATATATATAAGTATAAAAGCATAAAAGTATTTAAGCCTTTTAAAATCCATGTCTACCAAACCTAACAAGGTTCTATTTTTCTTTTTATTATACTGTCTTATTCTAAGAAAATTAAAGTGAAATTGCTTTAATTTATATATACAGGTATATAGATAATTTCCCATATGGATACATATCATAGAGAATACTGTACAATCTGTTACACACTACCATTTAGCCAATAGTTGATTAAGTATATTTTAGGTGAAAATACAAAAGCAGAGAGAAATAATAAAATGGTTCGAACAAAAAACTCATTTCAAACTTGTTTCAAATTGCCAGTAAAATCAAGTTTTATATTAAAACATGTATTCTTATTCAAAGGACAACCTAAAAAAAAGTTTTATTTTACTGTCTATCAAAACTTTTCTTCAGCTATTTTCTTTGGTCAATATTAAAACTTTATTGTGTGGTTATTACTTATGAATGTATTAATCTATTTATTACATGGCCTTCATGAAGAAAATAGTTAACATTTTGTTCTGCTTGTTTTCTGTTAGTTCTTTTCAACTCTTGATAAGTTTATTTTCCTGTTAAGGAGCATGCTGATAGAAAAATGGGCTTTGTGCTGATTTCCAACTGGAAAATGGATAAAGCTCCTCCTTTAATGGTCCGCATTTGAACCTATGGGTATTGTCTTTAGTGAATGGCAACATGCTGTTTAATAAGTCATCATATCAGCAGCTTCACTGCAATGCACCACACTGCAGGACGGCTCAGTAGCTGACGTTTCTCTTCTACAGGCTTCTGAGTTTACTGACTAGGTTGTGCTGTCAAACTCAGTTTTGGAGCCCTATTAAGATACACATACACAGAAGCACTAAGCACATTGCTCTATCTGTCCTATACTTTTTTTTATCCCTGTGGTACGTGTGTGTGTATAAACATAATGGATTTATTCACATACAGTTAATCAAATTTAAAACATTAAAATATTTAGATTTTGTCATTTTGAGATTTTGATATTTTTAAATTGAAATATAGTTGACGTTCAACATTCTGTTAGTTTCAGGAGTACAAAATAGTGATTCGACATTTAAATATATTATGAAATGATCACCACAGTAAGTCAGTAACCATTTGTCCCCGTGCAAGGCTATTACAGTACCAGTGATGATGTTCCCTATGCTGCCCAATGAGATGTTTGATATTTTTAATGGCTAATTTATAAGATAACATTTAGACCAAATCACATGTTAAAATACAGTGGATTTGTGATCAGTTAATGATTATGTTGAGATATGAATTAGAATGACCTGAACAAATGTTTTTGATAGATAATGCAGGATAGCTAAGAGGCAGCTCCTCAATCATCTTTTATTTGCATACCCAGGGGTACATTTTAAACTTTGTATTTCTCAATTTCTTCCCTGCACAACCTTATAGGGTTTTAGTAATAATTAACTGGGTTAATCCACAAAAGCACTAAGTGTAAAGCAAAGAATGTGTTGAATGAATGTGAGCTAAACTGGTTAATTGGCTTTACTCTTAGATGAACAAGAACTAGGGATAAGCCTAGGAGTGTCTATTTGTTGAGACTCTTTCTAAAGAGTAAGATTTCATCTTTCTCTATATCAGGAACAACACGTCCCTCAAAATACTTGGGTATTAGGTATAGAAATGTGTATGTCCACTGTTTGAGATTTCACAATATTAGCATTTATGGTTTGGGATGTTCAGTGAGACAAAACAGTACTTATATTATCTATGGATTCCTGGTAGTTCAGAAGTATAATAGCAAGGGAGCTAAGAATTGATACAATGATAAGTCATTGAATATTTATAGTTGGAAAAATATGATGTCTTGACTTATAAAACACTATTTCTCAACAGTGTGCAGTTAGTTGTCATGTAACTCAAAATAGGCTAGGTTATGTTACAGTAACAAGTAACCCCAAATATCAGTGTTTTAATTCAAATTGCTTGCTCATGTTATATGACCAAGGAGTGCCAGCAGGGAGAGAGGGGCGTCTAGAGGCTCATTGTAATCATTAATGAGCCCACAATGATGGATGCTCCTTCTGGACACATGCTTCCATCATCATCAAATCATGTAAAGGGAAGACAGCAATTCATGTACATGTTCTGAAAGCTTCTGCCCAGAAGTAAAACATGTTGCTTACGCTCGTGTTTTATTGGATAAAGTAAGGCACATTGTCAGGCTTAATTTCAAAAGGAATGGAGAAGCATCCTACCAGATGTTAAGAAGGAAGAGAAAATATTTCTTAATAGCCCTGATAACTACCAAAGTTACTAATTAGTATTTAAATTCCTAATTACTTTTTATCATACTTATTTTTTAAATCAATGAAAACTAAACATATGATTATTATTATGTGAGCATTTTCCAAAAAAAAAAAATCAAAGGACTCTTTTTTCATAAAGACTAGGTATTAGTAAGACTTTTGTGTGTTTTCCAAGCATAAAGAATCACTGCTCCAGTGTGTCCAACAGAAAGCCATGACCTTGGTTAAAAATTAATAATGGTCCAAGCTTTGTGACTCCAGATTCTTGGATTTTTTCAGTGATTCAGAATGATCAGACTCAAAATATCTGGCTCATATTAACCAAATTTATAGCGTCTGATTCATAAACTAGGATAGTTCATTAATTAATAACAAGTATTGGTCAAGACAGATGTAAGTTTGCTGAAAAGGCAAAATACATAGAATACCAAATTATAGTTCAAGGATTGCTTAGTGAACATGGAATCAAAACATGGCATGTTAGATTACATCAGTGACTGAAAAAGTTATATGTATAATATGCATATGTTACATGTTATGATAGCCAGATGTGTTTGTCAATACTACAGAAGTATTTCTATGATACAGACTGTACTTTAGGTTCATGGGTCAAGGTGTCCTCCCCATTAGACAGAGCCTTTGTTTTCATAATTGCAGTACAGATAATGGAATAATAAACTTTAGTTAACATTTTTTTCTTTAATCACAATTCAGCTTTAATTCCAGTCATAATTTTCTGAGTTTATATCTAGTCACCTGGAATTAATGTTTATGTAATTTTTCTGTCACATATGCCTTGTGTCGTCTCAAACCTACAGATATTAATATTACTGCCACTGTAATACCTATTGTTTACTAAGTGCCTGTTATGTGTTATGACTTTACATATTTTATATCATTAAATTCTCCCCATAACTCAGTGATATAGGCATTATTTTTATTTTAGAAATAACGAACTTAGGAATTAGAAATATTAATTGATTTTGCCCCTTATTCACCTAATGAGAATTTGGCAAAGCAGCAGCAATTTAAATGAAAGTCTGTGTGGTGCCAAACCACACTCATCCCAATATATTTCACTGGCTCAGTTCAGTTTTAACTATTCTAAATTTCATTAAGGGATGATCTAAACTTCCATTGTTGTCACAATCCACATACTTCTTTTACTGTCCACAATGAACAACCAAAAAGACAGACAGATGGCTGAGATGACAGTATGATAGTCAATTTTAAGGAAGAGCTAATCATGTCTATAGTTGATCCCTCATTCCTTTTTGTCTTATAGAAGAATTTTCTTCCTTTGAGTATTGTTCTGTTATTTGAGGGTTTCCATATTCTCCTCCAGCATAAATTTTGATCTTCATTGAGCATCTGAGGTACACAGAGATCAAAGTTTCTTCACTGATTGAAGTTTAACTGTGGTCAAAAAAATTCTAAAAGAGAAAATTCTAAAAGAGAAATTAAAATCCCATTTAATCTTAACTAAAACTACTCACTGTGAGGTAGTTATTCTATCTACTAAAAAACTGAAGAAGTAAGAAATAAAGTCACTGCCCTCATCTTTCACTTCCATCCTATTTCAGAAAGGCCACAACTCAGTCAGGAGATAAAGAAGATATATGCAGTCAGATCTCTAGCATGCTGTAATATATGGATGATGGCCAAATAGGAAAGAAAAAAAAATCCACTTCCTCAGAAACTCTATAGAGTTCTCATTTTCTAAACAAAATTAGTTTTCTAATCGATTAATCAATTAGCATTTGCTAACAATTTCTGTGTAGTTAAGCAACATATGATCCATTCTTTAAAACTGCATCCTCATAGTCATTCTAACTCCATGCATAATTAGTCATTTAAATGAATGGTAGATGGACTCAGTCTCATGCAAACTGGTCACTAGATTTTTTAATGTGACAACACATGCCTCCCCAGGGCAAGTACGGGAGATCATTCTATCTGAATTAATGTACACCATCAAACATGCTCAGCATCAAAGTTTGTATGGGGGAAAAAAAAAGAGTAAATGTGGTAAAGAATTGTTCTGGAGAAGATGCAACTTGATAGGCAATTTCAAATATATGTGGTCTGTATACCCTCAGTAACCCAAATTCTGGGAAATGATTAGTACACATTCCAAGAAATTGCAAACTTTTAAGGACACTGAAATGACCAAGATTGAGTTAGAATTTAACCCTGAATCTCTGAAAGAAAAGGGTGGGTACTGGGGGGATCATTTCTTTTTCCATCTGGAGTTCTCTATCTGAACTATAACCACAGCAAACTGGCAAAGCCCACATATTCTGTCCAGTTACCACTGTTTAACGAGCATATAGTACACACAGAAATGGGGAAAAAACCTGATAGAATAATTATAAAATGTACATTTCTTAAACATCTAAGCTCTTCATAATTCTAAAATTAATATGAAATATATCATTAGGTATAAAAGTTATCCTTCATAGTTGTGAAAAAAGAACTAAAATGCATTGACTATTATCAGCTGTTTTATTCAGAACTCTGTCTGTAAAATTGCAAATATTCTCATGCTTATGATATTTGTGTTCAGTAATTGTCCATCTATTAATATAAAGTGCTGATAAATAAAAAAGGAAAATCAAAATAGCAATTCAGTTACCATTTCCTTGGACCACTTCTTATTGTGTGGCCTTATTCCTGTTTAACGTTAATAACAGATGTGGCTTTCACCTCACCCATCATAGCGGGAATTTCCTTTCATGTGTCATGTTGTTGTCAAGTTTTCATCACCGTTATCTTCTTCAGTATTCCCCACAGATGGACAGTACTCTAATCCTTGAAAAGCATCCAATCTGGTTGTTTAGATATAGACACGTTTTAACATTTTCATTTCAAAGTGAATCATGTTGCCAGATTTGCAATATGCCTGCTGGGTGAGTTAGGGTGTGTCACAAAACTTGGTGTTTCAGGATCCAGTTCTGTAAAGTAGTTATTGGTATTGATTTGTTCTCCAGGAAATGTGATACATCTGTGTAAAATATTATTCAATTGATTTGTTATGTGAAAAGGTACATCTCGCCATAAAAAGCACTTCCTCAGGGAAATGAAGCCTTCCGTGGTTGTGAGACATTTTCTTAGCACTGCCTTAAACACAACTTTCAAATATGTATTCTCTTGTTCCCTTCATGTTCAGCGTGCATTTCCTAAATATTTTGGCCATTAAAATATTTACTATTCTGTTCACAAAGAAGAAGACATGAAAATAAAGAAACAGAAATAAGACATGATTCTAAGTTTCAAGACAGTCACAACAGAGGAGATAGCAAAATGCAACGTAGATAAGAAATTATAAGAAATTAGCGCAAAATATTGTGTTTGTTGGATTCATAATAGTATAATATTTAGTCTGGCTCACTAAAATAGATTTAAGTGGTTACTGCAAATATATAGTGATACCTGGTGATATAGCCAAAGGAGATTAGTTGTGGAAAAATAAGGGCATAATAATATATTAAAGCCAGGATAAAACGGTAGGTATGGTGAGTCATAAATGGTTGGAGTTTCCCAGGAGATAAAACCAAAAAGGGAGAGACCTTCAAGATGGCAGAGGAGTATGACATGGAGATCACCTTCCTCCCCACAAATACATCAGAAATACATCTACATGTGGAACAACTCCTACAGAACCCCTACTGAATGCTGGCAGAAGACCACAGACTTCCCAAAAGGCAAGAAACTCCCCACGTACCTGGGTAGGTCAAAAGAAAAAACAGAGACAAAAGGATAGGGAAGGGACCTGCACCAGTGGGAGGGAGCCGTGAAGGAGGAAAGGTTTCCACACACTAGAAAGCCCCTTCGCGGGCGGAGACTGCGAGTGGGTGGTGGGGAAGGACGCTTCGGAGCCATGGAGGAGAGCGCAGCAACAGGGGTGCAGAGGGCAAAGCAGAGAGATTCCCACACAGAGGATCGGTGCTGAGCAGCACTTACCATCCTGAGAGGCTTCTCTGCTCACCCACCAGGGACTGTGGGGGCTGGGAGCTGAGGCTTGGGCTTCGGAGTTCAGACCCCAGGGAGAAGACTTGGGTTGGTTGAGTGAACACAGCCTGGAGGGGGCTAGTGCGCCACAGCTAGCTGGGAGGGAGTCCGGGAAAAACTCTGGACCTGCCTAAGAGGCAGGAGACCATTGTTTTGGGGTGTGTGAGGACAGGGGATTCAGAGCACTGCCTCAACGAGCTCCAGAGACGGGCGGGAGCCACGGCTATCAGCACGGACCCCAGAGATGGGCATGAGACACTAAGGCTGCTGCTGCCGCCACCAAGAAGCCTGTGAGCGAGCACAGGTCACTGTCCACCCCTCCCCTCCCAGGAGCCTGTGCAGCCCACCACTGCCAGGGGCCCGTGATTCAGGGACAACTTCCCCGGGAGAACACACGGCGCACCTCAGGGTGTTACAACGTCACACTGGCCTCTGCCACCACAGGCTCGCTCCACATTCCGTACCCCACCCTCCCCCCTGCCTGAGTGAGCCAGAGACCCCTAATCATCTGCTCCTTTAACCCCATCCTGTCTGGGTGAAGAAGAGACACCCTCAGGCGAACTCCACGCAGAGGTGGGGCCAAATCCAAAGCTGAACCCCAGAAGCTGTGAGAACAAAGAAGAGAAAGGGAAATTTCTCCCAGCAGCCTCAGGAGCAGCAGATTAAATCTCAACAATTAACTTGATGTACCCTGGATCTCTGGAATACTTGAGTAGACAACGAATCATCCCAAAATTGAGGTGGTGGACTTTCAGAGCAACTGTAGACTTGGGGTTTGCTTTCTGCAACTAATTTGGTTTTGGTCTTATGTTTATCTTAGTTTAGTATTTAGAGCTTATTATCATTGGTAGATTTGTTTATTGATTTGGTTTTTCTCTTCCTTTTTTTAAATATATATATATATATTTTTCCTTTTTCTCTTTTTGTGAGTGTGTATGTGTATGCTTTGTGTAATTTTGTCTGTATAGCTTTGCTTTTACCATTTGTCCTAGGGCTCTGTCTGTTTTTTTTTTTTTTAATAGTACAGTGGATTTGTTTTTTGTTTTTGCTGCATAATGATCAATGGATCAATCCAAAAAGAAGGCATAAAAATTGCAAATATTTATGCACCCAACATACGAACACCACAATACATAAGGCAAATGCTAACAGCCATAAAAGGGGAAATCGACAGTAACACAATCAGGGTAGGGGACTTTAACACCCCACTTTCACCAATGGACAGATCATCCCAAATGAAAATAAATAAGGAAACACAAGCTTTAAATGATACATTAAAAAAGATGGACTTAATTGATATTTATAGGACATTCCATCCAAAAACAACAGAATACACTTTCTTCTCAAGTGCTCTTGGAACATTCTCCAGGATAGATCGTATCCTGGGTCACAAATGAAGCCTTGGTAAATTTAAGAAAATTGAAATTGTATCAAGTATCTTTTCTGGCCACAATGCTATGAGACTAGATAACAATTACAGGAAAAAATCTGTAAAAAAATACAAATACATGGAGGCTAAACAATACACTACTAAATAACCAAGAGATCACTGAAGAAATCAAAGAGGAAATCAAAAAATACCTAGAAACAAATGACAATGAAAATATGATGACCCAAAACCTATGGGATGCAACAAAAGCAGTTCTAAGAGGGAAGTTTATAGCAATGCAATCCTATCTCAAGAAACAAGAAACATCCCAAACAATCTAACCTTACACCTCTAGCAAGTAGAGAAAGAACAGAAAATCCCATAAGTTAGCAGGAGGAAAGAAATCATAAAGATCAGATCGGAAATAAATGAAAAATAAATGAAGGAAATGATAGCAAAGATCAATCAAACTAAAAGCTGGTTCTTTGAGAAGATAAACAAAATTGATAGACCATTAGCCAGACTCATCAAGAAAAGAAGGGAGACTACTCAAATCAACAGAATTAGAAATGAAAAAGAAGTAACAACTGACACTGCAAAAATACAAAGGATCCTGAGAGACTACTACAAGCAACTATATGCCAATAAAATTGACAACCTGGAAGAAAGGGACAAATTCTTAGAAAAGCACAACCTTCCAAGACTGAACCAGGAAGAAATAGAAAATATAAACAGACCAATCTCAAGCACTGAAATTGAGACTGGATTAAAAATCTTCCAACAAACAAAAGTCCAGGACCAGATGACTTCACAGGCGAATTCTATCAAACATTTAGAGAAGAGCTAACACCAGTCTTTCTCAAACTCTTCCAAAATATAGCAGAGGGAGGAACACTCCCAAACTCATTCTATGAGACCACCATCACCCTGATACCAAAACCAGACAAAGATGTCACAATGAAAGAAAAATACAGGCCAATATCACTGATGAATATAGATGCAAAAATCCTCAACAAAATACTAGAAAACAGAATCCAACAGCACATTAAAAGGATCATACACCATGATAAAGTGGGGTTTATCCCAGGAATGCAAAGATTATTCAATATACACAAATCAATCAATGTGATCCACCCTATTAACAGAATAATGAAACCCATATGATCATCTCAATAGATGCAGAAAAAGCTTTCGACAAATTTCAACACCCATTTATGATAAAAACCCTCCAGAAAGTAGACATAGAGAGAACTTTCCTCAACATAATAAAGGCCATATATGACAAACCCACAGCCAACATCATTCTCAATGGTGAAAAACTGAAACCATTTCCTCCAAGATCAGGAACAAGACAAGGTTATCCACTCTCACCACTATTATCCAACGTAGTTTTGGAAGTTTTAGCCACAGCAATCAGAGAAGATAAAGAAATAAAAAAATCCAAATCGGAAAAGAAGTAGTAAAGCTGTTACTGTTTGTAGAGGATCCTAAAGATGCTACCAGAAAACTACTAGAGCTAATCAATGAATTTGGTAAATAGCAGGATACAAAATTAGTGCACAGAAATCTCTTGATTCCTATACACTAATGATGAAAAACCTGAAAGGGAAATTATGGAAACTCTCCCATTTACCATTGCAACAAAAAGAATAAAATACCTAGGAATAAACCTACCTAAGGAGACAAAAGACCTGTATGCAGAAAACTAAAAGACACTGATGAAAAAAATTAAAGATGATATAAACAGATGGAGAGCTATAACATGTTCTTGGATTGGAAGAAGCAACATTGTGAAAATAACTGTACTACCCAAAGCAATCTACAGATTCAATGCAATCCCTATCAAACTACCACTGGCATTTTTCACAGAACTAGAACAAAAAAATTCACAATTTGTATGGAAACACAAAAGACCCCGAATAGCCAAAGCAATCTTGAGAAAGAAAAATGGAGCTGGAATAATCAGACACCCGGCCTTCAGACTATACTACAAAGTTACAGTAATCAAAACAGTATGGTACTGGCATGAAAACAGAAATATAGATTAACGGAACAGGATAGAAAGCCCAGAGATAAATCCATGCACATTTGGTCACCTTATCTTTGATAAAGGAGGGAGGAATACACAATGGAGAAAAGACAGCTTCTTCAATAAGTGGTGCTGGAAAAACTGGACAGCTACATGTAAAAGAATGAAATTAGTACACTTCCTAACACCATACACAAAAATAAACTCAAAATGGATTAAGTTAATCTAAATCTTAGGCCAGACACTCTACAATTCTTAGAGGAAAATATAGGCAGAACACTCTATGACATAAAACACAGGGAGATCCTTTTTGACCCACCTCCTAGAGATATGGAAATGAAAACAAAAATAAACAAATGGGACCTACGGAAACTTAAAAGCTTTTGCACAGCAAAGGAAAACATAAACAAGATGAAAAGACAAGCCTCAGAATGGGAGAAAATATTTGAAAATGAAGCAACGGACAAAGGATTAATCTCCAAAATTTACAAGCAGCTCATGTAGAGCTCGGTATCAAAGAAACAAACAACCCAATGCCAAAACTGGGCAGAAGACCTAAATAGACACTTCTCCATAGAAGATATACATATTGCCAACGAATACATGAAAGGATGCTCAACTTCACTAATCATTAGAAAAATGCAGATCAAAACTACAATGTGGTATCACCTCACACCAGTCAGAATGGCCATCATCAAAAAATCTACAAATAATAAATGCTGGAGAGGGTGTGGAGAAAAGGGAACCCTCTTACACTGTTGGTGGGAATGTAAATTGGTACATCCACTATGGAGAACAGTATGGAGGTTCCTTAAAAAACTAAAAAGAGAACTACCATACGACCCAGCAATCCCACTACTGGTCATATACACTGAAAAAACCATAATTCAAAAAAGAGTCATGTACCACAATGTTCATTGCAGCTCTCTTTACAATAGCCAGGACATGGAAGCAACCTAAGTGTCCATCGAGAGATGAATAGATAAAGAAGATGTGGCACATATATACAATGGAATATTACTCAGCCGTAAAAAGAAACGAAATTGAGTTATTTGTAGTGAGGTGGATGGACCTAGAGTCTGTCATACAGAGTGAAGTAAGTCAGAAAGAGAAAGACAAATACCGTATGCTAACACATATATATGGAATCTAAGAAAAAAAAATATCATGAAGAACCTAGGGGTAAGACGGGAATAAAGACACAGACCTACTAGAGAATGGACTTGAGGGTATGAGGAGGGGGCAGGGTAAGCTGTGACAATGTGAGAGAGTGCCATGGACATATATACACTCCCAAACATAAAATAATAGCTAGTGGGAAGCAGCCGCATAGCACAGGGAGATCAGCTCCGTGCTTTGTGACCACCTAGAGGGGTGGGATAGGGAGGGTGGGAGGGAGGGAGACACAAGAGGGAAGAGATATGGGGACATATGTATATGTATAACTGATTCTCTTTGTTATAAAGCAGAAACTGACACACCATTGTAAAGCAATTGTACTCCAATAAAGATGTTAAAAAAAGAAAAATTTTCCTACATTTATGAATAGATTCCATAGTCTTATGGCAAACCTACATAAACGCCAGTTGCTACAAATATGCTTTGGTAAGAGTTTGGTATCAGAAAGTTCAAGGTTATATTCTCTAGTGAAAACCTAGAGAATAAATATAATATGTTGTTTATCTAGGGCATATTCTTTTTTTTTTTTTTGCTAAGCGGGACTCTCACTGTTGTGGCCTCTCCTGTTGTGGAGCACAGGCTCCGGACGCGCAGGCTCAGCGGCCATGGCTCACGGGCCCAGCCGCTCTGCGGCATGTGGGATCCTCCCGGACCAGGGCACGAACCCTTGTCCCCTGCATCGTCAGGCGGACTCTCAACCACTGCGCCACCAGGGAAGCCCTAGGGCATATTCTTGATCTGCTGGTAAAGTTAGTTGATAGCCCCTTAAGTAAATTAAGTTGTCAAAGCAGCACTGAGACTGGAAAAGAAAAGGCAGTTGAAGGTTATAAGTTATTGCCAAGGTCTTCTTCCACAAGGGGTTCAAGGATAATACCAAAGATGAACAAATGAATGATAGTAGTCTTGAAATTTTCTCATAATGTTTGGCTGAATTAACACTATCCTGACACATTTCCAAAGCATTTATTACCAATATCTCAACATGCATAAAAAGGCATTGCATACATAAAATGCCTAATGTTAAGCAATTCAACTTCTAAGATATTTCAACATGTACCACCAGACAATAACAACAGAAACAAACAGCAACATTTACCTGCTACATTGGTTGTTTGATGTAAACAGCATTGAAGACTTATACCAAGAATTGTTAGTTGTATTTCAGTCTTTTCTTTTGGACAATATACATACCTATTGTACAAATATACCAATAGTCTGTAAGGACATTTATTTATAAAACAAAGATGACAATATTTACTTCATTGGATTTGTGAGAACTGAATGAGATTCATTATATAAAATAAGTGATATTTGGTACATATTGAATTAAGTTATTTTCCTGACCCTCTGCTAACTATTCCCTAGGTCCCATTAAGTATGCCTCATCAGATGCAGGGTAAGAAACCAAATATCTTTTATAGTGCTGTGTCTTGTTTGTTGTTCTGAGTTCTTGTCTAGTCTCTGTCCCACTGTCTTAACCTTCAATCTGGCTCCTTTGCAGTTGATGATATATATGTTTTGTTTCTAGAATATGGATTTCCTTAATCCTCACTGTTCTGATTTCATCTTGAATCTAATTTCTCAATACAGCCCTCTTACATATGAAATGAGTACGACTTTAATAAGTTAGCCGTGAATAATATTGTAAAATATATCAATGTACTAAGCATATTGCTTAATGACACATGAGAGGAGTTTGAGACATGTACGTAGCACTCATTGTTTCAAGAATTAATGTGTTGTGATATGAAACTGTTTGTGGACATGTTTTAGGTAAAGCTTTAGGCTAGGGACTTTAATGAACAAAGGTGTGTGGATAAATAAACAGAAATCAAACAATTAGATAGTAGTAAAGCCCACCTATAATGACATAATAAATAACATTGCATATACTATGATGCAATGGGATTTCAGAGGAGGAAAGACTAACCAAGAGTAGAGCAAAATAAAGGGATTTGCAGATGAATATTTGACTTGGAGCATGCAAGTAAGATGCTGATTATGAAGAAAAGGTAAAAGTTTATATTCCACTGGGGAAACAACCTGAACAGCAAATCGCAGTAAGAATAAATTTGGTAAATATGTGAAAAGTAGATAATAATTCTGTTTTAATCATTCTTTCTTCATTCTTTGATTCATTCAGTCAGTCAACAAATATTTGTTGAGTGAGTACCATACCAGCCACTGTTCTAAGGGCTAGTCACTCAGCAGGATGAAACGAACTCCTATTGTAGCGTAAATGAGGAGTGGAGAGACAATGGCAGCTAGTGAGAAATATTGCTGGATATACAGGGCTGTAAAACCTAGCAAATAAACCTTTTTTTTTTTCCTTGTTTCTTTGCTTAAATTGTTTTGTTTGCTTAGACTGCTAGCCTCTTAATCATCACTGGCTACCTTGCTTGTTTATTGCTACTGGTGATTAAAATCTTGCTTAGGGAGGCCCTGTCTAAATACCCAAATACACCTAGGTTCTCCTGATCTTGCAAAACTGTATGACTGTTTTCCTTAAGACATCACATTTGTTATTTTACATATTTTATATGAATATTTTTTATGTTTTCCTTATTGAACTGTGAGTTTCATGAGGGTAAGGACAATCTAATTTTGCTTCTTAATTCCTAATGTAAGAGATCATTCAGTTAACCTTTATAAATTAAAAAAAAAACTCAGACCTTATAGAGCAGGCAAAAAGAGAGCTATTACAGTCCCTTTAATTAAAAATATTCAAGTCTTCTAGGTCCAGGAAAATTATATTGTAGGCCAAAATTCATCATGGTTACATTAGCAAAATCACTCCTGGTATTTTCTGAGAATTTAAGATAAATGGAAATTAAGCAGAGGTAGTAAATACCTCAGTTTTCAAACTGAAAACCCGAGTAAAATTCAAAAATGCCTAAGCCATCCTAGATTCTTTACTAGGTTCCGAAGCATATGGTTTATGTGGTCTTAGGAATGTTGAGAATGCTAGAAGCCAGCATGAATTCACTAGGAACAAACCATGTCAAACAAGCCTCGTTTCCTTTTTTGACTGTGTTATTAGAGTCCTAGGTCAAATGATTGCTCAATACAAAGGCAGTAGTAGTTGTCAAAAATCTCTCATGACATCCTTATGGATAAGGGAGATAAATGTGTCTGAATTTTGGAAGAGATAATGATTGAATAACCTGAAGAATTTGTATGGTGGATTCCAAACTGGGTGATGTTTTTTAATGAAGCTGATGTGTTTAGTTTTGTATGATTCAACATTTTTACCTATAAGGAAAAGAAAAAAATACCAATCCTAATTGCATTTGCAAATGAAAAACTATGATAGTGACAGTTTATATAATGGGTAGTAAAATCAAGATGGATAAAGTGTACACTCAGCAGCAGGAAATGCAAAGAACCATATTTGAATTTTAAATACAAATTATATAAATATATATGTATCATATACAAATATAGGTTAAAAATTTGATTTGTGATCACTTCACATGAAAAAGCCTTGAAATTTTAATTTGTCACAGGCTCAGGGTGCACCTGCAGGGAAATCGAGTGGCAATAAAAGCAGCAAAGAGAAGATAAGAGTGTAGGGTCCAGAATAAACTGAGTAAAGTCTCAGTTAGACTTTCACTTCTAGACATGATAGAGTAATAAGAAATAGACTTAACCTCCTGCTATAAACAACTAGAACATGTGAGAAAATATATGAGACAACTCTTTTAAGACTTTGGACAAGAGACAGCAAAAATCTGATCTTCATGAGAAAGAAAACAAATTAGGTGAGTCCTACAACCTCCCTGCCTTTCCTCCTAGACCCAACTCCTAAATTATAGGTGCAGAATAGAGGAATTTAAACCGTGAGAAGGTGAAGATTAGAATTTGGTGAGTCTTATGTGGCTGTAAATTGCAAGGTATATTTTCAGAAAGAAGGGATACATGCAGAAAAAAGGGCTTTTGAAATCTACTTTTGGACGCCTTGAGTCTTTGCTATTAACATCCTCATTTGGAGACTGAAATGTCATAAGGCAAGGCAAAATATGACAGGAGGTTTGTACCAGAAAAATCTTCACTGCTCACAAAAGGTGTGAAGATATTTGAGTTGTCACGAGATATTGGAGAACCCTCAGAGACTGCTCAGTACTCAGTGAAGACCCTAAGTCATGCCTTAATAGTTGAGATGTGTTATCTTTCAAATGAAAGTTACATTAAACCTTCTCTAAGAAAGCTTAAAAACAGGTCCTCAAAGGATCAACTAGAAAATAACTTAGATATCTGCCAAAACAAAGCTCATTTCTCTAAAATGAAAGACAATAAAATCCAGACAATTGACATTATAAAACAATGCCTAACACACTACCCAAAATTACTACAATTTCCAAAAGGCAGGAGAATGTGATTCATATGAAAACAGAAATAAAGGCAATCATAGAAAAATCAGAAGAAGTGGTAAATAGTCATTTTAAATATAAACAAGTATTTAAAGGACAACATGAACAAAATGGGAGAATGAAAGATGCAAAAAAGAACTAAATAGAAATTTTATGTAGGAACAGTAATAATTCTAAATATAAAATTGTGTAGGATTAATATCATATTAGATATTGTAGAAGAAGAATGTAAGTGGACTTGAAGACGTGGGACTGGACACTATTTAAAATGAAGTACAGAGAGATAAAAGACTGAAAAAAAATACCCTTATGACAGGTGGGATAATATTAAGCTACCTAACAAATATATAATTGCAGCACATAAAGTTAAAAAAGAATGGGAAAAAAAATTGTGGAAATAAGTAAGGGCTAATTTTTTTTCTGAATTAGAAAAAAATAATAAATTCACAATTCAAGAATCTCAATGAATTCCAAATAATAAACACAAACCCACAAATAAAACAAGATTCATAATAATCAAATTGCTGAAAACCAGAATAAAGAAACACAGCAGCAGAGGAGAAAATACACTTTATGCACAATAGAATAACAATAAGAAATACAGCTGACTTTTGTGGGAAATTATGCAAGTCAGAAAAAGATAATAGAACAGCACCATTAAAGTGCTCAAAGAAAAATTTTAAAAATCAGCCCAGAATTCTGTATCCAGGGATAGTATTTAAAAATAAAAGTACTTAAAAAGAAGAAAACATTTATGTAAAAGTACATAAAACCTTTCTTAGACAAACAGATGCTGAAGGAATTTATTTCTAGAAGATTTACAGTACATGAAATATTAAAGAAATTTTAGACATAAAACACAGAAGGCAAGTGATTAGTCATATCAGATGGAAACTTGGGTGTATACAAACGAATGAAGAACACCAGAAATGGCAAATATATGAGTAAATAAGTGATTTACTTTTAAATTTTATTAAATAATGTTTTCTTTAAAGCAGAAATTATAAACTATTATAAGTTTTATAATGAGCATGGAAGTAAAATATATAATGTTAATAACACAAGGAATGTGAGCAGGGAAGTGGGAACATAATGTTTAAAAGTCTTTCATTGTAAGTGAAGTGGTATATTATTCCTGGAAGGTAGATGTGATAAACTAAAGATGTGTATCGAAAGCCCAAGTAACCACTAAATGAAGCAATTAGGAGATATAGTGTAATACTTTAAAAATATATAATCCAAGCAACTAAGGAATATTTGAGAATCGTATATCTGATAAGGGGCTAATATTCAAAATATATAAAGAACTCATACAACTCAATAGCAAAAACAAACTAACAATCCAGTTTTAAAAATGGGCAGAAGATCTGAAGAGACATTTTCTAAAGAAGACATATACATGGTCAACAGGTACATGAAAAGATGTACAACATCATTAATTGTCAGAGAAATGCATATCAAAACCACTATGAGATATATCACCCCACACCTGTAAGAATTGTTATCATCAAAAAGACCACAAATAACAAATGTTGGTGAGGGTGTGGAGAAAAGGGAACCATTGTACAGTGTTGGTAGAAATGTAAATTCGTGCAGCCACTATGGAAAACAATATGGAGATTCCTCAAAAAAGTACGAATAGAACTACCATATCATCCAGCTATCCTATTTCTGGGTATTAATCCAAAGAATACAAATACATTAATTTGAAAAGATACATGCACCCAATGTTCATAGCTTTATTTACAATAGCCAGGATATGGAAGCAACCTAAATGTCCGTCAGCAGATGAATAAATAGAGAAGATGTACATATGCATATATGTATATATATATATGATATGGGAGTATATACAAAAATATACAAAACCTCTGCAATTTAATAGTAAGAAGATAAACTACCCAATGAAAATTTTGGCAAAAAGTTTGAACTTACACTTCACTAAGGAAGAAGTACAATGCAAAGGCTAATTGGTCGTTAGGGAAATGAGAATTAAAACCATTTGCAGTGTCATAAAGTTAAAAATACAATTATCATATGAGCAAAAAATTCTACTTCTGAGTATTTACTAAGAAAAATTTTATATATATATCCACACAAAGACTTGATATCAATGTTCATAGCAACTTTATTCATAGTAGCCAAAACCTGGAAATAACCCGAAGGTTCATCAATGGATAAATAACTCAGCAAATTTTATATATATCAGTAGTTACAACAGAGAAGTATTTAGCAATAAAAATAAATCATACTAATGTAGTCAACAGCTGATATAAACATACACTCTGGCATACACCACAGCATGGGTGAATATTAAAAATATTATGCCGAGGGATAAACAGAAACAGAAAAGTTCATAATGTGGGATTCTATTTATATTAAACCATAAAATATAAAACCATAGCAATGGAAAGGTCAGTGGTTGTTTGGGGCTGGGCATAGGGGGACAATTGATTGAAAAGGTACACAAGACAACTTCATGAAATGATGGAAATGTTTTGTATCTTGATTTATGATAGTGGTTATATAGGCATATACATTTGTCAAAACACATCAAAATGTACTTTTTTGATGTTGTCTTTATTTAGATAAAGTTTTTTTAATGCAAAAAGAAAGACATTTTTATAAAGACCTCAACTAGAACTCTGGAGTCATACAGATCTGGGTTTGAATCTCAGCTCTGCCATTAATGGCAGAGGTAATTATTCTCCTTGAACTTCAGTTTTTTCATATGCAAGGCAGAGATGATCATGGACCCTAACTTTTAGGGTAATGGGAGGAATAAATGAAGCACTACATGTAAAGTACATAGCATAATGACTGACAAGTGTATGGTATACATGTTCAGTGTATGATCTCATACTTTGAAGGACTTAGACTTATCCCTAAACTACCTTCCAACATATTTACAAGTAAGAAGGAACTAAGTTCAGCACCTCAGATTTTATTTGTTGGATAAACTTGACTGTACTCTGGAGTTTTATTTGTGTTCATTTGAAACATTTAATATTTTTCAAGGGAAATATCTGAGACATCCTAAGGAGCCCCTCTCATCAGATCCATAGAGCTGCAAATTACTTTTGTACATAAACAGGAACGTGGCTGTGATAAGATAGGAAAAACTTTCCCGGTTGTAGCATAGTGAACTCCAAAGGAGCTCTGCCAGGAAGCTATAGTTAGTTGTAGGATACACGAAAATTATAGTATGTGTAAACAAAGCGCCCACCCAGAAAAATCAAGTGCCCGTATGTATTTGGTTGGGATACTATGAATTCAAAATTTTAAAATGGGCTGATAAATTCTTACTGATTCAGAATAAATGGAAAGTGATGCAGCCTGTGATGTTCCTAATATGCATGCAGAGAGGTTTGTGCAATGGAATGTTGAAGTGACTATGACTCGTTTTGCTGTTTTCTACATGTTGAATTTTGTCCTCAGATATTTAGAAGTATTAATTTTATCTTTTCAGAGAGAAAAAACTAGATAGTTCTCTGATGATACTGCTTAAGAGATGAAGTTTAAGTTTGGATGGCTTTTTATTTATGTACATTTGCTACCAACATTTATTGAATTTTGTGATTAAGAAGCAGCTGCCTTCTCCATACTTTAGTGCTATTTTGGTGTTTTTGATTGTTGAGTCTAATTTTATTCTTAAAGTATTGATCATATAAATATTAAAGAATATATTTCTAAGTAGAAAGATAAATTAGATCATATTTTGATATGATCAAATTTTATAGCTATTTATATTTTCAAAGGAAAATCAGAAGGATTTTTTTCGATGGAAGAAAAATAGTTGTTATAATTCTGAGGTACTTTTGACGTCTTATATTAAGTCAACCAGCTTATACATGGTGGAACAGTTATTTTTGGAGCCACCTTTTGTGGAATTGTTGTATTCTGTTTGTTCAATGGGATTAAAAGATTTAGGGTTCTCTATATGTTACAGCCAATGTATGTAGTAACAGTTCCTTAAAAGTACAGGTTTGTGGAGAGATGAGTATATATTGTAAGATTTCTTATTTTTTAACTCAATAAAACATGAAAATTGAATCAATGAATAATAATTGGCTGCTGAGGAAAAACTAGTAACAAAGTTGTGTCATGACATAATGAAAGGTATATAGGGAATTAACTTTCTAAGTATTTCATTTGTTTGCTTGCTTTATAATTACTTTTTCACGTATTATTCGTTTCTCGATAAACACTGTTTCAAATTGTACTGCTATTAACACAATCCTACCTAAACGTAAAATAAGAATAAAATATTTTTATTTCTTTTGAAATTATAAAACAAAACTGATTAACAATATTTAAGGTATTATTTACAAAATAGATTGTCTCTTTAAAAATCATAGTTATGTGCAAAAAAATTAGTAAGATATAAAAAGTTGTTGGAAAATAAAAGAACTGTCATAATAAAAATGAGAGTAGAAGATCAAGGAAACTGGGAAAAGTAAAGACATGCTAGAATGAATCTGTCTAATACCTAAGAATAATTAGACTCTATTTTATGACCTTCCTTAGATTTAATATAGAATGTTTGGCTCATTTGTTTTGTTTCCTGGGACTCTGACATCACTTAGACAATTTGTTATTCAACTGATATGTCTGATCCTTTCTGCAAACTATAAATATCTGTGTCTCTGCATTTAATGCATAATTTTGTGCTCCCCCCAACCCCCCCCCCCCCAAAAAAAAACCCTGTCCTCTAGTGTTTTTTCCCTCTGACCTAGAATTTCTGTGGTGCTGTTTTTCTTTAGATTCAAGTATAACAAAGTGTTTGCAGTGAAACTAAATATTCCGTTACAGAAGAGTTTGAACTTTTAAAAGATTGACATAGCTGGGTTTGAAGACAGTAATCATTTATTTATTCATCACATACTTAAGGAGCCACAAATATGTGACAGGTACTGTGCTAGGCGCTAAGAATATCATGTTGAGAAAGTAAAGAATCATTTACGTGATAGATTTTATTTGGAAGGCTATCCGAATTTTTTTTTTAAATGTGTTAGAGGGAAATTATTCTCTGAAAACTCTCTACGTAATAGCTATTTATGAATCATAAATACACAAAGCTTTTATTTGATCTGGATCAAGTAGTTGATCAAAATATTAAAATGTTATGACCATAAATAAAGAAAAATAATTTTACAAAAATCTAAATAACATTATTCTAATTCCAGAACAATACATGATATTAAAAATAGTGTAAAAATGTGCAGTTATAAACAAAGTATAAAAAACTTTAGTTTTTATTCCATAATGGTTACAGTTATTATACTGCTTTTCTAATAACAAGGAAAACATAACAACTTAAAATATATGAAGCATTGTGCTTTAGATTATTTATTTTCAGGAAAGTTGGCATTTTACACAGAACACTGTATATTATTTTCCTCTCTCTTACACTGATATTTTTCCTGAGAAATCTTGGATGCTTTCATCACAACTCTCTGTCTTGCAACCCTTTTCAGACATATAAAATAAGAGAACACACTTGGGGAAAAAAGGAATTTCTCAAAACTCCCTAATGTTTCACATATTGGGTTACAGAGTATGTATATGTGCTCTTTCACTTCCTCATCTGGGAAACAAGGTATGAAGTAAGTAGGATGACTTTACTGTGAATTTATGTTACAAGAATCTAATCATCATGGCAGATTGTTAATGACTAATAGCTTTTTAACCTGCCTTATGTCTATACAGCCACAGGATCAGGTTAAGTTCACTGAAAATTTCATGGTTTTAGCATTTAACATTAAAGTTGGCAGTGAAATATGAATATTTTTAATGCCACTTTTGGATTGAAGGAAACACACATCATAAGAAACGTCCTGTGTTTAATTTCTAATTCATTCCACATCACCAGATCATACTCACTTTTAATGTTTCTCAAGTATTTTCTGTTCAGAGGAGAAACATTGGGGTTAAAAATTAATGTAAAGATCTTTTCTAGTGAAGCAGTGTGCTTGAAGGAAATCACTAGAGATTAGCTGGATGATTCTAACTCATGACAAGGGGTGATCTTGACAGGAATACGATGACCTACCCTCCCAAAACATCTTTAATAAGAAAAATGTGTGCTTGATATCTAGGGAGAGAATAGAGCATTAGAACAGGAGATATAAATTCAGCAAATCTGCTTACTCTTTTCCTCCTTAGGACCAACTAAGACATCTTAACTACCATAATTTCTAGAACACCCCAAGCCATAGATACACACATATTGAAACTGGCAGGAGCTCTAAATATAGAATTGCACTCCACAGTGATTCTAACAATGGATTTCAGTGTACATTTTCATTCCTTGAAATCTACAAAATTCTTTTCCTGGCATTTGTATGTTTGTTACTTGGACTTAGTGAGTCTGACCTATGCAGAGAAGGATTTCAGGGGATTGAATATCTGTTCAGGGAGAGCAGCCTGGCTTAGTAAACTAAGAATCAGAAGTAGTGACTACCAATTGCATAGTGATTTGATTCATACTAGAGTTAACTGCAAGAAAGAATGTATATTTTCCTTATGAATTCTTAGAAGATGTGTTAATCTAGTCCAGAGTTTCCTGTAAAGTTAATTGCCCCGTGAAATATAAGAAATTCTGTAATTTTATAATATTTATAATGCTGGGCAATTTCAAATAATTATTTGAGCATTCAGTTAATACAAACCTTCATATCTCTGTGAGTCAGCATTTTCTTTTTATTTAAAAAGAAAGATTCCTGAAGACATGTCATTTGTTTAATGTAGTATTATCCTTTGCTGGTTAGACGCTGTCACTATTTATTTGTTTATTTATTTAAATGTCTGTTCAGACAGACTCCTTTCTGTGTACTCTTTAATTTTGCTTGAATACTGAATACCATTACAGGGTATCTGTCTAAATAAATAGTAGTACAGTGAATTGAACGTGGTCCAGTTTGCATATTGACTACAAAGATGTGGTTGCTTTGAATCACATGACTTTTACAAGTTGCAAATGTTTTCTGACTTCTTTCTGACTCACTGAAGCTTTTGTGAATCCAACCAAATGTTTCTTATCCAAAAGGGCAGTCAGTGCTTATAGAAAGATGACAAAAGGTGAATGGGTAAAGTAGTTGCCTTGGGAGAACTCTGAAGTAATTTCTTAATGTTTCAGCAAAAGTCCCTTTGGGTTATCACCCACTTTTCTACCAACATTCATCCTTCAACACACACACACACACACACACACACACACACACACACACACACACACACACTCTCACACTTTAACACAGGAATCAGATAACGATGTATCATTTTTTTCACATCGAATCATATTTGTAAGAGTACTATTTTTAAAAGAAATTGAAGTCAGCAAGATTTCAGTCTCTATCCACTAAAGTAAATTATAAACTTTGGCAAATCTACTTCTTAAACAGTTGCATAGAGAATTTCCAAAAAGAAAATTACTTAACGGGATTTTTTTTTAGCAATTATACAAAGATTAAAAAGCTTTTGGTTTCTCATTATATTTTTAGAGAATATATGGTAAACCTTGAGAGACTGCATGTAAGTTAATGCAGTAATTGTTGTAGTTACTGTTTGTCTCTACCGGAGCAATAAAACAGCAGTCACAAGTACAATAAATGGAGTTGTTAATTATACAACTAATCTCATGAGTACACTTTCATAATATGGAAAAATATATGATATTAAGCGATTAAGTTAAAAATGAAAAGTCTTGAAGGACTTTATTAGTTTTGTACATTAACCCACTCCCCCAGAAAGATGTAAATATATATAGTTATGTTATATTATTCAAATAGCCCTCCATGCTACACAATGGAAACTTAGTAGTATGGAGAGCTTAGTTTGAATAAATAAATAAATAAATAAATAAATAAATAAATAAATAAATATATCTTAGTCTAGAAACTTAAAAATATCTAAACAAGAATAAAGTTCGTCATTTTTCCTGTGTGACACTGAGGCTTTTGACCCATGACCATGAGGACATGACCTGAATTGTTTTTCTAGTACAAGTGATGAATCCCTCTGCAAAAGAAACATATTTTCCTGGCCAGAATAAAGCATCCTTGGATCAGAAATAACTGCCATGTTTTTAACAACTGAGTTAACTGAATAACAGAAACAAGGTGTAAAGTTTTGGAAGTTAACAAATTTCTTACTTAAAAATTAAAACTTCACTAGCATTGGTGAATGGGGATTAGAGACTTGTTGCAATCAAGATTTAAATTTAGGTGTCCTAGCCAACAAGAATGTTATTAGTGCTTATTCCTGAAATTTCCAGCCTTTTTCTGTAACAAGCTATGGTGTTTTCAGTAATGCCATGTATCAGGAAGTTTTCAAAACCAACAATATTTAACTATGAGGATTTAAAGTTTCACATGCTTTATGAGTATTAGGTAGAGAAATTAAAACAATCAAATACATGGAAGCAGGGAGTCATTGTCAATATCACTTGTCTCCAGGAAATATACCATAATATTAGCTATATTTCTATAACCCAGGAGATTAAAATCTATTGGGGGAAGAAAAAGAAACACACATGAAAACACATAATAAAAGATGGCACATCTCTTGGTATATGTTTCTGGATATGTTAGAAGTAGAAATGGAAGAGAACTAACAAAGAGATTTTTTAAAATAAAGGACTCAGGCATTCCTTTACATCATTCATCACTGACTCCATTAATATGTCATTTATAAAAAATTCATTAAACATTTATTGGGTTCTGGATTTGTGCCAGGCAGAGTGTGATTACTTAGGATACTTAGGTCAATAAGACACAGTCTCTGGCCACAAGAAGCACATAGTCAAAAAGAGAGATAGACAAGCAAACTCCTAAAGTTGCAGTGGAGATAGAACAATCCAAACAGAGGAGCATATACAAAGGAGAGAAATAGCAGAGAAGGGGCCATTAACTCTATGGGATAGATCAGGAAAGAATATGTTTGGCTCTAAATTGCTAGAATAAATGTGTACAGAGAAGAAGTTGTAGGTTAAAAACTTAATAGGAAAAAATCTTAAAATTGCATTGATTGAGTCAAAGAGGAGTTTCACAGAAAGAGAAGTATCTGATGGCTTTAAAAAATTTATAAAGATACCAATTAAAATTACTATGATGAATCAAACAAGGGTGATGGATAAATAACCTTGATTGTTAGTGTATCAGTTATGCATTATTGTATAACAAACTACCACAAACCTCAGTGACTTAAAACAACTATAGACTTATCATTGCTCATAATGTTTTGGATTGGCAGTCTGGGCATTTCTTCTGCTAATGTCACTTAGGATCACTCATGCAGTTGTAGTTATCTGAAAGCGTGATTGGGTTGGAGGGTTTAACCTGGCATCAATGCTAGCCTTTGGTGTCACATGTCAACTGGGCTGCCCAAAGTCAATTAATGTAATACATCAGATTAATAGAATAAAGGGCAAAAATCATGTAAACATATCAATAGATGCAGAAAAAGCAGTTGACAAACATTTATGATAAAAAAAGCTCTCAATGAACACAACCTGGTAAAAATGACTTATAAAAACCTACAGTTGGGCTTCCCTGGTGGGGCAGTGGTTGAGAGTCTGCCTGCCGATGCAGGGGACACGGGTTCGTGCCCCGGTCTGGGAGGATCCCACATGCCGCGGAGCGGCTGGGCCCGTGAGCCATGGCCGCTGAGCCTGCGCGTCCGGAGCCTGTGCTCCACAATGGGAGAGGCCACAACAGTGAGAGGCCCGTGTACCGCAAAAAAAAAAAAAACCCAAAAAAACAACCTACAGTTAACATCATAATTATAAAAGAGCAGATGCTTTCCCTTTTAGATCAGGAAAAAGGCAAGGATGCCACTTAACACCACTTTTATTCAACATTGTTCTGGAATTTCTAAAGAGTGAAACCAGGTAAGGAAAAGAAATACAGCCCTCTAGATTGAAAAGAAAGAAGTAAGATTTCTTTATTCATGATGACACAGTTCTGTCTATATTGATAAAAATTGTAAGGAATCTCCCCAAATCTATTAGAACTGGTAAAGTTCCAAAAGTTCACAGGATAAAAGATCAATATATACAAAACTGAATTGCATTTTTTTAATGTTGAAGTGCAATATATTTTAATCTTTCATGTATTTAAAATCTCCATTTGTTAATACTACAACAAAATGAATATTTATAACTAGGGGTAACATCAACCACTGCTATTACTAGAAATCATCGCCTCCTCGAGTAGCATTCTGCTGACTCTACAACCCCAAATGGCAGACTGCCTGAGAAATGTGCATATTCTGTACAGAAAGCAGTCTGTGAGGGGCACCTTTTTAAAATGAATCTTTTTAATCAGACACACCTGCACACTGTTTTAAAAGTCAAACAGTTTTACAAGAAAAACAGATGTCACTTGCCCTGTACCCATTTTTCACATCCCTAAGGCAAATACTTTCAAGTCTTTTTAGCTATTTCTTCTGGCATTTTTTCACTATTTCTACTATATAGTAGGTCTATTAGAGTTATTTAAAATTTTTTCCCTTTAGGAAAAAAATTGACTTCCTGTTAAAAGATAATGATTTAGATATGTTACATCTTCCCATCATCATTTTTGGTTGAATCAATTGTTGGTGTTTATATTATTACTATGGCTGTAAATAATATTCACAGATGAGCCAAAAGTATATCATGATTACTGTTTCCTTTTTTGTATGACCTTGTTTTCCTTCTAGTTAATAACTGCATTTTTGCATTTGCTTAGTTTTCTGTGTAACTATGGTTAATTCATCTGCAAATTGCTAAAGTGTTAACTTTCCTCTCAACATATTCAAATATAACAGGTAAATCTCTGTTTTAATTTCCTTTTTTTTTTTTTTTTGATTTTATTTTTGGCTGCGTTGGGTCTTTGTTGCTGTGCACGGGCCCCTTCCGCAACGGCGAGCGGGGGCCACTCTTCACCATGGTGCGTGGGCCTCTCACTGCGGTGGCTTCTCTTGTTGCAGAGCACGGGCTCTAGGCACGTGGGCTTCAGTAGTTGTGTCATGCAGGCTCAGTAGTTGTGGCGTGCAGGCTCTAGAGCACAGGCTCAGTAGTTGTGGCACACGGGGTTAGCTGCTCTGTAGCATGTGGGATCTTCCCAGACCAGAGATTGAACCCGTGTCCCCTGCATTGGCAGGCGGATTTCTAACCACTGCCTCACCAGCAAAGTCCTTTAATTTCTTTCTTAAAAATATACTTCATACAATCCTCCATCAAGTTCAAATTAAGACTTCTTACTCTCTAGGTCTGATATAAAACTATGGTCATGGAATTTCCCTTTAACTTATCCTGGGACTTCCCTTGTCTCTCTTTGTGTTGGACCCCCTGATTCCTTGATCTCACTTCTTCCTTTCTTGATTTTCTCTTTTTAGTGGGGTATTTCCTCCAGTAGCTTCCTGAGAAGGGGGCATGGGAAGTACACTTTTTTTAAAAAGTCCTTGCATTGTCTAAAAATATCTTCATTTACTCATACTTAATAACTGAATCTGGCTCAGTGTAGAATTCCAGACAGGAAAGTATGTTCCATCAGAATTTTGAAGGCTTTTCCTCATCATCTTCTGTTAAGAAGCCTGGCACCATTCTGATCTACAGTCTTTCACAGTCACCTATATATCCCCCTAAGGAAGCTTCCAGAAGCTTCTCTTTATGTGTTCTGAAATTTTACAATAATGTATCTTGGAGTAGGTTTTTTTTATTTTTTTTTTTCAACTGTATGAACTGATAATTGCTAAGTCTTTTACATTTAGAGATGTATGTCCTTCAGTTCTGGGAAGTTTTCTTTTTTTTTTAATAAATTTATTTCTTTATTCTTGGCTGCATTGGGTCTTCATTGCTGAGTGCAGGGCCCTTCCAGCTGCGGCGAGCGGGGACTACTCCCCATTGCGGTGCACAGGCCTCTTACTGTGGTGGCCTCTCTTGTTGCGGAGCACGGGCTCCAGGCGCGCAGGCCTCAGCAGTTGTGGCTTACGGGCTCTAGAGCGCAGGCTCAGCAGTTGTGGTGCACGGACCCAGTTGCTCTGCGGCATCTGGGATCCTCCTGGACCAGGGATTGAACCCGTGTCCCCTGAATTGGAAGGTGGATTCTTAACCACTGCGCCACCAGGGAAGCCCCTGGGAAGATTTCTTATAGTAATCTTCCTTTGATTTTTTTTCTGTTCTCTTTCTCATATGCCTATTATTTAGATACTGGCCTTGCTAGACTGATTGTCTAATTCTCTTTGGTCTGTTTTCTTTTTCCTCTTGCATTTACATCTCTTGTCTTTAGCTCTATTTCCTGGGAGATTTCCTCAACTTCATGTTCTAACTCTTCTATTAAAATGTTAATTCCTATGAGCTCTTTTCTGTTTGCTGCATATTTCTTTTTTTTCTTTTCCCTCTACATCTTGTTCTTATTTTACATGAATATAGTATCTTCTTTTCTCTCTTTTTTTTTTTTGAATTTTATTTTTTTTTACTACAGCATCTTCTTTTTTCTTGAGGATATAAATAAGTTGGGTGTTTTAGGTTCTTGTTTTCTTCACCTGCCTGCACTGTCTCTGTAATTTGAGTGCTTTCTTGCTATTTTCTCTAGTCTCTGCCTTTCATGCTTGACGCTTTCCTTTAGTAAGAGGGAACCTTTGACTGTACATTTATATCTTTAGTTACGCACTGTCCGCCATCTTGCCCAATTGCATTTTATACAATTGATATATACACAAATTGCAATTGCATACAAGCAATGAACAATCCAAAAAATAAAATCAAGAATGAAATTCCATTCACAATGTCATCAAAAAGAATAAAATAGTTAGGAACAAATTTTAAAAAAACAATCCTGAAACTAGTACACTGCAATTCAAAAACATTATTGAAAGAAATTAAAGAAGATCTAAATAAGTGGAAACATATTCCCTGTTCATGACATGGAAGATTTAATATTGTTAAGATGGTAATTCTTCCAATTAACCAACACATTTAATTTAATCCTTACCAAAGTTACAACATGCTTTTTTTTCTTTGCAAAAATTAATAAGCTGATTCTAAAATTTAGAAAATCCAAAAGACCTAAAATCACCAAGAAAATTTTCAAAAGAAAACAAGTTTGGAGGACATTTATTTCCAGATATCAAAGCTTACATAAAGTTATATATACAGGATATGTACATATAGTACTTTAACATATATATTTAACATTTTATATACTATTATATATATACTATTTACTATACTATAGTATAAATTGTACTATATATATGGACATATGTACACACATATAATCTCCTTTTGCATAAGGATGCACAGCACATACAGATCAATAGAATAGAGTTGAGAGTCCAGATATAAACTCTAACATTTATGGTCAATTGCTTTTCAACAAAGGTGTGAAAGTAATTCAATGAAAAAAAAGACAGTCTTTTCAACAATTGAAGATTCACAGCCAACAGATTAATTTTGACCCTTGCCTCAGAGCAAAAACAGAAGTTAACTAAAAATGTATCATAGGTTAACATGTAAGAGCTAAAACTATAAATTTTTTGAAAGAAAACATTGGAGAAAATCTTTCACACCTTGGACTAGGCAAAAATTTCTTAAGATACAATACCAAAAGCGTGGTAAAATAAATAAATAAATAATCGATATTCAAAATGTGTGTACCATCAAAGGACAGCATTATGAAAATATAATAACCACCAATAAACTAGAAGAAAATATTTAAAAAACAAAGGTCTAATACCTACTTCTATCTAGAATAAAAAAGAATAAGCCACTTAATAATAAAAATATTTAAAAAATGATAAAATAGACAACTGATTTAAATAGTCACCAAGGAAGATAAATAAATATCCAGTAAGTATACTAAAATATATTCAAAATTATTAATCATTAGAGAAATTAAATTTAAAATCACAATGAGATACCATTTTATACCCACTGTTATGGCTAAAATAAAAAGACAGATAATAACAAAAGTTGTTGAGGATCAGAGAAACAGGAACCCTCATATTTTGCTATGGGAAGGTAAAATTGCAGAGCTGCCTTGGAAAGCAGTTTGGCAGTTTCTTTAAAGTTAATCATAGGGGCTTCCCTGGTGGTGCAGTGGTTAAGAATCTGCCTGCAATGCAGGGGACACGGGTTCAATCAAGCCCTGGGCCAGGAAGATCCCACATGCTGTGGAGCAGCTAAGCCCGTGTGCCACAACTACTGAGCCTGTGCTCTAGAACCCACAAGCCACAACTGCTGAAGTCCACACACCTAGAGCCCATGCTCTGCAACAAAGAGAAGCCACCACAATGAGAAGCCCTCACACTGCAACAAAGAGTAGCCCCCAGTCACTGCAACTAGAGAAAGCCCATGCACAGCAATGGAGACCCAACGGGGCCAAAAAAAAAAAAAAATGTTAATCATAAATTTATCATACAACGCATGCATTCCACCCCTAGGTGTCTACCCAAGAGAAATGGACACATAGGTCCACACAAAAGACTTGCATATGGAAGCATTCATAGAAGCATTCATTATTCATAATAGACAAAATCAAAGCAACCTAAATCTTCATCACCTGATGATGAAATAGACAAAATGTTGTATATAATTATTAATTAATTATCATATTATAATATCCCATATCATGAGATATTAGTCAGCAATAAGAAGGAACCAACTTCTGATAAATGCTACAACATGGACAAAACTCAAAAACACACTAGGTGAAATGTCAGTCATAAGAGATAGAATATGGTATGATTCTATTTATATGAATGAAAACCCAAATATGTTTGGGTTATGTTTGTTATATGTTATGTTTTATGAGTTATGTTTGCATAACTCAACATATTTACTAAATCTAATTTATTGTACTCTTGAAAATATAGATAAAATGTACCTCAAAATTAAAAAAAAGAAAAAGAAAGCATTTCATTAATTACCCAACTCTGAGTGGGACCACACAGGAAAATAAGACTGACAACTAGTGGAAAGTTCAGTAGACTGGGTGTTAGACATGAGATTCCTGGTGCCAGGTTCTCCTTGCCAGTAAAAATGTTGTGTTTGCAAGTGCCTTAACGTTTCTGAACCTCAATGGCTTCATCTATTGTAAGAGTAAGTTGGAATAGGTGATTCCTGAAATCTCTAATTAGCTGTAAATTTCCATAAACGTACTCATTTCTTAAAAATTATGAGACGCATCCATAAAATCATAGGATAGGATGTTAAATTATGAAGTAATGTTTACCACATCATCGTTTTTCTCTCTTTAGCAATTCTGGGATTTTAAAATGTACTTAGATGCATAATTTCTAATGTATTGGGTCAATCACATTTTATTGAGTAAGCACTGTATATATAAGTTATGGATGCTATGAAAACAAAAAAAATTAAATATGTAATTCCAACTCAACAGATTTTTTCATTCTCAAAATAGACAGAAATTATAAATGGATGATATAACTTGCAGAAGGATGTAAAAAGCAATGACTCATGTAAGAGGTACAAATAAAACACTAGGTTTCAAGGCCAGAAGAGATTGCTTATGACTGAAAGGTAAGAAAAGCCTTTATGGAGGAAGTATAATTTGAGTTGAGCCTTGAAGAATTAGGTAGAACTTAAATATGTGACAATGTGAAAAAATGATATCCAGTGGGAAAAAGTACATGAGTAAAGAGAACAATTCAGAGAAAATATTACAGTTTGTCTGTATAGGCATGAAAAATTGAAGCAAAAAGATACAAAGTTGGATAGTAAGTTTGAGCCATATTGTGGAAGATTTAGAATGTCAAGTGGCCTTTCATTAATTGTTAATGGGTAATTCTTATCAAATTTTTTAAAAATTGACTTAACTTTTTTAGAACAGTTTAAGATTCACAGCAAAATTGAGGGGAAGGTACTGAGTTTCCCATATAACCCTTTCCCCTACACATTCATAGCCTCCACCATTATCAACATCACTCACCAGAATGGTACATTTTTTTTTTTTTTTTTTACCAAGGATGAACTTACACTGATATATCATAACCATCCAAAGTCCATAGTTTTCATTAAAGTTCACTCTTGGTATTGTGCATTCTATAGATTTGGACAAATGTATCCATCGTTATGGTATCATGCAGAATACAGAATACATCATTATGGTATCATACAGAAGAGTTTCACTGTCCCCCCAATCCTCTGTTCTCTACCCATTAATTTCTGCTCCCACTCAACCCCTGGCTACCACTAACCTTTTTACCACCTTCATAGTTTTGCCTTTTTCAAAATGTCATATAGTTGAAACGATACACTATGTAACCTTTTCAGATTGGTTTCTTTCACTTCTTCACTGCATGTAAGGTTTCTCCATGTCCTTTTATGGCTTGGTAGCCCATTTCGTTTTAGTTCTGAATAATATTGCATTGTCTGGATGTACCATAGTTTATATACCCACTCACCCACTGAAGAACATCTTAGTTGCTCCCAAGTTTTGACAATTATGAGTAAAACTGCTGTAAATATCCGTGTACAGATTTATGGGTGGATGTAAGTTTTCAGCTCCTTTGGGTAAATACTAAGGAGTGTGACTGCTAGATCATATGGTAAGAATATGTTTAATTTTGTAAGAGGCCACCAAACTTTCTTCCAAAGCAGCTGTATCATTTTGCATTCCCACCAGCAAATGACAGTTCCTATTGCTCCACATTCTTACCAGCATTTGGTGTTGTCACTGTTCCAGATTTTGGCCCTTCTAATAGGTGTATAACGGTATCTCATTGTTTTTTAATTTGCATTTCCTGATGACTTATGTAGCACACCTTTTCATTTGCTTATTTGTCATCTTTATCTTCTTTGGTGAGATGTCTTTTAAGATCTTTGGACCATGTTTTAATTGGGTTGTTTAGTTACTATTGAACTTTAAGAGTTCCTTATGTTTTTGGAAAACAGTTCTTTATCAGATATGTCTCTTACAAATATTTCCTCCCAGCTTGTTGCCTGTCTTCTAAATCTCTTGGCACCGACTTTTGGAGAGCAGAAGTTTCGAATTTTAACAAAGTCTTCCTTAGCCCTTATTTCTTTCATGGGTTGTGCCTTTGGTGTTTATGTAAAAAGGCATCACCATACCGAAGGTCATCCAGATTTTCTCCTATAGTATCTTCTGATCTTATATTTTTGTGTTTTATATATAGGTCTGTGATCCATTTTAATTTAACTTTTGTGAAGGTCTGTAGCTAGATTCATTTTTTGGCATGTGGATATCCAGTTGTTCCAGCACCATTTGTTGAAGAGACTATCTTTGTTCCATTTTATTGTCTTTGCTCCTTTGTCAAAGATCAGCTGACTCTTTACGAGGGGGGGGGTGTCTATTTTTGTCTCTGTTCTGTTCCATTGATATATTTGTCTATTCTTTCACCAATACCATAGTGTCTTCATTACTATAGCTTGCAGTGGGTAGTGTCAACCCTCAACTTTTTTCTTCAGCTTCAATATTGTTTTGACTATTCTGAGCCTTTTGTCTCTCCATATAAGCTTTAGAATCAGTTTGTTGATATCCATAAAATTAGACTCTGATTGCATTAAATCTGTAGATCAACTTGGGAAGAACTGACCTGTTGACAAGATTGAACCTTCCTATTCATGAACGTGAAACATGTCTTTATTGTTATTTTTTTATTTTGTTCATCAGAGTTTTGTAATCTTCCTCATTTAGATCTTGTACATTTGTTGTTTGATGTACTGATTTTGGGCAACAGAGTAAGTTTATCAGAGGTTTGCTTTAAGAACATTAATTGCTCTGAAAAAGGGAAAATTGGAAGTTGTGAGGCTGGTTGAAATGCAAGATAATAAATATGTGGACTTTATTAGTTGTAGTGAGAACAAAGATTATGACATAGATATAACTGATGTTGCATAATAAGATTTGTTATTGCCTATATGTGACTAAAAGAGACTAGCAGTAATGGGCAATGTTCTAAATTCTTTACCTATTATCTCATTCAACCCTCCAAAGCATCAATGAGGTAAAGACTATTATCTTCATTTTATAGATTAGAAAACGGCACATAAGATAACCCAAGGTTCATGTGTACAACATAGTCATGGTGGGGTTTGTTGGAATATAGCTGCTGGAGTACACACCTCTCTGATACAGTTCTCTCCACAGGCTGTGACATTAACTTCAGTTACTGGAAATATTGTGGTTCTGTTGACATAAATAGGGTGCACAGAGAAAAGTTCATTTGAGATGGAATGAGAAAAATTGAGTTTGGATAACTTGTTTTGTTTTCCCTTACTATGTGTATGTGTATGTGTATGTCTGTTTTGTAAGTCCAGTGTTCATAAATAATGTTGGGAAAAATAAAATTCATTCAGAAACTATGAATTTTTTTAATCTATTTTTTATTGAAGTATAGTTGAATTACAATGTTTTGTTAATTACTGCTGTACAGCAAAGTGACTCATTTATACATATATACATTCTTTTTCATATTCTTTTCCATTATGGTTTATCACAGGATATTGAATGTAGTTCTCTGTGCTATACAGTAGGACCTTGCTTTTTATCCATTCTATATATACCTGTTTGCATCTGCTAATCCCAAACTCCAACTCCTACCCTCTCCCACCTCTCTCCCCCTTGGCTACGAGTCTATTCTCTATGTCCCTGATTTTACAGAAACTATGAATTTTTAAATGAAAATCTCCTTTGAAATTCTTGGACTATAATGTCAGTAAGTACTTTGTTCTTTATGATCTTCTTCTTTACAATAGAGCTTTTTAATAAATTATATCCTCCTATAAATTTGCAGTGTCTTCTATCACTTTCAAGTTGCATATGCTGTAGCATTAAAATCTTATAGAAAAACGTAGTAATGTGGACACTTTTTTACATTTTTATGAAAAGGAGATAAAATAAGTGGTTATATTTATAAACTATGTGTATGTACATGCACGTGCATGTAAACTTGAAAAATAACTAAAAGGGTATATATAAAAATCTTAACTTTGGTTATCTTCTTGTAGTGAGGTTATAAATATATTTTTCTTTTCATTTTAGTCTTTCCTGGAGTTTTCAGTGATCTGACATGTATTACTTTAGCCATTTTTAAAGGACTTTAAAATAAGAACTTTATTATATCCAGCAAAACTGATGAGTATTGATAAACTATATTATTCAATTACTGATGAAGTTCTGTTTCCCAAGTTACTTAGTTCATAACTAAAATTGAAATTTGTCATCTTCCAGAGTTATACCTCTTGCCTCTTCCCTTCTTGTGTTAACCTATTTTATAGAGCAGATTTTTACATTAATCATATTTTGCTAATTATTATTTTCCCCACTGTAGCAAGGACTTCTGTTGCCTACCCAATATTCATTCTATCTTTCTTCCTTAAAAATGAAACTCTGATTTTGTTGGCAGTAGCACAGCACCCAGTTAAAAAACAAACAAAAAAATGAAACAAAACAACAATAAAAACCAATGCATCCAGGCTTCTTTAGAAGATGAAGTGTGTGTGTGTGGTACAGTCTGGTTCGTATGCTATGTCTGGGTAGTAGTTTGTAGGAACTTGCTATGAGCTTCTTAAATAGCGTTCAGACTCAGTAGGCACATGCCCTAAATTATGTCTTTCTCTTTCCTCCTTATTTCTATACAAAACTCAGATATATTGGCTGGAGATTCAGTAAACACCTTATTTCATTTACTTTGAAAATTACTGTTAGAACTTAATGCATCTATTTTCATTGTACATTCTAATTCAATTTACTTATACCTCCAGAGTTCACACTTCTATTAGGCCCCAGTCATCTGCTTTCTGTTGGATACACCAGTATTAATTAATCACAAAGTATATTCCATGTAATAGAATAAATTGAACTCTTAAGGTGGATTTATTTTATACTTTACATTAAAAGGCTCCAGAGTGACAATAATAGGGATTTCACTGTTGATGATGAGATATTCTTTTGAGTAAGAAGTATGCCTCTGCTTTAGTTCTTTCATAAGGCTATTTTGGTTCATAATGAAAACTCTACATAATTATCAGAGAAGAGGATAAACAATGATAATAATAGTAATAATACTAATAATAACAACAACAAATCACCACCACCAATAATAGAAATAACTGTAGTTTACTGAGTGCCTGGTATGTGTGAAATCTAGGCTGAACACATTTAAGTTCATCATATCATTTAATTCTTGCACCAACCTACTATAAAGTAGTCATCTTTATTTCCACATTTTACTGAAAAGCAGAGGCACAAATTTACTAAGCAACTTGCCAAAGGTCACACAACTAGGAAATGGTGAATTCAGAATTTGGTCAAAGTTCTTTTTGACTTCAAAGATTTGCTAAAGTTATGAATCCCTATTCTGTTCTCCTACTTTGTTTCCATTTCCTTTGATAAGAGAATATTCTTCCATTCATCTAAAACAGTGTCAAATTATCTGTATATAACTTAAAACAAAGAGAGTTTAGCGAAAGAATCTTGACGTTCACTCATTCCCATAGCATTTTGACCAGAAAGGTCTAGGTCTAGGTCTAACTGAGGGCCATAGCCCAGAGGGAATACTTTTGGTTCTTCCTCTCAATATGCATGTGTTCAATAAAAGTATTTATGGCCTAAAGAAGTATAGGGGACTGTGGACAATGTGAATGCTACATATGTAGAATAAAAGTGTCTTGCAGTATTTCATTTGAGCCATAGTATTTTGATGTCTGAAATTTACCAGGCCACTGGTTGTTCATCCTGTTATCCCCTCATCTTCTTGTAGCCTTTCTTATAAATAGTTAAAGAGAATTGACACTGGAATGGCAGTAAATACTCTAAATTCCCTCAACAGACACGCATTCCATAAAAATTAAATAATAATATAATAATAAGGAAGAGTATATACTGTTTATTCAGAGATAGTTATATGATTATCTTTCTAATCAGAGTCTGATTTATATTATTTCCATCTTTATTTGCTATGAGACACTGGGCATACTATGACTTACTTCCCTGAACTTCAGAGAAAGCTGAGAGATCTGGTGTAATCATTAATAGTGAAATTAAGTTTCTTAAACATATGGTGCAATTACAGAAAACATGTATAATCAGAGCTGCTGTAATAAAGAATCAAATAAAATCATGAAACTCTCTGAATTGTTTTCTCTATGGTTTTATCACTTTGTTTCCTACCTAAATTCGAATAAGAAATTGCTTTTCATAAATGCTGCTTTTGCAGAATTTCACGGTCAGCAATCTAGTGTTCCACATCAGTGTAGAAAAGTCTAGCCAGGGAGTTGCGTTAGCACTAGACACATGATTAGGCACTGATAAATACATGGCATTTAGTAATGCCATTAAAATATTCTACACTACACAATGGCAACAGATGTCTTAAGTTCTAACAACTAATCAAAAAGTAAATCAACCGACATAAAAAACACATCTGGAATCCTAGAAATGGAAGAATTTAGTCATATATCATTCAATATTCTATCAAATTTGTGTTAATTTGTGAAAAGCTGTGCTGGATGTTTTTATGTAAATGAAGCCAAATATACATTTCGCTCTATGATCTCCAAAACGATTTACTATAGAAAGCACTTTGTCAGGTCCTGAAGTGCTTCTTCCCAGGCCTGAGATAACTCAAGCTTTCTGAAATAATTCTTTTATTAAAGCAATATGTTCAAAGTGAGCAATGCAAGTCCCCAGGGAATGCTGCTGAGAAAGTAATGGTCTGCTGGTGAGTTGATGGACTGCATTAATGGTCCCAGCCAATCTGGAAAGGGGACTGACAGCAACTCAATTTTTAATGTATTTCATATGTAGAACATGTTCAGGAAAGAGTCCTAAATATTAGAACTGTGCATTGGCTAATTAAACTCTTTGCAAATTACGGCACTGCAACCATGAATTATACTCAGGGCATGCGTCTTTAATCTTTAGGAACATTCCTATCCACATATTAACAGTAATCATAAAGGCAGATAGATTTACATGGAATATATTTCAGTTTACTTTTACTTACAGTATTAACTTAATTTGGGGCTCCAGAAATTCATTTCCTGGGAAGTGGGCACCTTCAGTATTTTTTAATAATACCAAAAAAGAATGAAGTATTTGAAAGTTTTTCAAGTGATTCGAAATATTCTGAAAAATTTTTCAAAAGTGCCATCAGGAAAGGTAAAATGTTATATTTCAGTAAAAATCATAGCTAAATCATTCCAAATCAGGAGTTTCAGTACCACAAAATGGACTTAGATAAGACTGCAGTCCTAATGAATTCTAGTATTTAAACTGACTTATTATTTCCTCATTTTTTAGGCAACTCTACCTGAAAATGTTGCTCAGGTTTATATTGTTTATCCTCTGTAAATAAGAGTAAATAAACATGATTGTTATTGCTCTTTGAAATTTTCTTTTGTAAATAACAAAGAATATTTAGCTACTATAAATTGCTTCTCTGGTGACCTAACTCGTTAATGTAACAAATACAACAACAAAGCTGTAGTTATTAGCACACAGTTTGCAAGTTGCCTTTCATCCTGGGCGATCTTAAGGCACATTTTAAACTGTGAACTCAAATTTAGCACTGAATTGCAGCAGTGATTTTATCTTTTGAATTTAAATGTGACCAAAAAAAAAAAAGAAGAATTTCCAAGCTCCCCTTAACAAAACATACCGATGAATTGTTATGCTTTTGTATTGTCCAGAATTTCCCTTCCCAGTGTTATCTATATTTTACTTAGACCAGAAAGGTAGATGAGGAACACTTCCTCCTTAGCATGCCATTTTCAGCTTTACTCTTTTACTCCACTCCTCTTTGTGGAGCATCTAACCATGAAAGTCTTCCAGAAGTACCAAGAAATGCTTAGTAGTACAAATTTTAAAAAGTACAGAAATACAAGTCTTAAACTGACATTGTCTGGAACATGAAACATAGCTCAGAAAACCACATTGTCTGGAACATGAAACGTAGCTCAGAAAACCAGTGTCCATGAAATGTTTCCATTGGATGAAAGATTTTATTTTCCCTAAAGAATAATCCATGATTCAACTTTGTCTCCAAATAATGATAGTTCACATCAGAGAAAGAAAGAATGCTTCTTCAGTAGGAATATATACAACTAATACTCTAAATGGTCATCTTTCTGGCATATTTTTAGGAGGCAAAAAAGCGAGGAAGAAACAGAAAATCCCAAACTATTAGGCATGGGAAGTTTATAGTCTTTGCACAATCACAGAAGCCTTGATGATCCCTTGATGCTATTAATTCCTCTTATAATTTTAATAAACTCAAGTCCTGCACTTTACCTCTCTTACAGCAATAACATTGAACCCAAATGATGCTCAGATTTTTATCTCATAGCATTTATAAAAAGCTATGTCACAAGGGTACTTAATAAAACTGAATGTGAGATTTTACTAGAGATAGGGGACTTGCCAGATCAAAGCATATCCATTTATGAATGTTATAAACGTTTGATAAAATGAGCTGTCACGTGATGGCATGTTTATTTCAGAAGTAGGGATGAAAAAATGATACTTTTAATTAAAAACAATAAAAACTTTCTGCCAGCAGGTGGGCAGTAGTGGTGGGGGCATATGGTTAACAGCTGGACATTATGAAATATCTATTAAATTGAGACCTCATTGGTGATTCTTTAATAAAGCTATCTTTTTTTCCTTTTATTCCTTGTTTGGAAGGGTCACACGTTTGCACTCACATGGACAAAAAAGATGTATTTTAAAAAATTTTTTTCTATATTGTAATCTTTCTCACAAACCACCTACTTTTTAGGTAATGGATATCTCTAAACTTGTTGATAAGAGTAACTTAGTCATTCTCAGTTAAGCTGTCAGGCAGTGTAAAGTTCCAGTTCCTAAGGGATTGTTTCTCCCCTTCCCTCCTCCTTCTAAGATGCATGGCTGTGTGGAGGTTTCCAGACCTTACAGCTCTGAGGAAAGTAAGGCTCATCTGTGGCTGGTTCTCTGCTCATCTCTGCTGGCTAGTCTGATTCTGAATGTCAAAGCCGACTATGAACTTCTTTATTCTCTTTCCATTCCTGTTGTAATAACAACAGCACTCTCCAAGGCAAATTATGCAACTAAATTTATATTATCCCCATCATACTCGATAATTCTAAGCTTTGTGTAATTGATGCCAACTAAGTTTTCATTTTTATTTCCAAACTCCTCAAAAAATGTGTTCATCATTTAAATCAGTACAGTAGAGTTTCCAGATACCAAAATTCAAAAAGATTAAAACAAACAAAAAGATGAATTTTTCAGGTCAAATAGGCAAACTCTGAGTCAGGCAGAGGTCTCACTGATGATTGGCTACAAAGACTTGAAAATCTTAAGGAACACCCCCCGCCCCCCACCGCCGCCACCTCCCACCGCTTCATCTCTTTTCCAGCTCTGCTGGTTAGGTGTAAAGATGTGGTATTCTTATAGACTTGTGTACCGACCGAGTTTGAAAAATAATCAGGAAAACACTTCAATTGATTCACATTAGGCCATGAACCTGACTTTCGGCCAGTAGGCAGTTTCCAATGCAGGTCATACAAGAATCACCTTCTTTGAAGAAGCATTTCACAGGGGAAGAAGTAGGAGAGGGTGTTGAAATAGACAGAAGAATAATACATACCCCAAGTGCAAGTAATTAATCATTTTATTGTCAATATTTTTAATAGGATGTATCCATTTCCCCCAATTTCTTTCAGGATCTTTAAATTTTAACAGAATTATACCTTAGTAGAAGTGCCCTTTTCTTCGTTTTTAATGAAATGTTGCAAGGTTGACTCTCTTCAGTCTTAAACTAAACATGGCTTGGCCTTGCTATCTCCTCCAGCATTATCGCTACAGCTGCGTGGATTCTTTTTCCTGTTTCTGAGAACAACCTCTTTCTTCTCTGAAGTCTTTCTACCGTCCTGGCATGTGTCTCCCCCTGGTTTGCTCCTTCTCTTTCATTTCTAAGGTAAAATAGTACCCCAAAGAGACCAATTCCTACCACCTTAATTATAATCTTATAATCTTCGTCTGCTGATTTATTGATTATTCGTCTCTTCCACTGGACAGTCAAATCCACAAATGCAAGGAACATGCCTCTACCACTCTATCCCCAGAGGTTCGCATCAAGCCAGGTACATGGAAAGCTCTAAACAGCCTTGTGTCAACCTAATAGTTAATTGTTAAATAATAAGAATAGTTAATAATAATTTATAATATTATAATAATAGTTAATTTTTAAATTTGACATTTTACAACTTTTAATTTGTTACAGCCCTTCCTCTTCATCAACCCTCTCCTTCTTTGGCTTCTGTAGCAATTCTCTCTCTGGCTTTTTATTGTTATTCTGGCTCTAAGTCCTTTTGTTTTTCCTCTCCTTCACAAGACAGTAGTTTTCTGGCAATCCCTATTTTCTTCTCAAACTCTGTACTCTGACCAATTTGATTCTTGATGGTTTCAACTACTGCTCTTATGCTTATGGTTCACAAACATGTTTTTACCTCTTCTGATCATCAGGATTATTTCCTGCTGCTATTGACTCTCACTTTAGAATATTTTTAAATGGAATTCAGCATTCCACCACCCTCAACAAACTCATCTTACTTTCCATCTCATTGAAAGAGAACACCTGGGCTTCTCTGGTGGCGCAGTGGTTGAGAGTCCTCTTGCCGATGCAGGGGACGCGGGTTCTTGCCCCGGTCCGGGAAGATCCCACATGCCGCGGAGCGGCTGGGCCTGTGAGCCATGGCCGCTGAGCCTGCGAGTCCGGAGCCTGTGCTCCGCAACAGCAGAGGCCACGGCGGTGGGAGGCCCGCGTACCGGAAAAAAAAAAAAAAAAAGAAAACACCAAGAGGCCAGTCACCCAAGCTAGAAACCTAGGAGTTTCATCCAGTAGTCTCACTCCTTTTCATCATTTGCCATTTATACCTGCAGTTACATATTCTGTACCAATATTCATTAAGTTGTATTAATTTTAATTAATCACTACATATAATAAATTATTAATTTTAAAATGTATCCTCTCTTCTATAACAGTCCCTAATCTGTCTCCTTTCCTCATGGTATTGCCCATGATGATCAATACTGTGGATTTTCTAATCATGAACTTGCCTTTCATAGGATTTAAATATTTCAGTTGTTTCCTCTTGTCTGTAAAATATTCCTCATTTAAGCAAACAAAGTCATTTCTAATCTAATTTCCAGATATTCACAAAGAAACCTGGTGTTAAATCTACACCTAATCATTAGGAATCTCTCAAATATTTTAAGTTCTTTTACATCTGTGTGGCTTTAACACATTTTTTTGCCAGTCAACTGGCTCACCTAAAAGTTACCCATTCAGAATCAATTATGGGTCACCTTTCCATAAAAGCACTTGATGATCATCACACTTCAAAATGACTTAGTTGTATCTCCTCTTTACCATCATAGTACTGTATGTGTAAGCCTATTATGACATTTATGATACTATGTCATAATCCTTAGTCCGAATTAATAGATCCTCTGCACTAATGATTATCTGGTTAAACTCGGAACTAACATTGTAACAAATTCTAGGGGACTGCTCACATTGTCCAATGAAGTGCGCTTGTCTGGTGTAAAAGAAGAGAACCAAAGACATTCAAGCAAAAAAGGCATTATATCAATGAAACCCAGATAAAAACTTAGGAATCCTACCTCTTCAAATCCAAGAAAATTTAACCAAACTTCTCACTTCCAAGACCAGAGGAAGTCCAAGCTGTCCTTGGTTTCAAAAGATTCCCTAGAGTGGAGAGATGGAGAAGAGACCAGATAACACTAGGAAGTTACCATATTGTTGCAAACTTGAATTCCTACCTCTTCTCCGTTGCCCTCTCCCCCGACACACACAAATGGATACATGGTCTGTCTTACACAAAACTTCAGAAGTCTAATGGATAACACTGAGGTGCCAGGGGATAGTTTATATTGCACTACAAAACAAATTTACAATCTCTGTTTGAAATTTCTATTATTGAAAGTTTCTTTAAATCTCTCCTCCACCAGGAGGATTTTTCCTGGCTCTTTTTGCTTTGCTGCAGTCTTTCACTTCTCACTTGCTTCTTTCTCGACCACTTCTTTCTCATTAGGTTTTCCCAGGAGCTCAAAATTCGTCTTCTGTTATTAACCAGAACAAATGAGTTCAATCCAGTTTGCATTTTTAAACTTGCACTCCAAACACATGAGGCTGTTTTATGTTTTTTGCCAGAGATCAGTTCACAACTCTTTCATGTTGTAGACAGTAACCTTGGGCAAGTTACTTAAGCTCTCTGTACCTTAGTTTACTCATTTGTATAATAGGGATAATAGTAATTACCCCGTATGTTTATATTGATGATTAAATTACTTAATACATGTAAATCTGAACAAACCCTGGCAGAGTTAGGGGCTTAATAATTGTTAATTGTTATGATTGTTATTTTTGTGGTTGTTTACCCTTCTTGGAGTTCTCTGTGGTTGTATAGACATTTTTCTTTTTGTTTTCTCCTCTTCCTGTCCTTTCTTCTCCCTCCCCCTTTCTCGCTGTTAAAGAAAGCTAGAATGGAATCTCACAGAACTCAGTTACAGCTACAATTACCTGGGTCACGTAAGAACAAGAAAACAATGCATTTTTTTCTTTCTTTCTGCTCCCTTATTGCCTTTGACCTCCCTGCTCATTTTTTTTTTTTTTTTGCGGTATGTGGGCCTCTCGCTGTTGTGGCCTCTCCCGTTGCGGAGCACAGGCTCCAGACGCTCAGACTCAGCGGCCATAGCTCACTCACCACGGCCCAGCTGCTCCGCGGCATGTGGGAACTTCCCGGACCGGGGCACGAACCCGCGTCCGCTGCATTGGCAGGCGGACTCTCAACCACTGCGCCACCAGGGAAGCCCTTCACTGCTCTTTTAATATATGCTTTATTAATCTTATTGCATATGACATGTGACATATACATAATGGTCACCCAAAATGATGGTCTAGGTTCCCAAATCAATATATTCTACCCACTCATTTCAAGTCTCTAGGAGAGAAAGTCTCCTTGGGCCATCTTAAGTCAAGGGTCCACTCCTAGTCCAATTATTTGTGTTTGAGATGAGTCATCTTTCTGAACAAAAACAAAGCGATTGGCCTCTTTTAAAAACACGCCCTCTCACTTCATCCCAGTTTACCCTTCCCCCTTCCCATGTCCTCAAGTCCATTCTCTATGTCTGCATCTTTATTCCTATCCTGCCCCTACCAAATGTAAAATAGATAGCTAGTGGGAAGCAGCCGCATAGCACAGGGAGATCAGCTCGGTGCTTTGTGACCACCTAGAGGGGTGGGATAGGGAGGGTGGGAGGGAGACGCAAGAGGGAGGGGATATGAGGATATATGTATATGTATAGCTGATTCACTTTGTTATAAAGCAGAAACTAACACACCATTGCAAAGCAATTATACTCCAATAAAGATGTTAAAAAAAAACCCACTCCCTCTATATACCTGTGTTCCTGGCCTTTAAGAAATGTCTCTTGTTTATCTTTTATCCCTAGCACTAAGAACAGCCTTGACCTATAGAAGATTCCAGTAAATGTTTACTGAGAGAATCAGATATTGATTTCTTTTGTGCTGAATTTCACTCACTAGCAAATTTTGTTAAAGTAACATTCTAAGGTTTTAGGTTATTAATAAACTAAACTATTGTTGCATGTTTAAATGGCTTTCTGGTGACTTAATACAAAATAGATGTGATTGTTGAGAATATTGAAAAAGCAAAGATGAAGTTGTTAGTTTACAGGGCTAGAGAATGAGGGAAATAAAAGATAGAATATGCCAATAGCAATATATAGGACACCAATAACACTCCCATTCGTTTTCCTCAATTTTCTAAAGAATAATGAAATAAGAATTATAAGCGTTTCTTTTTTTCCACTTAAGTAATCTTGGAAGTAATTTTTCGATAGCCCACTTTTTAGACAGTCTACATATCCATCTACTTCTTCCTCTTACCCATATATCAAATTTCTATAGGAGAGTGTTTGACTTTACCTATTTTTCTAAATATTTTAGATATCTTATTTTCCTAAAATTTTATAAATTTTATTTAATTTGAAACAATGTACGCAATGTGGCCAGTATTAATTTGGGAAAATTTGTTTATTAGGCTCTCATAACAAAACACATTTTGTTGCAATTCAAGGTACTTAATTTTACATTTGCCTGAACAGTAAGTAGAATAATAACCAGAAAAGACAGGCAGGAGAGAATCTTTAAATATAAATAGTTTTTTTAGTCCTGATTCTCAGTCACGCTTGTTACCAACCAAAAGTCAAGCCAGATCTTATTAGAGTGTGTTGGTGAGGAAAACATTAAGCCAGCAGCAGTGGAATGGAAATAAAGTGATTGGCAGCCTGTAGGAGAACAAAAACCTTCACTACAGGAAATGAATGCCATTCCATTTTGATTTTACAAACAAATATCTTAATTGAAAAGATTCTTAGTGTGTTGGAAAAGCTAATCTCCCACTACATGTTTCTTGTTCCATAAACCATTCCTAAAGGACGATTTAATGATCAAAACCTAGTTAGAAATCCTGAAATTCATCTGCCTATAAAAATATTTACAGATTTTCAGAGAAGTGGCTCAAATATTAGTTTTTAAGTGAATGAATGTGTGGGTGTATACACACATATACATACTACATATATATTTGTTTTATACATTACGTAGCTTCTTTTTTGTTAAACTAAAACCTATTATTCTTTACTCATTAAATATATATGTGCAGTGGTTTATATATATGTATACATGTGTGTAAACATATGTGCATTATATATATAAACATAAATGTCTTTCTAAATGTTTCTAGGTTGTTGGAAACCCTTCTCTGTTGTTTTTCACAACTTAGAAACCTATGCCCAAATGATAAGAGTACAAAATAAACAAGTAATTTTACTCTTCCACATTTTTCTTTTCTAAAGGACTCATAGTTGCCCAGGGGAGTTATCAAACATTATGTTGAAAACTGTATAAAACCCAAAGAACTAGTTACCTTTTGTTTAATAAACTTAAGTTGAAGTGTGTATAAATTACTTGGCATAACACTAAAACTGTCCATAGACAAGCATTATGATAAGATAAGCAAGTTTGCAAAACAAGCTACATTTGACTTGTAATAGTCTCAACACTCACTGTTTGTTCTTCCTTCCCTCTGTTGTGAGAATCCAAAATTTCCTAGAGTCCACGTGGAGGACTTTGTGGAAAAGCCCCACCTCATCCCTAACGTACTCTTCTCATCAAAATACATCTATCTTATCAATGCTCCAGTTTCTTGATGCCAAGCTGTCTGCACTTTTTAAAATTATCTTCTTGCGGAACATTTTGTTTTTACATTTTAGACAGAAAAGAGATAAAAATGGCGTAATCATAGGGTGGTAAAGTTCCAGAATTACCTTTGTTGGCCAAAAAGAAATATTCAACACAAAGCAATTTCGTCCTCTGTTTAGGACACTTGAAAGACTTGATGGCAAATCCACCATCATTTACAGCAATGCTTGTTAATATCTTATTTTTTTCTCATCCTTTTTATCCTTATACCCTCAGTAGGTGAGGCTTTCTTCTTTGCCACCCCTCTCACATACATACTGTTATCACTTCCCTTACTTACTTAGCATTTAATTAATTGGTGATCCTTCTTTCTTGTTCTGTTTTATCTCTTTCTCCCTCAAGGATGCTTTTTCTTAAAAGATAAGTCTTTATCTCTTTCTCGCTACAATTGAAATCTCTCCTCAGTCTCCAGTTCTATTCAGATGACCACATTGTCACCCTCTCTAGTCTGGAGTTTGATGCTAAATTCCAGGATTCTCTGCATTTTAAGTGCTTACTTGGCACTTTCACCCTTTATGGGTCTCTAGCAGCCATAATGTCACCACCAGCCTTAGTTTATCATTTTCCAGACCAAACACTTTGAATTCTCCTCTAGCTTTACCTCCTAATACTGTAATCAGTTGCTAAATTCTATAGATACAGTCTACTAAATAAAGTTTAAAGTTGCTCTCTCTTCCATTGATATGTATGACAATTTATTAAAGTTATAATAGCTGTCATCTATACTTTTAAACTTTCTTCCTAACCCCTGTATCAGTTCTCAGACTCTTATCTCTTCAAGTAAGATTCACCGTGCCTCAAGTTGATACTATTAAGCACACAATACCAACCCACAGAAAACAGACTTAAAAAAGGGGAGAGGTAGAGTGTATTTGTACATGATAGACTACTAAATTTGCATAATACCCAAATCTTCAGGATATCATTCACTGCTCCCATACTAATAACCTCTAATCTATCAAACTGTCCTATTTATCAACCCAGGACATATATTCTGAAATTTGTCTTTGCTTGCAATATTGACATCATCTAGAATGCTCTCTGTATCTCTGTCCTTTAAAGTTCTATCAGTTTAAAAGCTATTTGAAATGGGACTTACATTATGGAGTGTTTTTTTGAACTTCACATATTTAGATATAAGCTCACTCTCTCTCCTTGAACTTCAAGAAAACTCTGCTCCACAATGATTTTTTAAGATTTTTTTTTTACTTTGTGCAGTGCATGTTAAACTTTGTTCTATGACTACCCATACAATTATTAAAATAAATAATTCCATTACCAATGTATAAGTTCGCTTGGCTTAGTAAATTTTTCTAGATCATAAATCTCTAAAGATGCGAGTGGAAGAGAGGGATGTGACTATTAAACTGATGGGAAGTGTCTGATAACCATATTCCAGTTTCCCAAAATTGCAAAATTCTATTTTACACACTGTTAATACAGACTTATGTAAAATACAGTGTCTAAAAACCTTAATTATTTTATTTTAATGTAATGAAACTAAATATTTAGTTTATGACCTTGGGCAATTTTTCCATTTTTTATCGTACGTTATAAATTTAATTGGAAACAGTACATGAAGCCTACAAAATATTTTCTCAGGTAATATTTTAGCTGAAAACATTATTTCTTGGTGTTGTGCTTGTGGTTTCTGAGAAACTATAGCTGTAGAATGAAAAAGGAACAATGTTTATTATGTTGCTTTATAGGGTTAATGTACTATATAGTGAGTTTACGTACATTAATTCATTGATTTTGCACAATGTTGGAATGTAGTTATGTTCTTTGTTATTATACAGAAGCACCTAAGTGTGAGAGAGATTAAATAACTTATCCAATATCACACAGCTTCTAAGAGCCTTGAGTGACATCTCCAAGTCTGTAATTTTCACTATACTGTAGTCTTATCTAGACAAGTATACTACTCATTTTGAAGATGAAAACCTAGTAACAGGATGCAAAGACTTTTGTTGTTTTTGGTTGTTATTTCGACTTTTTTACATTGTATTTATGTAAAATTAATTATGGATTCAGATAGTTAAAATATCAAACGATTTCCATATTTATGTAACGGTTAGCTACTTTGTGGATATTTGCATATCAGTGGAAATGAATTGTTATTGATTTTTCCTTTAATTCCATTGCGGTCAGAAACACACACGGTGATTTTTGTCCTTTTAAACTGTTGATATGTGCTTTATGGTCCAGGATATGGTCTATATTGACCTACATTCTGTGGGTGATCAAAAAGAATGGGTATTCTGCTGTTGTCAGGTGAATTGTTCTGTGAAAGTTGGTTTGATCCTGCTGATTAATGGTACTGTTGACTTTTTTAATATCCTTGCCTATCTTGTGGATAGCTGTTCCACCATCTATTGAGAGAAGGGTGTTGAAGTCTCCAGCTGTATTTCTCAATCTGTCTATTCTCATCTCAGTTCTATCAGTTTGCTTCACCTATTTTGCCCCTCTGTTGTTTGATGCATGTATCTTTAGGATCACTGTGACTTTTTATGGATTGGCCCTTTTAGCATTATGCAATCTCTGTCATTATCTCTGTTAATTATTCTTTTTACTCGTAAGCCTACTTCATCAGATATTAATCTGCCACTTTTGCTTTTATGATAGTTTTTCTTATAGTCACAGAGTCGGTAACCATCACCATAATTGTAATCAATTAATAATTATATCATTATATAACAGTTAATTATTGTGCTATACTACTTATAATAGTAAAATAATTATTAAAATGGCACTCCTGTCTTGATGTCAGTATTGCCCAGGTGGGGGTAGCTGACTCATTAGTCATCTTTGCTGCTACATACCTTGTTGCTGTCACCAGAAAACTTCACACTCCCTAGACCCCCAAGAGTAACATGGATTGCTCTCATGAAGACAGTGGTCCAGTGTTTAATTCAAAGGGAATAAGGGAATGAATACTTTATCCCTGAGCCTCCCAAACACCAGCCAAAAGACCCAGTTACTCAAGCAAAGGGGCTAACAGGCCCAAGGACAGGCTGCTGTATCTCTTAAATGCAAACCTGGATCCCTCCTAGATGGAGTGGGAAGACCTGACAGGCCACTGAGACTCCCTGCCCTTTTTCCTGTAGCCACCTAAAGGGCAGTTCTGTGAGTTATAGGAAAGAGAAGAAAGGTGAGAATGGCAGCTAGAATCCCCAAAACAGAAAGAAAAATAAGAGTGAGCTTGTGTGTGTGTGTGTGTGTGTGTGTTGGGTTTGGGGGGGATGTATTAGGAAGAGACTGGCAGGTTCGAAGGGGAAAGGCAGCGTCATAGCAGAGGGAAATTCAGAGCTATATCAGATGGTGGTTTCAATCCAGCCATCTCTGGGTTGTGGATCCAATGCTCTACTGCTGCACCACTCTGCTGCTCATGGCTCTGTTGCAACAAAAAGCATGACCTTCAGGGTTTTAGGGGAATTACCCACAGTACCCCTACGGCCCAGCCAAAAGGCTAATTCAAACCCAACTTAAGCCAGATCTGGAGTCCTTAAAGCATACAACCATTGCCATGGAGGAGGTTCTTAACCCTGATAATGCTGAATTGGAGATCTCTAGAGGAAGGAATTTATAAATATAATCAGTGTAAAAAGAACACCCCTGCCCCAAGTATACCCAGTGCCTCCTCCCCAAAATGAATTATATAAATATACATATACACATATATATACACATTATATGTAATATATATATGCTTTAAGAGGCCCAGCCTCGTTATATCCTAGAGCCACAAAAGTATGACCCATCTTGCCCAAGTGTGTATCCACTTGGGAAGGATACCCTAGTTCTACAACCTAGCTGACATCTCTCTGGCCAGGAGCTCACTGCAGGTGAGTTTACCATGAACACTGAGACCACTGCCTCAGTGATGCCCGCAAACTGCCTTTCCTAAGACGCTAAAATGTTGAATATGGGACATTTATTGCTTTTCTTTCTTTGTTATTAGGGATTCTATTATATTTCCTGAACTCACTGTTTCCATAGCCCATGTTGTCTGCTCTCTGCCCAAACATACTGCTCTATACTCCCATGCCTAAAAGGAAGTCTTGTAGAAGTCACTACTATCTATGCTATTTTAAAAATGAATGGAGGGCTTCCCTGGTGGCGCAGTGGTTGGGGGTCCGCCTGCTGATGCAGGGGACATGGGTTCGTGCCCCGGTCTGGGAGGATCCCACGTGGCCCGTGAGCTATGGCCGCTGAGCCTGCCCGTCCGGAGCCTGTGCTCCACGACGGGAGAGGCCACAGCAGTGAGAGGCCTGCGTACCGCAAAAAAAAAAAAAAAAAAAAAAAAAATTACTGGAGATAATTGATTTCCCCAGAAGCCAGCTGCCTCATATGGGTCCACCCCTTGACCCTATGAGAAGACCTCCTGACATGAGTAAGGCTTCTCACTTCCCAGAGCCTTCTCTTATTCTCCCACTCCAGCCTTGCACCACGGCTTCTCAAACTGTGTCTCTGACCATGACTGCCACAACTGTCTCTTTCTCCTAGGTTGCCCTAAATGTTTACATGTACCTTATGAACTATCTGTTCATACTGTTCAACAACATAACTCCCGGACCTGCTGCCCTTAATATACCTAGATATTATTGTCATTAAAATATAACTTATACCTTTAACACATTTTTAACTTCACCAAGACATTATTAGAAACCTCAGATATTTCAGATCTATTTTCTTACCTAATGCCATATAAATGGGAAACTTAGTTAAGGCCGGCCTACAAGGATTACTTATACTTCCACTTGTTTTCTTCCTTTTTACTCTCATAATAAAATAGTTGCTAGAGAGTATAGGGGTACTTATGCCCTACTGTCTGGAATTCTCCTCTACTATTTGAGCTGAATAGCCCAAATAATTCAGTTCAAAACGGATGTCAAGACATCAGTTGGAATATATTTTTGTTTTGTCTTGTTTTTGAGGCCTTAGCTAGAGACCTGGTCAGTTTCTCTTCTTGAGCAGCTGATTAAATCCACATCCCAAACACTTCTCTTATTGGGCTGTCATTCCTCCCATCCACCATGCACCCACCCTCATTGCCCGGACCCAGGTACCAGGTAGCTAGATACAGATTCTATTCCCCAGAGCTTGTGAAATTATTCAAATTATCCACTCTGCACAAAACATAGCTAACCTCATCCCACTTGCCACCTGGAAGCTGCCCTCTACAGCTCCAGCTTGCTGCTACACTGACCGCAGGTACAATCCACTGTGTGGCCCTGTGTGGCAGCCTTCTCTGGTTTGGAGCTATAGATAACAAAGAGCTCTCCCTTTCATCTCTCTGAGCATCACTGTGTTGTGCACTGCCATCAAGAGAATCCTTAAATCTTATAAAACAGTTATATGTATTTTAAGTCTTAAAATTATATGTATTTTAAGTCAACAATACCATAGATATTATGCTATCAAATTAGACAATCTTTTATTAAAATAATAAAAGTAAGTTAATAAAAGGTAACCTGTGTGAACACTGGAAAATTCATGCTTTTATTTTTCAGTCATATTCTTGTTATAAAATTTATACTTTTAGATTTCTTCAGTTAGACTAGATTACATGTTTTTTTCATGTTTATTGCATACATATTATCAATGGTATCTGGGTTAATATAAATATTAGAACATGGACAGGGAAATTATGTTTCAGAAATCTTTCTCTAATGACCATTTATAGATTATATTTTTCTTTTTCTATATCTTTCTGCTTTAGCCATTAAACTATTTCATATAGCCTAGAAAAAATTATCTAAGTAAAATTGTCGCTTATAAATATGACTTAAATTATGGAAGATTATAGGATTTCATCTATCAGAAGTTAACTCACAAAGGTTAATAAAGGAAATCAAATTTGGCTTTGAAATTTTTTCTTAATTATTTGTTTGAAAATTAAACATAATAGTTAAAAATACTGTATATGTATAGTATATAGTTCTACATGAGAACAAAATAGAATGAGCTAGAGAGAAAGAATATATAAAACTAAAAATTATGAAACCATAGAATTATACCATCATCCATTTCACTGTCTTAAAAATTCAGAAAAATTAAAGTTAAAGAATTTTTAAGTTAGCGCTTCAAACAGGGCTTGCCTGTATTTTTAGAGAGGCAGAGAGATGAGAGAAAACATAGCTTAACCCAGGGGAAAAGTCTCACCCTGTAAATACACACCACAAAACCACTGCAAAGCCCTGAAAATTATAGGGCTTTGGAGGGGCCCAGTGTTCTGTGTAGTGGAGTTTTAATAGACCCCAGTGAGGCATTCTGGCACAATGACAATTCCATTAAAATAGTAGCTAAGGAGCCCTCTACTTCCAGTAACATTTTATTTGTAAACTCCTGTCTTTCAGAGTTAGGCAGATGCCTCTTTGTTTAAATTTGACAATAATAAGCCAAAATTGAAATACAAAGATGTCAGTTTTAACATGTTCTATGTTACTTTCTTACAGGCAACTAGAAATACATATATCTGATCACCACAGAATGTGTTTAAAATAAAGTTGGACACTTTAGAAGGAAGGTTTAATAGAAGTAAACACAAAGAAAGCATGGATTATTGCAGCCGCATATTGATTTCAGTGCTCTAGTTTATGAGCAAAACAGTTTCCTTCATGTCAATATAATTCATTCTATTACATCAGTAATTATTAACCTTTCTCTCGGAAAGCCTCTTCTCTTTTGCTGCATATGACAGACATTTCTCGATATTGCTTGCCTTTGGCTAGATGGATCTTATTTATATAATAATGATCCAGATGAGAAATAAGCACATATAACCCTCCCGCCAAATCTTGCCCTTCTGACTGTTTTTGTAAGTAAAGTTTTATTGGAACACAGTCACATACATTCATTTACAAATTGTCTATAGCTGCTTCCACACTGCAACAGCAGAGTTGAGTAGTTGCTACAGAGACCATATGGCCTGCAGACGCTAAAATATTTAGTCTTTAGTCTGTTACAGAAAAATTTTGCCAATCCCTGATCTAGATAAAGGCTGTCCAATGGAGTGTTCTTTGGTGATGGAAATGTTGTACCTGTGCTGTTCAAAAGCTAGCCATGAGTTACATGTAGCTATTGAGCAAATGTGGCTGTATGGATTTAGGAGCTTTTTTTTTTTGTTTTAATAAATTTTGGATACCACATTTTATTTTGGCTAATCACCCCTAGCAGTTTTGAAAAAAATCTTATCTATCAGCATAAACTTGTACATATAAATAACTTTCAGTTATATCACTTAAATGATTATTGGTGCTGAAATGATGAAAGCATGTAATGGTTACAACTCTGATGGTCAGTACTAGATTTCTCTAGTGAAGTTTATTTCCTTTTCTGAAGACTACTTTACACCTTTCCTCTTTTTCAAACCTCCAAATTCCTCTTCCTTCCTCCACCCTATTTTAGCTTCTGATCTCACCTTTGAATTCATTAAGAAAATAAATTAAAAGGATCATCATTTTCCCATTATCAAATCTACCAACCAAATCTTCCTTCTGCGCTCAGATTATCTTCCCTATTGTTATACTCCATATTGTCAATAGAGTTTGTTCATTTATTTTAATCTCTTCAGAGCACTCTAACTTAGAACAATATCATGATATATCCATTTTCCTACTAACATACATTTGAATTTTTTTTTTTTTTTTGAACTTAGCTGTGAACATGTAGTGAAGCTGATAAGAGTTTTTCTAAGGTGCATTCCTAGAAGTGAGATTTCTGTATTAGAGGATTTGGACACTTCCAATTTTACTTGATATTGTCAAAGTGGTCTCCAAAGTGATTGTGCTTATTATATTTCTACTAGCAGAGAATGAGAGTTTTCCCAAATCCTTGCAAAAGTTAATATTGTGGCATTTTTATTTTTAACAAATTTCAAGGTATGAAATGGGATCTTCTTCGTGTTGTAATTTGCATTTCCTTATTTATCAGCAAGATCAAATGTCTTTCCATCTATGTAGTTCTAGTTCTTTCATTTCAGCATATTACTTTGCTACATTAAAAAATCTGTATACTTACTGATAACATTTATTCTCTTCTAATGTTGCATTATTACAAACATTGCTCTGGTGAAAATGCAGAGATGAGTTGTTTACTGTACTCTCACTATCTAGATATTTGCTATAACTTGCAGAACTTTCTACCCCAAACTCACTACTGAATCAAGAATGTGCACCCCAGTCTAAGTCATAGAATGCACTGCAGCCATATCTCAGTTGTTTATTCAATAGAATCAGGATCATTCCTTATGGTTGTTGTTTAAACGTATTATGAGTTAACACACTCATCTTCTTAGCACTTCCTGTGAGGTTTCTTTCTTCCTGGGCCCCAGCATTACCCTATCAGTCTCTTGAACTACTTCACACTTTCTCTCTCTTCAAATTGTCAACAACTTTCTCCATCCTTCAGTCTCATTAAAGCCCTTCCTTATAATATCCCTGATGAAGAAGAAGAAAATCTACAAAATCACTTGTGTCTGTAGTTACGTCTCAGGTTTTCCTTCCTCTTCTTTTCCTTCCTGAAACATAGGAAGACTAATCCCTGCACAGCTTTGCTAGGTCTCATCATTTAACTGCCAAGGCTTTGTCTTCTAAAGTCTCCATTTTGTTTCTGAGACATAATCAAATTTTCACTCTTTCCTAGATTATCCCCATTAGCATACAACCATAATTTAAAAAGCTTCCCCTAGAACCCACATTCTCTAGTTACTACCCTTTTATCCTACTTCTCTTTTATAGTAGCACTCTGAAGCATGATCAGTTGTCTCTTTGTCTATCTCCTCAGCTTTCATTCTTTCTTTTTCTTAATAATTGTAATGAAACTTGTCTTGCTGAGGTTACCAGTAGTTACGAAATCGCCAGGTTCTCAGTCCTCAACTTACTTGACTTTTCAGCAGCTATTAATTTACTTGCATCCACCTTGAAATTTTCTCACCAGTTGACCCCTAAATTGTGTTTCTGCCTCATAGCTATGTTTTCATAATCTTTGTAGCTATTTCTTCTTCTCTTCCGTATCTCTAAAATCTCAAGTGCCTCAAGGCTCATTCGTAGCTATTTCTTCTTCTCTATCTTCACACGTTCCCCACAGAACCTCATCCAATCTCATGACTTTAGATACCATCTATCTATCTTTGACTTCCAAATGTATATCTCTAGCCTTAACTTCTTTCTTGAGCCTAGGTCTCTGTATGCAAGTGACTATGTGATGCTTCCATGTGGCTATGTTACAGGTATGTCAAATTGTCCAAAGTAGGACTTTCCCCCCGCACATATCACCTCAAACTGCTTTTCTTCCCAATCTCAGTGAATGGCACTGTCATTCACTCAGTGTGTTAAGTCAGAGGCCTAGCAGTCATTCTCACTTCCCCTTTCCTTCATATCCTATATCTAAACCATAATTTGTTTAACACTTTATTTACCATATACAGTCAATGCGATAGTTACTTCGTCTCTCTGTAACAGGGTGAGGCTGGTAACAAAGCCAAGTTCGACTGCTTGCCACGTGAAAGGCCAATAATCTAGACACAAGTGTTGGTGGAAAAGGAAATGTTTTATTCAGGAGCCCAGCAACCTGGGAAGATGGTAGACTAATGTCCTAAGACCATCTCCAAGGTGCCGGTTAGGAGACAAAGGCTTTAAAGGCAGTGTGAGGGAGGGGACTGTATGGCGCGTGAGTGTACAGTTCTCAGATTGGTTGGCATCAAGGTGAAGTTTCGAGCATCACCAATCTTGTGGTTTCAGCTGGTCTGGGGTCTATGTGCTTGTGGTCAGCAGTTTTCATCTGGTGGGGGTCTACTTCTTGCTTCCTGTAAAAACAACTTAGGAATTTGTGTTATACCTTTATCTATACCTTTCAGGGAACTGGGAGTTCAGTGACTCTGCTATATGGCTGCATTGTAGTCTAACTTGTTGCAAGTTTCCTGCCCAACAGCTATTCTTTGTATCTAGAGCTTCACATTTCCTAGTCATTTACTCTTGAGCCAGCCTTTTGAGGCACAGGGGAGGCCTGGGAGACTAAAGCAAAAAAAAGCCTTTTACTTCAAAGGACAGGGACACAGGGGCTTGTATGTGGTTTCAATCCCTCCTTTTCTTTGATACTCCTCAATCTTGAGAAGAACAGATGTTGGACAAGAAAGGGAATAACATTTTGGATAGAGAGGTTGTTCATAAACTCAGCAGAGGAACTCAGTTTTAGGGGGACTCTGTTTCATATCTGCATATAGTTGGCACACTATAGGTGGTCATCAAATATCTATTGAATGATGAATAAATGCAGCAGTAAAATTGCTTTTATGTGAAATATGTAAATCTTTTCTTAAACCAGAGATAGCTTTCAGAAAAAAGAATGAGATTTAGCATTGCTTTCATATGCTTAAGTAAAAAATGCTTTAAAAATAGTCAATTGAGATTATAATTACTTATGTTTTAAATTGATATTCCACCGGCATAATGGTTATATTCTTTACTTTTACAGGTGTGTTATTTTTGGCTTTCCTTCCTGGGTGGATTTCCTGATATTTTATGCCATTTCCTCATCTTTCAATCTAAATGTATAATTTAAGAAAAATTAGCCATTTGTGAAGGAAAGATAGTCCCTTGTGACATTCAAGGGTATCTAGCAAAAGAAAAAGGCACACACAATTATCCAAGATAGATTTATAGTACTTCTGACAGCACAGGTTAAACAAATAGTTAACAAATTCAAAACAGAGCAATTCCAATCCTTCATTAGAACTCTTGAGTTCTGTGTATGTCGGGTGATGAAGCATATAGTAGTAGTTAATTATTTTGATTTGAACTATGAACTCTTCTAAGCAATAGTAAGGAGTAAAAGGACGCTAGTCTTTCTTATATAAAAAAACATAGTTTGATGGGTCACAAAATCTTTCAAATGTTGATGTTTGAGCCTTCTACCTAAAATATGGTACTGCAGTGTAGTGGGTATCTGTTATTTTAATCTTCCTGGTGGAAGAAGAGCAGCCCCTTCTTCCACCTGATGGAGCCTATAATCACCTGGCTACCCTTTCTCAGGTTCATTGTGCATATGAAATAATAGATCCAATTTCCTTTTAAAATATTGATATAAATCTTGGAAAGGGATGCTATGAACTTTTCTCTGGCATTGCTAGGTATAAGTATAATCCAGACTCTATCTGATGATGGCAAGGAGACAAACTTCTTGAGCAGGAAACCGTCATAGAGTAAAATTGAGCAGAGAGAGGGGGCGTGTTTTGTAATATTTGATTATAATGCATTCCTAGATTCAGCTATGCCTAAATTATCCCTGGATTTTTATGTGTCTGAGCCAATATATTCCAGTATTTATCGATTTTTTGTCTCTTGTAACCAGAAGTGTCCTTACACACACAAGTATTGATAGGGTTTCTATGTAAATATTTACATAATTGTTTTCTTTTTAAAAATTTGTGTTTAAAATATATTCAAGTCATTTCCATGGTGCTCGAGTATTACCAGAAACAGAAAATATTAGCATTTAGAGAATTTGGGTTTTAGTTGAAATGACTAAATGTGTCAAAAAATTTAACTAACAATGCATGACCTAGATATAATTCTGACATCGCTGACTTGCTGTCTAGGAACTGCAGAATTATATAATTGATTGGATTATTGAATGCATGTGATTTTATTTATCCTCTGTCCCTGTTGCCTTTTAGTCTCCTTTTTGGGTACCTTTCTCTAAGTTAATTGCTTTTGTTACTCTTTATACTCTCTTTGTGTTATGTCATCCACATATATGATTTCACCGCTGACCCGTATGCTGATGACTCCCAAATTTGTATCTTCTCCCTGATTTTCAGGTTTCTGTATTCAGCTGCCTCTAGCTAGATATCTTTTCTTACCAAAAAAGGTATAATGTTATTCTATTATTTCTTAGTCTCATGTGAAATCATAATTAATATCACTGAGTAAATATCAAGAGAGTGGAAACATGAGGAAGTAGCAGCGTTAAAACCTATTAGTGTGCAAAACACGTAGCTAGATAGCAACTCAGAAGACGTTGGGCATGTACATTAACTCCTTCTCCCCTGGGTCCCTTGCTGATCTACTTACACTGGATAATTAAATCTAAAATTAATGGAACAGGCCTTGGGTGGCATGCCCAACTCATTTCCCACCTTCTTGCTTCAATGTTTTTCTAGTCCTGTAGAGGCCATCTAAATTAATGGCCACCATACGCAAATTCTGGTAGTTGTCATTGATTTGTCCCTTTCTCCAAGTTCTGACAGGTAATCAACATTTTTCCCACCTTGATGTTTCTCTAATCACTTCTCTGTGCTTCAACCCTAATTCTCCTATTCTCCTATTTTACCTGAAAATTGCAGCAACTCTTCATTGATCCAATAGCACTTTCCCACTGATGCCTTTATAAAACCCTCTTTGTGGTAGTTTAGGAACCCCTACAATGTGCTTTATATTTGGTATCATTGTGTATACCTGTGTGTATATTTGGTATCATTGCATTTAGCACATATCAAAGTACTTTAATTTGTTTGTCTATTCTTCTAGGTTAGGCTCAATTTCCCTTATTATTATTCATCATGGAAGAGGCAGGGGACCTTGAGTCCTTTTAAAATATGTGGAATAGCATTTACCAGGTTTTATTTCAATTTTTATTTAAAGGTACCACTGCCTGGCATCTGACCAAAGAAAAATCTAGAGGACTTATCTAAATTGTCAATTTCTCTGTGAATTCCAGCATTATCTAGGGTTAAAAGTTTGCTTCATCATTGTCAGCCTTTTATACTTATATTCTTCAACCGACGGCTCTGTGACATTATTCCTCTGATTCTGTGCCTTTGTAATGTTTAACTAATGTTTAATCCTCTGGATTATAATATCTGTAATAAACCTGTTACTGAATTTCAGAACCTGAGTACAAATTGAGACATCCCTTTGATGGAAATTTCCTCCCCAAGATCATCTCCTGGTCATCATTTTACTCTGCTCAAATGTTCCATCTTCTGACTACCTACCTAGACTGTAACTGCAAAATAGCTGCCAGCACTCCCTGCCCTTAACATCCTCTGCACAACACTTCGTGTCTTCTTACCCTATTTCATTTCCCTCAAAGTACTAGTCATTAACTGCTGTCATTTTCTTTTCTGTTTGTGTATTTGCTTATTCCCTCTCTCACTACTAAAATAGAAGCTCCTGTTATAAAACAGACTTTGTTTTATCCACCATGCCATTTTATTCCTAGAGTCTAGAACACAATGAGTCTAGCATATTAGGACTACCACAGCTATTTTTCCAAATAAAGAAAAACTAGAGCATAAAATTATGTTAGTTTTGTTTCTTTCTCTACAGTATTTCTCTACAGTATTCATTAATATGTTTGTATTATTAGTCATTAAACTTATCTGTCTCTTCCCCAGTTTCAACTATATTATTGAGGTTATTCTTTTCCCATTTACTATGAATATAATATGAACATAATATTTTGCCTTTGCCTTATCATTTTCTTTTCCTTACGTCTATCTGAAACTTTCAGTATCTTTGGTAGTTTCCCTCTCCCCAAGTTCATTAACTAATTATTCTTCCTTTGTTATTCATCTTATCTTTGATTCATCTAATTTTTATATTTCCTTATTAAATTATCTAGTTTCTTATTTTAATTTTTATCTAGATTGCAGAAAATGAGGAAAAGCTACTTCCTCATTAGTTGTAAGAGTACGTTTGTATTAAGAAACCTGTGCTCTCTTAGGTTCAGCTCCTAAGTTTAGTCTTATGGAGGGAAACAAAAAAGAAGAAACATCAACTTCACTTCTTAAATTACATTCTCTAAGAATGACAAGTAAAACTACAGCAAAGGATTTGTATAATGGCTGTGGCATAACACCCACAGTCCATTCATTCCCAAACGAAAGGAAACTCTGTGTAGAGACTAGAATTGAGCAGGGTACTTTCAAATTACTGGTTAACCACATTAAAGGTGAAGAACTGGGAAAAGGTAGTCACAACTACACTGTACTTTACACTGCATGGACATTCCACTCATCAGTCACTCTTTAATGACTGTTGTCATGCTTCCATTTCTCAAACCTCAGGGGAGCTTGAGGTGTAGGTGTTGGAAAATCAACAAGTAAACTCAGGAAACATTTCAAATTCTTGATACTTGTCATACTTGTGTACTTTGATTCCCATCAAGATTCACAGGTCAGTCTCAAAGTGTGCCAACTATTAAATCTTTCTTGAACTATGATTTTTTGTTTGCCTTTGGGTTCATTTATTTCCTAACTAGTAAAAAAAATAGATGTGTCCATTTTAGCATTTGGGGAGGAAAAAATGAAGGTGCCGGTGGTATGTGGAATGGATTTTTTCCAAATCGTAATTTGACTCTAACACCAATATATTTAATGTGTTCTTGATATGTATTAAGAGTTAAGGATTAAAAAGTGATATTTAAAATATATATATATATATAATGTGTTATGTATATATAAATATATATAATTTGGAATAAAACTTTCTTGAAAAATAAGTATTTTTGAGTATGTGAAGTTGGTTAAGGGCATGAATTCCAGAAATATATTGCCTGTGTAAAAATTCTTTGCTCTGCTGCTTACCAGTTACATGACTCTCAGCAAGCCTCATTCTCTTCAACTGTAAAGTGATTGTAATATTGGTACTTAAATAATAGTGCTCTTGAAGGAATAAAACATGTTACAAGCTGAGAATAGGGGATGACATATTAGATGCAATGCAAATATGTAGCGTTATAATTATTTTTCACATTTGAAATGGAGAAAAGTAATATAGTTTTTATTTAAGAAAAAATAAAAGCAAATCAAAACAGGCATAAGAGAAAATTAAATCACCAACTTAATATGATCAACAGATGGATGGTTTAGTAAGTTTTTTTAAAAATTACTCCAGTTGGGGCTTCCTTGGTGGCGCAGTGGTTGAGAGTCCGCCTGCCGATACAGGGGACGCGGGTTCGTGCCCTGGTCTGGGAGGATCCCACGTGCCGCGGAGCGGCTGGGCCTGTGAGCCATGGCCGCTGGGCCTGCACGTCTGGAGCCTGTGCTCCGCAATGCGAGAGGCCACAATAGTGAGAGGCCCGCGTACCGCAAAAAAAAAAAAAAAAAAAAAAATTACTCCAGTTGGAAGCAAAAATGAGTATAAGATGCTAAAACTACTTATTGAGTATGCATCTTTTATGCAATTCATAGAAGTCGAAAATATTTCATACAGTTTAAAATAATTATTCTGCAGAGAACAACTTAATATCTACACATTCCCGTATTTCTATTTCTCTGCAATTTGGAACTTTGTCTAAAGTAATGGTGAATGCACCAATTTTTAAAAATTGATCAAGTAAAAAAAAAAAATTGATCAAGTAGAACAAAGTATGCCAGTTGATTTGAAGTGTTTTAGTGCCTAATGATTTAATACGATACATCTATAAAGATATGTAGTGAAGGTTAGAGTATAAACCTGGGTCTTGAGGGAAATCTGGCCTACAGACAAAGTGGAAGACATTTATGACTATAGAAATACCTAACAAATATGAGTGGATTTAAAATATTTTCTTCAATAGTATTACTTTGAACATAGGAGGGGATCCAAGTTTTGTGAAGCCTAAAAAATCTTGGGATTCTCCTTTAAGTAAAATAAAATAAAATTAAATTAAATTATAAATACAACCTTGAGTTTTAAAGAATATTTCAAACCAAAAAAATAGAACAAAATGTAAATATTTAAAAGCTTCAAGTTTATAAAGATCACATCAATAGAAGAGAATGATTACAATTGATCATGGTTGACTATAGTTTTTTTATATTAAAATAGAAATTTTTTTTCAATTCACAGTATTTTTATTCCCATGATGAGATAGTCATGGATGTCCTTGTTGAGAAATGTTTTATAAGTTTAGTAGTATCTCCAGCAATGTATTTTGTATCTAATTATCAATACAAGTATTTTTCAGATATGTTCATGTATTTCACTCCTCTTCATTAGTTGGATTATTAAAAATCACATATCCTATTTATTATTTCCTTTTGCAGTGCATATTTTCTTAATGAATTACTATATCTGGCATTATCTGGAAAAGAAAAATATATTAAAAGTACTCTGTGTTATTCATATTTATCACTGTTATTTCATATTCCATTAATATTTCATCTAAAATTTTCTTGAATATTCAACAAATAAACTTTTAAATGGCAAAAGAAGGCAACCTATAAAAAAAGTGACACAAAAAGTGACTAAAGTCATAAAGTTAAGCCATTAAGCCTTCACAAAAATGCTAATAATACGTGAAGTATGAAACCAGTAATAGTCATAAACTGATCTTCACTTTTTAGAATCTAAGTTCAAAATGTTGCTCATTTATGAAAGTTTAGAATAAAGAACTGTTCATTTTAGATCAACTGTATATTTGTATGGATTAGAAGATATAATAGTCAATATATTAAACTATTTAATGCTAAAAATTCCCTTCATTTTATAATTGTTACTGAAATAAAAATTAATAAAGCTTAGATCAAAAAGTAATACTACAATGAAACATTTAACCAGTGAGCAAATTTCATATAGAAACTCCAAGAAAACACAACAAAATGTTTTTTTACCCTGAAAAAAACTATTAAAAGTATTACCCTCATTAAATCCTAAATGTACCTTCATTTCCAAATCAAATAATAGAGTACATTCGGCAGAACACTTTGTCCTCTTTAGATTTCTTTATCAAAAAGATAAACATTAAAAGATTGATTCTAATATGAACAGGGAAAGTGTTATTTTGAAATGAAGGTGAACATGTTGATAATTTCATTAAACTCAAATGATATAATTAACTTAAATTCAGAAAATTATAAAGGTTGGATGGCTCAGGGGAGTTGTTTTTTTTAAATCAGACCTTTCACCTCTAGGTTACCATTTTGAATCCAAACCATATAAAAAGAGACTGAAAATTGCTAACACATGATGTTACTTGATGGCTTATAGGAAATTGGTTGGTGGTCTGAACTTAATCCCATGGACAGGTATTCACGTCATTAAGAAGGCCTACAGTGTTTGCAGTAATTTATCTCTTTTCATCCAGGCTTAAAAGAAACAAAGGAATTACTTGTAAAAAAGTCTCTCGAGGGCAAGAAAGGAATTGATTTAAATAGACTCAGAAAAAAATTATCAAAATTAAACTTTTCTATAAATAATATCTGAAGCATAGAAACTCTGAGGTTAATAATTCAGTTCTTTTGCTGTATAATTTATCCATTTCAAAGCAGAAAATGATCTTTGAATTTGTCAGTATTTGGGGACAACAAGGGAAAACAGAACAATAGATATTTGGGCAGAATTTTCACAAAATCTGTTGTATGTGTGCATTGAGTGTCTGTGAATGGATAGATTCCCACAACATGTATTTAAATTTTCTCAAAACACTCAGCATAGTGTTAAACATACTCATATATCTCTAAGTATGGTAATTTTAAGTCCAAGAGAACTATTTTATAATGCATACCTATGTGATAAAAAGTTTAACATTTAGTAAACTAAACTTTGGTTCTATAAATGAAAATAGTCCTGAAATTTAAGCATAAGGTATACTTGAACTAGAATTTAATTTAAGTCAATTCAGTTAAGCTTAAACCACAGAAATTGAAAATCTCAGACTGGAAACATCCTTCGCTATTTCCTTATGCAACTTCACTTCTTTCCTACCTGATATTTAAATTTCCTTCTTTAATGTGTGGTCCTTTTTTCCTCTACTTCAGTACATTTAGAAATGGAGAAATAATTTTTCATAAAACATTAAATTTCATTCTGAGGTTGCTTGAGTGAGGATTCTTCAGTGTATTGTGTTGAAATGTGCATATACCAATCATATCTATCAGTAGGTCCTAATTTTGCCTTCTGTGGTGACATCTAAAATGTAGATAGTCTTTTCCCCAGTGATGTTTTAAATAGACCCCACCTTTCATGCATATTCATGCATGTTCAGCTTCTGCCTGAGACTAAATAGCTAACAATTGTTAGAGCAGTGATAGAAGCCCTGGCTTGCCAACTTCGCCAAGTCCTGTGCTTTTAACCATGATGATACGTATACTGTGTTTACATTGCTGAAAAGAAGAACAATGGTTTTATGAAGGAAAAAGAAGTAACGAAACACATGTTGCAGAAATACCACTCTGAAGACAATGTAACACAGTTTTAAGGGGACAAGACCTGGACAGGTGGCTGGATAGGAGAATGCAGGTTGGGAAGGTCTGGGTGTGAGTAATTTACAAATCACAGGACTGGTTGGGTATCTCAGCGTCAGGGAGGGAGAGGAAGCTAAACTAAGTCTGTGACTCTAGTTTAAGATACTGCGAAGATGTGGTGCAATCAGCTAAGTTAGGGTCCTAGGTGGGGAGTGGAGATTGCCCATCCTGGTGGAGATAAGTTTTTATTTCAGACTTTCATTACCTACACTGGGGGTGAGGGGGCTTTTGTTCGCTTTATTGAGGTATAATTGACTGATAAAATTGTAAGATATTTAAAGTACAGTGTGATCTCTTGATATACATATACATTGTGAAAGAATTCCTCACATTGACTTTATTAGCACATCTATCAACTCACATGCTTACCTTTTTCTTTTTTTGGTGAGAACATTTATGTTCTACTCTCTTTGCAAGTTTCCATTATACAATACATTGTTATCAACTATAGTCATCATGTTATACATTAGATCTTCAGACCTTACTCATCTTATAACTGAAAGTTTATACTGTTTTACCACCCTCTCCCTAGTTCCCACATCCCTTGCCCCTAGCAACCACTTTTCTACTCTCTGTTTCTATGATTTCACATTTTTTCACATTGAGGTTCACATATAAGTGAGGTCTCACACAGCTGTATTGCATTTTAATAAATTTAAAAGTTTAGATATTTGGAATAAGGATTCTAAGGTGAAATTCCAAGTGAAATTGAACATATTTTGATGAATATGTAGTTATTTTTTTAAAAATTCAGTATTCCACATATAAAACAATAATGGATTCAATATTTTTCAATTATTTTATAAAATTGTTCTACTGTAAATATTTGTAGAATTTCTAATGTGCTAATTATGACAACAGAAGTTTTCTGAAGACCTCAGTGGGTCTTTAGAGATCCTAAATGAAACTTTAGAGTTAATGCGACAAATTAAGAAATTGAGATGCACAGAGATAGAGATTTGTCCACACATACACAGGTAGTAAATGAAAAAGCTAAAAATCAAATCCAGAAAGGTGAAGTGGATCAGATCTGAAACATTTTATACCAATAATTTCATGCCAAGTAAGCCTCCAAGATACTTGAAATTTTTACACAAAGCCTCATGTCTGTCAAAGGACTCTCACCCCGCTTCCTTTTGTAATAAATACCCTTAAAAGGATCAAAGCACTTTTGGTACCAAACAAGATAATGTAATTGATGGTTTTCTTTATTGAACAAAAAGCCCGAATCCATAGGGTCAAAGTTCTTTATTTCAGGAAAGCCTACAAGCTGGGACATGTGTAACTGTACTGAATAGGTCAGGTCACATGGAAGTTGTACTTGACAATAAGCATATTTCTACTGTAGAATTTTTTTTTTTCAGTAGAATGTAGGATTTAGGACATAAATCATTTGCATGACACATCAAAATTCATGCAGGAGGGCTTCCCTGGTGGCGCAGTGGTCGAGAGTCCCCCTGCCGATGCAGGGGACACGGGTTCGTGCCCCGGTCCGGGAGGATCCCAGATGCTGCGGAGCGGCTGGGCCCATGAGCCATGGCCGCTGAGCCTGCGCGTCCGGAGCCTGTGCTCCACAACAGGAGAGGCCACAACAGTGAGAGGCCCGCGTACTGCCAAAAAAAAAAAAAAAAAAAAAAAATTCATGCAGGAGCAAATAGCTATCTCTGATCAGTGAAATGAGCTTGGTAGGACTATCAAAAGAGAGTGGTGAGGACTGTGGCAAGCTAAAGAAACCACACCAGAGCTCAATTCATATGGGAATATAAACATAATGTGGCCATTATGTTGTTGGGGTTTTTTTCCAAGATGAGTTGGAAATTCAAGGTATTTGGTTTTGTTTTTATTTTAGGTGGAGGGAGGTGGAGTAGAAGAGACACTGGTTTTACATCTTAAGGACAAATACACTTCATTTTTTTGGCCCAACAAAATAGAGCTGTAAATTTCACTTAATCTAAAATCCTTCAGTTTTCCATTTCCATTGTAACTGTATCAGATACTTTTGGGATGATGGAAAGTAATGACAGTGAAAACAAAATATGCAGATTTTTCCAAATAACGTACATCCTATGGAAAATTGCTGAAAATCACTAAGAATCTACAAGAATAATTTCTATACAAAGAAAAAAATTTTGTACTTATTCAGCTCTACTTTAAGAATATACCCAATATATGTTATAAACTAATGAGATTGCGAAATATTGTGTTTATAAATGCTTAATTTCTTTTCACTTGATATACAGGAAAGTGCCCATGGTAGTTCATGTTGATAGCACAGTTACCTGGGGGAACATGTCTTTCGGGATGAAAAGCAGGGGATAGAAATCAGGAATCTGTCTTTCCACAGTGACAGTAAACTGCTGTGTCTTAGATAACTGGAGGTTGTTTAAGATCCGGAGTCAGAAAAATAAAACTGAATTATCTATCAGGAACACGAGTCAAGTTACCAGGCTGCGCTTGGAAACACAGAAATCTGGGTTATACGGTGAAACAGATGCAGCAAAATGAAAGTGAGACTGAACCGTAGTAGCTTGTGTCAGATTGCCCAATGCTGATGGGACAGAGTGGAGGTCAGAGGGGGGAGGAGGAGAAACTTGGCCTCAGTTTCAGAGGCTGAAAAAATTTACAAGCACGTCATCAAAAGACAGTGGAGTATCTGGAAGGCTTGAGTACCTGGCAGGATACAGTGGTGAATCCCCCACCACGTCTGGTTCACATTAAGATGTGTGTTTCAGCTTGCACACTTCCATCCTTAGCCAGGCAAGACAATCTGGGCCTAGAACAGAGGTTAACACATGGCTATATTTTTATACTTCTCTTAATACTAGGTTCTGGGAAACAGACAACAAATCTAAAAATAGAAATCTAGTTCTGAGGCCAGGGACTGTTTTCTGTCTCTTCCTTCTTTTTAGTCCACTTTATCATCTGTATATTTGGTCTCCAAGGACACTTTAAAAAAGCCAGTGCATCTCCTCTTTAGTTATGATGTTGAGAAAAGATATGGTCAGAGTCCAGTCTATTGAACTGTTTCATGTGTCTTGGTTAAGGACCAATAACTATTTTGAGTGAAACCTTACTTAACAGAACAATCTGGATAAAATTCTAAAATATTGTGGCAAATCTAGTTTCACCATTCTTTGAAGACATTTTCTAAACATGTACTACATGTCATGTACTGTTATTGGGTTCTTTGTGTGTGTGTGTGTGTGTGTGTGTGTGTGTGGTTCTCGGGCCTCTCACTGTTGTGGCCTCTCCCGTTGCGGAGCACAGGCTCCGGGTGCGCAGCCTCAGCGGCCATGGCTCATGGGCCCAGCCGCTCCGCGGCACGTGGGATCTTCCCGGACCGGGGCACGAACCCGTGTCCCCTGCATCGGCAGGCGGACTCTCAACCACTGTGCCACCAGGGAAGCCCTGTTATTGGATTCTGAGATAAACAATATATACATGGTCCTAGCCTTCTCAGATACCAGTTTCAAGATAGAGACAGATCTGCAGACAAATGATCAAGGTGTGATGAAGCACTGTTAACATAGATGTGTAACAAATGCGATGGAAATACGGAAGAGCAAGGCTGATATTTACCTTAAAATTAGGGAACATTTCACTCTCCATTTTATAATAAAAATTCTTCAAATTCTTCTATAAATGTTTCTTTTCTTTGCTCACCAAATACATTTACCTAATTCATTATTTGATAATAATGAACTAAACTGAATTTTGTTGCACTGATTTGCTGTGAAGGCCATAATACAGTATCGTAAGCTTAGTGGCTTAGACAACAGAAATTTATTTTTATTGTCTCAGTTCTGGAGGCTAGAAATCTAGCCTCCATATCGAGATGTCGACAAGGCCATGTTCCGTCTGAAAGCACTAGAGAAGGATCTGTTCCAGGCTTCTATCCTAGCTTTTAGTAGTTCCTTAGCTTGTGGCAGCATAACTCCAGTTTTCACATGGCATTCTCCCTGTATGCATGGCTCCGTGTCTAAGTTTCCCCTTTTATAAGGATACCAGTCTTATTGCATTAGGGGCCCATCCTACTCTAGCATGACCTCATCTTAATTAATTATATTGCAACAATTCTGTTTCCAAATAAAGCTATATTTTGAGGTAGTAGGCATTAGGGCTTCAACTTATGAATTTGGCAGCGGGAGCAGGGGCAGTGAAATTCAACTCATTTTTCACAAGCTTGTTTTATGATAAGAGGCCTAATTTCCCTCCAAGGGTGGGATACTCTGAATCTGAATTTAGGTGCTAATTTTACCAGATGAATACAGATGGCAGCGTACGTTCTGTCTACTGCGGGTGCTTAGGAAATATTGATAATAAGGTCTGCAAAGTATCTGGACGTTTGAATGTTGTTGTAAGAAAAATAGATGACTATAAGCTGTTCTGAGATCCAAGTTCAGAGAAAATTTCCCTAGTAACAGCCAAGTGTGTATTGGATTTATGATTTTTTTTTTAAAAGGTGCTTTTAAGTTTTGCTGAAAGATCTCTACGTTTTTCAGTTATACTACGAATTCAACGTTTCTTCCATGGCTTCTTGCAAAAGAGAATCTGTGGTAATACAAAGCTGTTCGGTTAGATGCATTCAATCTGGAAGGAATAAGAATGGGTTCACCACCATGCAGTTTGGTTTGTCTGCCACTAGGTGTTATACTGAAATGGTTAGAAAAGTGAGAGAGACACATTGTTTTATTTACATAAAGAAGGATAAACTGTGGTTCCTATACATAAGTGTTGGTAGATTACCAAAGAGTGATTGGCATATGTTAATAAGAAACCTATGTTTCATTTTGATTGATTTATCATACCGAAATACAGGACATAAGCTTTGCATTACAACAGAGGCCTGTTGCACAGAACATGGGGTGGGGGGCAGGGTTGATAGACTTGATAGACTGAGAAACTTGTTACTCTTGCTACTCTGACACAAGTGGCACGTTTTAAGAGGTGGCATAACTGATACTGAGATTTGTACATTGTTAAAAATTTAAGTCATGACATTTGTGTCACTGTTGGATAATAATTTTTTTTTTTTTTACAAGAGCAGTATTTGGGTACTCAGAGAGCGTCTGTCACTTCTGAGTCATTGGCCTGAGAATAAAAGATAAGAAATTAAAAATTAGCAGTAGCAATGACATAATCAAGTTTGACATTTTCATAGAGAACATTATACCAAAGGAAAACATGTGGGTACTCAAATTTTCAAAAGAAAAGTTAATGGGAAAAACAGAAGAGACGAGTCAGAAGTTTCCAAAGAGAAAAGGTAGAAAATTAAAATCTGTAGAAAGAGCATAGAATCTGCTTAAGGATACACTATTAGAGATTAATGAACACTGAGAAAAGCAAAATAAAATGATAAGATGTGGGAGGTTGGTCAGGATGCAAGATAGGTGATAAAAGCCTCCAATACTGACTTTTAGGGATAATGTGAAACAAACAAAGATCAAAGTCTTCTCCAAATGCAACATAAAACAGTCTCCTTGAGATAAGTATGCCAGAAATGCAAAATCTCCTGGAGACTGACTTGCTAACATAGCAACACTGCTATGTTGGGAATGAAACGATCTGAAGAGATTGCAAATAATGCAAAGGAATTGAATCGTTGCTTTGTGCCTGGCCTTCCCTCCAGAATGATAAAGAAGTGTCTACCCTACAGTTACTTTGTGCAGAGAAGGAAGGTGAAGAACTGTCAGAGAAATCAAAACAAAGACTTGATTGAAAAAATATGAGAAATTAAGTGGCCATAAATCACTAAGTTCAAATGGTGTTCATCTAAAACTTCTGAAGAAGTTAAAGAAGGATGTAGCTAAGCCACCACCAAAAATATATCAACACCTTCCATCAAAGAGGAGGGTGATGAATGCCCATCCATCCGTAAGAATAGTCCAGTACTACTTCTAAGGTTAGGTTTTAATAAAAAACATGGTGTTGTATAGAATTATTCATGCCTTAAAAAAAAGTGTAAATATTTTTCCCCTGTGGAAAATGTGTACTTTCATGATTTGTTTATTTTTTTTCTGTGTATTTCTCCACACATTGGCTTTCTCCCCTGTTTTTGTTTTGTTTTTGTGGTGGTGGTGCTTGTTAATTTCTGAGTGCATTTCTCCATAACTTTGCTATCCTGAACATTACTGAACACTATTTACTAGACACACACTAATTGGTTACCAGGGAGAGGATTGTAATCCAGGCTGAAATAACTCATGGCAGAGTTTGTTAGTTGTCAACTTGATCTGGTCAATAAGCAATAACTTTATTGTTACAACATGTGGTAGGGTTTTAGATACTAAGCACAGTGCTGAGAAGAGCACAATAAAACCTGCTTGGTAAACTTGATTACCCAAAGCAATGCGTGCATCTTTGCCTGAGAATTTTCTCACATTTTGTGACAGTTGTTATAGTTAAGTTAGAGTAATTCCAAGATGTAGAAATTAACACAAATTAATAAATGGCTTATGAGCATGTCAGTTTCTTGTGATGAATTCAGGGCCTCCCATTAATGACCAGGCATTGATTGCACAAGAGACTACAGCTGACTGTTTAATTCTTAGCAGGTGGGCACAGGCCAGGCCTTCCCATCTTGCACTGGCAGTGAACCTTGAACGTGACCTTTCCAAGGGAAGGAGGGGAATTCATTGACCATGTTTACTTTATACTGAAACTCTTTTTAGATGAAGGCCCCTAACTGTGCTGAATTGTTCTTAGTTAAGAGTGTGAGATGTGTGGCATGACTGGTGTTTTTGACAGTCTCAGGAACACTTAACTTCATTCGTGAATTTCAGCCAGCTCCAAAGCCATCCCTATGCCCAGAGAATAAGTTCATGGTGGAAGCAGATGAGCTTCTTAAGGGATTTTCATAAAGGTGTGATGTCCTGTTCACTTCGTTTTGCTAAACGTTAAGGAGGGAAGGGATTCAGGGCATCCTCCTCTGACTGCCCCATTCTTGGGATTAATAAGCCAGGACTGCACGGTATCTTCTTAGCTATTACCTCCTCAGCTCAACTGCTTTATCCAAGCCATCCAAAAATCATCATTTGTTTTTACTGTTTTACTGAATTGGGCAATTATTCCAGAGCAATTATGGGTATTCTTGTTTTCCGTCTCCTGAATCATATCCTTCTTTCCAAACTGTGACATGATTCCTTAAAATACACATCTGTTGGGCTTCCCTGGTGGCACAGTGGTTGAGAGTCCGCCTGCCAATGCAGGGGACGTGGCTTCATACCCCGGTCTGGGAAGATCCCACATGCCGCGGAGCGGCTAGGCCTGTGAGCCATGGTCACTGAGCCTGCGCGTCCGGGGCCTGTGCTCCGCAACAGGAGAGGCCGCGCTCTGTTCATCAGAAAAATGTACCTGTAAACATTTTAGCAATTCAATTCCAGGTGGTTCATAAAGCTACAATAACCATCTCCAGATTAAGGATGCTGGGCCAGCTGATACACTGAGTGCGATAAACTGAGTTGGAACCCTCATTCTGCATAGAGACTTTGTTCTCTACTGAGTGTCAGGGGTGTTACCTAGTCACACTTAAACATGTTTTCTACTTTTCTATCAAATGGAAGTGTAAGATGCTCTTCATGCCTGAGATGTAGTGGAACTATTACTATATTGATCACTAGGATAACTAAACCTAACTCCAATTCTAACTGTGATTAACTTGCTACGTGTGTAGTTTTATTAATTCTCTGAGCAATAGTTTCTTTATCAATTAACTAAATAGATTGGATGAGGTTTAATCTCAGGTCCATTCCAGCTTGGAAATTATATGACTACCTGTATTTTTTAGGAAAAAGTTCCTACTCTTTATTAGGTGCTGACTTAATAATAAGAGAAGTCTTAAGTCAGTTGAGAGTAGAATATATAAAATTGAACATCTGACTATTTAAAAAGAAATCTTAAAAATCAGCATTTAATTTATATTTTCACAAATTTATGTCTGTTTATGTCTGCTGTTAGATTTTTGTCTCTTTATATTTTTATTTCATGTACATAATTACTATATATATTATTTCATATGCCTTAGTTTTTTAAATACATTACCTTTTGCATGTTTAGTGACAGATATAGAAAATATATCTTGGAAACTGAGTAAATTTATTCAATTTTGTAATTTGAGCTTTATGATTTGTAGGGAAAACTGAATGTCTTTCTTCTAAATTTGTATCTAGTTAGGAGGCAGAACCAAGGGTAAAGTGGTCTTCTGTGGGGTCAGCACCTGGGCTTCTATGTTTTCCTTTGCTAATCTCAGCTTGCAGTTTTCATTGCATTGCCCAAGAAGGTTGCTCCAGCTCTGGCCACCATGTATGTATTCCTGCCACCTGGAAGGAGGAAGGGATGGAGAAGGACATCTTACTGTTTTATAAGGTCATTTCTCCTGCTTTTATCATATGGTCCATGACTTAATCACAGGCTAATCTTAGCTGCAAGCTTTATGCTAGGTGCCTTGTGCCTATCTAAAAATAGGGTCCATTACTACAGAAAAAGACAAGGTACATTTAGAGACAATTAGCATTCTTGCCACAAAAAACTAAGTCATCAAGATGAACTAATTTTATATAAAATAAAATATAGTTACTTCATGATTTAGTGATAAGAACAGTTCTCAGTTTCCCCAACAGTCATTAATCTCTTTAACTACCTAATAACTTTGTGAGCTGTTGTACTATACACTTCCTATTAGTCCCTTCATTTATTATGTATAACTGAAATATTTTATCTCGTCAGGAAAGTTTCCTTTAATCTCTCATCTTATTTAGATACTTCTCTGTAATTGGATATCTTCCATATCATACACTAATCTTGGCACTTATGACACTATAATCATTAGTTACATGCCTATATCCTTTATTAGAATATTCCTTGAGGGCAAACACTACATCTGACATGTTTTTGTAACCTTGGTCCCTAACATATTCCTGGAACGTAGTACATTCAATCACTGCTTGTTGAAAAAGAAATGAATAGACTTTGTGAGGTAATTTACGTGCAGTAGCATACAGAACACTAGCAATTGCTCGGTGCATGTAAATTAGAAATCAACTATCAGGTGTACCACATGTATTTGTTTAAGCTACCCTACTAATATGACAGGCCTTTGAATCATTGCTCTAATCTAATGTAACCCAAAGAATAAGTAGCTTAAAAACACCCCTTTTGCTCCTTCCTCCCCTGCCTCCGGGTCAGGAAGTGAGGAAAATGATAATCCTGAGCTGTGATTCCAGTTTATCCTGTGTGGAGGGTCATGTCAAAATTCTGGCCCCATCTTTTGGTAGCTGAGAGAGTGGATAAACAACCTCTCGGTTTTCAACTCCTTTTTTATTCTGGACAGGCCTGAAAGGTTCGCTCTGAACTCATTGATAAAGAAAAGGAACTGACACTCTTCTGACCTGACTGCCAAAATGAAGCATTGCCCCCGAGAGGGGAGCCTTGCACATTGTGAGGCCATTTAGAAAATATTTCTCTTATTCTTTATGGATTCAAATCGCTACTGTTGCTGAGAATAGGTGTTTATCTTTGGGTGGGGTGTGAGTGTGTGTGTGTGTGTGTGTGTGTGTGTGTGCGTGCGTGTGCGTGTATGTCTTGGTTCTACCATTACTCCCTAGGCAAGTCTCTCTCTCCCTGAGTGCATGACACGTATTACCTAAGCTGTGTCAGGGACTGCAGGTCTAGGCACACTCATGGAACACTGAACCCAAGATATTGACCATACAGTCTCAAGAAACAACGTGCACAGAACGGTCTGGTAGAAACTCATGCCACGCACACACTTTTCTCTGCCCATTTATCCCTTTTTCTCTGCTCATTTGGAGACCTTGAGGTCACATTATTAGACTGTTCCTCAAACCTATCCCCAGTTCCTAGCTCTGGGTTAGTCCTTAGCAATCCTTACTTAATCCTTCCTGCACTCCCCTTTAGATATCAATGACCACCCTACACTGCCTTTGTACCCCTTCCCTAAACTACCGCACCCTTAAGAAATCCCCAGTCCTGTGAGTAGCTTGGCTGCCATACAGTCTCAGCCTATATCCCTCTTCTTCTTTTTGGAGCTTTTTCCTCCTTTCAGCCTCATGAATCCTTCTGGTGTTGCAGCCCTACCTCACCCAAAATCCCTCATCCTCATATTCCTAGCTCAGTTTTTAACACCCTAACTCTAATTTTTCATCCTTTTGTACCCCCAAGTGTTGTCCAATCTTTCCCCTCAGTGATGGAGTCCCTTCTTACAGGTGCAATGACAGACGTCCCAGGTCCCTCCACCATTCTTGTCAGACTCCTGCAACCTGGGGTACAGACCTAGACCTGCTATGGAACATCGAGTCTTTACCATCTAATAATGGTTCTGATACTTTTATCTTGGAATCTTCTATCTGTTTTCCTTAGTTTGTCTCCCTCAACCACCAGATTTATTTTAAAAGCAAGCCCCTTTGTGCCGGATACTCAGTTCTCTTGCTGCCCTTCTAAGCTCTTCCCTGTGCGACAGAGGAGGAAATCTGGGGAACCACATTTCCCTGACTCCCTGGCCTGCAGGTTTCTAGTTCAGATCCAGTCATGGGAAGCACTCATGCAAAATTTAGAAGACAAAGAAGGAAAAGCCATTGTCCTCTGATAACATCTGTAGCTGGGCCATAGGCATGTTTATAGCAGCCTGAGAATTGGTCACAGGTTTTCTGAGAATCCCCAACTGTAGGTAGATCAGCCATTGTTTCTAACTTCCTCAGACTCTTTACTCCCAGGTTCCTTGAAAGGTGTCTTCCTGACTTTCATTCCTCCAGTCCTTCTCACTGTATAAAGTCTCAATTTTGACTCCTTAAGTCTACTTCCTCTCAAAATGCTTGAAATGACCTCGATTATCCTGAAAATACCCTGACCACTCATTGCTTAAGTAAAAAAAAAAAAAAAAAATGCTACATGGATATATCAAAAATGGCAAAGGTGGTACAACATTCAGGAAACTTTGGAAATAAGGAAAATAAACAGACAAATTTACTACCTTGGCTGGTGGGTAGATTCCAATGTGGGTTGGACTTGAATCCATCACGGTCATGGGCTGGCTGTGGTCTTAACCATCTAATTGTACCCGGAGCATTTCTCTAGCCAAAGGACAAAAATTCACATGTGGGGCAGCAGGTAGCAAAAATAAATACAGCAGGCAGAATATAACCAATGGAGAATAGCAGTTCCATGGCAAACCAAAAATTGCACTCTTCTTCTGAGGGGTGCAGCCACTGCACGATATCCGCTAATTATTTCTATACTGCAATAAGGAATTTGGGTTTCCAAATTTTTCAATTTATCAGAAGAAGCCAAGAATCTTACCTTTTATATAAAGTCTCCAAAATTTAATTTTTTGGAAATGAGTTAAAAAACATTTCTGACCATTGTATTTACCCCCCAAACACAGTTACAAGTTGTTTCTAGCCCATAGACTGACGTTTTCTGACCTCTGGTCTAGACTTAATAATTCAAATAAGGGGATATGTATAGCTGGAGGCAAAGGAAAGGTCATGAGTCAAAATCAATTTCTATTAAAAAGGATTGAAATGCTTAAATGGTGGGTAGAGATCTGAAACATGGAAATATGAAGAAAGAGGCATCTTTCACAGTGGGGTACACAAACTTGAGATCAGGGAAGGGGAAGCTAGATTAGAACATGGGGTGTAATCATGAGACCAGGTTTCTCTCTGTGGCTTTAATTACTAGGTGCATTCCCACCTGAACTGCAGGAACAGATAGTTCAATCCTCTGTACATTTTACCTTCCTAAGTTATTATTCCCTTGAGTTACCTAAAGTCTGTTCCACTCCTGTGGGCCTGAGAGGTGGTGTGGTGTGGAGAATAAATGGGCAGGGCGGTAAGGAGAAACGCGTCCTGACACCTCATTGTACCAACCTCTCACTGTGTGAGTCAAGAAGACCCGTGAAGAGGGTGTGGAAGAAACCAGCAGCAAGGCGAGCTGTGAGGAGTCCCTGCCAGAGCCTCCAGCACCAGAGGCAAGCACAAATAGAGGCTTTCTGTGGACCAAACATGAAAGAAATGAAATCACTGGAAGACGTGAATCCTTGAAATGAAGGAGAGGGTCCTAAGTGCTTGATCATAAATCAGTAAATTATCAATTTTATGTGCTTATGAAAATGGTTGATTTTTCTTATTTTGATCATACTATGCTTATTTAACCATAGTTTTGATGAATGTCCCAGAAAAATAAAGCATTTCCTTTCATGTGGTTTTCAACATACTGAGAGAGGTGGTATTAGCCTCTCACAGTTTGTAAAAATTAATAAATATCAGCTAGTTCGAATGAAGCCTTTTTTTGGTAAAACAATAAATTTCAGGGCCTGTTTAGATAAATTCCAAAAGTTGTGTTATAACGTGTCATATGTTAAAAAATAACCTATATGAAGCAACAGGTTATTCTTAATTCTTAATAGCTTATTCTTATAGTTTTTGAATTGTTTTTCTCCACATCTGTGTGAGGTAAAATACTGTATTTCTATGGCTCACTCTTTTATCATCAGCATCCGTCACAACATATGGCACAGAACAGGGAAGAAATCAACAACTATCCATTGAATGAATGAACAAATAAGTGAATTAGGAGAACATTGTCTTGATTTTTCCTAGATGGGAAAAATTTAATAAACAAAGAATGTGCCTTTCAGAATTTTTACTCTTAGTGATCAGAAGCATGACTTTTGAAGACAAATGTAGATTCAAATACTGCTCTGCACTAGAGTTGTGTGATCATGAACAGATCCCTCAAACCCTCAGTTTTATTTTAGTCATCTTTATACTTAGAATGACACCAATTTCAAAAAGTTGCTTTGGGATTTAAATGATAACTTGTAACTTAAAAGATGACTGGGTAGATAGCAGGACAGAGAATGCTAGCATTATTTAATGTCTATCAATGAATCATGACTGCAGAGGTTTCTTAGATTCTGCTTAACTAAAAAGCCTAGTTCCTGATGTTCAATGGTGATATCCTTTAATTGTTATCTACTATTTCTCCTTCTCTTTGTTTTTCTCATTATTTAATTTTCACATTCATTTTATTGCATGTTGCTGAAATGAAGACACTTTTCTTTGTATGTTCAGAAAAAGATGGCCGCTTTTTTGAGATACTGCTCTTGGTTTTGCGCAATTGCAATAAAATTCTGTGATCAATCTCCCTAAATGGAATAACTTCCAAATAATGCTAAGTTGCGTTACTATCTTATGTTTTGTTTGCTGAAGCTTCAATAGGCATTACATTATTATTATCAAATTGTTCCTAGGTCATCTGGTAGTGAATTAAATAATGCATGGTACAGGTTCCCCCACTCTTTGAAAACAGAGCATTACTATGAAACCTTTCCTAAGGTGAAATGGTGGAAAGTGAAGAAGAAATTACTTAGGACACATCTTCCTAATGGATGCACAAAATAAATCAAGATAAAGCGCAGATGCTTATAGACACAGTTCAAAGCTATGGTGGTTTGATACTGAGATGCTGAGTGTAGTATTGGGGAAGGAGCTTGGTGTGCCACTCTTGCCACTCAGGGTACATGGTGCCTCTATAACGGCTCACTGCAAAACCAACGCTGAAAGCTATTTTCACTTTTTGTTTTTATTCATAAAAGCAAAAATCCTCTTTGGATTTTCTTTCAGTTAGCAAAAACAGGTACTAATGTAATCTTTGTAAAAGTGAAGTGGCATAAAGTACACTTTCGTATAGTGGGGGATACATGTATTGTACATAGTGATTAAAAACCAACTCTAGGGCTTCCCTGGTGGCGCAGTGGTTGGGAGTCCGCCTGCTGATTGGGGGGATGCGGGTTCGTGCCCCGGTCCGGGAGGATCCCACATGCCGCGGAGCGGCTGAGCCCGTGGGCCATGGCTGCTGGGCCTGCGCGTCCGGAACCTGTGCTCCGCAGCGGGAGAGGCCACAGCGGTGAGAGGCCCATGTACCGCAAAAAAAACCCAAAAAAACCCAACTCTAAGTATGAGTATCATGACTAAAACAGATAAGGCCACTGCCTTCACCAAGTTTATAGTTTAATCAAAGTGAAGTATATTTGAAATAAAAATAAAATGAAGCTTCGGGAAAAATGACATTGCAAATACATCCTTTGAAACTCACACTGCCCCACATTAAATACATAACTGTGATAAATAAAATATAAAAAAGCAAATATTAAAGAAAGTCACTTCCAAAGAATGATGCAAAAAAGATAAATATCTCCATGTTCAAGAACTGGAAAAGAAGTTGAGAGAAATCATCAAATTTGAAGGTGATGGCCTGTTGGACTCTAGATCTGGAAGCAGTCGGAAGTTGCTAGCAGTTCAGCTTCTGTAGAGTAGAAGAGGCTAAGTGTGTTCTGGGTAAATACTGGGAAAAGAGCCAAACTCACTGCTGGAAACCAGTGGCTGGAATGGGGCTTTCTACCCTGCGCATAAAAGAGGGGAAAAAATTGCTTGTGCAGGGGCCCTGCCTAGCATGAAGCAGTTTGCTTGGGGAGGCAGGAGGAAACAGGGCCAACCTCCTGAGCAGAAACTGAGGCAAATCTTCCATGGTTGGATTCATGGATCTTTGAGCTAGTCCCCTGGTGTAAATTCCTTAAACGTCCAAAATAAGACTTGATTATGGACTGTGGTCCCAGGGACCAGGTAGATGCAACCACACTAAAGAATAAGAGGTAGAGCATGGAGTGTGTGCCTGGAACTCAAAATACCAAACACATGAATAAATCCTATACTCCTAGAAAAATCTAAGAATAGCAACAATTTAAAATAACAGGATAGTCTAAACATTTAATACTACTGCTCTGAGAATCCTTAAAAAATACAACTGAGGGAAAAGTGTCAGTTGAAAAAATATATTTGAAACAAAATAAAGAAAAGTGAAACAAATATAAGTAAATAAAAATACCTTAGAAATCTTGGAAACAAAATTATTAGTTTTTGGAAGAAAAAAATAGTATATAAAAAATCTAGATTGACTCCAAAGGGGCATAGTAAACTGTAAGTAAACCATGCTGAGGAATTAACACAAAATGAAACATAAAAACACAAAGGTAAGAAGATATTAAAGAGTCATAAAAACAGAGATAGATCAAGATGACTCAATATAAATGTAAGAGCAATTTAAGTAGTCTGAATGTGAAAAATGAGAGAGAACAAATATTTAATGAGATAATGGACTGAGAAGTTTCCAAAACTGAAGATAACACAAGTCCATCTGATTAAAAATGACCACCAAGTATTGCTCAGGATAAATAAAAACAAATCTCTGAGAAAAACTGAATAACATCCATGATAAAGGATACGAAATTCAGTTACGTCATAAATAAAAGACAAATTTTCTTCAATGGTCTTATAACAGATTTCTTATGAACAGTAGGTGCCTGACACAGTGGCGGTAATATAGTTAAAATCCTAAGAGAAAGATAACTGTCAATGGCAAATTTTATATCCAGCTGAACAGTTATCCAATTGCATAACAAAGGCAATTTTAGACAAGTAAGGAGTAAAAGACTGTACTATCTTCAGATCATAGGATATAATTCAAGGGGAAAAACAAAATGAGAAGTTATCAATGGAATGCAAAAACAATGGTAAGCCCCAAATATTTTAACATGTATTGATCTACTTCATTAACTATTTCTATAAGTAAAATAAATACTAATTTTTGTTTCTAAGAGTGTAACACTAAATTCTAGAGACTGATATAGAGAAGATGAAAGAAAGGTAGTTTGCTGTATTATTAAGATGTACTTAAGCCTTATTTTGTATGGTGAGGTTGATAAAGATATTGAACAGCTTAAGACATTATAAGAAGGATTTATAGTGAGAGAGTGAATATATAAACACACAATGGCATTCTGTCTGAATGATAAAAGAATTCAGACCTGCAACCTCAGCAGCAACCAGCCTGAGAAGCCAATGCACAACTCTTGCAGCAATTGGTCCAGAATAGTAGTGACTTCAATGACTATCAGTTTCCTATATTTTGCCCACTAACTCACTATCCACCAACAAAAGCCAAAAATGTTTCCCAAACCACTCACATAAGATGTCTTACTTCTAGTTAAACTTGTCTCTAGCTTCCGCCGGCTAAAATGTATGATCACAACATACCTGAATCCTTCCCTGCTTTCATTAAAAAGCTTTTCCTCTCCCCTGCTTGGCTTTAAATCTGTACCAAAATCAAATGATGGTGGCCAACTCCCTTGCTATAACAAGCTCTGAATAAATAGTCATACTTTGTTCTCATTTGGATTGGCTTTATTTTCCGCAAAACTAGATATGCATGGCTAAAACCATCAGAGATAACCATTAAAATAATAGACATACAATTTATAGCTAGTAAATAAACAGAGCTATAAAAGAAAAGCGAGAGGGAGCATAGACATCTTTATCAATTTAACAAATGTCAAGATAGGGGAAATTAGGTAGAAATAAAAAATATTAAAGAACATCAAATAAAATCTAAGAAATAAATCAAAATGTATCAATAATAGGAGGATTAAATTCATCAATTAAATGACAGAACTTCAGATTGTATAATACTATATGCAATGTAAAAGCTATAGCAAATATAAAGTGACATGCACAACCATCTAGAAAGACTGAAATTAATTTTCATTTAAAGAATATAGGAAACAAATACTAAACACATGAAAACAGCTATTTTAATATATATTAGTAATAGACAAATTTAAAAAGTCAAAAGCATTAATTGGAATACAGGTTTGAATTGCATAATAATAAAAGCAAAACATAATATAAATATATAGTTCATGACTGTCCATGTTTTAAATAAAATAATCTTGGAATACACAATGAAAAGTGGTTAGTAATCTAAAGAGAAATTTAAAAAGTCACCATATAGTTGGAGACTTAAATTATGGAAAGGTAGCAGATTGTATAAAACAGGAAATGATCTATAAAACAAAACAAGTATCAACAAGGAATTAGAAGATTTGAAAATAATAACTAAAAGACTTGATGCAAAGATATAGAACCTATTAAAATATAATATAAACATTATGTATAATATATTATGTAATAATATAAAATATAATGAACAAATCCAATACATTTAAAAACTTGAACTAAGTAGACAATCTTCTGAAATATATATTTACTACCAAAATTGTCTCATGGTGAAAAAACTTGCATAAGCCAATAAACATTTTAAAAGTGTAATAAGTAAGTGAATGTCTACCCCTCAAAAATATCTTAGACACAGTTGATTTTAAAGTGTATTTTTAAAATCAAACCTTCAAGAAGTAAATAGTGACTTTTACAGACTGTTTCAGACAATACGAAAAAATGAAATCTATCCTGAAATTTTTATTTCTATGGAATCATACAATACGTGGTTGTTGTGTCTGACTTCTTTCACATAACAATGTTTTGAGGGATCATTCATGTTGTAGCATGTATCAGAACTTCATTTATTTTCATGGCTGAATAATATTTAATTGTATGGATATACTACATTTTGTTTATACTTTCATCAGTTTATGGACACTTAGATTTTCTTTTTCATGTTTTGTCTGCACAAGGCATTTTATAAGGCATTTATAAAGGCTGTATAAGGGAGGAAGGGTAAAGATGGTGAAGTAAGAAGATGAGGAGTTTACCTCCCCCACCAAACACATCAAAATAAAACTACTTGTGATAAATTAATAATAATAAATAACTAAAACAAGGGCTTCCCTGGTGGCGCAGTGGTTGAGAGTCCGCCTGCCGATGCAGGGGACACGGGTTCGTGCCCCAGTCGGGAAAGATGCCACATGCCGTGGAGCGGCTGGGCCCGTGAGCCATGGCCACTGAGCCTGTGCATCCGGAGCCTGTGCTCCGCAGTGGGAGAGGCCACAACAGTGAGAGGCCCAAGTACCACACACACACACACATACAAAAAGATCAGAGGGGAAATAAACAAAATAGAACTAAAAAACAACAGAAAAAAATCAATGAAACCCAGAGCTGGTTTTCTGAAAAGATAAGCAAAATCGACAAACCTTTAGCCAGGCTCATCAAGAAGAAAAAAGAGAGAACCCCAATAAACAGAGTAAGAAATAAAGGATGAAAAATAACAACTGACACCATAGAGATAGAAAAAAATCATAAAAGAATACCATGAACAGCTATATGCCAACAAATTGGACAACATAGAATAAACGGACAAATTTAGAAACATAAAACTCACCAAGACTGAGTCAAAAAGGAATAGACAATTTGAATAGACCCATCACTAGTAGTGAAATTAAATTTGTAATACTAATAAAAAAAAAAAACTCCCAGCAAACAGAAGTCCAGAACCAAATGGCCTCACTGTGGAATTCTACCAAACATATAATGAAGAGCCACTATCTATCCTGCTCAAACTATTCCAAAAAAATTGAAGAGGAGGGAACACTCCCAAATTCATTCCATGAGACCACAATTACCCTATACCAAAACCAGACAAAAACACTACAAAAAAAGAAAATTACAAGTAAGTATCTTTGATGAATATAGATGTAAAAATCCTCAACAAAATATTAGCAAACTGAAGCTAGCAATATACAAAAAGGAAAGTATACCATGATCAAGTTGGATTTATTCCAGAGAGACAAGGATGGTTCTAAATTTGTAATGAAACAATAAAACAAGACAAAGAAAAGCACAAAAAGAAACTAAATGTTATGAAGGCTAGTCACAAAAGAAGAATGAGGACATTTTGGGGGGCAGTAAAAATGGGAAAAAATTTCCCTAAGAAAGTGGCAAACAGTGAGAAGCAGATTACAAGTAGGAGACTACATTTTTCACTCATCAGACTGCCCAGTGTTAGCAAGGGTTGGGAGAATGGAATCGCCCTATACACTGCTACAGGGGATAAAAACAAGTACCCTACTAGGAATGCTGATTTTATAATTCTTTTTTTCTTGTTACAGCGTATTCGAGAAAATTGGGTAGAATATTCAAGACAGATGATACCAGTTGTTGGTACACTATTGTGTACTTTACTATGTACTTTATTATTCTGTTTGTTTGACCAATTTCACTGTAAAATGAATAATACAAGAGAAAGTAAATACGTGCTAAGAAGAAAAATAATAAATTGAGTCTACAAGACTGAATAACAGAAAGGATATAATTTATATTGTTTGGTTAGGACAGTCCTCTCTAAGGCCCTAACTTTTGAGCTGAGACTTTAATTAGTTAAATAGAAATTTCCAGAGGCATGGTTGGCAAAAGAGCTTTCCAGACAAAGAAAAGGGCAGATATTAAAGCTCTGGGAAATAGTTTGGGCATTTCTAGGGATAAAAAGGAGGCCAGCTTAGCCTGAGTGGAGTGAAAGATTAAAGGGATCTGAGTGAAGGTGACTGTGGAAAGGGCTGCTTATTTTATTAAGAGAAATAGGAAACCAATTGAATGATTTTTAGACAGGGACATATTGAAATCAGGTTTGTGCTTTATAATTTTGTTATTTCATGAGAGGACTAGATTAAAAGGGTCAAGAGGAAACCAGGAGACAGTAAATTGAAGACTGCTGCTCTTATCCAGGCAACAGATGATGGTAATGTAGACAGAGAGAAATGGACCAATTTAAGAAATAGTTTGAAGTAGAATCATCAGGATAGACAGCATGTGAAGAGTGAAGGAGAAGAAGTTTTTGAAGTATGGCTTTCAGACTGGCTAGAGATCAAGACTGTAGACACCAATGTGGAGAGAGATTTTTAAACGCCCAAATAGATATAAAACTAAGTAATGACCAACATATATTGTCTAATATAATGTATTGCTTACTTCTTGTTTCAGTATTCTTTAAAATGGGAATGTTTACTTCTCACTTTTCAAAAGTATCTCTTTTCAAAATCACTCTTATAATATGTGAGTTCTCTTATGTATTGAGTGAGTTTCAAATAGTTTTGATTGGTCTTTAGTTGTAATTTTTAAAATCCACTTGTCACGTGTCTAACAATATTCATGATACTGTAAGCGATTGTGAATTTGTTTCTTTTGGAGAATGTTAATAATTTACTATTTATGATAATATACATCTTCATAAGACTTTGACATTTTAAAGATAGTTTTTATAAAGAAAAGAGGAGTTGCAATTAGATACCTGGCAGCCAAGAAGAAAAACATCATGATGTTTAAAAACATTTAATCACATGTTTTTCATAAAATTCCACTGAGGATTAATTGATTTTAAATTCAATAATTTGCTTTTTAATATTATGACAAGAACTCTGAGTTCTAAAAATAGGTAAAAACAATAGTCATCATAAAATTAGTTAACGTTTCTCAGGCACTTACCATGTGCCTAACACTGTACAAAGCAGTTTATAACCCTCTCAATAATCCATATGTTAAGTTTTATTATTCTCTTTTAGCAGATGGGAAAATAGAAGCAAAGTAGAAAAACTTTGAAAAACTAAATATGTCTGTTAGGATGAAATCATGTGTTTGTAGTTCTACTTTCTGGACAGCCAGAACTTTCACAGACCTCAAATTTGGAAGAAGAGTGTCAGGTGAGGCAAGCTTCCAGACCTGAATTAGGAAGTGGTTACTGTCTGGCTCCACATTATTATAAAGGAAATTACATTTTTTCACCTACGCAGATTACTGAATAGTGCCTTTAGATTCAGGGATGAAGATCTATTTTAGGTATCATCATGACAATTGTAACACAATCATATTTTTATTTTCAAAACAGGCTATTGGTTTTACCTGAAGAGGGTACTAAACACATCAACAGCCTAGTGTTGTTTCAGAAATCTTGCATGAGAAATGTCGGGAAGGGGGATATATAACATGCGTTTGTTCTAAAAGAAAGTAGGTGTGCATTTATAGAAGATGCCCATCTGTGAAAGCAGTATATGATTGTAAAATTATACATTTTTAGCTAATATACTAAAATTAAACTAAATATATTCCGTTTAATAAATTGGCTCTACTCTCTCCATATTAGATGGATATTGACCAAAATATCCAGAGGAAAAAAATGGTGATTCTAATATTCATACAGTTAAAAACAAAATTAAAATAAATGGTGTATTAGTACTTTGGCAAATTACCGACTCTACTTCCAAGGACTTTTTATAGATGAATATTGCACTACTTTACCCAGTAAAGGAAAGTAACATTTTATTTGTTTTTAGGATATCGAAACCTTTGTAATTCAAAGTTTAACCCACAGATTACTGACTATTTACTGTCAGTTCATGAACATTTCAGTACACAGAGCTCTGCACCCCAGTCAGTATTTTTACCTTTTCTATATAAAATTCACTTGAGAATCTAAGTACAATTATTTTCTGTCAAAGGAAGTTGTGTTTATCTACATAAGCTTTTTTGTTTGTTTGTTTTGTTTTTGCGGTACACGGGCCTCTCACTGTTGTGGCCTCTCCCGTTGCGGAGCACAGGCTCCGGATGCGCAGCCTCAGCGGCCATGGCTCACGGGCCCAACCGCTCCGTAGCATGTGGGATCTTCCCGGACCGGGGCATGAACCCGTGTCCCCTGCATCGGCAGGTGGACTCTCAACCACTGCGCCACCAGGGAAGCCCTATCTACATAAGCTTTTAAGTTTGCTTTTTAAAAATAATTATAGGATCCATGGAATCCTAAATTTGCCAGTCTGTGTCTTTTTTTCTAGTCCAAGCAACGTTTTCAAACTAACAGACTACTGATTTAGCTTATGTTCAGCAAAGCCTAAATAGTGCAAACGTTTCTTGTTGTCTTGTTCTTTGACTGCATTCATTTACCTATAAGCTTGGTCAGTTAAATGTGTCCTTGCATCACTACATATAAGATACAACTGCTGTCCTAAGATGACATCGTTAGGAACAAAATCAATGTATTTCCAAATACAGAAACTATTTTGGAACCTCTCTCCAACAGCATCAGTTGAAAAATATTTGCTATCTTCAAATTATTCCATTGAATTCTTTTTTAGTGGTATGAAGTTTCCACTATGTTTCTTCCAGGTCTCTTTCAGTCTTCATTTTACCTGTCTAATCTTGAAAAGTTTGCGATTTTTTTTTCTCTTTGTTTTTCTTTTGTTAGTTTTTACATCTAAATAATTTTTCATTTGCCCAGGAAGGGTCTAGAGACCACACAAAGCTAGCGTATTTTTTTGCATTGGTATTCCTTTTCATCTTTACCTTGTAGCTCATATCAAAGCTGCAATTGTTTGCTAGCCAGCAAAATCTAATGGCTCCCTCTGGTCAAAAGCTGTCAACAGCAATCTATCCAGCAGTGGGGGCATTGCCTGAAATAGAAAAGCATCGCATATGGTCGTATTCCTTGGTGAGCTACAAACAAGTCCGGGCTTAACATTTTCAAATACAAAACCATTACTAACCCCACATAATAAGACTGGGGCACTAACATATCATTAATAGAGTCTAGTGTATCATTACTAGAGAATGTCACTTCTTGGTTCATTACTGTCCTATAAGTGAAAGACAAAACCAACCATTTATACTGTTTTTTTCTTTCCTTGATTTAGCAATGTGGCAATACGTCTGTTTCTTAGATGTTAGATCATGATTTATTAGGTGTCCAAAAGTAAACCCGTACTCCACAATGGATAAAGAAAACAGGCCTCAAATGATCAGTCCAGATTTCCTGCTAAGTATAAAGACTGCTAAATTCATTAGGGAATCCAAGAAAGGAAAACACTACGATATTAAAAAAAAAAAAAATTCTCTCCAAAAGCTGTAAAGCACTATTTAGGAAATTCTGAGGTAGGTGATTTGTTTAACATTTGTGTTATCACAATAGTATTGCGTAATCCTACCGACACAGTCCAGTATAATGACTCTAAACATCAAACCAACTATTAGCCTCATGCTGAGTTTCCCATCCAGGCTAATTAAAATGCTTGTCTTCTTAAAACATTTGCACTCATGGAATTCCAATGGTTTTTCCACTTGTGGCCCAGCCTTTTTGACATTTCTAAGTCCAAATGCACTGCATTCTGTTACCTTTACTCACCTCTTTATTACCCTGTCCTCTTACCTGGATGCCAAAATTCTTTTACTAATTCCCCAGGATGAATCCCAAGAAAGAATTCACATTATCTGAGTTTAGAGGCTCAAATTTAAGCAGACTAAAAACAAAATATTCATCAAGTAGTTTTCGTACATTCTGCAGCCCTCTCCCAACCAGCTTTATATAATGTATAATGTATGATGGCGTGTGGTTGTTCTCAAGTTAGAAGTAAAATTCCTCATATACACATAAGCTATACTGGGCTTGAGGTGCGGGATAAAATACGTGTCTAACCTTAATTCATCCAGAAGACACATTATCCAAGGTGTAGACTTTAAGGAAAAAAGAGAAGGAGGAAAAAAGGTAGTCTTAGGTCATGTAGAAAAGGAACTATTGCTCATTTGTTTACATGTAACATCTTGAACAGCAGGGTGTTATGTGAAAGCAGGGGAGTTGCTCTGCCCTGTGGTCTATTATAAAGGACATAATAATAAGGCTTGGAAAGTTTCTGCAAAAAAAAACATGTGATGTATTTTTACTAATTTCTTTCTAATTAAAAAACTTCCAGGAATCACTGGCAGGAAATTCAACCCCCAATATAAAGTTTAGACAACTCACTAAGTGCTGTTGTGTCCTTTAACGGAAATCTTCCAAAAATGAATGCACGATTCCACTTAAGAGATGATTATAAGCAACTGATGACAAATCCTATTGGAACTTACATTTGTTTAATCACACTAATATATCTCATAGTTGAACTTAACATGGGAGAAGCCTTCAGTCTAAATTCAAACACACGAGATTGACTTTGGTTTAGTGAAAGCATGGCAACATATTTGGTATTTTGTCTACTTTCCTGACATATAACTCTAAGTTTCAGTGACTTGGTAGTATGTTTTGTTCATTATAACATCTTCAAGCATACCTAAGATATCTGGGGTTTGGCAAGCTCCAAAATTACCTTGCCAAGAACATTTTCCATTAGCATTTACACCCATGTGTAATTTCAAGGAATCTGAATGTTTCTGATTAAATAAAGCTATTAAATGTACAAATGGTCCCTTGAATACACTATGATGAGCCACAACTTATTTTTAGGGGAAAAATGAAAAATCAAAAAGAATTCATATTTGTCAATGAATCCCAAATTGAAAATATTTGAATTTTTTCTAACCTTAAATCAAAATCTTATTAAATCCTGTAATTGAATAAAATACAGTCTTGTCATACGTAGCATCCACGCAATTTCTATTCGTTTTTCCATCTCTGTCTTATTTATCAAATTTCATCTAACACCGTGACGTTTTAAGTACTTTGACAAGCATATGTCATTTTACTACCAATGCTTTCCTGATTGCCTTTTAAGTAGTCTGAGTTGGAAGTAATAGAAACTGTCCAAAGAGAAGACCACAGTTCAGCTTGCCAAAAAACTCCTCAAAACACAAAAAATTAGGTAGACTTGTACATGGTGTCCCTTAGTCACTAACGTATAATATGTCAAGTAATTTATTAAATATCATGTATAATAATGTATAAGTATGCATAAGCATACTGTGGTATTTTAAGCACTGTATTAAGGCATTAATACTTAGTATATAAAGGCACTAATACCTACTATATTAATACTGAAGGTGATATTTACTAAAGTTTATTTCATCTCTCTGGTGCTTCATGAGGTCTACTTGCCACAACTGTAATAAGCTAAGGGTCAAGTCTCAGTGAGGAGTGTGACCCTTAAACTTGAGAATCTTTTCATGTGCAAGGCATGCTATGTGGATCGAACTATGTTAACCTGAGGAACAATAGGTTCCAGCTGACTACTTACAGAGTCTTTTCAGGAAAGAGAGCTTACAAGCTTCGAGAAGATCAAGGAGAGCAGTGATATAGACCAGTTGAAGCGTTAGCTGCTAAATCGGTTTCTTGAAACCTTTCAGCATCTCTTCTATCAACATTTTTTTTTTTTTTAACTTTGAGAGGCACAGTTCATGACTTTGTTAGGACCTATGGGAGTGCTCTTCAAACTGAGAGACATTTTCCCCTGGAAAACACTTTCTGAGGGAGAGGCAGGCATGGATAGTGTTAAGGAAGTCACTTTCCAGCTCCAATTTTCAACTTTCATAAATACTCTTTGCTAAAATTTATTTACCTGAGAACACACTTGCAGTCAAGATGCTGTGCCAACTGCCTTTTCTGACTGCCTCCCCCATCACAATCTCATACTTACTCTCACTCTTCTTGAATCTTGCTATGCTATATTTGAACCTATGTGTAAAAATCCCTGGTGAACCAAACAAAGAACGAAACCATTGCCTGAGAAACCTCCTTTATTATCAAACAGTTGTACAAAAATTAAGAAACTCGATAGGTCTTAGTAAAGCCTATTTTTAGACTTTTCAAAAGTTGAAGATGTGCATGACTTATAAAACTGGGTAACAAATGCTTTTATAATTCAAGTGGTTTCCAGTGTTTGCTTTCAACGAAACTGAAAGAGAACTTAATTGAGTTGTCAGCTAATAAATCATTAAAAGTAATTTTGGTAAAGGATCACAATATAATTTTGGCATACAACACAGGAGTTTAAATAATTGAGTGATCTATCTATGCAAGAATAACATTCATTCCCATTTATTTATTTATTTTTGAAATATGAAATATGTTGCTTGCTGCTAACATTTATAAAAATAAAAAAGAGGAGTAAGATTGGGGCTGAATCCTAGATGATTCTAAAAACAAGGTATATTAATCAATGTCTGCATAGAATAATTAGATGAAAAACCCATGAATCTCATTAAAAATGAATAAAATTTTCTTTAAGAATTATTTATCAAAACTTGGTTATTGTACAACATGGGGAATATAGCCAATATTTTGTAATAATAACTATAAATGGAGTATAACCTTTAAAAATTGTGAATCAATATACTGTACACCTGTAACATAATATTGTACAGCAACTATACTTCAATAAAAGAAAAAAATTTAAATTAAAAAATAAAAACCTTATCATTATACTCTAAAACCATTAAATTAGATTAATACACCTAAAAAAGCTTGGTCATATTGATTAATTATGTACTAATAGTAATTCTAATAAAACTGAATACAGAAAATCTTTTTAAAATCAGAGTTTACAATGATTAATTTTTTTCAAATTATATACACGTTTTTGTTGAATATGGTTCTAAGTCTTCAATTTCCTTGACAAATACTTTTTTCAATTATTTTAATTCTCTAAGTCAATGTATTATTTTTGTAAAATATATCAAACTATTTTAAAGAAACTTAGCCCCTCATTTTTGTTATTAAAAAAATCTCAAGGGAAAAATGCACAACACAGAGAGAGAGATTGCCTATGTTAACAAATGTAGTGGATAATTTTAGCATCGTTAAGGGTAGGTAAACCAGACACTATGTAACATCTGCTGTAATATAATATGAAATATGAGATTTCAGCGGTGATAATTCTAGTAAAAAATGTCTCATTTGAATTCATCAAGCTTTCACATTTAACTTATAGTTTACTAGAAAGATAGCAAAAAAGGGAATAAACTAAAAGACATCAAGAGGAAGCATGCAGACAAAATCAGAAGGCAGGGTATCCTTTTGGAATACTGTCCCATTCCACATCAACAAGTCAGTGTCAATTAAGAACGTATCTCGGGCTTCCCTGGTGGCGCAGTGGTTGAGAGTACGCCTGCCGATGCAGGGGACACGGGTTCGTGCCCCGGTCTGGGAAGATCCCACATGCCGCGGAGCGGCTGGGCCCATGAGCCATGGCCGCAGAGCCTGTGCGTCCGGAGCCTGTGCTCCGCAACGGGAGAGGCCACAACAGTGAGAGGCCCGTGTACCGCAAAAAAAAAAAAAAAAAAAAAAAATGGCACCTCAAATCAGGGAGGAAAAGATACAACTTTTTAATAAGTGAGATTGTGTAATGAGAGCAATGTAGAAAAAACTAAATTTGGATTAGTCCTCACATCATATGCCAGGATAACTTCTACATGGATTAGAGATTTAAAATGTTTAAAAAGATGAATATACCAGTGCTAGAAGAAAACAGAGGTGAATTTTGCAACAAATCTAGAGTGGAGAAAACTGTCCAAACTATGACTTGATTTATGGACAAAATAATGGAAAATATATAGATCAATAGATTTGTCTAAATAAAAGTGTAAAGAAAAGCAAAAAAAATAATCCAAAAAACCAACACCTCCAGCATCACAAATGCAATTTATACTATAGATAAAGGGTAGCATAATAAATATATTAAGATCTAAAAATAAAAACCCCAACACTCTAGAAAAATGGACAAGATATACAGACAGCTCAAAGAGAATAGAAATATACATGCCCTTAAAAATATAAAAAAGATGTTCTGCTTTGCTCATAATAAGAAACTGCAAATTATAACTTCCCTGAGATCCCGGTTCTCACATATTGAATTGGCTAAAATCCTAAAGTTTGGCAATATCTTCTGTGGGTAAAGATGAATAAAACATTCTCCTGTGTTGGTAATGGAAATGCAAAATGTTAGATCCACTTTGGAAAGAAATTTAATAATGTACAACAGTATCTATGCATTTGTCCTGTGACCCAGTAATCCTACTTCTAAGAACATACCCCAGAGACACACTGACAAAAATACGAAAAATAAAATGTTTTGTACAAGGCTATGTATGACAGCAATATCTGAATAATAAAGCCTGGGAAGAGAACAAATATACATCAATATAGGACATGAAGTTTTTGAATACACACAATAAAGCAACACAGTAGAGTTATAGGTACTACTAACATGACAAAAAGAATATGTTTATAAACAATTAAGGATTTTTCTCCAGTCTTTATTGTTAAATAAAGCTAGGTGAAGAAAAGTGGGTATAATGTACTATTGTTTACCTAAGAGGGAACAGTATAAAGCAAAATGTTAAGTATATAAGCAGTAATATGTTAAAATATAAGCAACACATGTTGACTCAATATATACATATGTATATAACTTAGGTTAAAAGTTGGAAAAATAATTTTAAAGTTAAAAAGCATATGGATACTTAAAGGAATAGGAGAGAGGATAATGAAGAGGACATAACTGAAAACTCTGAATATGCTTTGTTTTGTAGGTTTTATTCTAGAACCATGTAAATATTCTGAATAATTGTAAATCAAAACCATGTAAATATTCTGAATAATTGTAAATCAAAACCATGTAAATATTCTGAATAATTGTAAATCAAAGTTAAAACCAGAAAAATAACAATTCCTAAAACCTGAAAGCAAATTGAGACAAGTGAAACTGTGCACTAAATTGATGGTATAGACGTAGAGTGGAACTTTCCAAGTGCCCTATAAATTAAAAAAAAATTTGTTCTAGTTCTGTGAAAAATGCCGTTGGTAATTTGATAGGGATTGCATTGAATCTGTAGATTGCCTCAGGTAGTATCATCATTTTAACAATATTGATTCTTCCAGTCAAAGAACACAGTACATCTTTCCATCTGTTTGTGTCATCTTCAAGTTTTTTCATCAGAGTCTTACTGTCTCTGGAGTATAGGTCTATTGCCTCCTTAGGTAGGTTTATTCCTAGGTGTTTCATTCTTTTTGATGTGATCGTAAATGGGATTGTTTCCTTAATTTCTCTTTCTGATATTTCATTGTTAGTGTATAGAAATGCAACAGATTTATGCATATTAATTTTGTTCCTGCAACTTTACTGAATTCATTGATGAGCTCTAGCTGTTTCCCGGTAGTGTCTCTAGGATTTCCTGGTATAGCATCATGTCATCTGCAAACAGTGATAGTTTTACTTCTTCTTTTCCAAATTGAATTCCTTTTATTTCTTTTTCTTCTCTGATTGCTGTGCCAGCTCCTGGGGGGCAGACTGACAACCGTAAGTGGTTGTCCCTGTGAATCCTTTGATTACTCTCATGCTGCATTTACTGTTTACATTTGTTGTATTGTACATAGGTTTGTAAACATTATTGCCTAAGATATTTGTATATAACTAGGGCTTTGTAGCTTTTATTTATTCAGAAATCATATGGCATGTTAAAGACGTATGATGGTGTCCTACTCTGGGCAGCTGTGTAGGATCATCATGTGGTTAAAAAAAAAATATTCCCCCTCAAATAAATCTTTTAATGTGGAAACAATAAATTTCACAGAAAAAAAAAAAACAAAACAAAACCACTAAACTTCCAAAACTAACAAACATTTTTGTGGATGAAATTATATAATAATATTCAGACAAAAATCATTCAGTTTTGTTTGGGCAGAGCAAATATGTCTTTGAGGATATGGATAAAACAGAATTGGCCTGAGTTAATTGTTGAAGTTAGCTGATGAATACATGGAGAGTTACCCTATTTTCCTATTTTATAAATGCTAGAAAATTTCAGTTATAAAAAGTTTTCAGAAGAGTGAGGAGGTAGGCAAACATGATAAAAGAGGTTTAAGAAACATCAAATAAAAATGAAAGGAGATTCTAAAGACAACAAAACCAGAAGCAATGCTTTATCTGAAATTAGGTACTGATTTAAATAATTTGGGATTCAATTAAGATAATTTAAATATAATCTATGTACTAAAGAGATAGAAAGTACAACAGAAATAGAAAAAATGGAGATAAATGTGTAGTACAGAAACGGGGAAATGGAGATAAATGGTGATAAAATGGAATCACAAAAGACTATGTACAGTAAGATCTCAAGATCTGGAAGTCAATATACTACTTATGTTTTGGGTTGGGAGAATGTTAATTTTGTTGCTGTTGCATTTACCTTCTAACTTTGTACAATGGCTATTTACTGGCTCAATATGAATAGATGGTTATTTTATTTTAGAAATGCAACACAAATTTAATTTTTTACCCTAAAGCCAGTGTTGTTTCTCTTATATGTGAATGTAAAATATAATTATAATCTTTAAAATTATTCCCTATTTCTTTTGTTATATTTGAGAATGTTAATACTCTATTTTTTAAAAGGATCATTTGAAAACAATAATACAAATCTAATTGCATTAAAATGAAAGTCTTTATCACTTATTCTTTTATAATTATAAATATCTAAAATTTTTAAAGACCAGTTTTCTTGAAGTTAGTTTATTTCTACCACTTGCCACTTAAAAGCTTTTAGTTTTGGGTTTCGCTGGTGGCGCAGTGGCTGAGAGTGTGCCTGCCGATGCAGGGGACACTGGTTCGTGCCCGGGTCTGGGAGGATCCCACATGCCGCGGAGCGGCTGGGCCCGTGAGGCATGGCCTCTGAGCCTGCGCGTCTGGAGCCTGTGCTCCGCAACGGGAGAGGCCACAACAGTGAGAGGCCCGCGTACCGGAAAAAAAAAAAAAAAAAAAAAAGCTTTTAGTTTTGTAATTGTTACTACGGGACATAACTAGTGATAAAAATGGGATTTTATTTCTGCCTGTACTTTTATTTACAAAAGATAAAAATACATTTTTTTACCTTTTATGTTAGTAGTGAAAAGACCACCATCACTGCTAATTGATTTTTTTAAGTATTTTAACCCAATTGTTATTATGAAGACATATTCAGTGATGCAGACTATACATTACCTTTTTAGACCAGGACAGTATGTTACCATAGTATATTCTGTATAGTGTATGCTAAATGACAAACTATGAGAATAGTTGATGAGAATTTTGCATTGTCCAGTAACATAAGTACCAAAAAAAGCATGTCTTTTCTGGGGTAGAGAGAAGGTGTGCATTCCTTTTCTACAATTCCTTCTTTCAATATTTTTTCCTTATTAATATTATTATTTACTACAGATGTTTCCAGGCTTAACAATGGTTTGACTTACTATTTTTCCACTTTATGATGTTGTGAAAGTGATATGCATTCAGTAGACACCATACTCCGAATTTGGATCTTTTCCCAAGGTTGTGTTTTGTAGTACGATGCTGGGCAGCAGAAGTGAGCCACTGCTCCCAGTCAGCCATGCGATGGTGAGAGGAAACAACCGATACACTTACAGCCATTCTGTACCGGTACAACCATTCTGTTTTTCACTTTCAGTACAGTATTCAATTACATGAGATATTCAACACTTTATTGTAAAATAGGCTTTGTGTTAGATCATTTTGCCCAACTGTAGGCTAATGTAAGTATTCTGAGCACATTTAAGGTAGGCTAGGGTAAGCTATGATGTTTGGTAAGTTAGGTGTATTAAATACATTTTCAACTTAAGGATATTTTCTACTTACGATGGGGTTATTGGGGTGTAATTCCATCATAAGTAAAGGAAAAATTTAATTTGTTTCATACCTATTCTTTTTTACCCCTCTCTTTCATAGCCTTCTTCTTGAGTCTTTCCTTCAAATTATAATCAAAACTGAAAAAAAAGATATATTTATTATAGGTGATGTTACTAATTTTCCCAGAAGCATAATTTTATAAAGAATTTTAAGTACCAGTGCTTTGGCAGACTGACAATATATCTGCAGTTAAAAGGAGTAATATATCATTCTTATCCCATTTCCTACCCTGGTAAGCAATAGCTCTTGGTTTGTTTAGGACTGGCAACATTCATTGTCAGTAGTTGTAACTTCAGCGTATGTTATTGGAATTTGATTCTGCTTAGGGCTTCTGCATGTTTGGAAAACTATTAGATATGGGTATTGTGGTTAAGATGAAGGTCGTTTTGGCTATATATATATATATATATATATATATATATATATATATATATTTTTTTTTTTTTTTTTTTTTTTTTTGCGATACACGGGCCTCTTACTGTTGTGACCTCTCCCATTGCGGAGCACAGGCACCGGATGCGCAGGCTCAGCGGCCATGGCTCATGGGCCCAGCCGCTCCACGGCATGTGGGATCTTCCCAGACCGGGGCACAAGCCCGTGTCCCCTGCATCGGCAGGCGGACTCTCAACCACTGCGCCACCAGGGAAGCCCTGGCCATATATTTTTTATAGAGACTTTGAGAGCCCAGGTTTACTACTTACGAAACTGTTCTAAAATGAAGAGTGCATCCTTTATAAGAATCACATCTTAGAAAAAAATCACATCTTAGAAAAAAGATCCTTATAAAAATGATGCAAGTGATTTTAATAAAGGGGCTACAAAAAAGGGAAACTATAATCTGCTCCCCCCTTTTCACTGTGACCCCATCTGTTGTAAATGAATAAAAGCACAAATTGGGTTTTATGCTGAACACTTTTAAGTCAGTGGTAGTTTAAGGTTATAAGTAAATGAAAACCAGAAGGAGACTTTAAAATTATGCAGACCTATGTGCTTGAAGAAATAAGTTTCTACCGGGTAACTATAGTGAGAAAAATGGTGAGGATAAAGCTGGCAAGTTAGAGAAAGGCTACTTCAGTATTACCAACACTCTGTATTTTGGAGCCAGACTGTGAAGAAATCTTGCTGGGTCTGGACCAAACGAAAGCTGAAAGATGATATAAGAAGATTTATAAAGCTAAATTTATTTTAATGACTTTTTAATTCTTTCCTTAAGAAGACTTTCTACATTTTTTTTGTGATTAAAATGCCCTTTCCTTTGTGAAATGATTATGCTTAGAGGTCATATCGCTGTTGTTTTTATTCTTATTTTTAACTTCTTATTTATCTAGTATACAAAAGTTAATAACTGTATATAGATTAATAATTATTTTTGAAATTATACTGACAAGTGAAATGGAAAGGTCAGAGAACCACAGAATTGGGCTACTTTACTCACATTGAAGTGTTTTAGCCAACGTGACACCCGTTCTGGCATATCTAACATACCTGTTTGAGATTGGTAGACTAAAATGTGAACTATTTTACAATTGTATTTACAATACAAAGCATGAAAGATTGAATTGCTCAACACTGAGAAACTCAAGAAGAGTAAAGGAAATGCATTTAAGCGTACTGTTGCCTCAGCCTGGAAAGCTACTTTATAAATCCTCAAACTTTGAAGGACCCTTTCATTTGCTGTTTGGGTTCTTTGTTGTCTTCTGAGCTACCCCCCTTTAGGGTAAGATCTACCCCCTTAATACCACCAGAATATTTTCATAGGGAGTGTGAGCTCTTTAAAAACAGCCTGGCTCAAAATGGACATTTATCAACTCAAGTGTTGGCTGGGCTAGACTGAGTTTACCTAACTCATTCTGCCTAATTTGGCTCTCGATTACAATTACCATAGGTTTTTCCTATGTCTCATCTCATTTGGGAAAGAAGAAACTGGTCCCTTGTAGCAACTCTGGGCTCTCTTTGCTGGACTTGCTTTCTGCCAAGATAGAAGCAGGGCCTCTAGGTTCAGAAGGTGAACTAGGATCTGGTTACTAAATTCTGACCTAATACATTTTTCCTACTGACTTAGGAGAATTAAAAAAAAAGCATTCACTTTATATTATGAAGATTCATGCATCATCACAGCTTTTTAAAGAGCTTCTATCAAATATATTAAATAATTTCAAAAATTAAAAATAGAGAGTAGTAGGACAGAAAAAGTATTATTTTAAGAGCTGATTGGAGGATTCCTCTGAGAAGGTATGCTCACTTCTTTAGCAGATTACCCAGAGGGGCCATTTAATATGTGAAAATTCAGCATTCACAATTTCCTAGATGAGAGAAACTGGCCAAAAGTGAAAAAGAAAAAAGAAAGAGAGAGTAAATTTTCCATTAAGAAATATGTGTGGGATATCGTGAATTCAAAGAAGAGATGGCTCTGAAGCTGCAGGAGAAGTTGGAAAAGTGAATGTTTTTCAGTTGTACAACTGACCTCATTTGTTTTTAAAGAGGGATGTCTAGTATTCTACTTTATTTTATTTTATTTATTTATTTTTTTTGCGGTACACGGGCATCTCACTGTTGTGGCCTCTCCCGTTGCGGAGCACAGGCTCCGGACCGCAGGCTCAGCGGCCTTGGCTCACAGGCCTAGCCACTCCATGGCATGTGGGATCTTCCCGGACCAGGGCACGAACCCGTGTCCCCTAAATCGGCAGGCGGACTCTCAACCGCTGCGCCACCAGGGAAGCCCTAGTATTCTACTTTAAATTAACTGCTGTTCAGAGCTACAGCACTCACTCTTCATGGACCATGGACTGGCTGTCATTCCGCTACCTCCCAATCTTCAGTAAACGTCTCCTTCTCAAGAGCTCTGTAGAAGGGGGATGATACTCTATTTTGGGTGACAGGAGAGAAGAGACAGGAAGAATCACAGGTGGAAAAACTTGAGGGAGGAGGAATTTGGTGGGAAGAGGTAAAGAGCAACCAGAGATGACCAGGCAAACCTTAAGCCCCTCACAAAATCCAGGGAATGTTCACAGAAGCTGGGAACCCTCTGTGTGTAGAGCGGTGTTTCAACATAATTGTCACTTATATCAGAAAAAATCAAAGTGAGTTTAACAACCTGGACAACTTAAAATAATCTAGGTCACTGATGTTGATGTCCCTGACATGAGACACAAAAGAAATGCCACTTATAATTTGTTTCAAATTATCTTTTGTTCTTCGTTTATATTTTTATTTTGCTTCTTTTAAGATCTCCTATATGTATTCCCTTATCAAATGGAATTTACTGACTCTCTATTTTGTATCATATACCCCAAACCATTAACTTTACTCATCTTTACTCTTGAAAAATGAACTATTAATGCCAATAACATAATTCAAAGAATATATAAATTGCAATAGGCAGTGAACAATTATTGTGATTTTTTTATTAGACATGACAACTACTTCCACATAGTTTCCTCAGAGCATCAAGATACAGGGAACATCTACAGAAATATTTCCATTCATAATGAATTTGCAACCCCATAACATACTTTTGTGCCAAATTTTTTATTATAGGGGTTATAACACAGAGATTAAACTCTAAGTGAGGCCTTGCTCTGGTCCTCTTAGACTCTTGGTATCTTCCTCCTATCTAGCTATAGGCTCAAGCCCTCCCTGGTGGCCAGACTCTTCCCCTCACCTTCCTTGGATGCTTTTTCTTTTTTTAAATTTGTGTCTAAGTTCTAGAACACTTACAATGTACACAGGCTGAAGGCAACATAGTGGCTTCTTCTTTCTTTAGAAACGATCTTAGCTATGACAGGCCAGCTCTGAAATGATAAGGCCTTCTTACGTTTTACTAATCACTAGAGAGAATTTCATAAGGGAATTTTGTGCATAAGTGAATTAATTAAGGAATAACCTAAGTATATAAAGAAAGCAGTTCACCAAGAGGAATGAGAATCGATGTGATAAATTAGGCAAGACTTTCTGACTGAGATAAATTTTGGATCAGCACCAGAGGGATGTTGATACAGCAAGAGACAGTCCAGGATTTTGAGGAGTCAGGCGAACACTGGAGTATGTCTTCTGTACCAGGAGTGGAGAGCAAAGTGCAAACCCAGTAGAGTCTGTGCTGTGCTTCTCAATATTCTTTAAGTATCATGACACATAGAAAATTATGTTTGTTGTTTGTATTGCACACTGGAATAAACAGGAGAGTTTTGTCATGACTGTAGACACCCTTCTTACACATCTTAGGCTCTACCCAACAGTTCCTAGACCTAAAGGATGAATATGTGTGTGTGTGTGTGTGTGTGTGTGTGTGTGTGTGTGTGTGTATACCAGTGTACCATTTTTTTGTGTGCCAGTTGAAAGAGAGGATAGAGTCCCTGGAGCAGTTCAGTACACTGTCAATGTGGACACACCTCAGGATTTCATATCCTGGAGAAACCACATATCTACCTGTAGGGTGGCCTTGGATGCCTGTGTTTGATCCTTAAGAAATGCCTTTACCCAACCTCAGAGACACACTGATGAGATGGTGTTTAAAACTAAGACAGGAAGAAGGCCCTTCTAAAAAAGAAAAGTTACTGATTTTTAAGTTAAATTATTAACTTATTGATATAAGTTAAATTATCCTCAACCCTATGAATAAAAGCAGCACATGTTTTTGTGGTACTGACAGCCTATAAACAAGTGAATGAATAAAATCATTTCTGAGGGTGAAAAGCCCTCGGAAGAAAATAAAGCTAGTACAAGAAATGAAGGAAATTAAATTTTAGCTATATTTTGAAGAAAATATCTTCCAGAATCAGAAAGTCAAAATTGTCAGCCTCCAAAGTTTATTACATTGGCTTGCTTACATCACAAGAGACTGATGTATAAAATTAGAATGCTAAATTTTTAAGAAGGAAGACAGCTTGAATCTTACCTGTCAAAGTAGTCTGTCTCTGTGTGAAAACAAAAACAAACAAATAAAAAACTTAGGAAGCAGAGAAGAATTGAGTTGAATGTAAGGTAGATCAGTGCTTGTATAGACTCTGACACTGTTGTCCTTTGGCTTCTTTTTTTTTAATGGTTGGTTTAAAAATTCACCAGTCCAATTTGGTGGATGTAAAATATACAGTCTGGTCACAATGGTCATCTGTTTATTTGGGAATCATTCTTTCTCTCTAAGGAGAACTTGTTTCTCTTCTCTCACCCATTTATGATATGATCCATTATGACTCAGTTAGAGCCCAGCTCTGAGAATACAATATTCTCATTACAGGCATGCCCCAGAGAATATATTCCTGGTGAATGTAACCTAGTAGAATGCTTCTTACTTTTAATGGACATAAATCTATATCTCACTTAATATTTTTCCCTGAAAACTATATTAGAAAAATAATTTTCATCTCCTCAGTAAAACATGGTAAACAACCAAAAATATATTCAAAGAAAAGCCTAGTGTTACATTCCAAATACAATGGGTAGAACTTGGAATCTCATGTAGATGTCTCGAAGGATGCTCTGAGAATCAGTAAAGGAAATGTTGCTGGAACCAAGAGTGAACATGTCATGAAATATAAAGCAACTATTTTTATGACTATATTGTTTAGTGATTAGAAAGTAGTGTTTTATGTATTTTATGTCCTCACATTAGTAGTCTATCTCTTACGCAGAAGTGTGTTACTGTGTTGTACTTAAAAGATATTGGATGAGGATTTTGGTTTAATATGTAGCCCATTATAGTTTTTCTATAATTTAATAGAAAATGGGTCCTGTAGTAGGCTGAATAGCACCTTCCAAGTTTATAAGGTTCTAATAGATGAAACTTGTAAATGTTACCTTATATGGAAAAGGGGTCTTTGCAAATGTGATTAAATTAATGAAAGAAACAGATTCTCCCCTAGAGCCTCTGGAGAGAGTGTGATTCTACCAACACCTTGTTTAAGGTCCCGTAGTACTGATTTAAGATTTCTGGTCTCCAGAGCTGTGAGAGAACAAATTTCTGATGTTTTAAGCCACCCAGTTTGTGATAATTTGTTACAGCAGCCACAGGAAACTAATACAAGTCCCCAGGTTGTATTTTCATTAAGAATCTGAATTTTCAGAAATGGATTTCTGATGTTAAGTAAATGATGTGATATATGTATTTCCCAGTTTCTTGGATAAAAAAGCCTACTTTTGTAGCATATATACCTTTTATGTACCCTGTATTGTGATTAAATTTAACCATAATTGCTTACCCTGCATTCAAAAATGAACCGTTACTACTTTCTCCTGTTGCAACCACTTGCTTAAACCTTTGACTTGGTGTTTCTCCAGGCTTCTGATTCTGTTCCTATCCAACGATGATCTACTACTTAAAACTACCTGGCTGGAGGGGGAGGATGTTATATATTGAAGGTCAGAGCTGTAGGGTATGTTGAAAAGAAATCTAGTCACAAATTATCTATGACTTGACAATAATAAATTACCTACAGTATTGATTATTTTGTAACAAACAAAGCATTGGTGACAAAGAATAGTCCCATCTTGCTACAATATGGTGCCAAAGTATAATTTTCAAAACATTAAAAGGCACGATTTTCATACAAATATAAAATTAATGCATATCAAAGATATTGCTTGAGTACCATTGTTTCCCCCAACACCTCATGACCAACTTGGGTCCTTTTTGGGTCTTGCTGGTTTGGAATATGTTCTGAAACTCACCTCTGTCCCCCGTCTGGTTTTGGCCTGTCCACATGTAACATCTACTAGTGGGTCCTCTCACTCCGGTGATTCCTCACAGAATACTAGCTACATTTGGAGTTATCTTTTCCACCTGGTGCAGATCAATTGTATCTCAATCAAACAAAATTAATTTGTGCTGCTATAGACAGGAATTATTTGCAAGAATCATTTACAGTGTTATCAGTTTTCTACCAGTTAATCTCACCCCACAGAGCTGTAAAATAGCCTAGTCAGTAGACAGTCACACACACCCATAGAATCAGATCTCTGGAGGGTCAAATCGATAACACCCAGCACCTCATGGAAAGGATACTCAATAATCTTTTTGGTAAATAGTCCCAAACAGTATTGATTTATCATGCTGTCACCTATAATTAAATGTGACTATTACCACTCACTTTTCTCATCACTCTTGGTTTATTTGTTTCTGTCTCATTATGCTAGCCCACCCCTATTATTAGAAGAGATCCAGAACTCTCCTCCTCCCCAGAGTTTGGACCCAGTCTCTTACTGCATCCAGATAGAGTGTATCCCTCCTCTCCTCAAATCAGAGTCCTATAGTATTCTGGACTGTAATTAACCTTTTTCCAAGATTACAAACAGTAGGAAAATCCTACTCCCAGAAACTGTGGTGTGGCCTCTCCTCGTGCAACTGAGAAGGCAATCACCTTAGCACAGGATGCTGCCGTGGCATCAGCAGGACAGCCCAGCAGCATGCAGAGGCAGCCCATTCCTCAAGTAGTCAGCATGTGGTGCGTTAGCTGTAGAACACTCCGTTCCCGAGGGAACCCTTCTGAGTTCCACTGCCGTTAGGAAGTGACAAAGGAAGCCAAGGTTGACATTTTAGATGACAGGAGAGCAGAGCTAAACTCCCCTCAGGTGGAATACTACATTGAAATACTATAGGTAAAAAAAGGATGATTCGGTTTCATGGTCATAGTCTAGTGAGGGTCTGAATAAATGGCTCATACGCTAACAGGAAGAAAAATATTCAGTAATAGTTCCCCCAAAGAGGTTGCTGTTGCCAATAGAGTGAATGATTTCTCTCACTAAGTTATAGACTAAAAAAGAGCAGAAATTAGTTTATATATCTAAATGAGTAATAGTATTAATATCCAAACTGACATTGCCACTTACTTGCTGGGTAATATTGGGTAAGCTATGTAATCTCTCTAAGCTTCAGTTACTTCATCTTTGAAATGGGCATTTACTCATAGGATTAGGTGATACACAGGAAGTAGATAGGATGGAATAAAGAATATTGCAAACAAATAATGTTAGTGACCGCTGCTATTACTTTTCCCCCTCCTCCTCCTACTACTATAATAAATATTATTTTATATTCCCATGGAGTTTACTATTAGATAAACTATTGAAATAATGGAATTAGTTGCAGAAGGGAACCTAATTAAGGCAAGCCAAGCAATTAAAAAGAGTATTTGTCGGGCTTCCCTGGTGACGCAGTGGTTGAGAGTCCGCCTGCCGATGCAGGGCACACGGGTTCCTGCCCTGGTCTGGGAAGATCCCACATGCCGTGGAGCAGCTGGGCCCGTGAGCCACAACTGCTGAGCCTGCGCTCTAGAGCCCGCAAGCCACAACTACTGAGCCCACAAGCCACAATTACTGAAGCCCGTGCACCTAGAGCCCGTGCTCCGCAACAAGGGAAGCCACTGCAATGAGAAGCCTGCGCACCGCAACGAAGAGTAGCCCCCGCTCACCACAACTAAAAGAAAGCCGGCGCATAGCAACGAAGACCCAAGGCAGCCAAAAATAAATTAATTCATTAAAAAAAAAAGATTTTTACTCTGTACGTAAAATCAACTTATGCAAAAGAATAGATCTTCAGTCAATATCTTTTTTTTTTTTTTTTTTTTTTTTGCGGTACGCGGGCCTCTCACTGTTGTGGCCTCTCCCGTTGCGGAGCACAGGCTCCGGACGCGCAGGCTCAGCGGCCATGGCTCACGGGCCCAGCCGCTCCGCAGCATGTGGGATCTTCCCGGACCAGGGCACGAACCCGTGTCCCCTGCATCGGCCGGCAGACTCTCAACCACTGCACCACCAGGAAAGGGAAGCCCCTTCAGTCAATATCTTAAGTGTAGTTACATTGGAAGAAAGCTGCCAGACAACAGGCTTTGGATTGCAGCATTAAATGACGTCTGATTATGCAGTGGCAAATATAAAATAAGCAGTAGTAATCACAAATCCAAGCAGGCAGCATTTCAAGGCAGAAATATGACAGAGCTGGGAAAGTGCATAAGGGTAAGAGCAATAGAATAGCATTTATCAGTTTACATAAAGACATGGAAATGTTTATATGCAGGTTTTTGTTTGTGTGTGTGTGTGTGTTAATTTACACACTGTCCTGAGGGAAATCTGTAAAGGGATTCCATGGGCAAGGTTTCTTCAATGAAGTTCATGAAGGCATCCTCTAAATTTTCAAAGAAAATGATTTAACTAATTTGGTGAAATTGCAAGAAAGTTACGGCATCTGTTTTAAACTCGTCTATCATGCATAGTAACATGAATAAATGCAGACATTCATCGCTAGGCACACAACAGAACTTGTGTTCTCCTATTGATATAATTAAATACCCATAGAAGCCTAAATGCATAATAGCTTCCAGACCCTTTGTTTAATGCCAAAAATCAATGGCTCCGCTTCCAATGAACTCCATAGGCATATGTTCCTAGTCAGAACCATTGTGAACCCTCTCCAGTTTCTAAACATTTATTGCTGGTACTGTAATAATAAACATCTTGCATTTATAAAATGTAATGTTGCCTAGAATTTTTCATTTTTCAAGAATGCAGAGCACACTATCTAATGGCTCTCATATGTCCACTGTGCCCACGAACAATTTGTCTTCTGAGTGGAGTGTTAATCTGACACCTCAAGGACAGACCTGTTTTCAGAGGGACTCAAAGAAAAGCTAGAAACATTCATAGGCTTCAATAACTACTGAAAATTCTAGTGAACTGTGGCTGGGATTACTCAGAGTTCTGGATCACGTTACTTCTTCATGCCATATTTTGCTTAAATAAGTGTTATTAAAGATGCTAGGGAAAAAAAAAGATGCTAGGGAAAAAAAAGATGCTAGGAGATTATTTTTTGACTTATTGCCAAATACGTACACTAAACACACATTTAATATATGTGCATATATATAAAATCAAGCTAATGATGACATTTACGGTCCAATTGTTTTGTTTCTCATCTGGACTCAGAGATGGGTGTGTAATAGTAATGTACTTTCCAATTGTTCAAGCCAGTTACATGTGACAACCCCACAGCAGTGACAAAGGAAGCAAATATATTCTTTGGTCATAAACGCTGCAGGGCAGAGGAAAATCCCACCTTTAAAGACAAATCCAAGATTTTGATCTCAGGTCAAGTGTAGCATATTCAACATGAGGCTTTTCTATTTTTTAAAAAAATTAACCTATTTCCAAAAAAAATCCCACAAAAATTGGAGTTTTCTTAATGGCACTATTCTGCTTGGAGTAAAATCTTAGAAACTCATCTCACCAGTGGAATAAAAGATTGTCTCCTGTAAGAAAAATTTAATTGACAGAGAGAGGAAAAATATTGAACTAAAACTAGAACAAGGCAAACATATTCACACCTGGAGCCTTAATGTTTGCTTCTCTTATTTGACATCCATTATTAATCTTAACATTCCCTAGTGGCTGGAGTGACTCGAATCTTCACACCGATACCTTGAACTATAACAATGTTTTATACAGGTGTGAGGATAAAATAAAGTAAAAGTTATATCCATCAGGCTCACATACACATTTTGCTCATTTCTTTGCTATGCTTTATAGTTAATAAGGTGTTTGCCCACCAAAATTGCCTTCACACACTTTTCAAGACTCTCTCCATATTTCTTACCCCAAGGAAATACTTAATTCGGTGCTTTGAAATCATAACTTCTCAAAAGGAAAAAGCAACCATGTTTCTCATGTATGTTTATCACAATTTTGTTTCCTGTGCTGATATCCTAGGTTATTTACTTCCTATCTATAAGCATGTAGGCAGCAGTTATAACCTGTATGTGATACAAAAGGCCAAAAGAATGTTTAAGGTAAAAACCGTTTTTCATGTGAGTTTAATATTTTAGACCACTTACGTTTTTACTTAGATTTCGGCTACAGATATTTCCACATGGGCTAAAATGATTCACCAAACTTCCAGAGTTCTATGTACTCAAGTTCTAACAGCTGAGAATTCAGCATTCATATACTGTAAGCTAGAAATATCTCTGGAATAAGTCTGTGGAGTGTGGCATAAGTTTGTCCCATAATGAGAAGAAAAATTCTGTCTCCTGCCTTCTCTTTTAAAAATGTTGAAATATAACTGGCATATAACATTATATTAGTTTAAGGTGTACAACCTTAAACTGAGGTGTAAGTAATTGAATATCTGTATATATTGTGAAATGATTACGACAATAAGTCTAGCTAACATTCATCACCACGCATAGTCACAGTTTTTTTTCTTGTGATGAGAACTTTTAAGGTTTATTCTCTTAGCAACTTTCCAATATACAACACAGTATTATTAACTAGTCACCAGGCTGTACATTACATCCCCATGACTCCTATACTTTATAACTGGAAGTTTGTATCTTTTGACCACTTTCACCCATTTTATACCACCCCACAAACCCCTGTTTCAGGCAACCACAAATCTGTTCTCTGTATCTATGAGTTTTGTTTCATTTTGTTTTTAAGATTCCACATGTGAGATCATATGGTATTTGTCCTTTTCTGTCTCACTTATTTCACTTAGCATAATGCCCTCAAGGTCCATCCATGTTGTCTCGAATGGCAAGATTACCTTCTTTTTCCCTTCTCTTTTTTTTCCATAGTCTACACATTTAATCATTTAAAACCTATAACATTAACTTGTGTCTGTTAGGTAAAAACAACAAGGCTGGGCCTGTTTAAATTACAAGAAAAAAAAATAATCGTCTACCAACCCAGTATTGTATAAAACCAGCCAGCTGGCTGGCACTGGGTGGGAAGATGGGAGAGGAAGGGACACCCCTGGGCAGGTGGCTGAGTGCCAGGAGGGGCTGGGGAAGAGGAAGAAAAGGGGATTCCCAGATAGGAAGGGAATAACTGTCCTAATGAAAGGGGTGCAAAAGGCACGTCAGAGAGTGGGGCTTGAGAAGCAGGACACTTCAGTGCTTTCTCCAGCAGGGCACAGTGTTGGAGGGGCTGAGTGTCACTGCCTTTCCTAGGGCCTGCCTGCCTCTTCAGGACTTAGGGCCCAACTACACCTCACTCCAACAGAGGAGGAGAATCTTCAAGGGTTCAGTTCCAATTTTTAAAATCTTTCAAAACCATTTTCCTCCTTAAACTCAAGTTGATTGGCATGACAAAATTTAAGGCAACTACAAACACAACTTCCTATGTTTAATAAAGAAACCATGGTTAATGAAGCCAACCTGAGAAAGGGGTATTCTCTGAGCTAAATATAGCTTCAACATTCTTTTCAAGGTTTCTTTTCTTTTTTTTTAATAAATCTTGGCAAAGAGTTTTCTAACCAAATGAGCAAACCCACAATGAAGTAAAAAGGCCCATATAAGTAGATGTTTACTCTGAAGAAGTTTTCAGTGCTGTGCACAACCTCTTTGTTGAGTTTCTGATTTTATTTGTTGCTCTTTACACGCCAAGAACTGCTTACTTAAAGCCACGTTTATCTGCAATCTTTCTACTGGTGTCATGCAGTTTTTTAGTTACAGAAGAGATAAAGGCTGTGGCTCATGAACATGTATAAATATTTTGTTAATTCAACCTTAACACCCCATAGAAGTTAAAGCACTTTGTATTTAACTACCAAGCATTCCTCCTCCAAAAATAGAATTTAGAAAAATGATGAAGCAAGTATACACTATCTGAAAATCAAGTTTTATAGCAGGGTTGTTATCTGTAGTGTTTAGCATCTGATTATTACTTTTTTAATTAACAGGTTTTATGTTTTTCCAGAAATTCTCATATTCATGTATATTTAATAAAAAGTAAGATTATACGCCACATACAATTTTATAATAATTTATTTGCTTGATATTATAAGAACATCTTTCTACGTAAATAAATATGTACAACACCACTGTAGTGACCAAATAATACTTTACTGATTATTTAGCCATTATTCACATTTAGGATGTTGCCAGCTTTTTCCTATCATGAATAATAACATGATAAAATCCATATAGCTATTACTTTGAATCTAGATCACTTACTTTACTCACTTAGTTCCTTTGTATTCATTCTCAGGTGTGAACATACTGGGGTCAAAGGGAAATATTGTCTTCTGTAAATAGTTTACCAAGTTACTTGCATATAAACAGTGTGACTCAATTTTGGGGGAATGTTCATAAGTGTTGGAAAAGATAAGAAAACTATTTAAAAATCTACTAATGATAAATTTAAAAAATCATAATAGCTGCTCATATTGAATTAAGTCTACAATTACTTTTTTTTAATTTATTTATTTTTGATTATGGCTGCGTTGGGTCTTTGTTGCTGCACGTGGGCTTTCTCTAGTTGCGGCGAGTGGGGCTACTCTTCGTTGCAGTGCGCAGGCTTCTCATTGAGGTGGCTTCTCTTGTTGCAGAGCACGGGCTCTAGGCACGTGGGCTTCAGTAATTGTGGCACACAGGCTCAGTAGTTGTGGCTCGCAGGCTTAGTTGCTCTGCGGCATGTGGGATCTCCCCAGACCAGGGCTCGAACCTGTGTCCCCTGCATTGGCAGGCACATTCTTAACCACTGCGCCACCAGGGAAGCCCTACAATTACTTTTTATATACTAAAGATATTTAGTATCTCTTTGTGTTTAGATTTTCTTTCTCAATCTTGCTCAGACTTAGGTCATAAGCTTTTATATTTAGAAGAGAATAGAATAACTTTGCGGAATTGAGACTCATTAAATACGGAAGGCATACAATCCTTTGAGGAAAAATCACCTGCTCTCTTTTTAGCCATCTGTATGAAAGTGGCACCTCAGTGACTTTAACCACTCAGACTGAATTTCCACATCTTAATCTCCACAAAGTCTATAAAGCCTACCTTAACTGTGGATCCTTCAAAAAATTGTGATGCTTCTTTTCCAGAGTTAATACATTACATATATGATTAATTCCTGGGAACTTAATAATTCTACTATAAGGCAATGCCTCAAAAAAAAAAAGACTGTCATGCCCTTAACATTTTCCCCTTTGCCCTCATTGCATGTTAACATAATTTTTTTAAGTGAATAAGGTGGAAATTTGTTATCTCCCCCCACTCACACACACAAAAATTATACCTGCAAGTTGTATTGGAGTAAACCTAAGGGCAATGTAAATAGCTGAATACTCTTTCTCTATGAATAAGAAAGATTCTGTACAATGAATGTCCTAAACATTGGACAATGATGCTAGAGCCAACTATTCTACTAGAATGTTTTCATATGTCTGTAGAGATTGAATAGTAACAGTACATAAATAGTACGGAGACAATTCGCATGGCATATTACTTAGAGTCCACAATATTATTCGTGACTTAGAGGGTGAAACAGGAAATATGAATGTTGTACAAGTAAGATAAATGACAAGAATACCATAGTTACTGGTTCTTTGGTAACATAGGCATTGCTTTGCATCACCTACTTGTAAACAAGGGATTATTTTCTCAAATTCCCTACAAACTTCCCCAAAGAAAATGCCAGTCGTCACTGTAGACCTATTGGCTTTAATTAAGTGTCATGAGAGAGGGATCCAAGGACAGAAGACCTAAGACTGCGCTAGGGAACATAATAATTTTCCATTAACTTTAGCAAGAATTGCTAGCATAACTTCAGGTGTTGAAAAGTGCTTCAAAAAAACTAATGTCCCTCCTTCTGGATATTTTTTTTCTAACAAAGCAGGGAGATTGATTGCTGGAAAGGATTCTTGGCATCTGAATGTTTGACAAACTGTCTAGTTCTTTCTTGTCTGTTTCTTTTTTAATTGTGTTGATTTATTTTTAAGACATCACTTAAAATGTTCTGCCATTTGACACAATAGGATGCCAAAACTGACATGAAAAATGACTCGGCAAAATGCAAGTTTGCTCTAAAGTACTATGCTCGGAGAAGTCATTAATATTACCAGTAACCCCGAATGCAGTGCTTAGTGACATAGGGAAAGAGCTCCTAGTAATTATTGTTTGTTTGTTTATAGTTACACAATACCCCGGGCAGAGTTTTATTATAGAAGCATGTTTCTAATTGTAGCCTTAAAACAAGTAAAAAACAAACAAAAAAATGTAAACCACTAATGAAATCAGTACTTTGGGGACAAACACACATTATTCAGTTTATTTTTCATAATGTGTTTATTCAATTAGTGGTTTAACTACATAAAAATTAAAAACAAATATGTTCTTGTTCTGCCCAGGTAATAATTACTAATACCTGTGGAGAAGTACATTATAAAAAACAAAATAACAAAGAAACTAAGAACATTATTGGATTTTTTTCCACTGCACCTTCAATGGTTGATGACATATCATTATTTTAAATGACGTTGTTATCCTGGGTTATTTACAAATACATTTTCATTCCATTATATATGCATTCAGAGTCTGTGTCTATAATACCATTTATGTTTAGAATGAAAACCGTTGCCTAAATGAAGTTACTTGGTTTCTATTCAATTTATTTGTAACATATTCTGAAAGTAGCTTATTTTTAAAGTACTGTGTTAAGAAAATAAGAATTTAATAATTTATTGTACTGATATAATAGTCTTCGCAATTAATTTTGTTTCAATTTTATGACGATGAATGATTGATTATAAAGTAATTTAAAATAACACAATATGTGATGATGATTGGAAATCACACTTGGCACCTTTTTACCTCTTGCTTTAACTACCAAAAGAAAAAAAAACTTAAATAGCTCAAAGTGACTCCAAGATAAATTAGTGTCATGATGAGTTCTTAAAAAATTATTAATATCTTCATTTCCAAGGTAAAAAAAAGCAAAAACATGAATATTATGCACCTTTAATGCCTGAGATGAATGTGATTTTTTTCCCTATATTATCACTTTATGGGCAAAGAGCAATAATTATATTGTGAAGGAATCATGGTAGAAAAGACAAAAGTTCTTAACTCCACCTAATAGCCATCTGTTATGAACCTACCATGTGTCTAGAATACATCAGGTGGAAAGGACCAATATAAAACATGCATGAATGGCCCTGTTTTTATAGTTTTATAGTTTCTGTGTAAGGAAGAACTTCACACAAACCAAGTATAGAATAAAATAAAAAGGAATGACAGAAAATTTAGCGATCGTACCATATGTTAAAGACTCTCAGAGAAGAAACCGCAATAAAAATATAAAAGCAATTAGCACATTTGGAGGTTATACACAAGTTCTAATTCTTTAAATGACTGAATTTGTTTAATTCTTACTTTCTCAGTGAAAAAGCCAAACATATAAAAGCTGAAATTTTTGCACAAAAATTTCCATATGTTAACTTGCTTTTGTAACAGTTAGTGTAGGCTAAACTGCAATAACAACCAGGCAGTTTATTTCCTGTACACATAATGATCAAAAATAGACATTCCTAGTTGGATGGCAGCTCTCTTTCATCTGGTAATGCAATGACTCTCAGGCTCTGCCTTTTCCTAGGACCATGTCACATGCCACCTCCAGTCAGCCGAAAGGGAAAGTCAGGGTGAAAGAGGCACATATGCCCTTATTATAAGCCCAGACTTCTGTGCTCTTGGAAGAACTTGGCCACATCCACCTTCAAGGAGATTGGGGAAAGCAGTCAGTCATGTGCCTGACTCTACTTCTATTACCGTGGAATGGGATTTGGTGGACAGCTAGTGGCATTTACCACAGTTTTTATTAAAATTCTTGATTGATAAAAACAAGAAATTACTCTGACTTTCTTGACTTTCAGCCTCAGATATTACTGGCATAATTAGGTATATTTTTGTATATGCTTTTCATTCTGTCTATAACAAAGCCTACATCTCTGTTTTCAAAATCATTTTAGTGAGTGTAGCAGGGGATATTTATTGAACAAAGAGGGTTATATATAGTTTTGTAAGTTATTATCTGAGTTATTTCTTCATAAACACTTTATCTGTTCATTAAAACTGTATTTAGGCATATCATATAAATCCTGTCTCCAGCTAACACTCTCCTGATAGAACACTAACTAGTTTTTAATATCAGAATTCCTTAAAACATAAATGTATCTTTAATGTAGCTTTCTACTGATACTTATTGAGGAAAAACTTGTATATATATCTTCAAACTTAAAGATTTTTCCAAAATTATATGGAGGGGAAGTCTCATGTTACATTCCACATGTAACTGTAGCTTAGCAAAATCACAGGTAGATGTTTTAAAAAGCATTCTGAGTGCTGATACAGCGGATGTGACTATCAAATGTTGCTGCCACTAAGAGGATCATCATGGGTTAGTGTCATTATTTTCTCTCCTTGTACAGATATACTGAGCTAGTTTTGTTAATGCCTACTTATACTCAGCCCTTGTTTTTGCCTCATGTTATTAATATAAATCGTCTTCAAAAGTCTGAGAGAGCTTTGAAGAAAAGTGTGGGGAAATAAATAAACTATGTGAAAAGAACACTTACAGTAGAAGGAAAAATGAAAATAACACTGAAACCGGAGAGCCACCAAAGACTTCAAATGCATGCTTCTCACTTCTCAGTTCTCTTAAGTCACCACCGTATGTACTATAATAACAAATAGTGAAAAAATTAAGGAGAAAGTCATAAAGCATTTTGGGAGTAATGTGTGTAGTGGGACAAAAAGTACACCATTTTATGTTAGAAAAGATTTGGGTAAACCTGGAAAAGTGGATGTTAAGTCCCAGGGATCAGGACTTGATTCTGTACTATGTTGATCAAGGAGAAGTGAATAACATATTTGAGAAGCTAAAGGTAAAGGCTGTTGGTGAAGGATAAACTATTAAAGGTGTTAAGCCCTGAATTTTGCTACATCTTCAAGCCATACTCCTTACTATCAAAACAACAGGGAAAGCAGCTGCCCCTAACAGTGAGGTGGATGCCATATTCCGGTTTCATTTACAATAAAAGAAAAATTATTGATGAGGGAGGCTATACCACTGAGTAATTGTTTGGTGTAAGAAAACAAAAAAAGTTCTGTTTTGGAGTGCATGCCTTTCTCAGCGTTTATCTTACAGCAGAAGAAGAAAGCATCTGATCACAAAGCGTCTAGGGGAGGCTGACTTAACTGCTGGGGGTTAAGTTCAAACCCTTTCTAGTGATCATTCTGTAAACTTCTATGCCCTCAAGAAACGCTCAAAAGAACATCACCAGCTGTCTAGAGTTCCAACATCAATACTGGTTGATGACAAGGTTTTTGTGAATTGTATACAATGCTAATTGACGTGCTTCACAAAGGAGAATATACCCAAACAAAATCTCACAAAGGAGACTTTACACAATTTCAGCAACGTTCTTGGACAGTCACACAGTGTTGTAACATGGTGACAACATTCAAGTGGTTTTCTTCCTTCCAAAGTCCACTGTTTCAACCCACGGAAGAGGTGGGTATTGCATCGTTTATGACCTATTGTGTTCATTTGCCTGTGCAATATGTAGTCTAAGTAGGGTATGAATGCCAACCAGGAAGCTTCACTGAAAGATCTTTGGGAAAAAAAATTTACATTAAAAAAAAAGCATTAGAGTTTACTGGTGACTCATGGCAGAGAGTTTTCTACAAATGAGGAGCAGTATATGGAACAAATGAATTCCTCGGTTTGTGGCCAATTTCAAAAGCTTTGAAAATGTGGTTGATGCCAAGGGGGAAATTGTTGCATTTGCAATGGTAACTGGCTTGGAGGAGATCAAAGAAAATGATAACAAGAGCTTTTAGATTTCACCCAGAGAAGTGGCAATAGTAGTCTGAAGACGACCACAGTGGTAAAAACCTGGAAGAGCAGTCAGTGAAAACACTGGACATCAACTTAAAGAAGTACGGATTATGCAACAAAAAGCATCATCCTCGAATGTATCTTGAGTAGTCTTTCTTTGAAAGTGGTCTGATGTCTCTCATAACACCATTCAGACATCTCCAAACATAAAACAAAAGCAGAAGTGTAAGCAAAGCTCTATTTTGCATTGATTTTAAATTTCAAAGGCCTTTGCTAGATCCCTTAAAATGGTTCAAAACCTTGTTCAGTAATGCCAACAGCAGCACAAAAATAATGGAAAATCTCAGTTAGATCCCCTGAATCTAATAGTTTATCTAAAATTGTCCCTCTTTCATCCAACTCACCCACACCATCATGTTTCACTCCAAGTGACAATTTCTGCTGTACTCCTTTCCCACGTTATTTCTCAACTTGTTTCCAAGTTTCAAGACCCCACTTATGCTAGCAATAGTTTAGTCCTGGAAATTTCTATGGAAGAAGGGGTCAGCAACCTGTGTCTAATTATAAATACCGTAGATAGTAAATATATTCCCTGTCACAGTTACCTAACACCGCCCAACTCAGCTGGCATGATGGGTTTTATCTTGGGGCTGTAGTTTGCCAAATTTCGTGATAGATGATATTCAGATATGATCAGTGTCAATTACTTTACTTCCTGTGTGTGCGTACTGCACCTGATACCAAGAGGTGGCATCTGCTCCCCCTTTAATTTGAGCTGGTTTTAGTGCTTCACTTGTAACTAAGAGAATACAAGAGAAATAATATTTTGAGGTTTCTGAGGGCTAAAGTATAAATTCTGCCTGGGCCTCTTGCAATGCTTGTTCCTGTGGTGTCTCCTGTCTGAAGTCAGCCACTATGCCGTGCGTGAGAAGGCCATGGAGAGACCGTGTGTGGGTGCTCCAAGGGACAGTCCCATTCAGCTCCTGTCCTGTTAATAGCCAGCCCCACCTGCCAGCTATGTACACGAACAATCTTGGAAATCCAGTCCAGTTTCACCTTTCAGTAACTATAATGACAGCTGCCATCTAACTGCAATCGCACGGGAACCCTAAGCTGGAACTACCCAGCTGAGCCCAGCCAACCAACAGGATTGTGAGCGTGCTATGTTTTTAAGCCACTTCTTAGGCTATAAGAGATAACCAGAACAATCATGTAGTGGCTTTTTAATTGCGCATTATAGTCTGCAATTTTTCTACAAATGTCCATGTCATTGTAGTTGACAAGTTGTATCATAAATGAATGTGTTTTGTAAGGTGTGCAAACAGTACAGTGTACTGCATTTACTGCTTATTTTTAAACAATCCATATTCTTTTGTTAATCGGAAACTAGTGTTTTAAAACATATTATATCCTAAAGATGTGGTACATATATACAAATGGAATATTACTCAGCCATAAAAAGGAATGAAATTGTGCCATTTGCAGAGACGTGGATAGACCTAGAGACTGTCATACAGAGTGAAGTAAGTCAGAAAGAGAAAAACAAATATTGTATGATATCGCTTATATGCGGAATCTAGAAAAACGGTAGAGATGAACTTATTTGCGAAGCAAAAAGAGAATCACAGATGTAGAGAACAAACTTATGGTTACCAAGGTGGAGTGGGATGAATTGGGAGACTGGGACTGACATATACACACTACTGTGTATAAAATATGTAACTAATGAGAACCTACTGTGTAGCACAGGGAACTCTACTCAGTCCTCTGTGGTGATCTAAATGGGAAGGAAATCTAAAAAAGAGGGGATATATGTATATACACATAGCTGATTCACTTCACTATACAGCAAGACTAACACAACATTGTAAAGCAACTGTACTCCAATAAATATTAATTTAAAAAATAAAAAGCACTTTATATGCATTAAAAATATTACATTCTAGCATGGTAGTTCGCTACTTATATACTATAGTCATTTTAGAAATTGGTTAAAGATTTGAGACTGATGAGCAATAAACATATCATAATTTCTCCCATTGAAATAGTAGGGAATGGGCTCCCAGTAATCATTTTCACACAGAACTGCAGATTTTCAGAAATGAATTGCTGACATTAGTGGGTAGTGCCTAGATAAACTATTTTAGGCTATAACTGTTAGTAAGACAAAGAATATTAAATTTGCCATTATTCAGTCTACAGATGTGGCTCTGTTTAAATACCATATTATTTCATCTATGTGAATAGTGTGAATGACTTCCAGTAAGCTTTAATGAAATTACATCCATTTTATTTGAATTAAAAATTCTGGTACTATTAGATTTAAGCTGAGAAGCTATCTGAGTTATAAGAAAAATGTCTGTATCTAGTTTCTTTAGGTTTTTAATAAGAAGTGACAAGTCTCAGAGATATAATTTTAAGTGATTATTTACCTCTTTCAAGCCCAGAGGTAAACTAAGGACATTATGGTAAAAAATGCTACAAAGTCACTTTTAGTTGTTTTCTTGTCACTTCCTGTTGAGTACATGACTGTGAAAGAGAAAAAACAAAAAGCAAAAAGCTTGTACGTTGTTTGGCTTTTAATGGGGCTGCATTGACCTAGGCCGCTCCTCTGTTTACAAGATAAAAAGAGAAAGACAAATATGTGATTTACTTGTAGTAATATATAACACCCTGATCTAGAAAAACACAAAATAAAGCCTTGGTGTAGACCCTCCAGCATCAGGTGTAATGCAGATTTAGTGAACACACTTGCTCTTCCCCTGAGCATTACTTTGACCTAAATATATAAAAAAAACTTTCTTTATTCCATTCTCGAGTTCTGAAAAAAACATATGTCAGACTTGGCTTGTAAAATCAGCGGACACCTCTCTATGCTTGGGCCAAAAACCCCTGAAACAGATCCAGAGAAAGCAATAGATCTGATGGGAGATTACAATATGTTTGGACATTTCATATTTCACTGTGAATAAGAAGCATTCAACTTACAAAAAAAAAAAACTGTGTACCTGTGTTTGAAAAAGTTCAAACACCTAAACTGAAGAACAGATGTCATGTGTATTTGGATGCAATGTAAATGAAGGAAGAATACTAGTAAAGACATAATTTAATACTATCACTAAAAGGTAAACAGATGTCTACTTATCACATCAGAATTGAGACTTGATCATAAAATTAAGTCACAAATCCCATGACATATATTTAAATCGGCATGTGTGTAAAATATGGAGAAAAATTAAGCCACCTATAAGTTGAAAACCTTGGAAGTGTTCTGTCCTCAGACTCTATTATCACTGAACTTCGAAGAGTGTATTTTGGCAACATTATCGGATCGATGTCCCAAGGGTTGAATTAAAACAAGACTTGCACCATACGTAGACATACAAAATCTTGCTCGTTGGATACGGCCATAAACAGTATGCTACAGGCCATCTCAACCCCTTGCTTCTTTTCTTTTTGGGGCTCCCAAGGGTAGGACAAGTATTTTTCATAAAATAGAATTTCTTCCTAAGTTGCAAGACACAGAGAAGAAATAAATAGAACTGTGACAGAAGCAGATACCAGATCCCGGATATCAGAAACCATGAAAATGCTGGTGTGCCCATAGCACTGAGGTAATATTTAACTGGGGGAAGCACTACAGGCAACAGGGAAAGGCTCCTTAAGACTACAGCTATGTCTCAAGGAATTTCTTTGAGCAATATGCTTCTAGGTGAATTCCCACTTCATACTTCATTTGTTTTATTTTTTTGATAGGGACAATAGATAAACTCCAAAATTCTGAAATGACCACCTCATAAACTTTAAAATACACTTGGAAGTATGTTCATAAAAAATATAAAGTTAATTTAAAATACAATTAGCTATGTGGACGTATCATCATTTAACAAAGAACATCTGGATTAGTTTACTTATTAGTACATCTGATGACTGAATTGCCAGAATTGATTAGCTGCTGTGTTATAGACATTCAGTGTGCTGTAAGGAGAAAATAAGGTCTGCTAGAAAGGAATTTACATGATCTGGGTCTTATTTACACTTTCTAATATGTTCTTGAGCAGGAAACAGAGAAGACATTGAAAACAATCCTTTAACACTGCATATTATTCCCCTGAAACTAGTGTCTGACTACTAACTAACACGTTTTAAGTGAGAGAAAGGGCACTAAAAAACTGCACTATATAACTGCTTGTGAGATGGAATATTTCACACAGGCTAAGCTCTTAGTTTGAGGTCAGCTTGTATTTGTGGTGGTATTTTCAAGATTCTTTTTTCCCCCATTCTTGTTGATAATTTTTCTTTTTGGAAGCATATATATCAAATATGAAAACAAATGAATATTCTAGATAAGATTATAACATTTTTATGAGTTTCCAGATTCTGAGTATATTTCCTAGGATTCCTGGTATTCCTCTCCATCTTTCCACTTAAAAACTGCTTAATTGATGTTTTGCTTATTTTAGACAGGTAAACATATTATTGAAAGGGTTGATATTTTAAATTAAATTTTAAAAACTCTTAGATTAATTTAGCCCCATTTGCAATAATTTTTCATTTTCAAAATAGAAAAACTAAAATCTAGGTTAGGATTTTGAGACTCACTGGCAAAATACATTATTTTTTTTTGTTTTAATGGGACAGATGCACCAATGATGTATTGTCAGTTGAAGTTCACTTTTGAAGACTTTCAAACAGCTTGTATACACTTACATGTGGGAAGCTATAGCAACAGGGAAGTAGAATGTTACTGCAGATCACTTGAGACTTAGCAAGAGCCTTTTATAATACTAGGTAACCTCCTGGAATGTGATTCTATTCTACCTTCACTGAGTCTAAGATATACTGAAAAGATTGAAGTCACTGGAGAACTGCATGCTGTCATAAACGAAACTCACAATTGTTTTTTGAAACTTATTTCATAATTCTTGAAAGATGAGGAAAGATTGCTTTTTCCTCCCATATTCCATCATTATATATATAATGGAATATGTAGTAGAGTAACAATATTCTTTGAAAAATATCGGGAAATGCAGTGTTAAAGTGCTACGTGCAATATAAATCTTTCCAGTTAAAATGAAAATTCAAAAGGAGTTGCTTGAATTTGAATGTGTTTTGTGACCATTTATAACTCAGTTATTGATTCATATTTTTAGAGCAATGTATATAAAATTGTAACAGAATACTGCATTAAATTAAAAGCACTTGGCTTTGGAATCAGAAGAAAACATCAATTTAAGAAAGGAGAATGGAATAGATAATTGTAAGCTCAAGTTCTGAAGACTTGGTTTCTGAAGTAATAGAGGTCATGAAGGAAAAGTAGAGGACAGCGGGAAATGGAGAGAGGGAATGAAACCAACATTTGATGCTTACATTTATTTAGTTCCCTCCAGTTTCCATTGTATCTCCATGACTCTACCCTTTTGTGTGTGTGTGTGTGTGTGTGTGTGTGTGTTTTAAAAATTTGCTTTTTACATTTTGTGATTTGCTAACTTTCCCTAAACCTCTCTTCATGCAGCCTTCTCATTACCTCCTTTTTCCCATGGAGCCACAATAATCTCAGGCTTCCTGTTCTGTCTTTCCCAACACCCTAACAACTCTAGCTCTAACAGCTTCTAGCTCTCCCTGACTTTTAGTTCCAACATCTCTTTGACACTTATTTCAGCCATCACCTACTTGGTTCCTGCTTAGAACACATTAGCCTGGAACACTCCCCAATTCCTTGGCCCTTTGTCTAACTCTGCTTCCAAGGCTAAATGGTGGCTCTGCTGCACCACTACATCCACATCCTCTATTTTTATTTACAAAATATCTCTGGATAGCATGAGCATATAATTAATTGAACCATCTGGGGCCACCAACAGAAGAGGACACTGGCTGGAACGACAGGCATGAGCAGAGACTGTCCTGGTCGCACCTACCTTTAGGGAACATATCCTGTTTAATACGTTCAGTGTTATCACCTTAGTCCCTTGGGAATATCATCTCAAGGTTTAAATAGGGTGTTTTCACACAGGGCACTTGGAACAGCAGCAGCTAACACTTATTAGAGGGAGGAGTGTTTGTCACACACTGTGCTAAGCATTTGGCTTTGGTCTCACATATGCACATAATTGGATCAGTTGGTTTCAAGGGCAGAGTGGAAAAAGCCAACTGAAACTTCACTTTACATTTTATCTAATGGCAAATCAAATCAAATAACTGCTATATTTAATCTGAGGGCTAAAATTTCTCAATTACTGGTTGAAATTGTTTTATATATATATATATACACATATGTGTCTGTGTGTGTGTGTATATATATATATATATATATATATATATATATATACCATTTGCCAAAGAAGTTCTGCCAATGTTTTATACAACTACAGGAAAAGCTTCCTTATAATAAACCCAACTGTCTCATAATATAATTCAGTGCAGCCTTTTGGAGACATACAGTCAATTCTTGTTATTCATGATAGTTATTTTCTATAAAGTCATTACAAATACTGAATTAATGAATACTGAACCATTACTCCTAGGGGAAATACAGGCTTAGGTTCCTATGAACTTCTGGTTACAAAATTTTCATCACCTGAGCAACACATAATCTTGCTTTAGGTGTATTTCTGTTAAAGACACTTTGTTTTTTGCGGTACGCAGGCCTCTCACTGTTGTGGCCTCTCCCATTGTGGAGCACAGGCTCCGGACGCACAGGCTCAGCGGCCATGGCTCACGGGCCCAGCCGCTCCGCGGCATGTGGGATCTTCCCAGACCAGGGCACGAACCCGCATCCCCTGCATCGGCAGGCAGACTCTCAACCACTGTGCCACCAGGGAAGCCCTGTTAAAGACACTTTGTATAATATATATTGTTGATTCATTAACATTGAATTCACAGCCAACAGCACTATAACTGATGCCTGAACAGAGCTTATCTAACACATGTATTTTCTCCTTAAGGCACATCACAACCTTTTTGGGCTTAGAAACACTAGCCAGCAATTCAACACTATGCTTGGGGGCTATTTTAAACAGCAAAATCAGCAAGAAAAAGCATAAATATGTGGAAAATGTGGCACTGAATGGACCCCAAGAAGGACACTTACTTACGGTACAAGAGCTGAAATAAGTAGGCAAAGCATCATCTTGTTCAAGCTGAGAAAGTGCACATCTGGAGGCTCACATTTTCACTGCTTTGTGCGTGTCTGCAAATGACCAGGAAAGTACCACAACATTGACTTGGGAGTTACAAATAGACTTTAGTAAGTAGAAAAGACAGAACCCACAAATAATGAGGGATCTCAAATAATGAGGCTTAACTGTAATTTGAATTTTGTCATTCTCCCTGCTTAAAAATCATGTGATTTTTTAAAAGGGACTTTGCATTAGAAAGGAGAAAAAAGTGACTCAGGCCCTGGGTGTTGGGGGTGGGAGGTGGGGACAGGAATCCTGCAATTGCTTCATAATTACATTTGCAACAATACAACCTGTTTAACGTGGCCTGCAAGGCCCTGCCTCATGCCACTCTGTTTACTTTTTAAGTTCCCCACTACGTCCAAGCACACTGATTTTCTATGTGTTAATGACTTCCTCCCAAATCTATCTTTCCATCCCTAGCCTCTTACTAAGCTCTGAGCCATAGTCAACTCCATACTGGAAATCCTGGTTCAGATGCCTAGGAAGCAACTCAAACTTATAAGCAAATACAACTCATGACATTTCCTCCCACTTCTGCTCCTCCCTGGGTCTTGTTTTTCACAATAAATGTCACGAGCATCCATGAGACACTCTGGCCACCCCAGCCGTCTTTCTGGTCCTACATCCTGCCAGTCTCAGTCCAACCTCTGAGACCCGGCGTTTGCTCTTTCCTCAGGCTGGAACTGTCCTCCGATGTTTTCAAGGCTGTCTCCTTCACATTCAGATCAAATGCCACACACTCACCGACTCCTTCCATGACTCCATTCCCTCCAAATCATACTATCATATCAACTTGTTTTATTTTCTTCACAGCACTTCTCACTATCTGAAATCTTTGAGTCATTTATGTGCTTATAATTTTTTTAAAACTGCCTCATTCCATTGGAATATATTACCCTGGAGTAGTGACTTTTCCTCCTTTACCATCCATTTCCCTCACTTAGAACAGGCCCAGTACACAGTAGGTGTTCTGATATCTGTTGCTGCCTGGCCTTTTCTGGCGTATCACCTGCACACTTTTCTGCCCCAGAGCCATTGTGCTCACTGTTTCCTAGGTGTGGACAAGCCAACAATAAATCATTCTCCAGCTGTCATCTGAAATGTCAGTTTCTAAGTGAAACCTTCTGAACTCTAACCCTTACCAATGCTCAAGCAGTCTTCTTGCTCATCTCTGGGTATTTTCTCATGTGACACCCTCTGTGTATTCATATCACATTTTACTTGTTTAACACCTATTGTATCCACTAGCCATATTGGTCGAGAAACTATGGCTCATGGACCAAATTTGGTCCACTGCCTGTTTTTGTAAACAAATGTTTATGGAAAGACAGCCACACTTGCTTGTTTCCATGTTATCTATGGCTGCTTTTGTGCTGCAACAGCAGAGTTGAGTAGTTGCAATGGGAACCATATAATATTATATTTAAAGCCTAAGATATTTAGTATCTAACTCCTGCCTTAGGCTATAGGCTCCTGCAAGTCAGTGATTCTCTTTTATACACTACTACATACCAAATACCTAACATAGTATCAAGCATAGTTGGTATTTAGCTGTTATTTCTTCAATGAGTGTTGAATGATTTAATATTGGAAATGATGTGATTAAGAAAATATTCAAGAATCAGCAGTCTTTTGTATGTGTGTGAGTGTAGTTGCTTTTTGTTTTCTAAATTGCTTGATCCTAATTCTTGAAGCTAGACTTGTTTCCCATTATTTCCATTTGTTATGTTATATTAAAACAACACAAAGAAGTCTATCTAGTATATATCTAACTATTGCTGAAGTGCTAAATGGAAAAAATTTGTGTGAATATTTTTGGCCCCTAGAGTTAATTCATAGAAAGTACTAGAATGTGGTGAGTGTTTTCTCCTGTGTCCTGCTGGCATACAGGTATCATTCCCCACTCTTTTTGGCATGGAATTGCTATAGGGAGTATTTCCAATACTATTTCAAATCACCTTTCCTCTTGTTATTATAAAGATATCACCGTTGTGCATCCTTTTAGGTTGGGTCTCGGTCTTCTGTTGCACTACCTTGAATTTGACCATCTGAACTCTGTTCAGTTCATTTCTCACTGCTTTTCTAATTTGCTAAGTTCATTTTGAACACTGAATCTGTCTTCCATGAGCAGCCCTGTCTTTATTCTCTTCAGAAGATTGAACTCATCTACACATTTGATGAGCCTACTCACTATTCCATTTTCCAGGTCATTGAAGAAACACTTAAGCAGCCCAGGAACCCAAGGTGACCCCTTTAAAACATCACTTGTTATGTCTCCCCAGGCTGACACTTACTCATCAGTAATCTTTCTCTGGGTATAGACAGCCATTTGGCCTACTGACAGTTGTCTGCACAAAGTAACAGAGCAGCAAAAAAAGTGTTTAGGAAAAGTATTTTGCCTTCTGCTTTCAATAAAATAATGTGGAAAAGTGGATGGCTCTGTTTAGAAGTTGAATCTCTTTTGTCTCTGGAGAATTATATTTTTGCATAATCAACTCTCCTGTGTGGCCTTTCATAAACACCATGATTAGACAGCTAGTTGGTCACTCTTGTTTTGTTGTGAACAGGCTCCACTTATATTCAAGCCTCCTTTGTATCTGTATTCTCTGTCCCCTGTATTTGCGTAACTTCCAAGTCCTGTTCATCACACTACTACTTGGAATTTTCCTTTGCTCTGTTGTTATACTTAGAGCCTCAGGTCAAGCCATCACCACCTCTGGCTAACCTACTGGGAAAAAAAAAAAAATAACTTATGACAATCTTACCTCTAAACTCTTGTGATGCTCTCAGAGGGAAATATCTTGTCAAATATTATGTTATTTTATGATTCCCAGTCTAAGGAACCTTAAGTGGTTTCCAACTGCCACTCAAAATAAAATAAACTTCTTAATATGGCATTCAGAAACTTCTTGTTTGCTTTTACTCTGCAGTATTTAAAGCTCAATTCATGCTTAGCATCCTGATAAGCAAGAATGGTTACCAATGCAGCATCTCCATAATCACCAACATTATTTTATAATAACATTTGCTAGTAACTTAGAATATGCTTTTATTCGCAGTATTATTATTTTACAATTCTGTTCGTCTTTACCAATGTAATAGTCACTATTCACTTCTTTACGTATTCTCATGAAGAACAATCTTGTTGGCACTTGCAACGTGTTATATACATTCTCTATAATATTATAATCATCTCTTGATGTTTACTACTGATGAACTATACATTTGCCTATGATTTCTTAGTAACCTCTTTGGATCCTTTGCAATAACTAATTAAACCAAAAACAGAGCCTTGAACACAATGTATAATTATAAGTGTGCTTTACTGACTAAAAATAAAGTATATTACTATTAGCATGATTGATAATCATCAGCACTGAAAAGCAAAAAAGAGACACAAAGATATTACCTAATGTGCTTATAAAGTCAGAAAACCAATTAAAGGACAATTTAAAAAATATATATACTAATAATTTAAGTGTAATTTAATTCTCTTTTATGAGTAGTGTTAATAAGGTTTCAACTTATATTCACCACACTGCACATAGTAGATTTGCATATAGTAGATACTCAATAAAAAAATCTGTGGTGGAGAATTATTTGATTGACAGTGTAAGAGTATACAAAGGTATACATTTCTAACTCTATTATCCTATGTTAGAAATGAATTTAGGGAGCTGAGAGAGGAGAGAGAACAAGGAAAATTTATAGAAATGCTGTGTACATAGCACCAGTTAAACACTGCCCTTTGGCAGCGTAATGGTAGTTTCTGAGATTCATTAATAAGGGAAAGTAGAAGGATACGTAAAAGTATGCGTAATGATTTCTAAATTTAAAGAACCACCTTGGAGGAAAAAGTTACTTTCATTTCCTAAGCACCAAAAGAGTACAAGATAAAATTTACGTGGGCTTTGATGCTAAAATATTTAGCACATACTAAATATTCAATCAATGTTTAAAAGTGCTAAAGAGTGTAAGAACTTGAATTATCAAGACTTTCTGCAAAAGTAAATAGAGGAAAAAAAGCTCAGATTTATGGGTAATCTAAGGTATTGACAAACAATTCATTTTTTATAAACATGTTATTGCTAAGGTGAAGATGTGAGGAAACTTAGATGCATTTCCTACAAGTTTATTAGCAAGAGTTTATGATTGGATCAAAATACATACTATAATAAAGATTTTGCTCTTGATTATTGCTCTATGAAAATCTGGATTTACTAAATAGGTTGTATTACCTTGTACTTTTCTGTCACATAACTATAACGACACATGTAACATGCCACTGTGAAATGTTAAAAGTATTGTAGAATGATTATTTGAACAATGAAAACCAGCTTTCACTCCTCTGATACTTCCTGCCTAAAAGATTTTTAGCATTTGTTTTAGTGTTTTTCAGATTCCTTCAGTCCTCTTTAAAAAGCAGTGTCTAAATAATCATCATCAAAATGTGCTGTAGTAAATTTCCACAAATCACGTGACAAGTTTTATACCTTGGTGACAGAAAAACAGTTTCTTTATATAAGCTTAGGGAAATATTCTTGAAGCATGGAAATACAGTTATCAGTCTTTTTCTAATATGTATAAGGTAGGAGGTAGAGCTTTAGCAATCATTCTTGGTTGTCAGTCCTCTCAAGTCCAGCTGTATTTTGTATAATTACTAAAATTAGCCAAGATTAAGAGGAAAGGTGACATGTTTCTAATGATTTGGAGTGTTATCTGTCTCTATCACTTTCCAACTGTATGAATTTTATATCTTGAAGCCTCAGTTTCCTCGTCTATAAGATTAGGTAAGAATAGTAACACTTCACAGAGTTGTTATGAGGAATAAATGAGTTAATTCCTATAGTCTATTCATTTCCTAGGGCTGCTGTAACAAGTTACAATAATCTTCGTGGCTAAAAACAACAGAAATTTTCTCACAGTTGTGAGAAATTGTGTATTTCCTCACAATTCTGGAGTCCAGAGGTCCAAAATTAAGGCGCTGTCAGTATTTGTTCCTTCCAGAGGCTTGGAGGGAGAATCTGGTCCATACTTTTCTCCTAGTTTCTGGTGGTTCCCAGCTATTTTGACATTCTCTGGCATGTAAAAACGTCACTAATCTTTGCCTCTTTCTTTATATGGCATTCTCCTCTGTGTCTCTCTGTATCCTTTCTTCTTCTTATAAGGGCATCAGTCATTGGATTTAGGACCTACCCTAGAATCAGGATAATCTCATTTCAAGATTCTTATAATTATATTGCTAAGGCTTTATGCCCAAATAAGTTTACATCGTGAGGTTCCTGGTGAACATGAGTTTTTGGGGGAACCTATCCAACCCATTCCAAGTGCTAAAAAAGCTGACACAAAGTAAATGCTCAGTTACAAGAGTCAAAAACTGGAAAAATTTAAATAAATACTAATAAAAAATGAATATATAAATTATGAGTCACATGTGAAACTTTATAACAGTGATTAAATAATGAACTCAGTTTATTCATATCAATATCAATAAATCTGGAAAGTGCAATACTATTAACAAGTAAACTTCAAAACCCAATGTATATAATTAATAAATTAATACTATTGCATTTTAAGGTTACAAATACCAAATTCATGATAAGTATTGATTTTGGTAAGAGAAGAGGAGTATAGGACTGAGAAGAAGAGAGAATATCAGGGTCTTCAACGACTTCTGTAATAATTACTCTTAAAAACATATTTTTCTATTTACTTTATAATAACATCAAAAGAAAATATTTAGGAATAAACTTAAGCAAGAAGGCAAAATATTTGGACGCTGAAAACTACAAAACATTGCTGAAAGAAATTAGACACTGATCAATGGAAACCCATTTTAAGTTCATGGATTGGAAAACTTAATATTGTTAATATATTAATATTTCCCAAAGCAATTGAAAGATCTTATGCAATCTGTATCAAAATTCCAATGATTTTTTTGCAGCAATAAAAAAATCAATCCTAAAATTCATATGGAATTTCAAGGGAGTTTAGATAACCAAAACAATCCTGTAAAAGAACAAAGTTGGTGGTCTCACATTTTCTACTTTTAAAAGCTTTTACAAAGCTACAGTAGTCAAAACAGCATATACTGGTTTAAAAACAGACATAGACCAACAGTGAACCCAGAAATAAACCCTCACATATATCATCAAATGATTTTCAACAAGGGTGTCAAGATCATTCAATGGGGGTAGTAGAGTCTTCTCAACAAATGGTGTTGGGAAAACTAAATATCTACATGTAAAGAAAACAAGTTGAACCCTTATCCAAAACCATATTCAAAAATTAAACCCCAATGGATCAAAAACCCATATGTAAGGGCTAAATCTATAAAACTCCTAGAAGACAACATAGGAGAAAAGCTTTATGACATTGGATTTGGCATTTCCTTCTATATGGCACTAAACACCCAGGTAACAAGAGAAGAAGATAAATAAATTGGATTACATCAAAATTTAAAATTTTGTGCATCAAAGGACACAATTATCAGAACACAAAACAACACATAGGATAAAAGAAAATATCAGCAAATCATCTAATATAACTTTTAGCTCTATGAGTTGCAAAATACTTGAGTGAAGTGTCTTAATAAAATATCTTGTTAGATACTGTATTCCTTAAAAACAAACACCAGGTTGTGTAATACAAGTTTTTGAAATTGATTTTTTTATAGAATTGATTGATACAGTCAAATAAATATCATATAGGTGATATTGGACAGAATCCTAAAATTTTTAAAATTTAATCTAATCAATATTTTGTTTAATATTAATATGCATATATGTATATACACAGGTAGATACATATATATGTGTGTATATGTATATGTCCATATATTAAAGCATATCTGATTGTTAAAATGTCTAGTTATATAATTTGTGTAGAGTATTACTAAAAGGATACAGTTCTAAACTGAGTTTGGAAAGTCCTTGACTTGATTGATCTCGTTTCCTTAATTAGATATTCTTAATTTGCTTCACTACTTGCTCACTACATAGATCACTTGCTCACTTCTTTTTCAGCAACTTCATAAATATAGCATCCTAATTCGAATTCACTGTTCATTCAGTCATTTTTAAAGTCTTAAAGTGGTTCTTCCCTGAATATTTCTGCTTCTTCAAAACACCATTCCTTAATTCAGTTGGTAAGGAAGAGATTTCAGTTTCCCATTCAAAGTATTCACCTGCTATTCTCAGTAATAGACTCCTGATATATACTCCAGGTAGTTGAATTGACTACAGAAACCTTTCCTCACAGCTGTGAAGCCACTATATAAGCAAAGTTTGCAGGGTGGGCCCTTCTGGATTTACCCTTTAAAAGAGGCCAAACATACCTTTAAAAGGTATGGGTCCCTTTTTTACCCTTCCTACCTTCCTTCAGGTCACCACCAAAAACAATGACCAGAATTCCAGCAGCTATTTTCTGACCTTGAAAATGAAATCTATTAGCCAAGAATGAGAGAGCAAAAAGAAAGATGCTGCGTAGTCAAATTGTTTGAAAAATTATGCCATATAACTTGGAATGCTATTTCTGGATTTCTCTTATTTTTGGTGAAGAAGAAATATTGAATAAATATTGATTTTGTTTAACCCACTGTTATTTGCAGGGTTAATTTTCACTCAATCTCTTCCTTCATCTCTAATTAGTTACAAAGTTTTGTTGCGTCTAGCTTTGAAATTTCTTTTGAATTCTAGTGGGGTTTTTTTTAATACTATTATCACTAAGCAAGTCCATTTGCTAGTCCTAAAAAATTGAAGTCAGTAGGTTTTCTATGTTTCTGAGAAATACTTTGAGAAATACTAAGATATACAAACATTTGAAAAATATTTGTGATACCTGTAGTAGAATCCATTCATGATGTTAGAAATTGAGGATGCAGACAAGGGAATTGATTAACCATGTTAATTTTATATTCATTCCATTGCATTAAGCTCCAGTTAGCGATCTCATCATACTTAACATTTACACACAGGGCTTGGAAATCCATTTTTTTTTGGATGAGCTTTGGGGAAGTTAAGTTACTATTAAATAATGGAATAGGGATTTAAGTCAAAGAGTTTTTTAAATTTCAGCACTTTCCACTGAACCACAAGCACATGGCATGAACATAGGGGTAGAAATGGGAATGGAATGTAAGGAGGACTAGAGTATGTCAGTCTGCAGGGATAGTCCTACTCAGAGAGCAAAGTGATGATCGAATGAGAAATGTAGGTCAGTGCCTGAGTTATTGCAGCAGACTCAAAGGCTCTCTTGCCTTTTTCTAATCCCTTCCAATTAATCTTTCCAAAACATATTTATCATGCCAGGCGCTTACCAGAAAACTTCCAGCAATGTTTCTTTGCTCTACACAATCTTGCCCCTCACAGACATTCTCCTTGATTCCCCAGTTCAAACCCTCTATTTGACAGAGACTGTTTTTGTCATCATTTCTGAACTGCGCAATATCCTTGCCTACTTCTTCACGCAACCCACTCTGATCTCTCATTTTTCTGACCTTGTATTAAATTTATTGTCTGTATCATTCTTTCTGATCATAAAATGTCATTTAATTTATTGTGTGTGTATATTTTCATCCCAAATAGTTTTTAAAATGTCTTGGGGTCAGATGCTATGTCTTGCTTTGCTTCTTTATAAAGTGTACATCAGTGGTAGCTTATAAAAAATATCTATTATTTGTTTAGCTGAAATAAAAATTGCCTGACAAGTCTTGAAGAATGTTAAAACTTATCATTTTTTATTCTAGAGTTTTTAGCATTTGGATTAACCGATTCACAAATATTCTCCAATGAACTTGCATATTTTCTAGTATTAGCCTAAGTAAAATTATGGGGTTGGTAGAACTACTTTTTTATATCTCTTTCCTTTAATTTAAATTTCCCTCGCGACTTCCAATCTTTGCCTAATTTTGCCCTTACCCAGGTGTATACTTTTTCCAGAATAACTTTCCTTGGTTTCACCTCCTTAGGGGGATTTATTGTATAGACCTTCAGCCAATCTGATGATTCCTGTACCACTTTTGACTATTTATATTCCCCAAGAAAACTCTTCTGTCCTTTGAAGAAGGTATTATACCAGCCTGACAGTAACAGCTAGCAAATGTCCTCAATTAAACCAAAAGAAAGAGAACAAATTAAGAAAATACTCTGGAGAGTAACTTTTACCCTCCCCCTAGATCACCAGCATTTTTACTACGGTAGAATTTTTGGTGGGACTGTTCTTGGCCTTGGTCAGAAGCATATTTTAAGGAAGATATTTTAAGATCTAAGAGGAAGAAGATGACTAGTGTTGGAAATATTTTGTGTCATAGAATTCTACAAATCATCTCATAAAAAGAGTTGCCCCCAATTATTTGTTGAATTCTTGATTATTCACATGCAATTGACAAACCACCATATACTTTTTCACATCTGCTCATAGAAATATTTCCTCTGCTCTAATTCTGTGCATCCTATCTACTGATATTTTATTCTATACCATTATAATAATGGTATAAAGTTAATAGAATACTAATGGTTTGAGACATATGCTTCTTTTCCCGCCTAATACATGATATATTTTAGAATTGATGAATTAGCAAAAACCAAAAAAAAAAAAAAAAACCCAAAAAACCCACCTTTCTCATCTTCTAGAGCTGATGAATCAACAAAAACATAAAACTTTCTGTACCATCTTTGCCTTACATATAATTGCACCCACCTAAACCACACTGGGAAAAAAAACACTTCTGTGTAGAAGAGACAGTGGATCCTGTGCTTTAATGAGCTCCATGTGTTTTATCTTCTTAGGTTAACAAGGCCCAATATTGAAATCATGGGGTAGAAAAATAGAAGGATATGAAATATTTTTGAAGACATTCATATAAAGTGTATTTACATTTAAGAGTTGAAGCAGTTTTTTCAGAAATTCCAACTAGCTGCTAGGAATCAGCACAAGGGTTTTTAAATTACCTTAAACTCAGAAATAAGCATTTTGGAACTCAAATTATTTACCATTTGGGCTTTAAAATCGTGATCCAGGTGAGACACATGTTTAAAAAAAGAATCAAATCTTGAACAAGATAATTAAAAATGTCATGAATTGGTTTCAACGACGATTCAATTCAAATATTTTAAATAGTTGAATGCATCAAACAGAAACATTTATACCTAGTTTTTAACAAAATATTTTGATATTGAATTGGAAATGGCAGATCACATTTGGAATTTATTGAACGAATCTTATTAATAACAACTTCACACATACCACAACCATAGTCACTATCAGAGGGGTAACTAAAGTGAGGATTGTGTATAGATGGGACGGTGATAAACCCAATGGAAAAAAAGAAAAAAAAAAAAACAGCAAGCATTGGATCATTTGTTCATAAATTAGATAACATTTGGTATTAATATTAAGGACTCTCTTGAGAATAGGCTTATGTGATGGGTTGTGGGAAAAAAAAAAAAACAAACCTAGAAATAAATCAAAGTAAAGTACTTATGCTTCTCCAAATCATACCCAAACTTTGGTATATAAGTTAGACTGGAAACTCCCCAGGACACTGTTTCCTGGGACATTTCCAGTACGTCCCATTTTTAGCCAAATAGAAAAAAAAAATCATTGTGAAAATATTCATGACATTTTATATGAAACCATGAAAATGTAGAAGTTTTGTTTGTTTTTCCAGTGAAAAATTTTGAAATCTGAAAATCCTAACCTTTGGTTGAAGTTCATGAAAGAGATTTCAGGTCATCACAGATAAACTTTAATCTAATTTACTGAAATCCAGTTAAAGAAAATTAAGATTAATTGCTCTCCTATACACTATTTCTACAGGTAATTCTGTACTTTACCAGTAGTATATTTTCTGTTACTTGAATATCCATGTATGCTTGTAATATCTTTAAGATGTCCAAACCCTCTTACATATATACACACACTCACACACAAACACACACTCTAAAATAACCAGACATTGTTTAAAAGGCCCTCCCCTCATATTGCAGCAATACACAAACATTAGTTGTGAAGCATTTAGGCCTCTTCAAGTTGCACTGGCCCCTTGGGTTACATTTAAATCACAGCCTGTTTTTTTCTCCAGTATTATTATCTCAACTCCTTGTTTGTTTCTATCATTTTCTCGGTACTCTCTCCCCATTTTTACCACACCTTATATTTCTCCATTATCTTTTAATACTTTCCTCAAATTTATTCTTGCTTTTGAAGCATATTTATTCTTATTCTCTTGTTTTGGATGGAATGATAGAGAATTAAAAATTTATCTATTTATTTATTGAAATTCTTAATTTTCAATCCTTTTCCTTCTTCCACTGATTTGCTATAAACCAATTTGAAATACTAAGAAACATTTGCTCCAGTGATTTTAATTATTTTAAAATGCCTGTAAAGTATTTGTAGATTATATGTTCTTAGGCAATCCTTAACTTCATTGATCCTTAAAACCATTAGCAGAACTTCTATCAGTGGGCTGGGTGTTAATTCTATTGTTCGTTTGGACACACAAAGCTAGAGTATTTAATTCTAAATTATAACTACCCAGAGAAATAAGAGTTTATTTTCAATTTTACTGTAAAAGAAATCAGTAATAATCATTTTATTTTGTGCAGCATAAAAATTATTCTGCATAGAGACTGTCCAACATGGTGAAGAGTGAGGATTCTAGAGTCCAATCCAATGGAATCCTGCTTCCAAATCATAACAAATGTGTGACCTTGGATAGAGTAACCTCTCCAACTCTTTTCCTCATCTGTTAAAAAATTTTAAAAAAGGTGTCCTTTTAGGACAGAAGAGATGGTGCATGGAGAGCTCTTTGCATGGTTTCTGGCCTGTAGCAACTGTTCAATTATCACCATCACCACTATTACTAATAATAGTTATGCACAATATGATATAGGAAAGTAGCTCTCAACAGTATAGCAAAATAGGTCAAACTGTTCAGATCTGTGAAAGTTAATTATATTTATTTTAGTTACTTATACATTTTTTATCCTCAAAGAGAGGTAACATAGAAAGCCCTAAAGTTTCGAGACTTCCCTGGTGGCGCAGTGGTTAAGAACCCACCTGCCTACATGGGACTGAGTGAACTGATGAGGATTATTATAATTTTTGTGTCTTTCTGTTTGAATTAAAAAAAAAAAAATCCCACAAGGACTCAGAGGCAAAAAATATACAAATCAGTTTTCACTGCAAAGTAAAGGAGCTGTTACAGTGGAGGATTACTGGACTAAATGTCACTATTATGACATAGTATGAGAGTGTTTCATGTTTGGTAATTGCAGTCATTGTTGCTTTTGTTGTGGTCATCCATTTACCATGCTTGGTGTCAGTTTATTTATCCCTTGTAAAAATAAAATACAGTGTGTGTGGAAAAAAAAAGAACCCACCTGCCAATGCAGCCAAAACAAAAAACTTAATTAATTAATTAAAAAAAAAAGAAAGTCCTAAAATTTCCATGGGTTAAGTTGCCTGAGATAATATGTGGTATGCATCACACCTGCAAGCGGACATTTTCCTAACAATTGGCTTCAGTCACATCTTTAAAAAATGCCCACTTGCATAATGTCGATCTGTCTGACAGTGTAAATCTCCTTAAAGCAATTTAATTCAGATTAAAAAGATAACCATGGCTTATGTAGCAGAATGAGGAATCTGTTTCAAATCCATTACCTTAACACTATCAATAACCCATTACGACCCATGATTGAGTAGTTTTAATTAAGTTCAGGTAGGGTGTGGGGGGAAGGGTGCCTCATTTAATCCTTCATTAACAGTTAAAGTGAACATTATAAATATCTCTATAACTTTCGTTGCTTGAACATCTTTCTTTTTTATTGGATTTATTGTTTACCATGCTATGGAGCAATGCCATTTGGGGAACACCGATTCGCAGGAGCTTTAATGCTACCCCACTTCCAGCACTATAAAATAGAGGCCTGCTGTTTTAATCACGCCTCTCTTTCTCTCTCAATGTTGTTTGCACCCTGGTACAACCCATCTGCCTTGAATCTAGTGCTCCGCTGGGGCTGCACACATCTGCCAGCCAGACTACCTTCGTACACAATTACTCAATCCACCATAAGGCTCTTTAATAGGAAACAAGTGTGACAACGGCAAGCCTCTTTCTTTTTTTTTTTTTTCTCCTCCTCTTAAACCACAGAGTCAAATAGCTCTAATACAGATGAAGCTTGATAGATCCGCCCAGGTGTAGGTGAAATGGTAGAGCCTCAGGGGTAATAGATGTTGTGCTCTCTCAGGCTGAAGTTTAGCACTTTGTCCTGACTGGCTTTTCAGCAGCAGTGCGATGGGCTGCTCCTTGTACAGTTACAAAGTCAACATGCTTCTTGCTGCTCACATTTATGCCTAATCTGGAGGGCAACCTGGAGCTAGGTAAGGACAGCAGAACCACCCTTTTACTTCAGCGTGTGGACAAAGGACAGCAAATACAGTAAGTGGAAAATTTATCTTTCCTTCTTTTTCTTGGGAATTAATTAAGGATGTGTACTCTCAGGGAATCCTCTAAAGACTGTGCAAAAAATGAACTAGCATAAAACCTGTGTTGATAACCCTGTGGATTTCCTCTGGTTTCGTTTTTCACCAGTGCCTTGGCACTGTCACTGAAGCTTAGACTCCGCGAGTAACTTGCTCATTCAGAAGTTCTCGGAACTAAAATGTGGTGCTAATAATATTGCTAATTCAATCCTGTAGCCTAGCATATTACCTGCTCTTTCTGGATGAAATGCCCTTTATTGCTGTCAAAAATGATGGTGGCAAGTGTTTTGTCACAGTTCTGAGAATAGAAAAAAAATTCTTTAGGAAGCACATACTCTTCCTGAAAATGGATTTCAACTTTTACACGTAACTGTATTGTTACATCACTAATCATACATTAATGGGGGAAAAGTGCTTATAATTTTTGCTTAAAGCCGTTCTATAGCTCAGTCTCTTACCAAAGAAGTGATCTTAAAAACTCTGAAAACAGTATTAGGTTGGAGTAGCCATGACAATGATAATGAATTTTTAAAACAAACAAAACAAAACAAAAGGTCATTTGTCTAATAGCATAAGAAAAGATATTAAAACCAGATGTAGGAAATCTCAGTTCAGACTTTTTGGTCTTTCATGCTTGGTTTCAAGCAGCCTTCACATTGCGTTTACTTTGCATTTACAACTTTAGATTCACCATTAAACTATGTTTGAACTTGAAGTTCAGATTTGATCTAAGTACAGCCCTGTTCCTTGAGCCCCCTACTCTGATTTTTACTTGGCTATGGGGAGTCTTTTTACTACAACGCCATATATCCTGAATTGTGTTAACAAGCTAACTGTGGTGGACGTTTTCAGGTGGAATGTCAGCCAATGTGAAAGAATGTGTTTGCCGTTCGAATGCATGATGTTCCGTGTAGGAAATAAGCACATGGGACATATGCCCTGACAAAGATTCCAGTTATGATTCCCAAATTCAGTCCTTCAAATATTGCACAAAGATGATCATGTTAAAAGAGAATGCAGTAAAAACTGTCAGCACATCGTATCTGTTTGTAGCCTTTTGAGGTTTTATCTTTTTTCCTTAATTTAGGCAATTTTTATTTGAAAAATTAGTCTGGAATGCATTGTCATCCCAAAAGACGATCCACATATATAGGCTACATAGGTGAAATGAGATAAAATACTGTTGCATTGTTTAAATAATTCCCCACCGGCTGATGTTTTGTTTTTGTTTTCTAACTATTATAGATGGACACATTGAAATTGATGGTTTAAAAGCCATGACGGTAGAATCCTGATGACTCCTTTGTGTATATTCAGAAATGATTTAGCTTGGATAAAGTTGCTGCTATGAGACGTTTAATTAATTACCACTAGTTCAGTATATTTCTTTAAGAATTGCATTTGACATTACTGATGGCGGAGTAAACGCAGTTTAAAAGTCATCCTTCATGAAATACTTTAACCGACAATTGTTGGTATTGAATAGCGGTCAATGTCTACCCCCTACAGGGAGAGAATCTAATTTCACTGTGCCTTCCCCAGAACATGAATACCACAGAGTACAGTTCACACATGTGAATGCTGTAACCGTGTTAATGACTCCAACAACTGCCCCTTAATGAAAAGGTCAGCCCTGTGATTAATAGGAAGCCAGTTTGAAAAGCTGGACCTCACTTCAGCACTACATTTGGATTTGTTTCTTCTTGATTTACTTCATTTGCCTTTCAAAGTGAAATAAAAATCAAGTGGCACTACACTGCACTTTTTAAACACCTTATGGTTAATTTTATATGATAGCAACACATTGGTTAGTATCTTTGGTTCATTAAAAAATAGTAATTAAGTGGAAAAGTTAGTCAAGCCAATTATTGAGGGCATAAGGATGATGAATGAGAATTTTATTCTTTATCTAAATAGTTAGAATATATAACCTTTGCTTAAGTTTCAGTTAATTTAACAAATTTTAAGAGGCATTGTGGGGGTGAAGATGGAGTGACAGAGGAAGGGTTTGATTTTTTTACCTAAGATGTATTATGCATAAATGCTACCTATATGCTAGAAAGTGAATATACATAGGTAACTTATGCAGATAATTTTGTACCACCAGTGGTAAAATTCATTGAAGAATATAGCTAAATGGAGTTGAAGCCAGTAATTATAAACCTAGTGACATCCTCAGAGAAGTAATTTAGTCATCTAAAATTTGTAATGGTTGCTTAGTTTTAACTATTCCAATAAAAACTTGTGCTCGAAAGCATTACGATTAAATCCAACTTAAAATTAAAAAAAAAATATTTTTTATCTGGAACTATATTTTGCTAGTAAATATCATGTTAAAATTTATGCAATTCACAAATTAGATGGTAGATGGTCCTTAAATAAGTTGCTTTGTCTTTTCATTGATCTATGTGTTTTGTGTCCCTGTGGCTTTATCTGTGCGTGTTTTCAAATAAGATTGTGATGAGTAATTAAGTAATACAAACAATGTAAGTATATGTACTATATTTATTATACTTGAAAATTTCCATATACTTGGAGGAAAATTTTTAGCAATCACAGGAATACATCAACTTATTCTAAGGGATATTCTCTTTTAAATAACTTTTATTTTTTTAACCTTAAATCAGCAATTACAGGATTTAATAACTCCATTTTCACTTGCAGTAAAGGAACTATATTACATATCAATATAGAGAGTATAGGAAAAAATACAGTCCAATCTCAATGGCCACCCAAGGAGGAAACAGTGTAGTCAGCTCTATAATGGGCACACAATGTGTCCTAGATGTTCTCCCACTTTATCAATGACCATAGCTATATCTTCCAGGTAATCTTCTATTCAGGGTTCCATTTTTGCTCTGAATTGGAAGCCAGCTATTTCCAGATAGGGTACTGATGAATAATATTTGCTGGGAATCCTCAAGGAATCAGACACTGCGCTGAGCATTTTGTACCCATTATTTATTTAGTCCTTACAGCCCAATGAAGTAAGTACTATTTCTGTTCCCATTTATAAATGTAAGAGCAGAGTGGTTGAGGGATTTGCCCAATGTCACACAGCTAGTAGGTAGTGGAACTTGGGCTCAAATTAACTTTCCCTGAGCACAGATATCTCCTCCAGCCACTGGACTTCACTTCTTCTCTAACAAGGGACTTCATCATCAGTACAGTTAACTTCATCTCTGATCACTTTATCAGTACTACTTGAATGAAAGGGATTCATAAATGGACATAGATAGAATGTCCAATCAAACAAAACATAAATAGTTAAATGCCAGTGAGTATGACATCACTTCAGGTTACATCATCATTCAGCACTTATAGATTCTACTACTTTTCAGAGGTTTTATTGCAGGTAAAGAAGGAGTTGCAGTTACACCCCAGACATTTGGGGAAGAACTGATCCTTCCACCCTCACTCAGTTGCCAAATTTCCATTCCTATTAATATTGAGTCTCTGAGAAGAGTTTGTCTCCTGAGGGTATTTCCAACCAAGCCACTGCTGACTTTATCGCAATGGGGTGACTCTCATCGCAATGGCCTCCCAATGAGAGTCACCAAAACACATTCCCACCTCTAAGACAGTGAAGAAAATGAACTGTCAATTATTCACCCTCAAAGATTTTTAGGCCTCAGTTATTTAGTAGGACCACCTGGATATTTATTTTTAAAAAGTTTGAATGCTAATTGGACTTTCCTTATCTGTGGATTTCTTTTTTTTTTGTCATGTAGACATAGCCTGGAAAGCACCTATTTGAGAAATTTCATTTCAAATACAGATTTTCCTAAGACCTGCATCTGTGTTTTCTCTATCTGCTGAAACACTTTCTCCCTAAGATGGATGTTCATCAATATAATTGAGAATATTTCTTTGTAGAGAGATCAAAACCAAAATATTTGTGATAAAACCCCTCCTATTTAATAAATTTTATCAATATGGGTTTGTGTATTCACTCCCTGATAAAGACAGAATATTCAGTTTAAAAGGAGTTTGTTTTTTTTAAGTCCATATTATCAAATTTTTAAGCCAAGACATCAGTTACTTTTATAAACACAAGCAGATTTATGCAAGGCAAATGAAATGAACATGAGGAAACTCCTTTAAAATTTTAGCAACCTCAACCCACTTTTTTCTGAAAAAGTGGGTAGATATGTTACTATAATTCTCAAATATCCTTTTGGTTTCGATGAAAGATATTTGAAAAAGATATTTAAAAGTGGTTGGCATGTATAAAACCATAGACTGTTCCTTATACAAAAGAAGACAAAGAAGAAAACAAGTTAATTTTTTCAAACTAATCTTAAGATCCTAGAAGAATTAATCTATGGTGACAGGATCTAAAAGTTCTAAATACCCTGAGGATTGATGATTACATAAAAAACAGTGGTCAAAGACCTCCTTTATCACTATCGTTACCCAAAGAGATCAACAGGCTAGCTCCTTGAAGCTAATCTTATCCACATAAATCCTTTTTGAATTAACCAGAAGCTACCTCTTGTTTGTTTGTAGGCTCATATTAAGTGGAAGAGTCTTCCCATCCCCCCCTTGCCCAACTCCTTACTTGACCCATTCCAAACCGTCCACCAGGGCCCCAGTCTGCAATTAATTCTGATGCTGGGCACTACTGGCTCATGTTGCAGGGAAATATTGGGAACACTCTAGGTTATACGTTGTGCTGTGGACGGCTCCACCCATTTCTGGTGGTTGGCTGGCTCTGCTCATTTCTACAGCTTCATACATCCTGAATCCCAAGCCAGCAATCAACCACAACTCAACTCATGGTCCTTCCTTTGTATGGAGGGTTCTTGTTCCCAGTTTTCCTGTGCCTATCAGACTCCTGGCCAACTCGGGTCTATTTCTGTAACCAATATCCAAGAGTTCTTGGGTTCTACCCATTCTTAGCAGTAAATATTCTTTTCATTTTAGACCCACTGAAACCTATAACCTATTTTGAGCAGGATATGAATTTTCAATTTTGTTATGAAGGATACTTTATCGTGGCTCTATGTTCAAAGTAAAAGTTGCAGGTGTGACTAACTCAAGAATTCAGAGGCATCTAATTAGCAGTCAGCTTCATTTTGTTTTATTCCTTAATGTTGTACATTCAAATTTGGATGAGTAGCAGAAAGGGATGATCAGTGTTCTGTCTGTATTTCCATTAAAAGTTTGAGGTTTTGACCTGGCCAGAGTTTCACATGACAGATAATCATTTTCCCAATATATAGTATTTTCAGTCATTCTAGAATTTATTTTCCCTAGATAAAGCCTATACTATTAACTATATATATATATATATATATGTATGTATATGTGTGTGTATATATATATATATATAAACATGTATAATTACATTTAACTGAATGACAAATCTAAAATTCCCCATAAGTGAAGCACTGAAAATGAAATAAAACACTGGGCTTCAGGTCCTCTTTTTGACAATTACTAGCTCATTTTCCAAACGTGGAGAATGTGCATTATGTGACATTTTGGTAATCATTTACGCATGAAAGAACTTTGCAAAGCTCTTTGTAAAGTTACCGGGAAGAACTTTGAAAATGTATAAGATAGAAAAAAATAGGAGACGGCACAAGTCATATATATGAGGCTTCACACAAGACTCTTGCCAGGCTTTTAAAGGTTTTGCATGTAGTGCAGGACTATATGTTGGATGTAATTTGTTATATCACATAAAGCATAACACATATTTTCTCCCTTAGATTAGAATATATGTCAATGATGTTTAATCAGAAAACTTTTATCTGAGCCTGAGTTCCACTTAACAATGAGTTTACATAAATAATTATTTCTTGGACCAAACAAACACTTCTCAAACCTTTTCCCAATTTTGTAAACTTAATGAAGGATTTGTATCTGATTATTGCCATTTCTTGAAGAGTCCCTTCCTTGTCCCATTTTGAAAAATTTAAGAAATTAAAGAAAGTTAATAATGGAAACCAAAAATCTTTACCGTTTGAAGGTGAGTCTACAATATTGAATCCTTGAATTAAGTTTAATTTATCCATCCTATCACAGCCAACATTGGTTTGACACATAGTGAAGAGGAGTATTGTTAATACTATCAAGAATGTCTTAAAATTCACATAAAACATTGACATATGTTGTCATCTTTGCTCTCAGCTACTCCATAAGATAGTGCAGTAACACTTACATGTTTTTCGCTTAAATAATATTAGATGCATATTTTACCACAACAAATATTGTGACCAAATATTTAATTTATACAAAATGAATATTTGAGTAAGATTAGCTTGTGTGCAAACATTTCCCTTTTCTTTAAGGTATAAAAGTCAATCTATATGGGTGAATATAGAGAAGAGATACTAATTCAGTGACTATATCCTATGGTTTACGTTATCGCATTTGATCTTCATATTGATAGGCAAAAGTAGATTTCTAATTTCCACTTTACAGATGAGCAATGTGTTGTTTTCTCAATTTTATGAATAACATTACACCAGTAAAAATGTTTTCAAGTGACTAGTATAATATTGAATCAGTAAATGTGTACAAACATGCCAAGATGCCCACAGGCAGTGTAGGTTGGAACAGAAACTGTTTTTTATTATGGTTCCAGTCCCTTGGAATCAGAGACTCAATTTCAATATATTATGAACCTCAAGGATGAACATATACACTGTATATATGGTAAGAGTCATCCTGACAGAAACATTAGTATCACCATCATATTTTGGTTCAAGAAAATATAAGAAATGAGTATGATGTCACATAACGCCATTTCTTTGGGGAAGGCATTTTACTTTAGTGCTTTTATAAGAATGGAAATGCTATAGATGGTTTTATCATGTGAAAAATAATATATATACTATCTCAAACTTCGTCTCTACATCATATTTTTAGGTACGTTCATTAATTTGTGTTATAATAATGTGATATATAATTTGCTCTTTGTGTACGTAGTTTGTGTGTGAAAGTGAATATGTGGATGTGTGATAAAACCCTCTTATTAGCGTGATTTCTATTACATATTCCACAGCAATTGCCTTATGAAATATAAAAGGATTTTTATTTTGTTTAAAGAACTATAATCTATAATTTAAAAACCAATATCACAAACTTTTGTTGCACCAACAAGTAAAACATTTATGAATTTCATAGTTGTTTCCTGGCTTACCTTGGCTGTTTTAGAGTTTTGAATATTTATGTTAATCCTTTGCTCTTCTCTGCCACTGTACCAACACTGCATTTTTATATTATTTAATATGTAACTTTAAACAATGACTATGGCTACCAACAGCATTACACAGGTCTTGTAGGTGGAATACAAGGGTTTTTATATATTATTATTAACATTTTTAAAAAAATTGTCCATTTTGAAAATTGTGAACTTTTCTTTTTTATTATGACAAAACCCAGATTTTGTTTTTCGTTAGTATAACTTGGGTGATGTATTGCCCACCTGCAGTCTTTTTAGACACTCCTAAACAACTAGACTCACAAGACCACCATTGGCCAATGCTCACGCCAGCTTACTCAGAGCTAAGACCAAGAGGAATAAGAGACTGCCAGCAGGGCAGCCTCTGGGGCTCCACTGAGGCAGTCCTTTCAGCTGGCCAACAGCTCAGGGGCAAGCAGAGAAACTCAAAAGGATGCAGGTGGAGGAAGCACCCTGGCTTGAAAGCTTCCTTCCCTGTAGGAGTATCTATTGGAGCTGTAGAGGGACAGCTTCTAGGGTTTCCACAAGGGACCTGCCCAGTGAAAATAGTCACCATACTCAGGGAAATCCAACATTAGGCTTCCTATCAGGTATTCACTCCCAGTCACGATTCAGTGTAGCAGTCAAGGCTCATTTTTACCACAGGTAAATTTTTCTAGTAATTCTCATTTTTATCAGGTTTCTGGGAGATTGGAGCTAGACGGTTTGTAAAAGATCAAATTGTCATGAAGAAAGAGAAAGAGTGGGTAACGTGAGGTTTGAGAAGATTAATTCAAGGACTAGTATTGCATATTTCCATTCTGTCTAAAAAAGCATACTGCACTTTATGGTTTTAGTTATTGCACAGAGACCTGCTATCATTTGTTGTTTTGATTTTTCTTCTAAAACATTTTAAGCGTTTCTGCCCTCTCTGTAAACTTTAAAAACTATACACACCTACACACCAACATTTTGAAGGGTCTAGATTCATTAATTAAAACTTCTGAGGGAATTTTGTGTCCTTTGTATCAGACTAAATTAGAAAAGTGAAGACTACTTTCTTTTTTTTTTTTTTTTTTTGCGGTATGCGGGCCTCTCACTGCCGTGCCCTCTCCCGCTGCGGAGCACAGGCTCCGGACTCCGCGGCATGTGGGATCCTCCCAGATGGGGGCACAAACCCACGTCCCCTGCATCGGCAGGCGGACTCTCAACCACTGCGCCACCAGGGAAGCCCAAGACTACATTTTAAAGGACTAAAACTCAGAGTCAATTATGTAGCTGCTTAATATAAATAAGGCTTTCCATAAGATAACCATGGGATTGCTTCCATAGCTCAGGTCACTAGTTCTGGAGGAACGCTTCTGCCATAGGAAGAGGCCAATAGGGCCCATCCATGGTACATCAGTTGTGGCCACAGCAGTAACGTTGTATGTGGCCACACACGAGGTAAGCCTGCCTTAGGGGGAGGATGTGAATGTGGCAGGAAGGAAGTGCAATGAGCAGCTGATATCTTTTGAGGTCCTACAACATGATCATCGGTGTTTAAGAATTTACTCCAGGGGCTCCCCTGGTGGCGCAGTGGTTGAGAGTCCGCCTGCCGATGCAGGGGACACGGGTTCGTGCCCCGTTCCGGGAAGATCCCACATGCCGCGGAGCAGCTGGGCCCGTGAGCCATGGCCTCTGAGCCTGCGCGTCCGGAGTCTGTGCTCCGCAACGGGAGAGGCCACAACAGTGAGAGGCCTGCGTACGGCAAAAAAAAAAAAAAAAAAAAAGAATTCACTCCAGCTATTTTTCTCAGAAAGGACTATGGGCTGGGCTAAGTTCAGAGCATTTTGAGTACACTTATTATTGTGGTTGCCAGTGCTAACTGTGGACGTTTAAAAGCACTACTAAGAATTGGTAATAGTGATATTTAAGTAAATAAACACTAAGAGACTATATGCAATTCAGATTAAATGCACGAGTTTACTGTTTAGTAATAGATATTAGCTATACAAAAATTGTAAAATGTGTGTGAATTTACATATGTACATTGCCTTATAACTCATAGAGACTTTACCAAAGTTTCATAGGTTTTACTTGCCATAAGGTCAAAGTTAGCAGTATGACCATGGTTCGGTCGTTTAATAAAACTACCTCAATATTTTCAACTGTAAAATGAGAAGTTTGAAATAGATGATGTATATAGTTTTTTAAGTCTGTTTTTAAAAATGTGTACATATATTATTTCATTTATGCTAGTTAACATTAATCAATAGTAGTACATAAAACATAATTTAACAATAAACTTTAGGTAAAAAATATGTTACTCTTACAAAGATAGGTGTCAATTTTTAAAATAATTTTATTTTTATGATACATTTTGAATGACTTGAAGGCACTAGACTGAATTAATAAACTCTTGAGTAATTACATATCCTCAAGTTAGTTGAATGTTGAAAAATGAGGGCATTGATTCTTCCAGTTAATTTTACTAGCTTCTGTTAAGTGCTTATCATGAATTAAGGAATTAAAATGCATTTCTTATACTTTAAATAGGTAATTATTTAGCTTTCTTCTGTTAAAGATAATTTTTTATTCTGTCCAGCTATGGACATCATAATAAAATGGAGATGGTGCAATGTAATTAGCTGAAAATAGTGAACTTAATTTATCTTAAATTATGTATAAGAAGAGAAAAAACATGAAACAATATTAAGGATGCTATTTCTTAAAGAAATAGAAAAATATCACCATTATTTCATATTCCTTTTTGAAATCAGAGCTATAAATCTTTAGAAAATTTGTCAGATATATACAGAGTTTCTGTTAGATATTTTTTGTATTATACACTGCATTTTTTAAATCTAATAGATGTTAAGTTTTAATATTAGCTCTCTTAATTTAGGTGAATAATATATTTAAAGCACTTTGGACTTATTTCAATAAGACATCTTGAAGTTAACTTAAAAGATCTTTGAAATAATGTTAATTTTTAATTCGATTTGATCCCAACCTGTGCATCACAAGCCATTAATAATTGAGACACATGCAAAAGAAGATAGTGGTAATGAGTATTTGAAAGACCTGCGGATCACTGCAGATTTAGATCTGCCCCAGTATCTTTTCATTGGTCAACCACACATTTAGGATGAACCTTTCTCTAAGTAGAAGCATGGAAAACTAGGAAGTATGAAGGACAGGATTGACCCTTTGCAAATTTAGAGTGTTATGAACTTTAACTTTGACACTTCCATTCCGTTCACAACTTCCCAGTTCAAGGGCATTTTCTCTTCTCTTCTTCTCTCAACAGTTGAGTCACCCTCAGATTCATAATCTTCAGACTGACTTCCAATTACCCCAGAACCTGAATTTGTGCCGAAAGCAGAGTTTTCAGTTCAAAGACTCCATACTCTAAAACTGTCTTAACTCTTTGACACTGTTGCCCTCCTTCCCGGTAACTCCTAAACCAGAACAAGTCATTCCATCGGTGTAGTAATGACTGCTAGCCAATTTACACAGCAGGTTGAAAACACAGTTTGATGGATATCTTTAATTAATAAAGTTTTAACCCTTTTTTGAGGTTTTACATTTTAGTGAGAGCATTGTTCTAATTCAGAAAGGGTCTCTAAGTTTTTAGTTTCAGAAAAATTCAGACACTTGAGTTTCAGGCCAAGGGCTGAGCACCCTTCCATTCCACCTCTGAGCTGTGACCTTCTGCCTCAGGCCAGCCCTGACCCAGGAAGCTGCTTCCTGACCAGTGCTCTCACCAGTGGTCAGGAGATCGAGATCTATTATAATTCAATGTCCATTTTTGGTGCCCCTTTACTTTTGTCTTATTTAAGCTCATGCTGTAAACATTTTGAAATTAGCCAATGGAAGACACTTGCTGAATGAAAATATTCTTTAAGGGAAGTCTTTAAATTTACTTTTAATGACTATGTGTTGCGTATGAGTCTATTTTTCACCTTTTGTACCATTCCAGGTGTTCCTCCTTAGCCCCTAAACCCCACATCCTCCATCCCTAGCATATCTTCCAAAATCAGTCGGAAATTCAGGGGGAGTGAAAAAATGGGAAATGAAATACAAAAAGCCCTGACCGAATGTTGCTAATTGGGTGAAAGAGAGGCTGCTCCACCTTCCCAGTGGCTACTGTAGAGACGAACATTAACCTTGCTTTAGTAAACTTCATTTATGTAATTAATCATGTTGTCATTGGTGGGTTAGTGATGCAGTTTACCTTGGATAACTGCTGGATACCTCAGAGCCTTACATGACCCTAAACTTTTCACATGTGCCTAGTATAAGTAAGTTTACATTGAATTCGGAGTTAGTGTGCTAATGTCGTGTTGCTCTAGCTATTTTTGCTGTTATTGTTGTCGTTGCTTTAAATTGATCTTTAGAGTTTGCATGTGAAGAAGAACTGCAGAGTGCTGCCAAATCCAAGTTTGTGTGTCTGATGCACAGTGGGGCACATAAACTGAAACGCCAGTTTGGAGCAGAGAAAGGTTTATTGCAGGGCCAAGCAAGTTCGTGCTCAAAAGACACGACCTCCCTGATGGTTTTCAGGGAAGCATTTTTTTATAGGCAAAATTTGGGCTGAGGGCTGCAGTGTGTGACTTTCTTCTGATTGGTCGGTGTTAACAGGGCAGTGTTCCAGGAATCTTGTGGTCAGCCTGAAGTTACCGTCCTCCACTTGGGCGGGGCCTTCGTTCCTGCAGGAGAACTCAAAGATACTGTTACTTGTATTCCTTGAGGAGGAGCCAGGATGCTGCTTTAATCTTTGCACTATTGTTTCTTGATTGTTCCTCTTTTGTTTTTGCATTCCCTTACTTCCTATTTAGAAACCATTTGAATCTGACCTTTTGAAACTCAGGGATGGTCTGGGAGGCTGAAACCTCTTTCCTACAGACAAGAAACTGTGGACAAGGAAAGGCATTTGTACCCAGGAGGGCCCCACAGGGTCCTGCTCGGTTTCACAAGGAGTATTTTCATCTATAGAACTTCTTATTTATTAATATTAGTGATAAATTGTTGACGCACTCAATGGTTAAACTATGGCTGGGCAATATACATAGTACATGGTGTCTTGATATATGTTCACACTGAGGTTGTATACTTTTTAAAGAATGAAGTACTTTGAAAACCATTAATTTTAAGGCATAATATAAACATCCCTCCCTGTTCTATGAAATCTTGAGGTAGGTAGTATCTTTCCCTGCTCTGAATTCCCTGCTCTGTGTCATTTATTTGATAGCTCCCTGTACTGAGATATTTTCATACCTAGTTCCATTCCCTACTAGATGATAAGCTTCTTGGACACAGGGGCCGTGGCTTCTAGCTCTTTGTGTGCAACACAGCCATGACAAAGTAGGTGTTCAGTAAATACTTCTTGATTGAGACATGGTAATTCCACGCTGTAAATGCAGATTGAAGGGTCTTTACCTTCAGTCTCTATACCTCATTTGCTGTTTAATTGGCTATTAGCTGGAACTGATTGATAGACGTGAAGATTTTTTTTTAAGAGAATTGGCAGCTATGTAAATACAGCACTTAACCTTAAGCACTCAGCCATTAACCTTAATCACTGTCCATTAACCTTAAAGCACCCCAGGTTTCTCCCCTTACAGTCCCCCAAAGCAGACCCCACTGAATGCATTTTTTAGCACGAAAAAGAATCTTAGTAGAATGCTTTCATTGTTCTGTGAGTGGCTATAAAAATGTATTTTGAAAGAGAACATTTGACTCCATTTCTTTGTGTAGATACTAATTAATTTTCCAGGTGTTCAAAGAAAGATACAAAATTGGAAAATTATTTTGGAGAGCATGTTAGGATATATTTGATAAGAAAAAGAAAAGACAATGATTTCTTTTTAACAGAACAATTTATAAAGTTGATAATCATAAAAGTATCACATATCACTTTCTAATTAACCCCAGAAATTTATGAAAAATAAACTTTTCCTATAGTTGTTGCTAAAATCTTATGTAATATTAATTCCAGACATGGAGAAATAACCAGTTACTTTAAGAATAGTGACTGCCTGAAATATTTTCTATCCAATTTCAGATAATAACAGAGAGAGAAGGATAAATGGAATTTCTTTCTTTAAACATAACACTTCAGATTTGTTCTTGTACTTTTTTTGTCTATACGCCTAACGAATTTTGTTGAAATAATAGCACCCATATTCATAATCCTTTGTAGTCTATAAAATTTACATTTTCTCTTTTGGGTGTTTCATAAAAACTATATAGAATAATAATTATATGTTATTGGAAAGAAACAAAGTGTCATGTTAAGTAATGTATTCCGGTTTATTGTGTTTGTTTTATATCATGGTTTTGTTTTCCCCAAGATCTACATTCACAACCTATAAATGTAGTAAAATAACACTATAAGGTTGCAAAAAGTTTTCTGAGTGATTTTATATGCAATTATGTTTTACAACCTCAATCTTTGGTGGGAAAACAGTAAGTCAGTGAAGTTTTCCTTGTGTTCTGAACATAATACATCTTAGAACCGGTGGCCGGGTGTGGAAGAGGCAGAAAGAGCACCTTGCTGTATTCAAGAAGGCAACCTGATACTAATGGACTGATTAGTTTTAGACTTGCCAAAGTGTTCAGTTTTGCTCCAAGTCCCAGGGGGAACTGATACTAGAAGGTGTGAGCAACTGAGTGCAGGGGAGGGTCTCCTTTACAACTGCATTTCAAGGTATATTTTAACAAATGTGAAATCTCATTGGGAAAACAAACCAGTGTAACACTATGACTTCAGCTCTAGAAAGATGTTACCTCACCATCAACTGGTTAGCTGTTCACTTGGAATATACAGTTACCTAACTGAGAAAGAAGGTGATAATGAGAGGGGGACTTGGCAAGAGAGTCCAGGCAGAAGGAGCTCCACAAAGGCAAACCAAATCCAATATTGACCATGTGTTTTGAGAATTAATCAATAGCTTTCCCAGAAATTACTTCCATATGTTCATTTCACTCTCTAAGCATTTTTGTCATTTGTTCATTCATGGCCCTGAGGATGCTCTTAGAGGTATAAAGATCCTAAGACCATACAAATGAACTGTTTTGCTTTTTATTTAGTAGATTCCATATTCCCACGTCACTATATACATGGGAAAATAACTTAGACATATCTGTATACGTTAACGTTCTTTTCACACAAAGTGATAAAACATATATGTAGATTTAGCTCAGAATTTGAGCAAATAAATGGAAGTAAGTTTCTGTCCTTCATCTTTGCCGAATGCCTTTCCAATGTACACATTTATTCATCTGAGTAACATTAGTTGAGGAACTCCATTACTTCAAGAGTATTATATGTCATTCTATTGTCAAGACAGTGCTGTAAATGTATTTAGGATGTATTTTTGAATTATTTTCTTTTTCAGACATGTGGCAGATACTGTTCTATGCTGCCTTTTACTTGTGGAAGAGCAACTAGTAATAATACAAGTATCTTTCCTTTAATATGAATATTAAATGCTATGGTAGAGGCTGAATACTGGAAAACTGATTAAAATGTTCTTAATTTTTCTTCCTACAGAACTTGGTTAGGAATTGTACCCAAGTTACAAGAAAAGCTTAAGTTTATGATAACACTATTAAGTACAAACTAAACATCTGGAATTGTGCAAGTTAGTGTCTTACACTGGATTCTCAGGGGCAATTTAAAGAGTCTGGACTATATAAAATGCAAATTCTCTTCTACGTTTTTCTACTTTAACTGTATCACTTTTGGGCTATTTATTAGTCTGCATGAGAAACAAAAGATTCTAATAATTTAATAGCTAAATATTTAAATAGCAAAATAATATATCCAGTATTAGTAAAAGACAGAATTTTTATATTTGTTTATCATTTTTATCTTTTCACTTGGGCACCTGAATGCCTTGCATATATGAAATATTCATTTTATTTGCTGAATAAATTATTTAATTCTTCCAATTAAGCACTGTCAGTCTAATTTAATAAAGCTAACTTCAAAGTTTATCACTCTACTGGTTGTTAGCTCTACATATGGACAACTGAGACATATTTAAAAGATTCTTTAACTTTCTTCACCTTATCCATATAAGGAAAGTTTTATATTTCCATATAAGGAAATATAAAACTTCTATGAACATCAAAAATTGCTACCGTGAATATTGTCTTTTCTGTAAATCTGGCTTTATTTGCATGTTTCTCCAAAATGAATTTTAACCTAGATTTGTATTAAAACTAGAGATAAAGCTTAACCAGAAGAACAAAGGAGCCCATAAGATTAATGCTGAAACATTTTAGAGGAAACTGCTAGGGCAGAGACTATTCTATAGGGAGGAATAGGGAGAACTCTCTTGCTTTGACCCTAGTGTTTCATGTGCGAACAGGAATGAGTGCCCAGGTAATCAGGAGTTCTGTAAGTAAATCCATATTTCTGTGCACATCGCCTATCAGTTAACAAAATATTTGCTTAGGTCTAATTACTTACAAAAGGTTGAGCAAAAAATAAATAGGGATGCCTCCTACTTCCTAATTAAACCACCAGGTTGCATGTTATGTGAATTTTCTTCCTTAAAGACTGTTCTTGAAATCCATTTTGATCTTATGTTATCTGTAAGAGTTAGGTCAGAGTGTCCTGCCCAACCCAATGAAGTCTGTTTCAACATCTGTGTGACAATTGCATTTTCCTCACTTGAGATTTGTTCAGTTGTTTAGCAGAAAGGAATTTAAGAAAAATGGTATCTGTTTCATATTGGTTTTTCAGTCTTAAGACAGCAAGTCAACACACCACCATCACCCTAAAACCAACGAGAAGAAACATCATAACCACTCATCACATTCACACACACCCTCACACCAAATGAACAAACAAACACACAAGCAGACATAAAAAACAAACCAACTGCAAAAACAGATTCTGCCTACCTAAAAACTCATCATTGCAGGGAAATTTCAGATTGACTGTGTATTGTCAAAATACACTTTCACCAGGGAGTGTGAAAGGGGCCGTACCCACCCCTCCACATCCCAGCTCCAGCACTCCTGGGACCTAGCACTCCTGCGGATGGGCGTGAGAACTCTGGCACCTCTAGCCCATCTGAGGCCCTCTGGAAGAAACATGATGTCACAGATGTTTCACTGTTTTTTCCTCATCCTATTTTCTTCTCTTGTACCTTTAAAGATTTTGCCTCTTTTTCCAGTCCCTTTTTCACGTTTTTTAAACTTCTCACATTTCTCCAAAGCTCTCTGATCCCTTGAAGTAGAGGGACAATTCTTCTGACCCAATACAAACATTCATTCCCACTGGTCCTTTGTACTTTTTCTCAGTTTTTACTGAGGATGGGGCTTTTTCCCCCAGGGTAGACGTGAGGCTGTAAGATCATCACCTGCACTTGCTGTCTCTAGGGATTTACTGAAGAACACTAGCTATTAATTAGCATTTTATGACGTGCTTCCCGCTCTTCAGAGGAAACACACTATGTAGGTGCCAAATAGTAATAATTCAGTTCTCTTCTCTCCTTTGGGTTCTGAATGCACCAGTTCTCACACTCCTGAGGAGGAAGAAAGTCGTATTCCTTATTATACCCACCTAGAGGATTCAAATGTCAAGTGTACAAGCTGCTACATGGGGGGAATAGTTGTACTCATTTCAAAATGATTGCAAATATTTCTCCAGACAAAAAAGAGCAGTCCTCGGCATAACTATCAGACGAGGAAATCTACCCGCCCTCCCGCCCCCGGAATTCTGTACAAGCCAAGCAGGAAGCAGAATTTCTCACCTGTGTTTCCTGTAGTCCTTTCACTATCTGGGAAACAACCTACCTTTTTGAAAAGAACTAACTTTAGTTTCACTTGTCTCAATGACCACCTTCGCCATACAGGAAAGCCCCTATTCTAGGTGCAGTTTCTACCTGGTGCTAATTTTGTCATACACACAATTTGCATCTTTAATCCATTTTTTTTCATTTAAAATATGGGAAGACTGTTTCCCTTAGCAAGGAAATTTCAGGTTTAGCTCGTTTATTTTCTCTAATCATATCATTATCTTTATTATATCATAGAGAAAGCTGAAAGAAACTGTCTTTTCCCAAGGCCGGGAGATAAAGAAAGTGAAAGAGTTAGGAGGTGGGAAAATCCTAGCAAATGAGACTGAGAGCCATTGTTGCAATGATGGAACATACACAGCCTTGTAGGGTTTTGAACTGATCCGGGTCTCCAACAAGATCCAGACCTGTGTGTGTCTCAGGCATCTGGACTCTTCCTTCAATAAAGGTATGCAGGATAGAATTATGACTCATTCCTGCCTCAGTATAGTGTTTTGAATTATATTTGTTTTTTAATTTTTTTATTTAAAAATTTCCTCTTAGACCAATGTTTAAGGTAATATCCATCGTGTTAGGGCTCTTATTTATGATTTTAAATTCTTTTTTAGTTTCTTCACTGTCTGATTGATTGGATATTTTTATCCATCCATTCTCATGGTAATTAAAACGTGTATTATATTTGACTTAAATATGGAATACTAAGACTTATTCATGGATGGCATTTTAGTCTTTCCCATTTCTTTTGTTTCTATAATCTTATTCCTTTATAAGTTAAAATTATGGAAAATAAAGTGATTAGACACAGAAATTAATGTTAAAAACTTCAGAGGGAGTAAGAGGGAGGAAACATATTTAATAAGTAGGTATTGGGTACTCTGCCTAACTCTGTATATAGGTTGTTAACACGTGTGTGTGTGTGTGTGTGTGTGTGTGTGTGTGTGTGTGTGTATGTCTTTATTATTAAATTGAAGCAATATCTCTATGAAGAAAACACATATGGTGATTCAAAGAGATTAAGTAAATTATTTAGGTTCGTATCTAGAGATAGTGGCAGAGCTGTGATTCAGACCCAGACCCATCTAACTCCAAAGTCCGGTTTTGTAACACCGATATACAATATATGATACCCTTCTTACTGCCACTCTGGAGTGTTACCAACAATATGCATGTCGCTCTAAACTGACAGCAATTTTGAAAGCTGTTGTTAATTCTATTATCTGCCATTTTGGGGAGGGAGTATTACTTTACTTCTTTAATGTCAGTGTTTCATTATGTATGAGATTTCCCTTTTTCCATTGTTAAAACCTATTGCTATTATCTGTAGCCTTGGTTTAGTGAGTTTACGTTCCCCTTACATAATATGGTGAAGTATGTTGTAAAAGTTTAAGAGCAGAATACTGATTTACCCCTTACTAAATTATGTGATCGTTCTTGGCATATGAGTCTGTTTAAAAGATTTTTGTTTAGCTGTAAAACATTTAGAGGTATTTTGTAATTTGACAAACATTGAATGTCTTATCTGGTAAAGATGGGGGTCATGTTTTATCTGAAGACGGCTGGAGAATGTGATGGGGTAAAAGACAAACTATAGATTAAAAAATAGAACAGGGCTTCCCTGGTGGTGCAGTGGTTGACAGTCCGCCTGCCGATGCAAGGGACACGGGTTCGTGCCCTGGTCCAGGAAGATCCCACATGCCGTGGAGCGGCTAGGCCCGTGAGCCATGGCCACTGAGCCTGCGCGTCTGGAGCCTGTGCTCCACAACGGGAGAGGCCACAACAGTGAGAGGCCTGCGTACTGCAAAAAAAAAAAAAAAAAAAAAAGAACAAAGGTCAGCAGCTTTATGACCAGTAACAATGCAATGAGTTTTAAGCTATTTCTTAATTTCTTAATTAAGATGTTGACTAAGATTTCTTTGCCTTTAATGTCTAGATGTTTACTTTAAGTCCTCCTTACCCCAGATCCACGTCCCATTGATGTCCAAAGCCTACCTCAAATTTCTGCCTATTCCTGAAACATGTTGGAATAGGGGAATAGGACAATGCACCCCATGTTTTTCTTTGTAGCTCCTGACTCTCAGCTAACTTTTCCTCAATTCATGAAAAATGTTACCATTTCTCTTGATATTATTTATATGGACATATAAGCACACATATATTCACAAATCCTTTTTTGCTATTAATGGCCATATATATTATTTTATTATAGACTGGGCACTCAATTTGAGGTTAAGTAATCCCCAGAGCTATCTACTACTGTTCACTGAGTTAGTCTCTTAAAACTCTATTAAATTTAGTTAGCAATCAGTGTCGAGTCAGTGCAATTAATAATAGTCCTGGGCATTAACCTAAGCTACTGAGGGGGAAAAAAATTGAGTCAGATGATTTGGAGGACCACTATTCCTAACGTGTTGTTCACAATTAGAAGCAGCACATTTTTATAGGAACAAGAGATCTAAAAAAGGATTTCCCAAGTCAGCCTTAGGTTTAAAAGCATGTTTCCCTAGAAACCAGGAAAAAAAAAATGCACAAAAGTATGGATGGTTTAGACTGTCTCTTTTTGGCTGGGGGAATTGGGGATTTTGTTGCACTCTAGCAATTCCAGGTCTAGGTTTCGTAACGCTTTCATTCTCTCTCTCTCCCATGAGGATATAAAGCCATTGGGATAGGTTGCTAACACAATCTATTTTCATCTCTCTCGAAAGACCAGAATTATTGTCCTACAAATCTAAGCTTTGCTTTTTTGACATCACTATAGATGTCAAGGTCTTTTGATTCTTCCCACATCTATTTATTCCTCTGTGCCACGAAAAATAAGTTATAGTGACATTAAGCAACAATTTCAACATTTTCTTAAAAATCTTAAACAGAAAAAGACACCTAAAGATCCTCCTTTAGGGATTTCCTTGCACTGTTTTAAAGCTTTATATATCTGTTTATTAAAGGAGATATAAATATGGTGAGTCAGAAAAATGTTGGTCTTTTAAAATGATATTGTGTCAAGCAGTCACCCTGATTGCTAAAAAGAAATTCTGCTGGGGATAACACACACACACACAGTTTAATATCATTTCGCCTGCAAGGCCGCTCACAAGCATTAATACATTATGGCTCAGGACAGGAAAGAAACATCACAAAAGACAGGGAAAATGATTTAATCCCAGTGTCTTTCTGGCTTAAGAATACTTTCTTTTTTTGTGTATTGCTGGTTTTGAACGTCAGAGTTTTTGCTGGAATAAATGATTAAAATACCATAATTCCCCATTTTAGCCTTTCCACTTGCTTGTTGGAAGGTCTGTTAAACTAGGGACATCTCTCTTTTTTTTTCTTCCTCTGTCTGCTCTCAGTGTTCATATCTTTACTTCTTGCTAGCCAGTAAAGAATCATAATCTATTTTTCCCTCTGACCCAAATAATTTTATATATGAAATCCAATTATAAAATATATATATATATATATCAAGTACAGTCTTGAAGGAGAAAGAATTCAACTCTCACTCAGGCAGCCAAATGGATGAATGGGGGCAAGGTTGGGACAGGCCTACTTTTATTCCTAGAGCGTTCTTTCTAGAGTTTACGCTAAGGAATATTGCTAAATAAGAAGTGTTAAAAAATTAAAAGATAATTGGAGAAGGAGTTCTGGGATTTGTGTTATAAACCTTGCTATATACCATACAGAAGTATGTAACTGTTAGCTATTATCTGTATATAAGCCTCAGGTGTTTAGCGTGAACTCACAGTCTCATCTTTGAATTCATCATGCTTTTTCCTTACATTAAATCACTGGGTCATGGCAAGGGGAGACCCGCCTGCCAAGGCCCAGTCTGCATTCTTACATCTTCTCACCTTCCATAGTCGTTTTTTTTTTTTAATTTATTCTTTAAAAAAAATAAAATTAACCGTATTTCACAATTGTTACTGTCTCCTACTGACTACAGGGTCATTTACGTCTCCTCAAATGCTTTATCACACAACCTAGTTCTAATATAGAATAAAACATATTTTTGATTAGGAACACAAATTTGACCAAATTAAAGGAAAATAAAAATGAGTATTATTAAGGGCATTGTTTACAAGAAAAGCACTTCTAGTTATTTAATTTTGACCTTGAAATTTCTGATAATAGAAACAACAGAGGATTTATGAACTCTTTATAAATTATAACAATACAGGAATTCCAAGCACTTACAGAATCTCCTAATGATTTTTTTTCTCTTCTTCCCATTCTTTATTAGATTATCTAACAGTAAATTTAGTAACTGGTAAATATTTTTCACCATGCTAATCTAAAATGTAATGAAAGATTTTCTACTTTAATTTTTGTTTAACTATTAAATGTTTTTGTTTCATTTTACTCTTTATTTCATTAACAATTTTTTGAAAAGATTAATAGCACAGAAAACCATTACTTCTGATTATTTTTAAGTTCATATTTTTCTAAAGTCTGTATTCTTCATGAATAGAACAAATATCAGCATGGTTGGGGAATAAAATTAATTACTGTGATTATATGAAAGAACTTCTTGCCTCTCGGTAATAACAACAGATTTATCACTAAGACATCTCATTTTCCATAACTAATTAAACTACTATATAAAAGGAATCAATTGTATGTGAGAAGTCATACAAATTGACCCAAGTTACAGCCATATTTATTAGATGAATGCTTTTACTTTTTTCAAAAGCACTTTCAGATATACCCCATGTAGCACATGCGGGCCATGATTTAGGTTAACAGCAACCAAATATTTGTTTAATGATCATCAGTTACCATGCAAAAACACAAAAAGTTTCCTTATGTTCTGAGATATAAAAGAAGGAAGTAAGGCAACCTGTACTTTATTATTTTGTATCATATGCAAAGCTTTTTCTAAACTTTAAATCCAACTGAAAGCAGCTGCTGGAAAAATATCATTACACTGTACCTTAAGCTACAAAAACCAATTTAATGGTGACATTTTATTTTGTTCAGATGGTCTACTCTTTTCTTTTGTTTAAACTGGTAAAGCCTATGGAAACCGTATCTGGATGAAATCACTGGAAGGTGAAGGCCCATGACCAAAAACATTCTTTAAAGATTACGGGGTTACAGTCGAATGGGATAACAGCACTAACAAGAGCAAAGGTCTCCCAAAGACAGGAAGTAATATTGCATCATTCATATACACAGCCACACTTTTCCTTTTCCTAGAGAGGGATAGAAAGTTTATTATTCAAAATATCAATACATAAACCATGAACATTACTTTTAAATCACATGTAGTATGCTTTTCAGGTCAGCCTATTTCTATTTTTTAAAAGAAATAATCATTTCTCTAACCTCTCCAGGTCAAAAATGTTTAATAAAAATTTCTTCAAGGGCTTCCCTGGTGGCGCAGTGGTTGAGAGTCCGCCTGCCAATGCAGGGGACACGGGTTCGTGCCCCAGTCTGGGAAGATCCCACATGCCGCGGAGCGGCTGGGCCCGTGAGCCATGGCCGCTGAGCCTGCGCGTCCGGAGCCTGTGCTCCGCAGCGCGAGAGGCCACAGCGGTAAGAGGCCCGTGTACCGTAAAAAAAAAAAAAAAAAAAAAAAAAAAAAAATTTCTTCAATTTTAACCATTTTATTTACTATTCCTGAATTAAAATAAAAACAAGAAAATTGTTTATGCTTTTATATATATGTGTGTGTATGTTTATATATATGTGTGTATACTGATATATATCATTGATGTGTATATATATCTCAATGTTATCATGATCAAAATTTGAAAAGCAAGCAAAATTCAACACTAAAGCTCATCTAGCTTTTTCAAAAATGAGAGTATTTTACCTCAGAGAGACAGTTTTTTAAAAAAGAAAACAAAAACTACTCTTGATGTGAATCCAGTGGTCATAAATCTTTATCAGAAAAACTTTGGAACCAGATTGTTTAATCTAGCACCAACCTTTACTGAACGTGGTGGTAAGCAGCAATCTCTCTCCCTCTCTTACTCATTTTTATTTTTAAATCATTCGTCTTAACTGGTAACATGCATTTGTTCATTCATTTACTCATTCATAATTTATACGTTATCCCTGGAAAGGACTCCCTATAAAAGTTATAGATAACAGAAAACCACTGACTTAAATAGTTGATAAAAACAGAGAGAGAGCAATCCCGGTTAACACTGTTACTGTGATATGAGCATTAAATGAAGATCCAAGTTTCATTGCATCTAAGAACCTAGCAAAGTGCCTTTGTAATGACCTTAAATGCAGTAAACTAAGCACCTGCTGTGGATTGAAGTTATAACCTTTACATAAGTGTGACAGCCTTGCCGCTTAGGAATGACTCCCAGGTGGTCCTGGCGCAGCCTGGTCACATCTGCTAGGTCTTAGAAAGATGGGGGTAAGGGTTCTGCATGCTGGCTTTGTGCCACGTGATCTTGCTGAAAGCTTTGTATGAATAAGGAATGCAAAAACTCCCAAGATGTGGAGAAGAGAGAGTTCCAAATTAAAAATACAATATTGGGTGCCTCCAATAGGTAACTTTTCCTCTGTGGCCCTAAATTTTCCTGACTCTTAAATGAGTTTGTTGGGCTAGATCATTTCCAAAGATTTGCTCTTCTGTCAGAATTCTTAGCAAGAATTTCATCTCACCACTGGTAGCTTACATTGAGTCTATCATTTATTCATTCAACAAACATTTCCTTTAGGGCTTGATGAATATAGTCTCTATCTGCTTTGGACTCAAAGTTTTAGCAGGAGAGACAGAAATGTAAACAGACTATTAAAGAATAGAAAATATTACTATAATACTTTTATTCACAGTCATGTTGAAGGAAGCATGTAAGCCTTTTGGTGAGGTTAAGAAAGCAGCTGTCTTGAATAAGAATTCAGTATGTAATCACCATCAAAGGAAGAAAAGGAGAAGGCCATTTCTGGTAAAGGCCATGTGAAGGCAGGAGGTGAGGAAAGGGTGGTAAGTGAAAAAGAGTTCTTAGAAGTTCAGTGATGTTGGAATGCACTGAAAATGTGAAAGTGGCTTTAAAAGTAGATAGAGGCTAGGTCATAAAAGAAATTTCATGAAAGTCTATATAGTTCAGTGTTTAGGGTCATGGACCCAGAGTCCAATGCCTGGAATGGATTTCTGACTTAGTCATTATATGGTCTGCATCTTACAAAAATGTATTTAATACCTCTTAACATCAGTTTCCACATGTGCACAAAGGTGATTAGATTTCTCCCTTATAGAATTATGCTAAGGAGTAAATTAAATAACTCATACTAAAATTGAAACTTCAACTACATGACAAAAACTGAAAAATGCAAAATTGTTAATTGAGGTGCCAAATCATCACATGTAGATTTTTAAGGGAATTTCTGAACACTGGTAATCCTTTGAAATTGCTTGCACTTTGAGACTGTTTATTAGCTGAGTGCAAAGAGAAAGGAGGAGGTTTTATGAGGAAATTACGTTAAAAAGAGGAGTTGCCAGCCTCTGGGCATCCATTCTAACAGGAATAGGGGGTGAAGTGGTGCTACCTGCATCACCTCAACCCTAGAGAGGGGAGCTGCAGGTGAGAGGGTCCCGGCTGGGGACATCTGAATCACTCACATAGGCACTCCAGTAAAAGCAGTCAGCTTTTACGATCTTCCAGATCCAAGGTACCAACCAGCCCTCCAGCCCGAGGCTGACCTGAGCTGGCAGTTGGAATAAGATCTGTTGCTAAGTCAGGCTCATCTTTGCACAGGCTCTGGACGCGCAGGCCCAGCGGCCATGGCTTACAGGCCCAGCCTCTCCTCGGCATGTGGGATCCTCCCGGACCGGGGCACGAACCCGCGTCCCCTGCATTGGCAGGCGGACTCTCAACCACTGCGCCACCAGGGAAGCCCTAAGTCAGGCTCATCTTAAATGGAGACGTATATTCTAATTCTAAATGGAGGCTGTGTTTTGTGACCTAAGGTGATCAAAGAGCTATCGTTTACTTAAGAAAGGGCAGAAAATTCATGGACTTGTCAGAGTTTTCTTTCATAGACAGGAAAATATAACCTTCATAGACAGTGCTTTTGAACAGGGTAGAAAAGTGAAGTCTCATTTTGATGTCACAAGCAAACTTGTTCCACATACCAGTTTAATGTTAAAGCACCAAAAGGAGTGATTGGTACCCAGTGAGTGAGTAATTTTTGTGGTGTGAGCAGCTATGCCAGGCTATGAAGTGTGTCCTGGAAAAACTGGGAAGCCATTATAAGGAGAGCGATATGATCAGATAGTTTCGAGATAGTTTTGAGCTGAGGTTTGGACAAATGTGTTGGGAGAGGAAGAAGAAATTCAAGGAGGTCATTTAAAAAACTATTTAATATCTTCTAAAAGAAACGTCAATGCTTGTAATGAAGGCAGTAGGCCAAGTGGATGGAGTAGATTTGGTAGGTATTTAGGAGGTAGAATATAGGACTCAGGAACATATAATGGAACGTGAAAAATGAGGATTATATGACGTTTCTGGTTTTCTGACTTGAGCAATAAGAAATAAGTGAAGAGGGATCCGTATTTTATCTTTAGTATCTTGAGTTTGGGATCTTTCTGAGAGTTTCAGATAGACATCTGCAGTTGGAAGTCATCCATGAGCATGGGTCAAGACTATATTAGAAATAAAAAATGAAAATTATATTTATTTAGGTAGCAGTAGCGTGCATGAGAACACCTATGAATAATATCTATAAAAGGAGAAAAGAAAGTCAGTGGTAGATCATATCATACTGTATCTAAGAGTAATCTCAGAGATAATTTTGCAATGATTTTCAGTATGTTTTAGCTTCATTCAAGTGAAATATTACAAGTCTAACACATAAGACCAAAAAATATGGAGCCAATTAATTGGGGAGAGGGACATGAGGAGGTCCTTCCCTGGACAGTCAACCTTCACCCAATTTGAAGACACCTCCATTTCTGCAGAACACTCAGGACTAACAGGAACAACTTGAAAGTCACTGATCTTGTATGATCTTCCCATATTTTTTGTGCTTTATTGAGGTATAACTAATATTACAAAAAAAATCACAAGACGACATTTAGTGCATATAATTTGATGAGTTTGGAATATGCATACACCACCTATTAAACCGTCACTTGAGGTAAGAAACATACTTATCACTTTCAAAAGTTTCCTTCAACCATTTTTCGTTTTCTGTATGTTTATTTTGTGATAAGAACACTTAACTTGAGATCTACTCTCTTAACAAAATTTTATGTCAATAGTGCTGAATTGTTAACTGTAGACACTATGTTGTACAGCAGATTTCTAGAACTGATTCATCTTTCATAACCTAAACATTATAGCCATTGAGCACCAGCTCCCCGTTTCCCCTTCCCTTGCCCCATCGTCTTCCCGTTAATATACAAGGAACTGATAATAAAAGAATTTATGTGATTTGTTTAAAGTTGTACACATTCCAGATGCACTTATGTATAATTATAGAATTCAATAATGGTAGGGTCAAAACTTAAGTCTCTTTATCTCTTAGAACCATACAGTAGATGACTTTTATAGGACACTCTGTGGGTCTCTACACCTGCTCCTCCCATAGCTCAGGTCCCTGTTAAAACTTAAGAGAAAACTTCAATATAATCAAGTGGCTTTGAAACGACTCTTCCTACTCCAATGTTCTGTTTATTTTGTTAATAGGAATGCATGCTCCTGCTTCAAACATTTTTAAATTAATCTTTATTAGAGTACAGTTGATTTACAATGTTGTGTTAGTTTCTGCTGTACAGCAAAGTGAATCAGATATACATATACCTATATCCACTCTTTTAGATTCTTTTCTCATATAGGTCATTACAGAGTATTGTTCACTACTGTACAGAGTGAGTTAACTGTGCTTTACAGTAAGTTCTTATTAGTTATCTAATTTATATATAGTAGTGTGTATATGTCAATTCCAATCTCCCAATTTATCCCTCCCTCCCTTTCCCCCTTGGTAACCATACGTACATGTGTGACTCTATTTCTGTTTTGTAAATAAGTTCATTTATACCATTTTTTTTAGATTCCACATATAAGCAATATCATATGATATTTGTCTTTGTCTGATTTCAAAACTTAAAAATATATAGATTATATAATAAAATGTCTTCCCCTACCTTTATGCTTCAAAAGCAACTAAATGAGACTTTTTAATGTATCATTCTTATGTAACTTTACCCATTTTTGATATCTTTTCTCTATAGTCTAATCTTTTTTTGTTTTGTTTTGTTTTGTTTTTGGCTACGTTGGGTCTTTTTTGCTGCGCGCAGGCTTTCTCTAGTTGCAGCAAGCGAGGGCTACTCTTCGTTGTGGTGTGCGGTCTTCTCATTGTGGTGGCTTGCTGTGGAGCACGGGCTCTAGGTGTGTGGACTTCAGTAGTTGTGGCACGTGGGCTCAGTAGTTGTGGCGCACGGGCTTAGTTGCTCCACGGCATGTGGGATCTTCCCGAACCAGGGCTCGAACCCGTGTCCCCTGCATTGGCAGGCAGATTCTTAACCACTGTACCACCAGGGAAGTCCCTATAGTCTAATCTTTATGCACCAATTACACTGATCTTTTCAAAATGTAAAATCATATCACCTCTCCATTTACAATCTTCTTATGAGTTCTTATTACAATTAGGGGGAAAAAAGCAAATTTTTACCATGGATCTTAAGACCCTAAATGATTTATACCTGCCTACTTCTTTGGCATTATCTCACTTTATGAGACCCCTCATTCACGACTTTTATTCTTAAACCTATCAAACATGCTATTTTGACTTAGGCCATAGTAGTGATTCTACTTTCTTTCTAAATGTTCTTCCCCCTCTCTTCTCATGGTAGGCTCTGAGAAGATAAAATTCTTCAGAAATCAACTTAAATGTCCACTCCTAGGAGCAACATTTTTTTTCTATCTTCTCTCCGTTATAACTTTAGTATACAACTTTGGAGAGAGATTTGGGTTCCACTCTGTACTCTGCCACTCATTTGCTGTGTAACCTCAGGCCCATAAGTTTTCTGGTCCTTTTCAAAGCTGAAAAATAGGGATGACATTGGATTTATTGTCAGGGTGGTTGTGACGTTAAGAGTTCAGTAAGTGGAGACTGTTACTTGTGTTAATCTGTGTCATCTTAACTCAGAAAGAATTTAAGTTGCATTTCTCTTATTAGAGTTTAAAGATAAGGAAAACTAGGAATATGAATATCTTAATAGAAAATGATTTTAAAGGAAGATTAAGGTTTCTAGTTCACCAGCCCCGCTCAGGACTTGCCATTAATTAATTAATTATCCATTAATGTTTACTGTATATCAGGTACTGACCTTAGTCCCTGGAAGAGTAACAGGGACATACATACTCTATAGAGGAAATAGGTATATTGTTATATTGTAATATATATTAGTACAGGTAAGTGCAATATTTTATGGGAGCATAGAGTAAGGAAGAGAAGGTTTTATATAGGTTCAGTTTGATTTGGTTCTCAGATGTTGAACAGGTGTTCAACACAAACAGAGGAAACATCATTCCAAGCAGAAAATTATGGATGGAACCTCAGGCAATTGTAACACTGAGGAGTATGCAATGAAAAGGTTCAGAAGGTAACGTTTTAAGGAATAGGCCTCAATGAAGTCTAATGCTTCTGAGGTTAAATAGTTTAAAATTTTTGAAGTGGTTATAAGATTTGAATGTGCAGGTAAATTTTTCAAGAAGTATTGCCTCACACTGATACAGGCAGAATGCAGATTCTGTGTGTGAGGAATGAATGAAGTTAAAAATGGAAAACAAAGGGTTGAACTATTTCAGAAAGGTTGATGTCTGAAAGGAGAGAGTGAGTGAAACATGTAGAGACGGGAATATTGACGGAAAAAATGTATTAAAATGGAGGAAAGTTCAAACTATAAGGGAAGAGGAAAAGCTAGTATAGAGAGGATGTTTGAAAACAAAAGCAACAAGGTTAATAGCCTAGGTAGAATTGCTCAGGGACCCTTCTTTTGTGTCTGGAAAAAGATGAAGACACCAATTTTAATTGAGAGGTTGTGAATTGAATAGCTGTTACGTAAACTTACAAGGAAGACTCTTTCTCAACCATTTTTTCTCTAGAGACCTTTTGTCCTTTTTACCTTGGGTCCACTTGGATTGTATGCTACAAACATAAACTCTTCTATTAATGTGGAGTAGGCATCCACACATAGTAACTTGCTTCTGCCTTGGAAGACACCATTATTATTACAGACCCACTCAAAATAAAGGTCTGAGGAACATGACAAATTAAGAACGCCAGACTGTGAGGAAGAATAAATCTGACTTAAAGGAAGCCAGCCAGACAAAAGAACAGACCATAGCTATTCTAATTTCAGCAATAAGAGTCTTTAATGGTACTGTAGAGCTAGTGTCAGTATCAGTGATCATGGAAAATTAGTTCCTTACATTCTTTCCGGGATACTTTGGCTTCTTTACATAAAATTCCTTGGGAGGACTCCAGACGTCACAGTTGCTATATGTAAAATTTTGTCATTTCTTCTTGCTTGATTAACATGAACCCCTGAATTATATGCTGCAGTATAAAATATTGCAGCAGTGGTATCCTGAAAATGTAATATAAGCTGAAAATCAGGCCATACATCTTTTATTAACTCCTCAGAATGCTTCAGTAATAAGGTATATTTTATGAGGAAAAAATAATATTCAATATGTAACATGTCAATGCTTAATACTAAATGGGAAAATGCTTTATAAATTCTAAGGTGCTAGTCATATAAGAAGCATTATATACTCGTGGAGACAGAGAAATAATTAAGATATATTGACTATCACCAGTACTTTAAAAAAATAAAAACTCACTTAAAAGGCAACTCAGTATCAAGAGAAATGTCCGAATGATTGAACATCACAAAATTTTAACAGTATTGCTAGGGCAGTAGAATTTTCAAACCTCCAAATCCTGTTATTGAAACAATGGTCTTGGTGAGATTGTAAACTTTTACATTGTGAAAGAAATGAACAACACAGAGGTAAATGAGAAATTACAATCAAAGAAGAACAAAATTAATCATAAATTTGTTTTTTATAAACATGAAATAAGTTCACTTCCTCTATGTGGTTTAGTTTTCTTCCATTTGAATTGACTCCAACCTAATGGTACTCAAATTAGCTACGCATCAATAGCTATGTATTCTAAAGTAGATTTAACCCTTCTCAGAATGTCTCTGTTTATTTTGGGCCCAAAAGGTCTATACAACATTTAAGGGATGATGGGGAGAAGGCACATATCTCCATTATTTGTTCATGGCCTATGCTTCATTATAATACACAAAATATTATCTCTTCATGCATAAGTACCCTAAATTATGCATCCAAAGTTTGCCTTATTTAAAAGAAGTGAAGGCAGCTGTAAAAAAGAGCTTCCCAAGTATTTGTGCATCAAAAATACATATTCATGATGGAAAATTATCCACCAAAAACGTGCTCTTTTCAAGGGGCAACATAATTTAGCAAAAGTTAAATCCTGTCTTCCTCATACTCTTTTATTGTGTCACTCCTGGTGTGACACAGCGGGGCATTCAGTGGAGATCCTTGAAATTTTGCTCTGTTTGAATGTTTAAACATGTTGAACATAAGAACCGAATTCTAAGGATGTACATGACTGAAACATAAGGCAGCTGCAGACTGCTAACATTTATCAACACATTTAATCTGCAATTCATTTCACATCTCATGTATAGAACATCGTGTCTATTGCATAGCATTTAGAATGAAGTATACTTGAAGTCCATTATGCTTTCTTAAATAAGAAAAATGACATATACTCTATGAATTTTAAGGTTCTATTTAGGATGCTAAAATAATTTTACGAAAAGAAAAGTATTTTTAAAGTATAGGAATAAATAAGCCTGCTTTTCAATTGCACGTCTTGAGAATTCTCTTGCTTTGAAATATAAGGCAATCTGAATGAATGTAGGTGCTGCAATGAAGCTTATGTGACTCAGTTTTGTACTTTGATATATTTGGGTGTTAGTTGCAAAGAGTCACAAATAACACCTGAAACCAGGAAACTAAAGCCCTGGCTTCTCCACTTCCTACATATACATCCTTTTTGAGCCTCAGCTTTCTTATTCTTGAATGGGGAAAAAAATCCATGCCTAGCCACAGTTTTGTGTCTTAAATTAGGTAGCATATAATAAACCTTTGGGTAAACAGTAAAACACTGACCAAATGGGACAGCATATTATAATTCAAATTGCTGGTAATTGAATCAACAAGTGGACTCAGAACAGTGCAAAAGCTATGAGACCTTTAAGATGCAAATAATTATTTACCTCAATTTTACCGAATGGCTAGATTTGAGGGTAAATGAATTTATATTCTTTGCTTCATAGCTAGATGGAAGAAAAATAGATGCAGGATAGCTTGCAAGTTGCATGAAATTCATCCCAAATGATTATTGCTGTTATTATTCCTCCTCATTTTTATTTTTTCTGATCATTGATTAGAAAATTATAGCTTTCTGTGCATCATATTTTTGGAAAAATGTTCTAAAACTTAAGTTCTGACACAAAGATAGTGCTGTATTACTAGTTTCTTAATCTGTTAAGAAAACAAAGCCAAACTTCTATCCCATTACTTTATTGCCTTTCAATCTGCATCTGTGATTATAACACATTTCTTTAAATTAATTTAAAAAACCTAAGCCGAGAATTCTTAATATTTTGAAAATCAGAATTCCTAGCATTATTGAGTTGATGAAAACCCTCTCTAATGCCTCTGAAAAGTTATGTGTAACAAAGATTTAAATTTTATTAAATAATTGGGAGAAAATTTTATTTCCTTAAGATTATTAGAGTTACATGAGGAAATTAGAAAACCGGTATTGAATGCAAAGATTGTTTGTCAGAGTGTCAAGGAAATCTTTAGGAAATTCTTAATTCAGATCCTGTCTTTCTTTCTGTTCCTCTGCTGGCATTGTTTCTCCCCACACCATTATCTTGAATCATAGCTACTTTCATCTTGACTAGGGTTGAAAGTATTTATTGGCCACCTGCTACAAAGGTTACTGAAGTTATGTTTTATTTGTTTGTTTGAAAAACTACTTGAGTTTTTTTAAGGAAGAGTTTTAGGACACTGCAACTCATAATTACAATGTTTGTTTTATTATAAAGAAATAAAGCACAAATGAAGTGTAATGATCAGCATTCTGTGGAGAATTGCTTTTATATCAACAGATCTAGTGTGAATTCTTGCTCTTAATGGTTCAGTAGCTACACTCTCTTTTTCAATACTTGACACAGAATGTTTAGAAATATGAGTATGTGTTTTTAACTGCAACTAATTTAACATCTTACGTGACCGTTTTTCCCTGAAATCACAGCAACTTTCTGCAACACAACAGTGAGTCACATGTTGAAAATGTAATGGGTCTTTAGAGGATTTTTATAGAGAGCAAAGATGAAATTATATATATATGGATAAAATTAAAAAGCAGGTGCTGGGAGGGTGATGGTATTAGTGCTAAACACTCCAAAGAATAGTAAGAGCTAGAACATGTCAAATGAAAATGTGAAACCTGAAGGATAACCAGCAGAGAGGTGGGAGGACTCATAACCATGAAGCCCACAGGATAGGCTCTGTCCTCAGGAAATGCAAGGCAAAATGGAAGAATTCTAAGTTCCCATGTGGGCAATCGCAGTATGTAAATTGAAAAATGAACGATTCTGTTAGAGTATTTTAGAAAATATAATCAAAATTAAAAAGTAAATGTTCATCCTATTTATTTGTTTCTATGATTTACATAGCAACAAAGACCTGCTTTGACTAATAACCTTTTTCTCTAAATTAATGGCATCAATATGTTAAATAATAATTAAGTAAAATGTTTTTTAGGTATTCATTTCTCCTCTTTAGAGAGGGACAAAATAAAAACTGCTTCATATGTTAAATGAACAATTAAGACATGTTCCTTTTACCAAAAAGCTGCAAAAGGAAAATCACTCTCTCGGTGTAAATGTGAGGTATTGCCTTCTCATTTTACAAACTTAGAATCTTCCTGTGCATGACATGCTTCTGCCTTTAGAAGATGAATAATTATTCATATAACTTAAATTGTCATCTTTCAACATCAGTCAGTAGAAGTCTAGGACTAAAAGTCAAGTACACTTAGGCCCAGGTTACACACCAAATGATTCCCTCATTTCATTTCATACATATGTATGTATTTATTTATCTGTTTATTTCCTATCAGTATATAACATAAGTGGATTTTTTTGCTCAATAGTTGTGTTTTCTCCTAATGATTGATTGACTAATATATTTGAGAAGAAATTGAGAACTAGTTAAACATGTTTTTTCATATTTATAATCAAATATATTTATATTCTCAAGTCAGAACACCCCAAATGGATGTTCAGCAGTTTGTGATACTAACTTATATTTATAATATATCAATCAGTCAATCAAATAGGAACACTTGAGATTGTACCTTTATCTAGAAGAAATGACTCATTTAAACAAAATGTTTTTTAGCTTTATTTTTTTAAAGATTGCAAAAAATTCAATAAAAATTTTTTACATATTCAAATTACTTGAAATTTTGTAAAATAAGTACTACTTTTGGTTTTTCATAGATACTAAAAAAAGACAAATATTCCTCCTCTAAATATTAAGTATTTCACTATCTCTGAGATCCATTAACTGATATCAGCAACTTCCCTAGATTTTGCCCTGTACTCAAATCTTGATCACCCATGATAGAACAGAGAAGCTGCAGAAATGAAGTTTGAAAATTGTCATACATATCTACATAGATGTGGAATGCATTTGTATGTAATAGAAAAAGAGTATATTCTGTGCTTAAGGAAGAAATGATGCAGGAAAAGCTGGAAAATTGCCACTTTTCTATTCTCCATCCTTCCTGATATTTCATAGCATTTGTTCATCAGATTTATTCAGTGGTATTAGGTGTTCTGTTATGAATCTGAGATTGAGACCCACTTATTTTTGATACCAAAATTCATGTCTATTTATGTAAGATGTACAAATCAGTATAGTTGTCTGAAGACCTGAGTTTGAGTGTCCTGGTTTTATTCCTTATAGCTGACATTAGCCAAGTCACTTAGGGTCCATTTGCCTCAGGTTTTTATCATCATAGTGGGTATAAGATTTAAATTACAAAATTGATTAAAGATTAAATAAGTCTTTCTAACGTGGTACAAATGGGGATCTGTTTGTTTGTGCACCCCTACAAAGTACTGAAGTGACAATACAGATATTAAATGTAAATAAAGCCAAATATACGATGGTTACTTAAGTTGTATGAAAAAAAATTCAGATTTGAAAATTTTACTCAATGAGTTTTTAAAAAGCTTTACAAAACACAACTATGCAGTTACATATATCAATATATTAATGTTTATTAAACACCAAATATTTGTAAAATTTAAATCTTTCTAGTTGGTTGACATTAGACTCTTAGTTTTACATGGTAGAATTTTTATTATTTTATATCTAGCCAATTCAAAGTTAAATGGTTAAGAGACGATGGTACCTCCTTAGTCATTACTTAATTGCAGTGTATGGCACATAAATACTCAAAAGTTGATGAATGACTCCTGTATTAATGTAGAACTCCAACTCTAGAGTTTTCTTTGGGCATTCAAAATGGAATAATAGATTCTACCATATTTAGACTTTATCCATCTTCCAGCTCCCAAGTTGACTTGACTCAAAAATCCTAGATGTCTGAGTATCTAATTTACTTTTATAGCCATATCTTTATAAGCATTAGGGATTAGAAACAAGAAAGGTGGTTATTTTCTGCTTTTTAAGTATTTTCCTCCCCACAGGAGAACTTAACAAGTTGTGAAGTGCGTGAAATAATTTTAGAATATCATCTCAAACATCCTTACATTTAGGCATCTCATTCACAAGTGTTAAATCTACTTTAAGGGCTGAATTGTCAAGGAGCACATAAATGGGAGAGCTGCCAAATTTCCACTTCAGCTTATGATGTGTAGATGGAACATGTATCCATATGACCTGCATGAATCAGCATTCAGCTGTCTCACAAGCTATTTCAGCCATTGCCTATTGTCAACTAGGTAAGAAAGAATATTCATTAGAATGAAAGTTGGAGTATATTTTGGTTATAACATTGGTTAAATCTTTTTTTCTAATCCTTCTCCTATATACAAAAAAAGAAGAGATGGTTTAGTCTTGAAATTCAGAAAAATACAACTTATAACTTTTTTAACTTGCTTATAGTTATAATTTTTTTTAATTATCAAAACTTAGTTCTAAACTTTAAGTAGTAAACTTAAGAGTATTTTTTAAAATTATATACAAATATATTGTTAAGATGCCTCAGACCAAACTGTAAGGAGAAATTGCCCAGAATGAAATTTCAGAGATTATCTCTCTAAAAAATATGTCCTCAAGTGGGGAAATGAGTTTATTAACTGTTGCTGTCACTAACTCAGATCTCTTTATTGAACTCAACATTTAGTGTATGACACTATCTCTTATACGTTTTAAGTTATTGTAAAGTCGTTATAAAAATGTCTTATTATTCAAGCATCTGTTGACCATGTAGAAGTATTAAATTATCATATGTTATTTCAAATATATTTGTTCAATAAGTTGTAAAATATTAAATGAAGTAGTTCTTTTAAAGTAAAAAAAAGAATGTTGTAAGATAAATTTTATACTCTCATTTGAAAGGAATACATTCAAATTATTTAACCTATCTGATGTCTGTATAAAAGTATATTTATTTTTATCTTGAACTTCCTGTTGGAACTTTTAAACATCTTCAGAAAGACATATTCATCCCTACTCAACAAATTCATTTAAAAAATTAAGAATGAGAGTTCTCATATTTCTACCATACTCTTACTTTAAAAATATCTTCCACATTGTAATCAAATTTAATTCTCTATCAAAAAGAATTAATACAGTAACCACACTGTCCACTAATTTGTAGTAAATATTCAATGTGGTAAAATGAGAAGTACTATTGACACACCAGTGTGATGCCAGATAAACTGATCATTTTTTTAACATCTTTATGAGAGTATAATTGTTTTACAATATTGTGTTACTTTCTGCTGTATAACGAGGTGAATCAGCTATATGTATACATATATCCCCATATCCCCTCCCTCTTTTTTTTAAACATCTTTATTGAAGTATAATTGCTTTACAGTTTTGCGTTAGCTCCTGCTGTATAACAAAGTGAATCAGCTATATGTATACATATATCCCCATATCTCCTCCCTCTTGCATCGCCCTCCCACCCTCCCTATCCCATCCCTCTAGGTAGTCACAAAGCACCAAGCTGATCACCCTGTGCTATGCGGCTGCTTCCCACTACCTATCTATTTTACATTTGGTAGTGTATATATGTCAGTGCTACTCTCTTACTTCGTCCCAGCTTACCTTTCCCCTTACCATGTCCTAAAATCTATTCTCTACGTCTGCGTATTTATTCCTGTCCTGCCCCTAGGTTCGTCAGAACCTTTTTTCTTTTAGAATCTATATATACGTGTAGACATAACGGTATTTGTTTCTCTCTTTCTGACTTACTGCACTCTGTATGACAGACTCTAGGTCCGTCTACCTCAGTACAAATAATTCAATTTCATTTCTTTTTATGGCTGAATAACATTCCATTGTATATATGTGCCACATCTTCTTTATCCATTCATCTGATGATGGACACTTAGGTTGCTTCCATGTCCTGGCTATTGTAAGTAGAGATGCAATGAACATTGTGGTACATGACTCTTTTTTTTTTTTTTTTTTAACATCTTTATTGGAGTATAATTGGTTTACAATGGTGTGTTAGTTTCTGCTTTATGACAAAGTGAATCAGTTATACATATACATATGTTCCCATATCCCCTCCCTCTTGCATCTCCCCCCCTCCCATCCTCCCTATCCCACCCCTCTAGGTGGTCATAAAGCACCGAGCTGATCTCCCTGTGCTATGTGGCTGTTTCCCACTAGCTATCTATTTTATGTTTGGTAGTGTATATATGTCCATGCCACTCTCTCGCTTTGTCCCAGCTTACCCTTCCCCCTCCCCATATCCTCAAGTCCATTCTTTAGTAGGTCAGTGTCTTTATTCACATCTTATCCCTAGGTTCTTCATGCCATTTTTTTTCTTAGATTCCATAAATATGTGTTAGCATATGGTATTTGTCTTTCTCTTTCTGACTTACTTCACTCTGTATGACAGACTCTAGGTCCATCCACCTCACTACAGATAACTCAATTTCATTTCTTTTTATGGCTGAGTAATATTCCATTGTATATATATGCCACATCTTCTTTATCCATTCATCCGATGACGGACACCTAGGTTGCTTCCATGTCCTGGCTATTGTAAATAGTGCTGCAATGAACATTTTGGTACATGACTCTTTTTGAATTATGGTTTTCTCAGGGTATATGCCCAATAGTGGGATTGCTGGGTCATATGGTAGTTCTATTTTTAGTTTTTTAATGAACCTCCATACTGTTCCACATAGTGGCTTTATCAATTTACATTCCCATCAACAGTGCAAGAGGGTTCCCGTTTCTCCACACCCTCTCCAGCATTTATTATTTGTAGATTTTTTGACGATGGCCATTCTGACCTGTGTGAGGTGATACCTCGTTACAGTTTTGATTTGCATTTCTCCAGTGATTAGTGATGTTGAGGATTCTTTCATGTGTTTGTTGGCCATCTGTATGTCTTCTTTGGAGAAATGTCTATTTAGGTCTTCTGCCCATTTTTGGATTGGGTTGTTTGGTTTTTGGATATTAAGCTACATGATCTGCTTGTATATTTTGGAGAATAATCATTTTTCAGTTGCTTCATTTGCAAATATTTTCTCCCATTCTGAGGGTTGTCTTTTGGTCTTGTTTATGGTTTCCTTTGCTGTGTAAAAGCTTTTAAGTTTCATTTGGTGCCACTTGTTTATTTTTGTTTTTATTTCCGTTTCTCTAGGAGGTGGGTCAAAAAGGATCTTGCTGTGATTTATGTCATAGAGAGTTCTGCCTATGTTTTCCTCTAAGAGATTTACAGTGATTGGCCTTACATTTAGGTCTTTAATCCGTTTTGAGTTTATTTTTGTGCATGGTGTTAGGGAGTGTTCTAATTTCATTCTTTTACATGTAACTGTCCAATTTTCCCAGCACCAAATATTGAAGGGGCTGTCCTTTCTCCATTATATATTCTTACCTCCTTTATCAAAGATACAGTAAACATATGTGTGTGGGTTTATCTCTGGGTTTTCTATCCTGTTCGATTGATCAATATTTCTGTTTTTGTGCCAATACCATACTGTCTTGATTACTGTAGCTTTGTAGTATAGTCTGAAGTCAGGGAGCCTGATTCCTCCAGCTCTGTTTTTCTTTCTCAAGATTGCTTTTGCTATTCTGGGTCTTTTGTGTTACCATACAAATTGTGAAATTTCTTGTTCCAGTTCTGCGAAAAATGCCATTGGTAATTTGATAGGGATTGCATTGAACCTGTAGATTGCTTTGGGTAGTTTAGTCATTTTCACAATATTACTTCTTCCAATCCAAGAATATGGTATATCTCTCCATCTGTTTGTATCATCTTTAATTTCTTTCACCGTTGTCTTATAGGTTTCTGCATACTGGTCTTCGGTCTCCTTCGGTAGGTTTTTGCGAGGTATTTTATTCTTTTTGTTGCAGTGGTAAATGGGAGTGTTTCCTTAATTTCTCTTTCTGATCTTTTGTTGTTAGTATATAGGAATGCAAGAGATTTCTGTGCATTAATTTTGTATCCTGCTACTTTACCAAATTCATTGATTAGCTCTAGTAGTTTTCTGGTAACATCTTTAGGATTCTCTATGTATAGTGTCATGTCATCTGCAAACAGTGACAGTTTTACTTCTTGTTTTCCGATTTGGATTCCTATTAATTCTTTTCTCCTCTGACTGCTGTGGCTAAAACTTCCAAAACTATGTTGAATAATACCAGTGAGAGTGGGTAACCTTGTCTTGTTCCTGATCTTAGTGGAAATGTTTTCAGTTTTTCACCATTGAGAACGATGTTGGCTGTGGGTTTGTAATATATGGCCTTGAGGTAGATTCTCTCTATGCCTACTTTCTGGAGAGTTTTTATCATAAGTGAGTATTGAATTTTGTCGAAAGCTTTTTCTGCATCTATTGAGATTATCATATGGTTTTTATCCTTCAGTTTGTTAATGTGGGGTATTACATTGATTGATGTGCATATATTGAAGAATCCTTGCATTCCTGGGATAAACCCTACTTGTTTATGGTGTATGATCCTTTTAGTGTTCTGTTGGATTTTGTTCGCTAGTATTTTGTTGAGGATTTTTGCATCTATATTCATCAGTGATGTTGGCCTGTAGTTTTCTCTTTTTGTAACATCTTTGTCTCGTTTTGGTATCAGGGTGATGGTGGCCTATAGAATGAGTTTGGGAGTGTCCCTCCCTCTGCTATATTTTGGAAGAGTTTGAGATGGATAGTTGTTGGCTCTTCTCTAAATGTTTGAGAGAACTCGCCTGTGAAGCCTTCTGGTCCTGGGCTTTTGTTTGTTGGAAGATTTTTAATCACAGTTTCAATTTTAGTGCTTGTGATTGGTCTGTTTATATTTTCTATTTCTTCCTGATTCAGTCTCGGAAGGTTGTGCATTCCTAAGAATTTGTCCATTTATTACAGGTTGTCCATTTTATTGGCACATTTACTTGTAATAATCTCTCATGATCCTTTGTATTTCTGCAGTGTCAGTTGTTACTTCTCCTTTTTCATTTCTAATTCTGTTGATTTGAGTCTTCTCCCTTTTTTTCTTGATGAGCCTGGCTAGTGCTTTATCAATTTTGTTTATCTTCTCAAAGAACCAGCTTTTAGTTTTATTTATTTATTTATTTATTTTTAACATCTTTATTGGGGTATAATTGCTTTACAATGGTGTGTTAGTTTCTGCTTTATAACAAGTTTTATTGATCTTTGCTATCATTTCCTTCATTTCTTTTTCACTTTTTTCTGATCTGATCTTTATGATTTCTTTCCTTCTGTTAACTTTGCAGGGGGTTTTGTTCTTATTCCTCTAATTGCTTTAGGTGTAAGGTTAGGTTTTTTATTTGAGATTTTTCTTGTTTCTTGAGATAGGATTGTATTGCTATAAACTTCCCTCTTAGAACTGCTTTTGCTGCATCCCATAGGTTATGGGTCATCGTGTTTTTATTGTCATTTGTTTCTAGGTAGTTTTTCATTTCCCCTTTGATTTTTTCAGTGATCTGTTGGTTATTTAGTAGCGTATTTTTTACCTTCCATGTGTTTGTATTTTTTACAGGTTTTTTTTCCTGTAATTGATAGCTAGTGTTACAACATTGTGGTCGGAAAAGATACTTGATACAATTTCAATTTTCTTAAATTTAACAAAGCTTGATTTGTGACCCAAGATATGATCTATCCTGGAGAATGTTCCATGAACAGTTGAGAAGAAAGTATATTCTGTTGTTTTTGGATGGAATGTCCTACAAATATCGATTAGGTCCATCTTGTTTAATGTGTCATTTAAAGCCTGTGTTTCCTTATTTATTTTCCTTTTAGATGATATGTCCATTAGTGAAAGTGGGGTGTTAACATCCCCTACTATGACTGTGTTACTGTTGATTTCCCCTTTTAGGGCTGTTAGCATTTGCCTTATGTATTGCCGTGCTCCTATGTTGGGAGCATAAATATTTACAACTGTTATATCTTCTTCTTGGATTGATCCCTTGATCATTATGTAGTGTCCTTTTTCTCTTCTAGTAGTCTTCATTTTAAAGTCTATTTTGCTTGATATGAGAATTGCTACTCCAGGTTTCTTTTGATCTCCATTTGCATGGAATATCTTTTTTCCATCCCGTCATTTTCAGTCTGCATATGTCCCTAAGGTCTGAAGTGGGACTATTGTAGACAGCATATATATGAGTCTTGTTTTTGTATCCATTCAGCCAGTCTATGTCTTTTGGTTGAAGCTTTTCATCCATTTACATTTAAGGTAATTATTCATATGTATGTTCTATTACCATTTTCTTAATTGTTTTGGGTTTGTTATTGTAGGTCTTTTCCTTCTCTTGTGTTTCCTGCCTAGAGAAGTTCCTTTAGCATTTGTTGTAAAGCTGGTCTTTTGGCGCTGAATTCTCTTAACTTTTGCTTGTCTGTAAAGGTTTTAATTTCTCCATCGAAACTGAATGAGATACTTGCTGGGTAGAATAATCTTGGTTGTAGGTTTTCCTTTTATCACTTTAAATATGTCCTTCCACTCCCTTCTGGCTTGCAGAGTTTCTGCTGAAAGATCAGCTGTTAACCTTATGAGGATTCCCTTGTATGTTATTCATTATTTTTCTCTTACTGCTTTTAATATTTTTTCTTTGTATTTAATTTTTGATAGTTGATTAATATGTGTCGTGGCATGTTTGTCCTTGGTTTTATCCTGTATGGGGCTCTCTGTGCTTCCTGGACTTGATTGACTATTTCCTTTCCCATGTTAGGAAAATTTTCAAGTATTATCACTTCAAGTATTTTCTAAGACCCATTCTTTTTCTCTTCTTCTTTGACTCCCATTATTTGAATGTTAGTGCATTCAGTGTTGTCCCAGAGGTCTCTGATATTGTCCTCAATTCTTTTCATTCTTTTTTCTTTATTCTGCTCTGTGGTAGTTATTTCCCCTATTTTATCTTCCAGGTCATTTATCCATTCTTCTCCCTCAGTTATTCTGCTCTTGATTCCTTCTAGAGATTATTAAATTTCATTTATTGTGTTGTTCATCATTGTTTGCTCTTTAGTTCTTCTAGGTCCTTATTAAACATTTCTTATATTTTCTCTATTCTGTTTCCAATAGATTTTGGATCATCTTTACTATCATTACTCTGAATTCTTTTTCAGGTAGACTGCCTATTTCCTCTTCATTTGTTTGGTCTGGTTGGTTTTTACCTTGCCCCTTCACCTACTGCATATTTCTATGTCTTCTCTTTTGTTTAAATTACTGTGTTTAGGGTTTTCTTTTCACAGGCTGCCAGTTGGTAGTTCCTGTTGTTTTTGGTGTCTGCCCCTAGTAGGTGAAGTTGGTTCAGTGGCTTGTTAAGGCTTCCTGGTGAAGGGGACTGGTACCTGTGTTCTGGTGGGTGGGGCTGCATCTTGTCTTTTTGGAGGGCAGGGCCGCATCTGGTGGTATGTTTTTGGGTTTCTGTAAACTTAGTATGATTTTAGACAGCCTCTGCTAATGAGTGGGGTTGTTCCTGTCTCTAGTAGTTTGGCATGGGGCATCCAGCACTGGAGTCTGCTGGCTGTTTGGTGGAGCTGGGTCTTAGCATTGAGATGAAGTTCTCTGGGGGAGCTCTCGCCAATTGATACTACGTTGGTCCAGGAGGTCTCTGGTGGTCCAATGTCCTCAACTTGCTTCTCTTACCTCAGAGGCTCAGACCTGACACCCAGCTGGAGCACCAAGACTCTGTCAGCCACACGGCTCAGAAGAAAAGGGAGAAAAAGAAAGAAAGAAAATTTAAAAGCTAATTATTAAAATAAAAAAAAATAATAAAGAAAGACGAGAGAGCAACCAATCAGTAAACAAATCTACCATTGATAACAAGTGCTAAAAACTATACTAAGATAAACATAAAAATCAAAATCATATCAGTTGCAAACAACAAACCCCAAGTCCACCACCTCAATTTTGAGATGATTTGTTGTCTGTTCAGGTATTCCACAGATGCTGTTTGCATCCAGTTGATTGTGGGGATTTAATCTGCTGTTCCTGAGGCTGCTGGGAGAGATTTCCCTTTCTCTTCTTTGTTCACACAGATCCTGGCGTTCAGCTTTGGTTTTGGCCCCACCTCTGCATGTAGGTCACCCTCAGGCATCTGTTCCCACCCATATAGGATGGGGTTAAAGCAGCGGTTGATTAGGGCTCTGGCTCATTCATGCCGGGGGGAGGGAGGGATACTGTAATTATAATTGGAATGTGGGGCGAGCCTGCAGCAGCAGAGGCCAGCATGACATTGCAACAGCCTGAGGCACACCGTGTGTTCTCGTGGGGAAGCTGTCCCTGGATCACAGGACCCTGGCAGTGGCGGGCTACACAGGCTCCCAGGGAGTGGGGTGTGGATAGTTACCTGTGCATGCCCATAGGCTTTTTGGTGGCTGTGGCAGCAGCGTTAGCGTTTCATGCCCGTCTCTGGTGTCCGAGCTGATAGCCATGGCTTGCACCCATCTCTGGAGCTCATTTAGGTGATGCTCTGCCTTCTATGGGCAGATAGGGAGGGAATCCCCTCTCCTTGTGCACCCTAAAACAATGGTCTCTTGCCTCTTAGGCAGGTCCAGACTTTTTACCGGATTCCCTCCTGGATAGCTGTGGTGCACTAGCTCCCTTCAGGCTGTGTTCACGCAGCCAACCCGAGTCCTCTCCCTGGGATCCTAGTCCTCTCCCTGGGATCCGACCTCCGAAGCCCGAGCCTCGGCTCCAGCCCCCGCCCACCCTGGCGGGTGAGCAGACAAGCCTCTCGGGCTGGTGAGTGCTGGCACCGATCCTCTGTGTGGGAATCTCTCCGCTTTGCCCTCCGCACCCCTGTGGCTGTGCTCTCCTCCATGGCTCCAAAGCTTCCCCCCACCGCCCATCCCCCATTTCCACCAGTGAAGGGGCTTCCTAGTGTGTGGAAACTTTTCCTCCTTCACAGCTGCCTCCCACTGGTGCAGGTCCCGTCCCTATTCTTTTGTCTCTGTCTTTTTCTTTTTTCTTTTACCCTACCCCGGTATGTGGGGAGTTTCTTGCCTTTTGGGAAGTCTGAGGTCTTCTGCCAGCGTTCAGTAGGTGTTCTATAGGAGTTGTTCCATATGTAGATGTATTTTTGTTGTATTTGTGGGGAGGAAGGTGATCTCCCGTCTTAATCCTCTGCCATCTTGAAGGTCCCCCCAAAGCTACTAAAAGTAAACTGTTAATTTTTGAGATTTTTATTTTTACTGTATTACAGTATTTATGTTATAGTTTCAAAGATCATGTTAATTTTCTAGGTGCTATTTGTTAATATAATTAAAATAACATGATTTGGTTTACACATATAATTACTGGATTTATTGAATCCATTACTGGGATCATATAAAATTAATTTTAGTGTACTTTGTTTGACAGTGGTAAAAAAATTTAAAATAAGAGTGCATTGTTTATATGGTTGAATATATTTTGTCTGAGTTTTGATCTTGCCACCAGATGGCAGGAAAAAATCAGAGTCAAATATTTCTGTTAAGCAGTGTAAGGATTTTTTTTTTTTTTTCATTTTGGGTGTTTTTCTATTGTTGATGTTTTGCACAAGACCCAAGACATCATAAATATAATGTGAATAGACAGTAATACCTAATAATTACTAGTGAAATTTTTCTATTTTTTCAGTGTAATCATGCTATATATAACTTAATATATTCATGCTGTCATTGATATGATGAGTTTAAAAATTATAATTAATGTTATTATTTTAGGAACATTCAACTTGTTGTAATAACTGGAGCTGTCAGTCCCCAGAATTCCAAAAGTAAAACAAGTGGTCACTTACCTCCTTTAAACGTACATATTCATTTAAGAGAATGATGTAACAGTAAAGTATATGCAATCAATGAATGCTTAACAAAGAGATGATGGAAAAGAAAACTAAACTCTCACCTTATAGTTAGTACCTTTCAGGGCAGTATCAAATAGAAACTTATCTTGGCTAATATACGTCTTACTATTCCACAGAGTAAACACTTTGAAGTTTTAGTATAATGGCACTTGACATAATCTGTAAGTAAAACCCAATTGTAACACAGAATAAAGGCAGAAGGTATTCCCCAAACTACAGTAAGACTTCACAATTCCTTTATGTTTTTTACAAGTATGCTTTTCTTGCTTTACTTTTTTTCAGAAAAAGTTCAGAACCATTAACCTGTTAAACATATGCAAAGGATAGAGTTGAGGTAAACTTTAAAAAGAATTAAGTCGTTATTGGTACACATGTATTGTAGATGCATTTTTCATTGCTCTAATAATCATAATAATTGCTTCAATACAACTACTTCTCTTTTTGATACAGTTTTCTTTATCTTGCTTTATAGTGTCACTATAATATCAAGAAGGACAAGTATTGTTTGCTCCCTCTTCTAAAAGAACAAAATGTAACTGGAATTAAGTCCTCTAATCGGTCAGGTTTGATTCATTGATGTGATCCTTGCCCAGCAGCTTTCTTTGGCATATTGGCAAATGTACTCTTACACATTTATTTTCTTTTCTTTACAAAGAAAGGCAAACAGCTCTTCTTGATAAATTCCAGATTACTCCTTACTGAGACAATGTAAACAATAGAAGACTATTTAATACAGAGAGTGTGGCCTTTAGGGGAAGACGGGGAATGTTTCTTTCAGGTGGCTCCATTATATGCCATTTCCTGACCTTGCACAGTAGACTGTAGCATTGCATTGTGTGGATTAGAATGAGGTCTACCTGTCATTCAAACTGAAACAAAGTCTCACTAACCATAATATTCTCTGAAACCAGATTTAGAAGTTCTCTCTTTCCAGGCTTCTCACTGTTTAATTTGCATAACAGCAGGTATTCAGTCTGTGTAAGGGTACAACTTTTATTTTCTCTCCAGATTCCTTTGTCTTTGATAAAGATAAGCCAGAACTTGGGGAGTTTTGGACAAGGTTAGCATAAAAGTGTTAACCTATCACTTGTAAAATGATCTGCTACAAATCTATACGGGCGTTACCATGCAAACTTCCAAAGTTAACAAGAAGTGATTGTTAAGAGATTGAAGTGACTTCAGCAGTTTTTACACAGTTACTTCCAAAAAAAAGGCCCTTGTTTACTTTTACAAATGGTCATAGAGAATGACAAGTGACCTAGTATACCTAGTTCAGGCAAGTTGCAAATGAAAAAGAAAAATGACACCTGTGGTCAGTGACAGATGAACTTTGCATCCATCATGCTGCTGTAGGGAAAACAGGTAGGTGACTGGTTGCTGCTGTCTCCAAGCCTTTCATCAGCAGCACTCCATGGAGCAGCGCCAGGGGCAAAATGCATAGTTGCCCTGTGAGTGTCCTACTACATACTTAGGCTTTTAAAACTAATTCTTTTTTTTTTGTGGTATCCGGGCCTCTCACTGTTGTGGCCTCTCCCTTGTGGAGCACAGGCTCCAGACGCGCAGGCTCAGCGGCCATAGCTCACGGGCCCAGCCGCTCCACGGCATGTGGGATCCTCCCAGACTGGGGCTCGAACCCGCATCCCCTACATCGGCAGGTGGACTCTCAACCACTGTGCCACCAGGGAAGCCCTAAAACTAATTCTTAATGAATAATAACAGCATTATTTATGTTTCATGCTGAGTGTTAATTAAAAAAGGAATCACTAGGTTTAGAGAAGAAGTAAAGTAATGGAATAGAAATTATCAGAAAATTTACCTGGGCCAGGAGAACATCAGATTCATATTATCAAATATGCTACCACACACTATCTTTATGAATGCTTCTGGGGATAACATACAAATACTTTGAAATGGCCACAACATATTCACAAGGTGTATTGTACTTATCTGGATTGTAGACATCATCAACTCTCAGAGTAAAATTCATTTCTCCATAATGGTCCCCATGACCTAGTCGTTCATTGTTCATAAAATAAGTCGTATGGCAGATAACTAATACATAGTAACATCCTAGTAAGTTTGTGTTAGAAACTCAATTATTTTAGTTACTGTTTTTAAAAATATTTCCTTAACATAATAATCTTCAGTTTACTTAGTAAGTGCTTGTTCTGTTTTGCCAAACATTGAACTTTTAAGCTATGAATCTATTTATTCAGACTCAAATCAGATAGAAAAAAAAAAAAACAGAAGCTAAAGATAGATTTAAACAAATAAAAAGGTAAAAAATTTTAGCAAATGTCAAGTTAAACAAATATTACTAAATTTATTTAGAGATTAGGAATATTAAGAAGAGGAACAGAGATTGCAAATTTCACCCATGTAACTGTTCCTTTATTTTAGAAAAATATAGTGATACTACATACAGTTATGTGGACCAAAAAGGAAAAAAAAAAACCCAAGATTTCCAACTCCTTCTCAGTAGCCTAACTTGTAAGAGAGGAAGTTAGAGGGATAATGTACATTAAAAAAATATATATATATTAGTTTCTATTTCCAATAAGCTGTTTATGAAATAAGAACTCAGCATACAACTGGGTCATCAATTATTTTCAAACGAGTTTTGCCAAGGCAAATTTGCTGGGATGAATTTGCTTTAAATTTTCAAGCCATGTCACTTCGTAAAGTAGTGCCAGATTTCAGGGATTCTGGAGACTTAATAAACAGAAGACCTTAGCTGCTTCTGCATTAAATATTCATCTCTATATAAAGCATATGTTCATCTACTGTGTATGTATATGCTCTGTAAAAATCACTACTATCACTGGTAAGAGTAGTCTGAATCTTAGGTTAATGATTTAGTTTCATCTATTCAACAATAATTTAGGGCTATAAACATCTGTAGGCAATTTAAGAGTTATTTGTGATAGCTGGGCAAATTTGTTCCAGAATGATTCAAAATTGACAACAGGGGCTTTTCCCTATGATTTTGATTACCCATGGACGTGACTTTAAATATCACCCAAAGGGGATATTTTGCATTCCAGAGGAAAGCAAGAAAGTTTCTACATTGGTCTAGGAGAAATGTTATGTGTGTTGCACATATTTTTTAACCGAGCAATTTTGCTTCTGAGAATTTATCTTAAGTATATACTCTAATCAGTCAACAAAAATATATGTACCAGAGTATTCATGAAAGTATTTTTTGGAGTATTGAAAAGCAAGCAAAAAACAAAGCAAATGCTTACCAAGACAGATGCTAGAAATATTAGAATATTTTCATGCATTGGAATTCTTTCAACCTGTTAAAAAGGAATGTGATTGGTTTTAGAAAATAAAGCTCTGCAATATATGTTGTTAGTTAAAAAAAAAAATTGAAGAAGGTATGAAAATGCAACCACACTGGTGTAAAAAATAAAGGAAAAAGTTTTACAAGAATCTTTTCAGGGGAGGAGCTTCAACATGGCAGAAGAGTAAGATGCGGAGATCACCTTCCTCCCCACAAATACCTCAAAAATACATCTACATGTGGGACAACTCCTACAGAACACCTACTGCACGCTGGCAGAAGACCTCAGCCCTGCAAAAAGGCAAGAAACTCCCCACGTACCTGGCTGTGTGGAGGACAGGCTTTTGGTCCTCCAGCCAGGCATCAGGGCTATGCCACTGAGGTGAGAGAGCCAAGTTCAGGACACCGGTCCACAGGACACCTCCCAGCTCCATGTAATATCAAATGGTGAAAATCTCCCAGAGATCTCTATCTCAATGCCAAGACCCAGCTCCACTCAATGACCAGCAAGCTACAGTGCTGGACATCCTATGCCAAACAACTAGCAAGACAGGAACACAACCCCACCCATTAGCAGAGAGGCTGCCTAAAATCATAATAAGTCCACAGACACCCCAGAACACACCACCGGATGTGGACCTTCCCACCAGAAAGATAAGATCCAGCCTCATCCACCAGAACACAGGCACTAGTCCCTTCCACCAGGAAGTCTACCCAACCCACTGAAACAACCTTAGCCACTGGAGACAGACACCAAAAACAACAGAAACTACGAAAATGCAGCATGCAAGAAGGAGACCCCAAACACAGTAAGTTAAGCAAAATGAGAAGACAGAAACACACAGCAGTTGAAGGAGCAAGGCAAAAATCCACCAGACCTAACAAATGAAGAGGAAATAAGCAGTCTACCCGAAAAATAATTCAGAATAATGATAGTAGAGATGATAAAATCCTTGGAAAGAGAAAGGAGAAAATACAAGAGACATTTAACAAGGACCTACAAGAAGTAAAGAGCAAACAAACAGTGATGAACAACACAATAAATGAAATTAAAAATTCACTAGAAGGGGTCAATAGCAGAAGAACTGAGGGAGAAGAACGGATAAATGACCTGGAAGATAAAATAGTGGAAATAACTACTGCAGAGCAGAATAAAGAAAAAAGAATGAAAAGAACTGAGTACAGTCTCAGAGACCTCTGGGACAACATTAAACACACCATTTGAATTATAGGGGTCCCAGAAGAAGAAGAGAAAAAGAAAGGGACTGAGAAAATATTTGAAGAGATTATAGTTGAAAACTTCCCTTATATGGGAAAGGAAATAGTTAATCAAGTCCAGGAAGCACAGAGAGTCCCATACAGGATAAATCCAAGGAGAAATATGCCAAGACACATATTAACCAAACTGTCAAAAATTAAATACAAAGAAAACATATTAAAAGCAGTAAGGGAAAAACAACAAATAACACACAAGGGAATCCCCATAAGGTTAACAGCTGATCTTTCAGCAGAAACTCTGCAAGCCAGAAGGGAGTGGCAGGACATATTTAAAGTGATGAAGCAGAAAAACCTACAACCAAGATTACTCTACCCAGCAAGTATTTCATTCACATTGGATGGAGAAATTAAAAGCTTTACAGACAAGCAAAAGCTAAGAGAATTTAGCACCACCAAACCAGCTTTACAACAAACGCTAAAGGAATTTCTCTAGACAGGAAACACAAGAGAAGGAAAAGACGTACAATAATAAACCCAAAACAATTAAGAAAATGGTAATAGGAACATACATATCGATAATTACCTTAAATGTAAATGGATTAAATGCTCCAACCAAAAGATATAGACTGGCTGAATGGATACAAAAACAAAACCCGTATATATGCTGTCTAAAAGAGACCCACTTCAGACCTAGGGACACATACAGACTGAAAGTGAGTGGATGGAAAAAGATATTCCATGCAAATGGAAATCAAAACAAAGCTGGAATAGCAATTCTCATATCAGACAATATAGACTTTAAAACATAGACTATTACAAGAGACAAGGACACTACATAATGATCAAGGGATTGATCCAAGAAGAAGATATAACAATTGTAAATATTTATGCACCCAACATAGGAGCCCCTCAATACATAAGGCAAACATTAACAGCCATAAAAGGGGAAATCGACAGTAGCACATTCATAGTAGGGGACCTTAACACCCCACTTTCAACAATGGACAGATCATCCAAAATGAAAATAAATAAGGAAACACAAGCTTTGAATGACACATTAAACAAGATGGACTTAATTGATATTTATAGGACATTCCATCCAAAAACAACAGAATACACATTATTCTCAAGTGCTCATGGAGCATTCTCCAGGATAGATCATATCTTGGGTCACAAATCAAGCCTTGGTAAATTTAAGAAAATTGAAATCGTATCAAGGTTCTTTTCTGACCACAATGCTATGAGACTATATATCAGTTACAGGAAGAACTCTGTAAGAAATACAAAGACATGGAGGCTAAACAACACACTATTTAATAACCAAGAGATCACTGAAGAAATCAGAAGGAAATCAGAAAATACCTAGAAACAAATGACAATGAAAACACAATGACCCAAAACCTATAGGATGAAGGAAAAGCAGTTCTAAGAGGGAAGTTTATAGCAATACAATCCTACCTTAAGAAACAAGAAACATCTCAAACAGTCAAACCTTACACCTAAAGCAAATAGAGAAAGAAGAACCAAAAAACCCCAGTGTTAGCAGAAGGAAAGATATCATAAAGATCAGATTAGAAATAAATGAAAAAGAAATGAAGGAAACGATAGCAAAGATCAATAAGACTAAAAGCTGGTTCTTTGATAAGATAAACAACATTGATAAACCATTAGCCAGACTCATCAAGAAAAAAGGGAGAAGACTCAAGTCTATAGAATTAGAAATGAAAAAAGGAGAAGTAACAACAGACACTGCAGAAATACAAAGGATCATGAGAGATTACTACAAGCAACTCTATGCCAATAAAATGGACAACCTGGAAGAAATGGACAAATTCTTAGAAATGCACAACCTTCTGAGACTGAACCAGGAAGAAATAGAAAATATAAACAGACCAATCACAAGCACTAAAATTGAAACTGTGATTAAAAATCTTCCAACAAACAAAAGCCCAGGATCAGATGGCTTCACAGGCGAGTTCTATCAAACATTTAGGGAAGAGCTAACACCTGTCTTTCTCAAACTCTTCCAAAATATAGCAGAGGGAGGGACACTCCCAAGCTCATTCTACGAAGCCACCATCACTCTGATACCAAAACCAGACAAAGATGTCACAAAGAAAGAAAACTACAGGCCAATATCACTGATGAACATAGATGCAAAAATCTTCAACAAAATACTAGCAAACAGAATCCAACAGTACATTAAAAGGATCATACACTATGATCAAGTGGGGTTTATCCCAGGAATGCAAGGATGCTTCAATATGCGCAAATCAATCAACGTGATACACCATATTAACAAATTGAAGGAGAAAAAGCACAATCGTCTCAATAGATGCAGAAAGAGCTTTTGACAAAATTCACCACCAATTTATGATAAAAACCCTCCAAAAAGTAGGCATAGAGGGAACTTTCCTCAACATAATAAAGGCCATATATGACAAACCCACAACCAACATTGTCCTCAATGGTGAAAAACTGAAACGTTTTCCACTAAGATCAGGAACAAGACAAGTTTGCCCACTCTCACCACTACTATTCAACATAGTTTTGGAAGTTTTAGCCACAGTAATCAGAGAAGAAAAAAAAATGAATGGAATCCAAATTGGAAAAGAATAAGTAAAGCTGTCACTGTTTGCAGATGACATGATAGTATACACGGAGAAACCTAAAAATGCTACCATAAAACTACTAGAGCTAATCAATGAATTTGGTAAAGTAGCAGGATACAAAATTAATGCCCAGAAATCTCTGGCATTCCTATACACTAATGATGAAAAATCTGAAAGTGAAGTTAAGAAAACACTCCCATTTACCATTGCAACAAAAAGAATAAAATATCTAGGAATAAACCTACCTAAGGAGACCAAGGACCTGTATGCAGAAAATTATAAGACACTGCTGAAAGAAATTAAAGATGATACAAATAGATGGCAAGATATACCGTGTTCTTGGATTGAAGAATCAACATTGTGAAAATGACTCTACTACCCAAAGCAATCTACAGATTCAATGCAATCCCTATCAAACTACCACTGGCATTTTTCACAGAACTAGAACAAAAAAATTCACAGTTTGTATGGAAACACAGAAGACCCCGAATAGCCAAAGCAATCTTGAGAAAGCAAAACGGAGCTGGAGGAATCAGGCTCCCTAACTTCAGACTATATTACAAAGCTACAGTAATGAAGACAGTGTGGTACTGGCACAAAAACAGAAATATAGATCAATGGAACAGGATAGAAAACCCAGAGATAAACCCACACACATATGGTCACCTTATCTATGATAAAGGAGGCAAGAATATATAAAGGAGAAAAGACAGCCTCTTCAATAAGTGGTGCTGGGACAACTGGACAGCTGCATGTAAAAGAATGAAATTAGAACACTCCCTAACACCATACACAAATATACATTCAAAACCGATTAAAGACTTAAATGTAAGGCCAGTCACTGTAAAACTCTTAGAGGAAAACATAGGGCAAACTCTCTCTGAAATAAATCACAGCAAGATCCTTTTTGGCCCACCTCCTGGAGAAATGAAATAAAAACAAAAATAAACAAATGGGACCTAATGAAACTTAAAAGCTTTTGCACAGCAAAGGAAACTGTAAACAAGACAAAAAGACAACCCTCAGAATAGGAGAAAATATTTGCAAATGAAGCAACTGACAAAGGATTAATCTCAAAAACATACAAGCAACTCATGCAACTCAATGTCAAAAAAACAAAAAACTCAGTCCAAAAATGGGCAGAAGACCTAAATAGACATTTCTCCAAAGAAGATATACAGATTTCCAACAAACACATGAAAGAATGGTCAATATCATTAATCATTAGAGAAATGTAAATCAAAACTACAATGAGATATCATCTCATACCATTCAGAATGGCCATCATCAAAAAATCTACAAACAATAAATGCTGGAGAAGGTGTGGAGAAAAGGGAACCCTCGTGCTCTGTTAGTGGGAATGTAAATTGATACAGCCACTATGGAGAACAGTATGGAGTTTTGTTAAAAAACTAAAAATAGAACTACCATACCACCCAGCAATCCCACTACCTGGCATATACCCTGAGAAAACCATAATTCAAAATGAGTCATGTACCAAAATGTTCATTGCAGCTCTCTTTACAATAACCAGGACATGGAGGCAACGTAAGTGCCCATTGGCAGATATATGGATAAAGAAGATGTGGCATATATATACAGTGGAATATTACTCAGACATTAAAAGGAACGAAACTGAGTTATTTGTAGTAAGGTGGATGGACCTAGAGACTGTCATACAGATGAAGTATGTCAGAAAGAGAAAAACAAATACCGTATGCTAATACATATTTATGGAATATTAAAAAAAAAAAGAAAAAAAAGTGGTCAAAAGAACCTAGGGGCAAGACAGGAATAAAGATGCAGACCTACTAGAGAATGGACTTGAGGATATGGGGAGGGGGAAGGGTAAGCTGGGACAAAGTGAGAGAGTGGCATGGGCATATATACACTACGAAACGTAAAGTAGGTAGCTAGTGGGAAGCAGCCGCATAGCACATGGAGATCAGCTCGGTGCTTTGTGACCACCTAGAGGGGTGGGACAGGGAGGGTGGGAGGGAGGGAGATGCAAGAGTGAAGAGATATGGGGACATAAGTATATGTAAAACTGATTCACTTTGTTATAAAGCAGAAACTAACACATCGTAAAGCAATTATACTCCAATAAAGATGTTAAAAAAAAAAAGAATCTGCTGTATAAAAAAACACAAACGTAAAATTCAAAAAAAGAAAAAAAAAAAAGAATCTTTCAAAGTGATCTCCTAAGGCAAGTGAGGGAATATTTGCACATGAAGCAATGTTTTCTTATACCCAATTTTTGTGTGTGTGTGTGTATAAATTTTTTTTACAATAAAGGTAAACAAGTGTTAATTATGTATTTTAACTGAACAATTACTTATATAACTAGCAAACTTACTACTAAAAAGTCTATTTGAGTATTATTTATAAACATGTTTATAAGTTTATAAATGTTCATATGTTTATAAACATGTCTATAAGCATATTATAAATATATAAAGTATTGTAAAATTATAACTACTATTTACAGATGGGTGAAAACATGCTCGACATGATATAAACTTTTCATACGACATCGTATTTAAATAGCACAAAGATCTGGGGTAAATTTTTTACACCCATTTTACAAAAGAGGAAGTTGTAACTTAGTTGAATCACTCCTCTAAGGTTTCCTGGCAGTTAAGTGTCTGAATGGGGACTCAAACCCTTGTCTGACTCCAAAGCCTTTTGGAGAATTTTGATTTTTCGTTACTCCTGGTGACTCTTTAAAGTGGTCGATAAGAATGAATGTTAAGATGTTCTTAAAGACTGTAACATTAAAAATGTAAATAATTAGCCGAGAGGTATTCATCGTCTTTCTCTCCTCTATTATACTGAAATAATTGTAACGTTAGAGGTTATAAACTACAGTATGATTAGCAAAGTGCTTAAATCATTGTGACTAGGTAGGTGGGTAGATAGGTACTCAGGTTTCTTACTTGTAAAGTAGAAATGATAATAGCTGTTCCATCTGCTTCACAGTTTGTTAAGAAAATGTGAGACGATAACATATGAAATTGTGTTAGAAAATGTCAAGTGCTATACAAATTTTACCTTATTTAGGATTCATAATATTAAGATCTGTGTTTTTTCTGATGACTCAATATACATTTCACTGATTGAAAATATCTTTGATATTTTTAGAATTATTGGTTAAAAGGAAATCTTTAAATGGCAACCTAGACATAGTCTTTAAATATAACTGAAGGTAGAATGACAGAAAATGTAACCACCATTTTTTCTCTTCATATGTAAAATGAATCTCACAATGCCTTAAAGGTTATGTTCCAGATTAAATTCTATGGTCAATCATTATAATCCCTATCTTCTACAAGCTCTAGATTCCCTTTCTCACCTTTCACTTTTACTTGCTTGGCAACCATGATTAAAACTGATTTTCCACCTACTCCATCCCTGAACCCATCCAGCTGAACAGAAGTAAAGAGAACCACATCCATGCTGACTGGTCTCTCTTTAAATTGATGGTCACTAACCTCAAGTAAGTCCTTCATGCTTCCTAGAAGTCACATTAAATTGTGTGAGTCATTCACTCTCCTCCTATCCTAGAACACTATTTTACCCCTTCTCCTCTCTAAGTTAAACCTCTGGTACTTCCTCCCCCAACTTCACTGGCAGTTGAGGACCTTGCATTTATTCACTGAGAAAACTGAAGCAACAGAAAGATGACTTCCAAAAGCTTCCACGCCGTATCTAGTCAACCACTTGCATTGTGCTCATCTCCACCAAATGCTTGACTTTAGCTGTACATGGGCTTGTCACTGCTATCAGCAAAGGCTAGACCTTCCAGTGGAGCTTTGATTTCCTTCTTTTCTCATCTACTCAAAGAAATCGTTCTCTGCTCCTTCTATCGTTTTTCTCTCTTTATTGGATTTTTTTCTATCAGAACACAGCACACATTATACTGGTGTTTCTCTGTCCTTAGAAAGAAAGAAAGAAAAAAAATAAACATTCATGGCATATTTTCTTCCTGCACTTTCTGCTCTATTTCTCTATCCCTATACAGCACAATTCCTTGAAGTGTGGTCAACACTTGCTTTCTCCATTCCCCTACCCTGTTCTCTGTATTTATTTTAATTTTGTTAAAATTTCATGCACTAAAATGCACACATTTCCCACAGAACTGTCGTGTGCCTCTATCTGGGTCCTTGCCTGCTCCTCTCTTGGGCAGGTGGCAAATGTGAAGTCCTGGCCATCCCTGGCATGGCTGCACAGTGGGTAGAGTCCTTTTTCTTCAACCTGAGTCTTATTGGTGTGATGGATAATTTGCTTCTCAACTTGATCAAGCTGGGGGCTACATTACCCAGATTCATTTCCTGTTTGGTTAGTGTACAGTTCTCCAAGTTTTGGCAGACGTATACATTTGTGGAACCATTACCACAATCAAGATATAAATCAGTGCAATCATCCCCCCAAATTCTCCCATGCCTCTTTGTAGTCAAACCCTCCCTCCACACCCAGTCCCTGGCAACCACTGATCTGTTTTCTGTCCTTATGATTTGCCTTTTCCAGAATGTCCTATAAATGGAATCATAAAACATGTATCCTTTTGATTCTGGTAATGCATCTGAGATTCATCCATGTTATTGCATGTATCAGTAGTTTATTCTTGTTGTGTTAAGTCATATTCCATTGTATGTGTATAGTTCTGTCAGACATTGCCTAATATATTTTGAAGTTTTATTATTAGGTGCATTCACACTTAGGATTGTTATGTGTTCTCAATTAATTTTTATAATAAATATTGCTCTTTCTTTTTGATAATACTGCTTTTCTTGAAGTCTTTGATACTGATATATCCATTCCATCCCTCTTATGGTTAATGTTTGCAAGGTATATTTCTTCCAATCCTTTACTTTTAACCTATCTTTACATTTAAAATAAATATTAAGAACCCCAAAACAGCACAGATATTAAGTATTCAGTTCAATGAATTTTGACATTTGTGTATCCATGTGTAACAACTATCCCCAAAATATATTACACATTCCATCACCTTTGGAAGTATGGATAATCCTCTCAGCACTCTGTCCTATTAATTTTCCCCACCTCATCACTCTGCCAGAGACATCTACTTTCTGATCTTTAATTACCATAGATTAGCTTTACCAGGTCTTGGACATTACATAAATGGACTCATACAGTATATATTCTTTTATATATGGTCCTTTTTTCTCATTGCGTTTTTGAGATTTTTACAGGCTGTATTCATTCTACAGCTATTTATTTTGTATTTAATATTTTTTTTATTTATTTATGCCGTTTTTTTCTTTCTTTTTTCTTTTTGGTATTCTATTTTACACATATACCACAATGACTTTTATTCATTCTCCTGTTGATAGTTATGGAATGTTTCCTGTATAGGGCAATCATGAATAATGATGCTATAAACATTCTTGTGCAAACCTTTTGGTAGACATATGCTTTCCTTTCTCTTGGTTAAATACACAGGAATGAAATTGCTACGTCATAGGGAAAGTGTATATTTATCTTTCTAAGAAACAGCCAAACACTTTTCTGAAGTGTATGTGCCATTTTGCATCTTCATTAGTATTATGGTACTTTTGTTTGTTCCACATCCTCATTAGTATTTGATATTGCCAGTCTTCTAAATTTTAGCCCTTTTGGTGGATATATCTCATTGTGGTTTTAATTTGCATTTCCCTGATGACTTACAATGTTAAACATTACTTCACATGTGCATTAGTTAATCTTGTGTTTTCTTTTACGAAGTGGTACTTCAAGTAATTTGCTCATTTTTATTGAGTTGTTTGTCTTGAGTTTATTCCTTGGAATTTATATATACATATTTGTATTGGATGAGAATATTTTGTGAGATATTTGTACTTTAAATGTTTTCCTCTCAGTATGTGGCTTGCATAGTCCTTATTTTTAAATGGCATTTTTTGATGAGCAGAAGTTTCTAGTTTTGATAAAGTGGAGGTTATGAATTTTCTTTTTATGGTTCATGTATTTTGTGTCCCATCTAAAAAAATATTTGCATGCCTCAAATTTGCAAGTATACCTTCCTAAGTTTTCATATTGGATTTTATGTTTCTAGCTTTTATATTTAGGTTTATCTTAGATTTTGAATTATTTATTTTGTATGATGTGAGGTAAGGTTCATGGTTCATTTTTTTCCACATAAATTTACCTGTTTCAGCACAGTTTATTAAACAGACTTTCCTTTCCACATTTAACTCTCCTGGTGCCTTGGTTGACACCAATTGAAGTATACATGTGAACCTTATGCTGAAACTCTCTTTTATCTTCCACTGATATACATATAAATCATTGTACCATTACCAGACTGTTGATGAGCACAACTTTACATAATCAGGTTGTTGAAGTACTTCAAAAGTGTTCCTCTCTTTTAGATTCTAGTTTTGATTCTTTGCATTTTTATATAAATTTTACAGTTAATTTGCCTATTTCTTCAAAAAATCTGGCTAAGATTTTGATTGAGTTTGTACTGAATCTATAGCTCAATTTGATGAGAATGAATATTTTAACAATACTGAATCTCTCAGTTCATTTAGATCTTCTTTAATTTTTTCAGCAGCTCTTTGGTAGTTTTTTGTAAAGAAGATTTGACAGCCTTAATTAATTGCTAAATATTTTTATATTATTATTGTGATAATTTAAAAAATTTGTTTTTGAATGAGTTTTTCCTAGTATATATAATTACAGTTGATATTTTTATATTAAACATGAATCCTGTCACTTATGCTAACTTTACGTAATAGTTTAGTAGTTCTTTTTTGAAGCTTCCATAAAGTTTTCTAATTACACAATCATGTTTTATGGAAATAAAAATGGTTTTACTTCTTTTTTTTCCCCATTTTTTATGCTCTTATTGTTTCCTTCTTGCCTTTTTCTTTGGCAAAAACTTCCAGTAAAATGTTGATGGTGAATGGTTGATGATGATGGTGATGATAATGAATAGATGTGGAAAGAGTGGACATCTTTTTATTGTTCCTAATCACAGAGGATAAATAGTCAATGCTTCCCCACTATTTTGATGTTAATTATAGAATTTTCACAGATGGTCTATAATATTAAGAAACATTGCTTCTCACCATAATTTGTGGAAAGTTTTGATTAAAAATGAGGATTATATTTTGTCAAAAGCTTTTTTCAGCCTCTATAGAGATGATCATAAAATTTTCTTCTTTTATTTTGTGAATTGGTGAACTCCATCAGTTGATTTTTGAATGTTGTACAACTTTGCATAATAGAGTTAGTCAGGTTGCATATACCTTTTTTTTTTTTTTTTTTTTTTTTTTTTTTTTTTTTTTTGCAGTACGCGAGCCTCTCACTGTTGTGGCCTCTCCCATTGCGGAGCACAGGCTCCGGACGTGCAGACTCAGCAGCCATGGCTCACGGGCGTAGCTACTCTGCAGCATGTGGGATCTTCCCGGACCGGGGCACAAACCTGTGTCCCCTGCATCAGCAGGCAGACTCTCAACCACTGCGCCACCCGGGAAGTGCTGCATATACCTTTTTACATGTTGCTACATTAAATTTGCTACACCTTTCTTGGGTGTTTTCTATGTTCATGAGATCAGTCTATAGGCAATTTTTTTTTTTTTTCTGTCCTTGTCAGGTTTTAATATCAAGAATGTTGACCTCATAAAAGAAATTTGATTGTGGTCAGTCTTTTATTTTATGAAAGAGTTTATACAAGATAGATATTATTTCTTCCTTCATTGTTAGAAAATATTCACTGGTGTATCCATCTGAGCCTGGAGTTTTCTTTGTGGGAAGGATTTTATAATGAATTAAGTTACTTTAGTTGGATTGGTCTTTTCAACGTTTTTCATTCCTTCTTTTGTCAGTTTTGGTAAATTATACTTTACAAGGAATTCACCTATTTCATCCAAGTTGCAAATGTATTAGCATAACAGTGTTCACTAAATCTTCTTACAGTCCCTTTTTTGTGTGTATGATCCATAGTGATGTCCCTTCTTTCAGTCCTCTTATTTATTATTTGTGATTTTCCTCTCTTTTTCTTGATCAGTCTAGCTAAAGGTTTAACAATTTTATTACATGTTCATTATTTTACTAATTTTATTAACATTAGACTTTTTGATTTGTCAGATTTTGATTCACTGATTTTTCCTTTTATTTTTTCATTTCTTTTTCTTACTTAATTTGGATGTAATTTACTCTTCTTTTTCTAGCTTCCTAACATGACAGCTTAGGTAAAGTGATTTCACCTAAAAGAGTGATTTCACACCTTTCTTCTCATCTATAAAATTCATTCAAAGGCCTGCTTGACCTATATATCACATCTTGGTATATTGATATCTTGATTCCCTGGATCAGAAATTTGGGAAGTGCTTGGCCGGGCACTTCTGGATGAGGTCTTTTATGCAGTTAAATGGTGGCAGAAGCTAGCACAGTGGAGTGCTGAAGCTGCCCCTCCCTGACTCTATCTGTAGTCCAAGAGCCTCATCGTGTGGTTTCCCCACAGTAGTTAAGAACTGCTCATAGCATCATGACTTCAAGAAATTCATTCTGTTTACATAATGGCTCAGGACCCCAAGGCAAGTGTCCCAAGAATACCAGGTGGAAGCCATACCACTTAAACTTAATGACCTAGCCTTGGATGTCACATAGTGTTAACCTCAGCTGTAGTTACAAGCCAGACAAAATTCAACAGATGGGAGTATAGACTTCAATTTTTGTTGACAGAAAGAGTAGAAAAGTCACATTTTAAGAAGAAAATGTCAGATGAGATACTGTAGCTGGGTTTGGAAAATACAACCTGTTATATCGATTTTCTTTTTATCATCTTTATTAGAGTACAGTTGCTTTACATTGTTGTGTTAGTTGCTGCTGTATAACAAAGTGAATCAGCTATACGTATATATATATATATATATATACACACATATCCCCTCCCTCTTGAGTCTCCCTCCAACCCTCCTCTTCCCTCTAGGTGGTCACAAAGTACCAAGCTGATCTCCCTGTGCTCTGTGGCTGCCTCCCACTACCTATTTTACATTTGGTAGTGTATACATGTCAATGCCACTCTCTCACTTCGTCCCAGCTTACCCTTCCCCCTCCCCGCATCCTCAACTCCATTCTCAACGTCTGTGTCTTTATTCCTGTCCTGCCCCTAAGTTTGTCAGAACCATTTTTTTTTTTAGATTCCATATATATGTGCTAGCATATGGTATTTGTTTTTCTCTTTCTGACTTACTTCACTCTGTATGACAGACTCTAGGTGCATCCACCTCACTACAAATAACTCAACTTTGTTTCCTTTTATGGCTGAGTAATATTCCATTGTATACATGTGCCACATCTTTATCCATTCATCTGTCAGTGGACACTTAGGTTGCTTCCATGTCCTGGCTATTGTAAATAGTGCTGTAATGAACATTGTGGTACATGTCACTTTTTGAATTAGAGTTTTCTCTGGATATATGCCCAGTAGTGGGATTGCTGTGTCATATGGTAGTTCTATTTTTAGTTTTGTAAGGAACCTCCATACTGTTCTCCATAGTGGCTGTATCAATTTACATTCCCACCAACAGTGCAAGAAGGTTCTCTCTTCTCCACACCCTCTCCAACATTTATTGTTTGTAGGTATTTTGATTATGGCCATTCTGAGTGGTGTGAGATGATAGCTCAGGATAGTTTTGATTTGCATTTCTCTGTTGATTAGTGATGTTGAGCATCCTTTCATGTATTTGTTGGGGATCTGTATATCTTCTTTGGAGAAATGTCTATTTAGGTCTTCTGCCGATTTTTTGATTGGATTGTTTGTTTTTTGATATGGAGATACATGATCTGCTTATATATTTTGGAGTTTAATCCTTTGTCAGTTGCTTTGTTTGCAAATATTTTCTCCATTCTGAGGGTTGTCTTTTCATCTTGTTTATGGTTTCCTTTGCTGTGCCAAAGCTTTTAAGTTTCATTTGGTGCCACTTGTTTATTTTTGTTTTTTATTTCCGTTTCTCTAGGAGGTGAGTCAAAAAGGATCTTGCTGTGATTTATGTCATAAAGTGTTCTGCCTATGTTTTCCTCTAAGAGTTTGATGGTGTCTGGCCTTACATTTAGGTCTTTAATCCATTTTGAGTTTATTTTTGTGTATCGTGTTAAGGAGTGTTCTAATTTCATTCTTTTACATGTAACTGTCCAGTTTTCCCAGCACCAATTATTGAAGGGGCTGTCCTTTCTCCATTATATATTCTTACCTCCTTTATCAAAGATACAGTAAACGTATGTGTGTGGGTTTATCTCTGGGTTTTCTATCCTGTTCCATTGATCTATCTTTCTGTTTTTGTGCCAGTACCATACTGTCTTGATTACTGTAGCTTTGTAGTATAGTCTGAAGTCAGGGAGCCTGATTCCTCCATATTTGTTTTTCTTTCTCAAGATTGCTTTTGCTATTCTGGATCTTTTGTGTTTCCATACAAATAATTAAATTTCTTGTTCTAGTTCTGTGAAAAATGCCATTGGTAATTTGATAGGGATTTCATTAAACCTGTAGATTGCATTGGGTAGTATAGTCATTTTCACAATGTTGCTTGTTCCAATCCAAGAATATGGTATATCTCTCCATCTGTTTGTATCATCTTTAATTTCTTTCACCATTGTCTTATAGTTTTCTGCATACTGGTCTTTGGTCTCCTTAGGTAGGTTTCTCCAAGGTATTTTATTCTTTTTGTTGCAATGGTAAATGGGAGAGTTTCCATAATTTCCCTTTCAGGTTTTTCATCATTAGTGTATAGGAATGCCAGAGATTTCTGTGCATTAATTTTGTATCCTGCTACTTTACCAAATTCATTGATTAACTCTAGTAGTTTTCTGGTAGCATCTTTAGGATTCTCTATGTATAGTATCATGTCATCTGCAAATAGTGACAGTTTTACTTCTTGTTTTCCGATTTGGATTCCTATTAATTATTTTTCTTCTCTGACTGTTGTGGCTAAAACCTCCAAAACTATGTTGAAATAATAGCGGTGAGAGTGGGTAACCTTGTCTTGTTCCTGATCTTAGAGGAAACGGTTTCAGTTTTTCACTGTTGAGAATGATGTTGGCTGTGGGTGTGTCATATATTTCCTTTATTATGTTGAGGTAGGTTCTCTCTATGCCTACTTATTGGAGAGATTTTATCATAAATGGGTGTTGAATTTTGTTGAAATCTTTTTCTGCAGCTATTGAGGTTATCATATGGTTTTTATCCTTCAGTTTGTTAATATGGTGTATCACATTGATTGATTTGCATATATTGAAGAATCCCTGCATTCCTGGCATAAACCCCACTTGATCATGGTGTATGATCCTTTTAATGTTCTGTTGGATTTTGTTTGCTAGTATTTTGTTCAGGATTTTGACATCTATGTTCATCAGTGATCTTGTCCTGTAGTTTTCTTTTTTTGTAACATCTATGTGGTTTTGGTATCAGGGTGTTGGTGGCCTCATAGAATGAGTTTGCGAGTGTCCCTCCCTCTGCTATATTTTGGAAGAGTTTGAGAAGGATAGGTGTGTGATAGAACTCGCCTGTGAAGCCATTTGGTCCTGGGCTTTTGTTTGTTGGAAGATTTTTAATCACAGTTTCAATTTCAGTGCTTGTGATTGGTCTGTTTATATTTTCTATTTCTTCCTGGTTCCGTCTCAGAAGGTTGTGCATTTCTAAGAATTTGTCCGTTTCCTCCTCGTTGTCCATTTTATTGGCATATTTACTTGTAGTAATCTCTTATGATCTTTTGTATTTCTGCAGTGTCAGTTGTTACTTCTCCTTTTTCATTTCCAATTCTGTTGATTTGAGTCTTCTCCCTCTTTTCTTGATGAGCCTGGCTGATTGTTTATCAATTTTGTTTATCTTCTCAAAGAACCAACTTTTAGTTTTATTGATCTTTACTGTTGTTTCCTTCATTTCTTTTTCATTTATTTCTGATCTGATCTTTATGATTTCTTGCCTTCTCTTATCTTTCAGGTTTTATTTTGTTCCTTTTCTCTTAATTGCTTTAGGGGTAAGGTTAGGGTTTTTTTTTTTGAGATTTTTCTTGTTTCTTGTGTTAGGATTGTAGCACTATAACCTTCCCTCTTAGAACTGCTTTTGCTGCATCCCATAGGTTACTGGTTGCCATATTTTCATTGTCATTTGTTTCTAGGTATTTTTTGATTTCTTCTTCTGTTTCTTCAGTGATCTCTTTGTTATTTAGTAGTGTATTGTTTAGCCTCCATGTGTTTGTATTTTTTACAAGTTTTTTCCTGTAATTGATATCTAGTGTTATAGCATTGTGTTCAGAAAAGATACTTGATAAAATTTCAATTTTCTTAAATTTAACAAAGTTTGATTTGTGACCCAAGACATGATCTATCCTGGAGAATGTTCCATGAGAAGTTGATAAGCAAGTGTATTCTGTTTTTCCTGGATGGAATGTCCTATAAATATCAGTTAAGTCCATCTTGTTTAATGTGTCGTTTAAAGCTTGTGTTTCCTTATTTATTTTCATTTTCGATGATCTGTCCATTCGTGAAAGTAGGGTGTTCAAGTCTCCTCCCATGATTGTGTTACTGTCGATTTCCCATTATGGCTGTTAGCATTTGCCTTATATATTGTGGTGCTCCTATGTTGGGTGCATATTTACAATTGTTATATCTTCTTCCTGGATTGATCCCTTGATCATTATGTAGTGTCCTTCTTTGTCTCTTCTTGTAGTCTTTTTTTTAAAGTCTATTTTATCTGATATGAGAATTGCTACTCCAGCTTTCTTTTGATTTCCATTTGTATGGAATATGTTTTCCATCTCCTTACTTTCAGTCTGTATGTGTCCCTAGGTCTGAAGTGGGTCTCTTATATACAGCATATATACGGGTCTTGTTTTTTTATCCATTCAGCCAGTCTATGTCTTTTGGTTGAAGATTTTCATCCATTTACATTTAAGGTAATTATTGATATGTATGTTCCTATTACCATTTTCTTAATTGTTTTGGGTTTGTTATTGTAGGTCTTTTCCTTCTGTTGTGTTTCCTGGCTAGAGAAGTTCCTTCAGCATTTGTTGTAAAGCTGGTTTGGTGGTGCTGAATTCTCTTAGCTTGCTTGTCTGTAATGATTTTAATTTCTCCGTTGAATCTGAAAGAGATCCTCACTGGGTAATCTTGGTTATAGTTTTTTCCCTTTCATCACTTTAAATATATCCTGCCACTCCCTTCTGGGTTGCAGAGTTTCTGTTGAAAGATCCGCTGTTAACTTTATGGGGATTCCCTTGTATATTATTTCTTGCTTTCCCCTTGTTGCTTTTAATATTTTTTCTTTGTAATTAATTTTTGATAGTTTGATTAATATGTGTCTTGGCATGTTTGTCCTTCGTTTTATCCTGTATGGGACTCTCTGTGCTTCCTGGACTTGACTATTTCCTTTCCTATGTTAGGCAAGTTTTCAACTATAATCACTTCAAATATTTTCTCAGACCCATTCTTTTTCTCTTCTTCTGTGACTCCTATAATTCAAATGTTGGTGCATTCAGTGTTGTCCCAGAGGTATCTGATATTGTCCTCAATTCTTTTCATTGTTTTTTCTTTATTCTACTCTGTGGTAGTTATTTCCCCTGTTTTATCTTCCTCGTCACTTATCCATTCTTCTGCCTCAGTCATTCTGCTATTGATTCCTTCTAGAGGTTTTAAATTTTCATGTATTGTGTTGTTCATCATTGTTTCTTTGCTCTTTAGTTCTTCTAGGTCCTTGTTAACTGTTTCTTGCATTTTCTCTATTCTATTTCCAAGATATTGGATCATCTTTACTATCATTACTCTGAATTCTTTTTCAGGTAGACTGCCTATTTCCTCTTCATTTGTTAGGTCTGGTGGGTTTTTATCTTGTTCCTTCATCTGGTGTGTGTTTCTCTGTCTTCTCATTTTGCTTAACTTACTGTGTTTGGGGTCTCCTTTTTCACAGGCTTCTCGTTCATAGTTCCTGTTGTTTTTGGTGTCTGCCCCCAGTGGCTAAGGTTGGTTCATTGCATTGTGTAGGTTTCCTGGTGGAGTGGTTTGGTGGCAGTGTTCTGGTGGATCAGCCTGGATCTTGTCTTTCTGGTGGGTAGTGCCGCATCTTGTGGTGTGTTTTTGGGTGTCTGTGAACTTAGTATGATTTTAGACAGTCTCTCTGCTAATGAGTGGAGTTGTGTTCCTGTCTTGCTAGTTCTTTGTGTGGGGTTTCCAGCACTGTAGCTTGCTGGTCATTGAGTGGAGGTGGGTGTTAGCGTTGACCCCGAGATCTCTGGGAGAGCTGTCGCCGATTGATATTGTGTGGGGCCAGGAGGTCTCTGGTGGTCCAGTGTCCTGAACTCAGCTCTCCCACCTCAGAGGCTCAGGCCTGACACCCGGCCGGACCACCAAGACCCTGTCAGCCACACAGCAGGGCTCTGAGGGCTTCACACTCTCTGGATCTGTCAGGGCTTGGTCGTGGCCCTCAGCTCGTGCTCTGGGAGTGGCCATGGCAGTAGAGGGCTGGTGTTGGGGCCAGACTCGATGTCCCAACTGCTTATTGAGGCAGGTTCCTACAGCAACATTTTTATTTCTGCTTCAAATGGAATCCTCATGACTGTTAACTTCCCTATCCCCTTACCTATCACATGGTAGGTACGCAGAAATATCTGGATATATAAGTAAATTTATTGATTCTGTCTCATATGTCACAGATTTCCTAATTTGCATTTTTCTAGCCCGAAAATACTTATTTACAATTTTTCAGCTTTAAATGTTGAAACATTGTCAGAAATCTTCACATGTACTTCTATCTTGACCCTCTTTCTTTTGTGTTTACAAATTTAATTTCTTTTACACTTTCTAACAGTTGGTAATTCCAGAAGCACGTTTTTTTTTGCCTTAATCTAAATCTTCTTTGTGGGTGGCTTATCTTTGACAATCACTGTTTGAGAAGGCTCATCAGAAATATCTATTTTCATGGCTCTGTTTTAATATCAGACATAATCCAGAAATTTTCATAGCACCCATGTTTGTTCTGTCAAAACAAGATAATTAGGACCACTGCCTTGTGTATGCTCAATAGCAAAATTGTAAATAAAACCAGCACAGCAGTCAGTAATGTAAAATAACAAAATAGTTTTGCTTCTTGAAATACAATCGAGTTAAGACAGGCATGAAAATGAGTTAAATTTCATCTAAGCAGCCACATGAACTTTACCTGTCCAAAGCCTTTCATGCTTCCTTATACTTCTATATCCTCTTCACTGAGATTTGTTCATTGGTTTAGAAGTAAGGAGGGGAAGGGAGATGGAGAAGTTGTATATGTAGTATACCCTCCCTAATTTCTGACCTTCCAAGAGCAAACAGGAAGAAGAAAAGCCATTGGCTATTTTCTTACTTTTAAGTCTTTGAATTATACAGCCTAAGGCAGATGCAGGTAGTTAATGTTCATTATTCTAAGTCCATGCTAGAGCCAGCAGAGAAGTTATTAAATGTAGAAGTTACTTAAGGCTCTGACACTAAGGAGTTAGTTTCCTCACTCATATTAAAAATAAACGTTTTTCTTACCCTTTTCTTTCTAAAGCTTTTTAGTAGTAAAATCACCAATGAAGAGAGGGAGCTGAACAATTGGGTTCCCATCTTCCTTCTCATTGAAGTCTTTCAATGTTGTTACCAATGCACCAACCTGCTTCGTTCCTTCTGACACCACACTCTGTGGAGAAAACCCCCTTTCCTTTGCACAGTTTAGACATATTGATACTTTCAGAATGTTGCTTTATTGTATATTTAGAAAGAATAAACTGTAATAAGAAAGAAACTTCAATGAAGTATGTTATAATCTGAATTAAAAAAAATAAACTTTAACAAAATTTAACAATATACAGATTATGGACTTTCAAGGATTATAAAACCCCAAAGTGTTGGTCATTACCTTGTTGACATTCTTTGATTCCTCAAACTCTTGACTGTGTCTGCTTGATGGGTACCATCTTACCACTTACTGTACAGAACAGTATTCAGGAATACATTCTCTGTCCTTACTCAGACTGGGAGGAAATGTTCTTGCTACTCAGTTTTTAGTTTAAAAGGCATGACTTCCCATGGTTTGCTGGCATTCTTGATGATACACATAACGAAGTAGCCCATACTTCAAGTTGGCCCCAACATCCTGTCTAGAGAAAATTTATTTGACCCATTACAGCTCCATGGACCAATGAAATTTTAAGTATATGATAGACACAGCTTGCATGGCTTACCTTCTATAATTATAGCCTTGATCTTCTATGGATTCTATTGTAACATGTTAGTCTGATGCCTTAAAGTTGTAGGAAAAGCTAATTGAATCGATTCAGCCTTAACATAACCACAGAGTCATCTCTAACACACTGTAGACTTCTTTTTTTTTTTTTTTTTGCGGTACACGGGCCTCTCACTGTTGTGGCCTCTCCCGTTGCGGAGCACAGGCTCCAGACGCGCAGGCTCAGCAGCCATGGCTCACGGGCCCAGCCGCTCTGCGGCACGTGGGATTTTCCCGGACTGGGACACTAACCTGTGTCCCCTGCATCGGCAGGTGGACTCTCAACCACTGCACCACCAGGGAACCCCCACTGTAGACTTCTTGAGTGCAATATTTGTATCCACTTCATTTTGTTCTTCCTGTTTTGTGTCCACAGTGGACAGACAGCCAAAACATATTTGTTGACTGCTGAGTAGCACTTAATCTCCTTTTGATTACCAAAGCATACTCCATAGTCTGTCGCTTCTAGAAGTCCCTGAAAATATGAAATGTTTACATATTTTTCTCTAGCCCTTTTCAGGATAGATTGTTTGGTTCCCAGAGGTTTTCTTCCATTATTCATCTGTTTAGACATCAACTTTTATTTTCTGTAATTTTTTTTTAAATTAACTTTTTAAAAAATCAGCTGAGTTTAGTAGAGAAGCTGTTAATGTTACATTGGCCTGAGGGAACACCAATACTGGACTGGTATATAATTAGAGAAATTAATTTTTTAAAAAACCTTGAGTTGTACTTATTATGCCAGATATTTTGGTAGAGTCACACATTATAATCTTTTGATGTTCTATTTGATTTTACTCTGTCAATCTAATTACTGCACACTTTAAGATACTTTCTTGTTGGCATTTCCTGTTTGAAAAATTTGACTATCTTGCATACTCTGTTTTCAGGTATCATAATGTAATATCCAGTTTAAAAAATTATTTTCTTTAACTTTTCTTCTTTAAAGCAGCTCTCATCTTTTATTAAAAAAAAACAAGCTAGAAAATAGAGAACTAATGCTGTAAAAGCATCGGTTAATTTTGAAATTGTTTATAAATTTTTAAAAATTAAATATACTCTACTAAAACAAAAGGGGAAATTGTGTCCAATCTTATGAACATATTACATAAGACTATCTTAATAGCAATACCAATTTAAATAATCTACGTTTAAGCCAGACTTTTAACTGGAAAGAAAGATGCAAAGGAGGATGGCCAAAGCAAGGAGTTACTTTGAATACTAGCAATAAAAACTAAGTACTAGTGCAAATGACACAAAATCTCACCTTCCATTTCTGTCTATTTCAGTTTATCTTATTATTCCTTTTTTATTGGAGCTAGTCTTCCAGGAAAAATTGGAACTTACTAAAACTTAAAACTAAAACTTACTTTCCTTTGATTTACCATATATTATTCTTAATTTGACCCCTTTGGGAATCACCTCAACCATCCAGAGAGCCTGTTGTAAAACCCCTTGTGATCTTTTATTCTGAAGGATGATCCACAAAAGTACATAGAGCTGAGAAGCTGTTTTAGATGACAGTCCCTGGGATTCTTCTTTGTCTGTGTTCCTGTCCTGGAATTGACTTACTGGTACTTAACATAAGTCACAGTTTAAAACTTCTTGAGGAAGCTGAATGAAAAGACTTCTGGATAAATAAACAATTTCTCTTTCAGAATAAGTAATTTTTAAATTGTTTCCGCATATAAACAATATTTAGCTTCTCAACAAATGTAGGGTAAGTAGATGAAGAAAACTGTGGCTTAAGCTCAGTCACGATACATTGTAAATGTATTAATTTTTGCCTCATTTGCATAAGAGAAGCATTCTGAACCAATTTACCTTCTGACTGACTACTAAGACACATATTTTGTCATGTCGCTCTGCATTAAAACATTCATTGGCTCCCATTTTCATTAAGCTTTGTCCATACTTATTTACATGGCATCTAGGGATCTGGCTCCTGTTTCCTCTCTACTAAAATCCACCACTAACATATGGAATAGATTTTTCTTATGTAGCACTCTGCCCCACCACTGATACCATCTGCTGATGAGATTTTTTGTGTTAGTAATCCATAGCGTTCCTTTACCTACTTGGGAAACTTCGATTCACTGTCCAGTACAAAATTACAGGTATACTTCATCTTTTATAATCTGTGCTGATTCCTCTAGACAGAGGCAATCACTTTGTCCTCTGTGCTGCTCTCTGCATGTAGTTCTGTCAGTTCACTTATAATGTATTATAGGCATTTGCTTACATGTATTCCTCTGCTACTCAACTGTATGCTCTTTGAAGGCAGGGTACACGTAAATCTTTGACTGTTTGTAAGTGTCAATGAATGCTTGTTAAATTAATGGAATTTTACCACATTCCCTTCTGCTATGAATTCCTGAAGTTGGTCTTATCTATTATTCTGTATTGCTTAGATTAAATTCTTAGAAAAATAATTAATAAACCCAATCTTGTCACCACGTTTAGGTAGCATTGCTATTCAAACTGATTTTTAGTTTTCTGTAAATTTTTTGAAACATATCCCATTTTTTCTATGTACTAGCCTAAGTAAATGATAACAAAAGGCTTTATTCATTTAATTCAATTCAAATTTAGTGAATTATGACTGTAAAATTAGTGTAAGCTTTTTGAAAATTAGTTATATCCTAAGCTTGGCAAAATATGGCATTGGTTCAGGAAAGAAAAGCTTTAAAAGGTGAATAGACTCCTAAGACTTAGTGAACGTTAAATAGCACATAAAACATTATGTGATGCATTAGATGTCAGTGAATCATAATTATGGGAGCTAAATTTCCCCTCAGGTACTCATGGGCAGAAAAGGCAAGTTTAAATGCATTTAGTTTTCCTGTACACACAAAATTTAAATAAAATTACAAAAAGTTATTGTCCCCAGATGTCCTCTAATTAGGGCTGGCTGCCCTTTGTGTAAGATATTGAGGGCAGCCAGATTATTAGAAGAAATTAATACTATAAATAGCTGCACCTAGTAGCTATAAATGTTAAATTCCATTAGATCATCTGACTCTTTGGGAGACTGATATTGACCGACCAAACTCTAAATATATAAGGTTTTTAGACCTTTACCCTCCATAAATATCTTGAAAATATTATACAGTTTGGCAAAATGAAGTGTTGACTTAAACACAGTAAAACACACACACACACACACACACACACACACACACACACACACACACAAGAACATCTGTGTGTATGTATGAGAAATATGGAAGGCTTTGAGACAAATGATCTGTACCTTGAACCAGAGTCATCCACCAACACCTGACACTTCCAGCTGATCTGTTTCCCAGGAATACATCCCATAAACCCTATTTCTTTAATAAATCATCAGACAAGGAATCTGATTACTATTTTACATATGAAAGTTTAGAAATACTTATTTTTCACATTGATCTGATTGAATAATAATAATCTACTTAATTTGAAAAGCACATGCCTAAACTAATCATTTTTATATCCTTATGATAACAATTGGAATTTGTAATAATTTTAATTGTTATCCATTATATATAAAATTTTACCTATTCTTTATCATGTTTGCATAGAAAAAGTTACTGTCTGTTCTTTTAGAATTATAGAAATTTTATAGTTCCTATGCAAAATGTCTCTCTGCTTGGAAAGTATCTTGGTTAACTATATTGTTTGGATAAAAAAATATATATATATATATTATATTATAATTTCTTTTTATTATTTTTCTTACCTAAAATCAAGCACATTTCATTTGAATTATTTTCAGAATAACTAAAAGCTGTTGAAATATTCATATTTTCCTTTGAATGTATTGTGTCATAATTACAGTCCTCTGGAGTAATAAAATTATTAAAAACTGGAAAGGAAGGATTGCTATATTTTAATGAAATGAATTGTCAAAGACATAGCCTCCCCAGTTGGGTCTATATTCCATTTAGATTGATGGAGTAATAAATCCATGCTTCTCAACATTTTGAGGGAGGCATTAACTTAGTGTAAAATTTAATCTGTACTTTAACTTGCTGTCTCTACAACTTGAGAGTAACATTTACAATAGGATAAAGCTCCTGAAAGCATATTATGGTGTCTATGGTATTTTTAAGGTGGTTGACGTTTACTGGTGTTCTCATAAGTTGTGTTCAGAAGGAAACTGTCCATGTTCATTTCCCTGCCTCACTTTTCTCCTTCCAACATCATTGCCAACAGCAAATTAAGTTAAGATGATGTAAATGTTTTGACTGTCTTTTCTTTCTTTAATACGTCTTTTTTTTTTTTTTTTTTTTGCACATCTTACTGGGTAGGACATTCTTGAATGAGAGATCATGTCCTATGTCCCCTTCCACCCAGAACTAAAATTGTTTTCAACAAAGACTTTGTTTTAAGCAATTGGAATTCTTAGACATAGCCATTTTTGATTTAAAAAAAATAATGATATAGGCAAAAAAATAATGTATAAATATCATTAATATGCTATTCAGTGATATTGAATTATAATATTTATCATTTATAAATATTATATCATATAATTTATATATATTTTGGAGGCAGTTGGAGGGGCTGGGCAAGTAAACATAGCTATTCATGTAGAATTATTATAGCTTCTGTCCCTAGAAAGATAGAGAAGCAGAATGGCATTAATTACAATAGTTGAAGAACTTAAAACTCAGAATCCCTCTAACATGGTTTCCATTTTTACCAGATGGTAGAATCCTCACTTAGAAGCCCGATCCTTTGGTAGTGAATGTCCTCACATCTTTCCAGGGTCAGTCTCCTCAGTCTAGATCAGAGAGAAGGCACCTAAAATATGGTTGTTTGTTGATCAGCCAATATTTTATTTTATTGTGTTAAAAATATTTTAAGATGTAGAATAGTGTGTGTAAACAATAAAGTCATAGTCTTTCAGAAGAGTAAGAAAAAATGGTTTGAATATGAAACCTAGAGATAAAAGCTAAAATATTTATTTGAAAATGTAAAGATTTATGCTAGAAGGCGTCAAGTTTAATATCAAAAGTTATTGCAACAAGTATAATAATGAGTTTGTCTCTAACAGTCAAGAAGGGAAATAATGTTAAAGCTTATTAGGAGATATTTTTAAGTTAGATCAGTAAGAATCCTATGATTTCATGAGTTAACATTGGGAATGCAGAAGAGTGGTGTTGTGAACATTTTCTTCTTTTAAACTGTAAAAAAAAAAAAAAGAAGATTAACCTAAAGGCAAAATAGCAGATTGAGTGAATATTTAAGTCCCTCTTAATCTTATAACTACATAGTTAGTTAGTGCACTGTTAGGTTTGTTTGTTAATTTCTTAGATGTAATAAAAATTATATATTTGTGTGTTTCATTGACCAGATCAATCAACAAATACTTAGTGAAGGCCAACCATGAACCTGACATTTTTCTAGGACCTAGATATACAATAGTGAATAAAACAGATAAAATATTTGCTCTCATGGAGATTATATTCACCTGGGGAAACAAAGACAAGGAACAAATAAAGATACAGAGGTAGATAGATATATACACAGATACGTAGATGATAGATATTCAAACTGCTATGACAAGGTAAATAAAGGTGTAGGTAATAAATTGAAGTAGGAAATGTCTGGGGAGGAATGTAATTCTTTTTTTACAGGGTGGCTAGAGACCACCTCTTTGGTGAAATGACATACATGAGGTAGGAAGACGCAAGGTTATACAGAGGGATTATGCTTATGCTAAAGGAATAGCAAATACAAAGACTTCAAGCAGGTATGTGCTTGGTGTTTTCAAGAAACAGCAGGGAAATCAGTGTGGCTGTAGAGGAAGAGGGATAGGAAGTATGGTCAAAGAGGTGCCAAAGACCACATGAAACTTACAGTCACTTAGTGACACACTCAGATTCAAATATGATACCTGTAAGTTTTTCCATAGTGTTCTCAGAACACCACCACTGCAAGCACGTCTCTTTTTATGCTGTGCTTATTGTATATAAATTGTTTTGTTTTTTACAAATTCCTGTATTGTGTTACAATGAATGAACATGTTATAATGGCTACTATGATCTATTGGAAGGCAGGTTTAATACTTCATTTGCATTATAATGCCAGAATCTATTACATTAGTTTTTGTTAGATGGTCAATATACATAATTTCTCAGTGAATGAGTGAATAATTCAAATCCCTTTTTATACTGAGAGGTAGCATAACATGGTCAAGAGCACAGACCAGAGAGTAGACTGCCGAGTTTGAATGCTGGCTCTTCAGAGCTATATTTCTTTAGTTACCGTGGGGATTACAATTAACATTATAAACCCTAAATTTATAACGATCTAGTTTTTACTGATAGCAAATTTAGCTTCAATACCATACAAAACTCTACTCCTATGGAGTTCTCCACTTCCCCTTACGTTAGTGGCACACATTATAATTGTATATATTGTGTGCCCAATAATAGATGTAACTCTTTTATGCATTTGTCTTTTAAATCACATAGCAAATGAGAAGTGGAGTTATAAACCCAAAACTCAATAACTACTACAGTATCCTTACCTATAAACTAGTTTAGATTATGTTATTGTAATACTCATTTCTAAGTTGATGCCTGGACATAACTGATTATTAATAGCAATATCCGATTAAAAGTTTGAAAGGAATATGACATTTTAAAATTGCAATTTATTATAATTGACATCATTTAAATGCAAGCAGTAACAGTGTTGTCCATGGTATTGTTAAATCACTATAAAATTTAAAATTTTGAATATAAATTTTATAAATGTTTATAACTGAAATAGAACAGAATTTTGTAATGGGAACATAAACTAGTCATAGAATTTTTGTCATGAGGAAATAAATTTAAAACCCATCTATATCAATTCACTTTTTCAGAAACTTTAAAGTGAATATTCCTATATTCTGTCATGTAAGTAGTATTTTACACAAAAATATTCATTAATTTAAAATCTAAAGGAAGGTTTTCATCACCTTTTGAGTTCTAGACCAAACAACATTTTAGCTATCCATATTTATCATAAATTTATATTTTGTAGTGAGTCTTGTAATAAGTACAGAGTATCTGAAATAAGTTTGAAATGTTTATTTGTAATAAAGTAGAAGACTATTAAATCATAGTATAGGTAAAAAAATCTTTATTCATGATTGAAGTATCTATTTGTAATGCAGCCAAATTAAAAAGAAGTTCAGCACAGAAGTTAAGTTTAAAAATACTATAGCCAGTTATAATAATCATGCAAATTAGGACTTTTCAAAGGATTTTACCTTAAAAATTGCAAGTACCATAGGGACCTTAATGAAGAAGCCAAGAACTGAATTTTATTCCTTCTTGGAACGGCTTCTTTCTTCTAATTAGTCTGCTATATCAAAGCTGTTTCTCCTGATGGATTAAGACTAGACAAAAAGCCTCTGCGTCATTTTCCCCTTTGAAAGTTTGTCCTTCACCAAAGCCTTTCTCCAAATATTGTTTTAAATTATACCCATCTAATTTCAAATTAAAGGGAAAAAAACTTGAGACCATTTTTATTTTTTTGCATCTCAAGTTCCTATAACTTTTCCAATCTGGTATCTAATTCAAAGTTGATAGTCTAATTCAGATAACTCCCGTCTATCTTGTTTTAAACCCAAAGCTCCATGTTTGAAATATTTTTTCCCAACTTTAAAGCTTTGTATTTATGAAGTAAATCCATGTGACTATAACTTCCTTTTGGAGATTCTTATCAGCAAGAGATAGCCAGCAACAACAAAATGAGATCATATACATCCTGCCAATAACAAAAGATATGGAAGGTTTTCTTAAGTCAGGACAAACAAATCTGGATTACGTGGATATACCTTTTGAGGCTTGTGAAATTAGGCCCACGTTGTGCTTTAAAAGAACTCTTACGAGTGTAGTTAACCAAATAGAAACTATTAGTATAAACAACTAAAGATATAAAATGTAACACTATTAAATTAGATAGCATTTATTGAATATGAAATATATGCTAGGTAATTTGGATGCTGTATCCCATCACTCAGCTGAGAACAGTAAGCAGAGTATACTTAAATTGTCCAATGATACACAGTTTGTAAATAGCAATTTTGATATTTGAAACCTGCTAACAAACTCTCACTTGAGAGCCTATACTACAAGCTATACTGCTTCCAATGGCTAGAAAACCAGGGCACATGTACAAGCAAACTGATATCATTTAAAATTTAAATAAGAAAAATTGCCAAAGCAAGCCAAATATCTCATTTTTCATGTCTCCAAACAGCTTATTTTTTAAATTACAACCCATAGAGAAGTTGGCAGATTAGCAAAATTAACACCTATATAACACATCAACTAGGTTCATCAGGTATAAACAGTATTGCCACATTTGCTTTCTGCTATCCCTGAGCAATATTTTTCTCGGAATCATTTGAAAGTAATCACAGTAATCATTTGAAAGTAATCACAATTATGAAATACAATTCCAAAATATTTCAGCATACATATTCTAAAAGCTAGGATATTCTTCCACATAAATGGGAATTTTGTTATCACACCCAAGAACTTTAACTTTTTTTTTTTTTTTTTTTTTCCTGTGGTACGCGGGCCTCTCACTGCTGCGGCCCCTCCCGCCGCGGAGCACAGGCTCCGGACACGCAGGCTCAGCGGCCATGGCCCACGGGCCCAGCCGCTCCGCGGCATGCGGGATCCCCCCGGACTGGGGCACGAACCCGCGTCCCCTGCATCGGCAGGCGGACTCTCAACCACTGTGCCACCAGGGAAACCCAAGAACTTTAACTTGAATACAACATCAAGAAAAAATTCTGAAACTTGTAAATAGGTAAAAGATTTCTGAGTTTCTTTTGGTACTCAATAGTACTAAATGGTTAATTTGGTAAATTTTCTATCAACTAGTCTATTTTAACACTTAGGGTTTATAAAATAGCAGAGGTTAACTTGTGGATTTTGTCTGCACAGATGAATAATTTCTATCTATTTTTAAAAAGATAACCCTGACAGCTATAGTATATTGCCCTAGTTTTATAACCCAGCACTGTTATTTTACTAGTCCCTTATTAATTTGCCTATAGAAACCTTGTTCCTCATATAATCTTTGGTCTAACTTTATCATTTTACTGACTCATTAATTGATAGGCTAAATAAAATCTTTGACTTTATATTTGTGAGTCATGCTTTTAGGTTACACTTTAACAACAGCCTTATCTAATATACAGTTCTTATTCAAATTTCCCAAAGTGTTTCAGTAGTATTCTTTATTGTTCTTTGTTTATCTTGATCCAGGATTTAATCAGGGATCCTACATTGTAATTGTTTTACATGTCCTAGTTTCATTTAATGTGGAAGAATAGTCTTTCCATTTCATCCTGTTGCTTTTGTTTCTCATAATATTGACTTTTTTTTAAAAAAAAAAGAATACAGCCTAATTGTGTTATAGAATGTTCCACCATCTGGATTTCTCTTTTAGTCATGATTAAATTAAGGTTAAGCAACTTTGGCAAGAATACTACAGGTGATGTTGTGTACTTCTTATTATATCAAATTCACTTAATGATAGTTTGTCTCTTTTTTGAAAATGCTAAGTTTGATCACATGGTGATTAAATTGATTTCTGTTGGGATTTCTCTATTGTAATGTTACATTTCATTGCACATATTTATCAAGCTATCTTTGAGGTGTTACTCTGAGACTATGTAAAGATCACATTCTCCAAAAACATTTTAGTCAGCGATTTAGCATGTTCTGATGATTCTTGCTTGGGCTAATATTACATTGGTATTTGTAAAACTAATTCTTTAATATTAAAATAGTGTTTATGAGCAATAGAATGGTTAAAGGAGCTCAGGATTGGAGTCAAAGATATACATACAAATGTGCATGTATATCTAAGTGCATGTATATCCAAATTTCAAAAAATGGTAAACACTTGAGTATAAAACTATTTTTAAAGATATAAAACAAGTAAACAAGTATCACACTTTACTTACTTTATAAACTGGTGTCAAAGAAGTGACTCAGGTTAACAATGCAGGGGTTAAGCCATGAATACCATTCTAAAACTCAATATATCAATTAATAGAGCAATCAGGGATCAGGAATTCATAGTGAAACAGTATGAGCCTACTTTTCAGCACCTGCTAAATTTGGAAAAATAATATCTACTTCACAGGGTTGTATCGAGGATTAATTGTGATGCTACATGTAAAGCACAGATCATATTTCCTAGAATGTGATAATGATTTTTAAATGTTAGCTATTTTTACTGCATTGTCCTTCCCATCATGTGATTTAGAATTTTCAATGTTTAAAAATTACTGTATGAAACAAAGGAGTAGTGGGAATAAAATCTAGGCTGCTTTAAGATTTGTCCTCTCTACATATGCAGTTTCATTTGATGGATTTGCTCTCTCCTGTATGTTCTGTTTCTTGCCTTACTTAAATCCTTTGTTCATTATTTTAAAATGGCCCACATAAAATCCTTGGAGAACGTGACTTTCATTCTTAAAGACATTCATTTAGAGAGGATGTGGCAATAGCAACATTATTCTATACATATGGTAGTACATTCTGTGATGTCGTAAATGTATTAGCTATAAACAGTAAGTTCCTAATTGGAAGTCTGCAGTAGAAAGAAAGGAATATACAAAAGAGTAATAATTCCAGGATCATGTATGGCAAATTAATTAAATGAAAACTATTAAGATATTTCATCTGTTTGTAAAAAGTGACATTTCTTTCCAAGGATAGAAAAGTTATGTTTGAAAATCAGAAATGGAAGTTTGCTTCGGTGTATTAGAAATGTATGTGCACTTGCGTGTGTGTGTGTGTGTGTGTGTGTGTGTGTATCTGTGTTGGGAGAAAGCTGTGCAACATCCTTATGCAGGACCCTGTTTTTAAAGCTTTTTATACTTTGAATTGTTCCTATATGGAGTATGACTGCCTGGGAAAGTGTCAACCATAGTGTTTGCTTCTGTTTATATTTTGAGTTAAAATTGAAGAAGTCATGGAGCTAGTTTAGAAACTTTCAAAATTCCTCATAGACAAATAAAAAGTCTTGCTTTTAAAATAACCGATCCAGCCTAATCTTTACACCACTTACAGCAGAACTACAAAGATTGCTCATCAGGAAAGGATAAAAGGAATGTGGTGATGTTTCTTTGTAAGTGGTCTAGCTCTTACTTTATTTGCCTCTTACTTTGAACCATTTCTGTATCAAAGTCATGTCTAGTAATGAAAGACCTTTGGGGGGATTTCTGCCTGACAGGTACCATTACAAATAAATTGCCTCAGAATGTAAAAATGTGACCCTTCAGGTGGTTCAACCACATTGTTTGCAAACTGTGACTAAGTATCAAATTCCACCTTTTTTGCTAAGCACACACCATGGAACAATACAGTTCCACTCTTTAGTGCTTTGGCACTGATTGTGTAGGTCATGGTTAGAGATTCAGCTGGGGATGACTAGAGAAGAATACAGCCATGCAATTGGCTGTAACCAATCTTGACCCTGCTTGATCCTCACTCCTTAAAAACCTGTGACTTCCTGTAGCCTCTTACATGATCCATGTATGTGGTTAGCACTGCCTCCCGACTAACCTTTTCATCAGTCGGCTTTCTAGCTACTTTGCTTTGTAGCCTTACCAAGGCATTCATTTTGAGCTATTTTAAATAGCATCTAGGAGTTCAAAGTTTGCTGAGCACAATAAGAAAAGTCACAATGGGTTTCTTAGGAAAGAAGGTGAAAAATGTTGTAGAAATCATGTATTTTAAATAGGTGCACATTGGAATTAGGGAAGAGTTACAAGAGAATGGAATAATGGGGAGAGAGATACAAGGTGTCTATTTTATAGACTCCAGTATGTTACCAGGATTCAACTTTACAACTTTTATTTAATCCATCAAGATCCAGTTTACAGGCGGTCCATGACCTCTTGTTAAAAGAAAGAAGAAAGAAGATAAATCTGAATGTGAAATACTTTCTTAATCCAGCTGTTTCATGTTGACATGACAAAAAAAAACACAAAAAAAACACCAGAAACATTATCAACATATGTAGGGAAAAACTTATGATTTTTCAATAGAATTTTTACATAGTCTTAATTTTTAAAAGGTTAATAAATTTGAGCCCATCCCACTTAATCCCACTTGTTTTAACAGTAGAATTCAAGACTATATCATCATACCCAAATATCAATATTTTAAGATATAGATGTATTTATGTTAGTAGTCTATGTTAGTAGTCTTTATATTAAACACATTTTTTTTCAAATGTGTTTAATATAAAAGAGTAATTTGACTGGTATTTTGGAAACACCATAGTGGAATGAATTACTTTCATCATAATTAGGAAGTAAGCAAGGACTAGCATTCTAATATCTCTCCAAGATCAATTATTCCTGACGATACAATGTCTTAATATGTCCCACTCAAGTTTCTGCTCCAGTGACTATGTTTTCTATTGTGTCTCTTAAATATGTTTAGTTGTTAAAATAGGAATTCATAGTTACAATCATCTTACAACATTATAAAACAGACTCCAACTAGTCTGCTACCAATTTTCTCCTATTCCAGAAATCAAGTATCACTCAGGGAAGAAGGCCATCTCTCGGCCTCTGTTGATGCTTCTGAAATACGGTTAGCTTTTTCTCCTAAACACATACCCACATACAGACACACAAATTCACATGCATTCAAAAGTTTTTGAGTACACTGACTTAACTGCAGTCCATATACTTCTATCTTAAACCTTAAGATTTGGGGACAATGAAAAGTTACACCCCCTCAAGAAAATCTGGGAGAAATTCTATCTGACAGTTGCCACTGTGTGAATATAATGTTAGTCTTGTAGGTGCAGATATCCTGGGAAAATTGTCAGATGCCTTTTCAGAGTCCAAGTGTGAAGAAACACAAATACTTTTGAATGCTTTAAAGGCATGGGGTTAAATGCTCCCCCAAGCAGTTTGCTATTTCCGTGTTAATTCAGTTTGTAGAAACATATAATTAGAATCTGTAATACCTGCATTTTTCTTTTCTTTATGAGAAAAACATGTGGTAATGCACAGAGCATTGGATACACTGGGAAGGAAACCCTTTGAGGGCTAGTTTTATATCTCCTGCTGAAAGGCCACAACTATATTTCCAACAGAAAACAAAGCAAAATAACACTTTATTCCTTTATTGGAAACTAGCACCTTTCCTTAAAACTAAAATAAGTGCTTTCATGTAGCATTAGTAATTTTCTTCTTTACAGGTGTTGAACAAAGTAGCCTGGGGAGTGTGCAATCTGGGCTGGGAATTAAATCCAGGTTGTTCGCTTAATAGTATAATACGTAACCATATAGGCACGGGTTGACATTAAAAGAATGACTTTAAGATTATAGAAGAAAAATGTTCTCTGATGAATAACCACAATCACTACCTGTAAGGAAAAATATGTTGTGCATAGTTCATATACATACGAGTTATATGCATGTATATTGTATGAAAACACAGTGATTCATGTGAATTTCTTTTTTCCCTTGAACAGCAAACAATTGACCATATAATACAAGAAGATAACATTAATTTACTTTTGCTGATTCTTGTACAGGACCACAGAAATATTTAACTGTCTTGTGATATTCATTTAATTTGGCTTCCCCAGTAGGAAAATTGTCTTTAAGATCAATTATCATATAACTAATGCTACTTCATAATGTGATCTATATTAGTCATTCTTTCCAAACAGAAAAAAAATCAAAACTTTTGAGAGAATAAGTATATTTACATTTCTTTAATGATATTAATACTCCTGTATTTTATACATCACAATAGAAGAAACTTGGAAACCATTATATAATTCCCTGATAAATTAAATTAGGACACAACTTTTATAGTTTCTATCTAAACTAATTTATTTTAAAAGTACTTGCTTCCACAAATCATAGGCCATCATAGCATAGTTTTTCTCACCTAACTTATTTGGTCCAAAAATGTCAGCAATTCAGAAAACACATTTGCCTTCTCCTTCTCATTTGGGAACAATTAAATCAGTCACAAATAAGTTAGATTTTTTTTCTTTTAATTCAAGAAGGATTTAAAAATAAGTGTTATATATACATGGATAAGTAAATGAGTTTCAGGGAAGCGAGCAATTTTCAGCTATGATTCTCTGGTAAATGCTAAGTTAAATGTCAATAATGTCAAAGCTACTATCTTCAAGCTTTGATATGAAAACATCTGGGCAGTTGTAACATGCCAAAGAAGTAACACAAAAGGGTGTGATGGGAAAGGTGACACTGGGATTTGTATAGTGTGACAGATCTTAGGGGGATGCAGAAGCAAAACAGAACACGGAAGTATCCTGAAACTGATTTTAAAGGCTACAGAGAGGAATTGCCAGAGGAGGGTGATGTGCTTGAAATGTTTGATACTTCTGAAATCGAGAGAAAACACTTTTCTAAGAAGTAAATGGTCAGAAATGTCATATGCCACCATGATATTAATCAGGACAAAAGTGAGAAAAAGCCACCAGACTCCTTTATGTTAAATGAAACAGCATAAACCTCCTGTTATAGGTACTGGGAAATTGCAGGCACACAATAAATGGTAGCTATTATTACTTTCAATAAGAAGGGGTGGGATTAAACTCAATATTAGAGTCTTAAAAGACCAGTTGGATAGGAAAGTGAGGAAGCAGCTGGATTATATACATTCTTGAAAGTTGAGAGCAAGGAATCAAACATGGATCATCACTCAGCATGTCTTTTAGTTGTTTTGATAGTTGGCTTATTTTTACTTTTCAAAATAACTGCCTCAGTCCTTTGCAAAAGTAAATTAAGACATGGATCACCTAGCACAGTGCCTGGCATGCAGGTGCAAAGGGGAAATAATATTTCTGTTTCCCATGTGCCATGCCCAGATTTATCAGCTTTGCATGATTTACCTCATTTCGTTATCACAAAACCCCCTGGGCTGAGTGCCACTCTACCAGAAATAGTATCTCATTCTGTCAATTTACATATCAGGAAACGAAGTTCCATAGCGGTAAACTCCGTTTTTCAAAACTACTCACCTAGGGGGTTTTGTCTGACTTCTCTCCACGATGCCACGTTACATGTTAAAAGTTCCTTGTGCCTACATATGTATAAAATATAAGGGGAAGAAATTCATGGAGAGTGCTGTGGCCGAGGTTCCAGAGTATGTTCATGGAAATGCTAGAAGTTTCTATGTAAAATAAACATTTGATAAATGCTTATTAAGCAGGTGACGGATACTTTTCACACATTTGCCTTTTCTGTATATCACAATTTTAATTAGAGTTGGACACGTGAAGTAACAATAGGATGAAGTAGATTATTATTTGATATTATGAGCAAAGCTGTAGCTTTGTACAGTTTTGAATTTCTGACTTGCTCTTTTGGTATGCCTTTAAAAACTTCTGGGGACTTCCCTGGCAGTCCAGTGGTTGAGACAGCGTTTCCAGTGCGGAGAGGGGGCTGGAGGGTGTGGGTTCTATCCCTGGTCAGGGAACTAGGATTCCACATGCTGGGCCAAAAAAACAAAAACAAAAACAAAAAATAAATTTAAAAAACCTTCTATTATCAGCTTGGAAACGTAAATCATTGAAGTTTTTTTTTTTGTTTTTTTTTGTGGTACGTGGGCCTCTCACTGTTGTGGCCTCTCCCGTTGCGGAGCACAGGCTTCGGACGCGCAGGCTCAGTGGCCATGGCTCACAGGCCTCGGCGCTCCGTGGCATGTGGGATCTTCCCGGACCGGGGCACGAACCCATGTCCCCTGCATCGGCAGGCGGACTCTCAACCACTGCGCCACCAGGGAAGCCCAATCATCGAGATTTTGAAAATCTGGAACAATAACCATTACATTTTTGTGTTTTCTTTGCAAGAGAATATATATGTCATTTTGCCATTTACAACTGTTTGGACACAGAACAAAAAAGAAAACATACACCTTTTGTTAACTTATATTTGACAATGATACACAGGCATCATCAAAAGTTAACACGTACTAAAGGCTTATTGACTACTGGTTATCCTGCTAAGAATTTATCCTTATTTCATACCTGGTGAAGTGAATACTATCTCAATAAGGAAATCAGGGATTAAAGTTTGGGTACTATATAATTCCTCTAAGGCAAGAAAGTAAAATAAAGAGTATAAAGATAGAAAGGAAAGAAAACTTTGATTATTATTCTCATGATTTCTTCTTACATGTCAAAGCTTCAACCAGGAATGCTTCCCAGCTGCATATATTTCAGCCTTTGGAAGTTTGCTTAATGAGAGTCAGTTGGCAGGTAAATTCCTTCCCTTTTGGTTTTCCTGAAAACAAATATTTTATTACACCTTGGTTCCTGAAAGATAGTAGTGCTAGATATGGGATTATAAATTATAATGCTTATTTTCTCTCAACATATTGAAGGTATTACAGTGCCTCTAACTTCCATGGTTGTTACCTGTCTACTCTCATTTTTTAGCAAAGGGTTTATCTTTCTTGTCATTTCTAAAATTTTCTTTTTGTCCCTGAGGTTCTATTACTCTTTTATTGTACTATAATTATGATTATAGTACTATTATATCATATATTTTATTGCTATACTGTATCTTGCCCAGATCTTTTTTTCATTTACCCTGGTAGTAATTTCTAGCTCTTCCAGGATAAAACATTAGATTTATTTAACTTATTCTGTAAATTTATATTCATAATTTCATAATTATATCTCAAAATTCATAACTTTAAAATTTTCTTGTCAAATACTGCCTTTTAACTCTTCTTCTATTCTGGACTTTCAATTAGACTTATATCAGCCTTCCCCAATTTATTTTCTATGTCTCATAACCACTATTTGATATTTTAACTCCTCTCTGTGGATTGCCTCATGAATATTTTCTTTAGTCTACCAGTTCTTGCTTCCACCTTGAGGCATTGAATTTTTTACTTTACTTCTTTCCATTTCTAAAACTTTGTTTAGATTCCTTTTCAAGTCTTCACAGACATTTTAAAGTCTCTTGATCTTCACTCAAATTTTCATGCTTCTATTTTCTGAAATATATGAAACATAAATATTTAAATTAATTTCTTATACAGCAAGTATACTTCTGCTAGTTTTCAACTCATGGTACATTTTGCCCCTATGAGTTTCTTGGGTTTTGTCTGTGTGTAAGAGTTTGAAATTGAGGTTAAGATTTACTAGTGTAGATTCTACACTTGTGTCAGTTGCCTGGGGGTCCCCCCTTCCGACTAAATTGTATAAAGTTGAGGAGCAAATCTGCATGAAGACCAAATTATAGTTATGAATTCTCAAAGCATATCATTTTCCCCTCACACAATACCAGTGACATAAGGAAGTTTATTTACTGTCCCTTCTCCTGTGAGTGTATTGCAGGTGTAATCCTTTGGGAACCCAGCTTTATAGAGCAATCTCCTATCATATACTCTACTTTAAGCATACCCAGGGCTTTATCTTGTGTCTTGCATACCCTGAACAGCCATCAAAATAGAAACCTAAAGTCCCCTGTGTTTGGTGCATGAATGTAGGGTAAAAACTGGCTTTTAAGCACACCTAATTCCTAGGCTTCCATTTTCACTGTTTTTAGCCTCTGTGGATTTTTAAATTCATTTTCACTACAGAAAGGCATTGAAAAAGATACCTGCTACATTTTATTTGTAAAATGTAAAATCAAATAAAAAGATACTTATTTCTTATTTATTTTTATTGGGAGGTCCATTTAGTTTTGTCTAATTGTTGCACTGAAAATCCTATTTTCAAAACTTCACTTACATATGCCTTTTCTTGTTATTATATGTTAACATTTTTTTGTATGTGTTAAATGTGTAGATTTTAGTTTTTAAAATTTTTATTTGTTGTTTCAGTCAGCTCTCAGCTATGACTCCTACTGATACTGGGCTCTTTGTTAGAACTGATACAAAACACAAATGAATGTTGATATAACATATTTATGAAATCAACCTCTAGAGAACTAAGTTCCTAGGAATTATACCTCAGGAATAACATCCCACTTTTACCTTAACTGTTCTTCAAAGATTAGCAAACAACATACAGATTGCTACATCCTGTTGATTTTATATGAAAATTTTTCTTACAATGACATTCTATAAATTCTCGATTTTCCAAATCACATGTAGCACATTGGGGTAAGGTTGACTTAATGATCTGTCAGCATCTATCAGTTAAAAATGCATTAAACTGCAAGTAGCAAAATACCTGACCAACAGTGACCACACAATATATCATATATTGTTTATTTAAAAGCTGTCTAGAGGTAGATTGTTTCATGAATGATTCAGTGATTAAAGAACTATAAAACTCACCTATTTTCTTTCTAATTTTTAGTATGCTGATTATTTGTCCTAATCATTCTTGTGTCTTGGCTAAAGATGGTTTCCATAGCTCTAAGAATCACATTAGTAAGGCACAAGCAAAGGGGAAGGAGAGATGCCAGCAATCTATTTTCTTTTACTTCTTTGCAGCAAATTATCTTTTGAACAAGACACCAGTCAAATTCTTCTTAGGTTGCTTTAGTCAGAACTAGGCCACATGACTATTTCTTGCTTCAAGAAGGCTATAAGAATGAGAATCTGCTGGGAATCCATTGGGGGAATGAAGTTGGGAATGGATTCAGGGAAGCAAACTGATGTATCTGCAATAGTTCCTCTGCTGGCTCTTCAACATCCATACTCATTTCACATGGAAGATGCTCACTTCCTCCACAAGGGAAGGGTCATCCACTTACCATTTATTACATATGGCTCCTTTCCTAAGATAAGCGGGTGACATGCATACTCTCTGGAAGGTTAGATGTGACTACTCATGATCCAGAGACTGAGTTAAAACAGAAGGTATTGCCTTTAACACGTACAATATACAAGAAGAAATGCTATAACTTAGTTTTTTCATTTTAAGTGTGAACAATTGGAAACACACAATAATTGCTATTGAGAGCATATATCTTACCCTGCTATTTAGTAATGGCAGGAAATCCTATCCCAGCAGTGAAGTAAGTTTCCTGATTAGCCAATCATTCTGTCCCCACTTCTGTTCCAAAATCTTTAGTTCTATCACCAGGAGAGAATCTTTCCTCATTATTGTCCTTCCCATCCATATCTGAATTGACTGCTCCTTCCGGAGGATCCACTGCTTTAGCATCTCTCTTTGATGCCACTTCGGAGGCCCAGGGATTCCCACAGATGTTTCCTAGCTAGATTTCCTATTTTATTGCTAGTGTATTTCCCTCAAATTTTAGTAGGTTCTAATTTATTTGCTTTTAAGGTGGCTCCATGGTGCATTGGAGAGCACATTGGTCTTCTAATTTACTTACTTTTAATCAATTCCATGCTCCTGTATCTATGGCCCAAATAGCTTAAACATAATATTTAAGCTAAGCTAGGTAGACATAACTTGCATTTGGGTCTTTGCTAGAGGGTGTGTCCCCTTGATGAAAGGTGCTGGGGAGAAATCTGAAGCACCTCCTATCATACCTCCTAATGAGACTGATGTTTCCATGCTGGCAGTTATACTAGTTTCAAGTTGGCATACAGAAGTTGGCTCTTCTAGTCGTGCCAAGCTGTGAATTATGAGGATGGACTCTCAGTCAGCCTGGATTGTAAGCCACAGGCAGAGAGTGTCTAGCCTCCAAGAGTAACTAAACACAGGCCAGCATTCTGAGTTTTAACTACTCATTCCCCAGCAGTTCAACCTCTGCTACTATGTTGTCTACATCCCAAAGTAGTTCAGGAAACAGTTTGAGGAAATGTTTCATCAAAGCTTAAGAACAATCTCTAAAAAGCAGGAATTGTTGATTTCTGGCTATCCTTCACCCTATTATCAAACAATACCACCTTTAGAGGCACTGGCATCAACCCAGTTCTCCTCCTCTGTTGAGGATATGTATTGGCACTCATTGGTGGCTTGGGAATCTTACAGATGATTTGATACCTCTGCATAAGAATGTCTCATTAAGTGTGACTTTAATTACTAAGTATGCTGAGTAAAGTAGCACTTTAGGGAGAAGATACAGAAAACAGGAGGAAAACTGCATAATGTTCTCACAAACTATATTTGTGACCAGAAAGACCATTTCTTATTACGTGTAGTAAAGGAGTAAATACTCTCAATATCGTTAAAATTGACCTATGAATTGGTTCTCAGCTGTTACAATCATAATAATTCTTGGACACCTCCAGCTTTTTTCAGTTAACTCTATATTTGAAGTATAGGTAAAAAAAATCTTGTACTGCCAGATGTGAGGGAGGATTCCTACCACGTTGGCATTGGGATTGAAAGGACCTGTACATGTCTCAATAGAACTTGAAGAGAACCAATGGCTGCACTTGCTTTATAAATACAAAGTGTCTCAGAAACACAATCATCTATATTATTGTTATTTTTATTTATTTTTTATTTTAGGCAGAGGACACTTGTGGCTGTTACTTTGGTTACAAAATAATCATGCCAAACTGAGTTTAATATGTCAACATATAGAACGAGATGGACAAAAGGGTTAGGAAATTACCTATATTCTTTTAATCTCAGCTTGCATAGGCAACGTTCAGTTCTATGAATTTTTGAGTGCCCTCGAATGTATTCTAAATATTTTGCAGGCTATAATTTCTCTCTCTCTCTCTTTTGTGTTATATGCCTACAATTATATCTGTTCTGTTTCATGCATAAACATTCCTTCATCCTCATTCTGTGTAAGTTTAGTCATAAGTTTCAGAAACTTACTGTCAGTATACAGTGGCAAAAAAATAGGTGGAATACATTTTCATTCAAGTACACAATTTTTCTGTACCGTGATGACTACTTTAATGTTTCTAAGTAGAATTCCTCAGCTAAATAATGGATATTATGTTATGCCTAGGAAGGGTATTCAGCAGGTATGTTTAGAATGTCTGTACAGTTTTATTAAATTTGGCGTATTAATGTTGCCAAGCCTTCGGAGATTTGCGAATTGTTTTCTTACCAGCCTGGGCTAGGCTACTCAGAAGCCAGGCGTGTACCATTGAGTTACACAATCACATACTTGAAAATCAAAAGGGGGAAATGAAACCATAAAAGCTGAGTAGACAGGAAAGCCAAATGCACTCTCAGGGCGCATCACTACCTACTTCAGACTCACAAAAGGGGCCTCCCTCCTACAAATAGTAGATAGGGAAAATCAGAGAGTGCATCCCATTGACAAGTGGGGAGAGATACAGGGAGGTTAGCTTCACTCTAGCAATTTTCTACCTAAGTGAAGCAATTCCATTATACCTAGAATGTCAAAGCCAAAACGAACTTTGATTCTATTTCATCTAATCAAGAAAACACCTACTAGTTTTTCTTCATTTGATTGGTACCTGACAGAAAGAAGCTTTCTTTGCAGACAACTTCACCACCAACATTTCTAACCCTCATGATGTGAGACATAGAAATGGGCCCTTGCTCTAGCTTCTTCCTCCTCATATCTCCTTTTCATAAATTGTTCCTTGTAATTTGTTCCTCTGTAATTATGAAAAGAAATTTTGACTTTGATAACCTAGATTACTACCTATTTTCCTAACAGTAAGTAAATATTCCAACTAAATTTCACACTTTTATTTTCCTAATCATATTAATGAAGCTTTGTTTCTACACAGCCCTTGGGGAAAGCTAAGCAATCAGGAAGTTTTCCTAGGATCATACAACAGAGCTTTAGGGAAAGTGTTTCTGAGACTGTTATCAGAAGCTAAAATGTCCTCAGATACAGCATCACTCTAATAACCTACTAGCTACTAGAAAACTTATTTATGTTTCTATCATTTGTGCTTTCATTCCTAGGTCTTAGTATAGTTTCAGACCCATAGAAATTATTTAATACATAAAAGAGTATTCAGTTTTCCTTTGTATTTCACATTGTTATATAAAGTTGTATGAAGAATTTACTAAGAATCCTGTTGATTGTTACAGTCTGGTCATCTGGAAATTTAGAGAGCTGTATAAAATTAAGATATTGAAAATTAAACAAAAAAATTTCTGGGATCCATTTAAGAATGGTTTTAAGTGTAATCAACAGTACTCTCAATCCCTGGCCCAAAAAATTGAAAGAAAATGTGCTTAAAAACAGTACAGATTCAAGAGGAGTTATCCTGTAATTCTTTCAGTCTGCAAAAAGCACACAACAATTTCCACCCCTTTTACAGAGAAGTAGAGAAGCAATAAAGTTATGGTTACTTAACTACCAACTTCCCTAAAAACATCTAAATCCAAGACAGCTTAAGAACCAGGTAAATGTTTTGGAAAAGATTTTTAAACTCAAGTTTCTTACGTGAGCTAAGAACTTACCTGTCAACTAACAGACTTTTCCAGAGACAGTGAAATTCATATGTTTTGAGATCAGAAAGAAGTCTGTTCCTTTTTTTTTCTTTTTTTTCTTTTCTGGTTTAGGGTAAAAGTATATTCTTCCACAAAATATCCTTTGTTTTTAAGGTCATATTTTAACATAGGAAATAACTTGAGTTCTATCTTCTATCTGTATTTACCAAGATTCCTGTAAATAGGTCACTTCCACTGCCAACAGGTGGTAAACTTATCTCACGTGTTTTTCATATAACAGCCTAGAATAGCAAGACCTGAAGAACGGCATCAAATGGTATCATTAAAACGATTGTAAACATGCCTGTTGTGGCAGATGCGAGCTTGCTTTCTGCGGATACACATTCAAATTGTTTGGTAAGATCAAACAAATGTAGAGTTTTAATATGTCAAACATGTCTACATTCTAACAGGTTCTTTTTTAAAGAGATCTGTTTCTTTAGAAGTCAGGACAGCTATAAAAGAGCCAGACTACAGATCAGATTCAAAGTCAAAACTCATTTTCTCTGATTAGGGCAGAATTCTCTGTATCTGTATCATTTAGCCAACAGTTTTCAAAGAAAAGAGATCAAACAGAATAATATTGCAGGTATTAAATTAAGATGGTGGTGGCATGTGTGTTTATTAATTAACACTAATTAGTGTTAGGTTTTGTCCAAGACAAAATTAAATATTTTTAGTCATTAAATCTAATCTGTCCTTCTCCTAACCTTTTCACCTCTTCATCACCATCCCTCTTCCTCTAATTTATTAATTTATTTAGAATAGTGTCACACCACATGTTTTATTTTCAGACCATTTAAAATTAATTCTGAGGAAGCCAGTTAAATTTGAAGTTCTCAAGTGCTGGCTTTATTTTTTTCCAGTAACAATAAAATTAGATTTCTCTGGCAAGTTAACTAATATGATGTTTTTTAATTTTAGCAGGAAATTGTGAATTAAATAGTTATATTATTTGTATGGAAAAATGCACATAGAGTGTGTTTCCCAGTTAAAGCTAATAACCATCAAATACTTCATAGATGTCTGGTATTTTTATATAAATTATCTCATTTAACCTCTCTGGACCTAAAATCACAGAGCTAATAAACCAGGATTATCTAAAAAAAGAAACTACCATCCTAACCATTAAAGTATACAGCCTGTTAAATTTTTCATTTGAGATAGTGTTAGTTACAGAAACTTCTTTTGTTAAATAGGTCAATATATTTATAGTCTTCTCTCTACAAAGATGTAGGAGGTTTCCTCTGTTGTGGCATAGAGTAATAGTCACCAAATATTCTATTGTCTTCCCTACGTTCCTATGTTCTATTACAATTATTTTGAACCACAAGACTATTTTTGGAGAATTAAGTGCAAGAAGAAGTGTTATGTGAATTATTTTTTAGGCTAAGATAGTGGATATCTCAGACACGATTCTTCATTTTCTCTCTTGCTCTGCTGTGTACCTAGAAGGCCTTGTGTTGTGAACCCAAAACATCAAAACAGCATGGGTTACTGCATTGCTGCAAGGCAAACAGTGTCCAAAGAATTGCTCAAATATGCATTGAATTCAGAATGAACCAGAAGTAAGCCTTTTGTTGTACTGAGCACTGAGATGTGGACATTGTTTCTGTCTATCTAATCTATCCTACCTAGCTTGTCTGTCTTAGCTAGTCTATCCTGGTTGTTGTAGAAGTTGGTAACAGAAGTGAGATGATATCTTTAAAACCCTAATATATTTGGCATTGACCTAGTGATCCAGGTGGATGAACAGAGAGAGAACTGATATTAGAGGTTTTTGAAAGATAGAGATTTATTTCATACAGTAGCAAAGCATCAGAATAATGCTTTGAGCAGCAGCAGTTCATGTGCCTAACAAAGTTGGGACTCTGGTTGGAAGCAGGATGTTAATAACATGTGTGATTTGCTATTAACTCTATTCAGCAAGGTATATTAAGTAATAAATGTGTTCAGAATAGAACTGGCTACTTTGTAAGCAGAGATGAAATGGGTAGAGAAAGTCTAATACAGTCTTTCAGTGTTGGTAAAACAATTGCTAATAAATGATAAGAGTGCAAAAGTCTTTACAGATAAATGTCTGGTAATATATTTCCAACTGATTAAGTTGCCTCAAAGCAAAGAACAGGTTAAGAAAGTGACAGTCAATAATTTGGTAAAATGATTCAGGTCAAGGATCAGATTAGGAGGGTGGCTTTGCCCAGAAATTCAAACAGCTTTTGTGTAACCCTGTTATATAGAGAGGATGAATAATGGAACGGAAGAGTAGAGGGGTATAAAATAGAAAAGAACTGGGTATATTCTGGGTACATGAAGAAGATTGGAATGAAGCTTACTGGATTTATTTAAAGCTCTCTGGTAAGGAACTATGAGTTTGGACAAAAACAAAACAAAACAAAAACAAGCAAACAAACAAAACCTAAAGGCTTTAAATGACTTGAAATTCCCAAACTTCTATGAGCAGAAAGCTGGCTCAGAAAACTCAGATTACAAGTAGAGGATATCCCCCCAAACCCATATCCAATGGGAACAAGGATAATGGGGAAAAAAAGCATCCTTAAAGATGAAGCCATGAGGTACAGAGAATAATGGACTTTCTGGAGGCTCCCAAAAGAATCTAGACCCAATGGAGGAACATTCCCCAGCAGCAGTTTAGGACTTCTCACAATGCCTGCTCATGGGGACCGAAATACCTATGTACCAGTGACTGAGGTATGTCTCAGTCTTCTCCTTTCTACCTAGTATCGGTTCTGTTTCTGTTCCACCATTATTAGTAGTATTGAGTGTTCATGTACGTGTATGTATGTATATGGAGAGGCTGCCTAAACTTGTCTTTTTAGTTTATATGTATCATTTAAAAGTACTGACATCAGAACCTGAAAAAGAGACTCAAATATCAGCCAGAGGTCTGAGTGATCCACAAGCAGAGACTGGATTGGACCTTTGAGTTGTCTCATTTGGAGAGTAGTTGACTGTATTTCTTTGTACATTAATGGGAACAAAGGCTATTGGGTGATGGAAACAGTCCTCAAATAATACTTCCCACATATTCCATTAGTCTTCTATATTCCCTTGCTCCAGAGGTTAAGTGTAGCCAAGAACTATGAAAACTGATATGGTCAATGAAAGGTGAATAGAAGTGACACATAAAACTTTCAGTCCAAGAGAGCTTGGCTCTTATTTGATTTTCCAATCTCTGTCTCCCTAGCTTGGCAACAACAAATACTTGTGTTGAGATAATGGTCACATGATTGAAGCAGCCTGGATCCCTGAGTTGCTGTATAGAGAATAGTGGTCTTGGGATGTGATGGGATCCACAGTGCATTTGTGGGAATGAGAAATGGACTTTTGCTGTGTTAGGCCTCTGAGGTTCTTTTTTTAACTTCTACATAACCTCACCTTTCTTGTCTAAATACTACTACTACAGCATTTAATGTAAATTTTGGAGAGACATACTGCTTTCTGGTTTCAGACTGAAGTAATGTTTAATTAACATTTTAAACAGACTTATGTTTGTTCATTTTCATTCTTACATATTCTAATAATGATGAAATCGATCTCTCTTCTCTTCTGAAGTCACAGTGTTGGGATTATTTTCTATGGTTAGGGTTCTGTAATACATAGGCCTAAAATAAAATTTAACACATAATAACAAATCAAAAATAGTGTGAAACCTGCAGATGATAATTATTTTAAATTTCTCAATGTCATAGAAAATTGATCTCTGCCCTAACATCTTAGCAAAAATAATTGGAACAAGGAACCAATGAGTTATTTAAAGGACTCATTAAGTTTCACATGACCCTATTTGTAATTGAGACAGTTGTGTCCTAGAAGTACCCTCCAAGAAATGATTAATGAGGTTTGCAAACATTCTAAATTGACTGACATGGAAGGGAGTGCTCCTGTTCTTTAGCCAAATCTCTGCGAGGTCCAGGCAAAAGGGAAGACTTATCTCAAGTAATTCATGATAGCGCCTCATATTAAGCATTTAAAAATGCAGTTATTTTTCCTAAAGTTTAAAGAGCTCAATAGACTAGGTCAGTAAGGCCATACATTTATCAAAATTTTTCTCTAAATTGATCAAAGGTAAAGCAGGTTTAGATATACAAATCTTTTGATCTCACTCATATTAGTAACACACTTTCCACAAACGCATTGAATTGCACAAAATAATTAATTTATTAGATTTTTCCCACTGTTTTGGTCAGTGAATGAGTTATAATTTTACCTGTACCACAGAAGTTTGAATGGCAATCTGATATGTTTGATCACAGTATATGGCTCATTTGAATAGATTATAATTAGACCCCTACTTGTATTAAACAGTAGAACCTAAGGACTGGAATAAAGTGCATCAGTGGTTAAATTCTCCCTTTCCCTAGTGTAAGTTGATATAGCTGTAAATTTGAAGTAAACTGTCAAAAGTGAATTTAAGAAAATGTTAATATAGCAGTGTATTGTTGCAAATGAACTAAGAATTTTTCTTTTTCCAAATTAACTGGACTTTGGAAGTTTCTTTCTGGCTAAGGATGAGTTAACAGTTGTTACATTTTATCTGTATAACCAATACCCCCTTTTTGAATTTTCCATCCAGTAAAGTATAAAAATTAGTTAATGTGTAGTGGGAATATTCAATTATATTTTATCCCATTTATTTAATATTCTCTAGCAGAGAAGCACATTGGCCTAATATACATCTATTGTTCATTTTTTCCAGTTTCTTAAATATGTATTATAAATATAACTTGAATTTTTCCAGTTCATTGTTCAAAGTAAGAGCTTTCCATGTAGAACAAGAATTTTTAAACTATTATTATTCATGTATTCTTATACTAAAACTTTAGAGAGAATTCTTTTTAAAAATATGTAATGACAAAAATGTTTAATAGATGTCCTATGAAATAATTCTGGCTCACTTTACATGCATTTCTTCAATTATAAGGAAAATGATTTCAGTTTTCCCTTATATTTCACTGTGATCAAGAATGCATCTTCTTAAAAGAGTTAACTTTTGTGATCTAGGATATTTGTGCACAATTAAACTAACTGTGACTAACTATAATACCAAACAATATCTAAAATGGTAAAATTATTACTCACTCATCCCTCTGAGAATTTTCTTTAGACTGTTTCCATTACACATACACACACACACACACACACACACACACACACACATCATAACCAGAATCTAAAGTCTGTAGTTTAATTAAAAATAGCATACGAATTTTGAAAACAGAAATGTCACCTTAAAATTTTTTGTAACTTTCTGAATCAAGCCAATGTTTCTTTAAATTGACATCATCTTGATTTCCTCAACTAATAAATAAATATCACACCTGGTCTCTTATCTGCATCTCCCCACTTCGTGTTTTTGTTTTTCTTTTAGCAGTATATCTAAATAATCTTCCTAAAATATCAGTTAATCCCTGAAACATCCTTATTCATATTGGGTTATCTCATCAAGACAAAATTCTCTGTCCAGTGTTTAAGACCCTGCATAGAATAACCTCAAAATATTCAATTAATTGTATTTCCTATTAAGAATCAGGTTTAACTTTTGCTTGTTATGGGTGTCTTCTTACTTCCTTCTATCAGAATTCTAGCTTGGCTAAGAAAAGAGGGGTCAAACTGGACAGTGTTGGTTTTGCAGATTACAGCATTTAGGACAATGAACCCAAATGTAGGTTAGTAAATGGAAGATCAAAGAGGGGAATTTTGTGAGACAGGTGTGACCAAAAGAATAGAAGAGGGTGGTAGGCAGAAATTGAATGCTGTTAGTAGTTTGTTGAACATTTAAGTCTCTGTGTATTTGAGGTCTAAATGAGTGCCAGAGGAAGATATCTGAATTAGACTGTTTTGCAAAAGATATCTATGCCTGTTCTTGAGGGAATCTTGATGACGGAGACAGCATGAGAGCAGTCCACCTCTTGTCCTGCCTGTAAACAGCTATCACCAGGGCTGTTGTATATTCTTATTTGCATGAAATAGGGGCTCCAGGATGAAATATTCTTATGATAATGGGCTTAAGTTCTTTAGGTGAACATCATGAGTAACCTGCAGCAAATTAGAAAAATGATTAAAGTTGAGGTCTTTTTTTTCCCTCTCCACCTTTACCGTGTTCCCAAACTCCATATTCAAATTAGGATCAGCCTCTGTTTATTGGATGGAGCTTAGTCTAATGTAAAGTTTAATAAACAACATATTAAAAGTTAGAAATCTTTAAGAAAGAAACAAAGGGAGATTATCCCATCCCATGCCGATGACGTGCTAGGAAAATAATGACTCCCAAAGAGGTCCACACCCTAATCTTTAGAACCTGTGAATATATTACCTCACTTGGTAAGAAGACTTTGCTGCTTTGATTAAATTTAGGGGGCTTTGTGATGGGGAGATCATCCTGAATCTAATCTAATCTAATCACATGAGTTCTTAAAAGCAGAGGACCTTTCCCAGCTGTGGTCAGAGAGAGATGGCTAGATGAGGATTCAGTTCCCCGTCGCTCATTCTAAAATGTAGGGGTCTTTTAGCAAGAGCCAGGGAGAGACCTTTAGAAGCTGGAAAAGTCAAGACAATTCTCCACTAGGGCACCCAGTAAGGAACTGAGCTTCGCGGTTAGTCCCAGTTGTCAAACTTCTGGCCTATAGAACTATAGAAGATAATAAATGTGTGTTGTTTTCAGCTACCAAATTTTATTAATTTTCCATGGTAAATCCATTACATTTTGCTCAATTTGTTCATGATCTCTATCAAAGCAGCCTCTTGCTTCCACTGCCTAGCCAAAGTTCAGACAAATTCAAAGTGTGGCCTCTGTTACTCCATTCACTCTAATTTCCACTCTTGAACCGTGGTACCTGTATCCCATATCATACAATAGAACCCTGAATTGCTATCTAAAGATATTTTCCATTTTGCTTCTGCTGCCAGACTAGACTATAAACATATCACAAGTATGATTTAACTTTATCTTTCTTTTGTGTCTTCCAGTTCATCTGGAACAGTGTATATTTTTATTGCTCAAAATCATTTACAGTAATAAAATTAATCATTTAAATCTTTTCAATCCAGGGATATATCCTTTTATTTTCATCTACTGTCCCAACTTTTATGATATTGTGTGATAAAGTATATACTTGAAATACGTGGCAGAAAATCAATCTCATTTCTTTGGGAATATATGCTGGATTCAATATTCTGAATTCAAGTAAAACCTGTGATGGAATTTCTCATAATGCCTTATAATTCATTGAAACAATTTTTCCAAAGTCTAATGTACCAAAATCAGTCTCATTTTGAAACCATAACTTTCATTTCCATTGTTAGCATTGGAACAGAATAGCCACAAATTAGTTGCCAAACAAATCTAATTTATGTTTTTAGCAATTGTGTGTGAATCATGCTGCCAGTGTTTTTGTCTTATTTGTTAGAAATTGTCCCTAATTGGCAAGTACTGTAGCAGTAAAATATGAAGAGAAAAGCCACCAATACTCTGAAGTTTGTTGGTTACAAAAATCGGATGGGTCTTCTTGTATTAATTTTGATGAGCATGGAGCTTAGTTTTTTGTTTTTTCCTGCTTCAGTCTTGTCGCCTCATTTTAGTTATGGAATAAACTGGTGATTTGCGAGATATTTTTCAAGACCAGACCATTCCCTCAAATAGAAGCTTTGTTCTTATAAATAGATACAATTATGTTCATATGTTTGGTAGATGAATCCAGTGGTGTGAGTGTTGAACAGAATCTCTCATGAGTAGCTTCCTCAGTTCTTTGGAATTTCACTCTTGTATAGAATCAGTAGAGACAATTCAATGTGAAAAATAATTTTTCATGATGACAATATTTTTCCCATAAACACACACTTCATCTTGTATGTATGTACTTAATTGTATTAGACAAGCTCAGGCGACATTAACCGTATAGCTATAAATTAATTCCATGAATTATAAACTAACTCCTAATTATTATAAACCTTAAGGTGTCTTCCAGTTTATTAAAACTTGATACAAATGCATGAAAATATGATCATGGGTGTTAATTTTTGTATTCCTAAGAACAAATGAATAAATGTACATTCATTTATAATCTTTCCAATTTTCTGTTTTTAAGTAAGTATACCGTAAATTATATAAAAATATTTTATATTTAAATTGATAGAATATGCATTCTTTAGTTTATTTGTAAAAAGAAGAAACTTAAGATTGTTTTGAATATCAAAAAATTAGATTGCGGATAACATGATATTATGGACAACTCTATTTACCCATAAATATTGGGAAATGAGATTTTATTTTTGCCTATGATGAAGTGTTGTATCATCTGCTCTTATCACTGTGTGGTAGTGAAATTGCCATCAATGGGACATTCCCAAGGAGAGGAACCCTGTTCTGGACCAATGGGGGAGGGCTTTGGGGTGCGTGGTCAGATGAGCCTGAGAGGATTTGTGTGAATTCCATTCCCTAAGAAATCACCACCTGTAACTGGAAACATGGCTATGTTCAGATAAATGCCTTTTGATCTGGAAGAGATTCACCACTAAGAATCCTAGAGGAGACCGCCATCCTAGAGGAGACCATTTGGTGAGTCATAGCTAGAGTTTAATTAGGGCCCTGTTTTGGATGGAAACCTCTTCCTACTGTCCCAAGATGTCTTCGCATGACAGAAAGTTCTGTCTCTGAGTTTGGGTAGCAGAGACCAGGGATGGATGAGAATATCTACCACTCTGGGCTGGAAGGTGGATTAAGTGAAGTAATGCCCCACAGCTCTCCATATAGCTCTGATAATGAGGAAATTTTCAATCAATGGAAGCTGTGGGGTTATTAGAAGGATGAGCAAGTTATCTTAAGTAAACAATAGAACTTGGTACTTGTCACACTTAATGTCCTCGATAGTGTTATTTTTCCCCAGAAACTGCCTCTTTTAAAGTACTATGCCAGGTTTCAAGCATTCGCATCTCTCCTCAAGATTGCAGACAAAACCATAGTACACATAATTCTGTCATATGTAGATACTATGACAGAATGGTTGGTCCAGTTGCATCCATCTCACCAACATAAGTAAAGCTCTCTGATTCCCTATACATCAGAAGACATATACTCTGAAAACAATGACTCCCACCAAATATATCTAGTATCACATGGCTAGATAAACACCTGTTACCAATCCATTAGGCCAATTATATTACTGGGTGCTTACCTTTACAGCTTTTACATATAATTCTAATACTCCTAAATATATTTTAAATTGTTTATTGTGATTTTTTCTGGTAATAACAAGTCAAGAAGATTATTTTAGCCTAATTATAAATAGAGACAAATATAAAAATGATAAAATATGCTAAATGCTTATACACCAGAGATAGTTTTAAACAGGTTTTTAATTGCCCTCTTAAACATTAAACATCATACAGGTGTACACACACAGACACACACATGCAGGCATAAATACTATGTCCCACAGTTGAAACCATATTAAATGCTGTTTAAAAATTTTTCTTTAACAATATGTTATGGGAAATGTACATGTTGTCAATGAATATATATAATAGGTATATATATATAAAATGTGTGTATATGTACATATATAATACACATATATTCATAAAATATATATGTATTACATATACACGTGTTTAATATATATGCATCTTTATGTGCATAGTGTTCATTTCTATAACTTACTTAAATATTCCTTTTTCGATAAACATGCACTTTCCATCTCCACTATTATCGATATTAGCAGTGCTGCAATGGACATCTTTATCTAAATGTCTTTGCATACCTATGTATTTTTATTCTTTGGATGAATTCTTTAGGATGGAATTTTTGGGCAAAGGTTAAACACATTCACATTTTTGGTACATATTGCCTTTCGCAAATCCATTACTGATTTTTTGTCACCACTGACAAGGTAGTGTCTTGAAGTTTATATGAATTTCATTCTCTATTCCCACTGTTTTTCTCCTTTGGGCTACTTCCCATGAGATGTTGCCTGAGATCCATTACTCTGCTGCTCTCACGCCAGGTCTTCTCGACCATGCCTTTTCAGTAACTCTTTCAGGTGGTCCCTTTCTTCAACACTGAGGACTCCCTTGCTGACCTTCTCCACCCCTTAAGCCAATCTCATCTCACGGCATATTTTCAACAACTACTTTTTAAAAGATATAATAGAAAATAAGGATAAATTTTACAATATTAATAAATGTAATTTAAACTTTCTTTTAAAATTATAATGCTCATTTTTATTTGCCAGATAGTAGGCTAAGTTCTGTATATGTATTATATAAATAATTAAATACCATTATTAATATTTACCTTTGCAATAGAAGACTGAAATTCAGAAAAATCTTAATGACTTTCCAAGGGCAAATAGCCAATGGGTAGCACACTTGGGCTTATATCCATGACTGTATGATTTCAATTCTACTCTCTCTTTTTCTTCTTAATTGAGGTAAGAGCACTTAACATGAGATTTATCCTCTTAACACAGTTTAAGCATATAATGCATTGTTGACCAAAGGTACAGTGTTATAAAGCAGATCTGTAGAGCTTATTCATCTTACTTAACAGAAACTTATGTCTGTTGATTAATAACTCTGTGTTTCGCTCTCCCCTCAGTTCCTGATAAGCACCATTCCAGTATTTGATTTTACGGTCAATTCTGTTCTTAACTACCATGATATACTGTCAGCATTTGGAGATTCAGAGACAAATTTAGGGCTTTGCCAGAACTTCAAAAGCATGATTCTGGAAATTAATTTTATTGATAAATTACTGTGTGATGAAAAAATATAAATTTAGATTAGGATAAGTCTAGGCTGATATTATTTTTTGAGCAAATGTCTGTTATTGGGTTCCATAATAAAGGGTTACTGCTCGTATTTTTTTTATAATGATTGCAGATATTCTCTAAGAGATATCTAGTTAAAATATATTCATATGATTATGATGAAGCAGAAACTTAGGCAAGCTTGTAAGTAACTAATTCTGTACTTATTTGACAGACTATTCAGTGTGTCCTGAATAACTGTTATGGCATAACAAGCACTGTAAATTCAGTGCCTTAAAACAACTGTCCATTCAGTCAGCTGGGGTTTATCTAATGTAAGTTCACACTAGTTTCTGCAGGTTGGCTCAGGTCACTGATCTAATCTGGGCTATGTTGGGGCAGCTTATCAGGACAGCTCTGTTCCACATATTTCTCATTATCCTTCTGGGACCAGTGATTTAGCCCAGGCGTGTCCTTCTTATAGCAATGGCAGAAGAACAAGAGAGTAAATGGAAGCACATATTTCCTAGGCTTAGAATTGGCACACTATTACCTTCACTCCATTCTATTGACCAAAGCAAGTCTCATGACCAAACTCATAGCCAACGGATGGAAATATTATCAGCCCTTTTTGTGGAGGAAAAAACTGCAAAGTCATGTGGAAAAAAGCATGAGGATAAGAAGGGAGGGAGAACTGGGGCCACTAATGTGACCTACCACCAAAACAATTGCATTTTATTTAAAACTGCATTGTAGTTTCAAACTAAATGATTAACTTATATTCTTAACCACTTGATCATGGGATACAATGAAACTTTCCGATTTCCTGAGGGAGAGAGGACGTGCTGCCGACTTCTTGGGTTTTGATCAGGTGTTTTCTTCTTATGAAATGATATTGCTCATGTTCTTTAAGAACCTCTTGTGCGTCTCTCTGGGTTCAGTTTTCAGCACTGAAACCTCTCAGTGAGTGACTCACTAAGCTAGTCGCCACTACTTCCACCGCCCACTCAACCTCATGCCGTAGCCTCCAGATCTGCGGCTGCTGTGTCATACAAGCATGAAAACTGTAGAATCCGGAATTCCTATTCAACCGGTGCCAAAAAATCAAGTCTGAAAGTTTGAGAAGAGCATTTGAGAGTAATCGTCTGTAAGAAAAATAGCTTGATTGCTGGGGAACCTGATCCTAAGGTGACTATTACTCACAGTGAGTTAAGAGGAAATTGGAGGAGGGAATCATAGCCCAGGAGAATAACCGAAGATAGAAAGCCGGAAATGTCTAAAGCAGCTGAAAGGGTGAACATATTTTGTCTAAAAAGATAAGACAGCTGAGAGAGAAAAGTCATGAGCCAAATTTACTTACAAAAATAGTGGAAATAATCTCTGAACATCCAGTTTGGGAAGAAGTGGGGAAGATAATAGAGCTCTGAGTGGCTAGTGATGAGAGAACAAAGAGGTTAGTGATGCCTGGGAGAGATCAGTAATGCTTCCAAGGTGTCGTACAAGAGCTCACTGGCAATAGGAGAGAAGTGTACTTTTTTTGCCTTTTTTTGTTTTTTAAACCAGCTCACTAAGAAAGTTCAGGTTTTGATAAAAGTTCAAATATGAAAGACTTTTGCTTGTTTGCTTGCTTGGCTTTTCAGAATATTTAAAAATACATCAATGAAACAATCTTTGAAGTAATAAAGGGAAGTATTCATCAAGAAGAGGCCCTTTGGGCTTCCCTGGTGGCGCAGTGGTTGGGAGTCCGCCTGCCGATGCAGGGGACACGAGTTCGTGCCCCGGTCCAGGAGGATTCCACATGCCACGGAGCGGCTGGGCCCATAAGCCATGGCCGCTGAGCCTGCACGTCTGGAGCCTGTGCTCCGCAACGGGAGAGGCCACAGCAGTGAGAGGCCCGCGTACCGCAAAAAAAAAAAAAAAAAAAAAAAAGAGGCCCTTTAGCAGGCCCTGTCTAAGAGTCCTGTGACTCTTTGTGTTTGACTCTAGGTGGAACGTAAAACAGTCTTCAGGAAATTTTTAATTTCTTTATATTCTTACAGCCAAAGTCTTCAAATGATCTAAAAGCAAAGCAGAAAGTCCAATTAAGTGTCTTCTCATTTTTCCAAATTCAAATATACATTTGAATTACATTAATTGTTTTTCAGTTTCTGTGAGTGATAGAGCTTGTCTTGATATAAGTAGTTAAATGTATTTAGTTAACATGTTTTAATATTTTATTTTCTTGCATTGTTTGACACTATGGTCTCAATAATGAAGACCTAAATAAATCATCTAGTTTCACATGAAAATTTAAATTTTTATGTTATAGGATTACTTTTGAAAAAATATCATAGTATTCTGCATCAGGGTAGAAAATAAAGATAATTACAAATCTGGATATTATTAATGTAACCTCAAATTCTACTTGTTCTAAATGTCTCATCTGTCTACCTCTCCCATATTATATACTATAGATAAAATCTCTGAGACACGTTACACATTGTCCAGTAGTAACCATTGGCATGCTGGTACAGATAGGTATATCTGATTCTATAACAAGTTTCTGAGGAAACAAGACAATAAAGGAGGAAGTGTTACTGGAAGGAGGTTCTGCCAATAATTACTTATGTGATCTGGTGTATGGTTCTCCATGAGAATGGCAAGAGGGGAATCCTATATATGTAGATATTTGTGTGTATGTATGTGTGTCTGTGTACATGTGTGCATGTACGTGTATGTGTGTACAACAGGCCCCATCATATGAAATCAATATATGCACATATATGTATATATGGTATATAGGTTGCACATATATGTTATCTATCCATCTGTCATCTCTGTGTGTGTGTGTGTATATATATATATATATATATATATATATATGTCTGTCTTCCTATCTGTCTATCTATCTATCCATCATCTATATCCATCTTCTATCTGGTTAGGTAGTACCATCCATAACTTTTGTTATCATGGAGAGCCCTGGGGCCCTGGGAAGCTCTACCTGTGGCTGGGGAGCATGCTCTATTAGTTTGTGGTTTATGTAATCATCTTTGTATGTCCCCTCATCTTTTGTTACTAAAAAAAATTCCACCTTACAGCTTCATCTCCATGAATCTCAGTTTCCTCCCCTATAAAATGAAAATAAAAATATATACTGTAAAAGTATTTTTGAGGTGCAAATAAAACAATGCATATTAAAAACCTTGAAAGGGCAAATGTTTACACTTACAAATTGAAATGGAGAATTGATAGAATGAAGTAAATGAGGGTTGATCCATGGCTAAAATAGTTAAACAGAGCAAACAAGATTTTTTGTATGTTTTTAATATTTTTAATTGTATTTAAAGCCTAGCTACTCTAAGATTTGCTGGAAATTATAATTCATCTATGGTTTCCATAATTATTCCATATTTTATTTAAGACGGTATCTGTTAAACTATATAAATATGGAGACAACTTATACCTTAATAATATAAGGTATTGGCATATGTATATGCACATTCCTGATTCCCTAATGAGGCTCTGGAGCTATGGAGCGTGAATACCACAGTGTGGAGATGAAGAGTATGAATTGTAGTTTGCATATGTTATCACATTTAATCCTCATATGTTTTTTGTTTGTTTGTTTGTTTTTTGTGGTACGCTGGCCTCCCACTGCTGCGGCCTCTCCCGTCACGGAGCACAGGCTCTGGACGCACAGGCCCAGCGGCCACGGCCCACGGGCCCAGATGCTCCGTGGCATGCGGGATCCTCCCAGACCGGGGCGCGAACCCGCGTCCCCTGCATCGGCAGGCGGACTCTCAACCACTGCGCCACCAGGGAAGCCCCCTCATATGTTTTTAAACACATCTTGCATCATTTCATGCTTATATTCAAAATCTGCAATGCCTTCCTTTGCCTGCAGAGTAAGTTACTAACTAGTTCCTTAAGTTTCCATTCCATGTTACTAAGACTCTGCCTACAACCTACCTTTCCGAGGGGTTATCTTCTACTTCTGTCAGTAAGATTCTCTGCTTCAATCAGATAAGCCTGTTCATTCCACCCACAATTCCACACACAGTGATATTCTCATCTTTATTTTCATAGCTTTCTTTCCCATCTGGGATGGCTACACACCTTGACCAAAGATTATGCATCCTACATCCTTTGAATAACAGGTCTAGCCTCTAACTGGTGACATTTCTGCATCATCCTAGCCCATGAGTATCCCGCTGTCATCTAAAAAAATAATATCTATATTACTAATTTTCATTAGTAGAAAATTAGTAATTTACTAATAATAAAATTTGATGTGTTTTCTATTAATAAAGATATAATTGACATATATTGAGTGTTATAAAAGGGGCTATTAGGTCTGTAAATTGCAAATTTTTATAAAGTATTTAATAATGTATTCTCTGATTTACATTGCTCTTCTTTTTCCACAGATGTATATATTCCCAACTTATGGAAAATGAAAAACAATTTTAGATGACTAGTAAAATACTATCTATTACTTGAGGGAAGGAAGTATTATAATTTCTTATAGCCACTAGTGTCCCATCATATCCTCTGAACAGCAGGAACTCAGGAAACAGCTATTTGCTTTTGAAATACTAATATTTGGTACTGACATATAACTGTATAGCTTTTCTATACAAATTAAATATTGCATTCCTCAATACTTCTTCTACCTCTCATTCTTCTGTCCAGAAGCCATCATCTCTCACCTCAACTGGATTCACTGCTTTCACTTTTGCCTCTATACTTTAGTCTCCCCACAGCAGCCAGAATTATCATTTTAAATGTCGATATGATAATTTCATTGTCCAGACATGCCAATGGAACACTTGCAGTTTAAAATAAATTCCAGGCTCATACTTACGACTTTCATGTTTTGTCTCAGACTGCCTCTGACCACTTCTCCTCCTGTTCTTTACACTTGAACAAGGCTGGCCTACTTGCTGCTCCTTGACCATGACAAAGAATGTTTCATTACAGATATGAGCCTTGTTCATGCTTCACTTCTCATCACACATCACCATATCCTTAGAGGAACCTTCCCTGACCAGCCTCAAAATATATAACCCCATCACTCAATATCCACTCACACCATTTTAACATTATGACACTTATTACTACCTAACGTTATATTTTATATTTACTTGGTCATTTGTTTATTATCTGTCACCACATAAAAGAATGACATATTTGTGAGTGCAGAGTCTTTGTTTTGTTTGCCATTTTATTCACAACACCTAGGTTACCATCAGGTATATAATATATGTTTAATTAATTTATTTTGAATAAATAAATATTTTCAAATACCTAGATTAGAAACATACACGTCCTTTCTAGTTTGCAGAATTAGGGTGTTTGATATGATATTTCTTAAAAAGATTGCCTGTTCTAAACATCCAAAAACAAGGCTTTTCTTTTATCCCAGGTCTGCAGCTTCTTTTAAATCTCATAAACACCCTGCATCTCAGTTTCTCTTCATGAAACTGTGTTAAATATTATTTGTCTTTGTTCTTGTCACTTGGTGTCATGAAACTGATTAACAAAGTACTTTAAGAACCAAAAATCATTTTCAACAGCACACTATAATTAATTCCTGCACATGACTAAATTCTTCTATTTGATTCCAAAGATGATAATGCATATTTGGTAAAAACCCCCTAGAAATAAGTCTATATAGATACAGGATATTAAAATACATTTTTTTTAAAAAAGTTTCCAGACATACTAAACTTGTAAAATGTCTGGCTCCAAGCTGGTTTGAGGTTTTGCTTGGGCTCCAAACATAGGTTTGTGTGTTTTATATGTTCATCTCTATAATTATTGATTTCCATTGGGATGCAATTTTGGCAAAGTGGGTTTATTGTTTTCAGTCAGAACAACAATAATATAATTCTAAATGAGATGAATTAACATTGTACTTAGTGATATCTTCAGTTTCAAGGATGGATGTATATTTGAAAGATAATCTAAACTAAAGATACATCATCAAGATAAAATCCAGTTACTGTGTAGACACAAACGTACACACAAATACAGAGAGAGACAGAGAGAAAGTATATATATATGATATAATAACCAAAGTAAGATCAATGTAAAGCAAAGTAAAAATAAACTTGAACAAAAATAAACACCTTACCTAAATGTTTAACATAATATTCTAAAAAGTATTCTAATTAACACATTTTTCAGTAGAAAATACTTTCTATTATTATCATTTGGCTATATATCTCTGAGATAAGATTGGATTCAGTGTTTTGAGAAATAAAACAAATCTTCAACTATAAAATCTCTGGATTTTCATTTTGTAACAAGGTTGTGAAAGTATGATGTGACTTTGAGACACTGCCCCAAACAGCAAAATGTAAAACTAATAAATCCAAACCAAAATTCTGACACAGTGATGTAATATTTAAGTGATCCACAAAATAACTGCCTAGGTTTGACGTACAAGTCACCTCTGTTGGGTTGCAAAAAATAAAAAGAAAGAAAGAAAAAGATTACATATAATGAGAAAGTACTGGGTCCTAGTCAGAAACTATATTTTGGTGAGCAGGATTCACTAAAAATACAATAAATGAATTTTCATTCTATTCTTGAAGTTGTAACAAAAAATAGACTTTTTGAGGTTTATACTATATTTTTAAAAAATATTATGCTGTACTATTTATAAGATTAAACACTTTATGTGTTTAATTTTTCACAGCACCTATAGCATTACGTCGTGATTCATTATTTACTCAAGTAAACCAGAATGTCCTTGGGAGCATTAACTCTGTCTCAGTCATGTTTTTATTTGTAGTACTTTCTATGGAGTACGTGTAAAATTACTACATATTTGTTGATACAAGGTCTAATATTTTATAAACCTAAGATTTCTTAGAGATCCTTTTAAATAAACAAGTTTGTAGATTTAGCTAAGGGAAATTATATCACTCCCAAAGAATTAAGTGCAATCTCTTTAGCTTAATCTTTATATTTCGTAGTTGGATTTCAACCTGTATTTCCAGCCGATGTCACTCTACCTGTATACACATAGGTCTACTCATTATTCCAGATGTATCCCTTGTCTTCTCATCTATATGTTTTTTTTTTCCCCACTCCATTTTTCCTGTCTGGGATGTTGTTTTACCTCCACAGGTTGTAACAAAAGCTTAGATTCTTGTTAAACCTTAATTCAAATTTAGTCTTTTTTCTCTGAAGTAACTACAATAGCTGCAGATAGCTAGACTAGATTGCCATCTTTGGGGTAATCTATAGCAAATCTGCCCTTTGAAAATCCAGAGAAATTTTTAGCAAAGCTGTTGTTTAGCAGTTATATTATAAAAAGGATGTGTTTTATTTATGCATATACCTTAGTGCTTTAAATTTATTTTTGAATTCTTAAAGACATAAACACATTATGTAGATTATTTTGGAGAGTTTATAGGCTTAGTTTAGGAACACGTCTTTTTTTTTTTTTTTTTTTGCGGTACGTGGGCCTCTCACTGTTGTGGCCTCTCCCGTTGCGGAGCACACGCTCTGGACGCGCAGGCCCAGCGGCCGTGGCTCACGGGCCCAGCCGCTCCGCGGCATGTGGGATCTTCCCAGACCGGGGCACGAACCCGTGTGCCCTGCATCGGCAGGCAGACTCTCAACCACTGCGCCACCAGGGAAGCCCAGGAACACTTCTTTTTAAGGGCAATTGATGTAACTTAGAATAAACTAAGTAGAATTTATTAGTCTGTTTCTTTAGATGGAAAATTAAGTAACTAGACTAAATTATGGAGACATCCCCATAACTGGTAATTCCATACATAGCCTATACATTTGTTTATTAGTAGAAAAAGTATTTTACTCACACTCCACCCCGTTTCTAGAGGGGTTTTGCTGTCGATCACTTTGTATATCCTTCGTAGATGTGTTTGAACAGGGAGAAATAGAGAAGAGCAGGATTAGTAGATTCACAGAGTATTTCATAGAGTTATTGTCAAGACCTAGGACAAGTTACTTAAATTCTCAGGATTTCAATTTGCACAAAAACCAAACTTGGAATAAGATGAGCCCACCTTATAAGTTTCGTTTTGTTTTGTGTTGTCTTTTGAAGATTAAATGAACTATATGTAAATTATTTAGAACGTTGGCCCATTTAACAAACTCTTAGTAAGTTTCTGCCATCATTAAATGAAACCACAGTGAGAAATCCTACATGACCAAGAAAATAAAAATTTGAATCATCTTTTTTAAACCGTTAGTTTTAAAATAACAATTACCTGCCAGTATGCCTGTCATCTTACAATAGCTAGAAAATGACATGTGGATTTTCATTGAACACAAAAGCCCTTTCAGTTGTTGTTTATGACGAACCAAGTGTATCTCTTGAGGGAGCCTGAAGTCATTCTGCCTTGGAGTGCTCATCTATTAAGACAGAAACAGATGTGTGTTCTATATTCTTGCTTGATTGATTGGGCATGAAGCATTGTTGTAACCTACAGAGTCCTACAAGGCAAAGTGAGATTTGGACAGCAAAGACACATTTTCTACTATGGTGGTTTGCTCAGAAAAGTAATTGATTATAGCAGATTAATAAAAATGAGTAATTCACTGTATTAGTAAATGAATATTGAGCATGTCCTCATAATTTACATGTTAATAACACATTTTTGTACCCCTTTTACCACTGGTAATTGTTTACTGCCTATGTTTCTCCACTAGACTGTCAGATTTATAAGAGGATAATAGAGTTTTGCTTTATTCAAAACTAAATATGGGCCTACTTCAGGTCTGTGGCACCTACTAGTTTCTTAATAAATATGTGATGAAGCAAATTTTCACTGTTGTGGCATTACAATGTACTCCTCTGCCTAATTGATAAAATTAGATCATAGGGTACAGTGAAATCAATAATTAAAGAAAAAAAGGTCTTTGACTTCTCCATCTGGACATGGGGGCATAGAGATATTATAAACCAAGGAGAAGGATATCTCTCTTCTGTTTTCCCAAACTCATCATTAAAAAATAGTCATTTTGATTTTTTTGGACAAAGATTTATCTGTCTATGGTAGTTTCAATGTCAGCTTTCAAAAATAATGGAAAGCCTTTATTTTATTTTTCCTGGTAAATATAATGCTCAAATAATTTAGTTGAACAGTAGTGTCCCTAATTCTGTTAAATTTTCTAACCATGTTATAATTATTCAAGTCTAATTCTAATATAATTTTATCTCATTCAAGGTAAAGTATTTCAAATATAAGCTAAATTCATGTTTCTGATCACAGGTGTACTATTCACAATCTCTTAGAATTACTTATTAAACTCTTAGAGAAATATCATCTTATAATATGTATATGGGTCTCAGTATCCTAGAGTAGTATCTGGTTCTGGTTATAAAAATAAATATGTTAAATATATAATTCATTTAGTAATGTCTTAAGAGTAATTCTGAAGTTGTTTCCAAAGGTAAGAACATAGCAAAATGTGAAAATGGTGAGTAATAAGGGGTAACTAGAAGTCACCACAGTAAAAGTGTTGTTACCAACATAAATGAACATATCAATGGAACAAATGACAATAATAGAGTATGAGGTGTAATTGAATTTAGTTTGGGAAGGAAGAGTCTTTCGAAAAGTGAGAGACAGGTTAGGGAATAATTTTTGGAGTCTAAGAGATAAGGGTTTGAAATCCAGATTCACCCCATATGAGCTGTGGGCCTTGGAGCAAGTTATTTAAACTCTTGTCTCTTTTTCAAGAGACAAGAATAGGCATAGCTGTAATAAGTGCAGAGAGCAGAAACTGCTCTCATACTTGGACTATTCTGAACCATAAAGGCACCAAAAGAGTAATCATTCTCTACTTCCAAACTCTAAATATGTGGGCATTCCCTTCCAAGCATGACTATTTCAGTAGGCTGTGTAAGACAATGTTCTCTCCAGCATGCAGGCTAAAGGGAATTCAGGTATAATTCCTCCTTGTCATGTCATTTATTTTCCTGTGGCACAAACCCCACTCAAACATCCCTCGATTCTCCCTGCAGGGTTGAACTGACTCTTTCACCTCCATCTCTACTCCTAATTATTATTATTATATAATTGTCGTATGTTTTTATTCGCTTTGTAGTGTCATAACCAGAAGGTAATGGTAAGGTGGAATCCTATTGCTGACTTAGTACACAGCTCAGCTTTGATCAAGGATTCTAACTCTCCTTGGTTAAAGGCATTCTGTGTTTGTAACTGCCCTCATTCTTGTGGTTAAAAGAATGCAAACAATTCTACTGTTCCACCTCTTTTTTCTTCCCCCTTGTTCTGTTGTTTTTTTCTTTCCTCTCCCTTTTCAAGGTCTCTTTGTGTCCTCAGGGCCTGCCTGACCTGAACGGTCTATTCAGAATTTATTAACTTCTTTTCGTTGCAAAAATTACTCTTGCTTCTTTCTTTTTTCCTTCTTCAATAATGAATTTTGCTTCTGATCCATAATTGCTACTCAAAAACAAAAACAAAAACAAAAACAAAAAAAAAACCACACCAAAAAACCCCCAGAAACCAACAGCACAGTAATGTTAATAGAATATTGGATTTTGCTCTTTAGAAAGATATACTTACATTCTTGTGTCACACAAGAAAATACATCTCAGGTTATAAAATACTTTGTTTCTTATTCCACACAACAGTATACTTCTATTGTGGTTAAAATAATTAAATATAAAAAATTCAAATAATTAAAACATTAGAAAAATAAATAAATAGCTTAAATCCAAAAAAGGCCATGAATTTCTAAGCTTAAATGACAAAGAATTTGTAAGGAAAGAAGTAGGTACTTGACAACAGAAAATTAAGTTTTCATTAGAAACATAAATATATTTTTTTTCAATATTTCCTTTTTGTTTAACCAATAGTCATGTGCAAACTTAAAATTAAGACAAAGAGTTTTTAGGGAACATGAAAAAGGGTTATGTTACCATATAAAGCTATTGGTTTCAGGATCTCTTTATATTTTTTTAATTATTGAAGACCCTAAAAGGTTTTGTTTATATCTGTAAATATGTACTGTAATAGAAATTAAAGCAAGGACATTAAAAATATGTATTTATTACTTTATTTAAAACCGTAAGAAAATAATCATATATTAACACAAATACATATTTGAATGGAAATGAATCTCCAAAACCAATTAGAATGTAGCATTGTTTTATATTTTTGTACATTTCCTTAATATCTGGCTTAATAGATGGGTTCTCACATCTGCATCTGTATTCAATTTGTGGTGACAGCCCCATCTGTAGCCTCTGGAAAACTGCACTGTATGCTTACCAGAAAATGAGAGCAAAAGAGGCAGATTAGATCTTCATATTATTCTGAAAGTAGTTTTGACTTTGCAAAGCCCCTGAAAACTTACTGAGGGAACTTAGGGTTCTCTACCTCACATTCTGAGAACCATTGTCCTAAATCAATCATATCCATACCAGGAGTTGGGATTCATAACAATGTCACAAAAGCAGTTTGGTTGCTCCATAATTAAGCAGGACTAGAAGAGGTGTGAAAGGAAGTCACAAAATTTTCTAAACCATAAGGTTTATTATTATGTAGCCACTCAAATTAGGTTAATCACATTGATTAAATGGAAACATGTTTATGTTATAAAACTGAATGCAAAAAGATTGTAAAATTGTATGTTTAATGAGGCCAATTAAAAAATCTACATCTATTCACATTTTAGAAATGACTGGAAGTTAGATCTAAATAAAGCTGTTAAAACTTTCTTTTAAAGAACTGGGAAAAAACTGGAAGAAAATTTCCCATCAATGCTGCCTTTGGGACATGGACATGTATTTCCAAATGTCCAATAGTGAAAAGTGAGAATCCAGTCCCATCTGGGCTATCATGGAATTTTAGGCCACTGAACTGTTTTCTCTCAGGATTCCTATTTCTCTCACTTAGTGAATCAATTCTTTGTTTGTTAGAATTAGAACCAAAGTAGTCATTTCCCAAATAATTCATTTCCTTTATCTTTGACGGATGGAATTTTCAATAAGGTGTGTCAGGAACTTGTCAGATGATGTGACTTTGCTGAAAGAGAGTTTCAGCAAATATCTATAGACTGACTCTCCCATTGCTACTTTGTTTGGCTTCTGAGGCAGCTTGGTGATCTGTGTCAAGACATGTCATCCATTTCCTTCCTCCAGCTGTTGCTCCATGGTACCCTCTCACGCCGCTGTTTGATTTGTAGCTTTCCCGTTTTTGTCCTCATCCATTTGATCTGCAGCATGTTTCCCTATCTAGATGAATGAATGAGTGTCTCTTTCCTGCAGGTACAGTGTGGGTCTCTGTATGCTCAGCCTCTGGAATAGCCCACAGTTCAGTCCTGGGTTTTCAAAGAGTGCTCCTACAACACTTGGTGGGTTACCATTGCAGGGTCTGCAGACAGATTGATTGCTTCTGAGAAAACACACAGGAAGCAAATTTGTGCACATATAATATATAAAGTTTGAATACAGGAATTTGATTTTTCACAGAACTTTCATGATAGTCTTAATTGTTACATTTTTAAAATGTGTTCAGTTATTACTGAATTGATTAGTTTGTCTCAGCTAACATTCATTTATGGGATAGTTTCTTTTAATTAACCCATTTTCATGTATTGAACAATTACTTCATGTTTGTTGCTTGAATTATGTTTTCATCTTTATTGTGTCACGTTGTGATGTGCACCCTTAATGTTAAAAAAAAAAGGTAGATAACTATATCAAAGTTAGTTGATGGAATTGTAAAATTACCAGGGAAAATACTACAGTTCTGTGTAAGTATGTAAATACTAATAGTTAACAGAATTCTATTAAAAAATATAGAAAGGGATTCCATACGTGTTGGGCCATGTGAAACTTCAAGGGTGTGAATTTTCATAAAACACCATAACTGAAAGGTGACATTAGAAAGCTTGATAAGGATGATCTCACAATGATATATTTGCCCTTGGTCACCATCATATTCATTGTTAAACAGCTCTGTCAAATAGTTCCTGGATCTTTCTGATATTTTCAGAACAAGTGCTCAAATAGGCTTTCTAATGTTGTGGATGGACCTATAAAAGCCTGGAATAATGGTAATAAAATTAACTTTTTAAAGTATTTATTATGTGGTTAGAATTGAGAATTCTGTGCTTTAATTCTCTCATCATCATTTTGAGGTAAGTACTATTTTTATTGCCATATTATGAATATGGTAACTGAGTCTTGGAGAGATTAAATCACTTATTTGAAGTCATCCAGTTATTCAGTGGTGAAGGAAGGATATTTATCTCAGAGAGTGTCTTCAGATGTCCAATTCTTAACCAGTAAATAAACCACCCCAAACTACATGAGCATCATTAAAAAACAAACAAAAAAATAGACAAACTATTTTCAAGAAGTTATAAAACTATCATAGGAATGGAAGAAGGGAGAGCCTAGAGCCACGTTCACCTTCCAATTCACTTGTAGGAATGAAGGAATGAAAGATGCAGCATCTTCTCCCAAGTTCTTCAGTTAACCTCCTAGCCCTAACCCTAAAGGTGCTTCTCTGACTCCCAAGATGATTTCATTTGTATCCACATGATTGAGCAATAGGAAGTTTTCTGAGGATTCTCCTTGCTGTACAGTGTACTTTTCCAGATGGCTTAGCTTCCTGTTCTATGTCATGAGACTCATCATTATCATGGCATCATTAGTAATCAAAAGTTTTTTCTTCACTCTCCAATTCTATGTTAGTGTGATGTCCACTTATTTTTTGCCTTTGAATATAGACAATTGCTTCATATTAAAAAGATATAATTCCCATGCTTAGTAAAAATAAATGTATTTATTTGCATATATGCATAGATCCATTGCTCTAGTGGTAGAATCTCCTCTATTTTGTGATACCTCTACATTTTTATTTTTGTTTTGTTATTTTCATTTGTTCCTATCTACCATTTAGGAATATTATAACCACTGGTTTCAATTATGTATAATTTCTGCAATTCAATATAAATATTCTTTCTTTCAAATTATAAATGTTTCTCAAGTTCATTTAGCTATACTCCTTCAAAACAAGCTCTCTCAGCAAGAACATGCTCCACATTTAGTCATCTCTCCTTTGGATCATAATATCCAGTAGAACTCTGAGCCACTATGGTTCTACTTGGTGACTACTTAAGATATTCTGAAAAACAGTTTACTTTTTCCCCAAGATCTAGTCATTACTTGCTCCAAGAGCTCCTGCTTACTTTTTAACTTTTATTTTTTTTTCTAGTTTCTGATATCCACCAGGAACCGATTAACAGTAATTAACACCAGCCTTTGAAAGTCAATTAGTTATAAACCACCCAAAAATGAGAGCATAATATCTTTAAGAATTATACAAAATTAATTAAACCCACCTTCTATGGAAAAAAAAAAAAAATCTTGGTTCCTGCCAAATCTAGTAAGTTTTCTGTAGGAGATTTGAGATCTTGCATTTTCTTTCTGCCTTTGTGGCTTGGCCACCCTGCCAAGAAAGGAAATTACATTGATTTTCTCTTTGTAAAACTACCCCATACTCTCTGAGATGATTAAATAAATTTCTTCCTAATTAACTTCCTGGTTAATTTCTTATATTGCTTGTGAAAAAATTTCCTGTTTCCTAAAGTTACATGTCTTTTCTATTATCTTTGTATCTGGCTAATAGTATACTCACTGAAATAGTATCACAAAAATCTTTTTTGCCCTTCTTGACATTGTTATGTATAGTTATAACTCTTGTGTTGTTTGCCCTCCCTTTCATCCTTCTTTTCTTCCTTCATTTGATAGACTGCACATTTGTTGACCGTGTGTCCTCATGTCTCAGAATTTATTGTCAATTACATTTGATGTGGGAAAGAATGAAGATGACCCAGTTCTAATTTTGTTTTGAAAGATTTAATTTCATTCCATTACTACTGAGTAGATGACAGCCAATCTAGAATACCCTGTTTTGCCTCATTCCTATATTGTTTCCCTTCTGACTTGTCACAGTTTTATAGCAAAAGTTAAGTATACCTATACAGGTTAATATGGCCTGTTGAAAACATCTCTCACAATAAAATCTGTAATAAGCATATGAAGTTATAAAACGTTTTCAAGCATTCAAGCGAAAGATGAAATACAGGAAAACAAATATTAAACTTTCAGTTTCTGATAATAAAATTTTTAAAAAGATATTTATAGCTCTACATTTTAAAAATTCAAGGTAGGTTGTAGTCTTGGTAACAGAATTTTTAAGGAGTTATTTAAACTTGTAGATTTGTTTTAAAGGGCTGTAGATAAGAATAGCTGGCCCCAAAGTGTGTTTATTCCCCTTTGAAGTTTAGATAATTTAAGAATTCTATGCACATTAGCAAAACCTGCATAATAAACTATATGTTCTAGAATTCATTCTGACCTGCTCCAAGTAAATTTGGGCAAGTGAAAAATATGCGAGTACTTTTGTAATTATAATGTCTTTCAATGTAATACCTCCCAAATCTAGCAGAGCAAGGATTCTGAAGTTCTGAGTCTATTTAGGAATTAATTTGTCAACATGAAATAGAGAAAAAGGTGTCATAATTTACTTGTGTGATTCTTAGGTAGACTTAATCAGAATTAAGCTGCTTTGTGAAATCCATACCTGGAATTTCAGAATCAATCATTTTTCCAACATCATAAAAAACTTAAATACCATTGTGCAGACTTATCAGAACTAAATATTTAATCATATTAAAACCGTGTTTCATAATAAAGTAATTCTATTATTTGTATTTACTTAAATTGAGGACATTTCAAAAATCAAAATACATAAAGAAGTTAGACTAAGTGACCCAAATGACATCCTTTTATAGTTAGACTTTCTTGCAGGTGCAAAACTTACTTTATATATATTAAAAAAAAAAAAAAAATTGCAAACTTTCCAAACTGCGTATTTTTCTCATTAAAAAGCATGTTGTAAAGGTTTTGATTTCATAGTGATTTAGTTTTACTTTATGGAATTCAATTTACATTCATTTAATAGACTTCTACTAAATCACTGGTTATAATTTAAAAACACATTTCTGAAACTCTTATGTTTAAAGATGTATTTAAGATTAACCTATAAATTCCAGGCCATTTTCTTATAATATGGACTAGGCTGAGAATAGAGTGCTGTTTATACTCTTGGAATTAAACTCAAGTGAATAAGTTAATTTAAATTTTGAATTTGATTATAAGTACATATTAGAAGTAAAGTTAATTAGCATTGAGGTACAATAAGTAAATGGCTATCTTACCTCTAAATTATCTTTTTAAAAGGACAAATTAAACTCATTATATTGCATACACTGTAACATCAACATGATCCGAATCCTTATATACTTGTAAAACACTAAAATAATTTTCAAAAGAAGAATATATTTTTAATATTCATAGATATATCATTTATTGTGCACAGTAGGTAAATAAGGTCTGTAAAACACAATTCATGAATCAGAAATGTGGCAAAAATTTGTATGGCACTGCCATTTCTTATTAAAACCATTTCTGAAGACTTTTTCCAAGCTATTTTCTTTTCATTCTAGGATATTTCCATTTATTTCCAGTTATACCATTATGAAGAGCCACGGGCACTTCAGACAGACCAGGTTCTTCATTAACATTTTATTGATCAGGGAATATACATTAAGAAATTACATTCTCAAGTGTTTACAAACTTGTCTTTTATTCCTGCTCTTTTGCCTTAAAGCACGTTAACTTGGGATCATATATTTTTTAGCTTTCTTCAATTTACTCCTTAGTTTTGATTGTCTAGATTCAGCAGAAAGAAATTTTTCCAAGTGGAAATAATATGATGTGAACCCTTGATTAGATAAAAAAAAAAAAATACAAAGAAAGAAGAGTGTAATAAGAGATTACTGATGAGAGTAATTTAAAAGTTAGCTGTTGACTTAGTAAATTCAAGCTTTTTAGAAACATTTATGTAGGTTCAGATTATCCATTTATTACAGAATAAACATATGTAAGTGTGGTGTATTTCTGTACTTGAATATAATGTAACTTTTAGTTTATTGAATGAATGAAATCATTATATCCTATAAAACGGCTGAGAAATTGAGCAGAAGCAGCTTTGCTTTCGTTATACTGAACTTGTGAAACACTAGAGACTTGGTTTCTGGTCAAAACAGTTGTTTCTGCCTTCATATTGTGGACATTCTAATTTAGGGAATTCCATTCTGTATACTTAATTTCCTTGAGAATCTTAACTGGAAATGATCTGCGTTATCCTCAGTCAGCCATGAAGGTCTGGTGTGCAGATGCTATATTTCATTCTCATGAAGTTACGGTGGTGGATAAATTGATTTCGTGACTTGGTGGGAAGACTAAAATTTGCTATGATACAAAGAATAATAAGGGCATATTTTCACATCATTTTTGGAGGAACGACCTGAATTTAGTAATTCTAAGTTATTTTTATCTTCTCCATTTCCCTACCAAATTCTAACTATACATCTATTTGTTTCTCATGATGGTGCATACGATACATGTGGACTCAGAAAATACATTTATAAAGAATCACATCTTAAAGGACTAGCACCAAAGTCTTCTGTTTTAGAGAAGCATTTTTTAAAAAGTGATATAATTGAAAGAATAGTTTCCCCCACCCCACCCCAAAGGCAGAAACATTCCAACAGTACTGTTTTGTCTCTATGTTTGGCAGGATAAAACCTATTGTGCCTGTGATTTAATGTTCATTTGCTGTTGCAAATGAATATGTTGTTTTAGAAAAATCTCTTAAAAGAAACTCTATCCAAAATGCTGGCATCTTAATGGGGGATATAGGGAAAGGAATATAAATGGGAGGGAAGTGGAAATTGAATGGGTAGAATAATGGTATAGATGCATACCTTCTTACAGTTAATAGTAAAATCTTTTTTTGTGTGTGGTACGCGGGCCCCTCACTGCTGTGGCCTCTCCCGTTGCGGAGCACAGGCTCCGGACGCGCAGGCTCAGCGGCCATGGCTCACGGACCCAGCCGCTCCGTGGCATGTAGGATCTTCCCAGACCAGGGCACGAACCCACGTCCCCTGCATCGGCAGGCAGACTCTCAACCACTGCGCCACCAGGGAAGCCCATAAAATCTATTTTTAAATGCTTTATTTCTCTTGTATAAAAAAGGAAATGAGAAATGGTTTGTTAATTAAAAGAGTAAGTTCAGAGCCATCTTACCGCTTAAGGAACTAGCATCAGTTGCGATGAACACAAATCTCTGGTCTAAGTTTTCTTACCTGTGTAGATCAAGTAAATATTACACAATGACTTCATATGGAGAGAAATACATTGCTAATGCTGTTTAGTATATCCCTTTATGTCCAAGAACTCTGTGGATTTGTTATCGCATCATTATACGTTTTGCTTTAAATTTTAAGTGTTTATAATATCATTTTGATGAAATTTTATTTTCATCTAGAACATGGTGACAATTTTATTTCTCTATTTTTTCAGAGCATTAAGCTTATAGTATATGAGTTGAGAGTAAGCATTACTGTGTCGAGATAACATATGTTCTTAATAGGTAACTGACACATAAAAGAAGAAAAATGTGATTTAATGAAGCAATTTCAGTATTTGTAACAACATATGGTTTGAAAAGAGGATAAAATCAATAAGCAATATGGACCTAAAAGTTCACAGGCAAAAAACTACTTCTTAGGTTAGATTCCATGTTTTATGACATTTTAGTGTTGTGATCATTGAGGCTTTACTTACTCTCTCTGAAAAATATACTACAGAAAAAAAGAAACATTTCAAAATTTTATTTCAATTCTATAAATAGCATAGCATGTCAGTTTCTACTCTAATATGACAAAGAAAATGAAACACTTTTCCTCCATATTTCATATTAATTCACTCATCTATGTTGAACTATGCTTTACCCATCTGTATCTTTATATCAACTATATATGTTATGTAGGATCACAAAAATATATTAGGTATCTGGACGATATACAAAGAAATAATTTATCTCATAGAGAAGAGTTTCTTGTGATGAAACTTGTTATTTCTGGATTACTTTTCTTTTTCTGTTTCAGGATATTCTGAGAACTGGTACAATTGATGAACAAATTTTCCAAACACCTCTATTTAATTAAAAAAAGAAAAGAGGATATATGTTTATGTATTTGTATGTGCATGTATGTAGGTAAATAATATGCTATATAGTATATAGTTGTTACAGTTTAATTTGATGCTTGTCTTTACCAATCCAAACTTTCTTACCCATTAACTTCCCGTAAGTGAAATATCAGTCTCCCCTTATTTGATTTCAATACTTATTTGAGGATATAATGAAACTAAAAGAAGGATATGGCAGTATGACTCTGATCTGCTTACTTTCTGATAGTTTCAGATGTGTTCCAGGATGCAGTAGCATATTGTTACAGAAATGTATCCTCCTTTTCTTCTCACACTATAGCCGTGTTACATAACCATGTCCCTGAAACATTCCACAATCCATCCTCAGTCTTGGCCCTTAGTATGCTATCAACGTGACCAAGCAGCTTCTTGCCTTATTAGAGGAAGTGGTCTACTATAAAATCTAGTTGAATTTTTGAAGTTCTCTTTCTATATTCTGAAATGGAGAGGCAAAGGCTATCATGCTAGGCTTAAAGATCAGAAAACTCAATTCCTAATGTAATATATATTTGGAAAAATGAATTGTGAATTTGGGGAGCTATCTTTCAGAGGCTTATTCAAGATATGATATTACTAGAGGAGAGTAAGCAAGGTCTAAGTCCATGTGTAAATGAGGATATGGGCATTATGTATGAGAAAGATGGGAAGGCATTTTGAAGGCCAGCTAAATCATTAACAATGTTGACATTGACTTTATATAAGTACTGTGAATAAATATTTACCCTATACAAGCTCCTAATGCCTCACTATCCAAAAAATGTTTTCTAATGTGTTACTTTAAGGTATATGTGTGTGTGTATGTGTGTGTGTGTGTGTGTGTGTGTGTGCTTGTACACATGCTTTCATATAACTTTGTATTTGTAGTACTAATTTTCTGTCTGGTTTCCAAGAGGGATCACAAAATATACACAACTCATCTTCACTCTGTTCAATCAGTAAAAATTCTTCAGGAGCGCCAAGTGTCATGACAGATCAAGTTGACTACATTTCAAAGGTTACTTGAAATTTTTTGTAAACAATGATTGAGAGATAAAAATAGTTGGGAAATACAAGTGATGAAAATAAAATAACAAACATGGTAATTAAGGATTTATGTATTTTTGGCATGATTGTGCTCAGAAACATTCTTTGGTTACCAAGCAGCCTTATTGGTGATGCTTTTAAGAATTCTAAATTTAGATTTTAATTTGGTATATAACACACTGTATTTTTAAATAAGATAAATGAAAAATAAAAGTGAAAATATCCATTGTTACTAGTAAACATGTCTTCAATATGGGGGAAATGCAGAACACAAGGAACACAGTAGCAATGTCTGTGTAAGTGTAATTTGGGCCACTGGTTTAAGACTTTCACCCCATGCATGTCCAATCACAAAGAAAGTATTATTCTGGTTTTAAAAAAGTGAAGTTACTAAACACATAAAACTGTGTTCTGTTAAAAATTAAATGTATTGATTGTTTTCAGTGAAAATTTACTGCTTTATGTATGATTAAGTGGTAATATTGCCTCACTCCCCATCTCTTGCAAAGCACTTGATCAGGCTCTATAATGCATCAGTGATGAGAAGCTGTGGACAAGTATGTTAGAGCACAGTGATGATGGAGATGATGTGATATGAACGAGGACTAGGGGAATGAAAAAAGGAAGTATAGAGTGATAAGAGAGATATTTTAGCAATCAATGCAACAGAGATTGGCATAGATTAACTGAAAGATCATGGAAATATATTTGATGAGGAACATAAAGAAGAAAGAGGTGTCAAGGTTAAATTCTAAGTGTCTGGCTTTTGTGACAGAACAGATGTAACACTGAAATAGGGAACACTAGTAGTTAGGTCAGTTTGGGGTTACTTAGGGCAGCAAGAATGTTATTTCCAGTTAGGGGATATTGATATTCCCTGGAGATGTGAAGAAGGGAGAAAGAGACATAAATCTGGAGCTCAGAGGACCAGCCTGGCCTAGGGATCACATTGTTAAAAAATATTTACATAGTTACTCATTGAAGTCATAGATGAATATGAGAATATCTAGAGATTATAGTGGAAAAAGAAAGGAGAACCTGGAACAAATTCTACGCGAAATTATCAATAAAGTCTAATGCTGTTAAGATATCAGATAAGATCATGTTTGAAAATATACTGTTGGGTTTATTAACATGGAGGCCATGGGTAAACAAAGGACATATGGTTCTGGTGGGTCCAAATTGAAGTGGAGGGAAGCCTATTCCCTCATACTTACAATTTCCCTCCAGCCACAATATCTGTCCAGATGTTGCACATTCTGCAGCCAATATCTTCCTCCCCTCTTCATCTTCCTAGGTTTGCTTGTTCAGGAAAACCTTTTCTGACCTTACTGCCTACTTCAAATCTTTATATTATATGGTTTTCAGAGATATTTATCATTCTTCCATTGACTTGAATTTTTTAAAAACTAATATTAGTCTCCTTTCCTAGAATTTAATCTTCATGAGAGTAGGACCATACTATTTTTACAGTTCATTTGTATCCCAAGCACCTCGTCCATTTTGGGACATTGTAGGGGTTTAAAAAATATTTGTTGAGAAAAAGAGAAGATATGGGAAGGAAAGATGAAGGTGCTGAAGGAAGGGAAAAGGAAAGAGAGTTAAACCTATAAAGTTTTATTCACTAAGGGAGTAAATGAAGAACAAGAAGCCAGGGGAAATTAATAGACTTTCAGAAAAATATTAAGTAGATTATATGACTCCAATATGGAAAAAAAAAAAAAAACTCAGAATGTAAGTACAAACCACATGGATAAGTGAACCACTCAATTACACAACTTGATAAATTAAATAACTTGATAAACACAAACTCATATGTAACCACCACTGAGATAAAAATATGGGATTCTTTCATGTCAGTTTCCAGAAAATAGTCCCTCAAGTAAAACTAACATTCTGACTTTTTTCACTATACATTAGTTTTTCCTCTAATTGAAATTTATATAAATGGGAACATATAGTATTTACTTTTGGAGTCTGGCTTTTACTCAACATTATAACTATTAGATTCATTTTGATGTTTTGATCACTTTTCTGTAGAAAGTAGTCAACTAAAATCTCAAAATACACCTTCAGAGATTTTAAATTATTATTTTTAGAGGTATAATTTCCTTAGTCAAAGAAGAAAACAGAAATCTAAGATAATTTTCAGTGAATTTACATTTTGTTATCTATGTGGAAAAACTAATTTTTATGTCAAATATGTATTCAGAAATATTTAGTATTTTCTCTCATAAATAACAGCCCCACAAAAACAATCATCTTAATTAAAAATCCTGTAAATTTTATCCATTCTTTTATAATACTAGTGTTAGTTAAGACTTCAGCAAAGCCACATTAATTTTTTATGATAAAATTTACTTTTCATCAGTATTTTTTGTTGACTTTTTAAAAATAGATTTTAGTTTTTTAGAGCTGTTTTAGGTCCACAGCAAAATTAAGTGAAATGTGAAAAATTCCTATATTTGTCCTGCTTCTCACATGTTGAGACTCCTCTGCTGTCAACATCCACATTAATTTTAAAATCAGCTTCATTGGATTATAATGTATATATAAGAAAATTTACCAATTTTAAGTATAAATTTGATGAGTTTTCACAAATGTATACAATCATCTAGCCACCACTATAATTGTGATATGAACATTGCCATCACCCTCAGAGTTCCCTTATGCCCCTTGGCAGTCAATTCCCTTATTTCACCTCTGGCCACTTAAAATCACTTATCTGCTTTATGAATCTAAAGTTTTACATTTTCTTGGATTTCATAAAAGTGTCATCATAAAGAATATATCCTATTGTGGCTGGTTTCCTCTACTTATGAATTCTTTTAAGAGTCATTCTTGTTGCATGTAGTCTGCTCCATTTGATTCTTAAGTAGTGTTTCATTGTATGGGTATACTATAATTTATCTAGTCGCTAGTTGATGGAAATTTGTTTTGTTTTTTAGTTTTAATATTATAATGTTAATATTATTAATAATAAAGCTGTAAGTTTTGAATGCACATCTTTTTGTAGTTACATGTTTTCAATTCTTTGGGGTAAATACGTAGCACTTAGACTGCTGGATTGTATGGTAAGCTTAAATTTATAAGAAACTGCCGATCTGATCTGTTTGCTAAAGTGGCTATACAATGTTGCATTCTCACAAATAACACATGCAAATTCCACATCCTTATCCATACTTGGTGCTATCAGTATTTTTAGTGATAGCCAAAACATAGTGTGTAGAGGAAGCCCATTGTGTTGATATTTTGCTTTTCCCTAATGACGCTAAGCCTCTTTTCTTGTGTTTATTTGCTATTTGCATTTATTCTTTGGTAAAATGTCTATGCATATATTGTGAACATTGTTTAAATAGAATTGTCTTAATATTATTGAGTTGCAGAAATTCTTTATATATTCAGGATGCAAGTTCTTTTTCAGATATATGTTGTGAACATACTTTCTCCCAGTGTTTAGTTTAGTTTAGCCTTTTAATTTTGAAGAAGTCTAAGGATATTAACTGATGCTTTATGTCCTACTAGGTCTTTCTATGATGGAGAGCGGAAGCATGACCTATGATCCTTTAGCTCCAGATTATTTTTCTGCCTAATCTTTATAAAGTGGTTCTGTCTCCTTCCTAGAATAGTCTACTCTCACACATGAAATCAGTAGTTCCCCAAAGATTGAAGAGATCCCTCTGCTGATATACAAAGGTCTCTCTTATCCTCTGTGGAGAATTCTCTCCAGGACTCAGGTCAGCAAAGTCTAACTGCCTTGGTTTTTCAGAACTTGGTTCTCTGTATCCTCAACTCAATAAGAATTTTGTCTTATACTTGAGTCTTCTAAACCTCTCTGCCCTGAAGTCAGGATACTGCTTCCAAGAAACAAGCTGATGCAATTGTAGGGCTTGTTTTGTTAATTCCCCTTCTCTGAGGGACCCCAGTCCTGCACCACCTTTTGTTCAGTGTCTTCACACCATTGTTCTATGTACTTTATAGTTGTTTAAGGCAGAAGGGTCGATCTGGTCCCTGTTATTACACATTGGCCAGAAATCTTAGTCTTTACCTTCCATAATATTGGAAGTATTGTAAAAAATCCATAATGAGTAGATTGACAAACATTTCCATTTGAGCAAATTTTAATGTCAGGAATATCCATATTCAAATAGATTCTAATGAATTCTTTGCAAAAGTGTTAAAATCATAAAGTAAGGTTGTTTCCTTAAATAATTTCTATGTTTAGACTTCTAATTTTCTATTTGTATCTTGAGTGACGCCTCCTTTCCTGATTCATATTGTTTACTTTTTTGACATCTCCACTTGGTTGTCCCATAAGCACATCAGCTACCTCTCAATGCCAGATTATCCTCAATAGACAAGTGTTTCCTTAGAGAATCAGTATTTGGCAGAGGATGAGGTAGGATTCAATAATCACTCTAGAAGATTTAGTTTGAGTAAGACTGAATTAAATTACTTTTAAGCATCCTAGTTGCCTAGCTCAGTTATAGGCAATTTAATGTAGTCATAGGCAATTTAATCAATCCACCTTCATTAATTTTCCATATGTTCTGCCATAGAAATCTTTCTAAAAATTACCTTGGATCATATAATCCCTCTCCTTACAGACCTTCCAGTGTTTTCCATTGCCTGGAGGACAAAGCTGAAATTTAAACATGGTATCCAACATTCTTCACAAATGTGACTCAGGTTTATAATTCCAGCTTCATCTCTCTCTACCTCTCCCTCCTCAAGAATAGTATAATCTGGTGGTTAAATTTGTGGGCTCCAGAGTTCAGATGTTTTAATTCCTTAGCTATACATTCCTGCAAAATTTACCAAAATGCCCTAATCCTAAATTTAGAGTACTCACATAACTGAATTTAGATAGTATCAGTAGTGCCTATTTCACATGTTTGTGAGAATTAAATGAGAGTATACCTTTTCAAAACATATAACATGGTATCTGGCACTTGGGAAGTACTAAGTATATGTTATTCTTATTATTCCTTCTCAATTAGAAGAATTGTATTAGTAACTAATTATTTATAACCATTTTTAACCAACCTCACTAGACTGTGTGTTCATTCAAGAGATTTGGAAAATTTATAATTAAGTCCGTTGACAAATATTGTGTATATACATATATATGCCTAAAAGCCTCCTTTTCCTTGCATTTAAAGATCTCTTATTTTCCCTGAAATATTTATTTAGTTGAAAAATAGAATTTGAAGGCCTGTATTCTTTCTACATTATAAAAAATTTTCTTAATTTTCCATTTATTTATTCAAGAGACAGTGTTCTTGTGCTTACGGCATTCACAGTGTAGATGTTAAATAAGTTATCACAAAAATGCATTTACAAACGTAGGCACGAATTCCAAAGAGAGGTAAAAAAGTTTCTAGAGCAGCAAAGAACAAATGAATCTGATTTAAGGGTTTAGGTAAGTCTTCTTTAGGTGGTGAATCATAGATGACATTTAAAGAAGGAGTAGAAGTCCATTTGTTTGGGGGTGGGAAAGTAGGAAATGCATTGTGGACAAAGATTCTAAGGTGTAAGGGAGCATAATCTTCCAAAATGGCAATAGAAATTATTCATTAAAAGAGTGGTCACTAGAGTTATACTGCTACTTTCCAGTCCTTGAAGGGGAGAGGAGGTATATAGATGGCATGTCCAGAATTATAAATTTTAAAAATCATTTTAGTGTTGTCAAGCATTGAGCAGACAACATTGAAGAGCACCTAGAGTTAATGGGAGAAAAAGGAGGCTATTTCAGTCATCCAGGTTTGAGGTGATGAAGGCTTGCATGGATGTTATCAGTGGATGGAGAAACTTAGAGCAGGACCCGTTGATGGAATGAATGTGAAGTGAGAAAAAGTAAATAATGACTCCTAGGGTTCAAGCACCTAGATTCACGAACTGGTGTGAGAATTATAAGCATGTAGGCAACTCGTTCATGCTTTACACTTTTTAATTCAAAAGAAATATCTTGAATGATTTGGAATTTATTTATTTCCATTTTTATTACATTTTCTTTTATTTATTTTTAACATCTTTATTGGAGTATACTTGCTTTACAATGTTGTGTTAGTTTCTGCTTTATAACAAAGTGAATAAGTTATACATATACATATGTTCCCATATCTCTTCCCTCTTGCGTCTCCCTCCCTCCCACCCTCCCTATCCCACCCCTCCAGGCGGTCACAAAGCACCGAGCTGATCTCCCTGTGCTATTCGGCTGCTTCCCACTAGCTATCTGTCTTACGTTTGGTAGTGTATATATGTCCATGCCTCTCTCTCGCTTTGTCACAGCTTACACTTCCCCCTCCCCATATCCTCAAGTCCATTCTCTAGTAGGGCTGTGTCTTTATTCCTGTCTTACCCCTAGGTTCTTCATGAAATTTTTTTTCGTAAATTCCATATATGTGTTAGCATACGGTATTTGTCTTTCTCTTTCTGACTTACTTCACTCTGTATGACAGACTCTAGGTCCATCCACCTCATTACAAATAGCTCAACTTCGTTTCTTTTTATGGCCAAGTAATATTCCATTTTATATATGTGCCACATCTTCTTTATCCATTCATCTGATGATGGACACTTAGGTTGCTTCCATGTCCTGGCTATTGTAAATAGAGCTGCAGTGAACATTTTGGTACATGACTCTTTTTGAATTATGGTTTTCTCAGGGTATACGCCCATTAGTGGGATTGCTGGGTCGTATGGTAGTTCTATTTTTAGTTCTTTAAGGAACCTCCATACTGTTCTCCATAGTGGCTGTATCAATTTACATTCCTACCAGCAGTGCAAGAGGGTTCCCTTTTCTCCACACCCTCTCCAGCATTTATTGTTTCTAGATTTTTTTTGATGATGGCCATTTTGACTGGTGTGAGATGATATCTCATTGTAGTTTTGATTTGCATTTCTCTAATGATTAATGAAGTTGAGCATTCTTTCATGTGTTTGGTGGCAGTCTGTGTATCTTCTTTGGAGAAATGTCTATTTAGGTCTTCTGCCCATTTTTGGATTGGGTTGTTTGTTTTTTTGTTATTGAGCTTCATGAGCTGCTTATAAACTTTGGAGATTAATCCTTTGTCAGTTGCTTCATTTGCAAATATTTTCTCCCATTCTGAGGGTTGTCTCTTGGTCTTTTTTTTATTTTATTTTTATTTTTTTTTATTATTATTTTTTTTGTCTCTTGGTCTTGTTTACGGTTTCCTTTGCTGTGCAAAAGCTTTGAAGTTTCATTAGGTCCCATTTGTTTATTTTTGTTTTTATTTCCATTTCTCTAGGAGGTGGGTCAGAAAGGATCTTGCTGTGATTTATGTCATAGAGTGTTCTGCCTATGTTTTCCTCTAAGGGTTTGATAGTTTCTGGCCTTACACTTAGGTCTTTAATCCATTTTAAGCTTATTTTTGTGCATGGTGTTAGGGAGTGATCTAATCTCATACTTTTACATGTACCTGTCCAGTTTTCCCAGCACCATTTATTGAAGAGGCTGTCCTTTCTCCATTGTACATTCCTGCCTCCTTTATCAAAGATAGGGTGACCATATGTGCATGGGTTTATCTCTGGGCTTTCTATCCTGTTCCATTGATCTATATTTCTGTTTTTGTGCCAGTACCATACTGTCTTGATTACTGTATACTGTAGTATAGTCTGAAGTCAGGGAGCCTGATTCCTCCAGCTCTGTTTTTCATTCTCAAGATTACTTTGGCTACTCGGGGTCTTTTGTGTTTCCATACAAATTGTGAATTTTTTGTTCTAGTTCTGTGAAAAATGCCAGTGGTAGTTTGATAGGGATTGCATTGAATCTGTAGATTGCTTTGGGTAGTAGAGTCATTTTCACAATGTTGATTCTTCCAATCCAAGAACATGGTATATCTCTCCATCTATTTGTATCATCTTTAATTTCTTTCAGCAGTGTCTTATAATTTTCTGCATACAGGTCTTTTGTCTCCCTAGGTAGGTTTATTCCTAGATATTTTATTCTTTTTGTTGCAATGGTAAATGTCAGTGTTTTCTTGATTTCACTTTCAGATTTTTCATCATTAGTGTATAGGAATGCCAGAGATTTCTGTGCATTAATTTTGTATCCTGCTACTTTACCAAATTCATTGACTAGCTCTAGTAGTTTTCTGGTAGCATCTTTAGGATTCTCTATGTATAGGATCATGTCATGTGCAAACAGTGATAGCTTTACTTCTTCTTTTCCAATTTGGATTCCTTTTATTTCCTTTTCTTCTCTGCTTGCTGTGGCTAAAACTTCCAAAACTGTGTTGAATAGTAGTGGTGAGAGTGGGCAACCTTGTCTTGTTCCTGATCTTAGTGGAAATGCTTTCAGTTTTTCACCATTGAGGACGATGTTGGCTGTGGGTTTGTCATATATGGCCTTTATTATGTTGAGGAAAGTTCCCTCTATGCCTACTTTCTGCAGGGTTTTTATCATAAATGGGTGTTGAATTTTGTCAAAAGCTGTCTCTGCATCTATTGAGATGATCATATGGTTTTTCTCCTTCAGTTTGTTAATATGGTTTATCACATTGATTGTTTTGCGTATATTGAGGAATCCTTGCATTCCTGGAATAAACCCCACTTGATCATGGTGTATGATCCTTTTAATGTGCTGTTGGATTCTGTTTGCTAGTATTTTGTTGAGGATTTTTGTATTTATTTTCATCAGTGATATTAGCCTGTAGTTTTCTTTCTTTGTGACATCCTTGTTTGGTTTTGGTATCAAGGTGATGGTGGCCTTGTAGAATGAGTTTGGGAGTGTTCCTCCCTCTGCTATATTATGGAAGAGCTTGAGAAGGGTAGGTGTTAGCTCTTCTCTAAATGTTTGATAGAATTCGCCTGTGAAGCTATCTGGTCCTGGGCTTTTGTTTGTTGGAAGATTTTTAATCACAGTTTAAATTTCAGTGCTTGTGATTGGTCTGTTCATATTTTCTATTTCTTCCTGATTCAGTCTTGCCACATTGTGCATTTCTAAGAATTTGTCCATTTCTTCCAGGTTGTCCATTTTATTGGCATAGAGTTGTTTGTAGTAATCTCTCATGATCCTTTGTATTTCTGCAGTGTCAGTTCTTACTGTTCCTTTTTCATTTCTAATTCTATTGATTTGAGTCTTCTCCCTTTTTTTCTTGATGAGTCTTGCTAATGGTTTATCTATTTTGTTTATCTTCTCAAAGAACCAGCTTTTAGTTTTATTGATCTTTGCTATTGTTTCCTTCATTTCTTTTTCATTTATTTCTGATCTGATTTTTCTGATTTCTTTCCTTCTGCTAACTTTGGGGGGTTTTTGTTCTTATTTCTCTAATTGCTTTAGGTGCAAGGTTAGGTTATTTATTCGCGATGTTTCCTGTTTCTTAAGGTAGGATTGTATTGCTATAAACTTCCCTCTTAGAATTGCTTTTGCTGCATCCCATAGGTTTTGGGTCGTCGTGTCTCCATTGTCATTTCTTTCTAGGTATTTTTTGATTTCCTCTTTGATTTCTTCAGTGATCACTTCGTTATTAAGTAGTATATTGTTTAGCCTCCATGTGTTTGTATTTTTTACAGATCTTTTCCAGTAATTGGTATCTAGTCTCATAGTGTTGTGGTCGGAAAAGATACTTGAAACAATTTCAATCTTCTTAAATTTACCAGGGCTTGACTTGTGACCCAAGATATGATCTATCCTGGAGAATGTTCCATGAGCACTTGAGAAAAATGTGTATTCTGTTGTTTTCAGTTGGAATATCCTATAAATATCAATTAAGTCCATCTCGTTTAATGTATCATTTAAAGCTTGTGTTTCCTTATTTATTTTTATTTTGGATGACCTGTCAATTGGTGAAAGTGGGGTGTTAAACTCTCCTACTATGAATGTGTTACTGTCGATTTCCCCATTTATGGCTGTTAGTATTTGCCTTATGTATTGAGGTACTCCTATGTTGGGTGCATAAATATTTACAATTGTTATATCTTCTTCTTGGATCGATCCCTTGATCATTATGTAGTGGCCTTCTTTGTCTCTTCTAATAGCCTTTATTTTAAAGTCTATTTTGTCTGATACGAGAATTGCTACTCCAGCTTTCTTTTCATTTCCATTTGTATGAAATATCTTTTTCCATCCCCTTACTTTCAGTCTGTATGTGTCTCTAGGTCTGAAGTGGGTCTCTTGTAGACAGCAGATATGGGTCTTGTTTTTGTATCCATTCATCCAATCTGTATCTTTTGGTGGGACCATTTATTCCATTTACATTTAAGGTAATTATCGATATGTATGTTCCTATTCCCATTTTCTTAATTGTTTTGGGTTTGTTAATGTAGGTCTATTCCTTCTCTTGTGTTTCTTGCCTAGAGAAGTTCCTTTAGCAGTTTTTGTAAAGCTGGTTTGGTGGTGCTGAACTCTCTCAGCTTTTGCTTGTCTGTAAAGGTTTTAATTTCTCCATCAAATCTGAATGAGATTCTTGTTGGGTAGAGTAATCTTAGTTGCAGGTTTTTCTCCTTCATCACTTTAAATATGTCCTGCCACTCCCTTCTGGCTTGCAGAGTTTCTGCTGAAAGATCAGCTGTTAACCTTATGGGGATTCCCTTGTGTGTTATTGGTTGTTTTTCCCTTGCTGCTTTTAATATGTCTTCTTTGTATTTAATTTTTGACAGTTTGATTAATATGTGTCTTGGCATATTTCTCCTTGGATTTACCCTGTATGGGACTCTCTGTGCTTCCTGGACTTGATTAACTATTTCCTTTCCCATATAAGGGAAGTTTTCAACTATAATCTCTTCAAATATTTTCTCAGTCCCTTTCTTTTTCTCTTCTTCTTCTGGAACCCCTATAATTCGAATGTTCGTGCATTTAATGCTGTCCCAGATGTCTCTGAGACTGTCCTCAGTTCTTTTCATTCTTTTTTCTTTATTCTGCTCTGCAGTAGTTATTTCCACTATTTTATCTTTCAGGTCACTTATCCATTCTTCTGCCTCAGTCATTCTGCTATTGTTCCCATCTAGAGAATTTTTAATTTCATTTATTGTGTTGTTCATCATTGTTTGTTTCATCTTTAGTTCTTCTAGGTCCTTGTTAAATGTTTCTATAATTTTGTCCATTCTACTTCCAAGATTTTGGATCATCTTTACTATCATTACTCTGAATTCTTTTTCAGGTAGACTGCCTATTTCATTTGTTTGGTCTGGTGGGCTTTTACCTTGCTTCTTCATCTGCTGTGTGTTTTTCTGTCTTCTCATTTTGCTTATCTTACTGTGTTTGGGGTCTCCTTTTTGCAGGCTGCAGGTTCGTAGTTCCCATTGTTTTTGTTGTCTGTCCCCAGTGGCTAAGGTTGGTTCAGTGGGTTGTGTAGGCTTCCTGGTGGAGGGGACTAGTGCCTGTGTTCTGGTGGATGAGGCTGGATCTTGTCTTTCTGGTGGGCAGGTCCACGTCTGGTGGTGTGTTTTGGGGTGTCTGTGGACTTATTATGATTTTAGGCAGCCTCTCTGCTAATGGGTGGTGTTGTGTTCCTGTCTTGCTAGTTGTTTGGCATAGGATGTCCAGCACTGTAGCTTGCTGGTCGTAGAGTGAAGCTGGTGTTGAGATGGAGATCTCTGGGAGATTTTCGCCGTTTGATATTATGTGGAGCTGGGAGGTCTCTTGTGGACCAGTGTCCTGAAGTTGGCTCTCCCACCTCAGAGGCACAGCACTGACTCCTGACTGCAGCACCAAGAGCCTTTCATTCACACGGCTCAGAATAAAAGGGAGAAACAGTAGAAAGAAAGAATTAGTATAAGTAGAAAGAAAGAAACAAAGGAGGGAGGGAGGGAGGAAGGAGGGAAGGAAGAAAAATGAAAGAAGATAAAGTAAAATAAAATAAAGTAAGATAAAATATAATAAAGTTATTGAAATAAAAAATAATTATTAAGGAAAAAAAACGGACAGATAGAACCGTAGGACAAATGGTGGAAGCAACGCTATAGAGACAAAATCTCACACAGAAGCGTATACATACACACTCACAAAAAGAGGAAAAGGGGAAAAAATCATAAATCTTGCTCTCAAAGCCCACCTCCTCAATTTGGGATGATTCGTTGTCTATTCATGTATTCCAGAGATGCAGGGTACGTCAAGTTGATTGTGGAGCTTTAATCCGCTGCTCCTGAGGCTGCTGGGAGAGATTCCCCTTTCTCTTCTTTGTTCTCACAGCTCCAGGGGCTCAGCTTTGGATTTGGCCCCGCCTCTGCGTGTAGGTTGCCAGAGAGCATCTGTTCTTCGCTCAGACTGGATGGGGTTAAAGGAGCCGCTGATTCGGGGTCTCTGGCTCACTCAGGCCGGGGGGGAGGGAGGGGCACGGAGTGCGGGGCGAGCCTGCGGCGGAAGAGGCCGGCGTGACGTTGCACCAGCCTGAGGCACGCCGTGCGTTCTCCCGTGGGAGTTGTCCCTGGATCCCGGGACCCTGGCAGTGGCGGGCTGCAAGGCTCCCCGGAAGGGAGGTGTGGAGAGTGACCTGTGACAGGCTTCTTGGTGGCGGCAGCAGCTGCCTTAGCGTCTCATGCCTGTCTCTGGGGTCCGCGCTTTTAGCCGTGGCTCGCGCCCGTCTCTGAAGCTCCTTTAAGCGGCGCTCTTAATCCCCTCTCCTCGAGCACCAGGAAACAAAGAGGGAAGAAAAAGTCTCTTGCCTCTTCGGCAGATCCAGACCTTTTCCCGGACTCCCTCCCGGCTAGCCGTGGCGCACTAACCGCCTGCAGGCTGTGTTCACTCCGGCAACCTCAGTCCTCTCTCTGCGCTCCAACCGACCGAAGCCCGAGCCTCAGCTCCCAGACCCGCCCGCCCAGGCAGGTGAGCAGACAAGCCTCTCGGTCTCGTAAGTGCTGGTCGGCACCGATCTTCTGTGCGGTAATCTCTCCGCTTTGCCCTCCGCAGCCCTGTTGCTGCGCTCTCCCCCGCTACTCCGAAGCTTCCCTCTCCGCCACGCGCGGAGGGGCTTCCTAGTGTGTGGAAACGTTTCCTCCTTCACAGCTCCCTCCCACTGGTGCAGGTCCCGTCCCTATCCTTTTGTCTCTGTTTATTCTTTTTTCTTTTGCCCTACCCAGGTATGTGGGGGGTTTCTTGCCTTTTGGGAGGTCTGAGGTCTCCTGCCAGCGTTCAGTAGGTGTTCTGTAGGAGTTGTTCCACGTGTAGATGTATTTCTGGTGTATCTGTGGGGAGGAGGGTGATCTCCGCGTGTTACTCTTCCGCCATATTCCCGGAAGCCAAACTACAAAAGAAGATTTTAAATGGTTAATAAGCACATAAAAAGTACTCAACTTCAGGGAAATGCAAATTAGGACCAAAATGAAATAACTATGGATACAGCCATTAGGATGGCTAAACTTTTTTTTTAACAACTTTATTGGAGTATAATTGCTTTACAATGGCGTGTTAGTTTCTGCTTTATAACAAAGTGAATCAGTTATACATATACGTATGTTCCCATATCTCTTCCCTCTTGCGTCTCCCTCCCTCCCACCTTCCCTATCCCACCCCTCCAGGCGGTCACAAAGCACCGAGCTGATCTCCCTGTGCTATGCGGCTGCTTCCCACTAGCTATCTGTTTTACGTTTGGTAGTGTATATATGCCCATGCCACTCTCTCACTTTGTCAGCTTACCCTTCCCCCTCCCTGTATCCTCACGTCCATGCTCTAATAGGTCTGTATCTTTATTCCCGTCTTACCCCTAGGTTCTTCATGACATTTTCTTTTTTTTTCTTTCTTTCTTAGATTCCATATATATGTGTTAGCATACGGTATTTGTCTTTCTCTTTCTGACTTACTTCACTCTGTATGACAGACTCTAGGTCCATCCACCTCACTGCAGATAACTCAATTTCGTTTCCTTTTATGGCTGAGTAATATTCCATTTTATATATGTGCCACATCTTCTTTATCCATTCATCTGATGATGGACACTTAGGTTGCTTCCATGTCCTGGCTATTGTAAACAGAGCTGCAATGAACATTTTGGTACATGACTCTTTTTGAATTATGGTTTTCTCAGGGTATATGCCCAGTAGTGGGATTGCTGGGTCGTATGGTAGTTCTCTTTTTAGTTTTTTAAGGAACCTCCATACTGTTCTCCATAGTGGCTGTATCAATTTACATTCCCACCAACAGTGCAGGAGTGTTCCCTTTTCTCCACAGCCTCTTCAGCATTTATTATTTCTAGATTTTTTGATGATGGCTATTCTGACCAGTGTGAGATATTTCATTGTAGTTTTGACTTGGGTTTCTCTAATGATTAATGAAGTTGAGCATTCTTTCGTGTGTTTGGTGGCAGTCTGTATATCTTCTTTGGAGAAATGTCTGTTTCGGTCTTCTACCCATTTTTGGATTGGGTTGTTTGTTTTTTTGTTATTGAGCTTCATGAGCTGCTTGTAAATCTTGGAGATTAATATTTTGTCCGTTGCTTCATTTGCAAATATTTTCTCCCATTCTGAGGGTTGTCGTTTGGTCTTGTTTATGGTTTCCTTTGCTGTGCAAAAGCTTTGAAGTTTCATTAGGTCCTATTTGTTTATTTTTGTTTTTATTTCTATTTCTCTAGGAGGTGCGTCAAAAAGGATCTTGCTGTGGTTTATGTCATAGAGTGTTCTGGCTATGTTTTCCTCTAAGAGTTTTATAGTGTCTGGCCTTATATTTAGGCCTTTAATCCATTTTGAGTTTATTTTTGTGTATGGTGTTAGGGAGTGTTCTAATTTTATACTTTTACATGTACCTGTCCAGTTTTCCCAGCACCTCTTATTGAAGAGGCTGTCTTTTCTCTACTGTATATTCTTGCCTCCTTTAGATGATTTGGAATTTAAATGGTGTTTTCTAAAAAGGTAGAAGATATTATGTTGCCTTGAGATAATCTTTGAAGATTGATAAAACATACAGTCCACTATTTGAAAGCAATATTTAAATCTTTATATCACACATTTAGAAATGGCTTAATAAGTGGGTGCTAGATAAGTATATCAGTTAGATACATGATCACATTAACTGCAGGGAGAACAACGAGTATGTGTTTATCATGTAGTTGATATTGTGGTAATTCATGTCTACATGAGGTTAAATGGAGACTTTACTGATCAGATTATTCTAATAATTAGGTTCATATTTTTTCAAGTGGTTCTTTTATTCTTTTGAAAGTACCTCACTTCTCTAATTTACGTTGTACATGGAGATATAACCACCGTAAAGTTTAAGCTAAGAAACTTTGACTATCCAAAGAATTCTAATTTCGCTTTTACATTTTATTTTTTTATGGAAAATATTTATAAAAACAATTTTAGTATTTGTTTTTCTACATCATTCAACTGTCAATAAAAAATTTAAGTGTTTTCTCCAAAAAGAAAAAAATTCTGATACACTTCCACCAGAAATTCCGAGCCAGTTATAAATTTATTAATATCATAGTTAACCTGACACAAATATTTCTAATTCACGTATATCTTTTTAAGTACATCTACATAAATCCATCTTGAACTTAGTATAATCCTATGGCTAAACTGAGTGTCGTAACTAGGATATAAAATTGCTAGGCTTAAAAAATATTGTTCAATTACAAATGTTATTCTCAATCAAGGAATAGATTTTCATTGAATTATTAATAAATTTTAATATATTATTTTTAATTTACCTAGGAAAATGTCACTTTCTCACATTGCCTCTTCAGAGCATTGAGAATTCATAGCTTATAATTACATTCGTATAATATTCAATTAAATACACATTTAAACAATTCACTTTAATAATCTGTACAGGAATTATAGAAGTATATGAAGTAAGTATTTATTTTTCTTTATAAGATTTAAATAATCTAAAAATAAATTTATTATATCACATCATGGTAATTTTTGAAAATATGTTTTCTAGACCAAGTTACAATCCATTGAATTAAAAAAAAATCCTCCCTGCTTTTTGTCCTCTCTAAAATTATATTGAATATATATCCTAAGTGATGATTTGAGTACTGGAATTACTTTTTCCCGAAAATTAATGCATGTGGGTGAAATAGTTCATCTATGAATGTTGAAAATTTTTTCAGGAATACTATCATTAATATGTTCTTTAAAGATGCCATTGGTGTAATTTATCATGTGAAAGCTCTGAAAACTGCTGTCGAAATTGAGAAGATGGAACACTCTTCAGACCTACTTCACAACATTTTCCTCTTTGCTGTACTTCTCAAAGAAAAACCAAAATTTAAGCAGCATCGCACAATATTTTGCCCTCATTGCTGTGTGAATGGGACCAAAATACCCCAATCAAAATAACCACCCTTATATTCTTTGACTCCATACCTCATGTGCTCAGAACCACAACTATGGGGAAAAGTTTTACAAACATACTTTAAGTCACCAAACCCTTTCCATAGTTCTTGCCAAACTTCTACACAGTAGGAACTGTGAAAACAAGTGCCAAAACCTCACGTTCCTCATATAGCTTCTAACAGCTGCAAACCCTTAAGCTTCAAGTGCAGCTGCCTCGAGTAGAACGACTGAAAGGACCCACAAAGGCAGAGACACAGATTACATATGTTCAATAACTTTAAAGCAATAATAAGAATATGTGGTTATATTAAGGCCATTAGGCAAGAGGGAAATTGTACAAGCAGTCTCTAATTGACCTTGCAGGGAGACTCTGATCGCCGTTATTGTGCCTTCATTAGTCCCCAAATCATCTACTTTTGTTAGGATTATATAGTTTTTCAACACACAAACCCACACCAAATAAAGTGCAATTACATTGGTTCAGTTAGTACCCCATCTCTGATTTGTAATTTTCCAAGGAGCACCATTTGAACAGTTAATTCTTGAAAAGTCTAAAACAACTCCTGGCACCAAATTATTACCAGGGACCCAATATATAGGATATATATATACATATATATATACCCCAACATGGAGAATGGAAACTACCACAGACATCTGAGCTATACCATATAAAAACAAAGAGCAAATTCAAGTAAAACCCCACATCTGATGAAAATAACTTAAAACATGTTTTTCTTCCAAACTTTAAAAACTAGATTTGCCTTGCAGTTCTCTTGTTCCCAAGAAAGATCAAAATAAATTCAGTTAATACCTTAAATCTTCTTTCCCTTTGCTTTTCAAGGCTGTAGAAAACTGAACATTTGTGAATTGCTCTTCTATTCTTTTCAGCTTCTAACTGACTTTATTCAGTTGAATGGACACACACAGAAGCTGGCATTTAAAGATTTTTTCTTGTGGACCTGGGCAAGCTGAGTCCCCATCTCTGCCATTTTAGCGCCATTATATTAATTTATGCCCAATCTCTGTGTTTAAACATCCAGTTTTTTCAAATATTCATCCTTAGAGGCAAAAGAATAATCCTGGAGTTAGAAAAAAGTGAAGTCTAAGAATAATTTAAATGTGAATTCAGGCTAATGTGTGTTTAAGCTCTTAGGCATCATGAGTTTCAATTTATAAAATACAAAAGACATCAACATTATAATGATCAACTCTTACTGCCTATTCTAATGTAAGGCACAGGTACAGTGTTAAAATTTGGGAGGGGGGCATAATTCTAAACAGTTATTTAATTTAGGGTTTAACTTCCTCCTCCGCCTAAACTTTAGTTATAGTTTAAATGAACAGATTTGTGCTTCTATAGTTTTCTTAATGGATGTCTTTTACAGAGTCATATTTTGTAAGCATTTACTTTTCATTCATATTATATTTATTTAATCAACCTCTGTTGGGATAAGTAGAACATTTTCCACTGTTGTGTATATATATATATATATATATGTACATATATGTGTATGTGTATATAAACATATATATACCTATATATATACACACATATATATGTGTATTATATACACATAAATATATATAAGATTGTGATGAATATCTTCGTAAATAAAGTTTTGATAAGATTCAATATTCCTGGAACAGTGAGATTTATCTTCAACTTCTGCTTGAAATGTACCCCTCCCAGACATCTCACTGCTTCCTGAAATTCATTGCTCAAGAACTTGCTACTGTTTTTGGGTTTTGTTTGTTTTTACATTTCTTTCTTTCTTTGAGACTGTTTTGGATGCTACATGTAGATGAGGAGGAACATGTGCCAACCCTCCTTTCCCACACTAAATGTAGTGAGAAGTATGACATCAAACCCCAGCTGCACGAGGCATTTATGGATCTAGGGAGATTCTTTATCAAGGAGTTTCCAATGATCAAGAATGCAAGCTTGCTTCATTCAGATCTGCACACAATGATCCCTCCCTCTAAAGCCTTTTTATATTAAATTGAGTTTGAATTGATTCCTCGGTGAACTTTCATCTTGAGCTAATTATGACTCAACGCTGCTTGGCCTTAGTAGGCTTCTGTGGCTTAGGATATGGTTTTGAAACACTGCCAGATGAATGCAGCAAAGTGTGGCACACATGGAGTATTGGCCCATTGGCATCTGGGGAAACAAGATGAGAGCTACCTGTCTTCTCTGAGTGTGGCTTCTTTGTTTTCTCTTTAAAATACCTGTTTTAAGGGATGAAATATATAGATGCAGGCAAAGGTCTGTGTATTTCTTGTGTTTGTGCACACATGTATCAACAAAAATGTGCTAGACAATAAAACATAGTTTCAGTATTTTTCTTAACAGCTATTTTGGAATTAAATCACATATGGCACAAAAATAATTCATTGAATTGGATAACAATAAAAGATAACTGAAATGTATCCATGCTAATTATGTGCCAGTCACCTTTCATTTCTTAACCCACATAATAATCTAGGAAGTGGCACAACTTATCCCCTTTTGAAAGCGAGTGAACTGAGGCTTAAGAAGTGTCAGTTACTTGTCCTGTCACCTCTGTGAGCCAGGATTCAAACCCAGGCCATCTACATAACACATCTTGTTCTTAACTACAAACACCAACCCATTTCTATTACAAAGATAACTTTAAGTCTAGAAGAGGTGTTGAAATAATAGAGATAACAACTATGCTGTTCTTAGAAAAATTGTATCTAGGCTAGGCTTCCTGAAGAAAATTGAGGTGGTAAATAGATTTTTCATAATTTAACTTGGGCTGATTATTTTAAACAACTGTAAGACACTACTCAGTAAGTGTGTGTTTGTGTACATATATAATGGTAACATTTATCATCCTTTAGTAGGCCTGCTAGGGGATGTTTCTCCCTAGTGCGTTCTCCTAATGGAACCCGTTTGTGTGCTGTGTAGATGGCAAGGCCTCCCTGGTGGCTGGTCTCTCCTCCGTAGATGCATTTCTCCCACAGGCTCATAGAACACTGTCCTACTGTATGGAGGTAAAATGGAGGTTGTGAAATGCAGTTCATGTTTTCATTCTGGCTTTGACTGAACATCTGCTCACCCAAGACCAGCTTTTTTTAGTTCCATCTACTCATTACTATGGTTACCATGGTATATACTCTATTTTAGGCCTGTATCTGTTGGCGTGTGGCCATTCTCTCTGGGAGGAAAAAAGAAAAAGTTTTCCAGAGCTAAACTGGCCTTCTATTCAGTAAATATGGTAATTTTTGCCTATGTTGAGTTTCCTCCCCTCCTCTTTCCTTTTTTGTTTGGTGTTCTTCTGTTTGAAAAAGGATCTTTCCATCCAACTTTTTTGTGTGGATTTAACTACACATTTTCTACTTAATTACTCCCTCTGTTTTGAAAAGTTTCCCCTTAATTGCACTCATATAGGGTTTGTTTCTATAGTCATTGTGATAGTTAAATGTGACAGTTGCCTGCTTATATTCTTCTAAATATGGTATCTAGGAAGAAAAAGTTCTGATATTTCTTGAAGAAGATCACGCTGTTAGTCTCTTAGTAAGTTTTAGCCACACTGTAGACCTGTGTTGTTCAATAGGATGGTAGCCAGTAGCCTTGTTTGGCAACTGAGCTCTTCAGTTGTGCTAGGCTGAGTTCAGTTTTGCAGATTTTGAAGACCTAATAGGAAAGAAAGAATGTAAAATATCCCAATAATTTTATGTTGATTACATATTGATGACATGAAATAATAATATTTTTGTTACAGTAGGTAATAAAATGTATTATTAAATTAATTTCACTTATTTTTTTTACTTTTTTAAGGTGATTACTAGGAAATTTAAAATAAAATAATGGCTCACATTGTACTTTAATTAGACTTTGATGCTTAAACCACTTCTGAGAGTTGAGATATCAGTAAACACACAAACAAATAACAGTAATTAGTATATTCATTATTTGGGGTCATGTTTGAATTCTTACTGCGGGCTATAATAATTTCTTTCTTAAATGCATGTCTCCATAGTTCATAAATGTCTGTCATTTAAAGGTAGTATGTTTGAATATCCTAAGAAAATGTGAATCACATAATCTTTACCTTCCAGCAGGGGATAAACAGTGTCTGTGTGTGTGTGTGTGTATGATAGGTAGATTGATTGATAGACAGATAATATTATATATATAAAGATGTACAGTTTCTCAACTGATCTAATAAATTATTATCTTCCACAATTATAACTTCTATATGCCAATGTAAAAATATCTCTTATCAGGGAGTAAACCTTCATAGTCAAAATATACATGCAAAAGATCTGAGGAATAAAGACATAAAACTCATGTATTTTATTATGAAAGGGGAGTAGTCCATCATATCAAAAACAATTAAAATTATGTTAAAATGTAGCTATATACATTTTATAAGCCTCTTATCTTAGGTTCTACATGCAACCAATATTAATAATAAGTTTATAATGGGGAGAAAAGAATTACTCGGGAATCATAGGAATTTAGAGAATTTTTCCTCCCCATCGCATAGAATAGACCCAAATTATTTCAAGTCCTGTAACTGAAGTTTATATGGGTGAATCTGAGTCAGTAAGCACATTTGAAAGTACTTATAATAGGAATTATATACCCAATATTAGAAACTGGTAATACCTTTTAGAAACATTTTCACCCCAAAAAGGCAAAATAAAATAAATTTAATGTTTTATAAACCATTTATTTTAATTGTTTATCTTATTTACTTTATTTTTAATTTTATTATAAATTATAAATAAACTTTAGTTTTCTGGAAATTTTTTTCACCCATAAAGCATGATCTCAGGTAAAAATTAGGTTAAATTTTCTCTAGAATTAATTGTAAAATACTTCTGACATTACTTTGAAATCTATTTCACATATAATATATTAATAAATTTATAAAAATAAAATTTATAGAATAGTAAATGTAAAAATGGCAAACAAATTTGCATTTCCAAAATATTTACTCCTAGAAAAGACCAATCCATACATTTGGAGTCATGTAGACAGAAATTAATAGTAGGTTTAGTCTTTGATTACTTGCTACCTTTTAGTTAATTAACTTTTAATAGTAAACGTTGTTCTTGGTATTTAATCAATTGGAAGAAAAGTCAGGCATGGATATTCACTTTTTTTTTTCCTTTATACTTCGTGGACTTTAGGTATATACCAAAATCTGTTAAATACTGTAGATAACACAGTCCAGAATCTGAAAATTACTTCATTCCAGTACATAGTTTAAGTTTCTGGCAGTGGAACACCATGTAATATGGGAAATTTGAAAATTGTTTCCCTTTAAGTTGTTTTTTTTTTTAAACATATTATTTATTTATTTATATTTTTGGCTGTGTTGGGTTCTCAATTGCGGCTGCGTGCGGGCTTTCTCTAGTTGTGGTGAGCGGGGGCTACTCTTCGTTGCGGTGCGCGGGCTTCTCATTGCGGTGGCTTCTCTTGTTGTGGAGCACGGGCTCTAGGTGCGTGGGCTTCAGTAGTTGTGGCACGTGGGCTCAGTAGTTGTGGCTTGCAGGCTCTAGAGCACAGGCTCAGTTGTTGTGGCGCACGGGCTTAGCTACTCCGTGGCATGTGGGATCTTCCCGGACCAGGGCTCGAACTCGTGTCCCCTGCCTTGGCAGGAGGATTCTTAGCAACTGCGCCACCAGGGAAGTCCCCCCTTTAAGTTTTAAAAATAGCTTCCTTGATGCCCCAAGCCTTAGAATTCATTTAACTTCTAACAGATACTTAATCTCTGTATTCACATATAGCATATGTCTTGGATAAAAGTCACAAACTGAAAACAAAAGAGAAAAATGTCACTACTCATCGGCATTGTGCCTTTGAACATTTCCTTTCTCTAAAATATTTCAAATTAACACATGTACCAAACTATATCTTCTGACTTTCTAGCCTTGGAGCAATATTTTTTTCACCTGAATTTTTTTTTTTTTTTTTTTTGGAGGGTGGGTTTTTCATGGCAAGTCGGAAGGGTTTGAAATTTTGAAATGTAATGAGAATGTTTTGGTTGCTTTCTATGAATTAGAGGCAACTAGTTTCCTAGTTACTTTTTTTGCCTTTTTTTGCTTGTTTTAATTTCTTCTGCGAGTTCTGAGAATTTTGATAAAGAGGCAAATGAGGAGTTTAAGAGTATATAAGAGTATAAATGAGGAGTATAGAGTCATTGTGGGAAATCTGAAACATCATCATTTTCAAGTTACAGGGTTATTGAAGTTGCTTATAGCCAATAGAGAGTCATTTTCTTGTGTTGCATTTCTACAATCTGGTGGAAGCTAAACACCAAAGTAGGGACAATCAAGGGAGGCTGTAAATGTGTTTGTGATGAGGACATTGATTGTAGCTCCAACTGAGAGCTTTGGAAGATTGTGATTTTACCAGGTATTTCTAAATTGACACTCACATGCAGTATGTAGGCACTATTGCCATTTCCTATTTTACATCAGAAACTTTCCATCAAAGCTGGATTTTTGTCTCAAAAATCGTGTTAATGGAACTAAATAAAGAGGTAATTAACAGACACCCTAAAGCAAGCCTGAAACAGTCTTCAAGGCAGCAGTCCTAGACTGAATCATGACTTTTAAAAACATGAGATTGCATTATTTCTCTTTCTTATCTTAAATAATACAGTGATTCGTAACCCTATGATGTTAAATTGTTGTATTGACAACATGCCTGCTGTGAGTAGAGACATTTGAAAATAATCTCTTTGGGTGTAGCAAACTTTATAAAGTTACTCAATTTTGAAATATGCTCAAGAACTATGAATATTTACTCGGAAGTAAAAGCTAATATGTGGTAATCACTTTAAATGTTTTTTCTTCTACAAGTTTTTTCTGTGAAGCACACATCTATCTAGCTACCTGTTTATCTATCTATCCATCTATCTATCTATATCTCAAAGCATATCAGCACCTATTTCATTAGTAGAGCATATGAAAATAGACAAATACTTCAATTTATCAATGCATTAGATTTATTATATATACAGCCATATGTTAAGTTTATATTCCTTTAACTATACTGAATTGCCACTGAAAAACCAAAAGATTAGTTTCTTCATATTAAGACAGTTCCAACTGATCTTGCTTAATTTTAGCCATTACTTTGAAAGCTGACTCCCACTTTGGCCCAGGATCTAATATAGCGAATTTAGGAATTAATAGAACTTTACTTATTTAGACATTTACATTTCAACAGACTACTGTCCAGGACAGCCTAGACTAGAATTAAGTATTGATACATCCCTTCATTGGCAGTGCATCTGAGTACTGTGAAAAAAAATAAAAGAAGATAATTACATTTCCATGAATAAGAACATGTAATTATTTACAATCATGTCAATCACATTTTAATGTGCAGCGGATATAGTGTCTTTTTTTGGAAATGAGTCACTGGGATTTAGAATGTTGGGTTTATTTGTAATATCCTGTTGGAAACATCTGGTATGAGCCGCTTGTAAAACTCATAATGCCACACCAGTACTCACATTAGCATGTTGCGTGATTCAATGAGCTATGTAAGTCTTTTTTTTTCTTTTTTTTTTTTGCGGTACGCGGGCCTCTCACTGTTGTGGCCTCTCCCGTTGTGGAGTGCAGGCTCCGGACGCGCTGGCCCAGCGGCCATGGCTCACGGGCCCAGCCGCTCCGCAGCATGTGGGATCTTCCCAGACCGGGGCACGAACCCATGTGCCCCGCATTGGCAGGCGGACTCTCAACCACTGCGCCATCAGGGAAGCCCTTTCTTTTTTTTTAATATATATTTTTTATTTTTATTATTTTTTTTATTTTATTATTATTTTTTTTTATACGTAAGTCTTTGGATCCTTAGTTGGAACTGTCTCTGAAAGAGTATTGGTAAAGGAGTAATGAGTAATGGTAAAAACAAGTTACTGAGTGAAAAAGAAAGACAACTGAATCCTGCTTATGATAATTTTGTGAATGAGCTGTAAAGATACTAGTAGGAGTCAGAGATTTTATTTACATTTTTGGTTCTATACTTCATTCAGGCAAATTGTATTCTTCCCAATGTGCCAGAACATTTTGTTAATAACAGGAAAATACCTCATTGCCATTGGGGTTGAATAGGCTCTTTTCCACATTCCTATTTTATTTCAGCAGATTGGACTCCCCTTCCTTCCATTTCTCCTTTTTCTGCCACTAAAGGAGCATGCATGCACACACACAGACTTCATTCCCTCTTATTACTTGCCAGCTGTAAGACTGAAATGCCGAACTCTAAAATGTGTTTTTTTCAAACAGCAGCAGCAACATCTGGATCTATGCAACTTTAATCTTGGCTGGTTTCCTTCTTTTCCTTTTTGGCCTTCCAGACACCTGTGGACGTCCTGTACATACACAATGACATCAAACCATAGTTGGAAATCTGATTCTCTTGGTATAATGAACAATGATTAGTTAGAAGCATATAAAACCACAAACTGCTAGTAATAAAGAACAAGTTCAATGCATTACAGACAGGGGGCAATGAAAACTCCAGTTAAAAATTAAGTGAATTTAAAACAGTTAATGAAAACTAGAGTCACCTGAATCTTCTATTTTCAAACTTTATTTTAAAAGTGTTGGTTGGGATTAAAAGCAGAAAAGCACCTTTTGTTTAAGGGGGAAGGCTCTTGTCATAAAATATCAAACCTTGATTTCGAGCTACAAGAACTTGGGAAGGAAGCCAAAAAATTCTTCCAAATACCCCTGGCAAATTTCTTAATCATCTTGATACTTCTGTTTTTTGATACCTCAAAGTTCCTAATATCTGTCTTTTTGAGCTCCACGCTGAATGACTGCAAAGTGGGATTTGGAGATTATTCAGAAAAGCAATCAATAGTTCCAAACAGAAAACCATGTCTGTCACAGGTATTGATTGCTTGAAACTCCACTCTACATATTCATGGTATTCAAATGTGAAGCCTGAGATATAGAATTTGATGTACAAAACCTAACAGTATGTGATGCTGGTCTCTCTTTCCATGGCACGGACTCATCAGTTTATATTTTGAATGCTTCGGCTAACTACCTTCAGGTATGGATACCAAAGAGATAGATATAGGACAAAGTCCGTTCCTATACTTATTGATTCTCTTTGATTTAATAAAATCCAAACCATTCTTATTTCAGAGTATAAAAGAAAGACCATTATGGTTGTTAGCATGAGCTCATGGAAGAGTTGGATGAAAAACTGTGCTTGTAAAATTCTAAAATACCTAATCATTTAAGTGTGCAATAAATAAATTGAATTACCCCTACCATGCCCCATGTACCATAGGGGGAAAAAAGTTGTGGAAAATTAGTAGTGCAATCAATGGCAGATGACTGTTTTGGGTGGTAAAGGAAAAATAAATTAGGTAATATCCTTTCAATGGTAAAACAGATGAAAGGGGACATGCTTTTCTCATTTCACCTCCTCACAAACTCTGTCACTGTCTTCAAAATGTCTACTTATGATACTTACCTGAACAGATGATATTCATTGGAAACACTGAAAAATCATAGATCTTATTATTTAATGTTTTGTTATATATTGTCTTCATTGGTTTTTTAAAAATTGTTTCAAAATTTTGATATTAGGTTCCCTCATTGTTCAGTTGGTACATTTAAAAAAATCATTGATCTCATCTATTTTCTTTATTTTTGATATAGAGATTATTGTCATCCTTATTTTGTGAGTTATACTATAAAATATTTAAGAAATGACCTAAATCATATTAATATCATAAAAGATTTTTTTAGACTCATTTTGAATTCCCAATTAACTGCATTTTTAATAGATCAACCACAAAGTTGAACAATGGAACATATATCCAGGGTGTAAAATATTTACTTCTGCTTAATATGAGCCACTGATGCCATAAAATAAATTGATATAACTGATCACATGTTTCTTTTCCTTGACTTACTTCTTATGGGAATCTCTTTTTTTCTATATCACACCTTATACTTGGCCATTAGGTAAGAATGTGGGGCATTTCATTGTTAATCACTGTGATTGGCTCAAAATCTCTGTAATTGAATAAATCATATTTGGGGCACATCAATTAAACCATCAAGTACAAGCCCTAAATTTGCCAGAAAAATAATGCCATAGAATTATTATAGGGTAGGACAGTAATTCATTAAAGGGCCACAAAGGACCCATGTGAAGGCATACAGAGAGAAGTGCAAATATGTGAAGTAAAATAACATAACTTTTGGAATTATACACCGTATTCTCTCATTTTTTACTAAAACATTTTATATATCATTGACATTAATGATTGTTGTTTAGAGAAATATAGGATAACAGTATATTTTATAGAAGTTTGGTAAACAAAACCATGGTCCCAATCTTATTTCAGATTTTCATTGTTGTCCACTTGGACTATTTTAATAGTCGCCTGATCTGATGTCAGTTTCTCTTCTAGGTTTCTGGGAGAATGTTCCTCCTAAAATTCTGCTACATTTATGTTTCTCCTCTGATTAAAATACTCCTCAACTCTTTTGTCATGACGACCTCTCAAACTCCATATTTTGCCTACTTGTTTCATTAAAATGTCTTTTGACACACAAAGCTAGATGTAATTCCTTGAATATTAAATGTTTTACTGCCTCCATGCCTATATACATACTGTTACCTCTGCCTGGAATGTCCTCGTTGAATCTGACCCTACTTTGCTATATCCCCATGTGCCTGGATCAATCTGATAAAAAATCCCAGGTTAAAATTACTTCCTCCAGGAAATCTGTGAGCCTGAGTTGGAATTATTCACCCCGTACTACCTCTGTATCTTTGGTTTAGTTACGTTTTTCTACTTCTCTCCCTAATGAATTTACATTTTTACCTCCTATGGGATTTTGAGTTTCTTTAGGGCTGGAACCACATGCTGTTTATACCTGTGTTTCCTGTGTCTAGTAGAGTGCCTACATGCTTAGTAAATATCTGTTGGATGAACAAAAAAAAAAGCAAATGGGTCAAAATGAAGAAAAGTCAGTTCAATAAAGGGTATTTTTGCTCTCTATAAACTTGCCATAGATTGTTGAAATAGATCAGCTATAATCAATTGATTCGGTGTGGATAAAGATACAGCTCATCTGAAAAGAAACCTTCAAAGATTTTAAGTAAAACAAGTAATGTTTCATCTTTCATAAAGATAGAAACTTTTCATATATAAAAGCTCCTTATTCTGAAAATTGCCATCCATTTCCTCTCTCTCCCCCTCCCTCTTTGCCCCCTTTGCTTTCTCCTTTCTCTCTCTTTCTTCCAAGAACTAAGCATTTATTATATGCCAGAAATGTCTCTAGGATATGGTGTTAAGGGGGTCATTAATGTTTATTTATGGTTGCCCAACTCTCTTGTGACGGTGCAAATGAGATTTTGAAGTGTAAAGATGGGGATGCTAAAATATTTTTCCACATAGACTGCCATAAAAAATAACTGGTTTCTATTATATCCAGTCCTTACGCACTTGACTCTTTTCTCGTTCTCTGAGTAATGTTCCTAAAGATTATAATGGCCCTTTTATTTCTTTATAATTTATAAAAACACTTATTTTTACAAAGGGAATTATATGCAATCCAGTAAAAACAGGCTATTTAAAAATAAATGGAGCCACCCAGAAATTAAAGATTTAATTCATAAAACTCAAAACTATAATCTATCAACCATCATCCCAACAAATTCAAAAATGCTATAAATTATCTGTGTGTTTTATTTATTTCGTGACAAATGCATACAAATATTATGTTGTTGCCCTTAATCCAATTTTGAATTTTATCACAGGCTAAAAGACCTTGCAAAAAGGAAAACAGCCTTGAGGGCTATCCATTCATCAAAAAGACCATGTACCATAGCTGCTTTTCTATACTGGAGTTTGCTGTATTTGCATGCTTTTAGGCTTGAAATCTGTGATTAAATGCTACATTCTTACATTAGCTAGCAGGGTGAAAGTTACGAAGCTGGAACTAGTTCAAAACAATGCAGCTTTGAAAAAATAAACTCATATCTGTAAAATGATAGTTCTAATGTACAAATAGTAACTTCATAGATTTTTAAAAGCTCTCTTATATAGAATTATTCTAATCTTACAGGATTCAAGAATATTTTTACATACTCTCATGCTGTCTCTGTTAGGAATGACGCATGCTCTTTGATACTACCTTGACTATATATGAACAATCCTAGTATAATTCTTGGCATACCTCGAGAGCTCAGTGGTTCCCACTTCCTTTGCCTGCCTGCTTTTCTTTCTCCCTCCTTCCCTTTCTCTCTCCTTTTCTTCCACTACGCATCACGACCACTACATTTACGTGACGTCTTCCCTGATTGTTCCCGTTAAAACTGACTACTTGCTTCCTAACTGCCACTGAACATACCTAATGGCTTAGAATTAAGTTATGTTATGAATTTTACCTTGAAAGGTCTTTTCAAATTCTCTCATATATAAATGTTCACCTCCCTGGAAATAATGTAAATCTATCGAGGGTGGAGATCAATTAATTGGCAGATTTTGCACATTTCAGACTATTGTACTTAAGTGGGCCTATCACAGCCTCCAAAATTATTTTAAACACAAAGATATACATAAAAACATTTAATAGACACATGTCATTGAGAAATCCTATTTTTTTCAGAATTCAATTACTGTTTTACAAAGTAAAAACGAATTACTCCATATTTTTCTATCAACTATAGAATGACTATGGACTTTACATATATTATCCCAACCTGAAATAAGTCAAAAGCAAATAATTTAAGAAAACCTTTTTTTTATGGTTTAAAAACACTTTAATTTATAATATTTTTTTCTCAAATTATAGAATTGGCCAATTTAGAATTTAGCCAGAAACCTTTATTTAACCATTACCACTATGAATGCCCTTGCATATCTCTCCTCTGAACTACTGAAAAGCTGTCTAAATGATCCCCACGATTGCACAGGCAGCTCTAATCACCTCTACTGTGCTGAGTTGCCAGAGTGGTCCTTTTAAAATATGCCAGATCATATCACTCCTTTGCTCAAAACCTTCCAATTACTGGCAGATCTCCCATGGCCTGTTGAGTCCTTCAAAGTTCACAAGGTTCTTCATGTTGAAGCTCCCTCGTACCTCTCTGATTTCATCTCCCACCATGTCCCTCTCTCAGGCCATTGCAGCCACACAGGCTTCCTTGCTGTTTCTAAAATATTATACTTCACCTGGATATTTTGAGTCTCTGATGCCTCAGGCTCTTCTCATAGATATCCTGTGGCAGACTTGCTCCCTTAATTCAGATCATTATGCAAATGTGACCTCATTAGAGAAGTTTGTTCTGACCCTTCAATCTAAAATAGCACCTCTCACCACCCTTTCTCTCTTTTTCCCCACTTTGGTAGTTTGTGTTTTTTTAATATAATTTAATTTATTTCTTCATTTATTTGTTGTCTCTCTCCTTTCCCTAGAATACAAGTTTCATAGGGCAAGGACTTTCCCTGTCCATTTGTCCATCTAGACTCCAAAGTCTAGAGCTGTGCCTGCCCCATAGTTGACATAAACTGAATATTTGTTTAAAAAGATATATATAATATACATATACTATATGATATATGCATACACACACACATATATTCCTTTGTTGTAGGTGTGTAGGCCTATTATAAAAATAAGGACAAATATAAATTATTGCATATAAACTGTTTATTACATTAGGTGTGGCACTCCTTTTCATACTCTATTATGCAGTGAATGTCTTTTTTCTTTCCACTCAAATATAAGCTCTTTGAAGGAAGGGGCTGATTACATCTACTTACTGTTAGTGTTACCTACAACACTCAGTACATGCCTTATACATTTTATCAAACAGTAAATATCTATTTAATGTTGAAAACATTATTTTTGAAATTATTTTTATGGTTGATAATTATTTTTTAATTTATTTTATTAAACTATAGTTGATTTACAATGTGTTAATTTCTGCTGTACAGCAAAATGATTCAGTTATACATATATATACATTCATTTACATATTCTTTTCCCTTATGGTTTATCACAGGATATTGAATATAGTTCCTTGGGCTATGCAGTAGGACCTTGTTATTTATCCATTCTATATATAATAGTTTGCATCTGCTAATTCCAAATTCCCAATCCTTCCCTACTTCACCTTCCCTCCCCATCGGCAACCAGAAGTCTGTTCTCTATGTTGGTGAGTCTGTTTCTGTTTTGTAGGTAAGTTCATTTGTGTCATATTTTAGATTTGTGGTTTATAATTATAATGTACTCAGATATTGTGACTCTTCTTACCATTTTCACTGATACTGCAATCTATTTAACTAGACATATTTTGATATGTACGGTTGTCTCCCCTTATCTGTGGTTTCCCTTTCCGCGCTTTCAGCATCCATGGTCAACCACTGCCCAAAAATATTAAATGAAAAATTTCAGAAGTAAACAATTCATTAGTTTTAAATTAACTGCTGTTCTTAGTAGTGTGATGAAAACTTACACTCTCCTGCTCCATCCCTGTGTTCATCATATCCCATCCCTTGGGCATTTAGTAGGCACCTCCGTTATCATGGCTGAGATACGGCAGTGTTTGTGTTCAAGTAACCCTTATTTTACTTAATAATGGCCCCAAAGCGCAAGGGTAGTGATGCTGGCAATTCAGATATGCCAAAGGAAAGCTGTCAAGTGCTTCCTTTAAGTGAAAAGGAGAAATTTCTCAACTTAATAAGGAAAGAAAAAAAAATCATATGCTGAGATTGCTAAGGTCTACAGTAAGAATGAATCTTCTATCTGTGAAATTGTGAAGAAGGAAAAAGAAATTTGTGTTAGTTTTGCTGTCTCACCTCAAACTGCAAAAGTAATGGCCACAGTACATGTAAGTGCTTAGTTAAGATGAAAACGGAATTAAATTTGTACAAGATATTGTGAGAGAGCGAGAGAGAGCGAGAGAGAAAACACATTCAAATAACTTTTATTTCAATATATTGTTACAGTTCTATTTTATTATTATAGTTTTTAATCTCTTACTGTGCCTAATTTACAAATTAAAGCTTATCATATATATGTATAGGAAAAAGCATATTGTTTTTAAGTTTCACTACTATCCACATTTCAGGCATCCACTGAGGGTCTTGGAGCATATCCCCTGAAAATAAGGGGGAACTACCGTACTTTACTTTTCATAAGAATAGAGGATGATTTTAAGACTAATAGAGGATGATTTTACGATTTTAAAATTTCAGTCTCTTTGAAAAAAGGAATTCAGGAATTATTTTGAAATTTTTTGTTAAAGATTTAAAAATACATATTTTGTTATCTAAAACCTTCATTTGGTAAAATACGATGGCCAATGCATATGTAATCATCATTTTGCCATTTATCTATCAGCCAAAAACAGCATTTGCTTTGTTTCAACCATATGTTCTTTTCTTTTTGCTCTACAACAATCTTGTTTTTGTTCATTCATTGGAGCTGGCAGATAGCTATAGGGTTTGAATTCTAAAGTCAATTCAGCATTAACTTTATATCCATGACCAATGTCAAATGTGAACTCTCCCTAATAGAAATATTGAGTAATCTCATGTTAATCTTCTCAGTGTACCAGCTCTGACTAGCACTAATGAACAAAGTTTGATTGGAAACCCCAGTAGATTACTATCGTCCTACAGAGTTTACTTTTGTAAGAAACCACCCTACGGATTTATCCCACCCACCTAAGTCAGGCTGCTGCGGCTCAACAACATTTGAAAAGTCTTCATACACCCTGTAATTAAAGAAATCCTTGACTCATGGTGCCAGGAATGCAAGTGGGTTCAACCATCGTACTGGTAAATACGAGTTCTTCAGATAAGTTATATTTATTTACACATTTTGACATTGTGTTGATTTACCAGTTTTCAAAAGACTTAGGAAAGGTAATACATAATTAAAAACTCTAAAACAATTTATTTTAAACTACATTTTTAAGAACTAAAATGTACTACTCTCTGGAAGAGAATAAACAGACTTAGGCATGATTTTAAAGTCACATTTAAAATAAAAATATCTTACGTAAATATTTTTATTGTACAGATGTTGTGCTACAACAAAGAAAAATGCATAGGATAGTGGGCTTTTTGTCTAATACCAAAGAAATTAAATGTTGAATTAAAGAATAAAATTCCTAGCCTGTGTTACATAAACTTGAATGATGGTAATCAACCATGATGCATGACTAAGGCACACATCTGTCTATATGATTTATGACAGAATATAATCAGAAAATAAGCTTTCCACTTTTTAAAGAACTATAGTTCATTGTAAGAAAGGATCATATTTAGCATAGAAGCACAGAAGTATTTTTCATTTATACTCCTTCTGCAGGGTTCTCTCCACATTTTTCCCCCAACTTTACTCTTTTTTACTCATTGCATGCTGCAGGTTCCCCCTTGTGAATGTCCACTCAGGAAATGACATGATTTCTTCTCATTAGAGAAATGTTTTCTTTTTAAGAAGCGAATACACTTATGTTCTGCTTTAGCTGAAGGTGGTCTGTCTGTCATACTTGGCGTGTTTGATTATGTAGTGATTAGTGCCAAAAGAACATGTAGATTAAGAGCCTTGCTAAAGTGAATATTAGCAAACTTTACCAACCGTACCACCGTGAATTGTATCTTCAGAAGAGGGAATCAAGCTCTCTTAAGAATTCATGCCTTTGATTGACATAAATATTACAGTATAGAGAAAAATGCACAATTAGTTTAATGTCAGTCTTTTAGTAGCTGATCTTCAGAAGTCATAAAGAGTCTTAGCCTTGTTGTTAACACGTAAGCATTTCTTATGCGTTTAATTACATTTAGTATTTGATGACATTTGTTTAAAGATTCATTTAATCTTTATTACAACCTGATAATGAGTGTACTATTAGTTCCTTCACTTTATTGATTAGAAAACTGAGGCTAGAGTTGTTGTCACTTGCCTAAGGTTGCCTGTGAGTAAAATGGTGGAGTCGAGTTTCCACTCTGGTCTGACTCTGTGGGTCCTGCTTATAACTGCTCTTCTGCTCTGCCTGAGTGTCAGGAACCGAGACCCTCTTCTCAAATGGAATCTTCAGGAAGCCTCTACTGAGTTTAAATGTGACTGATGTGCTTTCCCATTTTTTAAAACCCTCAAACACTTCTTTGGTATCTTTCTTAAAATATGTGTATTTTCCACGAATGAAATTATAATACAAACGATGATGATAGTGATTCACTAGCAGTCTTCTATTGTGGGTTTATTTTTGACGGGCATTTGTTTTACAACTATTAACTCATTTATCATCACAACACTACGAGGTAGGTAGTATTACTGTTCACATTTTATGTATGTTAAACTAAGTCACACAGCTGTTTAGTTAGTTACAGAGCAGTGATTTGAACACAGGCAGTCTGATTCCCAGATTGCGTGTTTTAAAAGTTATTGTCTTATCATTCATTATTGCTGGATTGTATTATAGAGAAAGATGGTGCTTTATTTGGGTTCTGGAGCACTTTTATAAAATAGTATCCTGAAATTTTAATTTCAGTGATAATTGTATCCCATCTAGTTTCAGAAAGCAAGTAAATGTAACTTAGGGAAAAAATGTACTGAAAACATACAATAAAGAGCACTTTTACTAATCAATAAATAAATATTTGTTGAGTTAAATATGTAATAATATGGTTAGTTAAGATAACCATAATATAAACATAAAGATTATGAGATGAAATTAGTATTATCAATTAGAATTGGCTGTAAAAACTATGTTGTCCTCCACAGATTATATCCAAACAACTTGATTTTATCTAGGTAAACTGGAATTTAGGAAAATGACGGTAATCACAATTGTTATTGCAAATAAGACTCCTAATTCAGCCTAATCCGTATTTGACTAATGTTAGGTAATTCACCATTATTAGTCACCACTAAGGATCTAGCACACCTGTGGTGCCAATATTTTCATATGTCTTATCATTTAATCTTCACAATGATCCTGAATGGCAATCATATTCATATTCATTTTGCAGAAGAAGAAAATGGAGGCACAGAGAAACAAGTAAGCTGCACTAGGGTAACACAGCAAGTAAATTGGAAAAGTCCATCTCATTTCAAATGTCCTACTTTATTATTACATGGCTTCATCCTTTATAATAGCACTTACAATTAAATAATTATACATAGTTTACCTTTTTACTGTGACATATAACTGCTCTGTGCTCAGGTCTTAATTTATAAAAGTGACTGAGTAAAAACAAGGAGAGATCAAATGCCACTGAAAGAGAAGTTTAATGTTACTCACAGTTTTCCGAGAACGAGAGGCATGCCACGCCACACAGGGCCTGAGGAAGAATGCCATGTTTTGGTCAGGAGGTAGAAGCAGGAGTGAGTGAGGAGACTTTACTGGGGTCTCTGCAGAAAAGGCAGTGTTGGACAGAGTAAGCCATTTAGGATTGGTTAGTTTGAATAATTCTGGAAGGCTTTGGGCTTTAGGGATAGTTTCTAGTTGTCTGGTACCTGGCTGGCTCTGGGTTCATTTAGAGCAGGGAAATACTGGCTTGATGTATCAGAGTTAAATAAGAAGGTAGGTGGGAATATGGCTTTGGATCTGCAGATCTGCACATGAAAGGTGTGCTCCAGGCAAGCTGTCCACCATTCCCAGGAATTAGCTTGTCCTGGGAGGGTCAGTCTCTCTTTGCGTCTGTAAGGCTCCCAAGAGTTGTCAAAACATCCTAGCTCTGGGCTTCCCTGGTGGCACAGTGGTTGAGAGTCTGCCTGCCGATGCAGGGGATACGGGTTCGTGCCCAGGTCCGGGAAGATCCCACATGCCGCGGAGCAGCTGGGCCCGTGAGCCATGGCCGCTGGGCCTGCGCGTCCGGAGCCTGTGCTCCGCAACGGGAGAGGCCACAACAGTGAGAGGTCCGCATAGTGCAAAAAAAAAAAAAAAAAAAAAAAAATCATAGATCACAGAAAATTCTTTTAAAAATATAGTTAATACAATAACTTACATACAGAAAAATCCTATCTAATTTACTTCTAATGTGTAATAGGTTTGCCTTTTATGAAGCAAATGACTTAATAAATATCCCTTAACTGATTATTTCTGCAAGTGGAGCATATTTCCTTTTAACCTGTTACAAATAATTCCATATATCCAAGTACATGCATTTAATAAGTAGCTGATGCTAGCAGTATGAATTTTATAATTTTGCTAGCAATAAGAAACAACTTCTTTGATTGGTTTAATATACTTTTAGCAATCCTGCTTGGGAGGAATTCCTGCTAAAACTTAGCAACTTTTTTAGTGTACCAGAAGGAGTATAACATTTTTACTGTATACAAAGTATAAACTCTATAAATAGCAGACAAAAACAGTAATACATCATAAGTCTCAGAGACAACGTATCATTTTCTGATAGCAGCAGGAGAATTTAAATGTATGTCACCTGTTAATTATTCTTAGGACTAAAGGTATAACAGCCATTACCAAGTAGTCTTGATATGGGGTTGGGGTATCAGTGATTCTATAATCATAATAATAACTTGGTCCCAGGAAAGAAGAAAGAGAATCGAGGTGGGAATGATGTCCGACACAGTAACAGAGAAGTGGTTCAATTGAGGTCTTTGCTGCCAACTGGGAACTTGATTTGGTTTCACCTACTAGAGAGATTTACTATTTTTCACATCTTTTTTTTTTTTTTAATATTTTATAATTCCCTTTTACTGGCCTTTTCTTCAGAATCTGGTGGTAATATCCCCTCCCACCCCTCTTTTTCTCTTGTTTTCTAATTACAAAAGTAATACCTGTACATACTCACGGTAAACAATTCAATATTACGCAAATATGCAATAGAAAAATGAAAGTCTCCCACAATCACCAACCCCCAAATACTAATACTTTTTCTTAACCTCTTTATTGGAATATAATTGCTTTACAATGGTGTGTTAGATTCTGCTTTACAGCAAAGTCAATCAACTATATACATACATATGTCCCCATATCTCTTGCGTCTCCCTCCCTCCCACCCTCCCTATCCCACCCCTCTAGGTGGTCACCAACCACTGAGCTGATGTCCCTGTGCTATGCGGCTGCTTCCCACTAGCTATCTATTTTACATTTGGTAGTGTATATATGTCCATGCCACTCTCTCACTTTGTCACAGCTTACCCTTCCCCCTCCCCGTATCCTCAAGTCCATTCCCTAGTAGGTCTGTGTCTTTATTCCCGTCTTGACCCTAGGTTCTTCAGAACTTTTTGTTGTTGTTGTTCCATATATGTGTGCTAGCATACAGTATTTGTCTTTCTCTTTCTGACTTACTTCACCCTGTATGACAGACTCTAGGTCCATCCACCTCACTACAAATAACTCAATTTCGTTTCTTTTTATGGCTGAGTAATATTCCATTGTATATATGTGCCACATCTTCTTTATCCATTCATCTGTTGATGGACACTTAGGTTGCTTCCACGTCCTGACTATTGTAAATAGAGCTGCAGTGAACATTGTGGTACATGACTCTTTTTGAATTATGGTTTACCAACAAACACATGGTAGGATGCTCAGCATCACTGATCATTAGAGAAATGCAAATCAAAACTACAATGAGGTAGCACCTCACACCAGTCAGAAGGGCCATCCTCAAAATATCTACAAACAATAAATGCTGGAGAGGGTGTGGAGTAAAGGGAACCCTCGTGTACTCTTCGTGGGTATGTAAGTTGATACAGCCACTATGAAGAACAGTATGGAGGTTCCTTAAAAAACTACAAATAGAACTACCATAGGGCCCAGCAGTCCCACTACTGGGCATATACCCTGAGAAAACCATAACTATTTTTCACATTTTTGGCAGCCTGTTGGAGTCCATGAACTGCTTCAAGAAATGATGTCTTTAAATGCAGCAAATAAAGTGTATAGTATTACAAAGAAAAACAATTATATTGAAAAAATTATAAGAATTTTGAAAAGAACAAATTTTTGATTTAGTAATATATGCCATTTTAAATTAAAGCATTAAACAAGAGGATATAGTGGAATTGTGGAATAATACCACAATTTGAAAGGGTGATGACTGTAAATGACATTCTAAGATTTCTGAAAGACATGTAATGTGATATGAAAATATCTGATCCCTTTGGTGGTACCATTATAGGTATTACTAATAAACCACTATGCTTTGTTACCTACCTTCATAAATGAAGGAAATGCTAAATTTCAGTTAAAAGTTAGTAAAAATATTTTCTTTCCAATTCAAGTTCATTGATCACCTGAATTTTACAACAGATTCTTGGTGGCCTAGGAGCCCCTGGTTAAGAGGCTTTGGGGTTCTTAGTAATCTATTTTCATGAGGTTTAGGAAATGGTTATGTCAGTGAAGTATGTCTTTGACACCATCTGCTTCTTTACGTGCTGTCCCCTTCCAGCTCATTGTGCCTCTACTTACTTCTCCTCAAAAAAAACCTATTAGATGTGTATTTTTTACAAAAATTGCCAAGCACTTCGTCAGGGCCTAACATCACATGAGCTGAGCACTCTGTGTTCTATTTACCCTTCCAGCTTCCCTTTTTCCCATTAAACGCCCCTGGCCAAAATATAGATGCTAAAAGCCACAGAGCCTAAGAACTGTCTTTGCCATCAGGTTGTATAATCTCAGTTCTTTCACTGATTATCCATAGTCATTGAGCTTTGTCTCTCTCATTTTTTAATTAATTAATTAATTTATTTATTTATTTGCGGTACGCGAGTCTCTCACTGCTGTGGCCTCTCGCATTGCGGAGCACAGGCTCCAGAGGCGCAGGCTCAGCGGCCATGGCTCACGGGCCCAGCCGCTCTGCGGCATGTGGGATCCTCCCGGACCAGGGCACGAACCCGCGTCCCCTGCATCGGCAGGCGGACTCTCAACCACTGCGCCACCAGGGAAGCCCTCTCTCCTTTTTTTTTAACTTGTAAAGTGGATTTAAAATACCTGACTGAAATGTTGACTGAATTAAAATATCTAATTGGTATAAAGTGCTTTGAACAGTGTTTGGATTATACTAAATGGCCAGTAATAGTAGCTATTTTTCTCCTGACCTCTGGCTGATGCATGATAAATTACTATACTAATCAGCCTCTGTGTGGTAGATAAGGAGACTTGAAATCCCTTGAAATTAGGGTTAATATTTTATTCATCCTCTTGCATTATCCGGTGAGTATGTAACATCTGTGATAATCATTTACATAAATATATTTAAAGCAATGCATTCCCAAGAGCATACCTAAAAGTATAGTGATTTCTAAGTGGATAGATTTCAAGCAAGTCTCGTGGTATTGTATCCTATCACATAATTCACATACAGGTGTGGTAAAGGTGGCTATATAAAAGATGTTATTGAGCAATGCAATGGTACATAGAAATCGTTTTATGCCAACTGACCAATTTGTTCTATTTTACATATCTTAATGGATACAAAAATAAAGAAATCATTTATTCACACAATAAATGCTAAAGACAGATCTGTGGACAATTTCCTTATTTAAACTGTTTCAAAATTGTGATAAGTCATTTTTTTTTAACAGTTGGTGATTATCAATTTAGTATTAATATTTAATAGCTAAAGAAAGAATGGGACTAAATATAAAATATCCATATTTTTTAATGCTACCAGTGTTCAAAAACATATCAATTTCATACTAAATGCTCAAGTATTAGTTATCACCTGTTTATTTTAATGAACAGGAAAAGAAGGCTCAGATATGACCTAAAAGTCATGTGACGAACAACTTGTTTTGCTTATTTCACCATTCATGCTTTGCATCTTTTACTGTATAAAAATGTAGTGAATATCTCTAGATCAATTGATTTTTAAGAAACAAATATATCTTTTCAAATGATATTTGTTTCAAAGCTCTTTTAGAAACCAGGCATTTTTACTACAATTGTACAGTTTCAGGACTTTCTGAAGTAGTTGCATTTTCATGGAGTTTGTCCCAAGAAATGCTGTCCGCCAGAGTACAGATATTTCAGTTAAATAATTTATTGGCAACTCCACGACCATAATAACTGATGAAATATGTTGAGACAAGGAGTAGTCAAGTATAGTGAATGTGAAATGTACTGCGAATTTTAGAATAGGAAGATCATATGCCAAGAAAAATAATACCTATAGAATAGTAAAATTATATTTGTTTTTTTTTTGTATTTTTAAACTGAAGAAATAGTGATTTTTAGGTAAAGACAAACTTTGTTAAAATATAAGTTAAAAATAAAAGAGGACAAAAAAGCTCTATGCCAAAAAAAAAAGAAAATATATTAGTCTATTACCTTTAACACCTAGATAGGGTGAGAAGCAAAAATAAATGAATTGTGATAGAGTATGCTGTCAGTGAATACATAATATCATGGATAACTATCATGTAGCCCATATTTAATTTTCTATACACAGCACTCTTAGCTCTAGAAAATAAGGGTAAAAGTAGGAAATTAAATGAGGAGAAAGAAGTAATAGTGCATTCTTAGGTTTACTGTTTTAACAATCACCATCAGTGACCCAGTTTTGTTTTGTCTTTTCCCCTTCCAAAGAATCTATACATTACTTCCACAAGTTTTGTATAAAAGTCCCTCAAGGCTACATGTGACTAATGCTTCTTTGGGACAAATGCAGCCCGAGGGATGGAAAGAGTTTTTAGGGTCCAAAAGCTGACTCTCACATTAATATGGAGAAGTGTCCTATTAGGATGATGGGTGCCTGCTGATAGTAGAACTTGCTAATGTGTGAAAAAAAAATTTTTTGCTGGTATCACGAGCTTTGTGCTGGGCGTACTGGTTTATTTGGAGCCCGTTACTTGCGAAAGCTTCACCTTTTCCATTTTTAGAAAATGTGAGGCAGCAAAATGGTTTTTGACAAACTGCAGATCCTGCAGAGTTTAATCAGCTTGATTGTGGGCACCGCACGCCTCTCCCTGTCCCTTATTTTATTTGACCACTGGTGACATTTTTCTGCTACTGGATTATAATTTTAAAAGAAAGTAAAAGAATGTGATTCTTGAAAACGAAAAATCTGCTTGATCAAAAATCGTCAGCTAACAATAGGAAAAGAAGACTCACGGGAGCTCTGAAATGGTAACTCATTTTCTCTCTGTCTCTCAATGTTTTCAAGTATACTTTTAACATATAGACTTAGAATACCTCTTTTATCTTATTAAGGACTGAGATAGTACAGTAGTAATGTACTCTGTGTGATGCAAAAACAAAGGAGTTTTTTTGTATGTAACTTAGTGGATTTTTGGTTTGTGTACCTACATTCTTTATGTTGCTACATAAATCTTTTTTCCAAGTTTGATTTAAATTAGTATTATTTGAAATTATTAACTGATTTGCCTGCTAAAACTTCTTTATATCAGTGGTAATTTTGGTTTTAATTTGGTTACAGTGATACTGAAAGTTTAAAATGGTACATAGAACTTAAGGCAGTGGTCCTTTTAATTCGAACAATTTTAACTCAGTTAATTTCTTTCAAATGGAACTGAAAAAATATGTAAGAAGATGGTTTGAAAAATGTTTAATATGAAAACAGGGAGGACTTTTTAAAATAAATAACAAAAGGAAAAATATAAAGTTAAAGGAAAAGGACCCAAAATTATAAAAAGAAAAAAACTTAGTAATATAAAAATAACTAAGATGGAGTAGTCCCTACAGTTTTAACCAGTGAATATATTTAGACATGAATAATCAGATTTTGGGGTGAATTTATATTCAAAAATCACTAGCAGAATGTCTTAATATCATAAGATATAGGTATCAGAGTAAGCTATTTGAATGTAATTAAAGGAAGTTTTTATATGCAATTTTTGAAGGAGTTCGTAACCATAAACCCAAAACATTTGCTAAATTTACTTATTTATGACAAGAATATATAGCTGCTTATTATTTTCAGTGTTGTCTGGTTGTTTTTATGTGTTATTGGTTCATGTTAAGGATGAAATATAAGAAAAACTTCAGTCACCAAAGATTGCTTACATAACTGTTTAAGAAGGAGATAAACTATGACAAGACTAGTTTTAACAAAGGCAATTTAGATGATTTCTCATTATTTGTTTCTATTCTTTAATTTGATGACAATAACCATAGCTGGTATTTTAAAAACAGAGGTCACAATTGTATCTATTATTATTTTGCCCATCATCCAAGGAGAGTAGAAAATGTCTAGGCTTTCATTTCTTGGGGTCTTTCTTCCCCAGGGCTGTTGTCTTCAGTGTGGTATCATTAACATACCAAGTTCTTCAAAAGTTAAAAATATCTAGGAGATATTTTTATATCTCCTAGATATAAAAATATCTAGGAGATATTTTTTTATCTCCTGAGGAGAATAGTTCATACTCTTTCCAGCCTAACAGATTACATTTGCATATCTTACCTATTCACTGAGCTGACAAATTTACTGATTAAAGTGATATATCTTAAAATTTCAGCTTGATGCGATGCTTTGGAGTCTTTTGCAGTTTTATTCTGGTAAGGTTGACTCCCTATTTGGAAATGAATGACTTACCCATCCAATCCCACCAGCTAGAACAGTTAGTAGAAAATTATTCACAACAAACAAAAACTTCTCCAGATAACATTATTTTCAGTTAGTTTATTATTTACCTATTCTTCATAATTCTGCAGCACTGTGAAGGATTTATTATGAGATTAAAACAAATCAAACCACTTTCTCCATTACTGTTACAGCATTCTTTTCTTCTTTTTATACTCAGGGAAAATGGGCTTTTACTCAGAATAATGGCTCTCTGACCAAGTCTCGTCAGCCAATCCCCTAGAATTCCTGCTGTACTAAGGCAGACAGGGCATAAAATGAATTCTTTCTGAAGCAGACATTGCTTGGCTGAGCAAAAGTGACTATTGTCTTGGACATGGTGTTTTCTCTACACCTTTTGCTTCTGGGCACTTTCTATTGTATTATTCAGTCAGTGAGGCTACACTGAGTTGTACTATGGTAACAAATGATCTCAACGTCTAGGTGGCTTTATGATAACAAAGTTTATATATTACACATGTTATATGCCCATCATGGGACAGTTTAGGCTCTGCTTCATTATTCTAAAATAAAGAAGCAGGCCCTATCTGAGGCATACTCATCTCATAGCAGAAGGACAAGGACAACGGCAGAACCATGAGCTGGCTTTTAAATCTTCTGCACATGTTACTTGCAGTCACACGTCATCGTACAAAGCAAGTCATATGACCACATGTAAAGTCGATGGTGCTAGAAGTGTAATACTCTTGCAGGGACTGGCCCAGCTGAGAGCAGCAGCACATATCTTGACAATAATACAACCTACCAAAGTCTGGTCACGTATATTCATGTTCCTCTCCTACATGCACAAAAAAACCCATCTAATCACAGTGTCAGACTCAAAAGTCTAGAACCTCATCATAGCCCAGATGAGGATCTTAATCTGGAGAACTAGGAACTAAAAAGGATAATTTATATACTCTATGCCTCCCCCTTCGTCCGGCACCACACAAATACCCAGTTCTAATGTACTGTGGTGGACGCTTTTAAACAGAAAGGGGAAGAAGTGAAACACAAAGCAGTCACCATGTAGATTATAGCAAATCTGAAACGATAGTGGAAATGCCCCTTTCCTGGTTATGGCGAATGTTCCCTGACGGTCCCCAGGTTTGATGCCTGCCTGCAGTCGTGCACCCTGTTATCTCCATAGCTCTTAGCTCTGCCCTCTGGCAGATCTTTTCTATTACACTCCCTCCTTGGCATTATCTGAAGAGGGCATTGTGGAATATTCCCCCTATCCCCCCTGCTATCAGGCTAAGTAATATCTTAGCCTGATTTCACTGCCAATAGAAATTTGGTAGGCCTGAAGTTTATCTAAAATCTTGAACACTCACAGTCTCTTTTATGCTGGGCTGATGGTTCATTTGGCAGTACAACCTTCTCAAAACATAGTAGGCTTTTTACTAATAGTATTTTATTTTATCCACAATCATGTACCAATAGCTACACCCATGATACCCATCTAAACTCTGGTACCTTGAACTTACTGGGCTTCTAGAAGACTTGTATCCTTTATTCTATTTTCTCTGAGCCATTGTATCCAAAGGAAAGTATTTACTGGCTGCTACTTTAATCAGAGGGTTTTTGTTTGTTTCTTTTCTTTCTTTTCAATCAGCAGAGATTTTAAGGATGGGAGTGAAAGTTACAGTCTGGATTTGCTCTTTGCTAAGAGGCTGTGTTGAAATTATCTTTTGTGACTTAAAGCTTTTCACAGTTTTGCTTTTACTAAGTAATGAAAAGAAGCAGTTTCATCTTTCAGTGCTGTCAGGCCTGAAATTTCTAGATTCCCTCTATTTTTTTTTTGATCCTCCTTACAAACTGGCCAGTACCAACTAAATAACGACAGCAACTTGAAGCCACAGCTAATTTAAAACATTATATGCTCCCCAGGTTATTGCAGTTTACAGTTTTGCTGAATATTGCTCTGTAGCATTATGTGGGTCACCATCTTTCCAACCTCCAATAAAATTTTCTCACCAACTATGGCTTGATCTCAGTAAGAATAAAGCTTTTTAAAATACCATTCACATTATATATATTTTGTGTGACAGTTTCAGCTCTGCTCTATTATTTTGTACCCAGACTTAAGAATTAGCTTATATCCCAGGAAAAAGAGTGATGGCAGAACCATGCCGTGGTCCTGCAACTTCTGCTCAGAAATAGGCCCTGGCACTATCACGCACATTCTATTTGCCAAATCAAGTTACATCATCAAGACTGACATCAAAGGAGTAGGAAGTAGAATCTTCCTCATTCGTAGGGACACAGTGGAGAGGGGATGTAAATATTTTGACCATAATGCAATCTTAAACATTTATCTTAAAGTTATGTTACTCAGTATACTGAGTTATGTTATATATGTTAGTTGCTTAACATTTTTAGATAATTCTGTTTTTTTCCCTAATGGAGCTAATAACGCTGATGGCTGCTTATAAATGTTTGATTTGTTAGTAAGATTAGCATGATATAGATATAATTCACTTATGCAGTATTATATAATATAATACATTAGCTTCACTAATGGAATGTTAGATACTCATTGGTGAAAAAATGGAGTGCTTTGTAATATGCAATATAAAAGATACCTAAATGTTTGTCTATAATTTTTATTTCCCTAATGTTTCCAAGGAATAAGATCATAGATTTATAACAATCTTTGTCTTAATTAAAATTTTACCTCTTTAATTAAAAAACTAGATGTATTCACTGAGTAAATTTTAAGGGGGGGGTTTAAGACTATCAAAATGTTTTAGGACAAGGGCCGGGTCTAGAATGAACTTGAAAAGGGTAGAAAATTTGGGTGTCATAGTTACAAAAATGATTCTCTCTCTTCACTCATCATAAGCACACATCTGGAGACACAGCATACACTTCTAGACCTTTCTATCACAAACTCACTCAACAAGCATGATTTTTTCTATTACTTTAAGTGTAAAACTGAATATGGTAGCATTCAAGCTAAGAGGAAAGAAAAAGAGTTTCTTAACAGGTAACTTACAGGATGAAACCTATTGTTAAAATATTTGAGACCACAGAAGAGGACAATAGTAATTAATTTGATTTATTCCAAAATAACTATGAATCAATATTTTTGTTTTTAAATAAGTGAAAAGATTTATAGACTTACAGTTGCATTCTCCTCCTAATTTCTACTATTTTGCTCTCAAAATTGGATTCTTTTGATTTGTATGGCAATAGAACTTCAAAGAAAATAAGCATTTAAGTGTATCAGAGCTGATACTCTGAAAAAATGATAAATAACAGTGCATGACTTAATTAGAGGCAAGTGGCCAGTGTGGTTAAAGAAGTCTGATATCTTATTCACAGTGTTTCAAAGAGAAAAATAATAAATCTACTTTGCAAACAACTTTACAATAGGAGGTGTTGCAAACATCAGAAAGCTTCAAAAACATGTACCAGTCATGTTTGCAACTATGATTAAGAAATAATAGAAAGATTCACAGTCTTGTAAGGAATCATATATATTCAGAAGAAGGGATTATATTTATTTAGAATATAGGTGATCACATATATTCAGATGGAAATAGGGAGTACGGAAATTGTGGTGGTACTAAGACGTTAGATGATTTAAGTTTAAAGTTTAATTAAAACATTGCAAAGTATGTACAAATCAGCTAAAGATTCTCCAAGGAGAGTTTGTGTATGTGTGTGTATGTGAGTAAACACAGATGTGCTTGCATGTGCATATGTGTTGTGAATGTGTTATATATAATTTTATACAGTGCATATTAATGTAAATAATATATATATATTAGGAGATATATGTGAATACAAGTTTACTAGAATTATTGATATGAGTAAACTCAAGTATTTAAGCTGTAGGTGATCAGTTTTATAATAGTTCATAGAATTTATTTTATTGGGAGAAAATTGTTTTCAGTGTAATTTTTTAAAACCTTTTAGGAATTATCTGTTACCACTGGGGCTCTCTTCATGACCTTTTAATGACCTAAAACTGTCCCAAGTAATTTGTCCAGGCTTATTTAAAGTCACCTGAAAAGACACTAAGCAGTTTATTTAAGGTAGCAATTATTCTGAAGGGTATTAAACTAAGGGCAAATATGCTAATTTTCTGTTACTTTGTAATCTCACTGAAAAATAAAAATAATAAAGTTTTTAGCTTCAGGTCTCTATTCTAAACGTGAGATAGTCAATGACACTTTGGGATTTAGAATTTGTTTACTGAAAGGATAGATGCCATGCAAATATTTTGATGAAATTATATTTATCTTCAGCCAGTGAAAGACTGGATAATATGACCTGTTTTAGGTCGTGTGAAGCACCACATGTCATTTTTTTGTTTCAGTTGCCTCACTTCATATTACTTCAAATATATTAATTCTACCTTTGTTCATCATTTAACATTTGTTTTTGTTTTAAAAATTTGAAAAGTCTTTATAAATGTGCCCTTTCATTTCATTATCATTTTCTGTGATTTTTTTCTAACAATTTTTATGCATATTTAAGGATACTTGCAGAGTAAAAGAATCTTAAATATAAAAAAGCTTTCAGTTTAATAATTAATAAGGCTGAGAGTTTATATTTAACAGGAATTTATTTGAATATTTCTTAATTTATAATTTGCATCTTTTTTCATACTTTAGAAGTCATTCAGTTTTTCACAATTTACATAATCTGGGACCTTGAAAGATGTATGTGTCTTCCCTGAGCAATTTGCTGTATTTCCTAATGATATATCAGCCCCAGATATGTATACTCTAAATCTTGACTGTGTGTCTTTAATCCTCTGTTCAGAGACTTGGAGCCCTGAACACCCCTATAGTCTGACTCAGATTTTTATCTCTGTGTTTCCTAAGCATTCAGTACATATGACCATCATTATATTCATCATATTGAACTTCATCATTAACTTAGTTGTCTCTCAGTAAAATAAAAGACGGGAGACAGGAACGTATATTCTTTCATTGACTCAAATATATACATTCATTCAAATATATACATTCACTTAAAATACATATTCATTGTATATATTTGTTGGTTTTTTTAATTAATTTTTATTGGAGTATAGTTGCTTTACAATGTTGTGTTAGTTTCTGTTGTACATCAAAGTCAATCACTTATATGTATACATATATCCCCTCTTTTTTAGATTTCCTTCCCATTTAGGTCGCCACAGAGCATTGAGTAGAGTTCCCTTTGCTGTACAGTAGGTTCTCATTAGTTATCTGTTTTATACATAGTAGCGTGTATATGTCAATCCTAACCTCCCAATTCATCCCTACTCCCGCTCCCGCACTTGGTATCCGTAAGTTTGTTCTCTACATCTGTGTCTCTATTTCTGCTTTGCAAATAAGTTCATCCCTATTTGAATGCTACTCTCTACCAGACATTGTTCTATTCACTGGGGATATAGTGACAAATAAAAAGCAAGTCCTTCTTCCCCAGAGGTTATATTTTAGCTGCATGCCTAATTTAATTTTACACCTAAAACATGGCCTGACATATTAGATACAATTTTTTTAAAATAAATTTTATTTATTTATTTTTGGCTGCATTGGGTCTTTGTTGCTGCACGTGGGCTTTCTCTGGTTTCAGTGAGCAGGGGCTACTCTTCGTTGCGGTACACGTTTTCTCATTGCGGTAGCTTCTCTTGTTGTGGAGCACAGGCTCTAGGCGCACAGGCTTCAGTAGTTGTAGCACAGGGGCTCAGTAGTTGTGGTGCACAGGCTTAGTTGCTCCGCGACATGTGGGATCTTCCCGGACCAGGGCTCGAACCCGTGTCCTCTGCATTGGCAGACAGATTCTCAACCACTGCGCCACCAGGGTAGTCCTTGGATATATTTAATAAGTATTTTAATGTATTAACAAATAAGTAAAACATGGAATTTATATAATTAAACATAATATTTGAAGTTACTTAAATTTACAGTTTAGAACAATTTAAACATTCAGAAGAGACAACACATATCTTTAAGTTATTTGAAATATATCTACTAATTCTAATCAAAATCACTTTGAATTCTGCATCAGAAATGAAATTAAATTTCAATTGATTAGTTTTAAATGTTTTCATATCCATTTCTCAAATTACCTCATCTTTTCATCCACTTTTGAAAAGAGAAGGAGAGATGGAAGAAGGAAAGGAGAAAAATGGAAAGAGAGAGATTAAATTTGGAAAGAACTTTTCTAGAAATATAAAGAAAGTTTTAAGTCTTTGCAATAAATTTGCTATGTTATTTTTAAAGAAAATGACCAATGCAAGTTTTAATTCAGCTGACTCCTAGTAAATCATTGCTTAATGAAAACAAGAACCGCAGAAAGTAAAACGTTACATTTGTTCTTAGTACATCCCGGTAGGAACTAGCAGACATCAGATTTGTCAATGTCACAACTTCCTTAGAGTTTCCAGGAGAACACCAGGATCAAAGAAAAGAAATAGATAAGATAAAGAATTACAATCTCTTTGCAATAGGAGTTTCCCATTTAAGTTTTACTTGTTACTATCATTTTAGAACAAGTTGAAAGTATGCTGGTTAGAAATGTTTACCTGACACAAATGGAACCCCTCCTGAGAGAGATTTTATTGAAAAATTACATGGTTGGGCTTCCCTGGTGGCGCAGTGGTTGAGAATCCGCCTGCCGATGCAGGGGACATGGGTTCGTGCCCCGGTCTGAGAAGATCCCACGTGCCGCGGAGTGGCTAGGCCTGTGAGCCATGGCCGCTGAGCCTGCGCGTCCAGAGCCTGTGCTCCACAACCGGAGAGGCCACAACAGTGAGAGGCCTGCGTACTGCAAAAAAAAAAAAAAAAAAAAAAAATTACATGGTGTGAATGAAAAAAAGAACTGTCAGGTTGGATCAGATATTCTGTATCTGCAGGTACTTACTTGGTTCATATAATCTTCCCAAAGATATGTGGAAAACCTCACCTGTGCCAGAAGCTTCTCCATTTTATCAGAGAAGAGGCACATTTTCATTCTGTCAAACAAGTATTTAATCATAGTTTAAACAATATCTTAAGTGTTAGAGTAAATTTTTTTGACCAACATGATGGTTCCATGGTGGTCAGTTTGATATAGAGATAAATGAAGTAATAAAACTTCCATTGTGTAAGTAAGCAATTTTAATTACTTTATCTGTAGTTGGGTTTTTTCTTTTCCTTTTTTTTTTTTTTTGGTTGTTTGTTTCATTTTACAATATTTTGATTTGACCACTGTATTGTTATTAACTAGAAAATTGTGTTTGTGGCCTAGATTTTACCAGTTTTTATAGTACATTTTTTTACCAGTTCAAATTTATTTACAGTAATAACCATATTATATTTTGCCTCTCCATTTCCTTCACGTCACTCCTCCCTCACTCATTAGTCACTGACGTTATTGCTTTTTCTGGAGCAATCAGTGCACAGTCTGGCCTCAGGACCTTTGTATTTATTGCTCCTTTGGTCGTAAATACTCTTTCCTGAGATATGCACATGGTTTCCTCCTTCAGACCTAAGGTAAAATGTCACCAACTCAGAGAGTACTTCCCTGACCATCCCAAGCAAATTAATACCCACCCACCTTCTATCCTTTTGTTTTATGGCACAAAACATTGCCTGACATTGTATTACAAGTTTGTATGTTATTTGGCTTATTGTTTGTATAAAATTTAAGTTCCTTAAGGCCAGGCACTTTAATTATTTGTCACTACTGCCTAAAATATTGTCTGGCACAGAGTAAATACTCAATAAGTATTTATTGAATTAATAAAAAATGTCTACATGGTTTATGAACAATCAGTCCAGTTAAAGTTTATGAAGCTGTTGACGAAATAGTTAAAACTTTTGTAACATCAGGATAAGAGAAAATTCAAAGACATAAAAAGCAGAAGACCTTATATTTGGAACAAAACTTCCCTTTCTTGAGGCTTCCAGTAGTGAAATTCAGGAGATCAGAATGCTGAAATATTCTGACCCACCCCTCTGCAGGCCTTTGAGTGTTCATATGCAGAATATTCAACCACATGGTAGGTATGGCCACCATCAGCTGGGCTCAAGAGACTGGCAATGCCCTCAAAGTAAGTTGACCCCTAGACTGGCCATTAGAATTTCTTCTGCACAAGTCAAAGTGAAGCCCACACGTGGTATACGTTCCTCACATACAGGCCATTACTGATGGAGGTCATGGAAGAAGGACTCCCCCTATGTTAGTCTAAAGGTGTCCATCCGAAATCAAGAGGAATTCACACATCATTTGCTGTATCACACAGCACTATTATCAAGGGTCAAGTGGTCACCCTAAAGCCCTGAACATGCCTGACAAAGCCTCACAACAATCCCTTTGCCCTCACTGACATGCCCAGCATCATCCCTGTGGTCTGTCTTGGGAAAATGAGGATTTGACTTATCATGCCTGTTTTTTCCTGTTAGGTCAGTAACCAGAACTTTCAAGTCTTTACTGATTCTCAAGGCTCTAATTCTCATCCTCAAATTCTGTCTGTCTCCTGGTGCTCTTTCACCATGCTCTCTGGAACTCACCAACCTGGCCTCTTTATTTTCAACTGCTTATGTGTATTTTCTTCTTCTCTCTAAATGAAGCCTGGTTCTTCCCTGATGACAGTGCTTCTCATGCCCGCTTTCCAGAGAGTGCTATATTCCTGTCACATCACTTAAATCGCTGGGATTGGAGGGAAGGTAATGTTCTGTTGCTCCTCAGTCACTTCCAGTGCAGTCTCCTGCTCCCTCCCTAAATTCCCTAGCTGTGATCTCATGACATTGGTAGGTATCACCTGATACTCCTCTCTGTAGAAGTCTTCCACCAACCTCTGGTCACTTCCCCTCTTCTTTAAAGATTTTAGCTTTAGCTTACTGTTACTCTCTCCAACTTCTTTCTTGCCATACAGTACGGTAATTTTAACATTCAAAGAGATGACTCTTCAAAAACAGTAGTCTCTCAGTTACTTGACTCCTCTCCTGCAAAGATCTCATTTTCCACCGTGAAACAATTTCACCACCTTGTAATGTATGTGTGCAAGGAATATTGAACATGGTATTTATGTTTGAGTTTCAATGTGTGCATATATATTTAGGGGAGTAAATTTTCTGTTTTTTATTTATATACCTATCATAAATCCTTAGTTTAAATCAACTCTTAAGTTATCCCTAATACTATCACATAGTAAGGGATCCAAAGAAGCATGTGGGATAATGTGTTCTACATTTCTGAAAAAATATTATTATAGAAATCGTCTATATTTCCCAAAAATGTACAGTAAAAGAAACAGGATTGGAAATAACTGTGAGAACACTACTTCTGTATTACTGTAGTTTTTATTGACAAATAAGATTAATATTGTTTAATAAGGCTAATACTTAGCTAATGAATCTCCATTACATTCTTTTTTTCTTTTTTGAGATAATATTAGGTTTTTGGCCCAGATTTGAATTGTCTTTATTTTGTTTTCTACATTGTTTTTATTATTTATTCAAATATGAAATAGTGAAAGACTAATGTTACAAAGCATCTATTTTAGTAAAATAAAACTATTCAAAGCATATTTTAAATTTCATATTTAAAAAGATTCAGTTATTTAAAATTTATATTTTCTTTATTTGGGAAAAAAGAAAAAGCTTTTGTTAAAATGAAATCCTGTTACTTGCTAGCAGTGCCATGAAATTACTTCTTAGTTGCGTTGTCACTTTGAGCCTTTCATCATCAGTAGTGAAAAATGTTAATGACATCATAGCATTAGGGACAAATCAATAGAGCGTGTTAGAGTTTCAGCTAACTCTCAAATAAATCAGCTATTCTTTAGCAGAGTCAGAGACTAAATAGTGAATTATTTCAAAGTACCTCAAATCCAATTAGTGATTACAAATTGTCATTTGTTTGAAGGAGCCAGAGTGAAAAGGTTGTCAAATTCAGTGTCTGCCTCCCATAATACCTTTTCCCTTCTTACATTTTCCAATGCAAGGAATTAAAGTGGTTGGAAAAAAATTTATACTGACTTTTAAGCACCTATTAATTAACAGCTAATTGTTTTATTTACATTGAATTCTAAGAATGACCTTGTTTATTTTTATAGGGTACTTACTGTGTCCAGGTACTTAAACAGTTGGACTGAACAAATGTACCCCAGGAATTAAGAATTCTTCCTGGAAAGAGGTAAGAGATTTGAAAATAGGCACATGTTTGTATGTTAATAAGTTTGGTGAAAACTTAGATTTACTAGTACATTTCTTTGGCACATAATTTATAAGGTAATTTCTAAAAATTAAGGGCACTTTCTGTTTTCAATTGTATAGTCTTCTATTCTGTGGAATGATTTGGTTATATGAGAGGGCTCCAACATTAAAAAAAAAAATAGTGTTTAGGGAAGCCACATTACCATTTTAAAATGTCAAGATCTGGATTGCTAGTATTTTGCTCTTCTTTCTTTCATTTTTTTTTCTTTTTTTAAAAAGTTTGTTATACTTAGGAATTAGACTGGGTTTTCCATGTTCCCTGGGAGCCACAGAGCAGAGGTAGATGGTGTGTGGGCAGATTGCCATCCAGAAAGATCCTTTGGCTAGCCTGCCCCTTCTACATTTCCTGGACCACATACGGTTACTATCAACTCGAAGCCATTCAAAAGTTTAAGTGCCAAACACAGAAGAAGGAGTCAGTTTTTAATGTGTTATGCTGTCTTAATTTTGACCTCAGATGTGAGAGACTGAAATATTACCTTTAAAATAAAATATGGTTAGGAAATCTGAATGTATACATATTACTTTTTTAAAAACCCTCTTTAACTGTGATTGTTGCTCAAGACTCATTTCATTGTATGAAGTAGGAAGAAAATTTACCGGCATTAGGCTTACCATTCCCACTGTATTATATATATTGCTATTAGAAGGAATGAAGAAAGGAGTGAAAACATACACTAAACATCTATGAGTAGTTGCCTCATAGGACACAAATAAAGGAGGCATGGTTCACAAAGTAAATTTCCTGGGTCCTAATTAAAATCTGTCGCTAATTTATGAAGGCCAAAGTCATATATAGACTTGATTTCTATGTCATTGCCATCAACATCTTTAATGTATACTTGACAATCAAGCCAGTTTTTCAAAATTAATTTGTAAAAGCATCAGCAGTCCATATGGATGAGTCTTAAATCACTGAATGCAATTAACAATGTACACATTGGATTGAGATGAGACAGTGACTGGTTGTCAACTCATGAATATTTATAAAAGAGTAGTAAATTCACCAAAAATCTGATGAAATTTACTTCCAGGTATTGCATCTAATAGAACTATTTGCAGAATTGAACTTACGATTCTAGGCTTTGAGTGATACAAATACAAACTAGGGTAGATAAATATCAGTTTGTTGGAAAATGCGATCTGGCCATCCCAAAGTGGGAGGCCTGAGACCTGTTTTTTATCAGTATCCATTTCAGTGACAGGGCTACTTTATCCCTTATTTTCTCCTTTTTATTTTTTCTTTTTTAAACAGAAGCAACCTGAAGGAGAATATCTGCCTGTAAATTTATTTAAAATATTTAATATGAATAATTACTTTAAAGAGTAGACAGTCAGTGTACTTTTTCTGTCCTGCTAATTCTATTATCTAATGGCTTATTTGCTTAGGGAATGCCAAGACACATGGCATTTTTTTCTTCTCCTGAATCTGAAAACAGTTCTGCAAATATAGACTGTTTCCTAGGCATGGCTTCATATAAGTTTGATTCTTAACAAATTCTAGATTGATTATATACAAATACCTTACTAGGAAGCTCATGACAGAAATTTTAAGCGTCCATTAAAAAAGTAGAAGGCAATTAAAAGAGACTGTAGTTAAGAAAAAGATGTGCTGATTTTGGAAGAGAGGAATATGAGATAAAATTCCACATTAACTAAAAAAGAAAAATTAAAAAGGTGTGAATAAGAAGGAAGAAGAAGATACAAATCAGAATGCTAAGAAGATTAAGAGTAGTATATATAATTTGTTATTCCATTCAAAGTTCATTCTCTTATGACTACTGAATAACTTTGGTCTGTTTTGTAGGAAGTTCTTATATACTAGAATGAAATTATATTCCAGACTCACATAGTTCCGGATTTTCAAGCTGAATTACTGTGTGGCCTTGAGAAAATTACCTTGCTTTTATCTAATTTTCTCATTTATATGGGACTAACAATACCTAATTTTACTTGCTTACATTTTTTTGCTTACATTTTTTACATATTTTGAAGCACTTTATGATTTATTTTAAAACTTGAATTTTGAAATGTACAGTATAGTTTTCCCTTTCTTTGAATACTGTACAAAGTACTTTTTTATTTACCTTATCTTTCAAAAGAGTTCTTTTTTCATGGATATTTAAGTATATCATTTTTCTACTCTAGATCGTAAGCTTTTTTAAGGTGAAAAATATTTTTTATTCTATACGCCTCCCCCCTCCCACCAATTTAAGGAACAGACAGTATTTATTTAGTGAGTGACTGAAGGAAAGAGTATGAACCTTTTTATATAAATAAGTTGCTGGTGAATTGAGTTAAAACAAAACCATTTAAAACATTTAAAATTCTCTAAAGGATATCAATATTTAATAGATAAAGGCTTTTTAAAAAATGATGAATAACTCAAAATGTTCCTGTATTAATTTATCTGTTATTTAATTTTGATTGTTGAACAGGTTCTCTTATCTTATAGCATATTAGTATTTCAATATTTAATATTGAATAATATTTCAATATTTAATAATATTCAATATTCACTTCTAAGATTTTTCAAGGAATTAAAATATTTTTTTTCCTTATCAGAGAAGTCCTGAGACATTTTTTAAAGAAAAAGAGAAAGGTGAGCTAAGAAAATCATGCTGGAACTGAGCTTCTACTTAGTTGTAGTGACAAGAATCTTGGTGACCTGGGCAACTAGGAAGCTCTTACCTCATTACCCTGGCCACATATTAGTGCCCAGAGAGTCAGAAGGAATGCTTAGAGTCATGGCTTTCCTCCTGAGGGAATCTAGTACATGCCTACCTTCCTCTGCACTCAGTGATGGTGGGATCAGAGTGGCCATGAGTAGGAGAGGAATGTTACCTACCTCCTTAAAAAACTTCATTGTCTGCATGTTTGCACAAAGTCTGCTTCAGATTCAGACTGAGTCATTTATTTTTCTGGCTAATAATTCCTTCTTTCCCTAAACTTTGATTTGTTTTTTTCTTGTCTTTGATAATCTGTGCTAAATGATTTTAGGTCCACAGAATTTCTGAGCCTGCAGGGACTTAGGAGATCATTTTATTGTTTACATAAGGAAACCAAGGCCAAGAAAAATTTAATACAAATTACAGAGACTAAGAACGTAAACTCCAAGCTCTCATTCTACAGTTCTTTCCTTTATATCATCATATCTTGCTTCCAAAATACTGCTTTTGCTGGATTTTCTTCCTGATTCATTTTGGGATTGTCTGTTGACAGTTTCCATTATTTATCAGCGTTGTCTTCAACTGCAATTGATATTTGTGTGAACAAAATAAAGAGGTGACATTCTCTTCTTTCACAAAGAGAAGTCTGTCAGTGGGTGGAAATAATTGAGCAAAAAAAGATTGGGTAATAAGAGAAAGACATATGTACTACACTACCTCAAGGAGCGACCCTTTTTGGGGGAATGGAACTTTATGGCTGGTTAAATATATGTCTCTCTATATGTGTCTACATATATATATATATAAATATGTGTCTAAATATATATAAATATTTGCCTATATATGTATATATATATGGCAAAATTCTGCATAGAACCTTTGTCTCTGTTAAACTCTTTGAGCTGTGTACTTCTTTGGGTGAAGGCTCTCTGTCAGTTTATTTTTCCCTTACTAACTTTACTGAGGGGGTAATTTAGGTAATAGAAACTGCACCCGGTTTAGAGGGCTCAATTCTATGAGTTTTGACATTGCTGTACACCCATGAAACTACCCCCACAAGCAAAGCATAGAGTATTTCTCCACCCTGACAAGATTCCTTGTGACCTTTTACTTTTTTCGTACTATGCATTAGTTTGCATTTTATACGAAATAAGTATACATATTTGTGTGTATTTTTTTTTACTTAGCATAATGGTTTAGAGATTTACTTGTTTGTATCCGGAGTTCATTTATTTTTATTGCTGGACAGTATTCCATTGAGGGATACACATTTGTTTATTCACTTGATGGTGGATATTTAGTTGTCTTTAACTTTTGACTTTTCTTAATTAATTTTCTCTGAGCATTTGTGTGCAAGCCTTTGTGTAGACTGTGTTTTCATTTCTCCTGGAAAAACATGGAGGATTGGAATATCAGAGTTATTTGGTAGGTGTATGTTTAATTTTTTAAGAAATGACAAACAGTTTTCCAGAGTGGTTGTACCATTTGGCACTCACCTGATCAGCATATGAGAATTCCCATTGCTCTGTGTCATGGGGTCTGCAAACTATAGTTCTTGAGCCAAATTCAGCTGTACTTATAAAGTTGTAGTGGAGGAGAGGGTATGGAGAAAAGGGAACCCTCTTGCACTGTTGGTGGGAACGTAAATTGATACAGCCACTATGGAGAACAGTATGGAAGTTCCTTAGAAAACTAAAAATAGAACTAGCATACAACCCAGCAATCCCACTACTGGGCATATACCCTGAGAAAACCATAATTCAAAAAGAGTCATGTACCACAATGTTCAGTGCAGCTCTATTTACAGTAGCCAGGACATGGAAGCAACCTAAGTGTCCATTGACAGATGAATGGATAAAGAAGATGTGGCACATAGGTACAATGGAATATTACTCAGCCATAAAAAGAAACGAAATTGAGTTATTTGTAGTGAGGTAGATGGACCTAGAGTCTGTCATACAGAGTGAAGTAAGTCAGAAAGAGAAAAATAAATACTGTATGCTAACACACATATATGGAATAAAAAAAAAAAGTTCTGAAGAACCTAGGGGCAAGACGGGAATAAAGACACAGACCTACTAGGGAATGGACTTGAGGATGTGGGGAGGGGGAAAGGTAAGCTGAGACAAAGTGAGAGAGTGGCATGGACATATATACACTACCAAATGTAAAATAGCTAGTGGGAAGCAGCTGCATACCACAGGGAGATCAGCTTGGTGCTTTGTGACCACCTAGAGAGGTGGGATAGGGAGGGTGGGAGGGAGGGAGATGCAAGAGGGAAGAGTTATGGGGACATATGTATATGCATAACTGATTCACTTTGTTATAAAGCAGAAACTAACACACCATTGTAAAGCAATTATACTCCAATAAAGATGTTAAAAAAAGTAAATTTCAACCCAGAATTCTGTATACCATGAAAATATTCTGTAATGTGGGAGGCAAAATGAAGATATTTTGAAATAAAAGATAAGTAAGAAAATTCATTGTTGGCAGACCTGTACTTCAAGGATTGCTAAAAAAAAGTCCTTCAGATTGAACAGAAATGATACCAGATAGGAATTTGGCACTTTAGGAGAAAATAAATAGCATCAAATTTTGGTAAATATCTGGATGATTGTAAATTTCTTCTAATTTCTTTAAAATATGTATACTATTTAAAGCAAAAAAAAAGTTGTAGTGGAACATAGCCACACTCATTTGATTATGAATGAGCTGCTTTCATGCTACAAAAGCAGAATTAAGTAATTGTGACACAAACCATATGGCCCTCAAAGCTTAAAATATTTACTATCTCGTCCTTTAAACAAAAAGTTTGCTGATCCGTGCTCTGCATCCTTGCAAAACTTCATGTTGTCAGTTTTTTAATTTTAGCCATTTTCATGTATATGGAATAGTATTTCAGTGGGGCTTTAATTTGCATTTCCCTCATAACTAATGATATTGAACATCTTTTAATTTGTTTATTTGCCATCTGTATACCTTCTTTTCTAATATATCTATTGAAATATTTTGCTAAATTTTTAAATTGGCTTTTTGTCTTACTAATAATTTTGAGTTTTAAGAGCATTTATATAACCTAGATACAAGTCCTTTTGTAGATATATATGTTTTGTGAATATTTTCCTTCACTTTGTAAATTTCTTTTTCATTTCCTTAAGTTTCTTTTGAATAGCCAAAATTTTAGTAGGGATCAAGTACAGTATATCATTTTTTTCTTCTTTCATGATTGTTGGATATTAAATCTTGCTTATCCTAAGGTTACATTTTTTTCTCCAGTATTTCTTCTAAGGGATTTTACTGGTTTAGTTTTGAAGGACTGTGACCGATTTGGGGTCAATTTTTGCATGTAGTGTAAGTAAATGTCAAAATTAATCTTTTATTCCGTGTCAACGTCTAGTTGTCCTTTATGTTGAAAAGACATATTTTTCTCCATTGACTTATCTTAGGAAATTCATCAAAAATCAGTAACCTATTTCTGGATTGTCTAATTTTCTCCATTGTCTACCCTTTTGCCAATAACACACTGTCTTGATTTTTGTATTCTTTTTTTTTAAATTTTATTTATTTTATTTATCTATTTTTGGCTGCATCGGGTCTTCATTGCTGCACATTGGCTTTCTCTAGCTGTGGAGGGGGGACTACTCTTCGTTGCGGTGTGTGGGCTTCTCATTGCGGTGGCTTCTCTTGTTGTGGAGCATGGGCTCTAGGTGTGCAAGCTTCAGTATTGTGGCATGCAGGCCCAGTAGTTTTGGTTCACGGGCCCTAGAGTGCAGGCTCAGCAGTTGTGGGGCACAGGCTTGGTTCCTCCGTGGCATGTGAGATCTTCCCAGACCAGAGCTCGAACCCATGTTCCTTGCATTGGCAGGCGGATTCTTAACCACTGTCCCACCAGGGAAGCCCAATTTTTGTAGTCTTAAAATTAAATTTTATCAGATGACCAAGTCAGCTATATTTTGAATTTTAAAATTTCTTTGGTTCTTCTAGGTGGTTTGCTTTCCCAATAAAACACCCACCCCCCCAAAAAAAAAGCCTCCTGAAATTTTAATTAGGATTTTGTTGAATTTATAAATCAACTTGTGTTTCTTTAGATCTCTCATTATTATTGATGTTTAATTTCATTGTGGCTAGAGAACATAGTCTGATATCAATCATTTAAAATCTACTGAGAGTTGCCTTAAGGCCCACTGTATGTGTTTCATACCGCATTTTAGATTCACTGTGTGTTTACTGATCTATTTTTGTCTAGTGATTCTAATAAAATCCCTTACTATGATTAGTCAATTTTAATTTTCTTCTCTTCCTCTAGTTCTGTCAATTATTGCTTCTTGTACTTTATGGTTCTTTTTTAAGCTCGTACACATTGATGCTCAGTATGTCTTCCTGCTGAATTGCCCCTTTCATCATTATGTACCGTTTCTTCTTATCTTTGGTGATGCTTTTGCCTTGATGTCTACTTTAGATGATATTAACCTGGTCAACCCAGCATTCCTATGCTTAATATTTGCATCTATTTATTTTCAAGTCATTTGTTTAATTAATGCTGAAGTTGAGCATTTAATGCAATCTGATTTCTGTTGTTTTGTCACATATATCCCCCCTATTTCCCACCAGAAAAAGAAAAGCTTTTAGGATCTTATATTTGTCCCTGATATTCTGACATGTAGTTATGTCAGATTTGGGATTTGTTTTATTTTGTGATAATTGCTCTAAGCACTAAGCAGACCCTTTTAATCTGAAGACTAATGCCCTTCAGTTATGGGAAATTTTCTTGATATATATAAAGATCTTTATACCTTTATGTCTATATATAGATATATAAATACAGATAGATACAGATAGATTGATATACATGTATAAAATAATTGTCGATATATATATATAGATCTGTGGAATATATATAAGAAATTATATATAATACATATAATATATAATATGTATTTCTTCCCTGAGTTTTCTGTCTTTTCATTCTGTTAGACCTAAAAATCTGATATTTGACTGCTTTAATGGATCCATTAATTTTCTTTAACCTATATTCCTCCATTTTGTGTTCTTGCTGTCATACTTTGTGGGAATTTTTCCTGGTTTTGTCTTCTGACCATTGTATTATAGTTCCTATTCCAGTTACCATAGTTTTAAATGCTAAGAGCTCTTTTTTGGTTCTCAGTTTCTTTTTTCTTATAGTCTTGTTTGTTTGCTTATTTATTTTTAATAAACTAAATATATTTTCTTATTTCTGGAAAATGTTCATTATAGTTTTGTGATGTTCTTCATGTCTTTCATCATTTTTGTTTTCTCCTAGTTCTTTCAGTTTCTCTTTTGAGGGTTTTTGTTTTCCATTCAAGTTGTCAGGTTTCCTCTTTAGTCAGGTAATTCTGAGCTGTCCCTTGGTAAGATATCAAACCATTTTTGGAAGCATTGTATGGGTAGGATCAGGGTGGGAGGGATCAGAGTGTATTCTGTGGATCATTAGATTGCACTTCGTATTGAAAGGTAAGCAAATCAGTCTTTTTGCAGTGGACCACCAAATGATGATACGTGGGGTACTTTCTCTAGTGCTCTTTAATTTCTCCAATAGTTGGCAGAGGGAAAATACTGAAAATGATCGTTGATATTTTGGGAGCAAAATGGGGGGAATGTTGATCTCCTGATTTTTATCCTGGTAAGGTATGCCTTTGGGCGCTCATCATCTCCCAGTTTCCTTAGAGTGAATGGGTTTACTTTTCTTCAGAGGTCTTCTAACTCCACTTTGTCAAGTTTATTCAAATTCCTTATCCCTAAATTTCCTTAAAGTCTTATATTGCCGTGATCATTTTTATCATTCTCTTGGTCCTAGTGGATGAATATATTTCTGTTTCCTTGTTTGTTAACCCTCTTATACCTCTACTGGGGCTAAGGGAGGGAGAAGAGATGGATTTGTATGTTTAATCTTCCTGGTTTAATTGGAATTCATATTATAGTCTTTTTTTTTTTTTTTTTTTTTTTGCGGTACGTGGACCTCTCACTGTTGTGGCCTCTCCCGTTGCGGAGCACAGGCTCCGGACGCGCAGGCTCAGCGGCCATGGCTCATGGGCCCAGCCGCTCCGCGGCATGTGGGATCTTCCCGGACCGGGGCACGAACCCGTGTCCCCTGCATCGGCAGGCAGACTCTCAACCACTGCGCCACCAGGGAAGCCCCATATTATATTCTTAACAAATAATCAGATATTATGTAAATAGATTTGTAAACTTAAATATGATTATGGTTGATGGTAATGTCTTTCCAGAGGTTTGATAGGCAGAAGAAAGAATTTCCTAAGTTTCTCAGGAACAGATATCTAGACCAATGATTAATTACACTTTCCTCCCTTGTGGCCATATCTTGAGAATCATTTTATAACTTATTGGCACCTTTATTATATGAAGAGAAGAAAACTCACATGTCTCCATTCTAATACATACTAAGAAATTTTACTAAGAGATTCAGTAGAGGAGGGATTGGAAATTATTGGCTAACATGATGCTTAGAGATTATCTGCAGATTTCATTACTCATGTTATTTCTGTTCTCCTATTACCATAGATAATTGACTATAGCTTGAGTGGGAGTATAGACTAAAATACAGTTACAGCTCATCTGGGTTTCATCAAAACTGTATCTCTGTTGGGACACAACTGGACTTTGAAACAAGTTATATCTGGAAGTACTACCCAGAGTCATCAGAGATTTGCCTGAGGTCTGAGACAGTTGCTGTGGAAACTATCCCACTCCACTCTTCTTTAGTGAAACCTCAACCAACAGCAGTTAGCCAGAACTGAAAATAAGGAAAAGTGAAGAAATAAGCAAAAAGAAACAGGTATTAACATTAGTTGAATCTGTAGACTGTTGTACATTGATCCATGTAGATTAGTTATTATGAATGGAGTTTCTGGAACAATTAATATTAGTCAACACTATAAACATTAAGGCTCAGATCCTCAAGTTTTTGAGGAATTTTGTCCCACATCATTCTAAACATGTGGTCACAAGTTCCTTGAACTTTCTTTGTTAAGCACAATTGTGTTTTGTTTCTAAAAGTGAAGTTAAAAAAATTTAGACCAAAACATAGAATTAATTTTTAATCAGAAAAGCAGAGACGTTCAGATGAAGTTATTTAACAGTCTGTATTTTAAGTAGTGCTTTTCTAAATATTTTTAAAAATCTCAAAAAAGTATATCAAATGGTATTCAGAAAGCCATCTTACTGAGTAATATAACAACTGACATGATTTGAAATGGTGTTAAAGCTGTAAATACGTTGTCAAATTGTGATTTTTTTGTGGGGGGGAGTTGGGAATTTTGAAGTGAAAATACATTTTTTTAAATGATGGCATTTAAAAGATTTTTCACCCAACAATACTTACAATACTAAATTCTCCTTGTATAGTGATTAAAAAGCTATCAAAAGGAGTATGGGGATACAAAGATGAATAAAATAAAAGCGTGCTTAATCATAAAGTATTCCCAGGATATCTAAGATCAGTCACATCAATAGAAAAATCAATTGCAGTTCTATGATTATTTAAGAACACCCCAAATTTCCCTGTTTAGCAGTCAAGAAGTCCCTCTACACAATGACAACTATAACTTGCTATGTAGACTGCCATTCTGCCATAGATTCAGTTGGTAAGGAAACAATGATATCAAATGGATTGAAACACATTGCTATTACCAGGTAATATGCAAAACATATCCATCCCTTACCATGAATCTCATCCAATTTTTAAACTAGTGGATGAGTGTCATGCTCGAATTCATAATTAAAAAGAAGATACACATGTTGAAGTGGCTATTTTGAAGAAACTACATGAAATGGTTTTATCAATTGGTCTGCCAAAATGCCTAATTTCAATCTCATCCATTCATCTAGCTAACTCCGTATAAACTTTCACATCTCGGCTCAATACTACTTCCATAAGAAAAGCCTTAATGTTTTACAGTATTGTCATGCTTAAAGCTTCTTGTTCAATGCTATCTTTTATATGTTATATTTTCTATTAAGTTAGTGATTGTGATTCTCTGTTTACTGTTTTATTCACTAGTAGTTGCTCAGTTAATATATTTATTATCTGATTAGTTGAGCTTACATTTAAACATTATATATTTTGCTTAATTATTATCATGGTTTCTTACTGCTTTCAGTAAAATATGAGAATACCTATGAAAGTGGCTTTCACTTATGGATTTATGGACATGTTTGAATTATCAAATCCAAACCATGATAATGACTATTATATCATAAGCTTTTGCAAAGTTATCCTAAATGTATTATTGACTTATTTTCAGAATCGTAATAAAAATCCTTGATTATAACCTGAATTTAAGTGCAACCAAGAAGGGGCACACTATATAGTAAAAAAAAAAAAAAAAAAAAGATGTCTAAAACTTTGGCTTGAGTATCAGAAGGAATTAATTACAATTCTTTACTTACTAGTTGCTTCATTTTACCAAAGAAAACAAAGTTAGAACAGGAAGAGTTTTAAAAAATTATTCTGCAGAATTCTTTTAGGTATAAGAATGAAAGAAGTGAGGAGAGAAAAGCACAATGATTTGTCCCAAATAACCAGAGTCAATAGAAAGCATAGATATAGAAGACAAATTTTTGAAAGCTACAAACACACTTTTTCTACTGCAACATATGGACTTCATTTTAGTTATTTCCCTCCTTAAGAATTGTGTTCTTTAGAAAAGTTGTGCCTCAAGCAAAAAATAAATGATACCATTCATATTTCGTGAATGAAGTAAAATCTTTACCTCTACAGCCTGGTCACTTAACGTAAGAATATCCAACAAAAATAACAAACCTAATGCCACTCAGTTAACAACAAAATGATACTGTCAGCGTTTTGATTAATGTCTTTTGAATCAAGAGACCATTGTCTTACAGATAAATTCTAGAGCAATTGCTAGTCTAGACTCTGAAGTTGGATGGAGGTGCCTTCTGAATTAAATCCTTTCATATCCCACAGGCTGCGATCATGCACATCTGAGATGTGTTAGTTGAAATTCCACACAATCCTCAGTTGCCAAGTTTGCATGGACTGAACATGATACAAAAAGCAAAGAAGCTAAGAAAAATTAACGTTAAAAACTGAATATTATACAAAGGTCCTACATACAGCAGTGAGACGAGAGGGGCCCCTAGCATTCTCCATTCACAGATTTAAACCTGAAGTTGAAATATTCTTAACTCCAAGAAGAAACTCTGAAGGTAGGGAAAAGAGTTTCAAGACTGAGCAACCAAAAGTGAAATAAGTCAGACACAGACAGACAAATACTGTGTGATCTCACTTACAAGTGGATTGTAAAAAGCTGAAACAAAGTAGATGGGTGGTTGCTAGGGATTGGGGATGGGGGAAGTGAGGAGAATTTGGTTAAAGGATACAAACTTCCAGTTACAAGATGAGTAAAGTTCCGCGGATCTAATGTGCAGCATGGTGTCTATAGTTAACAGTACTTTATCGTGTACTTGAAAGTTGCTGAGAGTAGATCTTAAATGTTCACACACACACACACACACAGACACACACACACACACACAGAGTAATGTGAGGTGCGGGCTGTGTTAACTAGCTTTATAAGTGATAATCATTTCACTATACATATATGTGTCAAATCATCATGTTGCAAACCCTAAACTTACCCAATGTTATTTGTCAGTTATATCAAATAAAGCTGGAAAAGAAAGATTGAGTAACCAATTAATTCAGAGGTATTGTGTGAACAGCTTTCTCTTGGGGACCCATAAATACAAGATGTGATTCTTTCCCTCAAGTACCCGGCAATTTAATTGAAGATGTACTTTTCTCACCATTTTACCAGTTCAGCATTCATTTCCTGAATATTTAGAGCATTCAGGTATTATGATAAATCATTGGTAAAAGAGGAATAAAAATAAGTGCCCTATAACCAGAGGAATGTCATCACGGGAGCAATATAGTAAAATTTTCATTAAAATATGGTAAGTGCTAAGATGGCAGGGTGCCCACTTCTCAGCATTTGCTTAGCCTTCATATAACTCCCATGAGAAGAATATAGGAATTTAATTTATTTAATTATGGTGATAAATATAGACAAATAACCTAATATAAAACTGGCCAAAGCATATAAATAGGAAATGATATCAGACTGGACTATAATGTGCAGCAAGCATATGAAAGGATGCTAAAGCTTACTAGCTGGAACCTGCCAACTATAGCAGTAATGAGAGGCCATTTTTCTTCCATCAAGTTGGTGAAAATTAAAAAGAAGAAATCAAGTCAATGATTTCTAGGGTTCCAGGAAGTAGGCTTACTCATTATTGGAGAGAATCCAAATGGCCATGAATTCATGAAAACTGATCAAGAAATAGGTACTAAAATGAAAATGCATATATTTTAATAAAATAACAACTAACGAACAAGTAGGGCAAATCAACATGGACAGAAGTGAAAACTCCTCCAAGAGTATCCAAATGTTCACTACTGGGGAAGAGTTAAGGAATGCGGTTTTAATCTGGACTATTGACTATTACACGTTAACTAACAGCACGGGTCAGATCTATGCATTTGACTGGAGGCCTATTCATGATGTATGTTTCATGAAAAACCGTTTTTGCTACACAGTGTTTACGTTGTGATGCTTTTTGTAAAACAGATTACATAGAACTCTATCGTTATGATATATGTATATACATATACATATGCATATGTATGTGTTCATCAGTGTGAAGAAAGCTGTGGAAGAGGCTGGTGCTGATCTTGGCAGCCCGGGGCATGAGGAAGGGAGTTAATATAGGTGATTTAGGGGCTTCCCTGGTGGCGCAGTGGTTGGGAGTCCGCCTACCGATGCAGGGGGTGCGGGATCGTGCCCCAGTCCGGGAGGATCCCACGTGCCGCGGAGCGGCTGGGCCCGTGGGCCACGGCCGCTGGGCCTGCGCGTCCGGAGCCTGTGCTCCCCAACGGGAGAGGCCCCAGCAGTGAGAGGCCCATGTACCGCAAAAAAAAAAAAAATATATATATATATATATATATATATAGGTGATTTAATGTAAAATTTTCCCCTTACATAGCTTCTTATATTTTCACTATTTGAGGTGAACACATGTTTGTTTGAAAATACTTATTATAACAAAACGTAGATATTCTGGAAAATAGTGAGATGAATGCACTGGAAATATTTTTTTGGATTATTAATTGTTTGTAATTTATAGACCTGTGGCTTTTCCCCATCCATTTGTACAGGTAATCAAGAGATTAATAATATTACTTCTAAAATTAAGATATTATAAGCCAAAATAAAATCGTTAGGGTTTTTTACACTGATTTGTGAATTATTTTTCTATCTTTCATCCCACCTACTAATAGGTAGGTTGGAGTAGGTAGCATTGTACAGTAACACTTTATAAATGTGTTATTGTACATACACAAATAGTCCATACACGAAATGTAAGAAACACCATTGATTAATGTTCAGAAAGAAGCCCTGACATATCTACATAAATCAACATGCAATTGTGAGAAAGCAACTCCAGCTCCTTTGAGAAGATATTCTTTCATGAAACTGAAGTGCTCCTGACCTGGGTCTGAATAAGTAATTTTGTCAGTCCACTGCTCAAGGCACTGTGCATAAAACCGCAAGGATGATGCTTCACAGCAGTGATTGGCCCAGATGTTTGAATTTTGATTATGTTTGAGATGGAAACGTTCAAAAATATGTGCTTTAATTATAGACATGGAAATAATTATTTCTCTGCCTCATCCATCACCCTGCCAAGGCTGAGATTTTTTAACTACTGCTTTGTCCAATGCATTTGTAAACAGACATTCTGCAATTCTGCTAGAACTGCTTTCAAATTACTACTTGTATATAATTTGCTTCAAGAAATACGTAAATGAATACTCACATACATACATTAATATATTCACCGATTATTACTATCTGGTCCACATGAAAAAACTTTCAGAGAGCCAGGGAAGATATTTTTCAGAACAAAATAACCTACAAAACATACACTAATCTTTGACTTTTAAAATACATCCAAAGGTCTTTGTTATGGCTAATTCCAATTTTCTAATAGAAAGAGATGCAACTTCATATCACTTATATACATTCTTTTTAAAAATTTTATTTATTTATTTATTATTGAGGTATAGAGTCACATAAGTTTCAGGTGTATAACATAGTGATTCACGATTTTTAAAGGTTATACTCCAATTATACTTATTATAAAATATTGGCTATATTCCCAGTGCTGTACAATATATCTTTGTAGCTATTTATTTTATACATAGTAGTTTGTAGTACCTCAATATTCTACCTCTATCTTGTGACTTTGATACAATATTTATTCACACATTTTTGCAACTACCAAATTTTGTGGATCACAAAGTGACAAATTCTACCTTCTGTGATAAAGTTTGCTGAGAAGAAATAAGGAATATTTCTGATTTGTATGTTTTATGCTTCCTACACATTTTTATATGATATTGCCTTCAAGTAAGTAAACTCTTGAGCATCTCCTTCATTTTCAGAATAAAGGATCTCAAGTATTTTAAGTTTTATCTACTCAGGTAATTAAACGGGACCCAGGGTTTTCATCAAGAAAACCCTGCATATTGTAGTGATAGACTTTTTTTTTTTAAGTCAGGCATCACTATGCTACAATCTGAATAAATTATTTAAATACATGCATGAAATTAGCTATAATTTATAGCAGCAATTTCTATATCAAATCTTAGTTAAACCATATATCATACTAAGCACATATTCTACTTTCCCATTTTACCTTCCAAATAAGCACTGACAATTGGGCACCATTTGACATTTGTCATGCTTATCGTCACAGCTGCAGTGACACTAAAGGTGACTAAGAATGGCGAGAACAGCTTTTTGTAAAGAGTAGAAAATAAAGGAAAATAACGATTGCTTCTCCTTTGCTTTGAGTGGTTGGAGGCAGATAAGCGGATTTGTAGTGAGGTCGTCAGTCACAATGGGGTGGTAATTTGAAAATGGATTAGTTTAGAAGTAGCGATTTCTGCTCCATGGGCTTCAGTGCAAAAGTCTACCTGATTCTGTAAGAGACCTCATAAACTGGCAGAGATCAATGCCTACCTAATGTGCCATTATGCACTGGGCACACTTCAGTGATTACAGCACAGCTGTGGCTGGGTTTTGCTTGATAGTTCCTTAGCACTTGCACCACAGGTGCTCCACACAATTATTTTTCCCAAAGGAATAAACTCTTTAGGGAATTAAAGTGGACGAGAGAGGCTTTTCTTCCTAAGAAGCTTTTCACTGTTAAACTGAAGAATGAACAGTGTCAGATGTCAGTAATGTCAGTCCAATAACAAATAAAGACTAAACAACTTATGAGAAGGAAATCATCCTGTATTATATGTCTGGATGACACTTTCTTATGTTTAAGATTTTATTGCATAAGACTACCTGACTGTGTATCTTGAAAGAACACGACAATACAAATTCCAAGTTGGAAATGTTCACCGTTTTAAAGATTATAATTTCATATCAAAATGTAAGAGCATTAACAAGTATTTAAGTTGTTTAGCTTTTCTTACAGGCCATGCAAATTAGTTGGCAACAAAGAATGAAAAGGAGTTCGGTCAAATGAATTTACAACAAAATTTGAATATGAGATACCTTACCGATAATCCTTAGATTCTTAGGCTCAATAGGTTTCTTCACTGTTGTTTGCAAATGTTATGTGTAGGAACAATGAATAAAATATTAAAGGAAGGTAAAATAATTTGAAATGTAAATCCATATAGTATAAATTAATAAATTCTGTTTTATGTTTTAAACAAAGGAATATTAGTAATGTTAGTTATATGAAACTCTCCATTTTCTAGCTCTTTAAATTTGATATGATATGTAATGAGATGGTATGAACAACATTCCGGGGTAATGCATCACACAGAAAGAAATTTATTGAGAATAATTTGTGATTAATTCCTTGGCACTAGTTGGAATAATATCTGGTAAATGGTCTGAACCCTTTGAAGTCCTTTCTTCTTCCTTTATTTAAGATAGATAAGGTGTTTATAGTTAATAACCAAATTTATCAGGATCATCAGGTTTCATTCTGCTGCCTGACCTGTTCTAGGGTAAAGGAATACAATTACAATGATTAGCAAATGATACTCTTTAAGATTTTAGGGGCATATAAAAGGGTTTCCTGTCCCAAATCATTCTTCAATCTGCTCATGCAAAATCCTTTCAAAAAGGAACATTCATCTAATCCACAGTTAAATATTAATCTCTAAATTAAATATTCCTAGTAGAGGTAACATACTAACTTGAAATAGTTTAGTACATATAACAAGGATGGTGACAGTCCCATTTAATACTTCCAAAGAATTATGTTCAAATTCCAAATGGATAATTAATTTTTAAAAAAGGACTTAATTCAGAAGAGAACTGTTGCCATATTTAGGGGACTCACCATGTCACATGGGAAAAAAAATAACTAACTTGGAAAATTGGGGAAAAGAGGCAATTTGAAGGCTATCACATGAAAGGAAGATTAAGTTTCAGCTGTGTAAGTCCACCAGGGAATACTTGGACTACTCCCTGGCTCCTTAGACATAATAGATAAATAGGAAGAATAACATTTTAGCTTATAGAACAATCTAAAAAATATAATGAATGCAATGAGCTATGTTGAAATTATTACAAACAGTAATCCTTCTCCAAGGGTATTGAGCTCAGAGAAGAGATCTTTGGATTCTGAATTAGCCATGGATGCAGGCATATTCTTTAATATTTTGTGACACTATTGTTTTATTCATAAAATAAGTGGGTTAGTCCTATTTTTAAATAATAGAAATTGGGGTTTCCCTGGTGGTGCAGTGGTTGAGAGTCCGCTTGCCGATGCAGGGGACATGGGTTCGTGCCCCGGTCCAGGAAGATCCCACATGTCACGGAGCTGTTGGGCCCATGAGCCATGGCCGCTGAGCCTGCGCGTCCGGAGCCTGCGCTCCGCAATGGGAGAGGCCACAACAGTGAGAGGCCCGCGTACCAAAAAAAAAAAAAAAATTATCTCCTAGGTGCCTCTTATTGGGTGTATTAGATGGCCTAAATTTGGGATTAACATATACACACTACTATTTATAAAATAGATAATCAACAAGGACCTACTGTATAGCCCAGGGAACTATATTTTATAATAACCTATAAAGAAAAAATTTGAAAAAAAAATTATCTCTAAATATATAGATAAATACTTTGTGTATTACATTTTTAAAATGATCAAGATGGAAGTAACCATTGCCTGAAATATAGAAAAATAAGACTCCACATTGTGTTTATGTGTGGAGGGGGTGATGATTCTCAAAGAGAAATACTGGAATACAGAAGGTAAATCTTTCTTTCCTTCCCATGTTTCTAAAGCCAGCATTGATCCTTGTTATAGTTTTTGTGTAGTGTCATGAGTTTAATATAATTAATCTAGTTAAATACTCACTCTTAGTGTCCTATAATGACTTTCTATTTAAGGCAAACCGCAGAGGCACACTGAGCCTACAGATATTATGGCAAGCCTGTTGCGAACAAAGAACATTTGAAGCGTTTGCTGTAGCTGGCTTACACAACGGCATCTGGACAGAATACCGCAGGTACTAGTTTTTCGAAACTTGCCTCCATTTAATATACATAATCATAAATCTGAAAAAAATGTTTTTGGCCTACTTTTCAAGGTAAAGAAATACATAGACAAGGATTAAAATAAACACATTGAAGAAATTGTTGCAAAAATTTAGTAAATAAGATGAAGATTTGCATTATTTGAGAAGTAAGAGCTTTGGTTAAAATGGTGACTGGAACTGACAGTTCCTCACAATTCATTCTTAGAAAAATAATCCAATTAGAAAATTTTTTCTGAAATTATTGAAAAATGGAAAAGAAAACTTCACATTTGAATCAAATGGAATGTCACCTTAAAATAAGGCAAGATAATAATAACAGATACAGCAGGTTATGGGTTTTCAGAAACCAAATAGGCTGGGGAAAAGCAATGAAGAACAGAAAGGAATCAGGCCTGGTAGAAGAGGAACACTCTTATAGTGATATTATTTGGCAGAATGAATTTGAAGATACATCTTCTGAGTGGAATTTGGATTAAGAGAATGATAAAAGAAAAAGAGAGATGATGATACATTGGAAAAGCAAAATAGATGATCCTTTTCAGCTTTAAAAATGCTGTGATTCTAGGCTTTAGATGATTTGGCGAAAAATTAAGAGAACATGGCAAGTTTAGTTATTCATAACAAAGTAAGATAATGCAAACTTTATTGAGTTATTATATTCATTGAGGGATAAAAAGACTTTGACTCTGGTGTAACTTAGATGGAGTAGAGCCTGGTATGTAGTCAGGGTCAGTCATTTTTTAATTGAATTATCGCACTAATTTCAGTAAATGCTGAGTTAAATGCTTAAGGAACTTCTTTGCTCTGTGTTTGTGTGTCTTAGAGAAAATACTTATATTTTCTAAAAATTGTGTAAGTATAGATACAATGTATAACTTATTTCTTTTAAATATTGAATATAATTATTGATGATATGAGTTGCATCAAATATTAAGAACCTTGGAAATACATCATTATTGCATTTTTAAGTGGTGCAAATGTAATTCCTTGCAGTTAAAAAGTTGAAGCATATAAAACGTAGTCAGGAGCCTAAAACAGCAGAGCATAGCATTAAAGAATCAGTCTTCAGTGCAGAGGGAGTGTAGCAGTAGAGTTCAAAAGTTGCCTACCTTTGAGGGCTGGCTATTTCTTTGAATTCTATCTGCTATTTTGATAAACTTTTGCTCAAATTCTCTAAGGCCTGTTTCTACAGAATGGGAAGAAACAATAGTTCCTGTATCACAGAGCTATTCTGAGGAAATGAGTTGAAGTAGTAACAGTTTTTTCAAGAAATGTTAGCTACCATTATCTAATAATATAAGAATCCTATCAAACTAAAGGTTGTAAATGGAGAGCTTTAAATACTGTTTTCTTTTTACTTTCCTAGAGAGTCATATTTGTTATTTATTCTTTAACCAGAGTCTATAACTTTCGATAAAAGTTTTCAGCCGTCCTTGAGTAACTTTTTTTTTTAGAAAAGCGAGGTAATAAATGTACCAAACTGAAATTCTAAGCCCACTCCTTCCTTTAGCTGCTTTGCTTTCTATCTGTTCTACATTCCCTCACTGTCTGGCACTGAATTCAATGAGACTTCAAAATGTGAATGAGAGTTTGATTTGGATGAGTGTCAAACCAAAGCCACCACTACTACGTTGCGGTGCCTTGTATTTATTTCCTTTTTTTCCTGTTAAAGTAAAAAAATCCGCTGCTCTGCAGTGTTTTAGCTGAGATGGGGGAGGAGGTGAATTAAAATGTTTGAAACAAAATTTAACATGCCAAGACTTCACTGGAATTTCGATCATTATAGTTGATGCATATTTACTGAGGGCTATGCTTTTGCTAATGTAAACAGCTATTTTTTTTCTTTCCCAACAAGTTGCCTGTTACCAGAGAAAATATCTCTTTGTATGCAGCTTCTTTTGTGAGAACCATCTTGCTAGTTGAATGAAAAATGAAATATTCAATGAGATTCTCAAAAGATAAATAATAATAATAAAGTTTTTTATGCTAGCGTTTATATTTGTTGGTTGGTTAAAATGTTTGACATCACCAGCCTTTACGTCTTAATATTTAGGTGAAAAGAAATATAACTTTACTATTAAATGATTTAGGTTTATTACTTCCTCTTGCCATAACCACATTTTTAAGGAATTCCATCGTGTTTGGATGTTCGTATGCATGCGTATGAACATACATAATTTTTTCTTGTATACCTTTGTTATACCTGCATTGCGTTCATTTCCTGGAAGGGCTTTTAGTAGAGCATAAAGCCAAAATTCTTTGGATTTGCCTTTTGCTTCATGTCTTCCCTCAGGTTTTCAGGCACCTGCTACATTGTCTTCTGTATTTAGACAGTAAGGGAGGTAGACTCTTTGCAGAGAGAAGTTTGATTTTACTCTCTGAAACCACCTGGCAACTGCAGATAAATGGTATATGTAAAGTGGGAGAAAATTTCTTAGGACCTCCACAATTACAACACAAATAATAAAATAAAGTGAAGCTGTAGTTACGTTGTCAAACATAAAAGAGTACAAGAGAAGAAATCGTAGAACATGCCCCACCAAGCACACACTGAGACCTGCTGTTTTCCCTGTGGGTGTCCACATGACTTTGATTTTCATCTAATGACAAGAAAACACAAACATTGGCAAAAGCTTTACTCGAGTTTTGGTGACCCCACTGTGTTAAACAGGACTTGAATTTGAGTGCCTAAAGAAAACTTCTGTATGCTATGTTTGTTTGGCTTTTATTCCCAGAAACTTAACAGTCCCATCAATCAAAAGAGAAACATCATCTAGAAAATGGGAATAAGTGTTTTGATAGGGAGATTAAAAAATAAGCATATTCTCCTTCCTCATGACCTTTGTTATTAATAGCTTTGAAAAAGTCATTCCATTCATAGGACACAGTGATTAAAGGTGATCCAAACTTCTGTTTGAATTGTTCAATACTCTTTACAGCATAGGATGCTCAAGTTGAAGGTCAAGAGTCATTTTAGTTTTTGATGAGTGAGAGGAAATGAAGGAGATTTTTACATCCTGAGGTTGACCATCTACCTAGCCTTGTCTGCTCTCACTCTGAAATTTTGTAGGTAAAGTCTAACGATCTTAGGTGGTGATATTGTCAACCAGGATAGATTTAGGGCTGCATCTGCTCTTCTGTGTTTCAGTATCTCAGAATCTAATTTTCAGAAAATTCCTGAGTCATAATTCTTGAAAGAAAGGAGAATGCAATACTTAGAGAAGGGTAAGAGAAGCTAGTCTTTGGAAATCAGGAGAACTAGGTTAAATATTTCCTTAATAGATAGCCCCTTTGCTCTTCCTACTAATCAGTGTCAGCCAGCTCTTGAAGTAAACACCTGCTGAGAGACAGGTACATATGGCGTTTACTTTAGAAGATAATGTAGGTACTCAATTTCTCTTAAATTTAGACTTTATTATAAATCAGTAATCTGCTTTCCTTGTATAATGCAACTATCTGGATTAAAAAAAAGAAAATAATGCTCATTTTTGGAAGTGATATTAATCATAACACTCTTATTTAAATATTTTCTATACACTGTAGCAAAATTTCCTCTCCCAATCTAGAATAGTGATAGTTTTCTACCATATCCAGTCAGTTGCCAAATTTCCTATATTCTTCTCTAAAATATTATATTTTTCTATAATTTTATTATTTTATTTTCACTGATATTACTTTTCTTTAGGCCCTTTTAACCTTTCACTTAGTAAATTACAGCACAAGGAAGGAATTACAGATTATTTTGAGTATTTTCTGGAATTTTAAGCCTGGAAAGATGACATTAAAAGTAGTAGTTAAAATTTTAAATATTGAAGAGAAAGATGAGCTTAGTTTTGACCAGATTCAGCTTGATACATTCGTTTAGAATTACCAGCACACAGTTTAATGCATGCACGTGTCTGTGTTTGAATGTATCATGGAAAAGGTCAGCATGTATGTTTTGCTATACTGATTCTAGATTGGTATAATCTTGGGTGTTCTGAGAACAAAGATTTAAGGTTTGAAAGATTAAGTAGGTTTGCAAGGCAAGCTACCCATTATAACGCATGAAACTTACACACATAACACAATTTTTGAAGATTAACAATCCATGTTGAACTATTAAATACCTTACATAATTTTACTATTTTATTTATATAATTATTTCTAAAATTTACTTCATTATGATAGTTTTTTTTTAATTTTTTTAAAAGAGAAAGCGAGAGCACAGCTGTTACTATATAGAAATGCAAACATTTTTTCCCTTAGAAAACACTGATTTAAGTTATCTGATGAGTAGAGAAGTCTACAAAAAAGGATGAAAGAAGAGGTTTCTAAACTTTAAGGACAGAGAGATGACAGAAGATGTTTTAGGATAAGAAAGACTTAATTGTGTTTATTAATAGATAATGGGGGAAAGTCAATAGTGGTAGCATGAAATTTCAAGAAATTATAAGAATGATAAAAAAGATCATGAAGGCATTAAAAATAGATAATATAAATTTAATCACTAACATAAAAATTCATTTAGGGCTTCCCTGGTGGCGCAGTGGTTGAGACTCCGCCTGCCGATGCAGGGGACACGGGTTCGTGCCCCGTTCCAGGAAGATCCCACATGCCACGGAGCGGCTGGGCCCGTGAGCCATGGCCGCTGAGCCTGCGCGTCTGGAGCCTGTGCTCCACAATGGGAGAGGCCACAATAGTGAGAGGCCTGCGTACCACAAAAAAAAAAAAAAAAAATTCATTTAAAAAGCTTTTAGCTGGCAGCATTCTGGAGTTTTGAGAAATGAAGTGGCAAATTTAAGGAGAATAGAAGTATTTTGTAATAGCCACAAAAGGAAATGCAAAAAAAAAAACCCACTAGGAAACTGAGGATAAATAAAAGTATTGTAAGTCAGCTTTGAGAGTCCAGCAGTGGTGGAAAAATGTGAATTTACTGTGAAGTTGGTTGAAAGTGGTAGGTTTATTCCAGTTAAGGATGATGAGCTGATACAGTTATGGACAGGGGTTTCTGTGTGTCACCTTTGGCAAAGCAAGTTTCATGCCATCAAGGGCTCAGATGATTTTGAATGTGAAAGAGATCATTTTAAATGGACGATAAAGAAATCCCACTTCCACATAGCTTCCGGATGGCAGCCAAATGGCTACCTTCTCTCTTTCCTTAAATATCCATGAAGATATGAAAGATAAAGAAAATGTCACAACACTATCAAAAAACATTGTAATAATAACAGTGAACACTTATTGAATTCTTACTATGTCAACCCAGTATAGTCATATGTACTGACTCAGTTTGTCTTTGCTAATATTTTATTATTATCCATAAATTATTCCCATTTTTCAGCTGAAGAAATTGAGGTAGGGAAGTTAAGTAAAATACTCAAGTTTGCATAGCTAGTGAACAAGTGTTGGATTTGAACCTAGTGAATGTGGCTACAAACTCTGTTCTTTTAAACACCACATTATATTGTTTAACATCAAAACCTATGAGAAATGATAATAATTTCAAGTTGCAACAAGGTGAGAATACAATTGGAATGAGAGAAACCCAGGCTTCTGTTGATGACCTAAACTGTTTTCCCCTTTGTTTCTTGGAGAGAGGAGTAGGTGTTCCCTTTCTAATCCTATCCAAATACAGCTCATGTGTGATGCCCACTTAATTATCAACACACTAACACCATATCTAACTTCCACACAGCTGCCAGGTGACTCCCTGGGACTTAGCAATGGATCACGCTCAGCAGTTTCCCCAGGCTGCCCATTCTTTTCTTCAAGTGGTCTTCCTAGGGCTGCTGGCCTTTCCTTTTAGCACCACAGACTTCTTCTATGGTTGATTGTTATGCTAATCTCACCCTGCTTGGTCCAGCTCTTACAGTAGTAGAGAAGTAAGGAGGCAAAGAGAATATAATCCTTATATCAGAATTGAGTTTTCCAAGTAATAAATCTTTGATCAACAATTAGACAAAATGCTAGTGGCTTGAAAAATGCTTTTGAAAAACTTAAGAGCAATCACTGGCAAATTTTAAACATGACATGCATCCTCTTACATAGCAGTGAATTTAAAATCAAATTGAACACAGTCCATATAACAAAAATATAGATGTCAAGGACACATGAAATTAAAGAAAAAGGCAAAGAAGAAGTATGTCTGTTATAGTAGTAAATTGGGAAAATTCCATCTTAAAAGATACATTCTCTCACTTAGGGGAAAAAACAAGTTTCAGTGATATACCATTTGAAAGATGAAATGCCTAAAATTTGGTATCATGAAGATTTTAAAAATTTTGACAGAAAAATGAAAATCCAAACAATGGGTGAAACTCTATCAAATCATTAAAATTAGAAGAAAAGTGACAATGCAATTTTAATATTTCTATATAGGCATTTCAACAAAAAAAAGATTAAATGGGATCAAAGAGTTACACTGATTGGAAAACACATAATTCATAATATGGACATAATGTAACTTTAACTCTGCCACACATTTCAGTGGTGTAGTGACCTTTCACATTAAGCTTCCTACCACCAAGGAGCTCATATTTTGAGCTCAAGGGGCCATGTGATTCATGCTGATGGAGGTATATACAGAATGCTGTGGAGATATATACTGAATAATATCTAAATAGAATGGGAGATCAGACAATACTGAGGTGATTTTTATTAGGAATAAGTTACATAAATATGACAGTACTTGTCCAGGCACAGAAGAGAAATATTGTAAAACCACAAAGACCATGCATGTAGCAGGCCAGTATCACACATTTCCCGTGCACACTGGCTTCAAATTATGATGCGTTTGACTAACTGCAAAAAAGGTTTCATTTATCTTCTATTGTTTCATATAAAAATATTTGTTCTGCTTTGTTTGCTTTCACCCTTTTTATTAAACACAATTTTATTTGGAAAAAATTCAAGGTTACCAAAAAATGTCAAGAATGGTACAACGAACTCCCATGTATCCTTTACCACCATTTCGTTTTGACAACTGCCCAGGCAGTTATCACAACTGAATACAATCCAGCCTGGTGCCTTGCACTCAGTGGTCACGTCATTCTCGTCTCCTTCAAAAAGAGCAGCTCTTCAGTCTTTCCTTGACTTTAACAACCTTGACATGGTTGAGGATTACAAGGCATTCATTTTGCAGAATGTCCCTCAGTGCAGTATTGTCCAGTGTTTCCTCAAGGTCATACCTAGGAATATACCTATAAGGTTATGCATTTTTGGCAGGAAAGCACAGGAGTCATTCTGTGTCCTCACTGTGTCCTGTCAGTTTGCCTATGATATTTGTGTCTCATTACGGTCATATTGCCTTTGATAATTTGATTAAGGTGGTCACTGCCACGTTTTTCCACTAGAAAGTTACATTTCTTTTTTCTGTTTGTAATTATTAAGTATTTTGCAGGGAGCTACTTTGAGATTAAATAAATATCCTGTTTCTTTTTCCACTTCATTCATTAATTTTATTTTATTTTTTTATCTTTTATTTTTTAAATTTAAGTATGGTTGATTTATAATGTTGTGTCATTCATTAATTTTAGAAACTTGATATTTCTTACCTGTATTATTACTTTGATGATAATTGATGATTATTTTCTATTTTCATTTATCGCAATGCATTTATTATTTGATACTTTACTGTAAGGGAGAGATTTTTCTTCTCATAATTCATTTATTTATTTGTTCAGTGCGAACTAAAGAATTCCAATTTTATTCAGTGTATTATAGCCATTACTATAATTGTTCAGAGTTGATCAGCAAGAGTCCTTTAAGCTAGATCCTTTATCATTTTGACATGTCTAAATCATTCTTTGAGTACTTCCATACTATCTGGTGCACACATGTTCTAGAATCATCTTGGAGTTGCTGCAGCACAGAAATTAGCCATTTCTTCAGGGAGCCCTGGTTCCTTTCATAGGAAAATAACATGTAGAAACCAAGATCTGAGTGGTACATGTGCTTTTTATTATTGGGATTTTGCTACTCATAGGCCCTCTCAGTGGACAGAGGTAGGAAATATATGTGTTTACACTTACACACATGCACATATAGAACTTTTCATCTATATCTGTAACTATACTTATATTTATATATTAAACTATGACTTCATGCTAATAAATCCAATTTTTTAAGACTTTAATTTTTTAGAGAAGTTTAGATTTAAAGCAAAATTGATGGTAAGGTACAGAGATTTCCCATGTACCCCCTACCCTCACATATGCATAGCCTCTCCCATTGTCAACATTCCCCCAGCAGAGTGGGCCATTTGTTACAATTGATGAACCTGTATTGACACATCATAATCACCCAAAGTCCATGGTTTACTCACATGGATCCTGACTTCAGTGTTTTATCTAAAAAGTCGTAGACATAATCAAGGTCATCTAAGTTTTCTCCTATGTTATTTTTTAGGAGTTTCATACTTTGAATTTTACATTTAAGTTTGTAATCCATTTTGAGTTAATTTTTGTGAAGAGTACAAGATCTGTGTCTAGATTCATTTTTTGTATGTGGATGTTCAGTTCAGTTGTTCTAGCACCATTTGTTTAAAAGACTATCTTTTCTCCATTGTAATGCCTTTCCCCCTTTATCAAAGATCAGTTGAGTATATCTGTGAGGTGGGGTTCTATTTCTGGGCTTCCTCTTTCTTCTGTTCCATTGATCTATTTGTCTGTTTTTTCCACCAATAACACACTGTTCTGATTACTGTAGCTTTAAGACTGTACTCTTGCAGTCAGGTGGTGTCAGATCTCCAACTTTGTTATTATCCTTTAATATTATATTGGATATTGTAGATCTCTGTGTAAACTATTGAATCAGTTTGCCACTATCAATACGATAACTTGCTGGGATTTTGATTGGGATTGCATTGACTCAATAGATAACTGATATCTTGACAATATTGAGCCTACCTATCCATAAACATGGAATATTTCTCCATTTAGTTGTTTGATTTTGTTCATCAGACTTTTGTAGGTTTCCTCATATACCTCTTATACATATTTTGTTACTATATATAATTATTTTATTTTTGGGGTGCTAATGTGAATGGCATTGTGTTTAATTCCAAATTCCACTTGTTCATTGCTATAAAAGAAAGCAGTTGACTTTTGTATTTTAACCTTATATCCTGCAACCTTGCTATAATAACTTATTAGTTCCAGGAGGGTTTTTTTTTTCTGTTTTCTCTTTTGAATTTGTTACATAGACAAGGCTTTGAGTTTTTCACTATTAAGCATGATGTTAGCTATAGGGTTTTTTTAAGATATTCTTTACCAAGTTGAGGAAGGTCTTCTCTATCGCTAATTTACTGAGTGTTTTTTATCATGAATGAATGTTGGATTTTGTCAGATGCTTTTTCTGCATATATTGATTTGATTGTGTTATTTTTTTCTTCTTTAGCCTGTTGATATGATTGATTACATTACTTGATTTCCAAATGTTGATGCAGCCTTGCATACCTGGGATAAATCTCACTTGACTGTGGTGTGTAATTCATTTTATACATTATAGGATTTGATTTTCTAATACTTCGTTAAAGAATTTTACATCTACGTTTATGAGAGATATTGATCTGTAGTTTTTATTTCTTGTAATGTCTTTGGTTGTGTTATTAGGGAAATGCTGACCTCATAGAATGACTTAGGAAATATTCCCCCTGCTTCTGTCCTTTGAAAGAGATTACAGAGAATTGGTATAATTCTCTTTCAACTGTTTGCTAGAATTCATAAGTGAATCCATCTGGGTTTTGTGCTTTCTGTTTTGGAAGATTATTAATTATTGATTAAAATTCTTTAATACAGGCCTATTCATATTGTCTATTTCTTCTCATGTGAGCTTTGGTAAATTGTGTCTTTGAAGGAATTGGTTCATCTCATCTAGATTGCAAAATTTGTGGGCACAGACTTTTCCATAGTATTCTTTTATTATCCTTTTAACGTCCATTGGATCTATAAAATAGATTCAACTTTAACCTATCATTAGTCATGCCTGTGCAATGACTTTTAGACTGAAACCAGATTGAGGGAAGAAAAAAAAGAAAGGCAAGTATTAAAGAGCCTTTGTTTTTGCTGATATTGTTTGTTAAGTCTTCCTTGTCATCTCCTAATATTCAGTGACTTTGAGACGATGGAAGGATGTCGTTTCGTCTCGTCCCCTCATTTTATGCCTAAAATGATTGAGAGGGAAATGGGACTTGCAAAACAGCACATTTAGGTAAAGGTAAAGTCATACATTTTACTCAGAACATGTAAGTTGTCTAATGCTTTATCCACCAAACATTATTTTACATTTACTTACTAAAAAGAAAATAAGATGACTAAGACTTAGCTAGTTAGATTTCATATTTATTGAGGGACTGCTATAAACTGATAAATTGAATCTTTCAATCTTTTCAACAAAAACATGCAATAGTAATTAAAAATCCACTTTACTAATGAGGATACCCTTATTCAGAAAGAATTAATGAATTGCTTAAAGTCAAATAAGATCATCAAATATGGCTCAAATTTTGCTGAATTGATTCTAAATCTGCTGAGCTTGATAGCACATTACTGCCTAAGACATCTGTAATAACAGAAAGAGGGCTGGAGTGAACCATGCCAAATGGCAATCAAATTAAAGTAATTAATGATTTTTAAAATTAAATTAGATAGTGGAAGTGATTGATGTTTAATTTATTTTTACCATCTTATTTGTGAAATAAAGAGTTCACTCAAAAATTACTTTAGTAAGCACCTACTATGTGCTGGAAATTGTACTTTTAATGGACAATTAAATGGTGATTAAATCATACCATCAAAGACTCAATTAATAACATATATATGTGGGAAAACATACAGTTAATAAAATATATATTAAGCATAATATAAGGAAATGCTTTTTGTGAAATACATACAAAACAACATAGAAGTATAGATTAAGGAGCCAGCAGGTACCTTCAAAAAAGAGAGGGATGTAAGGAATAAAAGCAATTTTTCTTTTTATGAAAAGAGAAGCATTAATCAGATAGTGTGTTTAATGAAGCTGGGCCACATCTATCTTTTTTACACCCCTATTACCTACTCGTGTTACCTGCTTCGGTGTAGACACTCAATAAATATTTATTTAATAAACAAATAAATGAAAGAATAAATGTTGAGTGAATATCCAGTAGCATCATATAGCTGAAACTTAGATTATGGGATGGGGAATGGCAGAAGGCAAATTTGGAAATGTTAATCGAGGCACGCAGTGAATGTTTTCACTACCACTTTACGTAATCAGGACATTGTTCTGTGATCTTGAACAGCAGCAACCAAAGTAAATATAATGTGAGCCGCACAAATAATTTTAAATTTTCTAGTAATCACATTAAAAATTAGTAATGTAGGCCTTCCCTGGTGGCGCAGTGGTTGGGAGTCCGCCTGCTGATGCAGGGGACACGGGTTCGTGCCCCGATCCGGGAAGATCCCACATGCCGCGGGGCGGCTAGGCCCGTGAGCCATGGCCGCTGAGCCTGCGCGTCCGGAGCCTGTGCTCCGCAACGGGAGGGGCCTCAACAGTGGGAGGGGCCACAACAGTGAGAGGCCAGCGTACCACAATAAAAAAACAAAAAAGAAAAAATGTAATGTATCCCTACTCTACATTAAATGAAATTTATATATTATAAGGATCAAAATTATTTTGACATATCAGTTTTAAAATTATTAATAAAATATTTGACATTATTTTTTCGTACTCCTTTGAAATCTGGTGTGTATTCTACATTGACAGTGTCTCAACTTAGATTAACCGCACATTAACTGCTCAATAGCCATATGTGGCAGTGGTTAGTGTACTAAGCAGAACAGGTCTAGGGTTCTGGTTACTTAAAGTGTGGTCCTTAGACAAGCAACACTTAAAAAGCTGGTAGAAATGCAGAATCCTGGGCTGCACTGGAGACCAACTAAATTAGAATCTGCATTTTCTTAAGAACTTCAGGTAGTTTTATGCACATGACAGTTGGGGAAACGCTGGTCTAGATAACCAGCTCTAACGTTAGGTGTGTACATCCCAAGGAGTGCAGAAGATACATGCTACTGGAGTGCAGAAAGATTAGATCTATCATTTACATTACATTACATTTTAAAAGTCCAAAGTAAATTAAGCTTCACATATATTTCATATTGTATCCACACTAGTGCCTTTATTTTGTCCAAATGTCAGATTATCTCATGTCATTAATGTCTGGTAACCTGAGGTAAGAGTTGAAGTTCTGCAAAGGGAACAAGTACTGTGCCTGTTATCTTTGCCTGTTAAATGGATTTACGAGTTTTATTGTCTCTTATGTTTCCTGGTATTAATTAACTAACAAAATGAAGACTGTAAAATATTTTTGCAAATGCATTTTTTCAAATAAAAGAAAACAAAACAGAAAAGTGCCAGAGCTAACCATTCTGATTCTCACAGAAAAATCTTCTTTAGTCTCAAATATAAATAGAAAAAAAAATAATGATGATATAATCAGACTTAATAAGCAGTGATGATATAATCAGACTTAATAATCAGACTTAATAAGGTGAAACCTCTAAAGTTATCAAAATATCTCCTTGAAATATAGATTAACACCCCTAAGGTTAATGGTGAATTTAGCCCCCAGAGTATATTGTACTTTGAGATATTACCTGATGATAGTAAAAAGCCATTATAATTAGTAAGACATTTGAAATATTTTTAATTTAATCTTTGTTAGGTGTTTTCTACAGGCAGCTTTGCCTAGGAGAGTTCCAATTCACAACACTTGTCTCAATATAATTATAAATAGCACCAACTTTTGCTCTCAGAAGAGTCTCTGTTTGGAAAAGAAGTCATTAGGTCACCCTGTTTATCACGTGCACTCAAAATTTGTCTTTTGAGTGTCTTCTAATGTATGTAATGTGTAAGTTCAGCAAATAGTACATGTAGCTAATTTTAAGATGAATGATCATATATACTGGTAGAAATCTATTGATTTATCTATTTATTTTTGTTACGTTGGAGACCACACTGTGAAGACCTGACTTGCGAGAAGCTGGAATGTTTCCCAGGTTCACTCTTAGCCCCATGCTTAATTGTTCTCGGCAGCCTCTTTCAGGCCAGGAATATGTGTTCCCTCTCAGACTGATGCAAAGTGACAGTCTAAGCAGAACTGTGTATTTTTTTTCTCCTCTCTTTCTTCTTTCTCCTCCCTAATTGTGGGAAGAGGGAGAAATAATTGTCAGGAATTTCAAAGGTCTTTCCTGCATAGCGGATTGTTTACTGACCCAAGGAAAGGCAGAATCAACAGGAGGCAGCAACTTAACCAAGTTGAGTGAGAGTGGCCTGTGAGCTTTGAAGGCAAATTTGCAAACTGCAAAGTGGCTCATCCACTCATGGTTCACCTGGGATAAGTTAAAGATACCTGTACATGGAAAATTTTATATTTGAGCAGATAAAGTAAAAGATAAAATTTAGATGGTTAAAAATGGACAGTACCCTAAGTAAATGGATGCTTATATGATCTCCGAAAATCCTTAGGCACTCTACGAGTCTTTATTAAGAAAATAAGACATAGATGCAGTCTTCCATTCCATGTCGATATACTATTGTTTTTTTAGTTTAAGCTGAAGGGAATAGGATGATTCTAGAGAATGAGATGGTATTTGAGTGCCCGTATATGAAACCGGCAAGGCATGTGGTGAGGGGTCAACTGAACCAGCAATTAAATGGATTAAATGCCCCTGAAATGTGTAAATCAAAGAGACATAAAGTTACTTGTTAAATATGACTTTTCATTATGGAGGAAGAAATAGGAGCAGGACACAAAGCCTGCCAAAACCTAGCAGACGTTTGGCAGGGAATGCCATCAACCATTTAAATTACAGGTGTGTGTATTCTACTTAGAGAATGTCCAGGCATAAGCAATTGCTTTCTCAGCGTCCCCAGCACTACAGGAGACTGGTATTTTTCACACAATGAAGGTTTAGATGGGGGCAACTTTTCTCAAGTGTGTTCCTTGGAACACTAGTTTTTCCAATATACCTTGGGAAAAAAGGTACAGCGTTCAGGTAAATATAGGAAAACCTTCACATTCTATTACTGTCCTAAAATTCACATTGCACATTCACATACTTAATGGTCTTAGAGTTAATAGTCTTAATGGTCTTGCAGGAGCTAAGTTACTTGTTCAACTTTGTTCATTCCGCCATTACCTAAGCATCTTAAATTTTAGGAACTTTACTGTGAGTGGCATCTATTAATATTCTAGAAACTAGTGTCCTACAGAAAACATTTTGGGAATTGCTGGGCTGGACGAATGTGGCTGATGTACGACTATTACTAGCATGCTGTTGGCCTTGATATGGAAACCTAAGTTTCAGAACAATCAAAGATAGTATTGGAACAGCATTTCAAAATATTTTAGTTGAATTTAGATTTCCATTGCTCAGTTATCTGAGCCTTCCTCTGTGTCTGAAATAGCAGTGTTATTTCACTCCTACATCAACGCATTAGCGGAAGACCTGGTTAACAAGAAACCTGACAAATAATATTGAACTATTCTCAGATGTGAAACTTGTGATTCTATAAATGCCAGGGTATAATAAAAAATATGTATTAATATGTATGTATGTGTGTACTTAATTATTTATTTTAATCAAACTACATATTTCTGAAATGAGGTAGATATATCCTCACTGGTACAATGTAGAAAATCATCATTGTTACTGTTTGGATGATATAATATACTATTGGAAAATAATTGCATTTAAGTTTCAGCTAATGTTATATATTTTTTAAGGTGAAAAAAAAAAGCTGATCTGTAAAAATAGAAAATTCCCTAAAGAATTTCTTGTTGGTGTTTAGGGACCAAATAGTATAGGTTTTCCAGATGCTCAGAGATAATGGTGTAACCTGACCAGCCTGTACAATGGTTAACTTGGTGGAAGTGTGGGAAAATATCTTTCAGCACTGGACTTTGTAATCTAGTCTCATTTACAATCAATATAAGTGATTCAGCTTGAGGAATAAAGTAAAGCCGATAGTATTGGTGAAAGAAAATGATATTTTAAACTGTCCCAAGATGTCATTACCAATACAATCTTATTTTGTTGCCTAGTTCTTCAAGACCAAGTTCTTTTAGCCAAAATTATTTAATATATTTAAACTGAAAAACAAATATTTTTACTTAATTACTGCTATTTTTCAGCTGAATCTGGTATTAATTACTGCTAATAATGAATATAAATGAGCCATTATCTAATAATATACAATTTAAAATAATTGGATTAACAAACTAGTAGAGAGGCAAGCATCTAGAAGTATTATGTCCTTAACTGTCATCAAAAAAATTTCAAATTTTGTAAAATCTGCAACAGGTGCATATGAAATTACTTTACATCTTCCTTTCTTTTCACAGGTTGTATATTATCTTTGATTTTACGTCTTGTTCTGTAATGAATTGTAATGGCCCTATTGATATAGACTATGATATCACTTTTACCAAGCTAATAGAAGGTTTCATTTTCGTTTTTTTGTTCATTCATTCCATCAAGTATCCAAACGTGCCAGCCAAGGTGCTAGACACTCTGGGTGTTATCTATCAGCAGGACAGACGTGGTACCTGTCTTAAAGAAGCTTGTAAGCTGGTGAGAAAGGCAATGACAAGTAAACAGACTAAGTAATTGCATTTAGTAATTGAAAGGAGTGCAATGAGGTATGACATGTTATTATCTCATCAAAGACAAAGTTGAATTATGAGGAGCATGTTACTATAATCATAATGTTCACATTTTTGGTAGCATGTGTTTCTGAATTTCCGAGGATGATTTTCTGACTGGGTTCCAGTGGGACGTGACCTTTGAAGACTGTTGACAGATTTGTGCCCACTCCACCAGACCCTCCTGTATCTTTCATGGTTAAGGTTAAAGGTGCATGTCCTAGTTGTAAAAGTAAGGACAGTCAATGGCTTGTAAGTTTGCTTGTGATTATGTTTTTTAGTATCCACTCAAGTATCACAATTACATGGACCTGTGACACAAGGAGTTTATAATAATACTCAGAACCAGATGAAATGTTTCTGTAAGGCTGATCATCTGATTTTTCCTTTATTCACATTTGTGTTTCTGTTCACGATTTAGTGAATATGATTGTCCAGAAGTTGTAATTCTGACTCGAGAGGCAGTTCTGACTAGAGTTGAAAACTGATGAACCACTTTTGTCTTGTGGGTCCATTATCTTAGCATTTTAATTTTTTTTTTACATTTAATTAATTTATTTATTTTTGGCTGTGTTGGGTTTTTGTTGCTGCGTGTGGACTTTGTCTAGTTGTGGTGAGCGGGGGCTACTCTTCCTTGCGGTACATGGGCTTCTCATTACGGTGGCTTCTCTTGTTGCAGAGCACGGGCTCTAGGCACACGGGCTTCAGTAGTTGTGCCTCGCGAGCTCTAGAGTGCAGGCTCAGTAGTTGTGACTCACGGGCTTAGTTGCTCCGCGGAATGTGGGATCTCCCTGGACCAGGGTTCGAACCTGTATTGCAGGTGGATTCTTAACCACTACACCACCAGGGAAGTCCCATTACCTTAGCATTTTAAATGGGTGTGTATTTGGGTCTTTGAAATTAGTATACTTCATAGGAGGTAAATAAAAACTAAAGAGAGAGAAAGAGGAGAAAGGAAATCAGATGAGATTAGGAAGAAAGGTGATATTGTCCACAATATATATTTCTGACAAAAGTTAATGATCCTTAAATTTGTCCAGTAGGAAATTGCTTCAGAGAGATGAATGAAATCAGTTCCTACTAATGAAAAATCCCAACATAGTCACCAGGTAAACTAGGCAGCCCCAGGGATTAAGAGAAATAATCTACCTGAAATGTTCCATTTTCTAGAGATTACCCTGTTGATAGGACTCATGAAACACAATTTCTGTCTACAAATTGTGCTTCTATTTATTTTTTTAAAGTTTTCTGTTAGAGACTATTTTAAAATTTAATATTTGCAACTATTTATTATTCCTCTAAGAAATAACACAATCCTAATGTATCCCTGAGAGTTACCAAACAAGAAAGCAAGCTAAATCAGTAAAAGATGCATGTATATAAGAATAGAAAAAAGAAAGCCTATGACCCAAGGCCAATAAACAGCAAACTAGATCCTAAAGAACAGTCAGAGCTATTCAAACTTGCTGGGAGTAACCAGGGGGAGGGGATTTATTTCTCAGTTTTGTCATCTTCCCTTGGCCGCCCCCTTCACTTGTATCCTCTCTCACAACAGGTCAAATAAAAGTCTGATATGGGGTATATGCCACAGAGATTCTGCAAGGCACACAGGTGTTGGCATTTGGCACAAAGATGTTTCAATTTTTATTTTCCATCATGCTAAGAGCAAATGTTTAAAAGAAAATAATTTACAAAAGTTTCTATACCTGGTTCACAGAATTAAGCCCACCCAGGCTGACAAGTAAAACAAGACTTAGTACCACCTTGACTCTCATGGCCAGTCAGACAAGCAGGTAAATTATTTGAGAAAGATTTCCAAGCTTAATCCTTTGAAAATTGATCTCACCTCAGGGGGATACCACATCATACTCTCCATCTAAATGTTCCCACTTTAAACCACACTTGCTCAACAAGTTCTGTAGGGGAGAAAAATTGTTTTTGTTTTGAAACAATATGAATTCATTATAAAGAAAATGCTTTATTCTTATTTTCAAAAGGTAAATTATGCCTTTTTTTAAAGTCAGTTTTTATTATAAAATGATTACTATAATGTGTTTATATACTCATAAAGAAAACCATGCATATTTCCGAAGGCACCACAGTAAGTATTTTAGCCAAAAGTAGTTTCTGCCATGGAGTTAAATAGCAAAGACCAAGTGCTTTTTAAGAAAGTAAAATGCTGCATGAATAGTTGTTTGTGCAAACTTCAATTAATAATACTATTAATAAAATGCTTATCTCCTTAACATTATTTTAGACTAACATAGAACGTGTTCCAGAAGCAAAATGCTTGACTTGTGAGATAGGTGACCCCGATTTTAATCTGTGCTCTGCCATCAATTAGCTGTTTTATTTTATGTAATTCCCTTAACCTCTCTTGGTTAAATTCAATTATCCTTAAAATTGGAGAAATTGACTATATTATCTCCTAAGTCCCTGGAAGCTCTAAAATCTCTATGATGCTGAAAGGCCAATATCATAAAATTTCCACCTCCATCAGTTTACATGCCTCTCTCTGGCCCAGTTTTGATCAGGGTTATATGAACTAATGACATGAGTATTGTGTCCAAGGATAAACTACTTCAAAGTTATGTTTCACTTCTTAGGTTTTCTTAAACTATGTTTTAAAATGTATATGTCAAATAATTAGAATTTTAACTCCAACAATTAAACCAAACAATATGTATTAGGAACAGTGTTCTGGGATGATAAGAATTGCTATATAATCCAGAGTGTGTGTGTGTGTGTGTGTGTGTGTGTGTGTGTGTGTGTGTGTACTTTTTTTAGCCAGTTGACAATTTCAGGCTATTTATTGATCCAGGATGCTAGAAGAAAGAAGAAAATGTTTCCAAGAAGAGAGAGAAAAGAAGGAAGGACAGGAGGAAGGAAGGGAGGGAGGGAGAGAGGAAGGAAGGAAGGAATTGTAAGAGCAAGAAAAGCCTTCTACTAGCTGTACAGTAAGGTTTATTTTGTTAGCAAGAGGAGGCACCGTGAGGTTTTGCTCATTGATCAGCCACATGTGTGAGCAGCAAATTAGAACCATTCGTTTTTCTTGAGCTGGAGTTGCAATTCTCAAGAGTGGTGTGGATATACTGATGGGTCATAATTAGCTGGAGGTGAATTTCAAGTAATCTGATATTTGTTAAAGGAGCAAACTTTGCAAATGATTTTCTTTAAAGTAAATCAGAACACATTTAGGTTAAGCCTATAATAATAACCCCTTTGCTTCCATTCTGACATTCTGTCTAGAGAGGAGCAAAAGGGTAGAGTAATAGAGGGCTGTCAGTTGTTCGTAACTCTGATAGTGAGGGCCTCTCTAGCTCAGAAAGTCAAGGAAACTCTTTGGATGAAAGTTACAGAAACTGAATTCAACTTAACCTAAAGAAAGAGGTAAAATACTGGAAAGGACAGGGATAGAGGTTTGCCTCAGATTTAATGAAGCAGGCAGTCAAATACTGAGCCTTTCTCTTTCATTTTCATCTGGGCTCATCTTGGCTTCACTTCTCTACTGAAGATCATGTATTCCACTAGTGGGAGGTGTGAGGGCAAACGTTGCAATCAGCCTCATCCTAGCTTGGGACTCAAAGGGAAAAGCAGAGTTCTCTGTCTCAGCGTATATATATGTACTGAGCCTATATAGAGAGATAGATAGATTAGATACATAGATAGATGATATATGTATACATATATCATCTATCTTTAGATAGATAGGTAGAGATAGATAGATAGATATACATATCTCTCAAGGAAAAACTCTGTTTCACTGAGTTGGGTAGGCTGGTATCACTTAAACCTTATAGACAAATCACCATGTCCATAAAGAAAAGGTATTATATCCAGAGGGCCACATTACAATAATATACAGCCTCCCCAAATAAACAGGATACTAATAAGGAAGGAGTGTCCAAAAGCCCTGGTTCTCTGCTGAGTTGAATGCATGGACGTTTTTATGTCTAATTAATTAAATTATTCCCTTCGATAATGGTTAGAAAATAGAAACCAAGAAATAGAGTTACATAATCACCATTTTTAGCTGCCCCAATGCAGTTCAGATGCAGTTTGCATTTTGCATATGTATTGCTATAAAAGAGTCGGACAGTTTACAGACAAAAATAGAAATTAACACACCAGTCAGGCTGATAACCATGAGAAATATTAACAAGCACATGATATGTTTTAGAAAAGAAAAAAGCATTTTCCGCCTTAAAATTACAACTTGCATTTCATGGCTACGACTTAAAAAAAATGTTGATTTAATTTGGATAACTAGTCCACCTGTGTGTTCGTATGTGTGTATGTTAAAGAATATTTGTTGACTTTGTTAAATATTTCAGACATTTAAGTGACCACTGAATCACTTTTATCTTAGCTTTAACTTTCAAACTGTTCTGTGCTGTCACAGTCACAAAGCTAAAGATCATTTTGTTTAAGCAACAAGGATATACTGTATAGCACAGGGAATTGCAACCTGTAATGGGGTATAATCTGCAAAGATATGGCATCACTCTGCTGTACACCTGAAGCTAATATACTATTGTAAATCAACTATACTTAAATAAAAATAAATAAATAAAGGTCATCTTGTTAATTGTAACATTATAATATCTTCATTTTTTATTAAGGACTTGCAAGTAAAAGTGTATGTATTTTTAAGTATAGGTCTTCCTATCAGGAGATGCTTAGAGGAAAAAGTTCAATTTTTAAAGACCCATGAACTGTTGCTTACAAACAATATTTATACTTTTTTGGGATTAGGTAAGGGATGTAGTTTATTACTATATTCTAACAAATTTACCCAGTGTTAGGCAAAAGAACTAGGTTCTTAGAATTACAAAATAAAATTAATGATTCCTCCCATTGACATTGATAATTGTACATTTTGTGTGCACATGCACATTTGTAGGGAAGTTGGATAGAGATAAGAGGGTCTTGAAAACATATTTTTTAAAGGATATATTTAAGTGTGTAAGTATTTAAAAAGATGTCGTATCTTCTCTAAAATTGGTGAAATTCACTTGACAGGTATTTTTACCCAATATATTGAAAATTAAATTATGTAATATGAAGTGACTTTCATAAATTTGTCTATATTTCACTTATAATCCCTATTATTTCAATGTGTAGGATAAACAACCTCTGTGATTTGATAGACACGTCAATGATTAGGTAATGCTTATATATAAGGTTGTAAATATTCTTAATAAGCTCTTATATATAACATTCACAACATTCTCGAAATGTTCTAGCAAGTCCTGCGGTGACCAAACCTCAGCTAATTCATCATTCCTATTTTCTCGCTCACCAGCTCGAGCAATTTCCTCCCATTTGTGTGCCAGTTGTCACTTCAAGTTTCTTTTCAATTATGTTTTTACATTTTTTGAGTTGTATTTGGCCTCCACTTTCACTGCAATTTTAGATAGTACCTTTTTCTCACTAGATGACTCATAAGTCTTGCTTTTTTAAAATTTTAACTCAAAACTGTAAATTCCCCAAATTTGCCAAAGGATAATGAATTCATATTCTATAGTTACAGATTCACACCAAAGCTGTTTAATTTTCAAAGTCACTTTCTCATATCCATTCCCACCTATACTCTCTAATGTTGAAGTGGCCTCTTGTTTTTTTCTGCTACTGTGATACTGGTAGGAAAAGTTTTCTAAAACACCACTTTGACCTATCCATAAATGGTCAGTGGACCCTTATTTCCTGCTAAAGTATGTCCAAATTCTTAGTCCAGCACTGAAGAGAAATCATTCATGCTGTGATCCTAATAATTTTGTAGCAATGCTTTTACTGTTTATTATATATAGTCCATATATCAGTTATGTCACTTATGCACTAAAACATATTGTGGGCTTCATCTAAGCAAGAATGCTTGTTTAGAGGAGGCAAAGTGGTCAGAGTTTGAAAACTTCAAAACAAAACTCAAATAGAAGTCTTCAACTATGACGTAGGCTAGTCTGGGATTGGAAATAGGTGCTATTGGGTTCAGACATCAGCAGAACCTTAGGTTGCTAGGGAAAGGGGCACGTAGTCTGATGACTGGGTCAGGAACTCAAAATAGAGACCACGCCAGAAACCTGGTTCAGAAAAGTGGGCGAGAAGTTTGGACAACTTCAACTCTTACACGAATCTGAGAACAAACTAGTCAACACTGAGATACTGTGACCCAGGTCAACTTACCAGAGACAGTGACTTGCCATCTTAAGTTCTACTGCAGAGCCAAGCAAAAATCTAGAAGAAGGAGCGTATCTTGGCTTAAGCAGACTGGAAAAGAGCTCCCAAACCCTCTCCCCTCCAAATTAAAAACTAAATTTTGTTTTTTAGACGTGGATGTGGCTCATTCTCAGGATGAATAATGCGTCATTGCAGTAGAGATCAGTTTGGATTCGATGAGCATCTCAGATCTGTGTACATGAATGCAGTTTATCTGAACCACATGGATCCACAGTTGGGTTAGAAATCTAATAAAAATATGTTATCTTAATATATCAGGTAACCCTGAATTTATTGCTGTTACAGGAGCCAGAAAAAAAAGCCACAGGAGTAATTTTTCTTATAGAATTTTGGCTCTTCTACTGCCATGCTTAGCCAGAAGCAAAATACATAAATATTCAGGAAAATTAAAAAGAACCGAGGGAAAGAGTTACCCATATTGTTGTAGGCCCCCCAAGTAGTCTGCTTCAGGTTACTACTTATTTTCCTCAAATATTTACATTCTCTCCTAACACATTCTGGAATGATCACGTTGAATTTTCCAAAGTATTCCATCTATGTGAGGAGATGAGAAGATATTTGTAAACTTGTATTGGCAGGAAGACAGACTGATGAACATGTAAAATATTCATTATCTGATTAAACAAAAATAAAGACTGAATTAATACAAGAAAAAGAAAAACTAATGTCATAAACAGTAATGGAGGATCAGTCATCCACGTCTTTCTTTGATGGAAGCAGTGACGATGCTGACTCATTCATAATTTGTTTACAAATTTCACTAAAATAGAAATTAGTTTACGCTGTGTTTTACATTGAACAGTTTCAGGTATGCCAGAATACATTTTTTTCCCATTATTCAACTGTCGGTTCTGACACTTAAAAGAAAAAGTTCACTAATTATAAGTACAATTCATATTGAGATGTGTTATTTCTTTTTGGGATCAAGAGTCATGATGACGATTGTCATGTATATCTAACATGCACTTTCTTTTTGATAAACACTGGAGAGATGTAGGATAGATCTCCTGCTTTTAAATACTGTGCAAACTGATGGAGGAAATATTGAGTATGGAACATCATTTCTAGAGATAGCTATTAAAGACAATGTGTGCATGTGAGCAAGAAAGTGACAGAAAGATAGAGAATGATAACAGCAAACACTTATACAGCATTGACTGTGTACCAGGCATGCTACAAATGCTTCATATATAAATATATATAATTTAATAGTAATTTAATCCTATAACAAACTATGTGTTAGATACTTCTATTAAACCCATTTCATAGACACAGAGGGATTTACACTATAAAATATGCCAATGAGGGAAACGAAAAGTAATGCAAAGACAAGCTGAGAAAAAGATAGCACGTGTCCTGCTGCCAACATTAAAATTATATAAGTTCTGGAAGATGGGGATTTTCTAGTTCTGAGGCAAGCACTCCTGACCTTGTGCTCTATACTACCTACAGTATTTTCCAAGTGAGACTGACGAGGACTTCCAGACCTTGAGTGCCTCTGCCTGCATATGCCTGGTTGTGGTCCACAAGATTAGACAGGAGCCCAAATTCCATCACAGAACTGTATAAAGAAATTTATTTTAGAATTTGCAAATTTCTTTAAAACCTGAGTCAAGGGCTTCCCTGGTGGCGCAGTGGTTGAGAGTCCGCCTGCCGATGCAGGGGACACGGGTTCGTGCCCCGGTCCGGGAGGATCCCACATGCTGCGGAGCGGCTGGCCCCGTGAGCCATGGCCGCTGAGCCTGTGCTCTGCAACGGGAGAGGCCACAGCAGTGAGAGGCCCGCGTTCCGCAAAAAAAAAAAACAAAAAAACCCAAAACTGAGTCAATGGGAAAATATATTGCACAAGGGCTTATAAAAAGGAAAGATACCAAAAGTAAATGAAAACTTTCCATATGCTAAAGCATATAATTGCCATAATTTATTTTTAATTAAGCCAAATTTTAAAAGACCTATAAATTTCTAATTTATACCTAACATTACAGCTTCTTAAAGACAGCCCCTTCCACTTCCTCCACAAATAAAACACATGTTTCCTCTTCCCATGGATCATCCATGAGACATCTACTCTCTCTGTAAGCTTGACCTTAACACTCTGAATAAACTCTGGAAGAGTTTCCACAAACTCTTAGTCTACACTTTGTGAAATACTTATCTGACCCGTAAGGCTGATGGAACATAAACAGGAAAAAAAAAAAAGCATTTAGATGCTTGCCATACATTCAGGCTAGTAATGGTGAATTAAAAATTGGTTTAAATGTAAATGTTTCTTTTGGTAATATTTGTAAAAAAATTGTTTCATCACCCATATACTTATAGATAAATTTATAGGTATAACTATAGTTATGGATATGGATATAGATTTCCTTAACTCTTCCTCTTATGGGAAGTAATCTAATGTAGAAGAGTTACCATCTTTTCAAAATGTTGAATATGTTTTATTGAATGCATACGTTCGTATGATTACGTATTGAAAATATAGCAATCCTGAGAGGTATGATGGCCATTACGTAAAAGGTATACTTGCTCTGGTTTCATAATTGATGTAAAACAGTAATGTGATCAAAGTAGGATTAAACTTAGAGATGTAAGTGTACAAAGTCCTCACAGACAAGGCCAAAAACATATAAACTTGCTTTTATAGACGTTGTTAGTTCAAAGGACATGGTATATCTGTGAAAAGAAGATCTTCCCTGTTAAAAGAAGATAACAGTATTCAGTTTAATGAATGGCTATGAGAGTTATAAGGAGTATTAGTAGTATCTTGCTGTACCCATTATAGTGTCTAGTACAGTTTATTTATTAAACATATGTGAGTATTATTGTTATTATGGAGAAAGTGATATTTATATTGTTCCCCCATTAAGCTCTTAACCATATGCTAGGTGTAAAAGTTTCAGTCATTCTCATATCATTTTATTCATTCATTCATTTTTTCATTCACGTGTTCACTTAACATGTATTTACTGACTAAGAGCAAAATCTTAGGCACCATTCTCTTTGCTGTAGATGCAATGAAATATAGAAAATGTCTTTGAAAAAAAATTAGGCCGATAATGACATAGAGCATCAAGAACTCTTGCTGGTATCCTCAGTGGCCCTTGCTCTAAACCACTGCCTTTCCATCAGAAACAGCAGGAGGCCTTGCCCTAGATTTATGGCATAGTATACTTCCAAGTGTTCCACTTCCTATTTTACTGGGCTAATCTCCCAGTTCTTTGCTTGCATCTTCCTTTAATGTCTTCTCATAACTAATGTCTTCTACTAACTAATTTATGGCATCTGTATCTCCTCTTGGGTAACATTTGATCTTAGCAAGGAAAGATTCTACTTCTTTCTCAGCACCATAAATATTTCTGTTTTCTTTTCTAAAATAAGTACCTAGGATTTACTGTAGGAAAATTAAATAATAGTTGTTCATTTTCATGTTCTTTTTTTTTTTCTCAGTAGCATATTCAGGTCACATTTTCCCTAAACCCTTCACCAGATCCTTCCCCACCCCTCCCAACAACACACATAAACAAATATATATAACTTAAATATCTGTCACCTGAGAAGTCAATCCTGCAAGGCTTTAGAGAACCAGTTTCCATTCTCAGAGTGAGTGAGGTAGAGTAGAAAATTTACTCATCTCCTTGGTGGTAATTTATCCTGATGCTGGATCCGGATAAAGGACATAAGAAATAAACTGTCTCAAAAAATTATACAAGCTACCTAGAATTAATAGGAAAACAGTATTCTGCATAACCTATCTTCTGTGGTATTAACTGAGTGCAAAAAGTTGTTGATAATCATCATTGATTAGTTGAAAATACAATGTGGTTTTTAAATGTTCCGATGCTTTATTTTAATCTTCTTGGAAAAACTAATTTATATGAAAATATATAAAATACAGGTATCTCAAAATTGAAGTTGTTTAAACATACTGGTCTCTAAAATGTCAGATCATCATAAGATATCCTATTTCTTTGCCAGAACTTTAGTTTCTTGGTCATAGAAACCAATTCTGGGCAACAAGGGAAATATAACAGATGGCAAAGCCACAGCTCAGAAAAGAAAAAAATAATCATCCCTTCTGGTTTAGATAATCCCTAGAGTTTTGCCTTTGGAATAAGACTAGTTTCCTGTAGCAGTACCTTAAAAGAGAAGGATGAGGTTTTGTGGTTGGAATTTGTGACTAGAAGTGAGGACTCCTAGGTTGTAATTTTGCGTGCACCATTTATTCATTGTCTCCTGGAGCAGTGAAGTAGCCCTGATTAATAAATAAATATTGGCAGGCTGTTTCTAGGGCTCTGTGAAAAGCACACTAGGCAAATATTCATTGTCACCAGAAGTATTTAAAATATTATTATTCAAATATCAGATGGTAAGAAAAATGAAACAGGAGAGATTATTTCTACCAGTCTAGAAATATGTAAAATCCTACAGAAACCAAGCGTGGACTGTCTCTGTTTTTGTTTGTTTTTTCTTTCCACAAGGTTGAAAGAATTATATTGAAAGGGGTAGAATTATCTTCTCAAAATACAGCGTATAACTCTTTCTGGGGATTTCCATATCACATTTTCTCTTTCCTTTGAACTTTTACATAGTTGAAAAGAGTTCCCCAAGAGTTCAGTAGAAACCGCACATTACTAAACATTCATCCATCTATGAAAACCCATTGTACACAGGAATTGAGGTGAATTTAATAAAGTAATCACAACTAAGCAAGGGCAGCATGTGACCTTTGGAAATAGGAGCTTATAACTAGAAGACCAGTTCTTAAGGAAACCTGAAGTTCTCATCCATCGACTGACCCCTTAGGAAAGAACAAACTAAGTAAATGAAGTGCTGGATGTGAGTCTACATGATGAAGGAGGTGGAACCTGTCATACTCTTATGTTATATAAGAAAGTGGTGTCCGAAGAAAGGCAGAGGACAGAGCATTGAACATAAAGACTTGGTCTCAGAGCTTTAAAGTGAGAAGTGGTTCTCTCTCATATCAGATAAAGTATGCGTATTTGCAACTGCTTTTAAATTATCACAGGAAAGTTATGAACACAAGAAGTGAAATACCATTCTATTTAACATGTCTAAAATAGGACAAGAAATTTTCATCATATATTATCTGATTTTGGTCCACATGTTTTTCTTTCACTGGTTTATTAAGTTATTTGAGTAGTGACATTTATTCTATCCAAACCATGCTCTTTATGTGTATGAATATAAACACACCAATTTTTGCCGTGATTAAGCCCTAGCAAAAATAGGTCTTTATAAAAGTTTGTTTGGGGTCTTTATTACTTTTCAGTTTCATTTATGGAGAGCCAATGCACACACTGCTAATGAATCAGATTAGGGAAAATCACAGCAGGCCCTGTCTAATTTCTACTGGGAGGCCCTGGCCATCCCCTGTGAGGATTACTGTTTCAGAGCAGGTACACATTCTTGTCCTAAAACAAATGACTTGAGTGTTATGCCAGTGCCCACCTATTTATGCATCTTAATACTTTAAATGTTACCTGATTACATTGTATGAAATTCTAAATACATACTGAGGAAAATTAAAGAGAACTGAGGTCTATATGTCAGAATATATTGTGGCTGGCCCCAGTTTCCTAATGTCCTGGGGGGAAAGGTGTAAGTTTTAAAACAGGTAGCATGGCAAACCAGCTTAACAGTAGATTTCAACTGCAGATGGGCTACTGGTTACAAGTTCAAAGAACTCCAGTTGAGACTAAAATAAAATTAAAAAAAAAAATTAAAGTGCCCAGCCTGTTTTTGATGAGTGTTTGACATTCCCTTGCCTTTTTTTTTTTTCCTCAAAAAAGTCTTGTGTGATTTAGGAAAACCAAACCTCTAGCTGTTACAGAGTCAGAAATTAAGTTAGTCAGAAAATGATATTCCCTTGTTATCATTTGATTCATGGAAACCTGTGGAGACACTCTCTTTCCCCAAATGATTTTGACAGTTTTCTAAATCCCCCTTTCAACTATGTTAGCTCTCTATGTCTGGAATACCTATGCCATGGGAAAACTCAGAGGGGAAACGAGAAGAGCGAGAATATAACATATTACCCTTTTTGATTTTGGTTTCTCCAGCATCCATTCCTGCTTCTCCAGTGAAGAGAAAAATTGTCAGACAGGCAAATTGGGAGAGGTGCTCCCTGGCCCATCACAACCGGAGGAGTTTCCATTCAGGGAGAAAAGTCATCACAGGGTTCAGAATATTTTTATTTATGTCTCATAAACACGTTTAAAAATAACACCAAAAAAAGGATGTTAACTATATGCCGTCTCACAGTTTGTGACTAAAGGGGATAAAGTTAGCAAAGTTCCCTCCAGCCCTTTGAACTTGAGAGCCAGTGTGTATTTTCCATTCCATTGTACAATATGCTACACGGTAACCCCTTCGGTGCTGCTCTGAGTGTGTGGTAGGCTCCCTTTGTTCCACAAACCCAGTACCTCTCATCATGTTTATTCCTGTCATTAACTAGAGTACTTTCAAACAGGTGCTTACATTCACTAGGCTTTTGTTTTCCTTATTTGCCTTTAAAAAATACTTTTTAGATAAAATCATGATGGAAATCATAGGTTAAAAAATGTCCAAAGGATGCATAGGTCTCAGAGCAGTGATCAATTATGATGAATTTTAACAGGGCTTTAAGAGTATATTTCATCATTCAAAAATAAAAGAGTTAAAGATAAATCATTACTTTCAGATAATGATATAACTTTTAGTATTATAAGGCATATAGGGTAGCCACATGAAATAACTTCATTTCACAAATTCACGGTACCATTTATTGAGTCCTAAATATGACAAAGCAATATTCTTCAAGTTAACCTTAGCATGTCATTTCTTGTCAAAGAAAGTCACTTTTGTAGTTTTATCTTTACATTTTGTATATATATTTATACAAATAACGGGACTGCACATGTGCAAAACCAACCATACAGAGGCTTAAGTCTGGATGTGATGTTGCTATCATCACATCATCGTCACCCCCATCACCCACATCGTGTTCTAAAAACCCCAAATGCTAACTGCATTTTATTCTTGTGCTTTGGGAAAGGATTATAAAATTCTAGATACTCAATAAAGTTGATTAAAAAGTGATAGAAGCAGAATGGATTCATCTGTCATCACAATAAAAAAAGAGACATTGCAATTTGAAGTCTTGCCTATTTTACCAGTTGGCAATTGTTCAAAGGATCAGAAAACATCAGTGCAGTGTTGCAGAATTTTCTCTTCTTACTTTTGAAAGGGTATAGCTGCTAATCTGTATGCCATCTTTCCGTTTCTCATTAGCGGTATCAGTTCTCCTAATGAGGCTGATGATGAACTTGAACTTGGAATAAAATCATAGGAGTTTTGCAGTCAATGGAAATACAACAAGGACACAGGGGAGATCAACCTCTGAAGTTTTCTAGGTTAGACCAAAGAAAAAGGAGAATGTAGACTCCAGAGATATTCACCAAAGACTATAAATTTGATTAATCAGGTTTCAGGTTTCAACAGAGCTGCTGTCGTGTAGCAGATGTGTTCCCATACATTTCTGGTTGGTTGGAGTTCTACAGTCTTTGTGAGAGGGCCAAGGCTCAGTGTGGAAGGACTGGCCTTGAGAGAGAGTTGCCTTTGAGTGCAGACATCCTAACTGCAAAACCTACGTGGAAACAGGCACAAACTTACCACAATTTCACTTCCTTATGCCTCGGTATAGTCATCTATAACATGGGGTAAACGAATACCAATCATACAGAATGTTTGTGACGAGGTAGTGTGTACACAGGTATTAAAAGACTGTTTTTAGGGTTTCCCTGGTGGTGCAGTGGTTGAGAGTCCGCCTGCCGATGCAGGCGACACGGGTTCGTGCCCCGGTCTGGGAAGATTCCACATGCCGCGAAGCGGCTGGGCCCGGGAGCCACAACTACTGAACCTGTGCGTCCGGAGCCTGTGCCCCGCAACAGGAAAGGCCACAACAATGAGAGGCCCGTGTACCGCAACAAAAAAAAAAAAAAAAAAAGACTTTTTATTATGATCAAAAATATTCACTGTTATTTCAATTTGTTATATTATTTTTCACTTTTGAGCCATGGCCTGCTCAAGCCAGATTCTTAATGTTCCCGGGTACTTCATTCCATGATGGTTATCTACTTTCAAGTTAAAGTTTTGGAACCTCATCTTAATTCTATCTTTCACTTGGAGTTTGTCTCCAGCCGTCAAAAATAGAACTCAACAAAACACACAAGCTTCATAGATGAAGTACTTGCCAAATTGTACTTCATTAAAATTTGAAGAAGGCTATTAGAAATAGTGCTGTCACGAACCTCCTATAAATGTCTTTGGTACACATATGTAGGCCAACAGACATGGCCAAGCTGTTGATAGTGGCATGCAAAATAGATGAAGCTAATCCATGATGATAAAAGCCTAATTAGTAATTACCTGTTCAGATGGGTGTGTAATGACTAGGAACGAGCAGAAGACAAGCTTCTGGGGTGTTGATGATCTTTTCTATCTTGACTGGGTGGTGGTTACATGGTATGTAAAGATTTGTCACCTGGCACTTAAACTGTGTGCACTTTGCAATTGTCGAAGTAAATGAAAATGTTTGAAGAAGAGATATCTAGGAGTAAGGATTTTCATGAATGTCATGTTATTGTTATGGTTCATTGTGCTCTGATTTCAATTCTCAAAGAAGTCCCTTAAGCCATTGCACCTCAACTCTTAGGTAAAAGCCCATCTAATTTTAGGCTATGCACTCAGCTCTCTCTCCCTTCATTTTTCATCCTACTTACCTTCACAGATCTTCAAATCATTTCTTGTTATTTGCTGAAATCTTCAGGACCCAACTCAAGTGTTTTTTTTCCCTATCCAGATATTCTTGCTTTCTTATGCAAATTCAGTGTCTTTATTTTTACTCAGCTGACAACCTGCCCTCTCATTTCCTTGGTCTCATCTCCACTTGACTCAGCCTCAGTGACTAAATCTAATAGTCACATCTGTGCCTTGTCATCACCATGAGGGGTTTGGAATAAAAGATTGAGGCAACTCAATCTATCACAGCCTCCTTCCTTTGGCACTCGCATTCAGCTATTCCCAGTAAAGCAGTTCAGTTATTCGTCTCATCCACACATCCAATAGCCTGACGTTTCTCAGTTGTTATCACTTTTTTTCATTTCTTTACCATCTTCCTTGTTTAGAATTTGGTATCGTAATGCATCACTTCTGCAGGCCAACTGAACTTCTTTGCCTCTTTCCTGGATCATTTGTATCACCTGTCATCTTCATGCTTCCACCAGAAGTACTAGAGAAAAATGACAAAAGAGGGAAATTTATTTCACGGTACACATTCATGATGACGAGCGCCAACCAGGCCCTGACACAGGCCACTGATTCTTAGTCTTTCTCATCACCTCTCTCTGAAGTTTTTTTCCACAGCAATCATGTCAAGATATATTTATCTTTCTCACTTTCAGCCTTCCCTTCCTCCATCCCGCCCTCTGAGAGATAACTTAGCCACCAATTGCAATGGGGAAAATAACCACCAGATGAAAACTATCCCAACTTTTGCCACCTGCTGAATAAATGTAGCTGTCTCATCACTTATAATTTTTGTATTCTCTCTCAATACAGCAGAAGATGTGTTCTTCCTCCTATTCCACTTGTGTTCTGGACCTCATTCTCTATTTCCTTCTTGGAGCTCTCACTCTGTCTTATTTCTTCACGCCTGTAGCTTCAGCTCTTACTTCTATACTAGATAATTCTTATCATGATTTTTCAATAAGATGTCTTCCACCTAAAACTTCTCTCTTCCCACCCTCCTCTCTAGCTCTTCTCCCCTTTTTCTCTTCTTCCTTTCACAGATAAATATCCACATATATATGTAGATGTATACATACATGTATTAATATGTAAAGCATATATAATCCATACATGTGTAATAACACATTACACATCTATATCTATAATGTATAATATACTTACATACATATATAACACATAAATTGTATATTTATATCTATTCTACACACTTTTTATCTCTATGTAACGGATCTCGTTAAAGTTGAAAATAAGTGATAACTATTTCACTTAATCTAACAGACACTTCACAACTATTGTCATAGACTTTGTCTTTTGAACTTTCTTTCCACTAGACTAGAAACTCTATGAGGGCTGGGACTAAATCTGTCTTGCTACACTTGTATCTCCAACCCCCTCACAGTAGGTGCTCAGTAAATATTTACTGTGTGATTTAATTAATACTATAAGAAGTCATGTAATACTCTTTATCAGAACTTGCATTCAGAAGAACGTTGAGCTCTGTAGAAAGCATAATTTTGTTACTTAAGCAGAAAGGAAATATTTACTAAAGCTTTCAGAGTAAGGCTCTTTTATTCAACTTTACCTAAGTTCACACTTTTAACATTTTAAATTGATGAGTTTATATAATGCACTTTCTGTAAATGAATAGGAGAGTGAAATAACGTATTTTATATTACATCATCCAATATATCTTGATTCTTCACTGTATAACGGAGGCTCTTAATGTTTGTATGTCATCCTGAATTACTCTACAGGTGAAAACTTTTTTTTTAAATATATGTGTACAGGGAAATTTGGTTTTCATAAATGATAAATATGTTTTGAGAATTATGGAAGTGTCTTAGTAAACAGTAATATTTGTGACAGGTTCATAACTTATGAAGGAGATTTCACTTTCAACAACAGATCTTACATGTATAGCCCATTTTATTGTATATGCTGCAGCAGTCTCAATATCACATCTGGAAAGGAAATCTTATTCCTCCTGTGTTATCCTGTGGTTTGCCTTTCTGTGGAGGTTAGCATTCTTGTATTTGAGTATGAATGGCTTTTCCATCTTTCGTCTTTCATAAATGATTATCAAGCCTATCTTGCATGGCTGACTTTTAACTTATGTGATACTACATTTTAGCAGCACCACAGAATCACTGCCCACCTGGTAACGACAGTCAAGTGGTCTGAGACTGATCTTATTCTTGCTCAATACTTACCAACATTTCTCCAGAGAAAAATGACATTCAGGGAAGATAGTGTGGAGCATTTGCTTTCCATCCACTCTAACACATACTTAAGAAGAGTCCTTTATTTTATTTTATTTTAGTTGTTTGTTTTTTGTTTTTGGTGGTACGCGGGCCTCTCACTGTTGTGGCCTTTCCCGCTGCGGAGCACAGGCTCTGGACGCGCAGGCTCAGTGGCCATGGCTCACAGGCCTAGCCGCTCCGCAGCATGTGGGATCTTCCTGGACTGGGGCACGAACCCGCATCCTCTGCATCGGCAGGCGGACTCTCAACCACTACGCCACCAGGGAAGCCCAAGAGTCCATTTTTAAAAAAAATTTTTTTATTGATCTGCATATTCAAACAGTTGCACATCATTTTGACCTCCTATTAACTTTTCTTGAATCATAGAACATTATTTTTAAAAACCATATTATTCTTGTGGTTTTATTTATTGTAAGAATGCGTGACATCAAATTTCTCAGGACCCTAAAAATAAATTTCTCTAGTCTCAGTACTAGGTATATGATATGTTCTCTGCAATTGATTTATTTGGTTTTGTGGACATGGAATCACATTCTTGGTGTTATTAACCCTCTTACATAAGTAGAGCAGCTACTTCGAGTGGGAAAAAAAGGCCTGTGTTCTCTTGTTTTAGGTTCTTTTGCTGTTCTAGGTTAGACAACTCCTAATTCTTACAGGAAGCCTGTAGATTCAGAGACCCAGGAAATCCTAACAGTTGATCTGAGGATAAAACTGCTTTTGTTGCTCTGGGGAAGCCCAGTATGTGGTGAGGCTGGATGAGTCATGTAATAATAAGTTCTGTGTGAGGAGCACTGGGTCACAGTCACTAGCCGTGTAGCATGGTTTCTGTGGGAACTCTGCTCCATGGATAGCCTTTCAAGCTGTAAAGAAATATAGTTTACTTGAGTTTACTTGAGTCAGCCTTCTAGCTCAAAAATGGTCTCTCTGTCTTCAATTAAGCGTAGATGTCCTCACTTAAGGATAAATGAGAATACAGAGCTTATCCTGGAGGCAGTTCTTCTGACCATGTGCACTGGCTTCAAGTCCTCCTGTCCACTTGGAAGCAGACTTTTGGCTCCCAGTCATGTAAATCAGTCCTCCGGGCTTCTAACCTGCTGTTTCTCAGTCAGAAATCCCAACCCAGCTGCTTTCATGATCATTTACCAAAGCACAGCACCTTGGGTCAGCAAATGATACTTTTCGTTTTAACCAATGTTCCTGAAAGCCCATAACACCATAACACTGATAGGATTAAAGGTAGCCAGTTGCACAGAATAAAGAAATCAATAGTGTTATCAAAGCTATACTATGTTGAGTTTTGACAAAATTTCTCTTGTTGCATAAATGCTTTAAAAGGCATGGGTTATATTTAAACCTATTTATACTGTGAAGTTCTTATGGTAAGAAAAACCCTATAGGAAGAGTAAGCTTTATGAATTTTATCACTGCTATCGCATCTCCATTTAATAAGAAATAGTTAACTCATCAGGGGATTACCTACCTGCTAGACATGGGCATTGTTGCCAAATTGAACAGAAAACAAAAGTAAAAATTAAATATTCCATAACTGATGAGAGTTGATTCCTAATGGGTTTTGTAGCAAGTGATGAAATCAGAATAAAATACTGTAACTCTGGAATTTTTCCTTCATTATATATATATATTTTTAGATAATCTATTGGTAAAGGTAGCCACTTGAAGAAAGTTTCCTTTATTTAAGGAATAGTGCACTGTCAACTTATATTGAATTGTGAAAACAGATTAAAATGAAAATGTAAAGTGCCAAGCTTGTTTTAGAGTTAGGAAAAAAAACAAAACATTGGCGTAGGGCCAAAATATTTGCCTCCCAAATGTCATCTTTAGAACGATTTTTTAAACCCACTGTGATTGCTTCTCCGTCCACTCAACTCCCAGCACGCTAAAGCAGACCTCACATAGTCTTACACAGATGTAGACAGAGAAACTGTTCATTATCAATCAACGAACACAAACAAGTCGAAGACTGCTCAGTTCCCCCTGTTAAAGGTAAAGAGGCTTAAAGCCCCCAAAGAGTTTATTATTCTGGGGCTGAGATCGTCTAAGTCATTTGATTTTGACTTGCACAGTAGCCACAAAGGTTAAACTGAGGTTAAGTTTCCCAAACAAAATGGTAGCAATTAAACAGTTAAATAATGTTGCTTTATTTTGTTTGTTTGTTTTTAATCCAGAGACCCAAAAAAGTACAAAAATGTAAATTTTTGTATATTTTTAAGTAACTAAAATGATACATAAGAAATTGCCTTTTATGCTTAATTATATGCCTCCACACACTATTTTTTTTTTCACTAAAAATCACACCAGAATAGTATGTATAGATCCAGCCAGTAACTGATCATAAGAATTCTCTTTTTGCAAGAGGATGTGTAAGGCCTTTTGAAGTCTATAATTTTCGATTAGGCAGGAAAAACAATGAAGTTTCTTGAAATGGGATAATAACCTTTATGTTTGTTTGAGTATGGTCAGTTAGAAAAAGAAACAGTCACAGAGTCAAAAGACATGGATGTAGCTGTCTTTCATCCCTGAGAGCATTACGCAAGCATAACCTACTTTATTTTATACAAATCATTTCAATATTTATTATCGCACTCGACTTCTAAAATAGCTATATAAGGTAGAAGGACATTTGACTAATGAAAAAAAAGGAAACCAAAACAAAACTCAGATTATGTGACTTGCCTAAGACCACGTTTAGTAAGAGCTGGAACTAGACTCTAATTCACCACTAATTCCATACATTACAGTACATCAGAACTGGAATCATGTCTCTTTAAGTATCATGGAGTATTTTATCTCTAATAAAAAGTATTTTGGTGGTATTCTTAAAGAATAACTTTTTAGCACTATAATCAATAGTTATACTATATACTGAATCTGTGTGTCTGAAAAAATATCTTAACCTTCTACCATGGGGAAGAGGAGACCTGGATGAGTTGATTGTATCTGCATATGTTGGCAAAAAGAAGTTAAAAACAATTTGGACTGTGACCAACGCAAGTCCTTTTCTTACTAAATTCCTTTTCCAGCTTGCTCTTAATTGCTATTCTAAGAACAAATATTCCCCTGCTGTAGGTTAATTGAAAAGAGTTTCAGTAGAGGAATAATAAAAGAGGAAGTATGGATTTGAAGAATGGCCCTTTCAGATATTCTCTAGATCCTGGGCAGTCTTCAAGTACAGGGGCTGAAGGATTGGGGGAGGTGGGCTTTGGGAACATGACTCCCTTAAGGAACCAGAGGCCTGGCATCCAGCAAGGTATAGAGAAGCACTTTATTCCTCTGAAACAGGGAGGGGAAGAAACTGAGCTGCATGAACTATTGCACTGGTTTGCCAAGTATGGACACACCCAGGTTTTCTGTTCCACATGAGGTTAGAGCTTGGATCACAGATGTTCCGCCAAATGTGGCCTTGCTCTGACCCGGATCATGCCACCAGAGAAGGACCAGTCATTCTGAGGAGCAGTTCTTTTTTTGTTCCTTGAAGCCCTACACTCCCTTAGAGTGGGAACAGTGAGCTATTAAAGGACTTAAAGAGCCTTTTTGTTGTGTCTCCTAGATGGAGAACCTCGCAATACACACTGTGTAATTTTAAAAAAAAAAGAAGACATCAAAGAGTGGAGTTTTTTAGGTGGTATGCCTAAAGAAAACCTTTTAGCACTATAAACAGTCATTGACATGCTGTTTATTGAAACATGTCTGAAAAAATACGTTAACTCTTACAGATAACTGGGCCAAAGAATGCAGTTTTTATCTTTGGGCCGAATAAGTAGAAACAAATTCTTAGAGGAACCTCAGTGCATATCTGCTGACTCTCAAGAAAGACAAGTATTCAGTTTACGGTAAAATATTTTCTTGACCACATGCCACAATCTCCCAGCCAAAGGGTGTACTCCTCATGGTTCCCTTTTGTTGCTGTGAAGTGTTTGCTTGCTGGTGCATGCCACACATACGCATGAGAGCTACAGAAAGCATTCATGATTCTTCATTTGTCAGAATGGTGTGGTCAAGAACTTGAAGTACTTTTTAATTTTCTTTCAGTAATTTTCCCTCACATAAAATATCAACAGCCTTTTTAAAGGACACGCTAGACAATATTTGAAGTGAAAGCAGAGGATTGGTGGGAAAAATATACATGAGAAAACTAAGATTAATTATATGTCTTAAGAGTTAGCCACGTCTGTCATTACTAGAAAAGAGACCACAAATTCCAGTTTCTATCTTGAAGTGATAAAGGCAGGCAGTATGTATGGTACCTATCTATCTATCTATCTACTGGATGGTGGGTGACAGGGGAATGACTGCTTTATTCTGCCCAACACAAAGCAGAAAGTAGTTCAATGCATCATTATTTTTCAACTGTAAAAAGAGCCTAGTCAATTTGTGCTGATGTAATCCAGAACATAAACCATGCCTTGAGGAAATAATTTAAACTCAACACATATTTTACCTTCTAAACACTGAGTCGATCAACATCTGTAGTTTTAAGTTCTTCTAAGACTCATGCTGCCTGAACAGCAGCACTCTCTTCTGGACAGCTACCTGGTGGGAGTAGTTTTGGCGGTGGTGGATGTAATGGGCATGAGTGTGGTGGTTCAGTGAGTGTTTTCAAAGAATTTTGGAGGCAGAACAGCTGATAACTTGCAGGTATCTCCCTTCTCTTCTTCCTCTTTTTACTGGCCAGTCAAAATGTTTTGTTGTATGTTGGAAATTTGTATCACTCTTTATTGACTGAGCTCTTCTTAACTGAAGGGTTTTGTTACTGAAATTTATTTTGGTTAAAAATTGGATAACTTTTTTTTCCCAAATACAAGTGTTATTTACACCAACTTTGGGATATCAGGTAACTCTGAAAACAGAAGGAGAGAGAGATTTGTTAGTTTTTTATATTGTTGCTTTTTCCATTTTTCTAAAATGTAAAATATAATGGAGAGACCAGGAACAAATATATCAATATGCTAATGTTGGTTTAACATTGATGGTGGATATCTGAGCAAATGCTATATAACTTTTTTCTGAAAAGTTAAAATACTTATGTTTAAATTTTCTGAAGCCCAAAAAACCTCAGTGTAGAACCACTAGAAATTAAAAATAAGAAAATTAATTCATTTATATAGCTACACGCAGAATTTATTACCTTAAAATTTTAGAATAAGGCTTTCTAGGTTTACTTTTTAAATAAACATTCTCATATTATTTTGTTGGTTTGTTTTACTTGCCACAATTTTTTTCATACGCTGTGTGCAGTTTGATATTTTAGTTTTTTTCAACATTCATATTTCACCAAATTCTACCACTAAAAGCATTTCTGATGTCATTAAGTATACTTAAAAATCACGGTATGTAATCATATCATCATATTGTACTATAACATTTTGTAGTAATCTGTTCTCCGATTATTAAATATTTGCATTGTTTTCAACCATTTTCTGCTGAAAATAGCACTTCCATAAATAACTCATTCTGATGACTTCCCAAAGACTAATTTTTAGTAGTTAAATTACAGGGTCAAATACAATACATACTTTTAGTTCTTATACATATATAGATATCAAGCCGTTTTCTAGGATGGTATAGTTTCTCCTACAGGAAGAGTATGCTAGTGCTTAATTTATCACATCCTCCTTTAAACTGAAAAAAAATAAACAGGGTTTTGGCTTTTTGTCACTTTAGGGGAAAAATGTATCAGCTCACTTTTATTTGATTGTTTTTCAGTTTAAACATTAAATATATGTGTGTATTATATGGTCCCTTGAATTTCTCATTTTAGAGATAGCCTTGCTATAATCTAGGGTGTTAGTAATTTGTTAGTTATTTTTAATTATATATATTATTAATCCTATGTTATATCTGTAACAAAACAAGAGTAACAGTTTGAATTTTATTTTTGGCATAAATAAGTTTAAAATTTTATGTAGTCAAGTCACTGGGCTGAAATCAAGGTCGGCAGGGCCATGCTCCTTCTAGAGGCTCTAGGAGAGAATACATTCCTCGCCTTTTCCAGTTTCTGGAGTTGTCTTCCTTGGCTCATGGCCCTTTGCTCCATCTCCCTCTACCTCTCTGTTAAAAGGTCACTTGCGATGGCATTTAGGGCCCACCTGGGGTAACACAGGAAATCTCATCTCAAGGGCCTTAGCTTAATCACATCTGCAAAAAAGTTTACACTTAAGGTAACATACACAGGTTCCAGAGATTGGGACCTGATATCTTTTGGTGGCCATTACTTAGCCTACTACAATCATCTTTTAAAAACCATTCATAAGTTAAATGTTCACTTCTATATTTTTTCAGTCCTCTGATAATTCTCTGATCCTCACTCTGCATTTGAATATGATATATCTAGACTAGCCTTGGTGTTTTTCTGATAATATTTACAAAAAATATTACTCTTCATTTTAGGATCCTGAATATCTAGTTCATTTAGGTGGAAAATGGTGATTTAAAGCACTTAAGAATATATACGATATTTTAAAATTATAGTTTATACATTCTGATTTTGATTAAATCACTCATTATACAGACTAATAAAGCTGGAAGAAAATGTGGGTTCTGCCTGTAAAATTATAGAAAAAAAAAATAACTATTCTGGGCTTCCCTGGTGGCGCAGTGGTTGCGAGTCTGCCTGCTGATGCAGGGGACACTGGTTCGTGCCCTGGTCTGGGAAGATCCCACATGCCGCGGAGCGACTGGGCCCGTGAGCCATGGCCGCTGAGCCTGCGCGTCCGGAGGCTGTGCTCCACAACGGGAGAGGCCACAACAGTGAGAGGCCCGTTTACGGCAAAAAAAAAAAAAAAAAACAACTATTCTACTGTACTATATCAAACCTTAATATTTACTTGAATGCAGTAAATTTTTTTATAACTGCTATCATTTTTTTAAAATCACAATAGTCTTTACCAAGACTCATGATAGAAGTAGTGATTGTGTATAAAACTCTGTCCTTTGTGGAAGCAACTTCATCCAAAGATGGCGTCCAAAGATAATTAAACTCAGTAATGTGGTTTTGTCTTTAATTCGAACTCGCATTTAGTGCCTTAGATCTCATTATATTCCTCAAAATACGTAAAAGTATTCTAACCACAGTTGTTTTCCTTTTATGATCCAATTTTTAGACTATAAAAGGAAATTGCTAACTATAAAATATAATTGGTATTGCATTTTTACTCAGAAAGATAACCAGATGCTTTAAAAAATGAATTCATTATAGAAGTTATCAGAACTTGTTCTTTGAGTAATTATTTCATCAAATAACAATTCAAATCTTTTAAAAAATATTACTCGTGTGTTCCATTTTTCTTTGATGTTTGAGTGTAAAATGGTTATGCCACATGGCTACATAAAAAGGATTACTTATAAAGTGTTTAGTGGGTGCAACTGGCTGTGGACAAAGGAATTAGTTTATTTGCAAAAAAATTTTGCTCAATTTTTTGAGATAAAATGTCTAATGGTTTATAGATTAAAAAATAATTTCTAATGATAATTAAACTTTTCATTAAGTAGATACTTAATAAACTATTAATATATTTTTTGTTTTGCCTAAGGCAAATATGTGTAGTTTCACAATCATGGAATCTTGCACACTACTCTGAAATCTTTCATTAAAATTGAAAAAAAAATCTTATTTTACTATTACTGTTATAGTACACTTTTCTTGGTCTACATTCCTAAAGTTCTTGGATTTGAAACATGGCTTTAAATCATTGTAATTTTCACAGATAGAGTCAAAGTAGAGAAATGACAATATATACACTTTTGCAAGCAGGTTTATTTAGGAAAACAAAATTAGCATAGAAAAACTTTGCATTTCTATTTTACTTGTAAAAAATTAAGGTTTTAAATATTACACATGAATGATTACAAGTAACCTACTCATAAGCAACCACCCCTCCTTTCCCCAAATCAAGGGACTTGAGGCAGCTGACTGAAATACATAAATACAAATTAAATGGAGGAGAGGGTTAAAAGTGTTTAAGTTTGAAGTGTTCACTTATATGTATTTGATTCTGAAGTTTTTTGCTTTGAATAGTATGCTGATCATAACAGTTTATCAGAGGTGTGATACAGAGGCATTGTTACAAAGCCAACCAGTCTAAAAATCACAAGATATTAAGGTTGATTGCTATATTAATAACTACTAATATACTTATATAGATTGGCAAATAGATAAGTGATACATAGAAATATATAGATCTATATATCTAGAAATAGGTATATTGATATATATCAGAAACTACTGATGTATAATCCAAAATGAGAAGTATGATTACTGCTGTTGTCCAATCGGATAGTATGTTTTTAACCAAACACAGTTTATACTGATTTGTTAATTTTACTCAGCGTAATACGACTAGTTGATTTAAAAAAATTTTTTTATACAAAAGCAGCTGTTATATTTCAGATGCTCTTTTAAAATATGCTTTAAAGCATTTATAGTATTCAGATTTCATATAATAATTTCAAATATATTAGAATGTGATTCATTGGAAGTATTTTGCTTCATCAGGATAATACAAAGTGAAGATATAAGGTTTGTTTTCTCTTTTTATTTATTTATTTTTTATTGAGGTATAGTTGATTTAAAATATTATATTAGTATCAGGTGTATAGCATAGTAATTCAAAATTTTTATAGATTATACTCCACATACATTTATTGTAAAATATTGGCTCTATTCCCTGTGCTGTGCAATATATCCTTGTAGCATGTTTATTTTATATACAATAGTTTGTACCTCTTAAGCCTCTACCCCTATCTTGCCCCTCCCTCCTTCCCTTTCCCCACTGCTTTGTTCTCTATATCTGTGAATCTGTTTCTTTTTTGTTATATTCAATAGTTTGTTTTATTTTTTAGATTCCACCTGTGATAACATACACTATTTGTCTTTGCCTGACTTATTTCACTAAGCATAATACTCTTCAGGTCCATCATGTTGCAAATGGCAATATTTCATTCTTTTTAACAGCTGAGTAATATTCCATTGTGTACATATACCACATCTTCTTGAACCAATCGTCTATTGATGGGTACTTGGGTTGTATCCACATCTTGGCTATTATATAATGCTGCTATGAATATTGGGGTGCATATATCTTTCAAATTAGAGTTTTCATCTTTTCTGGATATATGCCAGGAGTGGAATTGCTGGATCATATGGTAGCTCTATTTTTAGTTTTTTTAAGGAATCTCTATACTGCTTTACATAGTGGCTGTACCAATTTACATTTCCTCCAACAGTTTAGGATTCCCTTTTCTCCAGCATTTATTATTTGTAGACTTTTTGGTAATAGCCATTCTGACCAGTGTGAGATGATACCTCATTGTGGTTTTCATTTGCATTTCTTTAATAATTAGCAATGTTGAGCATCTTTTCTTATGCCTATTGGCCATCTGTATGTCTTATTTGGAAAAATGTCTATTTGGGTCTTCTGCCCATTTTTTGACTGGGTTGTTTGTCTTCGTGGTATTGAGCTGTATGAACTGTTTATGTATTTTGGATATTAACCCCTTATTAGTCACATCATTTGCAAATATTTTCTCCCACTCCAAAGGTTGTCTTTTCATTTTATTGATTGTTTCCTTTGCTGTGCAAAAGTCTTTTCAGTTTAATTTGGTCCAGTTTGTTTCTTTTTGCTTTTATTTCTTTTGTCTTAGGAGACTGATCCAAAAAAAAATTACTATGATTTATGTGAAAGAGTCTTCTGCCTATGTTCTCCTCTAGGAGATTTACAGTTTCAGGTCTTACATTTAGGTTAGGGTTAGGGTCTTATGCCCATTTTATGATTGAGTTTTTTTTTTTTATAATTTCCAGTATTGAGTTGTATGAGCTGTTTGTATATTTTGGATACTAACCCCTTGTCAGATGCATTGTTTGCAAATATTTTCTCCCATTCTGTATGTTGTCTTTTAATTTTGTTTTGTTTTGTTTATGGTTTCCGTTGCTATGCAAAAGCTTTTCAGTTTGATTTGCTTTCATTTCTTTTGCCTTGGGAGACTGATCAAAAGAAAATATTGCTGCAATTTATGTCCATGAATGTTCTGCCTATGTTCTCTTCTAGGAGTTTTATTGTGTCATTTTGAGGTTATTATTGCATATGGTGTGAGGGAGTGTTCTAATTTCATTGATTTACATGTAGCTGTCCAGCTTTCACCACACCAATTGAAGAGACAGTCTTTTCTCCACTGTATATTCTTCCCCCCTGTTGTCAATGGATTAATTGACTGTAAGTGTGTGGGTTTATTTCTGGGCTCTCTATTGATCCATATGTCTGTTTTTGTGCCAAAATCATGCTGTTTTGATTACCGTAGTTTTGTCTGAAGTCTGGAAGGGTTATGCCTCCAGCTCTGTTCTTTTTCCTCAGGATTGCTTTGGCAATTCTAGGTCTTTCATGGTTCCATATAAATTTGAGTGTTATTTGTTTTAGTTCTGTGAAAAATGTCATGGGTATTTTGATAGGGAATGCATTAAGTCTGTACATCACTTTGGGTCGTATGGACATTTTAACAATATTAATTCTTCCAATCCAAGAGCATGGGATAGCTTTCCATTTCTTTAACCCATCTTCAATTTCCTTTATCAATGTTTTATATGTTTCAGCATATAGGCCTTTCATCTCCTTAGTTAGGTTTATTCTTAGATATTATTTTGAAATGATTTTATATAGTATTTTTTAAACTTTCTCTTTCTGATATTTCATTGTTAGAAATGTAATAGATTTCTATATATTAATATTGTATCCTGCTGTCTTGCTGTATGCATCTATTAGTTCTAATAGTTTTTGTATGGAGTCTTTAGGGTTCTCTATATAGAGTATCATGTCATATGCAAATAGTGACATTTTACCTTTTTCCTTCCAATTTGGATACCTTTTATTTCTTTTTTCTCTTCTGATTACTGTGGCTTAGACTTTAAATACTGTGTTGAATAGAAGTGGTGAGAGTGGGCATCCTTGTCTTGTTCCTGAATTTAGCGAGAAGTCTTTCAGCTTTTCACCCTTGAGTATTATGTTGCCCCTGAGTTTGTCATAAATGGCTTTTATTTTTCTTTCCTGTTTTTTTTTTAACTTTTATTGGAGTATAGTTGATTTACAGTATTGTGTTAGTTTCAGGTGTACAGCAAAGTGATTCAGTTATATATATATATATATTCATTCTTTTTTAGATTCTTTTCTCATATAGGTTATCACAGAACATTAAGTAGAGTTCCCTGTGCTATACATTAGGTCCTTGTTGGTTATCTACCTTATATATACTAGTGTGTGTGTGTTCATCCCAGGCTTCTGATTTATCCCTCCTCCCCATAAATGGCTTTTATTATGTTGGGATATGTTCCACTTTGGTGAGAGTTTTTATCATGAATTGATGTTTAATTTTATCCAATGCTTTTTCTGTGTCTATTGAGATGATCATGTGATTTTTGTCCTTTCTGTTGTTAATGTGATGCATCACATTGATTGATTTGCATATGTTGAACTGTCCTTGCTACACTGGAATGAATCTAACTTGGTTACGGTGTACGATCCTTTTTATGTCTTGTAGGATTCAGTTTGCTAATATTTGTTGAGAATTTTTGCATCTATTGAATATGGATGCAAAGATATTGGGCTGTAATTTTCTTTTTTGGTAGTGCCTTTGTTTGGTTTTGGTATCAGGGTGATGGTGGCTTCATTGAATGAATTTGGTATTGTTCCCTCCTCTTCAATCTTTTGGAATAGTTTGAGAAGGATAGGTATAATTTCTTCTTTGTAGTTTAGTAGAATTCCCCAATGAAGCTGTCCGGTCCTCGACTTTTGTTTGCAGGGATTTTTTTTTTTTTTTTTTACAGATTCTGTTTTACTTCTGATTATCGGCCTGTTCAAATTGTTTCTTCTTAAGTCAATTTTGGTAGGCTGTATGTTTCTAAAAACTTGTCCATTTCTTCTAGGTTGTCCAGTTTGTTGGCATATAACTGTTCATAGTATTATCTTATGGTTTTTTTGTATTTGTTTGTTATTTGTTGTTATTTCTCCTCTTTCATTTCTTATTTTGTTTATTTGGGTCCTCTCTCCTTTCTTCTTGGTGAGCCTGGCTAGAGTTTTGTCTATCTTTTCAAATAAACCAGCTCTGGTGTTTATTGATCTTTTCTATTTTTTATCTCTATTTTATTTATTCCCTCCCTGATCTTTATTATTTCCTTCCTTCTGCTGACTTTAGGTTTGTCTTCTTTTTGTAATTTTTTAGGTGGTAGTTTAGGTTGATTAATTGACATTTTTTCTTGTTTCTTAAGGAAGTCCTGTATTGCTATGAACTTCTCTCTTAGAACTGCTTTTGCTGTATACTACAGAATTTTGTAAGATTTTGTTTTCATTTTCATTTATCTTGAGGTATCTTCTGATTTCTTCTTTGATTTCATTATTGACCCATTGCTTTTTGAGTAGGATATTGTTTAGGTGGTAGGTTAGTTTGTTTATTTGAGATTTTTCTTTTTCCTGGGGAAGGACTGTATATTTCATTTATTTCTGCTCTCATCTTTATATCTTTTCTTCTACTAACTTTGGGTTTTGTTTGTTCTTCTTTTTCTAGTTCCTTTAGTTGTGAGTTTAGGTTGTTTGTTTGAGATTTTTTCCTGTTTCCTGATGTAAGCTTGTATCACTATAAACTTCCCTCTTAGAACTGCTTTTGCTGAGTCCCATAGATTTTGGATCATTGTGTCTTTGTTTTCATTTTTCTCCAGGAATTTTTTAATTTCCTCTTGATTTCTTCATGATCCCTTGGTTGTTTAGTAGCATATTATATAGCCTCCACATGTTTGTGTTTTTTGCAGTTTTGTTCTTGTAGTTGATTTCTAGTCTCATAGTGTGGTGATCAGAAAGATGCTTGATATGATTTCAGTTTTCTTAAATTTACCAAGGCTTGTTTTGTGACTTATCATGTGATCTGTCCTGGAGAATTTTCCATGTGCACTTGAAAAGAATGTGTATTCTGATGCTTTTGGATAAAATGTTCTCTATATATCAAGTCTATCTGGTCTAATGTATCATTTAAGGCCATTGTTTCCTTAATGACTTTCTGTCTGGATGATCTGTCCCTTGACAAAAGTGAGGTTTTAAAGTCCCCTACTATTATTGTGTTACTGTCAGTTTCTCCCTTTATGTCTGTTAATATATTCTTTGTGTATTTAGATGGTCCTACTTTGAGTGCATATATATTTATAATTGTTATATCTCTTCTTGGTTTAATCCCTTGATCATTACGTAATGTCCTTCTTTGATTTGCGTAACAGTCAGTCTTTGTTTTAAATTACATTTTGTCTGATATAAGTATTACTACTCTGGCTTTCTTTTGATTTCTATTTGCATGGAATAACTTTTTCCATCCCCTCACATTCAGTCTGTGTGTGTCATTAGATCTGAAGTGAGTTTCTTTTAGGTAGCATATATACAGGCTTTGTTTTTATATCTAGAGATATATTGTCTACAAGTGCCCCCTATGTGGTCTTCTTAGGTCCTTCCGTTATGGCAGGCTACCTCCTGTGGGAAGTCTGGTTGGCTTATGTGGTCCCTGGTCTAGTTGGTTTCCAGGTCCTGCCTTGTGCAGAGGCTGCTGGCCACTGCTTGGTGTGGCTGGGTCATGAGGCAGCTAGCTGCAGAACCTGTGGGGCCCTGGGCTAGTGCTGGCTCACTAGTGGGTCGTGTCAGGGTCCAGGAGATCCCAAAGCTGATTTCCACCCACCAGTGGGTGAAGCCAGGACCTGGGCCTAGTGCTGGTCCACTGGCAGTCAGAGCTGGATCCTGGGGTCTGGCTGCAGGGCGTAGGTGTCCCAGAGCTTGTATAGGACCACTGGTGGGTGGTGCTCGTTCCCATCACAGTTGGCTATGGGGTCCAGGATGTCCTGAAGCTTGTGTTGGCCTGCTGGTGGTCATGGCCAGGGCCCAGCCAGACCCAGGACTGGTTCCGGCCTGCTGGTGGGTGAGCTACATCCACAGGCTGGGAGGCTGCAGTTTTCCTGGGGCTGATGTTCACTCACTGGTGTGTGAGGCTGGTCCTAAGGCTAGAGTAGACTTGCTGGTAACTAGGGCCAGGAATTCGGGCCTTAATTCCTGCAACTGCTCAGTGGAGCTGGGTTCCAGGGTATCTGGCTGCCGGGCCCTGGGGGGTTCTGGCTCTAGTGCCCATGCGCTGATGTATGGGGCCTGGTCCTGGGTCCTCTTGTAGGCAGGGCTCTCTCTGAGCACAGCTGTGGGCACAGGGGGTCTTAAGGCAGTCTGCTGCTGGTAGGTGGGGATGTGTCCCCACCCATTTAGTTGCTTGGCCTGAGAATTCTCAATTTGGTTGCCTATGGAATAGTGAGTATGGGCAGGACTAAATCCTGAGGCTAATAAGCTAGAAGGAGGATTCTAAACTGGCCCTTGCCTGTACCAGTGTCCACGTGATGGAACGAGCTGCCAGAAATGGCTGTCTCCAGTGTCTGTGTCCCCATGGGTGAGCTCTAATTGCCTCCTGCTTCTCCAGGAGACTCTCCAAGATCAACAGGTAGGTCTAACCCAGGCTCCTTTCAAATTCCTGCTTCTGCCCTGAGTCTTAGAGCATGTGAAATTTTGTGTGTGCCATTTAGGAGTGGAGTCTATTTCCCACAGCACGCTGGGTCTCCTGAAAGTAAGACCTGCTGGCCTTCAAAGCCAAATGTTCTAGCAGCTTGTCTTCCCAGAGCAAGATCCCTGTGCTGGGGAGCCTGATGTGGGGCTTACACCCCTCGCTCCTTGTGGAGAAAACACTGCAATTGTAATTACTCTCCCATTTGTGGATCACCCACCTGGGGGTATGGGTCCTTTATATCTTTAGTCGTGCAAGGTCTTTTCTGAGGTTTCAGTCTTTTTCATCCAGAGGTCTTCTGTAAATAGTTGTAATTTGGGTCCGCCCGTGAGAGGAAGTGAACTCAGGCTCTTTCTAATCTGCCATCTTGGTTGATCTCTCTGGTAGGTTTATTTTCAACTCAGCTATTGCTCCACTAAAAAACTCACTTCACTACACGTTCCTTCTGACTTTTAACAAGATTTTACTATTTAACAAGTACGTGGTCCAGTATTTCATGTTTTCCAATACGAATCACGTTTTTTTAGATGTCTTATTTTTCCACCAAAGAGGAACATGATGCTTGCTTATCCTTCCCCAGAGTTGAGGTAAGCAGGCTACACCTGTTAAACTGATGAGAAAACCAAAATAAAAAGATGATTATTGACTCATCTTTTATCATATAGCCAATTAGGAGTGATGGAAAGCTGGAACCCTGATTTCTTGCCTTTTAGGTCACACATATAGTAAGTTGTGGGCCAGTGTTAAACCCTTGTCACTTGATTTGAAAACCACACAACTTAGTCTCTGACATAGTCTTGTTACTAGAACTTACTGAAACTCTGATTGCCAGAAAGCACAGAGCTTCAAGGTCTTCTGACTGTAGAGGAATTGTTTTAACATTAGTTGAACCATGTTTGAATATGCAATTTGAAGACATAAGACCCCAATTTGGCCTGTGTTTATGTTTAGCTAGTATTTCATTTCCCTTCATTACAGCATAGACATATAAGTAGCATATACATTGATATTTTAATAATTATGAGTATGTATACTTTTAATTTATAGGTAGTTGTCTGTAAAATGGTTGCTCATTTTCTCAGTGATCAGCTTTCAGAGAAACATGGGTCACTGATATCTGGCAAATCATTTCCTGTTTATTTCTTCTAGAATTCTAGTACTTGCTCTTATCTGTCTTCTGTGGTGTAGACCTTTACTATGGCTACTATAGATTACCCACTGTCCTGTAGTCAAGTTCAACTGAAAATGCAATCAACATCCCTCTGAGGTACTCTTCATCTACTATTCCCCCAAAATAACCAATGCTCCACCAAATCTGGCTTCCTCAGTATTTTCCATATAGCCTTGCTATTAGTCCATCTAGTGACCTGTGGTACTATCTTTTATTTTATAGATGAGTTTTCTGATAGCACTTCAATCAGCAATAATTCCCACTCTCATCTGCATTGCCATAGAACTTTTTTAAAAAACATCTCTGAAGCATGTTTCTATGAATTGATCGTATATGGGTCTCAGTGCTGTGTTTTAATTTTAGTACACCGTAGTACACCATAGTGACTAAAGACAATAGACTTTAGTCTGTTGTCTCATAACAATCAAGAGAATAGTGAGAAACTAATAATTACCTGTATTCCAAGTGAATGCCAAACTCCTTTACTCGGCCAAATTAATGTCATCAATGGAGAAATTCAGGTACTTTAGGAGAATGTGGCTATTGATTTGTGGGCCGTACAGTGTAACTTGTGATTGCAAAAGGAGGTCATCATGATCAGAACTGCAGCAACTTAATGCTAATGACTATGTGACTGAAGGAAAGAAAGTTAAGTGACACCTCATCCAAAACCTTATTTCACTTGCCCACTGACAAATATGTGGGAGGCACATAATCAATACAGATACGTGACTAGCTATGAGGCATGAGGAACAGTAAGTTCAAGAAGTCTGGAGTTTTAAGTCCAAGCAAAGGAGAGGATAGAGATGCATTTAAAAGTGAAGGCATAGCATGAAAATTTGGAAGGGAAACTAATGAATTATCATCTACTCAGATGAAGTTGAATGTAACTTCAGGCTTGTTTTGTGCAGTAAACAGAAGGCTGTTAGGTGTGTAGCTTTGATGTTAAGAAAATAATTTTAGAATCACCCAATAAGGGTGATGTTTGAAGTTGTGGAAGGGAAGTCAATTAGTGAAGATACGTAGTGTGAAAAGGAATGCACTGTGAACATGGGACCTAGAAAATGTACTTTGGGACAAGTGGAATAAGCTGGTGAAAGATCCTAAGATGCAATAGTATAAAATGTGGTTTAAAGTAGCCGTGCTGTTAATAAAGATATCATACTCAACCATGTCAGATGCCTCAGATTGTTGTTCAAGAATAAGGATCAGTGGATTTGATGATTAGTTCATTGATGATTAATCTTTACAAGAACCGTTTTAGTAAAACGGTTGGGGTCAAGGAACTAGATTCCATTTTGTTTAGAAACAAAAGGGAGATGAGGAATTGAAACAATTATATCTAACTACTATTTTCCTCAAAATTAATGTAGTTTAATTGTGTTATTTTTCTTACGACAGTAACATGTATTCATGCAGGAACTTCACATAACACCGGAAAGTATGAAGAAGAAAATAAAGAAATAAAGAAAAAAGTATCAAAATCATGGAAAATTTCAAAAAAATCAATGATTAATAATTTAGCAAACATTTTTTCCAAACTTGTATGTAGTTACATACAACACAAGACACATATATGTGATTGCATATAGTATTAGATATATACTCACATATGTGATTGCATATATCAATAATATGCCAGTTTATAATATTTCATTCCATCCCATAATATAGTAAAGATATTGCCTTATTAATATAAAATGTAGTCAATGGATGCATGCTAGTCCACTATACTTATGTAAAATAATTTATTTAACAAATTCATTATGTACAGAAAATAACATACATATTTTTGCACTTGTCTAATAATCACCTTTGAATAAGTGCTAATAATGGCATTCCTGTTTTGAAGATTATACATTTTTAAATCATTTTCATATAGCTTACCAAATGCTTCTCCAGAATGTTTTCATCACGTTCCACTCTAGGCAAGGTGAAGTAAAGTTTTCCCATATGCCAAATGTAGACTAAAAGGACAGCGTAACATCAGCACGTTAACTGTTAATTAGCATTTGTTTGTAATGGATACCATTACTTTCATTACTTGACCCTTTTCAGCAATACTCAGCACTCAGGATTTGAAAACTGAAATGGCACACAGGGCAAGCAGAAGGTCAGAATGAGTAAGGAGCAAATCTACAGATATGTGAAATTAATGATGGAACCGCTGGCTGATACATCTAAAAGGGATAAGGATGCAGTGAGGGATGGGTGTGAACTGGAAGGGATAAAGTTCATAAGAACAAGACATGTTTGGATAAAGAAATGCATGTGTCTAATAAAAATGAAGATCGTTTGGAACTGAAGAGATCTAGGCCCTATGAGAGTATAGTTTAAAGTCTCATTAACTTGAATGTTGAGAACCAGACCAGAGAAGAGTAACCAAAGAACATAATGATCAAAGTAGGTTTAAGTCAATGGCGAAAAGAGAAGACCCCCCATGAAGTCTGAGCTATATATCACAACTGAGTGGCACAGGCATCAAAAACGGAGCAGTTACTGATAAATGATGACAGGACGGAGGTCTCAATACAGCAATGAGGAGTAAGGAGAACACTGGCCCCTCCTTGTGCATTCATAGGTATGAGTGTTGGAGAGGTTTTCAGGGTAGGTAGAATTATCAGGGTTAGGCTGAACTTCAGTTCAGGTGAGGACTTCGAGACACTGTTCTAGAAAAAGTTTAGATCATAGGATTTTTTTTTTTTCTAAAATATCTAGAAAGCAAATTCAGTTGATCAGTGTCCAGAGAATGGAAACGATATGGTTTGATTATCACCACAGCCTTCCCAAAATCAATGTATTTACCTTTTGTTCAGCTTTTTATTGATTTCTTATGCTGAATTATGGCAATAAGGTCACCACTAAAACAAACAGATGACAAGCAAGACTAATAGCTATGGTTCTATAATACATTATGAAATGAGACATTTTTTAGTACAGAGCACTTGATACCTACAATATTTTATATTTATTATTTAAATATCTTATGCATACGAACAAAATGCTGCGTTCCTACCGGGGCCAAACTTCACTAAATGTACTGCTGTGCCTCTGCACGGCAGAATTTCCCCAGACGGACCATCAGGTGACTTAGAAAATACAGCAAAATATATTATTTTAAAAACGTTTTACTTCTTGATTTAGTGTAATGTAAGTAAATCTAAGAGAAAATAGAAACATCTACTCTGCCTACTACAAGTGTTCAGGGAATGAGACAGCATTATGGTATTATTGTGTATATCTTTCTGTGATTGAAATATTTCTCAAGGCTTTTAGGTGTTCCTGGCTTACTTCTAAATTATCATTTATGTGAAAATTCCCCCATTAATTTATATCATATTTATTGACAAAAAGTCCTTTTTTTGGTCAATGCGCAAAAATTTCATACTTGTGAATTTGTCTATGAAATTTTACCACACAGAATATAAAACCCTATGAAGTAAATACTGTTTTCCTTGTGTTTTTTTTAATGAGAACAATACATACAGGGAGGTTCAATAAGTAGCAAAAGTCAAACACCCAGAAGCAGGTGGGTTTGGGGTGTAAAACATGTTTCAGAGCATTTCTGTTTTGCAAGAGTATTCACCAGGAACATGGTTTTTACACAGACAAATAAATGTATGCAAGAAAAGTTTTGTTCTTGACCAATGAATGTGGCAACAATAAAGGAGAATAGATTAATTAAACTGAAGAAAATGTTGTATGATTAAGAAATTCCATGTTGCCCTGACTGTTATCTTTGGTCAGACCAAATCTTTAGGTCAGCAAATGAGGTATGGAAACCCTACAAAGTTACTGAGATAACCTGAAAAAAAAGTAGAACAACTCTAAAAGTAATTCCACCTTAAACACTTGTCATTTTGCTAAGTCTAAAACGATATTCTTCATTAAATTAATTCTTTGTTACTCAATGCCTACTGGGAAGGGATTTGATAATATCAAAAGCCACAGAGGCTGTCCTAAGGAAAAAGCTGACCCTTGATTCAGGCTCGTGGAAAGAATCTGAGGTGGTACTGGGAAGGGAAAGCACCTAGAACAGCAAAGATGACTAAATGTTTGTGAAATATAAATCTGTGTTTGTACAAAGCATTCTTTTGCATTTAAACAGAACTTGGAGGCATTTCAAGAAAATGGATGAAAATACAAACATCAACTGAGTTTTGAAAGAAAATTAGAAGGGAAAAACTGGAAGGAAAATTTGTCTCTCAGACAAGTTCTTTGCTATTGAATGTAGTTTCCCTAGGTGCTGGGGTTAAAATGAAGAAAAGAGCATGTCAACAGTAGGGCACTAGAGAATGGACTTGAGGATACGGGGAGCAGGAAGGGTAAGCTGGGACAAAGTGAGAGAGTGGCATGGACATATATACACTACCAAACGTAAAATAGATAGCTAGTGGGAAGCAGCCGCGTAGCACAGGGAGATCAGCTCAGTGCTTTGTGACCACCTACAGGGGTGCGATAGTGAGGGTGGGAGGGAGGGAGATGCAAGAGGGAAGAGATATGGGAACATATGTATATGTATAACTGATTCACTTTGTTATAAAGCAGTAACTAACACACCATTGTAAAGCAATTATACTCCAATAAAGATGTTTAAAAAAAAAAAGAGTAGGGCAATTAAGAAAGAAGGGACATGGCTCTTACTTGCAAAGGGATAATTGGTCTCTACAAGCTTGTTACTTTTGTTGTTCAAATCTTCTGTGTCTTACTGATTTGTGTGTGTGTGTATGTATGTGTCTGAATGAACACTATATCACTGAGAGATGTGTTCAAATCTGTTATTCTGACTACAGATTTTTACATTTCTGTTTGGAAAACTGGATATTTTTGTTTTCTATATTTTGAAACTGTGCTTTTAGTTGCAGGCATCTTAAAAATACTATATTTATTGAACTATTTTCTTATATTCGTGGAACCTCTTAAGTGATGATTTTTACTGTTTTGTCAAATATTAATAAACTATACCAGCTTTCTTTTAATTAGTATTTAATGATATCTGTAAATACATATGTGTGTGTATATATATATATATACACACATCCTTTTGTTTTCAACACTTTTCTTTCTCTTTGTCTTTCTTCTCTAGTAAGAAGCAAGGCTAAGAATTCCATTATATCCCCTGTGGGGAGGGTATTTTTCTATTTTCCAAGGTGAGAGGGTCACTTTTCAGGCTTTGAAGTGATTTTCTACCCAGCTTGGCCTTGGCTTTGTCTCCTCTCCACTACACTCCCCCATGAAAGTGCCTGCTTCTGCTTAGCAAGGATAGACTGATGTCCTCAGGGTGCTAATTTATCTCACAGGATTCAGACTTTCCAGTCCTTTCTGGACTCAGAAGTTTTCTCATTCTTCCCAGGACATTTTTTTGTAGCTATGCAACACTGGAAACTTTCCTATAGATAACTGGTATGACATGTCAGTTAACATTTAAATAGTGTAATAGGGCTCTTTTAAAAAACTAAATGGGGAAGATGCAATCTCAACCTGTCTCAGAGTTTTAGGATTCTGGTACCACTTTGTTTATATTTCTACTCCCAGATAAATGATCCTATAAAAGCTTCTCTTCTGATTGTCTTCCTTTTGATGGTGACTCATGGTCTCTTTGTCTAAACTCATGGATTCTTATTCCTGGTCTACATTATATATTATTATGAGATTATGATCTATCTCCTTCTTTTTCCTATACTCATACCCTGTGGGTAGACACATAGTTATCTGCTGTTTACTATGATCTAGACCTTGTGCTTAGAACTGAGGTATGAAGGCAACTAAGACACATTTCCTGTGGTCACGAAGACCAAAGGATAATTTGGAAAATAATATGTATAAATGAATCATTTCAGTACAGTGAGGTATGTACAAATAAATATATGTTGCATGCACCAGAGTTGCTGTGATGATTCACTCTCTCTCTAAGATTCAGGAATGGCCTCAGAGAAGAAGTTCTGGGTGAAGAGATTTTTAAAGTATAATTAGGACTTCCCAGACAGAAAAAAAACAGCATAGCAATCCAGTCAGCGGATTAGATTGTGCATATATATTTCACTGTGATACTCTAAGATTTGGGGTAAATTGTAAATACATTGGGATAACCAGGAGAGACCACTAACAGAGAGGTAATAGAAAATAAAATTAGAAACACTGACAAGTAGCTTGATTATTAAAGCCTTTTTTAGAACGCTAAGGAAAGAGAAGGCTTTGAAAGGCTTTATGTAGGCGAATCATATTAAAGAGTTTTGTTTTTAATTAGATAACTGTATAATCAAGTCTATAAGTTTTGAGATTATTGTAAAAGTATAAGCAAAAGATGGTGAGGCACCAAACCAAGCCAGTGGTAGCAGGGATAGGAGCAGAACCAGACAAGGCAAGGTTAGACTGTGAAATCAGAAGAATATGGTGATTAACTAGGTAAAAAATACTGGAAGAGTCAAGAGCTAAGATAACCAAAACGACATGGTTGACTTTGAGATTTCAGGATTATTATATGCATTAGAGAAAAGTACAAATGAAAGAGAAGTGATTTGTAACTTTGTCTATGTTGAAGTTGAGTTTGATACAGGATATCTATGGGGCTATGTCTCCAAATCAAATAGAAATTTGAGTTTGGGGGTTTGAAGAGAGTCTTAGGTCAAAGATACAGTGATTTGGAAACTATCAGAATATACATAATTGTTGAAGCTATGATAATGATAGCTTATCAATAATGAGGTAATGAGGGGAAATGTCATTTAAAAAATGGTTAGGCTAAAAAGAGAGAGACACAGGGATAAAACTTTGATAAAGAATGAGGATATGAGGAGGTGACTGCGTCAACAAAGATGATGGGGATTGTGGGATGGGTTATAGACCTGTGACGTAGGAGAGTTCAGAGGCCTCTATGATGAAAAACAAAGAAGGAGAGGTTTCAAAGAGGAATTTCAATTGATCAGGAGTATGAAATGCCAGACATTTGAAATAAGATGATAACTGGATAATTAGGACATTGTGAGTGACCTCCTTAGAGCATTTTGTTCGCTGCGGAGAGCTGAGTAATGAGTGAGGGTGAGATTGGCGATAGTCCCGGTTGACTCCTCTTCTGAGAAGGTTGGCTGTAAAGGGAAATGGAGATTGCTTCATAGCAAAAGGGTAGTGTCTGAGAATGGGGAATTTGTTCTTTATTTATTTATTGCCTTTATTTGTTTATTTTTTCTTTCCATAAAATGAGGAAATTGAGCATGTTTGTTGACTGGAAAGAAAAGAACTAAAGAAAAGTAAGAGGAGGGAGTTACAGCAGAAATAACAGAAAGGAGTTAATGTGACTTCATTCTAATGGCATACTTTAGGGGCTAGAGGTCAGTGATGTTACATTGCAAAATTCAAGGTAAAATTTTATTATTTTGTCTCCATGCTACAAGAAACCTTCAATTAAGGACTAACAGTGATATAATCCTAGAAACATAGGACTTGAAGATATTAAAAAATTACAGTAGCCACAAAAATTTGTTATATGGTAGTCACCAGAATTAAGAAATATTTTCTAAGGATTTATCTGGGAAACCATATTCTACTGAATATGTACATGTTGTACTTAACCAGCAATCCAAGATTAAATTGGATTGATAACAAAACTGGAAAGAAAAAGAGTATGTTATATCTATGAGACTCTAGCAACTGCTGTTTCACTAATTCTATGTATAAAAGAAAATTATTCATAAGGAGTACTTTTTGTGAATTACATTTGTGATTTTTGTAATATTAAACTTTAAAAATGCCTTCCAGTTGTCTATGGCCAATAAATGTCTGAATTATTTGGGCTTATTATCAAGTGAAAATGCTACTGCTTTTCACTTTATAAAAATACAATACCTTTTTTTGCCAAATTTAACCCATAAGTTTAAAGCAACTTTGTAACTTGGTAAACATGGGTTGGACCAGCCGTCTTTAGTGTGAGTCCCTATGGTGCTAGTTACAAGTGACCAAAAAAACCCCAAAATGTGATATGAAAGAGAATTCTAAAAATGTCAAAAGTAAGTTATGTACAACACATGTACTATAGTGTTAAGAGTCAGGGTACTGGGCTTCCCTGGTGGCGCAGTGGTTGAGAGCCTGCCTGCCGATGCAGGGGACGCAGGTTCGTGCCCCAGTCCGGGAAGATCCCACATGCCGCGGAGCGGCTGGGCCCGTGAGCCATGGCTGCTGAGCCTGCGCGTCCAGAGCCTGTGCTCCACAACGGGAGAGGCCACAACAGTGAGAGGCCCGCGTACCGCAAAAAAAAAGAGGGTACTGGAAGAAACAGCTGGCACACTCAAAGTGGGTAACTTGAAGAAAGTTTAATAAAGGGACAGTTTTCAAAGGTGTGGGCAGGGTGTAGGGAAACCATAAAGGATAGTGCTGTTATTTCAGGCCTTTGATAGAAGATTCCATTACCAACCAAAGGGCTGAAAGGAGGGAGGAAGGTAGGAGAACTCAGAAAAAGAGACAGGAAGTATGCAGCCAGCCCTGCGAAATCCTTCACGGAGAAAGCCAGAGAAATAAACATGGGCCTTTCGTTTCCTTAATCCCTTTTCTCACCCATTCTGTTCTCATGCTGGTAATTCCTATTTGCAAACCCAAGTAAAAGCCAGAGGACACAAGAGCTATTTGATTGAGTTTATACCTGTACTGCTTAAGCTCTCTGGGCACACAGAAGAGAGGATAAACGGAAAGAAGATTTGGAGGAGAAAGTAGATATCTAGCACTTTCACAATTTATATTAATATAAATAATGATGTAGCCTTTTTTTTAAAAGGAAGTCACTTTCTTATTAATCCCAGTCAATAAATGCTAAATAAATAATTAAAGACTCTCAGGTCTGTGGGATATGATACTTATAGCCTATTTGTGGTCCCCAAATCTTGGTCCAGCATCAGTTAAAATTATTTCCATTTTCTCAATAGTGAGACATTCACTTTACATTTCCCAATCCACCCGTCACTTGGGTCTCTTTATTCCCAGATCAACCAGCTCGTTGTACTCAAATGCTAGCCCATTGTACTCTGGTGTCTTCATCACCCCATTATGAAGCACATCTATGCTTACATATCTCTGCATCCCACCAACCCCAGCCGTGTCTTGCCCTCAGTACAGGTAGAGAAGGTCTTATCAAAGTATTAAAGTGGCATTTAACTGAGGTTTTTCTCTGTGTCTCATTATCTGTTCCCTTTTCGTAGCAATTCCATATGAGCTTTCAACCACCATCCGTCCTACACGTCACCTACTAGCCCCCAGCAGCTGAGGAAGAGGAAATTAGTCAGAGATGAGAATTTCAAACCGGAAGAAGGGCAAGTTTCTATTGCAGTATGGTGGTGGAATTACTTTGTAGAAGCATGGTCTTTCCATTCCATTCAAATCATACCACACAGGTGGTTCTACTTGTTAAAGAAATAACCTACTCCCCTAGGCATCAGGCCTTTAAATACCTTTAAATAGAAAGTGAGTATGCTTACTCAGAGTTATTGGAAAAACACTCATGACTATAGGAGTCCTGTTTCCAACAGTAAAATTAATTTAATAATGAAGTGGCTTTGATTTACCAGAGTTCAATCAAATAATTTGAGGGAATGAATACAATGACTTTTTCATTCAGCTGTTTTATTAAAATTAATTTTCTTTTTTGACTATCAAACAAGACACACTTATTGAAAGCAAAAATATATTTTTAGTTTTGCTGTTGTTTCAAGAAAGGAGGTAGCAAATAAATGATGGCGTGTCCAAGTTAGGATCACAAATCTTGCTTGCTTTGAGATTGAAAATACCCTGGTGGGGGCTTCCCTGGTGGCGCAGTGGTTGAGAGTCTGCCTGCCGATGCAGGGGACGCGGGTTCGTGCCCCGGTCCAGGAGGATCCCACATGCTGCAGAGCAGCTGGGCCCGTGAGCCATGGCCGGTGAGCCTGCGCATCCGGAGACTGTGCTCCGCAACGGGAGAGGCCACAACAGTGAGAGGCCTGCGTACCGCCAAAAAAGAAAAAAAAAAAAAGAAGATACCCTGGTGGTGCAATGATATTGGATGAAGATTTTAATCTCTCTTGAGAAAGACTTTGTGCAGCAATCACTTGTATTTTCTTTTGTGCTGTTGAATCTTCTCCTTAACAAAACAACATCTGAATGGAGAAAGCTTCTTTCTTTTTTTTTTTACCAAGGACTGTCTAAATTGTAACCAATGTAGTTCATTTTAAAGCACTCATCTGTCATTCACAGATTAACCTTATACAGGATAGCTGCTCTCATTTCCATTGCCCTTCTGTCCTAGGAAGAATAAAACTCAAGCATTAAACAAATAATGAGTTGAATCTGTGAGGCATATTTAATGCAAAGAGGATTTTAATAACATTTCTATAATTAGAGGCATTGATAACTGACTATAAATCTTTATTTCCCAAATGCCACAGCATTAGGAATAGAATGATTTGTAATTTGTACTAGATGTTTTTAAGAACCTTATGCCCAAATCACCTTGCTTTCTTTTAGCTTCAAATATGGGTTACTGTGGAGAGAGTATCAGTTATTTATTATAGTACATAGCTATAAATATACTATGCAGAACGATTGTAAGTGTTTGAGTCTTTGCTTTTTAATTGGAAAATGATATCGCCACCATGATATTGACTGTAAATCTTAGCTCAACCCTGGGGTGGTACTTTAAAAATCACACTTATGTTAAATAATAATAATATATCAAAAAATCTTGGTTACTCTAGTGGGCAACAAGCTACACTGAAAAAGTTAGAGATGTGATTTTTACTGCATGAATACTTATTCTTGTAAGCTATGTCTTGGAACTTTATTGTAGACAAATTTTTAAAGTGCTTCAAAAATCCTATGGAACGTTTGCAAGTCTGAGTTCTCCCAGCCCCTGTTTTCGGTATAGCTTTATGGGCTCAGCTTGTACGTTTAAAGACATTTTCCTTAAAGACTTTCTTATAGGGAAGTCCTTGGCAAAATGTGTGATTTCTGACACCTTTCCTGTTCCCAACAGCACCATTCTGAATTTATGTTCCCTGTCCTGAATTCTGTCCTCCAGGGATAGAGACAACAGAATGTTTCATTCAATGGTTAATTTCTCATTTGCTACCCTTTGAATACTGAATATTCTTTTTTTTTTTTTTTTAACATCTTTATTGGGGTATAAGAATATTCTTAAATATTTGGAGAGATATCGTTTCACCCTTAGACTTACTTCAAGGTGATTTATTATATTTCCAAATGCTCTTGTGCAACTAAAATCTACCTTATATGCAATATGTATATTGAAATGGAATAAGAAGATACACTTTTATACGGCTTTCAGTTGTGCTCTCAGGGGAAATTTACCACGTAGCCAACTAATAAATAATATTGCTTAAACTTGGCATCCATGGCTGTTTAAGTGCTTCTCAGAAATTAGCCCATTAATCTTCATGTGGCTGCTTGTAAAGCAGACAGCAAGTTATCTTATTCTTCCCACTTTCCTCTGTTATCCCACGTCAGCTGCCTAGAATTCTATACTGTTGGGCCTACATCGTGAGAGGCAGGTTCCTTGCGTGCTTCTCTGCAGAGTAAAGCACACACGGCGTGAGTGTCTGTCCTCCCTTCCGTGAGATGATACAGGAAGTTCACGCCTGGCCCTTCAAGTTCTGTTTGGAGGGTGATGCACATGATTGGTGCAGGCAAACACACTGAATAAGTTGCGTGATCTCTGAGTCCCTGAAACTGATCTCTCTAGTTTGTAAACAGAGCTTCACTTCTCTTAAAGGAAGCCCTGACACCTCTTCTGTGTTCATTCAGTCTTTTCTGATTGTGAAAGGGATAGTCCGTTAAAAGTAGAACAACAAAACTCAAAGACCTGCTTCGTTACTTTCTTACGGGTCACTCAAAAATGAACTGGCTCTTTCCAAATAGATAAAGTTGTCTGGAGATTTTTTATTTCTTACTACCACTTTCAATGTATTCTTCTAGTTTCTCAGAAGAAAAGCCTGTGCCATATCGAGATCAAGCACAATGTGTGAAATATGATAAAGTGTTTAATTAAATAATTATGTGTTTTACACATTGTACAGAGCTATCAGCTCAAACCCAGATCTCCTGATCATGGCTTATCTCTCTTCACAATATGTATGTTGCTTTTCAAGAATTACATTAAATCTGAAACTGAGAATGATAAGGTATAAAATTAGAAGTCACTGATTGTAAATCAGTGACTATAAATCAGAGAAAATAATTTGAACTTTTCCATGAAGCACAATAAATACTATTTTTAAATATTTCCTTTTAGGCCTACAAGACACTCATTCTCAATCTGTACTTCCGGATTCTTCTCTTCTCCAACTTTCTTCCTTCTAATGACTTATAGTTCCGGTACATATACCTGAGTAGAATATAAAGCAGACTCATTTATTTTCATAATAGGAATTGGACTATTACCTTATTACATGCAGTATTGATGACTCACAATCCCCAAACATTCACAGATTCAAGGGGAAACCAATGACTCAATTAACTTCTACTTGAGTAGTTACCAGCTGATGGGAAAAGGTCTGTGTATTAAGAGACGCATTATTCAGTTGGAGAGTGACAAATGAGTAAGCGTGAAGTCACATCTACTGCCCCATGAGTGATGTGACAACAGATACTATTTATTTCATTAGTGGTACTTGAAAGGGGGCTCAAGGTATCCTAAATCTCTTTTTCTCAATACTTGCAACTACCTAAGAAGGGACTAGTATGGAATGGACTTTGTCTTGTTTAATGGACTGTGTAGAGTTCATAATGTATATTTTCATGGGAACGTTTTAGCTCTGTGTCAATGCTCATTCATCATGATGTTGCTTGTTTTTTTAAAACCTAAATAGACCAAAAGATTAAGTAATCTTTTGCTCTTTGGTATATTTACCAGACAATTTTTTATAAATAATTAAGTCTGGAGAATTTGAGGGGTTGTAAAAATCACCTAAAATTCCTTTCTGTCATAAAGAGAATACAGTTAGTACTGCAATACTTGAAATTTTAAAATTTTTGTACAATTTACAAAGTAGAAAAATAGCAGTATGCAGAACCCATGTATTTTGAGTTAAACCTTCAGATAGAAAAAGCAAGAATAATTGGTTTAGGGCCATCACCTCTTACATAGGTCACATTTATGCTGTCCTCTATCTTTTGGTATTAATTAGTCACCTTTAAATTAATGTTGAGTAGACATAAAGAACAAAAGGTAAATGTTGTCTTCAAATGAGTGATTGAGTTAAAAATGGGGAAAAGTATAGGAGAAATTACCATCCATTTTGTTATGGTTAACATCTGAACAAATGTACAGTTGTGGTAAACTTTTCTGTTACCTGCTTTTACTTTTTATATATTTCTATTGAAGCCTGTTAAGATGTTTCTTGGCTATGGACTTTTATCCACATATCGATCCTTGTTTTGGGCCAGATTTCATTCTTATAATTAGCTTTATGTATACCTGGACATTTATTTCATTAGAAGAATGTCATACAAGGCTCAAAATTTTCTACTGGTTAACCTTAACTGGGTCTAGTTAAGATAAAATTTTTACTTTATTTCTAATCTAGGATATGATCTTATCTGCTCTAAAGTTCGTAATATCTGAAATTCTCTAGATGTCATGTTAACTTTATTACCTTTTTTCCCCCTATTGGTTTCATATGGCAAAGGCTTAACTTTTCACATAGATTTAAAGTGTTCCCCTTCAGAGCCTGTGTTATTTGGTTTTTAAAACCTGTATTCTAATTGGCTATCTCTTACATATGGAAACACACTACATGTTGAATTGAATTTTGAAACATAGGTAACTTCAATTTTTGTTTTTGTGACGTAATTACATGTAGTCCCATCAAAGGAGTTTATTTTTCTTGAAAATATAAAGGTGCTATGATATTTGGAAACATTAGTAGTACGATTTGAACTCCCTCAGTGGGTTGACCTCTGTGTTAATCAACAAGGGGAACAGTTTACAGATGTTAGCTGGACAAGTGTATACACACGCAGACACACACACATCCCTATGTATATAAAAATGACAAACCAGTTTTCTTTAATACTCCAAGGGTTTTCTTCCTACCGCACTTCTGAAATCATTGTTTGCTGTGACTGTGATAGTTTTCTTATTGTTAGCATTTTATTTTCCTTCCCCTGTCTTTACTTCTCAACATTAATGAAGGTGCATATCTCTTACCACAATATGCCTGCTTCCTAGGCTGCCAAGCTGAAGGAGTCTGCTGTAAAACACTTGTTGCGTAATGTATGAAGATTCTGTTATGATAATATTTATTTTCAGAAACATTTTCAATTTATGTGATGTATATCTCTGGCATAAGAATCATCTGAAAAATTTATTGAAAACGCAGATGATTATGCCCCACACCTTTGAATCCTGAATCAGAAAGTTTGGAGTGATTTCTACATATTTGTTTTTTGAACAAGTTTCTCCAGTGATACCAATGCACAGCCAATTTTGAAAATCATTGCCCTAGCACAGGTGTCACTACATGGTAGGTATTATGTGCTTAAAGAATGATTTAGTGGGGAAATGAATAAGGATGAAAATATTGATTTAGAATCAATAAACCGTTCTATACTAAAACTAAATATAATGCATTTTTTTAAAATGACTGTTACTTATATAAACTTTTTACATTATTCTTTGGAAAAATCTAACCTGTGCTCACAGTTCATATTAAATTTTGAAATAAAAGTAAAACTAATTACTTGTAGGTTGCTTTGTCAGCAGTTGTCATTTCCAACCCTTTCAGTTATGCCAAATTGCCAAAGGCAATATGAGATTTTAATTTTTTTCTGACATCCTATCCTGTCTGCTCATTATATTACAACTGATGCATTGTCCTACTTGGATCTATTCTCATGTGTCTGGACACCCATATTTTATTTCGATGTGCATACGAAAAGTCTTGGTAACCTGATTTGCATCTAAGTACTTATTATTGGTGATATGCCCTTCTACTTTATCAATAAGTATAAGAAGATATGGAAGTATGATGTGATATTCATAGTTAGAAGTTATACTTAGTGTCACAGGTACAAAACTTGAAATCTAACTCCCTTTACATATCTAAGTTTAATTTTTTTGATCACTTTATCATTGAACTATAAAGAACCTAAGTATCAGAATCAATAACTTACAGTTCTTTTTTCTTGACGTATATCTTGTCTTGAGAAGTTTCTCAGAACAATAAAAATAAATTTTGACAGAAATGACTACACTGTATTAGTAAGTAACACTGTAGTGAATCCTATCATCATGGCAGAGCTTCGTAGCATGGACATGCATGACGAAAGAAGTTCCGTGGCTAGTTCTGTGAGTGCTGTTTTGGGAACTTTGGCTAACGTGCTTAGAACTTTCATAGTATCTCTATATACCTTCAACATCCATTCACAAACGCTCTTTATACCACATTGATGACTAGTTTTAGGGCCATTCTACCAGAAATCAGAAAAGACTTCTTATTTCTTGCCAGGCCCTACATAATTAATTCATTTTATTAGGAAGTAGTTGAGAATATAGAATTCTTAGAGGCAAGAAATAGTTACTTAAATATCTTTAGTGAAGGTACTTTTACTTTCCATTGAAGATACTCTTAATCGAATATCACCCTCACTGGTTTTCAGTCTTCTGTTAGTAGTGTGGACCCACTAGTAGAACACAAAGGGAACAAATTATGTAGAGTCAGCCTCTTTGAGTGGAGCATTGAGTACTTTGTGGGTCCTATAGCTACACCAACATTTTTGTAAATAGTTCTTTTGTAAGTAAATCCTATCTTATTTTGAATATGTCATTAATTGTTGGGATCATAAGACAGGGAGGCATGACAAACATCACTGAAGATAGGTGGGTGCAGAGTAATATGATAGAGAGGTTAAATACAGAATATAGTATTTCTTCACCACTTAAAATAGAGTTGGTTCTTCTGTCATGAAAACTTAAAGGAATAAGTCATAGGAAAGTGAGATCATACCTAAAGTGGCAATTGTATTACTCTATACTGTTTGAATCCCTAAACATCACCAATGCTTCATTTCTTTTTCATTTTGTCTTATTTCTTTTTAAGAAATTAAATAATTCATCTCCATGATTTACTGAAGGCCAGATGATTAGTATAAATTCAAATTGAATGATTTCATTAAGGCCACAAAATAATTCGTAGATTTGGGGTTTTTAATATTCAATTGGATATTTCTAAAAATATCTAGAAATTATATAGTCTCAAGTTCATAAAATGTTAAATGACTTCCTCTCCTTAAAGTTAAGTAGTTTTTCCTAGACTACTTTATCTCTAGTATACATCATTTTGAATTGGAAAGCAAGAGAACTATTGATTACTTAATAGTAATCCTTAACTCATTTGAATGCAGAAGGCATGATCATATAATCCCATACAAATTTTACCAGGTCTAAGTATACTAATTCTCTTTATTTAGGTTTTGAGATGGAAGTAATAGATACAACTTAGTTGTTGGAACACAACTCTTCTTTTATGATAAAGCATCTTAAATTTTCTACTCAATATTAGAAAATCTCAGTGAGGAACAAAGATCTTCAATCTGCAGATCTAGGAGTCATACCATAAATATTTCAAATTATGAGGACTTTGAATGGAAATAATATAAAAATAGGCCTTAAGAACTATAAGATGATCCTCAAGTAGGGCAAGATGGCAAGTAACAATATATCAGTTATCTTAGGCTTAAAAATGCTTCTGTAATACACAATCCCAAATCTCAAAAGATTTATTTCTTGCTCACTTTATACCTTTATGTGAGCTGCCTCTGTCTCTGATCCAAGTCTTCAACTTGGGTTACAAGTTGAAGTAGCAACCTCCTCTGAGACATGGTAGAAAGAAAGAGACACGGTAGGACCATAGGATGGTCCTGAAAGCTGCTGTTCAGAGGTTGCAGCAGTATTGTTCATTTTTCATTGTCAAAACAAATCGTATGACTAAGTCTAAGGTCAACTGTAATTCTCCCGAAGGAAGAGGCAGCTAATAGTTAAAAACCATGTTTCAGTTTACTTTCTGAAAATATTTTTTCCAGATGGTATTCTGAAATACATAGTTTATCTATATCTCTGTCATAAAAATACAACATTTCAGAAAGATTTTTCTCAAGTAAAAATGATATTATACATTAAATGACACCTGGACATTTTTATGTAAAAATAAATGCAATAAATTAACATTGTGTGAGAAAAATGTTTTTTCCTAACCTGATGCAGGAAAAAAAATCTTTGTTATATTTTGCAGCTTCATAAATATATGTACAACTATCTGAGCTTATTTAATGAACTATGTTTATCTCAATTTATTAATACTCTGAGATAAAGCAGAAATCTGATATATTGCTCCTCTGAAATGTACAATTATCACTATAGCATGACACAAACATCAATGATAATAATAATATGCATACATGGAGACAGCAACTTTAATAAAAATATATAAATATTTTATATATTTAAATCTCAGATTTGGGATTAAGGTAAATTTGCCTGTAAATGTCATGTTTCTATTTTAGAGATAAAAGCATAATCTTATATTAGTTTATAGAAAATATTTTTCATTATTAACATTTCTCTAAGATTAAATTTAAATTCCTTTTTGAGATCACTCCTTCATGAAAATTTACTGTATAAAAATCCCTCTTTCTTCAGTTTCCATCATCATTAAATAAATATTCATCATCATTCAAATATTCCTTTATTATTAACCAGTATAGGGCTATAAAGTCTTCAGCAAATTTCAAAAGTTCTGTATAAAAATAATTTTTTAAATATTTTAGTATTTTTAATTTTAGGCTATTTTCATAGCCCATATGAATGGGAAATATATTGAAGTTATTTATATTAAATAATAGTAACTGACTATTAGCAAGAATGGAAATTAGAAGCTCCATTCAAAATCATAAAATTAGTTGTGAATTTATTCATAAATCTATTCTTACTGGCAAGAAGAATGAATGCTTAAAAAAGATAAAAGGCAGATCTAAGCTCCCAGGGGGAGATATTTAAAAAGAGAGATTTTAAACCTTGCCTTGTTTAATTTCTTCCTTATTCCCTCTCTCCATCCCTTCTCTGTTTCCCTCCTTGGCATGTCCCCTGCCTCATCTTTTTAAAAAGTATTGCATTTAAACACTGTAGCACATGGTAGAACTAGCAAGCAATATTATTATAACATAAAATTTAGAATGGAAGCTAAATTTCTTACGTACTTGAAATTTTTACAAGTGTGTTCATTACCATAAAAATAGTCATGCACTTTAGAAATGATAACTTTGTTCCCATTTAATGATAGGAGACAAAGCACATCTCAACACTTCATCAATATATATTTGACGGTTCACTTTTTATTGCTAATTTCTCCTTATCCAGATATATTTTGGTATTTTAAAATTATTAGAGAGGAGAAAATTATAGTACAAATAAATTAATTTTTACTTGAAATATTTATGAATGAAATGTAAATTCTCCTGAGTCTATCAAAGAGAAGGCTTCGTTTCACTACATTGAATATTGGTTTCAGGAGGATACGGAATACACACTGAAAACACATTACAGCTGTGCCAATCTTTTTGCAATTATTTTGAATAGTTGGCTATTTGCCCCATTTGACACTTTGTGAACATGGTGAATAATTTAGCATTCATGCTGCTGCTGTTTTGGCACAATTAACACGAATCGCATATCCACTGCTATTCAAACTGATTGCAATATGGGGGGAAAGAGAATCACTGCCTTAATGTTCAGTTCTTTGTACTCTGTTTTTCCAAACATGACAATGCCAAATAAAACACAATGAAGACCACTTTGTGTGGTGACCTAAAAGCCTCCAAGTACATCCCTTTTTATTAAATTCCTGATACCAATTTAGAGCTGGTATCTAACTTTAGAATTTTCTTGGAGAGTCTGTCAACTGGACGTCCATGTATTCCAAGCATGTGCAGAATATTTAGGGACCTCTGTGCAAAGCCAAAGACTGCCATGTCATTACGTGTATTATCGTCCATTTGTCATTCTGCCTAACATGACTCAGAGGCAATGGCTATTACACAATTTCTTATTTATTCTCTGTGGCATAATTTGAGTTTAGTCTTCTGTTGTGCTGCTTTCATCTGACAAAAAAATGTCAGTTTAATTTAAACTTGAGAAGGGGTCAGAGTTTGAAAAAATATTTTAAAAATATATTTACCATAGATTCTTAAATCCTTAATACAACAAGCTACTTTTCTAACTGCTCTTATGTCTATAAGAAAACCTGAAAGTTAGATTATCTTTTACTACCAGAGTCACTTTTAAATAAAGGACAAAAAGGATCATCATCAGTAAGTATTTGCTCAATGAATATTAGTGTTTAATAGTTCATCTGTAGGTTTAAAGTAGTAGTAGTAATAATAATATATTTTTAAAAAACTGACACCACAGTCTTATCAGCCCTATTATAAAATATTGTATGTTTTCTATATGACATAGAAAAAATATATTTCTTTCAGAGTGAATGAAAAAACTGAGTCCATTAGCTTTTCATAGCTATACTTCCAGATGTGTTATGAATTCATTCATTCAATAACTAATTAGTAACACTTACCATGTACTAGGTATTATTCTAGGTGCTGGGGATATAGAATAAAACAGACTAGGCATGGGGAATATTTTCTAAAAGGGAGAAGACAAGCAAAATCCGTATAATTAAAATATATTATATGTCAGATGGTGACAAGCACACCTGGCTTACTGTGGACAATCAAGAAGCAATCCATGTTATTACTGTGTAATCAATCAGAATATTTATTATCAGGTACAATAAGAAACTTAAATGTCACAAAACCCACAATGCTCATATTTTCATGATATACTGCTTGGAGCCAGAAAAAGGGAAAGAAGTTTGTTGTTGAAGAACATCATGTTGGGGGCATAGCTGGATGCATCTCTTTTCATGATGATGTTGGGACAATCTCCCCTTTTCAAAAAATGAAAATCCAGGGGAAATGCAAGTGCTGTGCACTGCCACGAGCTGGCTTGGGGTCTTTTCTCTTGGTGCCTTCATGGCCGTTCTACCTCCTTGTGATGTGCACCTTCTTATGCTCACTCTGCTAATAGTATCAGGCAGGTTCAATTCAAGCTTTTTTTGTTCTGGGAATTAGGTGATACTTGAATGGTAATTCTGCTACACAAGTCCAGGGCACTGTGTTGATTTAATGTTGACTTCGTAAGAGACAGGTTTATTTTCCCAACTTCTCACATTCTTACTAGGGTTCTTATCCTTGCTACCTTATGCCATCAGTAGAAATGTTATCACCAATTCTATAATCATCTTGACTATCCAGAAAGTGAAATATTTAAATTCCAGAGCAGTGCCTCATTATTCTTCAGTTTTCAACCTACATGTCTGCCTCATTCCTTCCTTCCTTCATTCATGCATTTTAGCAAAACCAGCCTTTTTTGAGAGCCTAGTGCTCACTGCTTAGGTTATAAGGCAAATAAGGTATAATTCCTCTCTGTGAAGAGAGGGAGGAAGCTGAACTTTAAAGAAATCATTACAATGTATTTTGAGATTCCTTTAAAATCGTTAAGAACACAGTGCGTCAGGAATCCAAAAAAGGGCACTGATAACTGTCTAGAGTTTTATGGAAGTGTTCAAAGAAAACGTGGCATTTGAGATGGGTCATGAGGATGGGAAGGGATTTATCTTATAAAGTATATTTGGGGATTTCTTGTAAAAAATAAAAATAAAAAAGCAGGTTTTGCTAGTTCTCATATCAAATCCCCTTCTACAATTCTCATGCCTACACTCAAACTGTAAACATTCCATAAATGCTCTTCCTTGTTTCATTATTTGTATTCCTTTATTTGTACCTGCCACTCTTCACACTGTTCTTAGGAAGTTCTGCTGAAGGAAAATGAGGCAGAAAGGCAGCACACCAAAAGTATTCTATTAGAAGAGAAGTCCTTAGGAAGTTCTGTTGGAGGAAAATGAGGCAGAAGGGCAGCACACCAAAAGTATTCTATTAGAAGAGAATGTCATAAAATTGGTTACAATTAGGTTACAGTCTCAAGCGGTTCTAAGTGTCGTTAAATGTCCTGTAAGAAAAATCACCACGGATATTTGTACTAGGCTTAAGGATTATATAATTAAAAATAAGAGAAGTGTAGTAAATTAATAATGTTCTTCAAGCCAGAATTAAATTCTGTTGTATTGCTTTTCTTGAAATTAAGTATATGAAAAAAAGGAAATGATTGATTTTAAATACTCATCGAGAAGTTTATCTTTAATTAAAATAATACCAGAAATACGCTTTTCTTCTAACATGGGTTAGTGTGGGAGGGAAAAGAAACCTTCAAAAGGAATGAAGAGAAAATGAAATAAAATGCTGACCAAATACTTTATTACTATGATTTTTATTGTTGTTGTTCATTGAACTTCTTATTTTAATAACGTTTTAAGAGGACTTCAGTAAATAGACATATACATGGACATACACATACGATTAAAATAGTACAGAACAAGAAAACTCAAAAAGAATAGAAAAGGTGCTCTCCAGGAACTAACCAGGAAACTAGAAATAGCTGGTTTCCACACGTGAGCGTTAAATTTCATTTTTTTTTTTAACATCTTTATTGGGGTATAATTGCTTTACAATGGTGTGTTAGTTTCTGCTTTATAACAAAGTGAATCAGTTATACATATACATATGTTCCCATATCTCTTCCCTCTTGCGTCTCCCTCCCTCCCACCCTCCCTACCCCACCCCTCCAGGCTGTCACAAAGCACCGAGCCAATATCCCTGTGCCATGCTGCTGCTTCCCACTAGCTATCTACCTTACTACGTTTGTTAGTGTGTATATGTCCATGACTCTCTCTCGCCCCGTCACAGCTCACCCTTCCCCCTCCCCATAACCTCAAGTCCGTTCTCTAGGAGGTCTGCGTCTTTATTCCTGCCTTACCCCTAGGTTCTTCATGACATTTTTTTTTTCTTAAATTCCATATATATGTGATAGCATACGGTATTTGTCTTTTTCTTTCTGACTTACTTCACTGTGTATGACAGACTCTAGGTCTATCCACCTCATTACAAATAGCTCAATTTCGTTTCTTTTCATGGCTGAGTAATAGTCCATTGTATATATGTGCCACATCTTCAGACCAAAAGACAACCCTCAGAATGGGAGAAAATATTTGGAAATGAAGCAACCGACAAAGGATTAATCTCCAAAATTTACAAGCAGCTCATGCAGCTCAATAACAAAAAAAAACAAACAACCCAATCCAAAAATGGACAGAAGACCTAAATAGACATTTCTCCAAAGAAGATATACAGACTGCCAACAAACACATGAAAGAATGCTCAACATCATTAATCATTAGAGAAATGCAAATCAAAACTACAATGAGATATCATCTCACACCAGTCAGAATGGCCATCATCAAAAAATCTAGAAACAATAAATGCTGGAGAGGGTGTGGAGAAAAGGGAACCCTCTTGCACTGCTGGTGGGAATGTGAATTGGTTCAGCCACTATGGAGAACAGTATGGAGGTTCCTTAAAAAACTACAAATAGAACTACCATACGACCCAGCAATCCCACTACTGGGCATATACCCTGAGAAAACCATAATTCAAAAAGAGTCATGTACTAAATTTCATTTTAAACTTCCCATCAACCAAGGTTGAAAAGAAATAAGTTCCCACATACTGAGAAAAGGAATATATCAGTTCTTCATCAGAGAAAGACTTCCTGGCATTAAATTCTGGGAGGAATTTATCATGTGTATCGTTCTTTGAGATGTTGACTAATATAATGAATAGTGGTTTTGCAGATGTTGGAAGAGTTTTCCTCCTGAGATCATTTGTTATATCATCCTACAATAAAAGCTAAGGGCATAATATTACATTGTGATCAGTGAATCAACTTCTATGAGGAGCCTGTAATAACACTTGGGGAAAAAATAAAGAAATAAATGAAACCAAATTATTTGAAAGAAAAGGGAATCAAATTCCCCATTGTGGTGATGATAAATGAAGACTGTTATGTGTTCTAAATAGTTTCCATTTGCAGAGTAGATGTTTAAAATCTCATTGTGGATTCAGGATTCTAGGAAGGTAAAGAATTTTTATATGTCATTGCGTATTTGAGAAAGGGAGAAAGCTGATTAGCCAAAATCAACTAATTATTACCTATTTCTCTTGCAGTTGGTCTTCACAAAACCCACTGCAATCTGGCTTCTGTTCCCGCGTCTGAATCAGTTCTTGTAAGGAGTAAGAATGATTTTCAAACTACCTATTCAAATAGAACTTGCATAGGCCAGCTTCCACGTCCCTCTCCCACATTTGGCTGACTTCCTTAAAGAGTTTCTGCCTGGGTATTCGTGATGTTGTTTTTCCTGTCCTTCTACGCTTAGTTGTCACACTCCCCTGTTTGGGGTTCTCCTCTTTTGCCTGTTCCTTACATGCCATCCATGGTTCTCTCCTCAGCCCAGTTTTTCTCTCTATATTGACCCTAATTTCTACATAAACCCTAATCTTTGTCTCTGATATTCAGGCTTTCAACTAACTTACCAAACTGCTTATGTGTACCTAAAATATATACTTAGTAATCTTCTCAAAACCAATAAGTGCACAATTGAACACTGTTCTTTTTCCTCAAACATATCTGCTCATCTTCTTCTCATGCTGGTTTCAGTTAATAGTGCTATTCATCCATGCCATAAGCATGGGAATCATTGTAAATAATTGCATTATTTACAATACAACATTTACAATATTGTAATAAAAGCACAGGAAATGGAAAATTCCACTTCGCCATCCTTCTGCTTGTCAAACCTTTCATCAGGAAAGCATCAAAGCATGCCTGTTTGTATCTCCCTTTTGCGATTTCTCTTGCCCTTTCGTGATCTACTGCCGTGACTAGGTGCCTTGTCACCTCTGATCTAGGCTGTTACAAGAGAAACCTACTTGGCCGTCCTACCTTCAGGTTTGTTGCTAGTCATTACATCCTTCCCACTGCAACGAGGCTCATTTACCTAAAAAGCAAATCTTTTATCAATGGCTTTATCCTCTTGGATGTCCTCTGTGTCTTTTCATCACCTATATTAGAATTACAAGCGTGACGATATAGACACGTTTTTCGTTTGGCCCCTGCCGATTTCTCCTCCCTCTTCTCTTTGCTCTTTACACCCTTTTAATGGCAAAATTGCTCCCATTTCCTGCACTCACACATGCTTTCCTATTTTGTGGCTCTGTGTTTTGCTTGAAGCCCTGGCACGACCTCCTTATCTTTCTTCACCTGCTCTTACTTACCATTTAAGACCCAGCACAGGCACCATCTCCCACAGGAAGCCTCTATAATATCCCAGCTGGGCTAAAGGCCTGTCATCTGCTCTATCTGAGCAGTTAGCATTTTGTGTTCGTATCTTCTTTTGCTGTAACTTTCCCTGACTAGATTGGGACCTTCTCAAGGGCAGGAATCACATTTAATTCATTTCCTTTCTTCCCCATAGCAACTAGTTCAGTATCTGAAAATGATTGATAAATAGCCATTGAAATAAGCAAAGTTAAAATTATCATCATTAGTAGTGTTTTCTATTAAATGCACATCTTAATGTAACCAAATGAGAAGAATATAAATTGAACATGTGCATTATAGTTTCTATTAACCCTCTCTGAAGAAGAAATTTAACTTTTCTTCCTCAAATGATAGGAACAGTAAACATTCTCCAAAAACCTTAACTTCAGTCAAATTCTTCTGCATCATGCCAATTACTTTTAACATCAGAATGATATAACTGATTTTATCCTAAATACCTACTTCAGAAACTAGTATAGGAGGTATATTATAACTGAGTTCTATTTAATAAAGTAATAATTTGACATTGGGACCATCATAGATACTTTCAAATATTTTAATAACACAGTATTATATAACATTTTTTTTTCTATTCCCCAACTGAAATTACAGTTTTATCTGGAGCAAAATGAATTATTAAATTTTTATTTCTAACTAAAATAATTAACTATTGCTAAACATTTAAGTGATAAATTTCACACTATGGCTTGGAAATATACTTTAGGATATAGGCTTTTCAGTGCTAGAAGGAGCCAGAGGTGGAGTGTATCTCTTCCAGTTAACTCATTTTTAGAGGAGGATATTGAGGCCCCAAGAAATTCATTATCTAATAACATATAACTCGTTAGTGCCCAACCCGGAACTAGGACTCAGGTTGGATTTTTCTCATCACACTCTACTGCCTCCTTACTTGCTATTTAAAACTGTAATTCTGGGCTTCCCTGGTGGCGCAGTGGTTGAGAGTCCGCCTGTCGATGCAGGGGACGCGGGTTCATGCCCCGGTCTGGGAAGATCCCACATGCCGCGGAGCGGCTGGGCCCGTGAGCCACGGCCGCTGGGCCTGCGCGTCCGGAGCCTGTGCTCCGCAACGGGAGAGGCCACAACAGTGAGAGGTCCGCGTACCACCAAAAAAACCCCCTGTAATCCATGTACTTGGGTCAGACGTGAGCCTACACACAGCTCCCCTGCAACACACACACACATGCACACACACCCCACTATGTGGAATAAACAATGAAGTGTTCTTGTTGTTGTCATTCCTACTTGGACCACTGAGGAATGTACAAGGCTCTTCTCTAAAATTAATAGAATCAGTGAGAAGGTGTTACAGAATGTTCATCTCTGCTTTCCTGTTTCATTCTAGATTCTTTCCAGGTATAAGTAACAAAATAGAGGTCTGAAAAGTGCATTTCATCTCCAGTAAACACGATATAAAATACTCAGAAGAAAAACAATTTTAAAATGCAAGTATTAGTCACGAAGAAAATTCTTTGATATTTAAAATTGAATCAGGGTGTGTAGGCCATAGCCAATTAGTTGTATAAAACATACTACTTAGAAGTTGAACATTACTTTTAGAGCATTTAATATACATCGTATCCATTGCTTGTAATGAGACTCAGGTGACGGTATTTACCTTTAGACCCATTTAAAATGCACTAATCAGAAAGCTGCAGTTTTCTATATCTTGAGTCTGATTTCTGAGAATAGCCTTTATCACGTTTTCCAAGACTGAAATCTGAGAGTAGTAATTCTTCAGAATAAGGATATTGGTCAAAGCCAACTGTTCCACTTGTACTTAACATGCCAGAAATTACACGTGAGTTTGTATCATTCGAGAAAGAAGAAAAATATTTTATTACACATTATTGAAAACTACCTCAGCCTAGCTAAGTACTTCTAAAAAATGAGAGTGATTATCTTTTGTCTGTGTTTTAAAGTTTATAATTGAATGGCATCTAGGAGATTGTAGGTGTATATTTCTAAAAGGCTAGTCTTATGTTGCCTCTCCAATGCAATTGCAAATCCTTCATGGTAAGGAATGTGTTCATTTGTCTTTGAATTTTTACTGTTTTAGCACAGAATGCCTGGCACAGAAATTCAATAAGTTTCTGTTGAATTACATTCAGTGCGTGTGTATATGTGTGTGTAAATGTATATATACATAAACATGTATATACACAGGTTTACCTATATACATGCATGCATATATAAAATACATAAGACTACAATGCTTTAAAATCTTGGTAGAAAAGGTGTTCGCTTAACCTCAAACTGCTCGTGGTCTCACTGTTTTAAGGCCCTCCTTCCATGCGTACCCAGCCTCATTCTCTCATAGCAGCACTTCTTTAGTGCAGAACAACTGAATGGAAACCTGCCTCACCCACCAGCGCCCCACTGACTTCCCAGGAAAAGGGCGACACATTTTTCCCACACCTACTTACACAGGAAGAAGCCTTACCTCTTAAATGTTATAATACCTGATATTTAGCTTATGGGTCAGAGAACTGGGCAAGATGAAAGCCATTTGTGTCAAACCTATACCTAACGAAATTCTATTATTTAAGGATATTTCATCAACCTACTACAAAATACTTTTCTGCATATCCCACACTAGAACATAGTAGTCTCTTCAGGTAAATATCATTTTTAAACTACCATATTTTTTACTCTTTTTTCTTTCTCAATAAAGCAAATTAGTCATTGAACAGTTTCTTGAATTCTGGGATTTGTTTTTCAAACCAATCTTCATGAGTTCAGGATGCATAAAATTCTTTGAAACAGTTTATGACAAAATGGGCAGAGTGCTTCCGAAAACTTTCAGATCTCTTTCAACTTTTTGCTGTTCATCTGAATATAACAGTTTTGACAGCCAGCTTTGTCTCTTGCTGCCAACACCATCCTGCATTCTCTCGGGATCCTTGACAATAGTCAGGAAGTCATTCACTTACATTTATGGAGGACCCATTGTGGGAAAAGAACTGCACTAGGAACTTCACAGGAAATAGGCCATAGGACCATCACCATTGAAGTTGTCCTGTAATTAAAGTGCTATTGAAGACAAATATATTCATGATTTGTGCACTTCACTGACAGAATGAATACATAAAAACATGCCCCAAACACAGTAAATATGTATAGAGATTTAGCTCATAATGCATAATGACTGTTGGGATGACTAGAGTTAAAATAATTTATTTTGGAAGACTTTGTAGAGAATTGAATTTAAAGAGGGGAATAACCAAATTAGAGATAGAATGAACTAGGGAAGGGGACACTTACAATAATGTTATGTTTACATAATGTATATAGAAAAAGATATCTTACCCATATTTGTTACAGTACCCAGTCACTCATTTTTATACTTGACGGAAAGGACTGTGGAAAGTATCCCAAAGCCCATTTAATGAAAACACGCACAGAAAATTAGAAAAGTAAGAGCAATTAGGGAAAACCTTTAGAGTAAATAAAAGGTCGTCTTAATTTGTATAATAAAATTCACCCAAGTAAAATTGCTGGCTTATTTCTTTTCTAATAGTTTTAAAGTATCAATGCATTGCAGAGATATTAACATTTAAATACATCAGAATGGGAAGAAAGCTAGAGTGTCAATCATGTCATTTTTATGAAATTATTCTGAAATCGTCTGAGGCAAAGGAAACGTGATCTAGCTGCTGGGGTGGCGCACAGCCCGCCAGTGTTAGATTCCTCAAGTGCCACATCCTGCATCTTGTTAAGTGTAACTCAGTCGTCTCTATTTCAGCAAAAGCGTCTTTATTTTCATCCGGGCACTCCAGTCTTAAAGTAGACTAAAGCTTAAGTTTGTTTAAAGCTACAATATGATTATTCCTATAAAACAATTAGTGACATTTGAACCACTTTCTGATAGACTCAATTTAGTGGGAGTCTAAGTGGCTTTCTACATTTGTTGAATGCACATTTGAAAATGCTGCTAAATACATTTGAAACAGCATTTTTTGAGGGAATACACTGGACAGATTTTTTAAAATTCCATATAGGTTTATAAAACATGAGTCTTCCTTTAAAATCTGCTTAGCATATCCCAAAACTTACGTCCAGTGAATCTAGAAAGTTTTGCCATGGACTGATAATTGTGCAAAAATAGAAATCGGAATTCTATTCAGATTGTGACAATTGTATTTTCATACTTCATAATGTTTTGACGTCTGGCAATTATAACGAAAATAAATATGAAAATGGACATATTTTGTAGTTTAATATATCCATAAAAATTTATTTTGTGACTCTAAATGATATTTTGGGGGTATCCATTTGTAGACTTAAGAAACTGTTCAAAGATAGTGGTATAATGTTAATCATTGTCCTGTTTCTGCCAGTGTATTTTAACAGTAATAATAAAGGTAAAGGGAAATTGTTTCTGTTGAAGCTATTATAGTAAAACATTCCACTAGAATGGAAAATTAACTTATTTACCAGCCAATCAGGATTCCCTAGTGTTCTGAAAAGAGCATGAAAAACAATTCTAACAGTTAAAATACTAAATAGTGCTGTTGACCTATGAGACATAATGGCTTAAAATATAAATAGTAGTAGGAAATATTCCCATAGTAGTTGTACAGGTGTTTCACCTGTTGACCTAAACTTCTCTGCTTCCTAAAGTTAAGTATGACACTTATCTGGGAAAAATATTTGCTCTGAAACGTAAATACTGATTCATGAAGCTTGCAACTTAGGTTATTTTAAAAACCACTTGCAGGTTGAGGATTTAGTGCTAATAATGGGCCCTCCACTAATTTAAGGCTTGAGTTACCGTAAAAGATACAACTCTCTCTATACTGTGTGAGCTGTGAAAGGTGGAGGATCTCAAAACCACATCTGGCCAAGTGAGTCACTGGCAGTTTGTTAAGATGGGAAACGCCGCTCTCCTTCCATTTGCAGCTGCCTGGGGTTGCAGGGCTGATTAGCGAAGGCAACTTCATGCTTGTTAGTCTAAGACAGGGTTTCTCCACTTGCTGCTGCCTTCTCTACTCTTCATATTTCCATTTAGCTATCTTATTCTTTGTGATCAAACCTCCTGCACTTGATATGTAAATTTGGTGCATTTAAAATCGAACGTGTGATACTTAAAGGACAACATTTCAACACACAGAAGTAATAGCAGCCTATGTTCTCCTTTCCTCTTTTTCATCTAACATTTGCAATGATTCTCAAAGGGTTGTCTTTTCTTTCTGCAAAAGGGCATTTTAGAATCACTGTTTTTTACCAATAATATTTACACGATACCCTGGCCCCCCATATTCAATTCTGATGTCCAGAGGTTTGGTCAAACGCTGAACTGCAGAGTCCGGCTCCATGCTCTGTGAAGGTGGAAATTCTGCCTAGGAACACTGGCTCTCTGAATGTCCTTGTACCGGGCAGTGTCAAATATGATAACTGGTTTGGTCCTAACAGCCACTGGGAAGCTGGGAGATGCCCAATCTCATTTGTAGCCAAAGAAACTAAAATCTCAATTATATTGCTACAAATTGTGATCTTGTGATTTAAACCCAGGTGTCCTGTCTCATATAATATATGCATTTTCACAATTGTGGTGGCTTTCTTTCCGGGAGTTTTGTAAACACCACTCAATTTTTAAAATAAAAAAATAAGAACTTATTGCCATTTGAAAACACTATATATTTGGTAATACTGTAGAATGTTCATTTTGATTAATGTCCGATTTAGCAACATACTGCAATAATTTGCAGGCTGTAGGAAATCTGAAGAGAGGTCTTTAATCTGAAAAGAAATCTATAATTGAATAAAAAATAATAATAACAAAAATAATTTTCCATGCTTTGAAGAAAAGACCAAACGTATTTTATTTTATGGACTATAACGTGGTTACTTTAGCAGCATTTTAAATGAACAAATTAGAACTCTATCAATGTTACTCTCTACACTCCAATCCATGTTTAGTATAAGAGCGTGGAAAACTAGTGTAATTGTACCTGCAAAGAAACTATTTCTACCGAACTATTTATTCAAATTGTGAGATTTCTGGGACTAACATATATTTCCCCTGACCCTTTAATTAATTAATTAATCCATTAATTAATAGGTTAAACTTTACTCTGTGCCAGAGGTTATGCTGAGCAGTGAAAATAAAATAATGAGAAAAAGTTTCTGTTCTCTTTGAGATTAGAGTCTGTTGAGGAAATTTATTATAATATAAAGTAATAAGAGCTAAACTAGATATATGCACCTAGCACCATAGAATCATAGGGGAGAGAGCTTCTAGAAGACTCACAAAACATTGTGAAAAAAGTATGCAAACCTTTTTTTTAAAAAAAGCAATCTTATATCCTGAGTCCCTAATGCAAAATCCTGATATAGGCATATTAACTTTAGGGGACTATAGTAGCCTATAATCAGGAGTAATCCAGCAAAATACATAGACAGTCTGTCATCGGGTAGGGTCTTCCACAGCAATAGAGAAAATATTACTAGACAGAATGAAAACAGGTACAGGATTTGATGAAAAGAAAAGAGCAGGAGAGATGTATTGTAAGTAAGTAAATAAATAAATGAATGAATGAATGAATAAATAAATCTCTCTATCTAGACCAAAATGGGTACAGAAAGCTTTGTAGATGTTTTTTATCTTTATGGTAGAAAAAAAAATTTTTTTTTATGGTAGAAAAATTTTTTTTAAAAGGATAAATTGGCATTGGTTAGCAGGACTATATATCACTAATTCTCAAAAAACTTGTAATTTGTTTTACAAGACACAGTGACTGACACCTAGGCAATTCTCAAAATCTTGTTGAATAAATGGGTAAATATAAAAGAAACAATTCAAGAAATATAAGTAAAATGGTTTCAAATGTGACTGGATTTAAGAGTAAAGAAAGAGTATATGTATCTAAAATTACATCTCTGGAACCAAATAAGATGTGCTGGGTTACACACAGTAGCAAACACCTACAAACTCACGTTGACAGCCCAAGAAATAGATTCCCATATTTAGTTTGATTCACTCAAATTTAGTTTTCTTATTTCTCTAAGTGTTTTTATTTTAGCTTAATGGAATTGAAATAGGTTTCACAGTAATTATTGGCAGTAAATTATTTATTAATTAAATAATTATTAAATTGGCAGTAATTATTTAATATGTCAAAACAAGACCACCAAACTATCTGATTGTATCAAATAACATCAAATGTTATTTCTACAAAATTACACAGCAAGGATTACACTCGTTTAAAATTTTAAGTTCAAAAATTAACTAGTGGGCTTTTTTCTTATGTATCATCAACACATTATTACAGTTAATTGCTAAACTTTGAGATAATAGAGTTAAAACCTGTGTGAGAATACTATTTGTGGTAGTGGACATTATTTTTATGCCACAAAGGGTGTTTTATAATATTCTGTCTATTAGATATTTGAGGGCCTTTCAAGTGCTTTAAGTTACTAAAGTTATTCGTCAACTTTGAAAGAACAAGCAAGAGACTAATCAGATCGCCATTTAAGTCCTCAAGTCAAACCATTTTTAACTTGGATCTGTAATTTAAGAAGATTCAAGGCTGGACATATTGGATGTTATTTTCTCTTCTCATCAATATGGCATGAGAAAATGAATTTATGTTGATTGATTTGCAAAGAGACTTATTCTTTGAATATGCCCTGAGGGAAAATGGTGGAGACTTGAATTTTCTTCCTAAATCACTTGTAAATAATAACTGTTAACTAATAAACAAGGCGTTTCCTAATCTCTCCCATAAGGTGACAGCTGCTCCTGTAGCCAAGGCAGTGAAATGAAACCTGGCATATAATTCTGACACCAACCCCACATCACAAAAGAAAAAAACGGAGGGCATAGACTAGACCACATGATATTTAACACTTGAAACAATACAGAATAGGGAAGAAAATAATTGAAGTCCTTTCTTCCTAACTCTTGCAATTTGGAGAACTCTGTGCCCTTGAGAAGCAGAATGCACTGTAGTTTTGGAGTCACCATCCGCCAAACAGTTGGTTTTGCCATTATAATAAAGACTTTTAAGGAGCTTTAATTCTAGGCTTCAGCATTTCTGTTCCCTATCGTAATCAGTTTCAAACTCTTTAAAAACATTTTTAAGAAAAGAAAATAGGCTGCTTCCTAGAACATACAGATTTTAGTAAACTTACATCTGAGGTGCAACATTCTTTTCAGTGGTAACATAGGGAAACTATATGCATCTGCTTTGCCTGAGTCAGATGGAAAGTAGTCCTTTAAACAATACTGCCTAGTTTCTTCACTTTGTTTTGTTTAGTACAGATCTGCTTATTTGTTTATTCAGTGAGAAACTGTGTGCTATACCTTTGCTGAAAGCAAATAACTAATAACTTCATGTCCTGAAACACTCAACAGCCAACCTGCTCATTTCATTTGTATTCCAGGGACGCCTCATTTTTTCCTCCTCACTGCCTAGCCTGTAGTGATCAGTATTAACAATGGGATTTTTGTCTCACTTGAAAACTTTCTTGTTCCATTTGAGTTGAGGTGGAGACACTCTCACTTAAAAACAAAACAAAACAACACCACAATAACAAAAAACCCAAACAGGTATTCTGGTATTTTCAGTGTTTAATTATTGCAATAGATTAATATTCTGGAAAACTGCATTCACTTATCAGATAATCTAATAAAGAAACTGTAGTGATTACACTGCTTAACTAGGTGAAAAAGGAAAAGTCCCATGTTTAAAACATTTTGAAATGTTGAAAAATATGATCGATTTAAAAAGTCGAAAGAAAAGAGAGACTGTGGAAATGGTAAATCCTGTTCCTATAACTGGATTTTAGCCACTTTTGGCTACATAGACACTAAACATAAAATTTTATGCATCCCTTTTTTGTCACTCTCTTCTGTTCCCCCCGCCCACAAACTTAATAAAACTCACCTGCTAGCCCTTCGAATCAAATTCTCAAGGAAAGGGAAGCTACCGCCTCACCTTACTGCTAAAGAACTTCCCCTGTAATTTCTGATACCCCTTAATGGTTTAAATTTTTCTTAAAATCTAGAGCCACAGCTAACGTGACTGGCCAGTTTCTGGACCCCTGCATTGATTTAACATCTAGCATGTTAATTCATTTGAAAAACAAAAAGACTTTTATCTTGAGTCCCTATTTACCTTAAATCTCATGATGAACACTGATGTCACAAGAGAAGACATAAAACTGTTTTTTCTTAAACTGTTGCAAGTTCAGTTCCGAGGAGGGGCTAGCTTATTTTACTGAGATCTCTGTTCATGGGTGGGTAATAGGCAAAGACAGGAGTTAATGCTTCCCTAGAGATTGAATTCCTTCTGCCTTGTACCAGTCCTTCCTCTCAACTCATGCTTTCACACGTTGCTTGCCCCAAAGCATTCACAGGGGTCAGATTTTAAAAAAAGTTTAACTTAATTTCTTAAATATTGCTTTTAACCTGCTGCCACCCAGCCCCCCGTTCTCAGCGACTACGGCAGTAGTTCTTAAATAACTACCTTTTTTTGGCTAGAATGAATAATACATCAACTATTTAGTTTTCCCAATTAATAAGATGTCTTTTGATCTTCTAAAGAATGTTTTCACCCACACAATTCTTTTTTAGAAAAAAAAATAATAATTCAACTTCCCTGTACCAGAAAAACCCTCATTAAAAATGAATTTCCAGCATGAGATGTCAGAGCAAGGGCAAATGTTCTAATCTGATATTTGCTGTAATTCTGTTGATCATAGGTCTTTCTCATATACTAATGAAGCATTCTCTTGAAGGAAAAAAAGGGAGATAGCAGATGTTGAATGGAAACTAATATAGATTTTTTTACATGACTCAATTGAATAACACCTTGGGAAGAGTATGGAAATTTGTGTTTGTTTTTTAGTATTGGTTTCCTTCTTGGTGTTTTTTGTTAGGAGAGCTGGCTAACCAACTCCTTTTGAAATTCTTAACTTCATAATTTCTCTTAAAGAGGTCATCTACTTTTGTGGCTGGTACACCCTTTGGGGGTGTTTATCTAACCATAGTGAATTGGGGCTGGAGCGGGATTGCAGAGAGAGGCAGGTATGTTTAATGAAGCGCACCATAGCATCAAGTACACTTAATCCACTCAATGTCTTAAATATATCTAAGCTGTTTCTCCTTATATTCTTTTATGCACAAATATAGCAAGTGTTTTTACCTACCACTCACAGAAAGTTTCAGGCTGTCTATAACCTGGGGAAGCACTTGGAATACCATCTCACAAATTAGAACAATTTCTGCTATTAAACTGCAATGTTTATTGCCATCCCAGTTTGTTTCATTAATTAATAACAAATTATAGAAAGTGTACATTTAAAAAATGTATGCATCAGTTTTAGCTAACATATGAAAAGATCAAAAATACATTTCCAATGGAGAATTGCTTTAACATCTATCTTCTTTGACTGTACTGGTCTTAACTGAAAAAGAAGAGTTAACCAAAGTGTTGTGAAGTTGGAAGAGTTGTTTCTCTAGAAAATCAAGCACGCCACCCAGAAAACTGCCTGTCAAGAGTTTTATACTTGGAAGTCTCCGTAATCCATCTCAATATGGAGTGGGGTGAGATTAAAAACTACTGATTTATTTGACAGAAATATATACAACAGCATGATCATCATATTAAACACCTGCTTAAATTTGACTCTGTAGCAGGACTTAATCACATCTGAAAACTTGAAATTTAAGAAGATATTATAAACTCAGTTGCAAGTAAATTATAGCATATGATGTAGATCGTGGGTTAGAAAATAATTGAAAATAGAGATACTGCTTTAAGAGAAACAAAATAAGATTTTTCACTTGTACCTTAAAAAAACTCAACGTTAAAAGGTCAATATACTATGTATGACTTTTAAAAACGTAAATGATGCAGTAAAATCAATGGTTAATGTGGCAAATACAGCAGGCTTGACCGTGTCAGGGCTGAGGTCACAGATTCAGAGTAGGGAGCAATGTTCCTTGGGAGGTGAATCACAATTCACATTTCACACATGCAGATTTTGATAGATTCTGATGACATCCACCCAAGTCCACCTCAACTTTGCATCTACCTCAATTCAGAAATAGGTTTAACCGCGGTTATCCCTCACATGTTTGGGTGTTATAAGAAAAACATTGAGAGTAACTTTATTTAACCCTGACCAAAGTCAATTGAGAAAGCAGTAGAAATATAATATTACAAATACTTTGGTAAGTATTTTTCAGGAAGTAGTTCCTTCCTTCCTTCCCCCTTCCTTCCTTCCTCTCTTCCCCCCCCCCCTTTCTTTCCTTCCACAATTAAAAAAATTCTATCTGTGGTCACACTTTTCTACTATTTTATAATTTAATCAGTCTAGAACAGTTATGCTTACATAAAAAATTTCCTATTCTCACATTTTTTAATTAAAAAAATTACAGATATGTAAATATAAATGTGAATTCATTAAACTTTCAATTGTTTGAAAAGACCCAAAGATCATAAAAATTTTAGAGGGTAAGAAAAATGTTAAATAAGTACATTAAAGTTTTTTAAAAATTTGTGTGTGTATAAACATGGGTGTCAGTGCTACCAAATTCCAGGCTTCAACATTAAGTTATTTATTTTACAAAATAAAGTAATTCTGTCATGATTTTGTGGTTCAGACTCCAGATTGAATGTCTTTCTTCTCCATGGAGTCAATTCTGACCCTCTTTTATCTGAATTTTACCTACAACCTTTTATTTTTCCTGGACAACATCAAAATGTTTCAGGATTAGACATTACGCAAGTGAAATGGATACATTTCTAAATTTGCTTATCCTGTTTAGTTTTGACAAATATAAACTTGTTCTGCTAGTCTAGGTAACAAGAGCTAGAGAAAAATAGATATTTACAATATATATTAATGAAAATGGTACAAGTATTTAAAGTATTTAACCATATGTGGTATTTCAATAGGATAATTCGTTAGTCCAGTCTTCTAAATAATCCCAAAGTGACATGAATTCCTCTGCAGAATGAATGTCTATAGAGAGTAATCCATGGAAGACAGACAAGCCTCTTGTCATTTGCAGCCTTAATCCATTGCCTAGAGCGTGAAAAGTGCTCAGGATAACAAGTGTGGGAATCAGTAAAATCAACATTATTTTTGGATTTTATTTTCTTAACAATACTGACTGATCAATAGGCTGGTGGAAACTGACAAATACAATAGGGTCTGTTTGATGAATCAATCTAGTGAAGTAGAAAGAGAATCCCTGCTCCCCCTCCCCCATTCTCGCCCCTTTAAATCCTCTTCATTCTCTTCCTCCTCGTCCACCTACACTTACACAAACACACGCACACACACGCACACACACACACACACACACACAGAGGGAGAGAGGGAGGGAGAGAGGGACAGAGGGAGTTGCTCTTTCTCTATTGGTCTATAGACATTAAGTAATGAAAGCTGTAGTGACAATGCTTAGGTCATTTTTTATAAGAATACTAAACCACTTTCAATAAGTGTTTATGTTTTTAATTGTAAGACTCACCCTTTCCTTTCAGCCAAGAAATTTCCGTATTACTGAAATAGAGCTCTCTTCTCCAAATTTCTAACGTGTGCTGTATGTGGGGTTGGGGGGAGGGTGCAGAGTAGAGAGAGTTGGGGAATAAAGAAGGGAAAGTTCTGTCCTGTTGATCTTCATACGCCCTTCCTCAAAACAAAACAAAACAAAACCATAAGGATATCAGCTTTGAGAAAAATTGAAAGAAAATACGAAAGGAAATTTAAACACCTCAGGCAACATGCCTGTTTAGAAAAGAATTAATGGTGTTTGTATGACTGCCTGAATACATGCATATATGTCCACAGAAAATTTAGTAACCCTTCACCAGCTCATGAAGACACAGAGATATTCTCTTTATGTTGGTCCTTGACACCCAGCAGGGACTTCTGTGAACTTTGTCATCTTCCTCTGCCCTTTAAACCAAAACTAGGGAAGTGGCTTTAATTAATGAGATGTGATTCACTAAAAATGTTAGCCAGACCATTCCAGGAGCTGGAAAACCATACATGTTTTTAAATTCTGAGTGTCCTTTTGAGAATCCCCTGTTGTAATTTATAATTCTCAGTGGACCTATATTTGTCTTGAGCTGATTGTTGAAATGGGCTTTACTAGGAATTTCTTCGCTGAAATTGCAGTGGGGTGGGGGAAGGGGGTGGTTGATCCAAAGGGGTTTCTTGGGAGGAGGGAATGATTGCTAACAAGGTTTTAAAACCTCCAGTGGTTAAAGTTATATTGATGAAAAGGACAGACATATATATGCATATCCATATACGTATATAGGCATAAACATACGTATAACATACAACGCACAAGTCCAAGCAGAATTATATAATGAGCATGAGTTGGAAATTATGTAGGTAGCAGAATTCAGATTTTTTTTTATCAAAATTACACCTAAAAATGGCTATAAAACAACGCTTGCCTTGGGAAGTAAATTTATAGCTACATGCCTTTCACAGGCACGTTGGAGTGTTCTGCTCCCGGCTCTAATCTCTACGAGATGTTTTTTGCATGTGTTGTGTGACAGGAGGGAAGGGGAGTGGGCTGAGCTCGCCTGTTCTCCCATTGTCAGCCAGTCTAGTGAGTGTTGGGAAAACCTGTCTGTGGGATCTTGTGTCATCTCTCCCTACATGTGTACAGGAAAAGTCCGCGCTGCTCATGGTTTCTCTCTCTCTCTCTCTCTCTCTCTCTCTCTCTCTCTCTCTCTCTCTCTCTCTCTCTGTTCCCCTTTCATTCTGCTTCCCCGGAGCCGAATGAAGCAGGCAGCAGGATTAGAGTCCGCCAGCTATCAGAAGAGTCTAGATAAAAGGAACTGCTTCTTAAGCACCACTGCTGCAGCCCTTGTTGATTTTTTTTTCTTTCCACACAACAGTTGTGCCTCATTATCCGGTGCCTGGCTCGATTTTTTTTTTTTTTTTTTTTGGAGGGTTTGAAGTTTCTGGGCTTCAGTGACTGTTACAGAAGAAGAGGTGTTAGTGTTGCCTGGAGGTCTTGATTGTCTGCATTTATGAATGAAACTGACCTAAATCACCTGTTACCTCCAGTTTCCAGATTGTTTGAACTTCTGTGGCCGCACAATACAGGACCCGAGACTGAAGCAGCATAGGACCCACAGTGTCTGCAGCATGGGCTGGTTCGCTAGGATTGTCTGTCTTTTCTGGGGAGTATTACTTACAGCAAGAGCAAACTATCAAAATGGGAAGAACAATGTGCCAAGGCTGAAATTATCCTACAAAGGTAAGTTTTTCTTTTTGTTTTATTTGACTAGCTTTCTAATGCCTCCCTGCCCCCTGCCTTTTCATTCCTTGAACTCCCTCCCAACCTAAACCGTAAAACCTTTAGTTTAACCTGGGAAACCTTTGTGATCGTGTGTGTCTTTTGGAGATGATTGAAACACTTTTTTATAAAAGCATGGCTTCTGTTGGCTATATGACAATTTAAATGCAAACAAAGAACATTTAATCACATTTGCAGAGAAAAGCTGAATGCCTGGTAAATGCTGATCTATATATGTGATCATATATCCTGATAATTCTTCTGACTCTACTCCCATTAAAATATTTTTAAAAACCACTGTTGCAACAATGGTCTCTTTGTAGATGTGAGTGCCTCACCTATAATAATTATTATGATACATTGTATTTTCTTAGTTTTAGACAGTAAATGGTTAATTGTCATCATGAATATTCAGTTTGTTCAGATCTGACAATCAGATGCTTAACATAAGCAGATCATGGTTTGCCAAGAGAATATAAACTGGAGAGAACAGACTAGTTTTTCCACAGTGTGTTATGATTGTACAAAAGACTGTGTATTTGGCTAATTGGTGCAAAGCTAAAGCCTTTGAAATGTAATGTTATTTGATTCTATATGTACTTCAGTGAGAACTGAAGAGATACTACTTTCTAGTTGTACAGCTAGCTGTGTGAACTTCTTTTCAAAAAAAGTATAAATTTAAGAAGAAAAAAAAAGCCTTATCACATGATCGGTCTGGTTACATCTTAATGTGTATGCTTGTTTTTTAACGAGGATTTTAAAGAAAATATTTGTTCTATATTTGTTTAGATAGATTTTATAGATAGATGTATAATATCATGCTAATATAGATTCCAACATGGTATATATAACTTTTAATGGAAGAGAATATTTATATAACTGAGGTATTATTAAAATGGAGTTGAAGATTAAACTGTTTTAACTCAAGTAGTTTTACTCCCTAGGGTGTTGCTTTCTTATGATTCTCAAATTTCTACAGTTGGGGGGTGGGGCAATAAGAAGCTTCAATTATATTTCGTTTTTAGCCTATGATGTGAAAGAAAATTATTGCATCTATCTGTAGAGATGTCTGTCTACTATACATTGCTCTTATGCCAGGAAAGATATTCTTTAATTTTCACATGATGGGGAACATCTCTTTCTGAGTACTCTAGTGTGAATGAGAACCACAAAATAGGAAAGACAGATGTAATTTTTCACACTTTGGATTAGAAAATTAAACACCTACTAAATGTGTTTGTTTGTATTTAATACTTAGATAAAATACATTGAATTGGAAAATATATTTATTTTTGGTATAATTTTTTGGTTATTAAAATGAGAATGAATTTTAACCATTAGCAAGCAGAATTGCAACTGTACTCATATAAGGTTTTTAAAAATAATCAAAAGGCACCCATTAAATATTTAATTAAATCCCAATTGTGTCTTTATATAGTAACTGTCTTTAAATTATTTTCCTAGTGTATGATATTATGGTATCTGTGTTTTCATCAGTTTTTGTTTTCTATTTTTACTCTTTGAGAGTATTTCATCCAATGATTCTTAGGTTAATCGTCCACTTTTTTCAAGTTTATATTCCTCATGAGTAAGTTTTATGTACGAGTTTACTTCCTGAAGATGTGAATAGCTATATGCTATAATTTTGGAGTAAGTTTGAAACATGACATGCATTTTAAAAATCTATATTTGGAGATACTTGTCTAAGTGCTAAATAAATTGCAAAATCAGTAGGAATTGAGAATTATTCTTATTTATTTTGCAAGAATTTTATTTCCATGGTAATGGATTACTCTCCATTAATAGAAAAGGCACCAGTTCTTTCTACATATTAAAAGACAGCATTTAATTAGAATAGCCCTTTGTTATATACAAATACTTTAAACTTGTCTAATGAAGTGAGTTGTATATATTGACAAGATGTATATATTTGAAACTGTCTCTATGAGCTCTTTTTAGCAATGGTATCCATTAGAATTATTCTGCTTTCCTTTAAACCAAAAATTGCCCTACAGCTACATAACAATTCTATTGATATACCTAGAGCTGGGCAATTTGGTAAAACAAGCTGTGAAATGAACAACACCAAAAAGAATAATAGGGATGGCCCAAGCAATTTTTCTTCTGCCCTTTTATTGGTCTGTCATTACCTTTTTGTCTCTACATGTACACTTGTTTTTCCAAAGCAACTGCCTGGTAGCCAATTGTCAGTACTTTGTTTCTAAGCTGTAATAGAGATTTTTTTTTTTTTTTGCTACTTCTTTTTCCTCCTTAATTAGATGTCAAACACAGTTAAAACATCCACTGCTTTGCCCTTAAAAATATTCCAGCATGATTCATGAAGAGTTAAATCCCTGCCAACCCTAATTTCCCATGGTCACTTGTTTTCAAAGATCCACCATTAACCCTCTCGTTTCTCAGGTTGCCAGGACGAAGTTTCAGGCAATCACTGTGCTTACTTTCTACTTGTCATTTTGCCTGGTAGGAGATAAAAGAGATTTGATATGTTAAATGAGAAAGAAAGAGAAGTAAGAACAAGAAGGCAACCTTTGTAGTGGATATACATATATATCTATAAGGTACCTCTTTACTTTCTAGGAACAGGAATTAAATAGATGTTTTCAGGACCATCTGGAGAAGTGATAATATTAGAAAAATGGGGTAGGCTGGCTTTTCCTCTGAACCAATCTGATTTAGAATCCTTGCGGGGGAAGCAAATGTGAGAACTCTGTAAATCTCAGCAGTCACATACAAATTATCCTCAAGAAACATTCACTCAGAGATACTTTTCCCTTCCTTAAATTCATGTAATATAGCTAGATGTTATAATGCTTCTTTTTAAAATTGATGAATAACTGTTTATTTGCCCTACGAAACTAGTCAAATTTCACTTTTCTCATGAAATACCAGATTATCATAAAATCTTCCTTTTGGAATGTGTGGTACAATGAAGACTTCAGAAAAACGTATGGAAATCACAAGGAAATAAATTAGGTCTGGGGTTTTAAACAAATGGCAAACATTCCATCACTCAGTGTAATGAGCTTTTCCAGGACATTGTGTGCTTCAGTTTTAGTAGAAATCAAAGACACATGCAAGTCTGAATGTGACGGTGATCATGTGAATCCAAAGATTATATCAGTGCCTTTAACTTTACCTTCATAGGGAGGACTTAGTAAATAGCCCTTAAATAAATGGTAGACATTTCAGAGGCTTTCTTTCCATACTTTGTAAAGGTTTTTTTGTTTTGTTTTTTTTCCAGAGTCAAATTGTTTAATTATTGTAAGAATGAGATTATTAGTTAAATCAAAATTCTCAGACATATCTTTTTGAGAGATGATAATGTTTAATTAAAAATTATGAATTAAAACTTGCAAAACCTTTTTTATTTGCCATTATTCAATATATTATGACCGCTTCAAAATTTAATTTGTATGAATAATGATTTACTAATTAAACTTGTTGACTTTTCTGGGATTTTCATTAGTCTGCCAAAGCACAGGCATATATTTACATATTCATACATATATGTGTACACATATATGAATAGGTGAATATACATGAAGGACAAAATTTATGTTAATATTTTAGAGTTAATAAAAACAATCTTGGCAATCTACACGTGGTAAATTATAATAAAATACTTTACAAATAAAATTGTTATTGGTTTTAAAGATAGTCATGTGTTAAATTACATATGTATATTATAGCACATGTGATCTTTTTTTTAATATTTATTTTTTTATCTTTGGCTGCATTGGGTCTTTGCTACTTTGCGCGGGCTTCCTCTAGTTGCAGCGAGCAGGGACTATTCTTTGTTGTGGTGCGTGGGCTTCTCATTGCGGTGGCTTCTCTTGTTGCAGAGTACGGGCTCTAGGCGCACGGGCTTCAGTAGTTGTGGCATGCAGGCTCAGTAGTTGTGGCTCGCAGGCTCTAGAGAACAGTCTCAGTAGTTGTGGTGCACGGGCTTAGTTGCTCCACGGCATGTGGGATCTTCCCAGACCAGGGCTTGAACCCGTGTTCCCTGCATTGGCAGGCAGATTCTTAAACACTGCACCACCAGGGAAGCCCCAGGCATGATCTTTTGAGTCTCATGAAAAGTCTTCATGAATATCTCAAGTAATAATATAAAATGGAATTTGTCTTACACTGGAAATCTCCTCATAGCTAAAATGGAATGTGTCTTTGAAGAGTAGGGTAGTAACATGTATATTTTCACAGAGCAAAGACATTATAAATTCTTTGCAATACCTTATCTCCAGTAGTCACTGCATATATGGCATCAGATCTCTTATTTGCTGATTCTTATTTAGTATGGCCTTTTCTTCCCAAATTCTTTTAACTTTAAAAATCATATTTTGGTTTTGAAGTCTTCGATTTGAGCACGCTGAAAACTAGAACTTTTTATTTATCTACTCGACAAGTATATCCAGGCAAAATAATAAAAAACAATATAAAACGAAATGCACAGTATCACATCTTGCGATCCAGTGCGGATCAGATCAAATGAGAGCTAGTGAAAGTCTCCAGTTTGAGGCTTCTCTGTTTGGAGCTGCCAGCCAGATTGGCCTTTGAAATAATAACTTATCAGTGCAGACTTTGGCAAGTAAGAAAATGACTGAGACCACAAAACCACCCCATGTAAGATAACTCACCAACTTTTGATAATGATGTGCAGTCTTTAATAGCTTAAGGAAACCTGAATACTGAAGAGATGAATTTTCCAATTCTAACTTTTTTAGGTTGTTATTTCTCTTCATATAAATTATTTCCTAGACTCCACTATTGTCAGTGATATGAAATGCCTAAATATTTAGGCAACAAAATAGAGGTATAGATCTGTGATAACTAATTTTTCTTTGTTTTCTTTTTTCTTTATCATATATCAATCAAACATGATTTTAAAATATGTTGTGATTTTCAGTCTATTATATTTAAATTCTATATTGAAGAATTAATGCTATTAAAGGATTTTTCAGGAATAAATTTCATTGGAATCCATCAGTATGATTGCATATGTTCCTAGTAACAAAATAAAAGTTAAAGTGTTGGTAGCAGAGCATAATGTATTTCTATTTAGTGTGAATATGTAATTGTATTTGAGATGTGAGCTTTAAGTAACTTATAAAGTTATCAAGAACTTAAAGTCAGCTGTAAGGAAGTGTGTGGTTTAACTTCTTATCCCAGTTTCTCTCATTTAAACTTCAGTGGTACACCTACGTATCACAGTTCCCAAGATCAAAATATCACACACACCTTTACATCGTTTTGGAGAACTGTAAAATCTAAAGTCAGGACTATTTTAAATAGAATTTACACTTGAGTTTTTAAAATTCTTCCAGTACTGAAATAAATTTTTAATTGATCTTTATCTATAACATTCATTTACAAAGTCATGATATTATAGCATAGAGAGTTACATATTAATTGATGAAGACATTGCACTTATCAAACCTTCATGAAAATAAAAACCTGTGATAAAATGATCCATTAATGCAAAGCTGTAAGTAAAATCTCCAAAACTCATGACAGTATCTTAGTTCATGCGGTGAAAGCTGATTTTAAAAAGACCAGCAGTTGTAAACATAAGTTAGAACCAGTGTGAATCTTGGGATGGATTTTACCCTTCATGACTTCTAAGGTGCTGTTTAAAGGAACTACCATGATTTGCAGTTCTATGCTTCTGCTAATAGGTGGCACTCGCAATTTGAGACAGTTCTTTCATTAGTTTGGAAATGGGAAGGCTGCTAGGATAAATACACACAGAGTAGTGTGTGGAGACCAAGCTTGGAAAAACTGGCATGAGAGTCAGGATACGTAACAAGCACAAAAGAGAAGCATTAGTTAAAATGGAATTTGCTACAGAATTTGATGTGTTCTTTGCATTTATTGGTACCTTCTGACCCTCAAAAAGTAGATTGTTGTAACCAAAATTAAATAAATAATGTAATTTAATTTAAATGAGAATTTACATGTGCAATTGGTCTATAAAATGTAAACAAAATAATGAGTGAAGCAGTAGTAACAAACAATCGGAGTGATGGACAGGCAGTGTCCTGTGGATATGTATAAATAATACATATATAATTATTTTAAGCCTGAATCATAAAGTGCACTTAACAGGAGCGAGGCAGCCTGCCTGTGGCACATTATCACCCTCATTTATAATTGGAGAGTGGCTAGTTGAGAAGGTAAAATAATGTTTAGAAAATTACATTTGGTATATTTTTAAAAGAATGACTCCTTTAGATTTGTAGGTTATTTTAAATTATTATCATAATTAAACATACCAAAGAACCAATAAATTCTATCTGACACAAATAAGTCTAAATGTCTTCAGTTACTATCTCCTTCCATTGCCAAAACATAAACATCAGTATAAATAGAGAATTTGCACACTATTTCCAGATAGTAACAAAGCTGGACTCTGTCAAACCCAGGATAAGAGGATATACAATTTATACTTGAATTAGGGAATAGAGATAAGTAAAAATAAAATTCTGTTGAATAAATATGAAGAGTGAATTGGTCTTAGTGTTTTCTACAAGCTTAGAGTAAAACTGAAAGGGACCACGAATTTAGGGAGTCTTGTCATCTCATGAATGAGTCGTTGAAACTACATATCCAGGTTTCCTTTGCTTCAAGAGATGTGCCGTGGGAAACAATGTTGACCAAAACTTTATAGTAACTTAATTTGTTACTGCAGTCATAAACATGTCTTTGGATAAAATATAACATCACGCACTTGAGTCTTCCTCAGCAAACTAAATGAAGTTTAGTTCTATTGATATGTCCAATGAGTTCTTTAGTCAAGAAAACTACTTATGTGGATCATCTTTGTTGTGTCAGATTGTGAGGTTCTAAGGCCAGATTGTATGGTTTTTCATTGGTATAATCTCAAAGGCTAGCACAGTCACTCATTGAATGAACTTGTGCTTCATTGGATACACCTTGTTTTTAACCGCAAAGTATACCTGTTTCTAAGTGAGTACAAAATTAATACAAATCTGTAATAAATCAATTCATTATAAGTGAATAGTACGTTATAATGTGGTAGAGAAAGTAAAGTCAGTTCTAAATGCTAAGGTAGGTGGATATCAGTGGAGGCATTCAGATGCATGCAAAGGGCAGTGGTATCTCCACAAATAGAGTCTCCTCTGAGCCAAATCTATTCCAGCACTGAATCACAAAGTGTCTGTCACCTTTGTTTGCCTGCAGGTAGGAGATGGAAAATATATAACAATAAATGCATCTTAGAAGCCTCTAGGAGAGAAATTATTTCATTCCTTTCAACAAATACCCTGAGTTTCCTTATTATGGTATCTCAGTACACACAACAAGAAAAGAAAGTGAGCGAGACGATTCTAAAATCAAATAGTGGCTAAAGACATACTGTCTCCTTATCACTCTTACTGTATCTGGATTTTTGTGTAGAACAAACCAGTCCTACCAAACAAAGTTGAAAATGCAATCGTTTAAAAGTTTAGATTGGCTAGATTTCATTGTCCACACTTTTGGGAGAATCCTGGCTTTGCTCTCTGACAACCTGCTAAGATTAATGTTGCAGAGCCTTCCTTGCTTCTTCTTACCCTTGATTCCACTTATCAAGAGCAGCAGTTACTCATTGCCCCTTGCTTTTCATCTCCAAGTAAGCCTCTGGCTTACTTTGGCTCTGTGCTCTATGGCCTGGGACCACCACCTACTTCCATCCTCAGCCCTTGCTCCCAAACCCCACCCACCCAGGAGAGTAGATATGATAAGAAAGATCCACAGGAATCTTTGTTGAAGTGTGATGTGCAAAATATATGTTGAGTTTGTTGTTTAAGATCCCAATCTTATATAATCGAGACGGTGAGAGAGAACAGTAGGCTACTTTCCTTAGTCCACTTATAGGTCTATAATTGATATCTAGAATATAAATTAATGTACAGTGCTTGACTTTACAGTCTTATAAAATACATGTTAGTCTTGTGACAAGGTAGAATTATCAATAGGAAAGGAAATAATACAACTACCCAGAGTGCTCTTACATACAAATCATAGTTATTCATGGTGTTTAAAAATGATTAAGTCCTAATCCAAGCCCTTCCAGAATATATTTGGGGAAAGCCAAAACAAAGTTCTTTATGCCTGAGGTCAAAGCAAAACTATACAAGCACTTTTGAGTCTTTATAATATGTGCAGAAATTTTACCTTCAAATTTGAAATTTCAAGAGAATAGACTCTGCTCTGTTGTAATCATCCTTTAAGAATTAGTTTAAATGAACCTAGGTTTTCATTAGCTATGCAAACTTCAATTATTTACAAAAATAAGTTATGATAAATAATAAGCATTTCTTACTTGTATTTTATAGGTAAGACAAACACATAAAACCATGTAAGGCAAGTGGGAGATTTCTTCATGAATAAGTAGATTCTTGGATAAATAAAGTGAATACATAATGGGACTTCTGAGGAAGGTGGTATCACATCTACCTAAAGACTTCAGGGAATTTTGTAAAATAAGGCATAAGGAAGGTGGGCCTTGAAAGACAAGAAGTATGTGAGAAGGCAGAAATAGAAAAAAGTGACAAACCACTATCAAAAATATTTGGGGGATTTTTTTAATAAAAGCAATATATTTTATAAAGTATGTAATAATACAGTTATATATATATTCTTATGCATTCAAATGTGATATGGAAACAAGTGTGTCCTTTAACAAGGGGAACTTAAAGTTGTAGTATGTCAGGCTAGGAATGTCATCTAGTTAACAGGTGTTTGTCTATGTTTGACTGAAAATGAGAGCAAGATGGACAAGTGGCACATCCTTGAAAGACTTTTCCACAGTGGTCACAGTGGTCATTTGGGCTTATTCCATCTCTCCTTCGAGATTTATCTGTAAAGTATATAAGACAAGCTTCTTTCTAACCAATGGAGAAAAGAGGAAAGTTGAGTGTTGTTATCCAGTATAGAAAACACTGTGACTTTTGTTCCTTGAAATTATAAAATATACTGGTTTAGAATGCAGGTTTCTTCTTGTTCTCCTAGTGAATTCCTAGTTTTTTTCTGCTTTACTCTATTATTTCTGTAACCAGTCCACCAACAATTTTTTTAATTTATTTATTTATTTATTTTTTTATATCTTTATTGGAGTATAATTGCCTTACAATGGTGTGTTAGTTTCTGCTTTATAACAAAGTGAATCAGTTATACATATACATATGTTCCCATATCTCTTCCCTCTTGCGTCTCCCTCCCTCCCACTCTCCCTATCCCACCCCTCTAGGTGGTCACAAAGCGCGGAGCTGATGTCCCTGTGCTATGCGGCTGCTTCCCACTAGCTATCTATTTTATGTTTGGTAGTGTATATATGTCCATGCCACTCTCTCACTTTGTCCCAGCTTACCCTTCCCCCTCCCCATATCCTCAAGTCCATTCTCTAGTAGGTCTGTGTCTTTATTCCTGTCTTACCCCTAGGTTCTTCATGACCTTTTTATTTTTTCTTAAATTCCATATATATGTGTTAGCATATGGTATTTGTCTTTCTCCACCAACAATTTTGGAAAGAGCAACTGCTATTTTATAAATCATATTTGTTTTTAATATGAAGACACCCATATCATCTATATGATGATCATCAAGTATTAAGATGCCCCTTTAACTGTATATTCCTGTTATGTGCCACGTCTTTAAATGCAAAGTCATATATTACATATATTTTAATTTGCTTGGCACTTTGTTATCATTCAGGGTGTTCCTCTGGCTCACTTAAGAAGGAAACTTAGTTTCAGAACAAACAAGCTAGTAAAATCTTGGAACGTTTCATAACATATTAGACAAAGTTGTAGGTTCATGGTATTTTGCAACACAAACTGCAAAAAGTTACTTCTGGAATTTTGGTCATAATAGAATAATCGCTTGTACTTGCAGAATTATATATAGATGAAGAACTACACAAATCAGTGTGTTTATACGTAGTTCAAATGTGTGTGTATCCATAACAAATACAAGAAAAGTTACATTCAACTCATTACTTTTCTAAATCACATCATGTTTGAGAATTATGGAAAATGGAATGCCAATCACTAGAACACAGACTGAGGCAAAAGGTCATGGGAGACTTCTCTCCCTTTGCTCGATGGCAGGTCTTGAGTGGTTCAGGACTGGCCATGATTTTCTGTCCTTTAGTGGTTGACCTTACCAGAGCATCTTCTACTGTGCAGTGCTGCTGTCTAGCCACGTTCTCTGCTCTCTCTTAGGCACTAGCACTCTGGGAAGTTACCAAATTGCCTCTTTCAGTAGCCCTTCCATTAAGACTTCTCAGCATCTTGGCTCCAGGTCATGTAGTGTCTTTCCTCTAAAAGCACACAGGTCCTCTCAGGTCCTTCCACCTCCAGAATGTAGTGTATGAGCAGGTCCCGCTGGTACAATAGCCTTTCATCTTTCCAGACTTGAAATAAATGATCTTTTTAACTGATCCTGGCCACTCTCCTCTACCCCTTTGCTCTGGAAGTACAAAGTCTTCAACCCATACCTTCTTATCCTATCCAAATAGATCTCCTCTAAGTCTATCATTTGGAAAACAAATCTGTTCATTTTCCCCTGGGGGTATAGAAAAAGTTTCTAGGCCTCAAAAATTAAAAGCCTTTCTGTCTCTCTTGGGAAGAGGCTAGGAAGCTTTCATTTTTAGCAGATTAATCTACAGAAATTAAATGACTATTTCTTAATTAGGTAACTTTGCCACTTTAACTTTTCTCTAAGGGCTCTCTTCTACACACATACACCTAAAGCTAGACATCCTGCCTAGAACAGAGGGTGTGGTGCTCATATATTTTAGTCTAAATGTCTCAACTTTACATCTATAAAATATGCTGACTAAAGGACAAACAAATTAGTCTTCTTGACCCTTGAGATGTAGAAGTGTCCCACAACTGATGAGTGGGAAGAAAAGCACAGCAGAAAGCTGACAACTGGAGGGCATGAGCCAGGGTTACCCAGGGAACTCTTCCCAGTCTGCCCATGCCCCTGCTTGGGAAAATTACTTTCCCAGGTGCTACAAGTTCTGGGAACCAGTTGCTGAGTAAGCTAGGGGCTTTTGCATGTACCCCTTCTACATAGCAAAGGCCACAGAAAATCTGCACTTGGATCTGTCACAGGGAACCCCAACTCAACTTGTTTGTTCAGAACTATACTCACAGTCCTCTCTACAAACTTGTTTACCCTCTTGGTTCCCCGTTTCCGGGATTGTTGTCATTTTGTCCTAGTTGTTCAGACCACTAGCATCTTTGCCTTCCCCTTGCTGACTCTCCCCACATCTAACCAATCTCAATGTTCTATGGATTCTCCCTCTTGAGTTCATCCCTCAAATCTTTCCTCTTCTGTCCTCCAGGTTAAGTCAGGCTCTTATCATTACTTGCCCTGTTATGACAGCAGTCACCTATGGTTGTCTCTTCTTTCTGTCATTACTGGCTACAACTCTTTCGGAAATTCAAATCTAATTATACCTCTCCTTTTTAAAAAGTTCCTACTGATTACAGCCAAACTCCTTAGTTTTACCTAGAAGGATGATTAACCTAAAGTAGTCTAGGGCACAGAGGAGCTATTTGGAGGGCCTGCCATGGTTCAGCTATGAGGAAATGAATGCTGGAATAAGGATCATGATAATTGGAATGAGAAAGAAATGCTGGAAATGGGACACATTGAACGTATAGAAAAATTGGGTTTGGGGAATGATTGTGTGTAGGGAGGATCTGGAGAATTCAAGAACAATCAGTTTTAAGTTTTCTGCAACTAGGAGTATTATACAACAATTGATAGTATCTGGAAAGTGAAACTCTCTTCACCTTACAGCCCAACCATGCCCCAATATAGTACTCCCTTCACGTCACACCTGTGACCTTGCTGCCGCCTGTCCTCCCACGCTCTCAATTGTGTACTGACGTTGTCCTCTCAAACAGACATCGACTTGAGTATCACCTTTGGCAAGGCTTTTGAAGAGGCAGAGAAACAGAGGTAGGAAACATAATATGGCTCCTGTCCTGAAGAAACTTAGCATTCGGAAGGGAAGAAGATACAAATAGTCAACTTTGTAAGATCACACCTGCTCTTTATCTATCTTATATTCTCAGTCAAGTACAGAGTCTCGTGCATGACAGAGCCTTACTAAATACTCCTTGAATGAAGTGATTGAAGGAATAAGTGAGGAGGTGGCTGGTAATCATTCCAGGTGAGAGAGCTAAGGAGCAGAGGTGAGACCATACAAACAATGGATTTGAGAACAAAACATAGCCCAGTTTAAAGGTTTGTAAAATCAAGTACTGGGGCTTCCCTGGTGGCGCAGTGGTTGAGAATCTGCCTGCTAATGCAGGGGACATGGGTTCGAGCTCTGGTCTGGGAGGATCCCACGTGGCGTGGGCAACTGGGCCCGTGAGCCACAACTACTGAGCCTGCGCGTCTGGAGCCTGTGCTCCACAAGAGAGGCTGCGATGGTGAGAGGCCCGCACACCGCAATGAAGAGTGGCCCCCACTTGCCACAACTAGAGAAGGCCCTCGCACAGAAATGAAGACGCAACACAGCAAAAATAAATAAATTAATTAAAATCAAGTAGTGAAATATTTGATTGGAAGAAAAATAATTTAAGGCTACAGGAGCAGTTCAAATGCTGATAAATGGTAGGGAACTCTGAAACAGAGTGTACAGGATTTAAACTTTAGATTCGCGTAATAGATGATGAAATTTTTTAAAGTTTATAAGTGAGTGGCATGTGCGAAGCAACACTTAGGCATCCCGAATCCTGGGAGTAGGGCTTTAGTTCTGAATTACTGAGTCATCATCTGAGATGCAGAAGCAAGATTCTGTAACAAGACTTATAACTCAGGTTAGGCTTCACGTAATGACCTTGTTATCCTGGGGTACAGAGACTTCATATGTGGACATGTAGCTCACCTTATCTACATAGAGCGTATATTTTCACATGTCCAGAAAAATGCAAGTTATAGTTAAGAAAAACTGCAGAGATTTATGATTTCGTGTAAAATTATAAATTCCAACAGTTGAGTGTCATTTAGGATATAGCTCTACCTAAAAATATTCTACATTATGTACTAATTCCTTCAAATATTAAGTTTATGGCAGACTATACATGTAAAACTTCTGATGAGGAATGATACATGCATTTTACTCTGTCACAAAGTCACTATTTAGGCAAAGCAAGATATCAAAGGTGACTTTCTTTTTTCCCCTTCACCATATTATATGAGTTCATCATTCTTCTTTTTTCTTTTTTTTTTTTTTTTTTTTTTGCGGTACGTGGGCCTCTCACTGTTGTGGCCTCTCCCGTTGCGGAGCACAGGCTCCGGAGGCGCAGGCTCAGTGGCCATGGATCACGGGCCCAGCCGCTCCGCGGCATGTGGGATCTTCCCAGACCGGGGCATGAACGCATGTCCCCTGCATCGGCAGCCGGACTCTCAACCACTGTGCCACCAGGGAAGCCCAGTTCATCATTCTTTTGATGAATTTTTTTTTTTTTTTCCTCCTGGGCTGGAAAGCAAAGATTCACTCCTTTGCATTTGATTCTAACTAGATAAATTTAGAAGCTGTACTCAGAGCAGCTACTCCTAAGACTCAGATTCCCTGTTGGACTCTCACATGCTGACCTGGAGCCATGGAGTTTTCTTACTTTCATTGCATGTTTTTCATGTTCAATAGGGTCTCAGCCTTCTTTTGCTTCCCAAGGTGCTTATTCAGAACAGAATTAAGGTTCCCTCTGCTCACTCTAACAGAGCAGATGTCCGTTCTCTATCGATTCAACCCCCTAATCCAGACAGATTCTTGAGAAAGATTTCTAGCATAACAACAAAATGAGACCCAGTGACTCAAACAAATAGTTTCTTTCTGGCATGCATGAAATCACTTAGCAAGGCACAGTGTCCGTTGTGCCTACTGTTTCATCAGAAACAAGATTACTACTTATCTGATTGGCCTTGCTCTTTAGCTGTCAAATTGGAAAAAAACTGTCTACTCTATGACAGTACTGCTGTTTCCATCTATATAAACATCTGCACATTAATTCTGAAAGAATCTGTTTATTCTAAGCAGATGCTATATAAGGGAGTGAAATGAGCAATGTTATAGCGATTGGTTTCTTTTTTTTTTTTTTTTTTTTTGTGGTACCCTGGCCTCTCACTGTTGTGGCCTCTCCCGTTGCGGGGCAACAGGCTCCAGACGCGCAGGCTCAGCGGCCATGGCTCACGGGCGCAGCTGCTCCGCGGCATGTGGGATCTTCCCGGACCGGGGCACGAACCCGTGTCCCCTGCATCGGCCGGCGGACTCTCAACCACTGCGCCACCAGGGAAGCCCAGCGATTGGTTTCTTTAGTACAGGTCTCAGTCCAGAATATTGAACTGTACCACAAGCAACATACACTAAGGGTCATAGTCTCCCGAACAGATTCTCCATTGTACATATTACACCATCTTTTTCATACAAATTAGTTTTCTTTATAGAGTTAATAGCAGATTTACTGCCTTTTCACATTTACTAAAGAATAAAATTTCACATTCTTGGAGTATACAAAATGATAGCACATATTCAATTAAAATTATATATATTTGATCATATGTGTTGTCATTATTTAGTATTACTGAATAGTAAGTCATGCTGTGTTTACAGAGTTCAGGTACCTATTTGCTGGCCTTTTGAAAATCAGTGGCCTTTTTGAATTTAGCTGCTGGAACAAAAATTTCACCAATACAAGAGGAATCTAAGCCTAGCAAAGAAAGCAATGAATTGACTCTGGCATTTTCTAGGTGTTAGGACTCTGGCATGTATTTTAGCCTCAGGTTGCTCTTCTGTTACATGCAGAGAATAGCTACTTTACAGTAGCTCTTATTGGGATATTGACAATACACGTGTAAGGTGTTCAGTCAGTGCTTGGTACATGGAAGAGATTCATTAAGTATTAATTCCTTGTGGCAGATTAATAATTGCATAGGTTCTAGGTTACAGTGTTTTGCTCATTCAGAGTGGGTATGCATGCATGCATTCTCTAGCTATTATGATTATTTTGTGAACCAAATTAATAAATGCTAATAATACAAAGAAAATCACAGTTATTATATTTGTAATGTGCTTCTTTCAGAGACACATAGCATAATAGTGCAAATCTTTGAAAACATGAAGTTTGTCAATGTCATCTGGTCAGTGAGTACAGGAGAACCCTTTGTGAAAAGCTAGTGTTGCAAGTAAACAGTTGTAAAGAAATTTTAAAAGCTCAGTCTAACATTCAGCCTTTCAGTCCTACATAAGTGCCCTTAAATGTCTTGGTGTTGACTTGTTGCTTGTCACAGTTTTAAGTGTGGACTATGGATGAGGGTATACATGATACTGACCATGGGGGGACTTCCCTGGTGTCGCAGTGGTTAAGAATCTGCCTGCGGGCTTCCCTGGTGGTGCAGTGGTTGAGAGTCCACCTGCCGATGCAGGGGACACGGGTTCTCAAGAATCTGCCTGCCAATGCAGGGGACACCATTTGGATCCCTGGTCTGGGAAGATCCCACATGCCATGGAGCAACTAAACCCGTGCGCCACAGCTACTGAGCCTGTGCTCTAGAGCCCACGAGCCACAACTACTGAAGCATGCATGCTCTAGGGCCCATGCTGCGCAACAAGGGAAGCCACCGCAATGAGAAGCCCGTGTGCCTCGACGAAGAGTAGCCCCTGCTCGCCGCAACTAGAGAAAGCCCGTGTGCAGCAACGAAGACCCAACACAGCCAAAAAGTTAATAAATTAATTAATTAATTTAAAAAAACACTAATTATGGGAATGAAAGCAGACATGATTTTTAGCTCTTCTGGCTCTCAATGCTTAGTGAGCCAGACTGAGCAAAGGAGCACCTGTTTCTTAAGAAAAGACTTGCCTGCATCTCGCAGATTATAAGTTCCAGTTTGTGTTTTCAACATGAACCAAGGTCAGCCATTTAATATTCAGTAAAAATAACCAGGAAATGACTAGTTTTATTAGCTCCTGTACTTACAGCATATCCTGTCAAATGGCGTAATGGTTGCCTTATTTTGTTATGACTTGGTCCATGAAGACACAACATCCTTCATGACAACTTACAAAGTATTGAATCCACAGAGGAATTAACACAATATTCCCATTTAATATGTCCCCGAGGCTGAATGAAACATTGTAGATATGAAGTCTGAGTCTTTCAGACCAATTCTATGAACCTCCTGTGATGGCGAATAACCCACTTGCAGGAAAAAGGATATGCAGTCATTCGAGAAAATAAACTTGCAGTCTGAAGCTAGTAAATAGAATGAAGAAAATGTTGGGAGCCACTTAAAGGGGCTTTTGTCTAACAGAAGACACTGGGAAGCCAGACTGGGAAATCTAGATGTTGTCAGAAGGGGAGGTGACACTAACCACAGTTGGCTTTTAAAGGACTTCTCTGGAAGGCAGAATTCCTTTGGAAAACACTTTATGCACCAGCATGAATAAGTTTCTGAGGTACTCTAGACAAAGATGAATTTTATTTCTTTGTGGCTTTAGCAATATTACAGTGCTCATAAAATCTTTTACCTTATGCCAGACATGTGGAAGCAATCAATATATGTAAATGATATGTGAAGGTGAGGCATAGTTTTAGCTTAAAAACTTAGACTGTCTGCGATTATAAATTATAACCACATCACAAAGAGCTACTCGCCTTTTAATAGTAACTTAAATGTAAAAATAATCAGCGATGAATTCTTAAAACTGCTAGTGTTTTCTTAGTAAAGTACAATAAATGTAAAATATAGTGCTACTTTGTGCTGTTACATTATTTTTAAGACAACATTTAAAGGCAAATATTTTTTACCTTAAGTAATTATTAAAATGTAAATAGCTGTAGTTAGACATAATTACATCAGTCTATCTCTGAAAAACTACCTTTTTGCCAAGGGTTGCATTTTAGATTAACTCCAGTTGCCCTTATTAATATTAATGCCCCCCTTTTTCTGTTAACATTATATCAATTTGGTTTTTGCCTATAATATACTTTTTTATATTTATATATGTGTGTATATATGTATTCCTATGCTTTGTAACATTTTGTAAATTTTGAACATATAAACATGAATCAAATCTCCCAGCAAAGGAAACAGATATAATAAAAATAAATGTTTCCCTTTCTTTAAATTCAAAACAGTGAAACTGTTAGTCTCAATATGATGGTGCTGTGCCTCTTTTAAAATACTTTTACCATCTGCTCTATATAAAGCTGGATATTAAAATAACACAAATTCAAAGTAGTGTTAGACACACACACACAACTAGTAGAGGGAAAGAAAGTAAAATAAAATAAATCAAAGATGAATATTTAAACATTAATTTATCATCTTTTCAATGAAAAAAAGATCATATTTTGTTAGACTGAAATCAGGTCTGTTATATCCCCAATTTACTCATAGTAAAACAAACAAAACTCATTCTAACATATGTACTCGAGAGAACCAAGAAACAATCATTATACTAAATATTTAAATAAAATTCACCAATATAGAATGGCTCTACATGCCATACTTCATTCACCAGGCATGTACTGGTGCAGGGTCTCTGACAAACGGGACAGAGATAAAAGACACAGTCCCCATGCAGAAGAATCCTACCCTCCTATATCAACCCAGATTAATTAGGGTTTAGTATATCATTGGGCTAATTTTTTAAAATATGGAAGTTTTACAAAATAGAATGAATTCCTCAGTCTACTAGACAAATGCCAGTTGCCATTTGGAGTTTATTTCCTAGAGCAATAGTAGAGGAATGTGAGGAGAGGGAGAATGACCAGGAATGGAGAAACATTGACTCAGCTGCTGGATGTGAACAGTCCTAAAAGAAAGACAAATTCTTCAACTCAGATGCTTGTGCCCGTGTGTTGTTGTTGTTGTTGTTGCAGTTTGGTCTAGGGTTTTACTGTAACTCTGATTACTCAGCACATATTTCCATGCTATTATGCTCTTGCTTCTTTAAATAGTATTCTCTTTGTCATCCAGAAAATGTTCTTTTAAAACAAACTCATTTCAAATGGACAAAAATTAACTAAGTATAACTATACACCAATCACTGTAATGATTACTATGAAAAGAAAATCATATAGGGTTAATCCCTTTTCTCAAGAACCTCACAACATAGTGCTCGAGAAAGTATACCACCCAACAATAAGGCAAATTGGTCCATCAGTTAGATATAAAACAAATGCTATGAAATTTAGAGGTGACAGTGGCTTGTTAATTATGCTGCAGTATGCTATTGAGCAAAGAGAAAATATGTTTTACAGGGAGTGAAAATTAAGCTAGACATACAAGGATGAAGAAAATTTTCCAAGGAAGCATGGGGAAGCCCTTTCTGGTAGAAGCACAATCTGGAAACATGAGGCATTAATATGTATAGCTTATCTAAGGAGCCACAACATTAATTGAACATTAATTTAATCTTTATGGAAAGGGGTAGCAGATAGTGAGGCGATGGAAGCCAGTTCTGAAAATCTGAGTATGTCAGGGATCAGTGATTCTTTATAATCTTTGATCATCCCTCATACTAATATGGTATGCAATGAAGTACACTATACATTGCGGAATATGTACAAAGATAACGTGAATTCTGCCCCAGGGGCAAGAGTTTGTTAAAACACCCAAATGTGCAAAGAGCAATGTATCCTAACAAAGGACTGTGAGAATTCGGAAAATTAAGATATCACAGAGGCCATGGATCAGGAAAGTCCTCTTGTGAGAAGAAGAATTTGAGGTGGGCCTCAAAGAGCCTTTTGGCAGGTGTGGAGGAGAGAGGAAGAATAGAAAACATTCTAGGCGATGGAAGTAAATGAACAATAATCAGAAGAGAAAGTGTTAAGGGTAGTTCATGAAGTGTTTAGTATATTAGTTTGCTTAACCATACTTTTAAAAATCATATGAGGTACGTTCAGGTACTAATTGAATAATCATGGGCAGTTAACTTGATTTCTCTGAGCACACGATGCATGACACAAAAGAGGTATTCAGTACCTATTCAGTCTTTTTCCTTCAGTTTCCAATGGAAATGCTTAAATATCCCATAAAATATGTCATCATCATTATTATTTTTTTTTATTTTTATTTTTTTTTTGCGGTACGCGGGCCTCTCACCGCTGTGGCCTCTCCCGTTGAGGAGCATAGGCTCCGGACGCGCAGGCTCAGCGGCCATGGCTCACGGGCCCAGCCACTCCGCGGCATGTGGGATCTTCCCGGACCGGGACACGAACCCGTGTCCCCTGCATCGGCAGGCGGACTCTCAACCACTGCGCCACCAGGGAAGCCCATTATCATTATTTTTAATTCATATGTTTAAGTACATTTTAGGTGCATGTTACCAAGTCCAGAACAATAATCTACTTAGAATCGGTAGAACATAGTAGTTAAGAACATGGTGTTAGTAATCAGGAATTTGGGGCTCAAATCTGACCCTTGACTATGTGACCTTGGACAATATGCCCCACTAAAACTCTGTTTGTTTAAAAGATGGGGATAATAAAAGATCTACCCTTTTGGATGCTTCTGTAGATTACATGAGGTTTAGCTGGTACCCTTTTAAAATGTATCGTGAATGATACACATGGAGTACTAGCAAAGCAATTGGCATGGTGAGTGCCCAGTAATATTGCATTTTGATAGAAAATATAGGAATGGCTCACAAAATGAGGTATCAGGTCAAGTGATAAAAGTGTAGAAAAGATAATAAGTGTAATGGAGAAGCAAAGGAGGCATTCTTTACCAAGGATTGAGATGAGAGCTGAGAAGTCAAAGATGGGTACAAGTAAGATAAGTCGAGAGTTGAGATAGTGCTGTGAGCAATTAGGTAAAAACGTAAGCTGTATTTGGAGGGGAAAGACAAATGTTTTGTTTGTTTGACTGCCTTTTCCCTCTATTGTATTAAACATTGGTTTAAATAAATCATTTCAGTAAATATGGCTACCCTTGTTGATGTAGGTGCTAATTATTGTGACTGATTTTCTATTTTCTCTCTGTCTCCTGAAAAGATTGATAAGCAATGACTACGTCAAGATGTATGAAATAGAAGAGAATTGAAAGAGCAAGATGACTAGATATCTCAGCAGTTACAGCTAACAATAGAGTTGTTTGACGTAATGGTCTATCCAGAAGTTTATCAAGACAGTTAAAAGGCTACAAGTCAATAAAATCAGACAAGTGGAATCAGGGGGAGGAAATAGATGCTGTGAGGTGGGATTGGGGAAGAGGAAACTACTTAAAATTATATTGGTTAATGCTTTACATTTTCTTATATCTCTAATTCATTTGAGACAGGAAACAACTCTACCTTTCAAAATTATTTAAAGTTTTGTAAAGAATATTGAATTGTTTAACCATGATCGCTAAATGGAGTCTTTTCTAAGTGATTTATAAAAAGTGAACGTAATAAATATCATATATAGAACAAAACTTATAAAAATTGTTGTTACTAAACAATAGCTTGTTTCCATAATCTCATTATAGTTCCCTTGTTATTGAACTTGTGCCTAACAATCTGTGATTCTTTTTAGTTCAGGAAAAGAACAGAGAGTTTTACCTTATGTGACAATAATGGGCAGGTGCTATAGCTAAATAACTGGGGTGATATTATGTCCTAATCATTTAAAAGAATAAAATGCATGACCTATCAAGGGGAACTAAAGACAGGTAACCTGCGAGTAGATTATTTTTTATAATGTGCCTTCTGATAGGTTATGGATCAAAATATCCTTTATGAAGCATAACAGCTATACACAGTAAAGGCTGTGTGTTGTATGCCCGTTAGCTCTGATACCACAATTCTAAAGCCATGTCATTGGATTATAGCTCTATTAACTATTTTCTCTTAACTCTTACAGAAGAATAGCTTTATTTGAATGCACATATTTCATCATTTTCTTTTAACTTTTGGAAGTAGCATTTTCTTAACTTTTTCCCTGTGTATTCCTAATAATAGAGGACAGTTCCAAAAATATTTTCAAGAACTCGATAGCACTACTGAAGTTGTCCAATATTATGGCCCAAGGCTAGACATTATTATGCAACAATGAATAAGGCTTAGATGGTGCTGCTGTTTCCAATTTCCAGAGCCAGTTATCTTCACTACTGGAATTGAATGTTGCACACTCTAAACTTCACGCATGTTACTAGGAAAGATGACTCCAGACTAAATTATTTGAATTATTTGCCAAAGTAAATCAAAGTCGTTGCTTTCGTTTCACAAACATTGTCAGAGAGGCTAGGAAATGCGAGTGAATAGGAAATACTAGTATTGTTCTTTGTCAGGTCGGAAACTTCTTTTAAATGCTTAAAGAAATAAGCATTCTTAAACACTACTCTTCAGTCTTAGATTAAGCATAGGAAGACCAGCTGTTTGCTTGGTCTACAAATATTGATTTTTCTACTGTTATCTTTGGAGAAAAGGAGTTCATCTTAAGCCACTGTTGCAAACTCTTATGGGTAGTAATCTGGCACCTTAGTGGTTTGCCATGCCATCTTTCATAAATAAATAAGCTCATACATCTTAGAAGATAATAGATGATTTATTTTTCTTTTTGTTAGGTATACATAAACTCATGGTATGTTTTCCATTAAACACAGGAAGAGAGAACCATTTGTGGTAGAAATTCCAATAGAAAACATATTTACACCCCTCTGATCTTTATTCCAGTCTGGATAATAATTTTTTGATTTGTCTGCTCCTTTTTTCAAAGTTCTTAGTATTCATACTAATTGGGGCCTTTATTTAAATGGCTTTCAGCAATTTGCAGCACACCGCACAGTAACCTCTTAATGTGCATTTAGTACCAAGATTTGTATCTACTGAAATATAAGAACTGCATCCTAAATAATTTATAACTTCAACGAAATAAGATATTGCATGTATTAAAAAGGGAGCAACTAAATAGAAAGAATCATTCTTAGAAAAAAAATATTGAGTTTTAATTCATAATTGCATATTTAAGCTGTCACAGATTTACCATTTCCATGCCAAATAAAGTGATAAGAGTGCTGTGAAAATTTAATGCTTGTTAATGTTGGAGAATCACTGTGACCATAAATAAAAACTGCTATAAAACTTCAGAGCATTCTTTTGTGGGGCAGGCAAGGTTCACGTAGAGTCTGCTCCGATGCCTATTTCCAGACATTTAGGATTCACATATCCAGCTTTTAATAGTATGTACATCTACTTGATGGAATGTTTATCAGACTGTTTTATTCAAAATGATGGATATAATAATATAGAGAAAAAGTAAAAAGACTGATGTAAGTTTCTAATCAAGACATTTGTTAGCTATCATTTAGATAACCAAAACCATTTATCTGTTGGTTTCATGCTCTGCCCTTAAGTCATCCGGATGACTCTGAAAGAAAGGAGTGGAATTTGCTCTCAAGAAAATTCTAACTTTCAACCCTAGCAGCAGGGTCCCAACTAACACAGAATGCTGATGACTAAACTTGCCCATGTACCTCTAAGTGGTGAACCCTCATGCTTCTAAAGCAAAGGGGAGCTGATACATGGGCTACTCAACTGGCATAAGTAATACAGTGAGGTGCTGGTTTGAGATCAACCCTCCTACTCCTTTTTACTGAGGTTGATTGGCATTCCCCAACATTGATGTATCCTGATGTTTGAAATAGCGTTAGCTCTAAAGCAATTGTTTTTAAAGTTACTTAAAATAAATAACCCTTTATGTTAGAAGTAAATAATGGTGATGATAAAATTAATATCAACCATCACTACTTAATGAATATTTATTATTGGCTAGAAATGGTACTAAGATTTTTGGGTAAACCATGTCATGTAATCATTACAGCCATTCTAATCAGTGGACATTTTCCATCCTTTTATGGATGAGGAAACCAAGGCCCAAAGTACAGCAAGTAGTAGGGAAAACAAAATTTTCATGTCTGTCTGATACCAAAGGCTTTACATTTTTTTTAAAATTTTGGTAAGGACACCTAACGTGAAATTTACCCTCTTAATAAGTTTTAAGCGTATAATACATTATTGTTGATTACAGGTATAATGTTGTATAGCAGCTCTCTAGAGCTTATTTATTTTGCTTAACGGAAACTTTATGCCAGTTGATTTGTAACCTCCCATTTCCCCCTCCCCTAACCTCTGGTAACCACCCATTCCACTCCTTGATTCTATGAATTCGACTATTTTAGATACCTCATATAAATGGAATGATTATTTTTAATCATTGGCTCTCCATTGAAGAAGATCTGATTGTAGGTGATTGAAAAAACGAACACTACTCAAAGGCTACAACCGTGCAATTTTACATGATCGTTATGATCCAAAAAGTGACTTAAAAATAACAATGTCAAAATCACACAGTCCTAAAATTCTTTTTTTTTTTTAACAGTTTTATGGGTTTTGACAAATGCACATATCCCTCATTATAGTATCATACAGAATGGTTTCGTTGTCCTAAATTCTCTGCTCTGACTGTTCATCTTTCCCTCCTCCCTAACCCCTGGCAATCACTGCTCTTTTTACTGTCTCCATAATTTTGCTTTTCTGGAATATCATATAGTTGGAATCATACAGTTTGCAGCCTTTTCAGATTGGCTTCTTTCACTTAGTAATATGTATTTAAGGTCTTTTCATGGCTTGATAATTCATTCATTTATTTATTTTCAACATCTTTATTGGAGTATAACTGCTCTACAATGGTGCGTTAGCTTCTGCTTTATAACAAAGTGAATTGAATACTGTGGATATACCACAGTTTATTTATCCATTCACCCACTGAAGGACATCTTGGTTGCTTCCAAGTTTCATCAATTGTGAATAAAGCAGCTATAACCATCTGAGTGCAGGTCTTTGTGGGGACTTACATTTTTGAAGTCTTTTGGGTAAATACCAAGTAGTGAAATTGCTGGATCATATTAAAATTCTTGATATAAATCATTGCTATTGGGCTTGAGGGGCGAAACATTTCAGAGACTACTACATTTCCAAGAAGTTAACCAGAGATTATTCATCTTTTTCTAACTTAAAACACACCCTAATACCTAAAATCTTTGGAAAAAAATGAAATCTTTTTTTCTAAGCATATGGGCTACTTATAAAAATGAACACTCAGTCCCATGAGAAGACTTACTCCCATCATAGATATTCATTCATTCTGTATCTTTGTTTTGAAAATGATTTCCATAAAATCTTTCATTTTTTAGAAGTGAATAATAATGCATAGTTTTCCCATAATGCGTAGCTAATCATGTACCATTATGTAATTAAGTTTACTGAAATAAAAAAGATAATATATAAAAGGTAATTTTTGCAATAGCAAACAGTTCTAGCCTCTTTTTTTTTTGATGCTCAAGATGTTTCAGCATACAAACCATTATTTCAGATTTCAAGAAAATTTTAAGCACACTCAAATGAAACTTCTATAATATGCCTGGTTGAAGCTGAAATAATGCAAAACCTCTGCATTCCACAGGATTTACTCTCTAAAACATAAATCCTTTCCTAACATCCAAATATTGCCCCAGCATTGCTGGCATGTTGAACCTGGTTCATATAAAGGTTCCTAAGTTTTGGCAAACTTTTTGACAAATGAATGAAATCACAGACTGGAGTCAATTGTCACATTCTATTGTGGATACTTTATTGGAGGCATTACCTCTCAGAATTAATGAAGTGGGCAGATTTATGAAATGTTAAGAGACGCACCAATCTTTTAAGAAGAAAGAGAAAAATGGTGTTTAGATAATGTGCCTTCTCTAGTTTTACAGTAAGTGATAAGTTCTTCTGTTTGGAGATAACAACAAAGTGTCCACTGTGAACACCACAGGTTATGTTTTTGTTTTTTATTTAGCTCTTTCACTTAAAAAACATGTTTCCAGTGTTGTTCAGATGAACAGCTGGAATACTTAATTGCAATAAAGCGCTTGCCTTGACTATCATGAACCTGGAAATTTATAAAGGATTAGTAAAGGGACCAATTATGCATTATCTCAGTATTTCTGTACCTCAGGGTTTGATTTCTGTTTCATATTTCTGCTTGTGAATTTTAGATCCAAATATCTCTTTGTATCTGGGTCTGTGCTTCTGAATGTACCAACTTGACTTTAAACGACCACTTGTGCTCATCAGGTCCTCTTTCTCAGACTCCTCTTATCTTCCACCCACAGTGTATGGCACCATCATCCGTGCAGCTGAGTTGAGAATTTGGGTCATGCTGGGTTTCTCCGTGATAGTAAATGGATTTGATTACATATTTCCAATAAATAAATAGCAATTTTATAAGAGTTTTTAAAGATAGTTCAAATTGTTCAGTGGAAGGCTCTTACTTTTCTATGATTAGTAATGCTACCTTAAGAGATGATATGACAAAAATAGGCCAAATACCCTGTCAATATGGAGATATACAAAATGAATATATTGGTTGGTAAACTCACAAAACGTTGACAAATTCTGATTGAAAACTTAAAAGAGTGTGTTTGAGATTTGAAAAATTTCAGTGAAATCTTGCTTTTGATCATTTAGCTTCCTTCCTCTACTGCTGAACATGTAACTTAATAGCTGCTCTTTTTTTTGATTCTTGTTTGAAGAAGCCTGGTGGCTTACATTATTATCTTCATGGTACAGCAAATGGAGGAAAGTAAAAATAATCATGTTTCCATGTAAGCAGGATAAAATATAATATTTGGTTAAAAACATTTAAAATGTTTAGTATTAAACTAATTTGGTTCTCTCTTAATATGATAATTTTTTTTTTTTTTTTTTTGCGGTACGCGGGCCTCTCACTGTTGCGGCCTCTCCCGTTGTGGAGCACAGGCTCTGGACACGCAGGCTCAGCGGCCATGGCTCACGGGCCCAGCTGCTCCGCGGCATGTGGGATCTTCCCGGACCGGGGCACGAACCCGCGTCCCCTGCATCGGCAGGCGGACTCTCAACCACTGCGCCACCAGGGAAGCCCAATATGATACTTTTTTTAATCAAAAAAAATAATAATTTTATTTTGTTCATTAATATTTTCGTTTTATTTTGTTTTCTACAAATCTTACATTTTGCCACTGTTTAGCTATTTAAGATATTATTTATCTAGATTTATATTAGAAAACAATAGGAAACAATTGAAGGGTATACCAATATCAACATTAAATTAATTGGCCATTAATTAATAATTAATGACCAGCTAATATCTCTATGTTATTATTTTGAAAAGAATGAATTTTTCTAGTGATTTTGTGTATTTAAAGTTAGAACACTTTCTAATCTTTGGCAAAGGTGTTAATTTACATATTCACATGTGATTTACATATATAAAAAAGCTTCACCTCTTTGAAAGTAGTATAAATCCCTCAGATCTGCACACTCAAATTGTCAATGAGTAAGTGCAAATCTCTTCCCACTCTCCAGCCCAAAAAAGAAAATATAATTTTTCTGTTTCATTAAGCCAACTGCAGAAAAAAAACCTTTCCCCTTCTTGTGATGTCATATTTTCACACAGGATCATCATAACTTGAAACTGAACTCTATATTCATTTTTGTTGAAATTTTTTTCTTGCTTCAGAAATAAGCAATATGTGTTGATTTTATACTCTAATTGAAATAACTATTCAGGAGATTGGAGCACTGTTCTTTATAATTCAGTGTGATAGTGTATTCCATCACCCGGCAGCTCAATTTATTTCTTTCACCATCTGTTCTTTCTTTCTTTCCTGTCTGCCAAAAATCGATAGAACTCAATGAGCAAAATTGAGCTGTTCCATAACCCAACCATATTGGGATTATTTTGTTCACAATACATTGACCTAGTTCTTACACTGGTCCAGTTTAATTAGGTAAGCCCTCTGTTTATAAAAATGCACATTTACTAAACTGTAAACATTAAATGAGTGTTATAAAAGCAGCCAAAATGTTATTGTTTCAACAGTCAAGATTTTAAGTTGGCAATACTTGGCAAACATAAAGCCATACACAGTCTGCTTTCAGCTTGGAAATCCATGCAGCAAGAGCTTTTCATGAGGATCAATTGTACACATCCAAGGAGATTAGATAACTAAAATTTTAAATGCAAGGAAGTCTGAAACTCTTTATCAGAGATTTTAACATATATATAAGTATGTCGCTGAAGATAAGTCTATCACAATACTCACAAAATCCTCAAATAATTTTCAGCTGCTCTATTCCATTTGAAAATGCCATATAAAGTTTTTTGCACACATATCAAATTAATCTCATATGATTTTCACAAATATAAATACAGCAAAGAGCAGGAAAAAGTCTGATGACATTTTCTAATAATCCAAAATTGTCACAGCATTTGCTATTGTGTAGCTTATTAGCATTAAAAAAACCACAGTAAAAGACTCATAAATTCCATTTTAAAAGTCACTGCAAGGCTAAGCACCTTGAGAAATTGCAGAAGTTGCACTCTATATATACTTTATGTGTGTGCACTTTATATATTACACAAAGCCATTTTAACTTTTAAATGAAATGCTTTTATAAGTAGGAAGATGAGAAAGATGTCAAACAGTACATATATAAAAATATTTTATCATTACAAGGCAGTGAGTCAGCGTAACTGAGAGTACCAAGATGTGTCCGCCTTCCATAACTTATGTCAGGGCTGTGTTAACAAAGCTGTTTTCATCTGATGTCTCATTCATCTTTGCAACCTGAAAACTGAAATTGCAGAGTGCTTGGTGACACTTGTATTTGTCATTTTCTTTCTTTGCATTTTTCTTTTAAATTTTTGTTTTTACTTTTCTTGCTGGAACTCTCATTAGTTACAGGCACTTATAAAAGTAGGCTGCAAGAAAAATAGAGCCTTAGGTCTTAATAACTGTTAAATATGAAGCTATTTAATGAGACGAATGATATCTTCTCTACAGAAAAGCTTTAAGTATTCATACAAAGGAATTGTTACCAGTTATGGTCATTTTTAATAAATAGTATCTCATTTTAAAAATTGATTTCATCTTTATTATGTGTATTAACAACATTGCACCTTGTGATGGCATTATTTAATGTTACTTCCCAAGAAAGTGTCATTCTTTTTGTGATTAATTATAGACTATTCATTGTGACCTAGCAATAGAAAAAAGCGAAAGATGGTCTTTTTTTTTTTAAAGCAAAGAAGAAAATTCTGGAAAATATCTCCTTTCTTAAATTTATGAATCTTAGTTCCGATATCTGAAGAATAGAAATTACAATAATTTCTATTAAAGAGCAATAAGCTAATTATAATTAATTTAAAAATCCTTCACAACCATTTATATTTTACTCCAGTAAACAAGGATTACAAAGAAGAGCATTTAATAGATATGTCAATGATAATGATTATCTGCAATGCCCAATCTTTACAATGGTAATCCAATGATAATAGACATGCTGTAGGCCAATTTATTAATTGTATTAACTATAAAATTGAATCCTAAGACAATTCACTGGCTTTTGCTCTTGAAGATTTGCAGCAGAGAGAGGACTAGGGCCCAGGGCTTGTATCTACATAAAGTTTTCTCAACATTTTATGATGGTTCATTATTTTCATAGACAACATAAGTAGTGGAAAAACTTAATGCCCCATTTTCTTCTCCATATTGAGAAGTGTTTTTATTTAATAGGAATGTTATTTACAATTTACAATAGTTGTTATTTTTATCACAATACTTAAAGTATTTGAGGACAATTTGGCGTTTGAAACACTGACTACACATTAGAATCACCTGGTGAGACTGATTAAAAATATATTAATGATGCCTGAGCTCAACACAGGATCAGTAATAACAGTCTCAATATTTTTTTAAGCGTGTCAGTTGATATTAATGTATGGTCATGTTTGGAACCACTGCTTTAGTTTATATAGTTCAATATAAACTTGAACCCTCAAGAAATTAAAATTACATATTAAAGCCAAGTAGGAAAGAAGCTTAAACCTTTATCTGACAAATTTAGATAATGAAGATAATCTTTAAAATGCATATTAAAAGATTAACTCAAGTGGCAGAAAGGCTCATATATTTTGTGAATTAGTAGGTGTTATGTTAGGTATCCTAACTGGTTCTCATCATGTTCTGAAATAAAATCCATTTTGTAAATCATCTAATTTGCTTATGAAATATAAGTTAATTTAATAAAGGATATGATTTCCATAACTTGATATCCATCATTCATTTCCCTCTTTGTTTACCACAATGTGATACTATTATTTGCTTCAGCATATGTGTATTTCTTCTGTCAGTTGTTTGTAGAAAGTCTCTTCTTTCCTTTTAATACACATGTATATTTGTAATATTGTTGTTATCTTTATTAATGATACTACAGAAGCTTAGCTGTTTTGTAAGTGTTAGAAGCGAAAACAAAAGAGAGCATAGATTGCTGTGTCAGCATGTGGGCTGCAAACAGAACAGGAGAGTTTGTAAATACACCATACACTAAACGAGTAAAAGGAGGGAATATGCACATTAACTTAATTTGATTCTAGTAAAAGTCATTCGAATGGAGGAAAAAACAACCCAGGAGACAGATATTTTGTCTTACTACCTCTTGGTTTATTCTTCATTGTACTTTTTCAAAAGCAATGTTTTCTAATTGAGTATCAGCCTGGAACGTGGAATTCCAGAATTTTATTCCACTTACATATGAATTATCTTTGACCTTAAACCATGGTGACTTTGTTATTAAGTAACCCCTTACTTATTGAGTGAGATATGATCGTATAATCTACGGGAGTGAAAATAGTAAATGTAGTCAAATAAATACGACTGAACTCTGTGACCTATTTCCCCTAATAACTTACAACCACTAGTTGTTGGTTTAGCCTATGGCCCACTTCTCTATTTCATTCAGCTTCAAAACATTGCAATCATCACTGCGATGCAAAATTAAGCCATTTCAACAAATAATCTCAATGTGTATAGTTCTTTTTCAAGGACTATATTTTTATTTGCTTCTTCCACTTGTATTTGAGAAGGGATATTATGGTAACTTTTATTTTTACCTTCTTGGAGTGATGTTAAGCTTGAAATGAAGACATTGGCAATTCTCAAACTAAATGACAGAAAAATCTGCACCAGATGATTGTCATTTCTCTCTGTCTTGTTCTATTAATACCGCTTACAGATTCTTCTCTACTCTCCACCTCATAGTTTTGCTGTTTCATGACTTTTATTGTCATGAGTTCTTCTTACAACCTTCTCTCTATGTGTCTGGGTGTTTGCCATACTCAGTTCTCTGTGTCTCTGGTATTCAAACTCCCAAAGAGAGTACATTTAATCTTTTCTTTCAGGATTCGATAACAAAATGTTCCTACTGAAAAGAGTTAGCGTGCCAGGCATGTCAGAGGCATATCAAGTACAGACTTTGGCGCAGGCAGAGATCTCTAATCCATTAAATTGTGGCTGCATGATATAAAGCATGACAGCAAACTACTGTTCCTGTTATTCAAAGGGAGGCTTTGGGTGTGGTGAACACAGTTTTAATGATTTAAATCCAAATTTGAGTGCCACCTGGACACCCAACCACATGTCCCGTAGGTAGCTTGAGGACTACATGTGCTTCCTATGGCCTTTCCACAGTTTAATCCTGATTGGGTCTCTTCCCTTTCTATTTTTTTTCCTCTTTGACGATTCCCCTTCATCATCCAAATAAATTCTTTATTTCTTACCATGTCTTACAAGATGCATTATGTTTTCAAATCGGCCTGCCTTTTCATTATCACATCATTTTGTTCTGTCAATCACTCCCATGATCCAGGAAATCCGAATTGCTTTTGCAGTATTTGTTCACTCAGCAAAAAATTGTGGGGTACCTACTACATGATAGGCACTGTTCTAGGCACTAGGGATACAGTAATAAAATAGTCCAAAAAAGTTCACAGAATATATTGTCCATTCTTAACATTGCTACTACCCATCTTTTTTTTTTTTTTTTTTTTTGCGGTACGCAGACCTCTCACTGTTGTGGCCTCTCCCGTTTTGGAGCACAGGCTCCGGACACGCAGGCTCAGCGGCCATGGCTCACAGGCCCAGCTGCTTCGCGGCATGTGGGATCCTCCCGGACCGGGGCACAAACCCGTGTCCCCTGCATCGGCAGGCGGACTCTCAACCACTGCACCACCAGGGAAGCCCGCTACTACCCATCTTATCCTTCTTGTCCTAACACTTTTCATCTTCCATATTTTATATAATCACATATCCCATATACTCATGTTTACTACAAATATAGACTACACTGGAGGGTCTTTATATGAATATATATTTAAAATATATTAAAATGAAGATTCTGTCACCTGGGCCTAAAGCCATGGGAACAAGGAATGTGTTAAGAATTAAGAACTATTTTCTTGATTTATTGTTTCAAGGTATAAAGACAGTGCAGGGGCTTAACATCTGTTTGATTGATGTTTTAACATTGATTTAACATCTCTGTTAAAGTAGCATTATATGAAGTTAATTGCCATTTTTCCATATAAAATAATTTTTTGGAAAAGCATATAGGCCATTGGAAAAGATGATTCAATTAGAAGGTGATCAAACAAATAGATACTTAAAATTTACAGATAAAGTTTCTCTCAAATATTGGTCAACAGGAATTTATAAAATTTAGGGATATAGAAAAATATATACTTACACAATTTTATTAACTGAGTGTCACTTATTTAAAATTACATATAAAACTATATTAATTGAGGGATGATGCTGTTTTGCAGTCTCATTTTATGAAAATACTTTGTTTGAAGTGTTTCCATGCATCTCTGATATCAGACTCTTCAACATTATTTAAGCTGAATTTGGAGTCACCAATGTTCATCATTTTAACTTTTCTTTCCCTGAAAATTATAAGGCTAATCAAAAAATGCTCATATAAAATAAGGACAGTTAGTGTTTTTTTGCCAATTGGTATATATATATATGTATATATATATATATATACACACACACACACGTTCTCATAATAATAGAATCGACCACATAGGGTCATTGCTAGGACTGATTGTGCTAATATGAGACTACCTGGTCTATATAAAAATGACACAAGTTGACACATCATTGTATTGCTTCTTTAAGTGTGCTTTAAAAGATATATGTGTATAACATAGTACACATATGTATACACATACATATATATGTATAACATATATAACATACACATATGCATAACTTGAAGTCGTAAGTTTACACCGCTACATATAATTTATAGGATTTAACATAATTCTATACAAAGCATATAAATACAGCAGAGCTTGGATTTTGGAATCAACAACTTTGGGTTAAAACACCCTTCCGACAACTTGTGTGGTTTTTGACAAGCTACTTTATCATTAATAGCCTCTCTTTGCTTACCTATAAAATAAAGGTTAATGGTCCTCATCTTGCCAAGTGCTCAGAATCTGAATTTCTAAAGGACTCACCAAGCAATTACATTAATTAATCACTGGTAGTTTTTGACTTTGGTACATAATTTGTAATGCAAGATCAGAGCCTCCGCGTAGCAGCTCTCTCCCTAAGTATTAATAGGAATTCCGAGTCTGTCTCCCTTCATTTCAGTAACAAATCTAATCCAGCTAGCTTGAGCTATCAGCCAGGAAATGCTATTACTTAGCTGTGCAGCTCTATTCTCCTTGGTTCTTGTGGCAGTGGGTAGACATAGCTACAACTTTGCTAAGCCACCCAGTACTGAGAACTTTTTTTTTTAACTCCTTAGCAAGGGACTATCTCTAAGACCTTGAGGTGCGGAAGCTCTTTGGTTGTTTGTAGGTAAATTGAGAGTAATTGTTCCCTTCCAATCTAACGTTCTGCTATAGAAGGAGTAAAGCTTCTACCTGGATTTTGAAAAACATTTAAAATGAAACACATCTCTCAAATTTTCCTTAAAGCTCTCTTTTTCTAAAAAACCAATTCCAGTCCAGAAGAATATGGGCCAAAAGACAATTTGAAGACCACTTACCGCACTTAGAATCATATTCAGTTTTTATCCCTGAGATTTGTTATGAAGTTTCTCTCTCCTGTCTCCCTCTTCCCAGGTCCTAAAACATATGAGGGGTCCCCAACTCCAATTCCTGAAATGTAGCCAAGTCTGGATCTCATGTTTGGCTCCAGTGGGGCGCTCTGCTTCACTTCCCCCATGCTTTCCTGCCCTCCTCACATCTACATTTGTAAAACCCTACTAGAGTATACATATGGCACTACTACCACATAGTAACAGTATCTCACTCTTCCTATAGTGACTCTTTCTTATTAGAGAAAAATGAACTTAAGAAATGACATTTTGGAGAAAACTGCATGTATATAGGAGCTTCTGCACACTACTACAGAAATCAATTATTAAAATATTATATTTATAGTATCCAGTATGCATGACATGAAGCTGAATGTTCTTGTTCTGTCAGTAATATGAAACTCAAAATATAAACATTTTATTCAGAGTAAATCCAATAAGACCATATGTTAAATGCTATATACTTAAGCAGGCTAAACTCTCAGGACCTGAATTAGGGTCAGGATTAAAATGAGTACTGAGCAAAGCAGTTTTGGGGTATATTGTTGCTATTTTTAATGATAAGCTTATATGAATGTGCTAGAAAAATGAAACATTAGTAGCCTTAAATGAATTTAAATATTAATTCTTCTAGGGCATTTAAAAAAGAATATACTATTCATATTCTCTTTTTTGACAATTGGTTTATCAACATGTTAAATATCTATTTGGCTTTGATCTTAAGTAAAGTCAATATGCAAAAGTATTTCACATGTGAATGAGCCTGCCTGTCCTGCATCTGCTCTGCACCAGTTCCAAAATTAGACTATAGAGATCTAGCAGTTCTCTCCATAAATCAAGGTATTTCTACAACCTCCGAAGCAGGGAGAGATATACACGATACAGTGAAATCATTTCACACATCACTTTAAACCTATTTCATGGGCTTGCCAGCTACTTTTATAGTTTAGTAAAAGCCTTCAATGACTGGTTTTCCTAGTGTGGTAGAGTTGGGACTCTTAGTGTCCCATGAGCGTGCTTGGTATGATTTGTGCTGTAAGCCACGTTTGTAGTGCAAAGATCGTGTGTTCACATTTTAATTTCTGGATTGAATTAAAAAATACTTTAATGAAAAGCATTCTCTTCTTCTACTCAGAAGGTTGCCAAAGAGCAATCTTTTGTCCTATTTCTGGTAGATAATTCTGTTGAAGTAAGCAGAAAGAACAGTTGTGATAAGGGGCCTGTGAGGACTTTAAATTCAGACAGCCTTGACACTGAGGTCTTAGCCTCCTTTCTTTATTTCTTTGAACATTAGTGTTCTCATCTGTAAATCTGAAATAACACTGCCTACCTCATGAATTTATTATAAGGATAATGTATATAAAGAGTGTGAAAGAGCACCTAACACAGGATATTACTAAATATTAATTTTTCTACCCCTCAATATGGTCCATGGTTAAAAATATTTCAGTACCAATATTGGGTGCAATTCTGTCAGTGAGAATAAATGAGATCCCTCTACTCCTTAAGAATATATTTTAATCTAAGTTTAGAGTACCTCAGATTTTATTTTATTTTATTAAGACCCCATAGCTGTCTCCTGAGGTTTTAAAAAGCCATAAATTATTTCAGAATAAAATTGCATAATAAATCAATCATATTTTGAGGATCAACTTAAGATTTTTATGCTTATTTGTATACTTTAATGTGTGAAAATTGATGCTTTCCATTGTGGGACTCTTGTTCTTATGGCTGCAGTGTTTCTTTTCTGGCTTTCGAACAGCAAAATGTCCAAATTATGAAAGTCACAATGTTAAACCCATTAGGACACAATTGTCCACACCCAGCTTGCACGAAAGTCATTATCTACAGCTAATGGTAAAATTGGGTCTTTCCAGCCCTCAAATTACTAGAAGCATTAATGCTTAGATTACATCAAGAGCTAAAAGAGCCTAACAATATTTTTGACAGTGTATTTTGTGATTGAGTTACAGTATCACTAGGTAACACACTTCTCAAACTGCAAATTGCCTTAATGTTGGAATGCTTTTCTCTAACCGGTGTGAAGAGGTGTGGTGTTCTAATTTTATTTCCCCCACTATTATACTATGTCAACTCCCTGGGAAATATAGCAAAGGTAGAGTGATAGAGCTTCATGTAGGAGTTTTGCATCTAATGTTTTACTATTTAACAGGATCTGTGTGTAATATTTGCTAGGGAAGAAGACATTTGTAAAGATGAGTGCTTCCAAAACACATCACCCTATTTCTTTTAAATTAGTGTAAAATAACAAATGTACTGCAAAAGACTTTTTTTTTTTTTTAATTTGCTCCTAGCGTAGGGTGTAGCAGTTTCAGATGGATTTACTACTTCAGTGGGTGTAGAAACAATCCTTCATTACTTCCATAACTGTATCAAGCACTAAAATATAAATTAAAATTTATGAATATTGTACCTTTAAGACCTTGGTAAACAACGTGAAGTTGCTGTTTACTATGCTCACTGACAGATTATCCTAATGGGTTTCTGTAAAGAGGGGAAGGCAGGCAAAAGATACAGTCCCTTTCTTTGAAGAAAAAAAGAAAAAATGAAAACTCAAAACATTTTAAGTTATTTATAATGCAAAAGGTCATGGCTTACCAGGTCCGGCAAGTCAAATGAAGCTTGTTTTTAAAATTGCAAACTCTTACAGAGGCAAGCTTTAAAAATTCATCCATAAAATTTAGTTTAATATTGAACTGTGACTTGTTACACAAATTTTGGAATCACTTGTCATCTACAGAAACTAATATGTATAATTTTCTACCTTACTGTGATCTTGTAGAATTACTATATTCTATAGAGACCATAATGTTAAAAATTGTAGAAAAACAGGTAAAATTCAGGGCATCACAACAATATGCAATGATCAATGGAATAACTACTAACAATGGAATGGTATATAATTTTTTATTCATAATTTATTCAGTCAATATTTTTTGAGCACCTACTCTGTGCTACATGCACTGTGTTACATAGAAGAGTTGCAAGGAGGCACAAACATATATGGTGCTGCCCAAATGACACTTACTGTCTAGTTGGGGAGAGAGATAGTAAACTAAAATATGACAAAAGTAAACATATAGACTTGCACCCTATGACAAATGCTATGAGGCAAAAAGAATATTATGAAAAATTTAATAGTGAGACCTATCGTAGATTCTCACATCAGGGAAGACATTTAAATTGAAATGTAAAATTCAGGTTAGCCAGGTAGAAGGGGAAGGAGGGATTAGAATATTCCAGACCAAAGTTATAACATCTGCTAAAGACCTCAGACAAAAGAGCACTATAGTTCTAAGTGTGACAAGGGAGGGAGGAGTTAATAAGATATTGGGCCTAACATGGCAGGGACTTGAGCAAAGGAGTTCCATGATATGGTCTAAATTTTAAGAGGATCCTCCATTGATTATTCTGTGATCAATGCATTGAAGAGTGGAGTCAAACTTATTTGGAATTCTGTTGTATTAATCGAGGTAAGAGAGAAGAGTACTTCAACTAGGTTGGTAGTGGTGGCCATTGAAAGGTGTGTGGTTGTTTGAGATGTATTTAAGGGGAGAATTGACTGTGACTTTCTCGATTTGGATAGCAAATCGAGAAAAACTGTGTTTCATAATATTCTGTCAATTTCTTTGTTTTTTTGAGTGAAGCATCTTTATTTTATTTCATTTTTTTAACATCTTTATTGGAGTATAATTGCTTTACAATGGTTTGTTAGTTTCTGCTTTATAACAAAGTGAATCAGTTATACATATACATATGTCCCCATATCTCTTCCCTCTTGCATCTCCCTCCCTCCCACCCTCCCTATCCCACCCCTCTAGGTAGTCACAAAGCACTGAGCTGATCTGCCTATGCTATGCGGCTGCTTCCCATTAGCTATCTATTTTACATTTGGTAGTGTATATATGTCCATGCCACTCTCTCACTTTGTCCCAGCTTACCCTGCCCCCTCCCCGTATCCTCAAGTCCATTCTCTACTAGGTCTGCATCTTTATTCCCATCTTGCCCCTAAGTTCTTCTGACCATTTTTTTGGTTTTTGGTTTTTCTGGATTCCATATATATGTGTTAGAATACGGTATTTGTTTTTCTCTTTCTGGCTTACTTCACTCTGTATGACAGACTCTAGGTCCATCCACCTCACTACGAATAACTCAGTTTTGTTTCTTTTTATGGCTGAGTAATATTCCATTGTATATATGTGCCACATCTTCTTTATCCATTCATCTGTTGATGGACACTTAGGTTGCTTCCATGTCCTGGCTATTATAAATAGAGCTGCAATGAACATTTTGGTACATGACTCTTTCTGAATTATGGTTTTTTCAGGGTATATGCCCAGTAGTGGGATTGCTGGGTCATATGGTAGTTCTATTTGTAGTTTTTTAAGGAACCTCCATACTGTTCTCCATAGTGGCTGTATCAATTTACATTCACACCAACAGTGCAAGAGCGTTCCCTTTTTTCCACACCCTCTCCAGCATTTATTGTTTGTAGATTTTTTTGATGATGGCCATTCTGACCAGTGTGAGATGATATCTCATTGTAGCTTTGATTTGCATTTCTCTAATGATTAATGATGTTGAGCATTCTTTCATGTGTTTGTTGACAATCTGTATATCTTCTTTGGAGAAATGTCTATTTAGGTCTTCTGCCCATTTTTGGATTGGGTTGTTTGTTTTTTTGATATTGAGCTGCATGAGTTGCTTGTATGTTTTGGAGATTAATCCTTTGTCCGTTGCTTCATTTGCAAATATTTTCTCCCATTCTGAGGGTGGTCTTTTCATCTTGTTTATGGTTTCCTTTGCTGTGCAAAAGCTTTTAAGTTTCATTAGGTCCCATTTGTTTATTTTTGTTTTTATTTCCATTTCTGTAGGAGGTGGGTCAAAAAGGATCTTGCTGTGATTTATGTCATAAAGTGTTTTGCCTATGTTTTCCTCTAAGAGTTTGATGGTGTCTGGCCTTACATTTAGGTCTTTAATCCATTTTGAATTTATTTTTGTGTATAGTGTTCGGGAGTGTTCTAATTTCATTCTTTTACATGTAGCTGTCCAGTTTTCCCAGCACCACTTATGGAAGAGGCTGTCTTTTCTCCACTGTATATTCTTGCCTCCATTATCAAAGATAAGGTGACCATATGTGCGTGGGTTTATCTCTGGGCTTTCTATCGTCTTCCATTGATCTATATTTCTGTTTTTGTGCCAGTACCATACTGTCTTGATTACTGTAGCTTTGTAGTCTAGTTTGAAGTAAGGGAGCCTGATTCCTCCAGCTACGTTTTTCGTTGTCAGGATTGCTTTGGCTATTCAGGGTCTTTTGTGTTTCCATACAAATTGTGAAATTTTTTGTTCTAGTTCTGTGAAAAATGCCAGTGGTAGTTTGATAGGGATTGCATTGAATCTGTAGATTGCTTTGGGTAGTAGAGTCATTTTCACAATGTTGATTCTTCCAATCCAAGAACATGGTATATCTCTCCATCTATTTGTATCATCTTTAATTTCTTTCATGAGTCTGCATACAGGTCTTTTGTCTCCTTAGGTAGGTTTATTCCTAGATATTTTATTCTTTTTGTTGCAATGGTAAATGAGAGTGTTTTCTTAATTTCACTTTCAGATTTTTCATCATTAGTGTATAGGAATGCAAGAGATTTCTGTGCATTAATTTTGTATTCTGCTACTTTACCAAATTCATTGATTAGCTCTAGTAGTTTTCTGGTAGCATCTTTAGGATTCTCTATGTATAGTATCATGTCATCTGCAAACAGTGACAGCTTTACTTCTTCTTTTCCAATTTGGTTTCCTTTTATTTCTTTTTCTTCTCTGCTTGCTGTGGGGAATACTTCCAAAACTGTGTTGAATAATAGTGGTGAGGGTGGGCAAGCTTGTCTTGTTCCTGATGTTAGTGAAAATGGTTTCAGTTTTTCACCATTGAGGACGATGTTGGCTGTGGGTTTGTCATATATGGCCTATATTATCTTGAGGAAAGTTCCCTGTATGCCTACTTTCTGGAGGGTTTTTATCATAAATGGGTATTGAATTTTGTCAGAAGCTTTCTCTGCATCTATTGAGATGATCATATGTTTTTTCTCCTTCAATTTGTTAATATGGTGTATTACGTTGATTGATATGCATACATTGAAGAACCCTTGCATTCCTGAGATAACCCCCACTTGATCATAGTGTATGATCCTTTTAATGTACTGTTGGATTCTGTTTGCTAGTATTTTGTTGAGGATTTTTGCACCTATGTTCATCAGTGATATTGGCCTGTAGTTTTCTTTCTTTGTGACATCTTTGTCTGGTTTTGGTATCAGAGTGATGGTGGCCTTGGAGAATGAGTTTGGGAGTGTTCCTCCCTCTGCTATATTTTGGAAGAGTTTGAGAAGGATAGGTGTTAGCTCTTCTCTATATGTTTGATAGAATTCACCTCTGAAGTCATCTGGTCCTGGGCTTTTGTTTGTTGGAAGATTTTTAATCACAGTTTCAATTTCAGTGCTTGTGATTGGTCTGTTCATATTTTCTATTTCTTCCTGGTTCAGTCTCGGAAGGTTGTGCATTTCTAAGAATTTTTCCATTTATTCCAGGTTATCCATTTTATTGGCATAGAGTTGCTTGCAGTAATCTCTCATGATCCTTTGTATTTCTGCAGTGTCAGTTGTTACTTCTCTTTTTTCATTTCTAATTCTATTGATTTGAGTCTTCTCCCTTTTTTCTTGATGAGTCTGGCTAATGGTTTATCAATTTTGTTTATCTTCTCAAAGAACCAGCTTTTAGTTTGATTGATCTTTGCTATCGTTTCCTTCATTTCTTTTTCATTTATTTCTGATCTTATCTTTATGATTTCTTTCCTTCTGCTAACTTTGGGGTTTTTTTGTTCTTCTTTCTCTAATTGCTTTAGGTGTAAGGTTAGGTTGTTTATTTGAGATGTTTCTTGTTTCTTAAGGTAGGATTGCATTGCTATAAACTTCCCTCTTAGAACTGCTTCTGCTGTGGCCCATAGGTTTTGGGCCGTTGTGTTTTCATTGTCATTTGTTTCTAGGTATTTTTATTCTGTCAGTTTCTATCAATTTCCCTAGTAGTTAAAATTTCAAAGATATCTTAGTCACAATATTAAAATTGCTGGAACTAGCTAGAAGCCCTAGATCCTCAGAAAGGACTGCTCGTGCTATTTTCACACACACACACACACACACGCACACACACACACACACACACACACTTCATTAAAGTAAGTAAGCATTCAAAACCCACCTTTTGACTTTTTCCTAGCACATCTGCATTCCACAATCCCCTTAACCTTGTTAGATATTAGTCAGTGTGTGGTTATCAATGAAACCTTTTATGTGAATTCTTAAATAGCATTCAACAGGCCCTAAACACAAGACTTTTGAGATCCCTACAGATGTTAGTCGTCTTTTAATAATGAAGTATGTTATTTCAACAGATGTAGATATTTGGAAAACAACTGATAGCTAATAGTTATACATGCATTTTTGCACATAAACATCCATATTGTAAAATAATGTTATAAGGATTTTGGAGAATTAGAGGTACCAGTGTGAAGGCAAAATAGAAGATTTTAATACTCAAAGGAATGTTAATGATCAGCATCCCTTCTAATACCATTCAAAAGAGTACATTTTTGTCCATTCATATGTTCCAGGTAGTGTTGCAATTGATAGAGCATTCAGTCACTTGCTCAAAATGTACTAATCTTGAAAATTACACTGCTGATTGCTAATTTGTCAGAAATTTAAAGAAAAAACAAAGCATTCCATACAAGTATTTTAAATCAGTGCTGGCATGCATAATAGACATTTCAAGTCTGCCTATCCACCGTTTCGTGGAAAGTTTAGTTACGGTAAAGATTTGGGCTTGATAATGTTATACAGAGTTCCTTTAACAAAAGAAATAGAGACATTCTTCAAGGATTAACATTTTATGAGTCAGGACGGGGGACTAGGACTTCCATTCAAATAAATATATAGGGGAAAAATCCTATGGATAGAATACACAGCTGGTGAAAAACATAATATTCCCACATACATTTCATGTCTTTTTGACATGTGTATCTTCACTGTATACAGACTTATATACATATGGACTTTCCCACAGAAACATGCCACATACATAGAAATGGAATGTGTATTTTACAAATAATTCCTTCACAGACAATCCAGGCAATAAATACTAAGTGAAGTGATAAAACTATCTTTTTCTGTGGCTCACTCAATTATGCAACATTAACCTGAATCTTTTTTTCTAATAGATTATTTTGAAGGTACTTTCAAGTCACAGAATGACCAAGAATGAATGCTGTTATAGTTCTCCCAATAGCATTTTATTGTGTCACATTTTCAGGGGTTTATGATTACCTGTCATGAGGAAAGTTTTGGAAAGACTAGTTTTCTGCTATAAGGCTCACAGGTGGAGACTTCAAGCAGGAACTAAGTCCAAATAACTAAGTAGTTGTCCTAGCATGAGCAAAAATGGCATATTTTCATCACTGTAGGAAGTCAGAGAGTATAAACCTCATCATTTCTTTTTTCTTCCTGGTGCATCATGTAAGTATTGGTAACCTTTGATTCCAGAGGATGATACCAAAAAATGAGAAGAAAAAACACAATAAAAAATTTTAATTATAATTTACAAAATTCCACCTGGGAAAATTATATAAAAATCTTAAAAAATTTGGAATCGTAATGTCTTCAGAAAGCAAAGGGCTTAAAGATATTCAGACATTACATCATTATTTTTCTTAAGTTTGCCTGAGAAATATTTAGGGGCAGGTATTTTAATGTGGTCTAACAGGGACAAAGAAAGACATAGAACAAATTTTGGCAAGGCGTAAGTTCCATCATAAATCAGCTGTAGCATTAAATATGGTATTCAGAACAAAACCTAAGCTTTCTGAATCTTCCTTAACTGTACAGTTAATCTAGATATATTTGAAAATAATATGATATTATGTTGCTTAAATATAAGAACAATGTTATTAATGTAACTCATCAGCAAATAGAATATATGCTTTAAAAGCTGTTTTACTGGATAAGTTAGAGGAGAAATATATTTAAAACATTTTGATTTTGACTTTCCTCATTCTACCCTACATAATTAAAATAACCTAATGCGTGTAAAGACAAAACAATAATGAAGCCAAGAAGACTGCATTTGGTAACCCCTCAAGGCAGTATTTGATACAAATTGACACAATTTCTAATCCCCTACCTTAGAGAAATTCCCAAAGTGAAAAAGATGGCCTACTTGAGGTCCAATGTTTTTGTCAAGTTGTTTGGGAAGAACAAGGCACACCTGCCCAAAGTACATCAACTTCGTAAAATGTAGAAGCTCTGGACTGGGAAGGCAGAGTTGATGAAAGCTAAAATATATTCAGATTCTCCCAGAAACTTTGGAGTAACTTAAAAAAAAAAAAAGCTATGAAAATCTAATGGGAATTGAGAACATTTGAGTCTAATTAAGAGAGACACTATTTTTTGTAGCCTTGGATATGCTGATCCAACCATAGGAAGAATCCTGCAGAAGGAAAATGTTGCATGGGAAAGTGTGTTGATAGATAGGTCTTGAGTTGGAAGTATGAGGTCACTGGTTTATATCCTGAGGAGAAAACCTGGACATATTCCATGAAAAACAGCTGCTTTAGTAAAATGTAATGTCTTACACACAAGTGGAATTAAACTAGCTACTGTCATTTTAAGGATTCCGCAACTCTCCAAGAGAGGTGGATGTTTGGATTCAAGCCTTTCAGATTTGCTGCTTCAGCACGAAAGTATAATTTTCCTTGAAATAAATCAATAACAGAAAAAAATACATTTCAGTCAGAGTATATACTTTATGACTTGAATTATTTACATTTATTGAGACATGATTTATGGCCCAGGATGGGGGCTATCTTGTGTTTCATGTTTACTTGAAATGAATGTATATTGTATTCTTGTTTGGTGGAGGGTTCTACAAATGTCAGCTAGGTCAAAGTGGTTGACAATGTCATTTAAGTTTTCTGTATCGTTGCTGATATATATATGTATATTCTATCAATTATTTGAAAAGGATTGTTGATATCTCTGAATATAAAAATATTTCTTTGTGTAATTCTGTCAATTTTTGCTTTGAGTATTTTGAATCCCTCTTATTAGGTGAATAAACATTTTCTATTATTATGTCCACTTAGTTTTAAAAAAGTGTAGGTTTTTTTCCCCTGCCAGCTCTGTAGAACTTCAGAGAACCCCCAAGATCATATCTGACTTCCACTGAGAAGTGTCTTCCCAACTATGGGAGTAGGGGAGTTGGGCTTGATTCCACCATTCTCTGAATCTCAGCACACCCCACCCACGCTCACCCTACCCCTCCTTTTTTAAATACCACTCTTATTGTTTTAATATTTTTACAGGGATATATTATCATTTTAACAAAAAATAATGTTTAAAAACAAAAACATTACTCCTCCCCCCCAGTTTCAGATCCTTATAAGTTGTGTTTCCTATAGCGAAGACAGTTACCGACTGCTGGGCCGCACCCCACAGGCCTGCAAGCCTGTAGTTGCCCAGCCTCCAGACCGAAGAAGAAACCCAGAGACAGTGACAGAGACATCAATTTATTGGACAGGGGAATCTTAAGCAAAAGAAGTTCTGGAGGGACACTCCACCATTTACAGCAGAGGGCAGGCAGGACATATCTGCAGTCTTCTCTACCAGGGGGAGGAGGCTACCATTTACAGAGGGAATTGACATCAGGTTGGCTCATCAGTTACCAGGGAAACCAGGAGCTGGGGCACGCCCCTCACAGCCCCTCGGGTTAACGAGCATCACAAGCGCAGATGTTTCCCTTTAATAAACTAGCAGGTGGAGCTGTTCTGGCCTAAAGGGCATGGGACAGGCACGTTCATGTGAGTAGGGTGCAGATGAAGCAGGGACTGGTCCAGAGTGGATGTACAAAGAGCAAGAGAACAGTCATCTTGAGTGGCTGACCGTACACCAAACCCCCGGGATTGGGTGGACGCCAGCTGGCTCCTTTCCTTGCCTGGTGCCACTCACGCCAATTGAAGGAGACCAGGTTCGGCAGAGCAGAAGTTTTATTTGTTGATCAAGGTATGGGAAGGGAGAAAGACCCCTTCCACGAAGGGGATGGAGGCGGGAAACTTTTAAGGGGAGGGTATGCCGTCAGAATTGCGGAAAGGGGTGGAGACGTACAGAAATAGCTGGAGCATGTGCAGTCCTTTGCACATGGCAGGCACTAATTGTGCCTAGCAAAGTGCAGGCCCCCCATTTGAGCGGAGGTCTCAGGGTGGTAAGGAAGCAAAGGAAACTTTCTAATCCTTTGGGTCTCGTCTGCGCAGGCGCGGCCCTCGTGGTCAGACTGGAACCGGTTCAGGGCGGCTGCCTGTCGCCATCTTGGCCCTGTCTGGCTGCGGCAGGTTTTGCGGTTTTGCTTCTGTGGCGTCTGCCTTCGTTTCTGTTAAACTGGCACAGCTGTGGGCATAGGCTGACGGATTGTGGTGTGGGGAAAAGAAAGTAGGTTAGTCTCTGTACTGGCGTGGGTCTCTTTCTGGGGACGAGAGGACGCCGTCAGAGAGCCCCAGGCCCTTTACTGGTCGATAATTCAGCCTCCGCAGCTGGACCCAGGTGGGGCTCCATGCGCCGTCATGCTGTACCCATGGCTCCAGGGCCTGGCCTGGAGGAGATCCCTGACTCACAGGACCGGCAAAGCCACTGCACAGGATGCGCGGAAGGGAAACGGGTAGGTTGCCCTGAGGCCCGGCTGTGGAGATGCCAGGTTGGGCATACAGTAGGTGCTGACAAAGTGCTTAGGGATTTGGAAGCTTCGCCCTGCGCAAGCCTCACTGGGGGTTTTGTACAGCAGATCCTTCTCGTGCCAGGAGCAACGCTCTGTTTAAAGGGCATTTCAAGGAAGCCAGCTAGCACCCGAATAGTTATGATTACGGGTCCCAGAATTTGGTCTGTGTCTGAAGGGGCCGAGAGCAGGAGCTGGGCAGGACGTATCACCCAAATGTGAGTTTTAGGCCTGACCGGACCCCTGCCTTTCTTTGAGAGCGGGCACTGTCCTCTTAGCTTGGGGGCCTGGCTATCAGCTCATGCTGCCCACGAGGCTCACTTCCCCACCTGGCTGGAAGGGATGATGCTCATCCTTCAGAAAGGCCTGCCTGGCAGGAGGATCCTGAATGCAGTGATCAATTAGCTGTGTCTGCCGTGGGTGCAGGAGGGAGGAATGGCTACATATGTGTCCAGAATTTGTCATCACTCATCTAAATGCCTGGTCAAGGCCCCACCTCAGATTCTGCTCCCACAGAAAAGCATCACAAGACAGAGATGTCAGCTAATGGCTACACGCCGGCCTGTGGCTACAGCCCTGTGGATGGCCGTGAGGACCCAGCTGGCCTGAATACACGAGAGCAGCTACCCTTACCCACTGAGCCACCCCCAGGAAGGCTCCCCACCGCCCCCACCACGACATATGAACGCCTTTCTTGCTCGAAAGGCCGATTATATATATCAGAGAATTGACATATATATATGTGCCTGATATATATTACAATACATACAATGTTTTTACAAAATGTACCGTTTTACAAAAAAATGAGTTGGCTGAAATGTACAGGTATAGATATATTTTAAAACCAAGAAGCGAAAACAAAAAAATGGTCTCTTGAAACAAAGTGACTTTGTTTTATTTTTCAATTCTAGACGTATGATTTAAATTCTGGGAAATCATCCAAATTTTTTATTCAGACAATGGCTATTAATCAGTTTTGGCTGAATTCGATATTAAATATTTGTTAAGTATGTGTTTCACTAATTTTATGGCCTTTCTCAGTGTTCTAATTAAATAGATCCTTTTTTTAAAATTTGGAAATGTATATTTTTTTACAACTTAAAATTATACTAAGGAATCTACCGAAAACATGGGGTATTGTTATTACAATACTGTTACCCTCCAATAATTAAAGGAATTGAAGACAACACTAGTGCACAAAGAAAGGAATTGGTCTGTACTCAGTTTTCAGAATACTTAGCCTAGGTAGATAATGTCTGTGATTTCAAGAAAATTCCCACCAAACTTTTTCCCAAATATTTTAACATCCCATTATTTATTCATCTTATATTTTTAATAATCAATTTCTGCCATTAATATGATAGCATCTCCCTGAATATTCCTTGAAAAAGAATGCTTTTGTATTAAAAGGAAAAAGAGACTCAGTGTCATACAAGGTAGGTAAACATTGGGTTTAATAGTTTCCTTAAGCAAATTTCCTTACCTCCAAAAGTCTTCAATGTCTTAATTTGAAGTATAATATAATGATATATGTAGTATTCTCTCAAACTCGTTTTCTCATGGAATCCTTTATTCCATGAAGCATCAGAAGAATCTTGTTTTATAGAAATATACCTGTATAGCATCATTCATTCATTCATTCATCTACATGTATGTTTGCTTTCATTAGGCAAAGAGACAGGATCAACAGTTCTTAATATATAGATAATGTCAAGTAAGCATCACAGAAAATATTTTCTAACTTTTGTCTGGGATACTTAAGATTTTATAGCCACATGCTTTTCCTGTTTAGTTTTCTGTTTACTAATCATAAGAAATATAGTAGAAGGTAGAAAGAAAATAAAAGACTTTATGATTAAAATTTCACTACAGTATTATTTTGAACCTCAACTAGAGTATTTAAAGAGGAAGTTCATGATAGAATTAATTAATTAACAAAAAATACATTTAAGAAAAGATGGGCCACAAAAACAGTATAAGGCCAAGTATAAGAATCCATTTAAGCAGAGATTAAAACATGCGCGTTTTTATTTTTTATGGTCTTTCTTTTGGGAAGAAAATAGGCATTTTTTTAATCCCCATTTTGTCCTCACATGAGTATAAGGTAAGAGTTCTAAGGTCAATGATAATTCTGCTGTAATGTATATTAAATCAATGTGTGTACTTTTTCTGAATGTTACAAGTCAACTGCTGATAGTTCAAACGCTCTCTCTTTCTTTGATGTCTGCAAGGATGATAACCAACTGTACGGGATGTGGATGATGTGCTTTCCTGATAGATCCTCTTTTGACTTAAAGTCTGTTGATTGCTCCTTTTGCAATAAGAGCATTTTCAACTACCTGAATCAAGACTTTCATAATATCACTTAGTGGTTCTTGACAGCTAATGAAGTGTCAAAGCAGGGCTGATAAACTCCAGAGCCTATCAAGAGGGCTGAGTGTAGCATTTTTTAGATTCTGATTTACTAAATGAGGTGGAAGTCATTATGTTCATCAAACAAACTCAACTATGAACTTTTAAACTAATTTCTTGTTTTTTTTAAGGAGAAGTAATTTCTTCTTATTGAGTACTTAGAAATGGTAAAGCAACAGTTATATTGGGAAAAATTAGAAAATCTTTCTCAATTTTGTAATTATACTAGTTTCTACCACTTTTTGAGTTTTATCAGTAGTGGCATTTAACTTAATAAGAAACAAACGCCTGTTTTAAATAACACCCTTACAACATTAATATAAAATTAAAATAAATTTTTAAAATCTTGGAAATCTTGTTAAAAATGCATTGCTGCTTAGGGACACAGCCAAATACATAACCTCAACTTTTAAAGCAAGTTTTGTGAGGTGGAAGTTCATAAGTTGCTCTTTTCATAACAATTGATTAATTTGAATAGAAAGGTAAAGTATATGTCTTTGAAAAAATAAACATGTTCCAATTTTAAGTATATAAAATTACTTTCTATTATTTAATCCAAAGTTTAGTGATAACAATATTGTTATAAAGACATGATCTACAAAGATAATCTATTAACTATTTACATGCAAACAAGTATCAGGAAAATGAAAGTATTAAGATATCAGTGACCTTAGATAATGTTAAAGGACTCTAGTTGCTCACATTGAACTACTCCGAGGGTTTTTTTAGGACTGAATAGCACTAACACACACTTTCTCTCCCTGCAGGTCTAAAGGCAAATTTTACCCCTATTGTTCTCTGCATTCAGACTAATGGGAGTGTCTAATTTTGAGTGTGTATTGTGGCCAGCAGGGATTAAAGGGAGGTCATGTTTTGCTCTAAACAAGGTTTATTACTTATCATTCTAACATTGTTATTAGTGCTTTGTTTTGGTTTTTCTTTTGCTGTTTTTTTAAGAGGAAAACAGCCACATTTCCTGATGAAGTATAGAAGAAAGTTTAAAAAGAACTTAAGCTGTTTTTTTTTTTTTTTTGCCTACTCTTGAAAAAGAAGTAAATCTGTTTCTGAATTAGATGTTTGTCTTGTGGGGATAAACGTCTCTGTGTCTTGTAGTGGTCTAGAGAATCTTCAGTGTCTGCTGTCCTGTCCAGTCCAGAGATGTGCTTGATTTAATGGGCCCTGGGAGAGCAAGGATTTTCCACAAAACAAGCTGGATTTTTTAGCTTCATCCTAGGGAATCACTTAGTTGTCCTTTGGGCTCTTAAACCAAACCTGGCTCACATTATATTTAATTTCAATCCCAGAACAGTTCTAAACACGACCCAATCTTGGAATACATTTACAGTGGAATGTTTTTGGAAAAGAGAATAGACTATTAAACTTGTCTCATTTTCTGTATAAGGTAAAATTCTTAAATTATTTTGTTTCTATACAAAATTAATTTTAGAAGTAGTACTATCAGATAACTTTACAAAAAAATTATTTTGGCAGAGAAGAATATAGGAAAACTTAATTTTTCCCAAATTATCTATATAATAATCCTGTTTACCCCCTTTTCATTTGTGTATGTAGAAAAATTATAAAATGTCAATGAATTGTTATGAACTAATTTCATTAGGGCATCTGACTTCCATTGCTTAATTAGTTCTGAAATGTGCTCACTTCAAAATTAAATACATTATTAGGGGAAAAATACTTGCGGAGTTCCATCATAAATAGGATATTATTGTCACTAAGATTAGAATGTCCCCAGAACACATTGTGTGGTTTCATCTAGAGACTCTTTGAGTTTATTGGTTTTCAACACCATCCTCTCTCATCTCCCTCCTACCCCTCTGTAGGGAAATCTGATTCAAACAAAATCCTTTTATAAGTAAGCCTGAAGCCTTCATGATCAAAATTCTAGTTATAGAGGTGGGACATTCTAGTTATAGAGGTGGGACATGCCAAGTGAATGCCCTCCCTCCCCACATCCCCCAGAAATGACAATTAAAAAAACATCTCAGGTGAACAACTTCTATTTTTCAACTGACAAACTTAAATTGCATTTGTTTGTGGCACTCAGATACTATATAGTTTAGAGAATGAAGAGACTAGGAGTAGTAAGGGCAGCAGGATAAATTATGAGTTATCTAACCCATATGCACTATTTTACATGATAAACATATCCATTTTATCCACCTAATTGGAAATCCATCTATTCATTCATTCAGTAAACATACAGTAAACACCTTTGTCAGCCAAATCTGGGGTTTAGGTAATTCGTATCCCCAGCCACACACAGCTGCCTCTTGGATTTGGTTACTTGATTTATCCTTGGGAATATTCACATCATCTCCTGGACTTCCTTGTGACCTTCTCTCTCCCTCACAGCTCTAAGAATTAAATAGATTCTTGTCTCAGTTACAAAGGGACACCCACAAACACTGAATTACATATGTTCTCTAGTAAGTTCACGCTTGGACATACCAGTTTTTGTCAGTGATTAAGGAAAACTTTTTGCTCCCATAAATGTGTTTTGGGATGGAAATAATGGAAAAATACTGATGAAATACTCAATTTATTTATTCAATAAAAGGTCATTTGCTTAGCATTAAGGCAATTCAAATAAATCATTCTTAAGCAGTTTAAAAAAAATTCTTATAGTGAGCATATGCAACACACAATGGGTGACTAAGTGGTTTATAACTATTTAATTCTCCATATGTGTATATTTTACACAGTTTTGTTACTGGAGAAATGAAATATTCAATTTGTAAGTATCAGAATAAGTTTGCTTTCTTTTAGTCATGTGGGGAAATGCTAGTTATTTGAAGAACACACTGAAACATATGCTGTGGTGTATGTAAATGGAATGACCAAGACTGCCTGAAAAATCAAACTTTCAATTATGTTAATCAGATAAGCGTCCTTTTTTTTTTTACTTTGCTAATGATACAATGCTTACCACTCATAGGCAATTAATGCACAGTTGCTGGTGAACTCATTGATGATGGAAACCTGCCTGTAAAGGAGCCTTACAAATAAAACAAAAGACAGAATCTAGAAACAAATTTTAATCCTAGATCACTAGCCCATCACTTAAAGCACCAAATTAAACTGATTTGAATTGTAAAAGAAGTATCTACATTTCAATTCTAAATTTTTACTGACAAATCATCTTGCACAGAAATGAGTGATCGGTTATAATGTATGTTTGTATTAATAATTTTTGTCCACATTGAAACATTTAGTTGATTTATATAATGATGACATTTAAACTTTCATTATTATTCTTCCAAGAAGTAAAAATTAACATTATGCATTAGTTATTTTGTAAATTGTTTCCAACTTTTTTTTTTTTGATTATATGCCTGTGCCCTAAACTTACTGCCATCAGCTATCAGGCAGCAAACATAAGGAGAAAAAATTAAAGTTACAATTTTTTAGAGATTTATTTAGAAAGAGGATTGAACTGAGAGCTAGGAGACCTGAATTTAAACCTGGCCTCTGCAACTGTTAATGGTAGAGTCACTCATGCTCTTTTGCAAATGGAGGCAATCAGACTACAATCTAAAGTAGATCTCAAATTCAATAATTAATTATCTAGTTAATCATTTCCTCTACAGATAATTAGACCCATATGCCACTGTGGTAACTTTATATCTAAAAGAACTAAACACATAGTCTAATGCCCATGCAGATAAATGGCATGCAGTTAATGCATTCGTGTGTGTAATGGTCAAAGTGTGTGAGGCATCAGAGGAGGGAGTGATACCTACTAATTCTTAAGGCTTTCATAGGAGAGATGGCTTCTAACTGTACCTTGAAGCATGAGAACATGGAAAATAAACTAGAAGCAAGAGGGGGGAGGCTAGATTTAGAGAAGAGTAAAGTGGCCATTACTGATAGAGTTGTGGGAACTTATAGAAATAGGCATAGAACAAGGTAGCAAAGGAGGATTAGGGACTGTGACTTTTATTAGGGAGACTGAGCGAAGGTGATAGTGGTGGGTGTAGGTGCTTTTTTTAAAAATAAAAACATTACATTTTTGAAATTGGCTCTGGTCAATTTTTATAATAATGCCTTGAACAATATGTTAAAATTGAGAGAAATTGAAGATAGGGGACCAGTTAAACTATTGCTATAAACTGTAGCAATAAACTATTGCTATTGCAATAATTTCTGTGTTTAATGTTACTAAACAAAACTCTGAAAAACTTTATTCATATGATTATTATATATAAAATGACTATAGTAGTGCTTAGCACATAGAATTTTTTAAAATAGCCATTTTATAGCCATATTATAAATAATTTAGGGTTTAGATGGCATAATTTTATTGGTTATTTGAATGTAATATATAATTAGAAAATCTAGTCTATAATCTGACATATAATACATATCACAACATTTACTTATTCCTAGATGTTATTATATTTACTTTTTCTGAGTTTTTGCTGCCTTTTTTTTTTAAAGGTGTTTCAAATACTATTTATTGAGACACTTGCTTCTATGTGCCAAGACGAGGTATATACCAGGAAAAGGTTCTAGGATTAGGAATACAAATATAGGTAAAAGCAGCATATTTTAACTCTAGAAAGGGAGCCAAAAAGATAAAGCGGTGATTAACCTACATTATTACATGGTACTGTTTCACAAAGGAAGGCATGATATACTGTCCCTTAGAAGGCTGGAGAATTCACAGGAGAGGCGTAACCTAGATCCTGAAATCTGAGTAGGTTCACACGGTAAGTGAACACGGAAACCATTGGGAGATAGACCACATTCTAAGCTGTGGTAACTATAGATAGCAGACCATTGAGGTAACTGGAAACAATTCTACCCATGCATGTGTGTGTGTGTAAATATATATATTTATAAATCGTTATATATAGGTACATACACACACACAATCTACTGGTGAACGAGCCCAAAAACGTGTGGAACATACAAAGGGCTCAAATGATATGTTGGAAATTTCTAGGCAGGTTTTAAAGAGGCAAGTGATGTAATATCTGTGCTTTGAAGTTTGATCCATTCCTTGTTTGAATGAATATATTACTAAGAAGTTGTTATTGCTGTAGTTTCTTGAATTGATGGGTGGTCTGTATCCTTAAACCTTGCAAGTTTCAGAATGTCTGATATTGCCTCTCTTTCTTGCTGGGTATAAACTTATTGAGTCACATATGTTTTCAGTTGGGTATTTGCACAAATTCCTTTTTTGTTTTCTGGCAAATAATCTTGCTTTCAATAAGGATGAAGCCCACCTGATAACTTTCCTTCAATAGTTGACTGGGTTTTTATTAATGGATTCCAAATATATTCTTCCTTTATTTAGGAAGTTCCATAACTGATCCTCTGTAAGATTAGATTTTCCGGGAAGATGGTGACATTTCAGTCTGCAGATACGTTTATTTTTAGGTTTTATTTCCTATCTTTTATTCTTATTATCTTCCCAATCAATTTCATCTCTTTCAATGAAAATTTGATTTTGTTATTACTTAGTTTGGAACTTTGGCAACAAGACTCAATCCTCTCCCTTCTTTGTCAGTTCCTCTTTCCTATGCTTTTCAATTGCATTTTGGTCAACTTTTTATCTCCTGACAGTGAGTGAGCGAGCTGGAGGAGCTCACTGTTGGAGTATACAATTGTTGTTTTGACTTGAAAACAAGCTTCACATTTTTTAATATATTTTCTTCTAGGAAAATATATTCTTTCATATTTTGGCGATAGGTGTGTGTCTTGTGAAACTCCATCAAAGACACTGTGGAGTAGTCTGGTGTTCACACCTTCTACTCCTGCTTTCACTGTAGTTTACCTACAGTGATTTCCTTTAGTAGAAGGATAATGCACACACAATAAATATTGAGCATGTGTGTGTTATTAGAACAGTACTTGGCATATAAGTGTTTGTTATGATGTTGCTGCTGCTTTTGTACTTTAGCTGTACTTCTGCTTTTTATGGACATTTTCCAGTAATTTTATAGCCATATAGACTCCTACAGCTTGTTTATGTAATAAAGCATTTATGGATGGAAGGTCTGTGATTCGTTACATTTTAGTTACTAATTACATCATACCTGGGATATTTGTTTTGTAGAAAGATTATTCTGGAGGCAGTGCATAACATGGCTTGTTGGTATAAACCTAGAAAGGAAGTTCTATTAGAAGATAATTAGAATAATCAAGGGAAGAAATTATAAGGAATTGAACTATGACAGTGGCAGTGAGGATATAAGCAAAAGCAAGTTACAGGAGAAATTACAGTGTTGAACAAAACTGAAGTGATGGAATGGGTCTCTGGATGATGAAGAGGCTCTGGTTTGTACAATTCTTTGGATGAGTGATACTTGCAACCAATTTTAAAATGTACAGAAAGGTGATGATGTAAATGGAAAAAAGAAAAGGGAGTGAGTTCTGATCAATTCCTGCAGACTCTGAGATATTTGTGCAGTATGTAAATAGAGGTTACTAGTAAGCCTTTGTTTGGCTTTTGGGGGGAAAATCTGTCTTTGAAGACATACATATGAGACATGTCAAAATACTGCTAGTGACGAAAGCCATAGTTGTGGATAAGATTACACACAGAGTTATTATTGTATAAAAAGACCAAGTACAGAGCAAATAAAATAATATAAATATTTAAGAAACTCTTAACTAAGGTGAATTATGTGATAGTGAGAGGTAACCAAACTTCTCAACAATCAGTTCTTAGTGTTCTCCAAAGTATATTCTTATATTTCTCACTTTTTCTTTTCAATGATCATTTCTTAGTATTCTCAAAAATTCTGCCGCCTTAGAGGTAGTGCAGAGGAGGACAGAGCCTGGCCTCTGGTGTCAGGAATTAGAATCTTGACTCTACATCTCACAAGCTTTATGACCTAGGATATTCCCAATATCTATCTGAGTCAATTTCTTCATGAGAAAATATGGAAATGAAAATTTCCACCTCAAACTGTTGTTGTGGGCCTTGCGTAAATATACTAATAAATCATTCAGCAATTTTTTTGGCACATAATAGGCACTGAAAACTTATTTCCTTTGTATTTTCTCTTCTGTCTACTGGTTTTTATTCATGTCCTCTTACACTTCCGTGTAAGAAGGTTAAAAAACTAGTCCTCGATGAACAAAATAAAGTCAGAAAAATAAGGTGAATTTTCCCACAATATAACTTTATTAATCTCTAAAAATTATTCTTTATTTGTGTTTTTTTGGTCCTTTCTAAACTTTTTGCTGATTAAGTATGAAATGATAATGATAGTAAATAGCACTTGTTTTGTTGTTTTGTTTTTATAGTGCAACCTTTCCTTTCAGCCCTTATTTTGTTTATGGAAATTTAAATAATAATCTAGGGAGCAATGAAATACAGAGTCTCAAAATTTTGGGACCTTGATGAACTTTCCAATATTTACAAATATCTAGATGTGATCATCATTTAGTCAAAATATTTTGGCATCATATAGACCCAAACTTTGACTACTTTAAATAGCATCTTTGTTCTATGAAAAGGACAAAGTTCAAGTCATGGAAAAAGGACATTGATGGCCTAAAGCCATCAATGAATACAGGCAGTTCATTAGAGTCCAGCAACTGGTGGGGTCCTATTACCTTTCATGCTATAAAACTTAGAGAAGGGAGGGTATTGAAGGGAGGGAGAAAGGAAGGAGGAGAGAAATAGAAATGTCATGGAAGTCAGAAATATAGAGAACAGGATGGCTATTGTTTGGATTTGAGGTTAAGTGTACAGCAGTTCTCTATCCAACTATGAAAAAGTCTAGTTCTGGGCGGTCTTGCATTCTAGAAAGCAGTATTCACTTTATTGCCTTTTTGAAATCTGATTCGATCATTGTAATGTAATCATCTGTATAGATCTGTGCTTATCCTAAAGATAATCAAGATACCACAGGAACTATACAACTTTCTTATGTAGAGCTGAATCTACATATGTGATTTTGATGTAAATTTTGTCACCTTTTATTCTTTTCGTATATTAAATATACAAGAGCATTAACTTATAAAATAATTTTTCAGTATCTTAACGTACTGATAGTGACTGCTAACAATGTCTTTTCCTTTTTCTTTATTCAAATAGAGCTACATTAGAGATCCTGATGTGTTCCAGGGGAAAAGGCAAATCTGAAAATTTATAAATAAATAAGTATAATGAAAATGACAGTTGACTTATTAGAAGAGAATCACAGTTCTTCTCCCATGATTATTTGATAGGATATTCTGATTAAAGAACAGATCAATTAAAATTTCTTTTCTCCTTTTGCTGCATGATATTAGATTTAAAAAATCTATCAAATGGACTTTATTTGTGTCTTGAACGTCGTAAGATTCATAAGATTTTTTAGTATTACATCACAAGAGAATGCAATCTATTTATAATTGAAAACAATGCTGCCTGAAATTATATGAATTGATTTTCCCTTCCAGAACATCTATACACTTATGCTTACTGTCTGCATTGTCTTATAGCCTGTCATAATAATAATGGTGATAATAGGTAGCATTTATTGAACACAGACTATTTGCTTGGCCTTGTGACCACTTTATCTTTCATTTTGTCATTAAGCAAATTATAGAAACACTAAATCATTTGGTGAATCTGGAATAAACAAAATGTTTGCTTAATTATCTTTCAAATTTAAGAATACATAGTTCATTAAGAGTGCTTTTCTGAAATGGCACTTTTGATTACAGTCCTACATTTACTTTTCTCTATGGTTGACACGGCATGTAGAAGTTGAAGTAATGTCTCAACAAGGGAAAAACTGAATTGCACCCAAAAAGAATTAGTGCCTTTGTATGCTTTAGTCTACTAGGATTCACCAAAGTCGAGCTGATTCTATAGAAATTTAGGTTTTTCTAAAGTAACATTTGTTGTTGTTTGACTAAATGTGAACATAGGCAAGATGTAAGAAAGTAGTGGAGTATTAAACATCTCATATTACTGAATATTAATTTTAGTTCCAATACCAAGTTGTGTAATGGTAAGATTTACATAACAGAAGCTGAAAAGAAACACCTAAAATTCTTTGACTCTAAAGGAGTAAAGTCCAAGTTGAAGTTATTTAATATCAATTGCAGCTGAACATGTCTACATATAAGGAAAATAAAATGATACATTTAAGTTAAAAATCATAAAGGAAAACAGAATATTTAAAAATGTGAAATCTAGACTTTGAGGAAAAAATCTCTGATTTTAACCTAGGTTTTTTCACCCTGAAAGTGGTGAGATAATCTAAGCAATCCAGAATTTGCCCTGGCTCACTGCCAAGAAGGTCTCAAAAAGACTCCTCTCTCAGTTACAAAGCAATGTGTGAAGTCCCTGATACAGAGGAACATCTAAAGAAATTGCAGCAAAAGGAATGATGAGGCAAAGTTAAGTACATTTGAAAGGAATGTAGAATAGCTGCTAACCTGTACTCCAGGAAAAATTGCCTTTTTGTTTAATGAAATGATCCAGCAGTAACATTTTTTAAAGTGTAGTTTGTTTCTAGAGTGATTTCACACGTAAATGACTAAAGACTTTCTCTAAGTTGTCGGTGCGTAGGAACCAATAATTTTCCCTGAACTCAACCTGTAACATATTTTTCAATTGTATGAATATTTTCATTGTTTAAAATTGTGATATAGAAAGTCATTATTTTTGCTATTTAAAGTTCAGTATACAGAAGTTGGCAAACAAAAAAGAATACTGTTCTTAATATGACCATTAGATTTAATATTAATGTAAATCAAGGAGCATAGTGCTCTTCTTATTTATCCCTTCACCATACACAATTACTGATGTTAACAAGTTAGCACACTTGGTAAGAAAGTAGAAAAGTACTTTTTTCATTCAGCTCCATCTGGACCCTAATTTCCTACTTGTAGTCGAGAAGATCAAACATTAATATTTAACCTCTACTTATACAAACAGGTAATCTTTAACTGAGTGTTTACTATGCAAACTATTGCAGTAATTGTTTTATGAATTATCTAATTTCACCTTAATAATAACTCTTGGGAGATTTATTATTAACCCCATCTTCCAGAACTCGAGGCCCAGGTAGTGTAAGGAACTCATGCTAGTTTACACACCTTGTACGTACTGAGGTGGTGCTTGTGTTTTCACCTATAACTGTGACTCCATGTTCTATGGCTGTAGTAGTTGTCTTCCTATAACTTCTTCCACATTATGCTTAGACCTCTCTTTTATGGTTTCTATGCATTTCAAATTAAAATCAATCCTTGTGTTTCTTAAATGACCCTCCCAATGATTAATATCTCTATGTAATTTTCTTGGTTTAGACTCAGCTGGCTTTTTAAATTTTTTTAGTTTGCCTAGCTACCTATAGTTTAGTCTCTCTGGTATTAGGGTAGAATTATAGTGTTTAGAATGGGAAAAAAGAGTGAAGGTTATCTAGTCTATTTGATAAACAGATCTCTTTATACAACCTTTCAGTCAGTGCATGAATATATCCAGTGATACAGCCCCTGTCTCTGGTAATAGCCCTTTCCATCCTCACACAGCTCAGGGTGCCTGAAATATCAGTCTTACATTGACTCTCTGTAGCATTGATCCTTTACAATCATTTCGTGAGAGGAATGGCATTTACATTCAGATATCATGTGGTGGATTCTCTGTTCTTTCTCTCTGGAGACTCATAGCTCTCATTTATTTCTGATGATGACTTGCATGAATGAAACTCCCTTGATCTATTTCTTCCTTCCCTCCTTCCTTCTATTCTTCCTTCCTTCCTTTTTTTTTTTTTTTTTTGTCAGAGGTAGAGAATAAGATAAGACAAGCCCAGTATTGTACTGTTTCTCATGTAGAAATTAGAAAAGCATCTTTTAACAATGTATTAACAATTAATTCTTCTAATTTTGTGAGTAAGATGTATAGGTAGGTAGGTAGGTAGATAGATAGACAGGCAAGCATTCAATTTAATATTCATGACCTGGTAATATGGAAAAGAAACCATGTGAGTTGTGGATGATGAGCTATTAACTATATATCTCCTTACATGAGGGAATGTTAATTCTGGTAGATAAGTCATTTATAGGAATGATTGTAATAATTGACAGTGTGATGCAGATTATGAGTAATTCAAGCAAAATATTACAAACAAAGTAATTCTATGAGAATTCTTAGGGATTGCATTTGAACTAGCTTGGAAGAGTGATACTATTTTCTCTAGGTGGCATATAGTTGTAGGTGTCAGGAAAGGCTAATAAGTGGCATATAGTTGTAGGTGTCAGGAAAGGCTAATAAGTGGACGACCACAGAGCATGTTTTCCTGGAGGGTTGTGGACATGAGAAAGAGTACTGAGGTGGGGTCTAAACACAGATGGTGTTGATCTGACCTTTAAGGCTAAGTTAAGGAGTTTGAACTTTATTCTCTATTAAAATAATATTTTTGATAAGATGGAAAAGGCAATAAGAGAAATAAAGCAGGCAACTTATCAAATGACTAATGTCCTGGGATAGGGCTGGGACATTGAAGCTGAAGGGTCTTCATTTCGGCTTCCTCTCCTTGGAAGGCACATTCTACATTTTATGGAGGCTGATGAAAAGGTTCTGTGTGTGCACGGTAAAAATCTGAATCATTGATTCAGGACACATTTCTGGAGACTCCTCAACATTTCTATCCCATGAGAGATGGGTTGTGGTGGTATATATATATATATATATATATATAAACCTAATTTCAATTGAAGCAGATAAAGAAAACCTCTTTGGTGATGATCAACACTTACCTCTCGAGTGAAAAGGTGGACTTACTGTTATATCTATCTGAAGATGTTTTTGTCACTTAAGGTGTAGGTCTAAAAAAGTTCAGTATTTGCCTGTTCACAACAAAAGCAAATTGGAAATCAATAACAAACTGAAAAATTGGGGTCATGTAGTAAAATTTATTTAATTCAGTGTTTTCATAAAAGCCTAACTCAGTTGATCTATTATATATGTCAGTTACAAAATATTACAAAGGATTTAGATGGTGAAGTTCATGATTTAATGGTCAAAAAGACGTAAATAAAAAGAGGCCTCAAACAACCTAGGAGGTTGAACAGTGTTTTCCCCACACTACCTCTGCTCTGTTGGTCCCTATGTTTATCCTTCTAGCAATGACTTGGAGCAAATGAAACCCCTTAAACAAGTCTTAGTAAAGTTAAAGACATTTTGTATACAAAGTGACCATTCTGATCTATTACTACATGCAGAGATTGCACCAGCCCAATTGTTTGGACAAGGTATTTCTCTCCTTTCTTGTGTAGGAGTGTGTGGTCTTGAATATGAAATCAGCAAACTAATGGGAGTATAACTCCCACTTCAATGAAATGTAAAGAAGTCCTGTATATTTTTTACTACCACAAAGAATAACCACTGATTGGTAACTACAGCAGGCAGCAGCCTCATTACCATGTACCAATAGTCTGTGTTCATATAGGACCTCACATTAACACCCAATGTCTTGCTTTGTTACCTTGCAGAAATGTTGGAATCCAACAATGTGATCACTTTCAATGGCTTGGCCAACAGCTCCAGTTATCATACCTTCCTTTTGGATGAGGAACGGAGTAGGCTGTATGTTGGAGCAAAGGATCACATGTTTTCATTCAACCTGGTTAATATCAAGGATTTTCAAAAGGTATCTTTATTCTAATATATGTACTATAATTCTTTTGAAACAATTCAAGTTATATAGACTTTTCTAGCTATTTAACAGTGTGACAACTGAAAAAAATTGTTTAAATTAATATTTTATCTTTTCAGACACAAATAAAAATAATGCACTGATCTATCACAAATCAGTGGATGTAGTAAACTGTCAAAATTATCAGGGAGGAAACTGTACTATTTTCAGTGATCATTCTAAGAAATACTAACTTTAGCTTATTCTTCCACAGTTCTATCATTTTTCCTGCATAAAATTAAATACCTAAAGCATTATAGAAATATATCATAATTGATTTCATGTACTAGGTATATATATTTATATATAATTTACATATCTCTCTATATTGCCAGCACATGCAGAGTTCATCACTCATCATACACATGCCTCATCTGAACGTTGCCTGCGTTTGGAAAGTTTATTAGAACACAGGCACTCTCATTCATTTACATATTGTCTATATCTGCTTTCATTCTACAATGACAGAGCTGAGTAGTTGTGATAGAAATCATCTGAATCACAAAGCCTAAAATATGTACTATCTGGCCTTTTAAACAAAAAAGTTGGCCAAACCCTGATCACAAAGATCAGTTTTCAGTGTCAGGTTTTTGCAAGTATGGACATTTAGAAACTAGCCTTCTATCAGTATTGTTAATATACTTTATTTTGTTTCGGGATTATTTAATTAATAAGCTATACAGTTTGGAAAAAAAATATGGATTGACAGATTAGTGGAAATTGTGCTACTGAGTCTATATGCTGCATTCTAAGTCAAACAGTTTTTTTTCAGTCGGTATTTCCTGTCAGTTCTCTGAGGATCAAAGATCTTCATGCAACAGCTTTCCCAAGAGTGGTAATATAACATGCTTTTTAGGGTGCATACACTTTAGTGTATGTATGTGTGTGTGTATATATATATATATATATATATATATTAGTTTTGCTGCTTCTTAACACTTGGTTTTAAAGTCGTGTGCCTCAACTTTACAGAATTGTAAAAAGCTTTTTTCTGGTTGGAGAATGTTGTTTTGGGATAAAGTGAAGATTTAATTTCAGGGCTGATTCATATCTCTAATAGAGTATACTGCTAAACCTAAGACTTTTACGTTTCTTCTGTTACCCAAACATTACAATTCTGACTATATATTAAGAGATTTGATTCATAACATATAGTCAAATAAAATGGCAGTGCCCTTAATGATATATTTTGGAATTAAGATATAACATTTAAAAATCACTTTGGATATTTCTTTTTTGATTTTTCAATATATTAGATTTTGAAGCTTCCTCAGATTAACAATATCCCTAAGGTTATCTACTATCTAAGAAAACTGATTATCCATTGTTTTTTTCTGAAATGATAAAAATATTTATCTTAGCATCTTTTGTAAAGGTCAAAAAATAAGCAAGTTTTTGTTGTTTTAGTGAAAGATAACCGTCCTTTATAAAATGAATGAAAAATCTAAGATGATTAGGAAGACTACATATTTTAATAACAAGAGGTTATATCAGTTCAAATTTTCAGTGTTTATAGAAATTTCATCATTTTATGAAATCCATATATATGAATATATGTATATACTTATTATATCTATGTATCTATTGTATATATCTATATATCTATAAATAGAAAATATTTGAGCACATCTCACCTCAAAATATATGTTTAATGTATTCAACATTTTTTCTGAATAAATATTCTTAATTTGGTTTATATATTCAATTGGCTCTAAAATTGAAAAGAACTAAATTGTCATATAAACAACCTACTATTTTATAGGTAAGGAAAATCCTAGAGACATTTGTGTGCCCAGGATGCATCACTTGTAATAAACATATACTGAAATAATGAGTTAAATAAAAGTTAAGTGACTTGCCTAGTGTTATAGTGTTCTTCTTATAGGCTCTTGATTCAGATCATTATTCTAATAATAGAAGACATATTTCTAATTTTAAAGCATTCGTTTCAATACATTATTTAATTTTAATTATATCACACTCTTTATAAGGGTAAATATAGTTTACTTAAGGATTATATCTGTTTGTCTATATTGTCTATTAATGCTCTTTTTAACCTATATGTAATATTATTCAACAACTTTTTCCTAAGCATCTACTACTGTGATAAACTGTATAGGGGGCACTAGGGTATGTCATCAGTAATTCTTGAGGAACTTACAAGATAATACTAAAGATGTATGAGCATAAAGGTAAATACTAGGCCAATCCCTGTTAGAGAAAAAAACAGTCTCAGGCTTGGAAGGACCATGAAAAGATTCTTGGCCTTGGTAAAGGTCTCAATCTCCTTAAGGCATAAATGCTTATTCGCTAATGAGTAAGAAGAGCTACCATGGGTAGATGTATAGAAGCCTAAAGAAGGGAAAGTCTAAAATAGATCATGAAGCACTCTGAATATGAGGGTAAGAAATTTAGTCACTATTAACTGAGAAGTTTTTGAGCAAGAAGAAAAGATATCAACAGGTTAACAAATCTAACCAAAAGATAGGAATTATTCTTCATGGAAATAGATGCTATTGGAAGGACAAGTTATATATTTGTTCCGTTGACTTACAGTTATTCTCATTAAATTGCTTTCCAAAAGAGCACTTTCTACACCAGAATTTATTTTACTCATGCCAGATCTTTAAGCTAATATTTTTTTACCTTGATCTGTAACAAGTTGGGAGTACACACCCCTCTAAATATGAGAGAATTTAGCATGAATGTTAGCAAAATTACTTTTTATTAATATTTGTCATAAGAGAGAAATCACAAAATGAGACCCATGTTGTGTCAATGCTGATAATCAAGAGCTAGGAGACTACGAGAAAACAACCTGCCCTTTTCAATTTAAAAAGTTATCTGTTTTAATAATCTGTGATTCTTGCACAATCTAGCTGGAAAGCTGAATATACAGTCAATAAATCTTAGCTCTTCTATATATTATTTTTGTGTCCCAGAGAAAATTTATATTTGATCCTCCTCCTGTGTATGTTTTACTTTACATACACAGACACACATGAAAAGAAAAGTACATGAAAAGGAAAAAAATACATAAATTAAGAGCTTCAAATGGTAAAAATAAATCCATGTCCAAAACTTTTTAGGGCTTTTTATTGTGATATGGACCTGAAATGCATTTGCCATGTCATCATAGGTTATTTCAATATGTCCTAAATTCTTGTTTATAAATGTGTTATATTTTGCTTTTTAATTCCCTAGATTGACTATCACAGCCTTTGCCCAAGTTTATGACCATTTATACTGAATTATCTAGAGGTTCCCAGATGAATGATAATCAGTCATTTTGAGACTAAAAGCTTTCTAGCAGACGTGGATGATGAACTGCCATCATCTCTGGATTTTTCTTTTACATATGACTTTTTTTTTTCCCTGAAATTAACTAATGTTACCAGAAAAGAAAGATGAATAAAAAAAAATTAAAATTGCTCTACCCCAGTACAGATAGGAGTCATGGGAATTGCTCAGGGGACTGGAAAATTTTATATTAAAATTTAGATGAGGGTATTTGAATTAATATTATTGAGGGAAATGCATCTACAGTCCTCTAAGCCATGAGTCATGCCTTGATTTATCTACCACTGTCACCTGATTTATCTACCACTGTCACTGTATTCAAACAATACAGGAACCTCTGGAAAGATGAAGACCAAATATCAGGGATGGAAATACAGTTATTACACAGTTAGTCTGAGTTTTGCCCACAGTGGGGAAGGCGATTTTTTTTTTTAGAGCTATCTATTTGCTTCTTCATTTCCTCCTTTATCTCCTGAAATTATGTAGTACTACTCTTACCTATTTTCCCTGTCCAAAAAAAAAAAAAAAAATTCCTTTCTAAAATGGGTTTTTCTAACCCTATCAGTTGCTCATTATAGCATGTCATGCTGAGATTTGAATGACAGAAATGGATCCAGAGCACCTGATGTTAACATTTCAAAATCACTATTTTATGATAAAGACCAATTCATTTAGAAGACTGCAAGCCACATTCTATGCTTATTTCTATCTCTCTTCACTAGATTCTCACGTGGTCTCAGGATGATCTCCCTTTCCCAACCTGCCTTACAATTCTTTGCATTGCACACTGCTTACGTCTACTGACTGCATAAATTTCTGTGTTGCTCAACTTTCATTTATACAGCAAAGCCTAATGGGTAGACAGAGAGTGAAAGATGTTAAGTTCATGCCAATTGACTGATGCTACTGCAAAGTCTTAAACTAAGAGGTTCCTGCCACATAATGCTTTATGGAACTTTCTTTATCTCAGTTGCTCCACTTGTTCTAACAGACTATAGGGTTGGATCTCTTAGAAAACTTAATTGGCAGAAAATAATGTTTCTTCTCTGCCCTTAGATTGTGTGGCCAGTGTCTTACACCAGAAGGGATGAATGCAAGTGGGCTGGAAAAGATATCCTGGTAAGTATCAATCTACTAAGTTATTTTAGTAATTGCATAAGGAATTTATTACTCTATCATCATTTTTGTCCAGTGTTATATTAAACACCATTCTTTGCTTCTGGACTTAGAAACAAATTAATGATATTTGATTTTGAATATTGACATTTTTATGTAAAGCATTGAAAATCTTATGTAAAGTGAGTGGGTAGAAAATGACAGTACACCTGAATAAAGCAAAAATGGGTTCCTTTTGATGATTTATATACACAAAAGGTAATTAACAGTTTTAGCATATATACTTATACTCAATAAGTCAACTTATTTGTGCAGATTTGTTTTCATGTTAATTCCTCTTGAATTCCTTTTGAATGAATTGAAATTTTTCTTCTTCTGAATCATCATGATTAAATTCCCCTCCTTCTTTCCATTTCATTCTATTCCTTTTCTTTCTTTTCCTTTCCCCTTCTTTCCTTCTTACATTTCTTCTTTTTTCTCCTTCCTCCCTTAGAACTTCTCTCTTCCCTTCCCTCCTTCTTTCACACATTTCATGCACTCATTCCTTAAATAAATATGGATTGAGAAATGACAATGCAACAAACATTGTCCTGGGTACTACGGACAAAAGATGAGTGAATGGTAAGCAGTCCCTACAATGGTTGTACCACTGTTAGTAGGTAGAGGCCATTTTTCCTGAGGTAAACTTTGTCAGTTAAATTAAGTGGGCCACTGGTTTGAAGTATAGCCAAGGATCTGCACAGATCATGAAAGGCAGTTATAATCATTTAAATCAATAAATTAACATGAATTCAGGATTTTAAATATTTGTATTATTTTATGTCTTATCAGATATTTTTGGATCCAAAACACAAGGAAATAAGTTTAAAAGTTTTGTCTCTATATTAGCATTTAGAAGAAATTTATTCTATGTGCATAAAGATATAAATCAACTTGTATGTATGTATATAGACATATAGATATTTTCAAGGGACAATCTGATTGATTGGTAGCAGCTGCCTAAGATTATGTATATGTTTAGAAGGGTTTAGAAGTGAAATCAGTGTTCATGGAAAAGAATGTCTCAATCTGGTAGCAGAGTTGGCTACAGGTGAAGGCAGATAAAGGAGCACAAAGCACAGGTATCTCCCATCCATGATTAATACATATCAGCAAACATGGGAAATTCATCCTTAAAAATTTCAATTTAAATATAGTGATTACACGTCACATTAAACCATAGTACAGTAAACATTTTTCTGATTATGTGAAAGTGGACAAAAAATTCTGTTCTATCAAATTTTATACTACCCCAAGTTAATACATAGGTTGGGATGATTGAAAAGGAGTAAATAGAAAGAAACATGAAGTAGGAGTCCAAAGAATCAAGAATTTTATGTTGATTCCCCACTGACTCGTTAATTTTAAATGAGCAAGTACCTTAACTTTTGGGGGGTTTTAGTATCTTATCCATTAAATGGGACATTACATATTTGCAGTTGTGAGAAAGAAGTTCAGTAGATTTTGTGATAATTATTTAGAAGTAGGTAATATTGCATAAATGTAGGCAAAAAATATGACTGAATACACACAAATTTATTAACATCAAAATGCTATATTTACCATTAACAAATTATGTTGAAAGACTTCAGTGTGATAATAACTAAGGATGGAGAGAATGGAGGTTTTACCTGTATACAGCTGTGACTTTTAAAAACAGATTTATTTTTTCTCTTTCTGTTAAAGTATAACAGGTGAAGACATGGAAACTTAGAATTACTGAGAATTCTATCCTGTGCCAAGTACTTTGATAATTTAGATAGTATTTTATATATGTAGTTTTAACAATAATCTTGTCAAGTGGGTATCATTACCACTGTTTTCTTAAGAAATATAATGATTCAGCATATTCATTCAGAATTGTTTCATTCAAAAATTTTGGAACAAAAAAAAATTTTGGAACATTTTGAGTACTATGCTAGAAGTCAAGATCAAAATTTTTGTGCCTCTGCTGAAGTTTTTGGTGTTGTGTGGCATGTATGGATTTGAACTTAGCTATTAACACACAGATAATAAGCAATAGAAATTCAAATAAATACCTTACCTATTCTGATCTTTTTAAGCGTGTGGATGTAATGATAACCAGCTCGTGACATTCTTGTAAGACTCAATCACAAATGAAATTATTACATAGACTGTAATGCATGATACAAAATTAACTATTAGTATCTGTAACAGAGTTGCTTAGACAATTTCTAAGTGAAAACATCATTAATGAAATTTGTTTGGTCCTCTCTAATGAACATGACCACTGTAGTGTGGAACTGTTCTGAATTCAATTCCATGTGAACACTGAAGATAATAACCATACTTATCTGACAACTTATCTGGATTTTATAAAAAGCACTGAGCCAAGTACAGAGCATATTTCAGTTGCTAAGATAGCAGATATTCTTTTGTGTTTATGGTTTCCAAAATTCACCTCAGTACATTTCCCTTATCTTCCATGCCTCTCGCCTTGCCTCCCCTGCTCCTCTCCCTCTTCCTCTCCCCTTCCCTCCCCTCCCATCCCCTCCCCCTCCCTCCCTCCCCTCCCCTCCCTCCCCTCCCCCCTCCCCTCTCCTCTCGCCCTCCCCTCCCCCTCCACTCCCCTCCCCTCCCCTCTCCTCCACTCCCCTCCCCTCCCCTTCCCTTCCCTTCCCTCCTCTCCCACTCCTGCTCCACTGTCAATACTGAACACTGAGGGATTCTGGTGATAGCCCAGACACAGTTATTTCAGCAGCTGCAATAAAGTCAAGATCCCCACAGTGCCCTATGAATAACCTTAATCATGACCTCAGAGGTTTCCTCTCTAAGAAAAGCAACTTTATTTTTCAGGTTTACTGAAAATGCTTACGAGTTTGATAGAACTAAATTAAAAGGAGCTAAAACATACGGTGTTTGCTAAGTCTGATACAGGGTATTAAATGGCACCTGATTATTTCATAACACCTTTTAATACGGATTCTGACAACTTATAAATTATGTCTTATATATTATGTTAGAGATAGATAATTAGGTGTGCACTGAAAGATGTAAATTTTTCAAAGTTTAACAGTATGTCAATATTAGTCATACAGATCTTAAGCCAGCTAATTAATGTAACCTGATAAAATGCTCATGCTTTTGTTATTCCTCTACATTCCACATTAAATGAATTCAGTCATTGTGAATTTTTATTCTTCTTTGTTAACACTTATTTAATGAAGGGAAAACACAACAAGTTCCATATATTTTAGTTCAAAGAAAAAAATATTTTTCCTTTAGCTCTTAACACTAAACACCAAACACTAAAGTATATTTAAATAATAAAATATATTTCGTACTATTTTTCTGGTAACCCATCTCATTCCTTTAATATTGCTTTTCATTGACTGTTATGCAAAATACATTTTGTGCATGTGGAATGCACAAATTTTATTAAAATTTATTTTACTTTTCAGGAGACCTCACTTATGTATCTCAACTTACATAACTAATTTAAATAGGATACATGACATTTATTGGTTATGTTTGGACTTTAACATACAGATGCATTTTTTTTCTTTCTTAATATATGATTTTAGAAAATAGCAAATAGTTGATTTATTGGGATTGTAACATTTCTTCCTTGATAAACATAAAAAATAGAATTAGTACTTTTACCAAAAATTTCTTAAATAACCACTTAAAAAGAAAGATTAAGGGTAAAGAGGTTTTTTTTTTTTTTAATTTTCATTCAATACCATATTTGTTAAGTGATACATGGACAGTTTGAAGGAAATTCTGCACTGTATCTTGAGTAAATAATAGCTGTGACTGATGGACAGTAATTCCTTTCAAAGACCTCTTGTGATGCTCAAAACCACATGAATGAGGCCTTGAGTGGTTTTTGCAGCCATCAGGACTTCAACATAGAATTGTAACCAAAATAGGAAGTGACCTGAAAATTTATAGAAAAGTAAACTAACAACCTTCTTGAGTGCTCTCCGTGGTTTCTAGAATCCAAGTTTACCCTTTTCCTACTGGTTTTAGTGTTTTCTCTAAATGTCCTCTGCAAGTAAATCTCCTTTAAACAAACCATCCTGGAGGAAGTGCTGTCTTCTTGATATTAGATTCAGATGCAAGAATACAATAGGAAAAACAGGACAAAGACACTGGTTATTTTTATGTATCTTGAGAGTAGGTCATTTTTAAGTCCGGTTAAGATGGTCAACATGGTACAGCCACCCAGCAAGTCAGGACATACCACTTGATTGAACCTACATAGTTCCTGTGTCACTAAGTGTAGCATTATACAGAAAGTATTCCCCATTCTCCCAGGCAGCTGGGAAGATACAAACCATCATTTCTCACAGCTCAGTTTTGCATCATACATATATATTAAATCAGCTGCTGGGATTTGAGCAACTAGTCCACAATGAAAGGACTTTGTGGTAAGAGGGAATCTACAGCCTAAGACGTGTATAGTCTCTCTCTTTCTTCATATATATGTAGATGGAGAGAAAAAGAGAGAGAGAATACAAACGTGCCTTAGGCTGCTGATAATGGCATTTCTGACAATAAGATTAATCTAAACTTATTTTTTTCCAGAAGTGAATATGCAGCATATATATACTACCATTGCCTTCTTTTCTTGGTGTTGTAAGTTCTAAACATTTACATTGTTATGATATTTTTATATTAGAGGAGTGAAATGCTCATGAACTTTTCCACTGTTGTTACTTGAGAGTTGTAATTTAAAAAAAAATACATGATATATATTATTGTACAGATACCCTCAATAAGGACATAAATGCAATCCAGATATCTCTATTCTGACTGCTATTAGCTGCATTTACTTTTATTTTTGATATTTTTCTGGTGCTTAAAATCCACTTTGTATTCACAATAACATTTCTATTGAGGGATTAACTTCCTTGACCCTGTTTTGCAAATGAAAACTGAATACATGCTAAGCTGGTAAAGGAATCTGTTTCGAATCAATAGCTCTCTGAATCTTCTTTGTTTATCCTACTAAACCATCTCTCTTTGTACTAAGTTTCAGTAAAACCAAATGGCAACCGTATGACTATTAGAAATATTCTGAACATTGTTGGAAATCAAAATTTCAACCATCTGAGATGAACAAAAAAAACAGATTCTCATAAAATTGCTCTTGTTGGATACATTTCAAAGTGCAATATCATGCACCTGAATTTTAGGACATTTTTGCAGTTCTTAAGAGATTTTTGTCCTTAGTTGTTATTCATTTTTAACATATGATATATTATTACATGTCTGTCAAATTTATCATGACTCAAATTGCAGGACCTCAACAACACTAATTTTTGCCAAGTGAATGCAACTGAGAATTTGAAGCTACACATTCATCGGAAGTTGCAGTACAGTCTAAAATGCATGTTAGTCCTTGAATTTCATTTACTTTTTCAAAGGTCAAAGTTGATATCAACTTAATTTTTTAAATTTTATTTTAGGGACTTCAAGGCATGTTAAAACTCTAAATGGATAATTAGAATTACCTCTACCTCTATAAAAATCATAAGGTTTCATTAAATCTCAAAACCCTGATGTTTAATTGTTCTGAGATAATTTTTCATAGATCTCTCACACTTCTGCACATCTGATGAACAGAGGAACTCTTAAGCAAAAGGATACTTTTAAAATAACCTTGAGAAGTAGAGACAGTGTCTCCCTCAGAGCAAAGGGCAAGTTATGCTCACCTGCAGGTACAATGAACATAACATCTTCCTTAAAATGTAATGGCCAGGATGCTTATGCCTAGTATAAAATGTTCAGGTTCCCTCAACCCAGAGTTCCTCTGCTGTAATGCACCTCACTGCATGTGCAGGTGTCACTTGGCCCTCTTCTCACTGCCCAGTGGGAATTGGAGCTTGGGTAACTGGCATGAGAAATGCTGATACTTTGACTACTGATATTTCTGTAAATAATAAAGTCATTTATCTCTGATTCAGGAGCTGTATATCTTCTGCCAGCATCTGCAAAACTGTGTCAGGGTAGCTGGTTATCTTACAAGTAGAGCAGAATCATAGACCCTTTACTGTTCCTGATAATATTGATTATAAGTTTTTGTGGGCACCCTAGATGACCTCACAAATGAAAGACTGTGGTCACTTTATTCATTTTTAAGTATGATTCCATGATGAAATTTGATGATACTTCAGGTATATAGATAACTGATTCCTGATGAGAGCAAGTGAAAGACTTCTTATTAAATGTCACAGAAATGAGCATTCCAATTTTCATGTGCATTCATGTGTGTATGTTTATTTCTGCTTGGAGGTAAATAACAGGCAAACTGATAACAGTTTAAATTCAGTATTCAAACAATACTAGTAATAATGATAGCTAACATCTATTGAAGCTTACTATGTATACTAGGTATTATTCTAAATCATTTCTTTTATTAACTAATTTATGTAACTCCTTTTTGGTTATAAGATACACATTTCCTTTCAAAGGATGTAGTTCCAGCTTACCTAAGTGACACACCACAATTCTGCCACAGCTATTGAGAAACAATTGCTGTATTTGCTGTTTGACTGTGACAATGATTCATACCATCTACTACTTCGATAAAAAGAGTGATTATAAGTTTATAATTGATAGTCCTTACTGTTGGAGGACTGGAATTTTATGAAAATTCTAATGAACAAAATATAACTCGCCTTTGTAACAGGAGTGAGCACAGATTAATATTCAAAACCAATTTTATTAAATCCACCTCTCATTACCACCAATTATGGGTTTAACCTCTTTTAACTGTACTTAAGAAGAAATGAACAATTCATAATAGACTTCTTGCCCAAGTCATGGCACGGTGTGTGGAATGGTGTGAGAGTTAAGCGGACATGAAAATATTCTAACCAACAAATGGATGATTGATTATTTAAAGAATAAGATGTTACTCTTCCGTTAATAAGTGCTAGGCATCATACTATGTACTTTACACAGATATGTCATTAATACCAATTTTAGTTGAAGAAACTGAGGCTCAGAAGTCCTAAATAACTTTCTTGTAGTCACGTAGCAAATGGAAAATGATGCTTTAATAATTCTAACCCCTGTCTGACTGACTTTTAAAGCATCAGATTAGTATAGGTAACTACCTTCATGTTATTTCTATTTTTTCATTTTGATTTTATTACTTTTATTCTATGTTTTTCTTAAATTCCTCAAGAATACCTTTTCAAATGTAAATACATACCTAAGAATAAGTAACATTTTCATTAAATATTAATAAATATAAACAAATTTTTTAATTCTAAAGTTTAAACTTTTAACTGTATTCAGAAATTATTTTTAAAATTAATATATGTATATACATAATATATATAATATAAATGTGTGTATAATCCACATATATTATAAATATGGAGTATATGTCTAAATGGATTATTGTAAATGGTTAAAGAGCCTCCATTTATTAGAATATATGTAGAATATTTTATATTATTAATTATATAATAGCATTTAGTACTTTGGACATTAAGGATTTCAACCAAAATTTTTTTACTTTTGATATTAGACAAGGCAGAGGGTAGAAAAGAGGTATATATGAATTTTAAGAAAGCATTCCTCTAGGGCTTCCCTGGTGGAGCAGTGGTTGAGACTCCGCCTGCCAAGGCAGGGGACACGGGTTCGTGCCCCGGTCTGGGAAGATCCCACATGCCACGGAGCAGCTGGGCCCGTGAGCCATGGCCACTGAGCCATGGCCGCTGAGCCTGCACGTCCGGAGCCTGTGCTTCGCGATGGGAGAGGCCACAACGGTGAGAGGCCTGCGTACCGCAAAGAAAAAAAAAAAAAAAATAGCATTCCTCTAAAATCTGAATTTCATTTTTTTTCACCTTCCTTAAAGCTACATCTCATATGTGATTAAAGATGCAATTCATCTCCCTTATTTGAGTATTAAATTCATTCATGATAAATGCATATATGTTAGAATTAATATGCCAGCTAATTCTGTCCACAATAAATCTCTTTAGATTGTAAATCTACCTACTTGGTGTAAACCATTGACTTAGTTGCCTTAAGGCATGAGCACTAAGTATTCAACAACCTTGCATAATATTGGAAACCACAGAATGTCATTATTGAAATCAGAGTAAGGTTTTTGACTACATAATAGTTCTGGTTTGGCAGGAAAAAATATTCAGGTTGGTTTCGCATAGTATTTTACAATTTTTTGCATTCATTTGAATATGAGATGAAGAAAGGTGCATATTGTATGGACCACCCACAATCAAATAACTCCGGTGAGTGGTACAAATGTAATAATTAGATCGATAGCACAATATAAAATAAAATATAAGCCAAAAGTAGACATTATCAGCTTCTCTGGTCCATATGGCATTTCAAAGTGAAATTGCTCAAAGCTCCTTTAAATAGTAGAAGAGAATCACATTGACTAACTTTTGCTAATACCATGGTCTGTAGTGCTTAGGCATATAATTTTGACCAAATTTGAAGGTTTCAAGTAATTTGAAAGAAAAATGTTTATAGAATCTTAATCAGTATTTCTAGAACTTCAAAACAGATAGTCAATCCAGAGGTGAAAAACGAGTCAAATGGGATGCTTAATTGAAATGAGCATTTAGGTAAAATGTTTTGGTATCCTTGGGCAGGAGTCTTCGTTTAGTCTATCACATCATTGAAACCAAGTTAGAATTTCTTTTCTAATTGTCATGGATTTGAAGATGTTACTGTTCAGTTAATATGAATAGACTCAGATACTTAAATAACTAGCCATGGAGTAATGCCATCTTAGTTGTTCTAGTTGAATCAGTATGTTTAAAAAAAATTCTCTGAAATCAAAACAAAACAAAACATTGAAGTGGAAAGGTCCATTGGTTTGATTATGCTATCATTCTTCTTAAAAAGGAAGGGGAAAATGTCTCCCCAGATGGACAGAACAGGCTACTCACTATTTCATCAGGTGGATATTAAAAAGTTCCAAGTCACAAATTCAACATTAGATGGCTAAGACTATAAATAGGACACAGTTAAGTCTTAGTTCTATTAGACATGCCTCTTTGAAGAAGAGATTTCTAACATCCTTTAGTGAATGCTGAGGTATTAGGAAGACATGATTATGGATGATCTGATCACAGCTGTAATAGCACAGTGTTAAAAGAAAAAAAGACAAAACATTATTGCTAGGTAAGCATGGAACAGCTTAAATACAGAGAGGGATGAAGTGATTGACGGGAACAATCTCACGGATTACTGCTTTGGCACGAAGATTCTCATATTCAGCCAGCTTGCCAAATAAATTGACCAGAGAAAAAGAAAGTCAACAGATTAACTTCAGGAATTAAGCTTATTAATGGATTTTCATGCAGAAATGTATCCACCCACCATGATAGGAAAAGGCTTCCTTTGCTTTCCCAGCTGCTACATTATACATTAAAATATTTCAACATAAATTGCTGATGGGATAGAGACTTTTTTCCTTTTTAAATGAGTGTTCACTGACCTGAGGCAATGTTGTACTATATCCATTAATGTTGAGCTGATTTATATTTGAACTAGAACAAGTTGTTTGATTTAATCATGAACTGAATATATTTAAATATAGATTGTTCATCTTCACGGCCTTCTCTCCTCTTTTCTCTTCTTTTATTTAGAGTAAAATTTCACTGCTCCATCCATAATTTAAGAACATGCAAGGAGGTAATTGGAATTGGAGGTAAATTACATTCTTTTATAGAAAGTGTAATTATCAGAAGTTAGTTAAAAACACCTCTATTCTGTTTTAATTTTCATGCATGGAGCAGTTGTTTTGACAGATGGATGGACTTTATTTTTGTAACTGTCCGGGAAAAGTCTTTGTAACACACTCTAATCAGTGCTGCATATTTGTGATGTTTGTTTTTGAATCACTGTGCATTTGGCTTCTATATCCTTTTCTGGCGGTAGACATTTTCTTTCTAAGTTATTTTTCCAGGCTAATATCTCTGTGTGTAATTCCTCTCTACATTTGACCTGAAGGCACTAGAAACTCTTAAAAAATACGTGTAAATGGTTTGTCACTAAGGATGATGAATCATTGGGCTTCATGTGTGGCCTTGGGTTTGCTGGTTTATAACTGCCTTTACTTTTACTACTAGGCTAAGTTAACAATTTATAATGCTGTTGTTCTGGAGTACATTTCAGTAAAATAAGAGCTCAGTATGGTTGCCTGACTCTCGGGAAGCCAACTCATGGCTAAACTTGTGTGTGTATCAACTTAAATTCTAAAAAGGATCCAGGTTTGAAAAATGAATTCATTTTGAACTGATTACATTCTCTTTATTACGTTGTAAATCCACTAGTGCTGAGCAAAGCAGTGCAGTAGTTGAATGCCAAAAAGTACATTACATTCTGAGTTTTAAGAATCGTCACGGTTCAAGAAAAGGTCAGAAACACTCTTCTGCTGTCTCCCTAGAGCAGAAATGTGTGAAGTGTGTTTCCTTTTTCTGCCATGCTTCCTTTTTTTTTTAGAGGAATGTCCAGGCTGCTTCCAAATAAAATGAATATCCCGTTTTGGAACACTCAAAAACCTTGGCAGCAACAAGCTGGAGAATGAAGGCAAATGAATGACAGGGATTGATACTCTTTTATGTAGGTTTTCTATTTAAAGAACAGTCATTACTCACAATGTCTCTTTCAAGTTTTGGGTTCTTCTCTGTGCAGTTCTTTTAATTCACTGTTTCTTCCTAAGTTGTTATTGATGAGTTTCCTTGCAGCTATTTTAAACCAATTTTGAAAGTATTTCATTCAATTTCTTTGTTTCAGTTCAGGTGTCTTAACATACTCTCTAAACCCCAGAAATTTCTCCCCATTCTATTTGCATCAACCTTCACTTCAAAATAATGTTGAGCTAGCCCCCAGGCACAGAGACAGTACAACCTGCTGCCACCTGGGAAAGTTCACTGGGAAAATCATTCCAGGCCTCAGGCCAGTAGGCTGGGTCTAGCTGCTTTGTAGGGCAGATAGAATCTTTATCAACATTCTCAGAAGAACCCTTTGCCAGGTTTCACAACTATAGTCCTGTGATTTTTTCCAGCAGCTCTGTAGAGGAATAGTTGTCATATCAGAGTGGTGCTTCTTTGACAGTTAATAGAGAACAAAATAAAATTAGGATATTCAGTGTGGCTCAGTTCCCTAGTTCTCAAGAATCCTGAGAATTTTTCAGTCAATAATTATTGCTAATCAGTTACCCAATCTATGAGATTCTATAATCTTAGAATTCATAACAGTTGCAGAAGTGACATAGCCTTCATTTGTATGCACAAGTATCTGCACTCATGAAATATTCCCTTCCTTTTTTTTTCCTTTATTGCAGAGAACTAGGGTCTATTCTCAAATTTCTAGGATGCCCTGAGGTGTTAGTAATGAGATTAGAGAAACTGGGTTTGTATTTTAAATTCCTTGCATATCTTTATAGGTATGACTGTGGGCAAACTAAAACCCTGTTCTTTTCTTAAATGAACAATACATCCATCTGGGTGTGCCACTGCTCTTTATTAGAATATTCGTTTGCTTACCAATATGTGTGTGCACATCCAGTTTCTTAATTTCAACATATGGTGCTGGAACTGGTTGTTTATAACCTTGAATGCTATAATATTGAGTCCACTGTCATGGATAGCTGTCTTTATGTAAAAGCAGAGTATGTGACCACCTACATGTTTCAAAGAAAGAGGTGTCATAGAACATTTTCCTGAAAATGACTAATTTGCAAAGGACTGCATTTTCTTAAGAGTACAAGGTTAAGTCCTTTGGGTAAGACTCATAAATGTCTTATTTGTGAATGAGTTTATCAGGTGTTTCCCTATCCACAGCCTCTTTCCTCTGCCCAAGGATCCATGCCTTATCCTCTTGGGGAAGGAGGAGAAACTGCTACAGAATGGGGAGTTTGTGACTAAAAGTCTTGGAAGTTAGGTTATATCTGAGCTTATCTAAGGTTATGTCTAAGATGTACCGTGTTCAAAGTGGTACATGGATAAGATGCATGTACTCTTTAAGCTAGGAAATTTTTCTTCATAGAAAGTTGCAAAATCAGTTGATTTCAGTGCTTAATTTTCTATGTTATAATGCCTTGCTAGACAAAAGAAGGATTCAGGATCTAAGTAGCAAAACAGTGGGAGAAATTAGATGTGTATTTTAGTTACTCCCCTAAACTACTCAGCATATGATAAGGAAGCATGAGGAGTCATAACTGGCAAGTTTCATATTTTTCCTTAAAAAGATCTGATTCACCTTTGGGATGATATGTTTATAGGTCATCCTCAGATGTCATCCTAGAAAAATCAGTGATGATGGAAAGCAAATATTTGAATTTAAATAATTATTCTTCTCAGATTTGGTCTGCTCTTTATTTTATGGAGGCAATAAAGTTAATATCAAAATCGTCAGCTACAATCACAGAATACAAGTGTCATGTGGAAATGTACTTAAATAATTGTAACACCTCAGTTACAAACACCAATGGACTACATAAGTCTAAATGTATTCTGAGCTTTCACCTGAAGAGTCATATGTTGTACAGAGTGACTTTGGGAGTGTTACACACTTAGAGGCGCAAGGACAAACCCAATCCACTGTTATGTTTGCCAGCATTACTTGCACTACAGTCTGCTTTTGATCTTTATCTGCATTTTTGGTTACATATTTGGCTCTTATTTATAAATGTTTAATAGGCAAAAACACAAAACTATGTGTATAAGAAAGTCTATGATCAGTAACAATAATTTTCAATGTAATTATTATTTACCATATGAATACTCAATTGGATATTAAAAAATGGGTATTTATATTCCATGACAAACTCATATTTTCTACTTATATGTATTTAATTTTTAAGATTTTCTGTATGGTTAATAGACCATAACATTTTATTTGAAAATATTCTGATAGTTTGAATTTCTCTTTTCATTGTTTTATTTTTACAGTATTTATATGGACTCACCTGTTTAAAAATAGTTGGCAAAAATCATGTCTTTTCTGCTCTGGATTTCTTTGGCAATAAAATTATCTAGTTTATATTTTGACTCTGATTTTTTCCCCCTAAATCTTTCCTTAACAGGAACAAAAGGCTAAGATTCCTATTTGTTTGTAGAACTACATTTTCTTTCACAGGATCTATACATATAATAGAGTATATAGAAAAAATATAAAGAGCTCTGTCCATTTATCTCTTAGGTGACATTTTATTTGGGTAATAAAATGGCAAGAATGTCTAAACTTCTATAAATAATAATAAGATATGACTATAATTCTCTCTTACAAGTAGCTGTTTTTTACCTGGGGGATCCGTGACTCATTGGGCAGGGGATCCACGTATGGGTTTAGGATGTACGTGAACTGCATGAAAATATTTACTAATTATAGCCACTCTAATAAAGACCCTTCAGCCTGTAGACATTCCAGACTCTTAACACCTTCTCTATCTCATCTTATACCCAAATTGTCTTTGGGGGTTAAACGACTTTTTCAAGAGAAGGTGATTTTGTCTTCTTAGGGTCTATAAAGCTCACTAGTAAGAAGCACTACTGAAGTTCAAAGTCAGTCACCCATCATTATGAGTTACTAATGATGTTTCAAATTCATATTTAATAGAAGGTTGTATTACCTTTTATTTTTGATTTTCCAAAATTAAACTCAGAGCTGACTTCTGAAATTTTAACCATTGTTGTGATTTAAATAATTCATTAATTAACCATATAATTTGCTGTTTCCCTCATTTCTAGAAAAGTCACATATGATAATCGGTTATCTATAACTTTATTCCACTTTTGTATAAATTATAGTTTTAATAAAAACATTAAAGAGAATATTATATTTTGCCCCCCAAAATAAGAACTTCTGTATTTCATATAATAATGCAAGCAGACACCTTCTGTATTTCATGTAATAATGTGAGCAAACAATAGAATAATAAGCCCTAAAAATGATGTGAAAGGACACAAAAGAAATCTGTTAGACATGCCTAGCACCCTAGAGGATACTTCAGCCATGCTCACCACTAGAGCTCACTGGTTTTCCTTTTGTTTTACAGAAAGAATGTGCTAATTTCATCAAGGTGCTTAAGGCTTATAATCAGACTCACTTGTACGCCTGTGGAACGGGGGCTTTTCATCCAATTTGCACCTACGTTGAAATTGGACATCATCCTGAGGTAAAGCTGGCTTTTAAAAAACGGTGTTTGTCCATGACCCCTTCCTATTCAAATGCTTCATTACTAATTTCTTCAGTTCATTTAGCTTCTAGTTGCTATTCATTGGGACCTACTTCGAATTCAGATGCTGTTATTAATTTTAATCTGTGAATGCAAAAAGAATGAGACCATCACTCAACAATAACTGTGGAACAGGAGGAAGGAAGGAAGCATTTGCTTTCGCTCTGGATTACAGAGTCCAATCCATTTTGCATGTGCAGCAGATGTCAGCAGGCTGAATGTGTACTGTTTTCTCCTTCATTTGTATATTGCCAGCTTTTCCCCTCCATTTCCATCCTTAGCCAGAAGTGTCTGCCACCGCAGTTGTTTTCTTCTGCCCAGAGATTAAGAAAGGATGCCATACATGTGCACAGTGATCTGATCTCATGTTTGACCTAAATTACTCACATTTATGTTCTTGCTTAGCTAGGCTTTGTTTTTATATTTTGGGCTATTATTTTGTCAGTATAAAAAAGGAAAAAAAAATGTCTCTTACACCTACAAGACGTTTTAGTGAGAAAATTTAGTGAGGAAATTAAAGTTAGGGAAATTTAAGTACAACTTGCAATTAGGGATGTATTTAAAGGAAAAGTTACTAGTAGGAAAGCAGTTCCATGAATTGGATTTATCAATAGCCTTAAATTATAAGCCCTTTTATTATTTTTGGCACAAAATCCTAAGAAGAACAAAAGTGTTCATGTGGTGAGAAAATCATTTGTGACAGAATTTTCTTTCAGACTGGAATTCAGAAATACTCAACAGATAAAGAATTTGTTCCCAGAATATTTCTGGAATCCTAAAGATAAAATATAATTTACATGTTAGCCACTTCTTTATAACTTAAACTCTAGAGCCTTTCTTTATATTTTCTTAATGGGTACAAAAGTGTTACAAATATGTTCTTTCAATCCAAAGACTTAGAAATCAAAACAGTTTGTGTTGTGCCTTCTTTGTATAAGAAGACACCTTCGAGGCTATGTGGTTTCTAGACTGAACACAATTATTATGACTTTCCTGATGATCCTGGGAAGATAAAAACCCTTTACGGGGCTTCCCTGGTGGCGCAGTGGTTGAGAGTACGCCTGCCGATGCAGCAGACGCGGGTTCGTGCCCCGGTCCGGGAGGATCCCACATGCCACGGAGCGGCTGTGCCCGTGAGCCGTGGCCGCTGAGCCTGCGCGTCCGGAGCCTGTGCTTCGCAGCGGGAGGGGCCACAACAGTGAGAGGCCCACGTACCGCAAAAACCAAAAAAAAAAAAAAAAAAACCCTTTACCAGGGTCTCACCAGCGTAGACAGTTGCCCTCATCAGCCTCTTCTCCCACTGCATCCTTCTTCCTTCCTTTACAAGTATGCATACTGTTCTTGCTGACATACTCAAGAGTTTTAAGTAAAAATTAACTTTAAGGAAGGGCAGTTCCACTTAAATTACTTGTTTCATATTGATGAAATTAGGAATAATTTCCTGCACACGGTCCTGGAGACTTTGCATACTTAACTTTTCAGTAACTTCTGGGTAAATCTCTCCCTTTTTCTTTCCTTCTCAGCTATTTCCTATAGTCAGGCACCCTAAAATTGGGTCTCACTTCTCTGTTTACTGGAGACAGCTCTGGAGAACCTTCCCCATGTCGTATTGCACTTTTTACATCTGCCAGGCATCATGCTGTATAAGACAGTGGGGTCCGGACAGCTGAGCTCCAAGCACAGGTTGGTAGAAAAGATATAGGCTTTAGGGACAGATCTGACTTCTGATCATGTTCGGCAACTTACTAGCTGTGGAGCACTGGAAAAATTACTTAACCTCTCTGAGACTCTGTCTCATAATATGTAAAAACAAAACAAACCTCTGCGATTCTCAGTGTCCATATGTTTTAAATGAGAACTTGACTTATTACCTCCAACTGCTTTCCAACCCTCCCAGCGGGGCGTGACCCACTGACATTTTTTGCTGTAGAAACTCAGGGAGTTCTAAACCCATCATTGTTAAAGGCAGGTCACCTGGCCTCACAAGTCAGGGCTTTGGTCCAACCTCAATTCAGTACTGGATGCTTGATAAGGAGCAAGCTACTAACTTTCTTTGTGTCTTTGTTTCTACTCTAGAAAGTGGTAATGAGAATGGTCTCTACCTCATACAGTTGTTGTAAGAGTTTAATGTTGTCTAATAGGTAGTAGATACTGAAAAAAAATGTGGATTATCATTTTTAAAATAGAAATGTGTATCTCAGGCTGAAAGCGGTTTCAGGGTTTATGGTAATAATTATCACCTTGCTGTTAAATGTACCTCATTCATCAGAGGTTGTATGTTACTGCACTGGGCTCTCATTGTTGCCAGGTCATTCTGTACTTAGCTTAATTTCCTCCATTTTTAAATTTGAAGCTTAGATGTTCTTGGTGGTCGTTTAAATTAAAATATCATATATTATTCCTGTATTTTTACCATTTTCCCCAAAATGTAGTTTTGTTTTGTGTTTTTTCTTTTTGAAGTTGCTCTTTAGCAAAGTTCCTTCCTTCTCATCTCATCAACTACTTTATTGCTGCTTTATGGATGGGTGGGGAGATGCAGAGGTACAGCTTCTGGAGCCAGGCCATTTACCCATGAAAATGGAGGAGGTCGTTTCCTCCACAGAAATAAATAAATAAAGCTTCCCGTCTCCTTAAGGTGGGATATTGACTTACAAGTATTTTCCTGAAATCCTAAAACTCAGAACCTTTGAGAGAAGTCCTCCTTCAGAAGCTCAGTGATCTTGATTTGCATGGCAACTATACATGGGGAGATACTGTTCCAGACTGTTTAGGGGGTCAGAGGGAAAATGATTATGCAATTACCTGGGGGAATTTGGAGCAGTCTAGACGGTCAATCTAGGAAATTCTGGAAAAGATATTATCACGATGGCTTGTCTAGACAACATAAAATTTAATTTTCAATGCTTAAGCTGCCTTGAGAATCTGCTTTAAATTGATCTATATTGGTACTAAAAATACTACACTCGGATTTAAACAGTTATGCTGTTTTTGAAGTTGAGAAAAAAGAGACAATATGTGTTTCATGCCGTTAGGAAAATAATGCTGGTAATGGAAAGATTGGAAGAATAAGAAATAAAATAATAATCAGGACTGAGGCCAGGATTGTTGGATAAGAGTTCATAAGGTCTCATGAAGTTTGAATTTAGTAACTTTTATTTACAAGGATGGATTTTCAGAAAGAACCAAGACAAATCTTTCTCCTATATTCTGGTTGAAAAGTAGCATGTATACTTTGCTGTTCCTGCCCCATTCTACATAAAATAGTGAAATAGTTTACTTTTTAAACTTCTGTCCAGGCTTTATATATTACAAATAATTTTATCATACAAAAAAGGACTTTTTGCTTTTATCATGAATTCATGGACATTTTAACATCCAGTTTTTTCTTTGCAGTGCTCTTCCTTTAAAATAACTCTTTGTCTTACATTGAGTCCCCAAGATTGTTGAAATTCATTGTTAGAAATTATGGACTTACCACTCCAGATGGCTGGATGCCGCAAAAGACATCACTTTTGAAACAAAGCAAGACTTCCTTTATCATTTAATAGCTTCAGATCTTATACGAGGAAATAGCAATTCCTTTTAAATAATCATGAACTGTTTGCAAAAAAAAGTCTTCTAATTATGAAAATAGACCCAGTTTTGCTCTTCTAGCATTTTAATAGCAATATTTAAACTCCTGAATACTGTATTCCAAAACTACTCTTGCTGTATAGTGAATGCCTTATGACCACACACGGTATGTCATTTATTGCTGTATTAAGCAGATTTTGTGTTTGTGTTTCCTGTAGTACAATTGGGAATTGGTAGACCTATTAATTAACTCCAGTTCTATAAGATGTGTCAGTCAATTCTTGGTTATCCTCCAGTAGTACTTGACATTGCAGATAACTCCCAGTGAGGTCACATGCTGCATACGCATGTGTGTGTTTATTATTAAAATGCATGCAGAGTTCACGGAAGGAATGATTCAGAGCTAGAGTACAGATGAGTTTTGTGTTTAAGCTTTCAGCATCCATGCCATTCAAATGAAAAGTGTAAGTCATCCTTATGAGACAGAATATTCCCAAAAGGCTTATAGTATATGGTATTTCCCTTTCAAATTTACATCTGTTAATAAAAAAAAAAGTATGAATTTAGGAGGAGGATAGCTTTTCGAAGAAGTGTCTGGATGTTTTCTCACATTCTAAATGGGCCTCCTCCTTGTACTGTGAAGGAAATCTAAAGAAAGATGGACCCAGATGAGAGCTGGAAAATATTAACTCTATAAATACTCTCATAATGTCATGATCTCAATTTATGATAGAACCAAAGGGACATTAAGAAATGCAATGAAGCTTAATGGCTATCTCTAAGGTCATTTCTGCAATGACAACTAATATATCAAGATGTAAAATAAAATGTTTTGTCTGGTTCTTCTCTTCCACCAAGAATAAGAGTTTGCTTTCATGTAAAACTTTGAATCACATGCTCTTAGTAACAGTCTCCAGGTCCAAATACTACTTAAGTGGTAGCTAGTGCTCTGTCGACTAATTTATACATCTAATCTAACTTTTTCTAATTGAGTTATCTCTCTCAGTGTGTTATGTCATTGAGTCCAATAGAGTCCAAGTTTATTTCTAAGAGGAAATGCTAAAGCTAAGAAATTCAGATATCTTGGTAAAGCAATGAGGCGTTGTTTTGGGGTTGGTTACATCATTCCATCTTTCTTAGATCATGTCTTGGAGTCTGACTTTTCCCACTTATGTTAGTAGGTTAGGTGGGAAAAGTCAGGATTCCTTGGTGATTTCTTCTCGCTTCATCATTTCCACCAGAGGCAGTGTGTCCCTCATTTGCCCTCTCAAACTGAGCCAAGCGTGGTTAGAGCAAGACCATTATGGTTTCCAGGTTTTTCTTCCCTAATCTTTCAATACTTGAATCATGTTGGAAGGTGGACCATACAAGTTACCATGCTGAATAAACAATACCACCGTTTATATTGCAGATGAAATTTTAAAATGCTTTGCTGTTTGTATTTGAGAAAAAGAATCACAGTTCATAAATTCTTTGACCTTAACAGCTCAGCAATGTATTTCTTGTGAGCTATTCACATTCTAAACTCTAGATATTATCAGTGAGGCTGTTACTCAAAATCAACAGAACTAGTGGCCAAGTGAGGCAGTAAAGGGACCTAAGTTATGATTAGAAACAAGTTTAGGGGAAAAAAAAAAAATCACAAATGGTGAAAGAGAGAGAGAACCAAAAATCCAAACCAGCTTCTCCTATACCCAATTTAAAAGATTTCATATCACCATTTTATATTTTGACTGGTTTGCTCTAAATATAGGGTATGAAAACACCATAGTTATGAGATTAATACACTTTTACCCTCTACACTTATTTGGCTCAATTGTAAAACGTTTTCTTTTTTCCCCCCTCATAGTATTTCATCACTATTTCACAATGACAGAAAAAATAGAAATGTTAGCATTCAGTTTTTAACTTGCAGAGTATTTAGTTTCATGTTTTGTCAGATCTGGTTCAACTAGTGCCAGAAAAAGAATTTGAACAAAATTAAAATGTTTTCTTAAGGCCGTATTGGTGCAGTGATGTCATTCTCAATTACTTATTAAAAGACTGTGTTATCCGTAGTACTCAATTTCTGAGTGACATCTTCATTCACAATACAGACATAAGGACTAAATCATAAACAGCACATTGACCAATATATATTTTTCTTTTTTTCATAACTACTAGTAGCTAGTTTGAATCAAAGACTTTATATTTCTTGGAGCTAATATGTCACTGGAGGTGTGTACTCCAACTTAAATCTTTCTCTTACTGTGCCCTTTTTGATTGATTGCTTTGCACTCATTCCCTATATAATCTATTTTAAAAGGAAGTTTCTGTTTATAAAAACTAATTTGTTATCAATATTATATTTTTCAAAAAACACAAAGAGTAGTGCTAAACCCCATTGCCTGCTCACCTGTTTGGGCTGTTTTCCTCTTCTCTTTTGTTCTTCCTCTTCATGACCCTTTCTTTGCCCTTGAACTCTAGGTCTGTTTTTCTTCCTTTATCTCTTTGTCTTCTTGCCTAAATTACTTCATTTGGAACCAAAGTTTAAGGTAGTGGAAATACAGCCTGGATATATAGGTGAGAAGGAAGGCATTAGTTTAATGTATTTGAAACTTGGGGAAAATACCAAGATAAATTTAGACTGAATTTCCACAGATCAGAATATGTTTACCTCCTCTTGGAGTGTGTTTCAAATAGGCCTCAGCAAGCTATCTTGTAGATTTGTTTTAAATCATGATTGTTCACTTTGATGATAACCTGAGGAAATGATACAAGTCCATTCTAAATTATTTGGATAACTACCTCATAATCATGTAAAATCTTAAGATTTTAGTGCTCTTGTTTGCTTAAGGCTTATAAGCATGTGAGTGCCAAGGATATACCTTTAACATTCTTGGGCTAATAAGAAGGAAGCAAAGGTTGAGTTGATACGCAAACACCGTCTTCCTGCCAAGTAAAGGCCAAAATGGGGTCAGAGTGGGCTTTGTGAAGGAAGATCTTGCTGTGGTTCAAAAAGAGAAAAGTAAATTACCCCAGAGCACAAAGGAAGGTAGAACTGCTAGCTTCAAAGACTAGCTTCTGGTCACTAGAACCACGTTCATATTGTAAGAAGGTATTTACTTTTCAAGATACACAAAGATATTATTGTCCCATTGCTTTGCTATTGCTAATTTCAATTGTATTTGCTTTCTAGTTTTGTTGGTACTTAATTTTAATCAGGAAGAACCTATATTTAGCTTAATAATTTTATGAATTTAGTTACTACTAGAAAATATGCTATGTAAGTTAACTGGTGGCACACTAAGAAGATAACTTGTGGTAGCTTTTAAGCAGATAGTGTCACCTGTTTTTCACATCTGAGGACACTCCCCTTGCTCTAGTGTAATGGCCTCTGGTCTAGGTTCCTCATGGCTCTCAGCTGCTCCAGGCTTACCACATGTAGTCAATTTGGACGTGATGCGAGCTGGGGAAATAGAAAGAGCAAAGGCTGGTGCTGTGAATCAGCATGAGGTGATGAGCATAGCACTGAAGTGAAAAGGAAAGACATAATGAGAAAACCAGAAGTTCTGGAATAAAGGTTTTATTTATTAAATAGATTTGGGGGAATACTAGGAGATAATGGAGGCTTAACATTTATATCTAGGGCTCTTCAGCTTTGTAGCTACAATTCTGTTCAACTGCTACAATCAATGCCCAAGTGATCTTGGAGGCAATTTGTATTCAGAAGCAATTTATATTCAATAGAGGTAAAATTGACTTTAATAAAAATATAAGAAACATTTTTCCTAAGCAAGGTTCTAACAGTAATGGTGAGGAACATAAACACAAATGTCTGCCCTCAAAGATTTAATGTGTACATAAATATGTAACTTCAACATGATGAAACATCAGTAATAATAACTATACTCCAAACAGCTAGTATTTACTAAGCAATAATTATACTCTGTACTGGCTGCTTTGAATGTATTACCTTACTCAGTGTTCACAAAATCTGATGAGGTAGGCACTCTTCACATCCTCACTGTACTGATGAAAAATTAAGGGTTTCATAGGTATTTTATAATGGGCCTGAGGCAATCATGCTATTCATTGGTTTATGTCTGAGTGGAGAACCCGCTCCTTTAAAAGGAAGTACCAGCCTGGTACAGAGCGAGAAAAGGGTTAAAATCACTAATTCTGGGCTTCCCTAGTGGCACAGTGGTTGAGAGTCTGCCTGCCGATGCAGGGGACACGGGTTCGTGCCCTGGTCCGGGAAGATCCCACATGCCGCGGAGCAGCTAGGCCCATGAGCCGTGGCCGCTGAGCCTGCGTGTCCGGAGCCTGTGCTCTGCAACGGGAGAGGCCACAACAGTGAGAGGCCTGCGTACTGCAAAAAAAAAAAAAAAAAATCACTAATTCTGATTTAGGGTATTAAGTCAGAGATTTTCTCATGTATTTATTTTATATTCCAAAAATAATGTGTGCCTAGTTTGAACAAGGTGATGACTGTAAATAAGGGAACACTTGATGAAGTGAAGAAAGGCCATCACATTTAAGCTGAGTTTTGAAAAATAGGTGAAGTATTGATGGTTGTGGAGGATCCGTTATGTAAGCCTAGAAGGATAGAATAGAAAAACAGAGACATTAAAATCCAATGGGGAAATGGCAGATACCCCAGCGTGCATCTAGTACACTGATTTTCAAAAATGAGGCTGGAAAATTAGGATCAAGTTGAGTTTAGGGAAGCTAGCCAAGAGCTACACAAGATTTTAGGAAGAAACTACTGGTATTGCTATGATTGGTTCTGAAACATGCTTTTGGTGTAAATGCGTGTGTGGAGGGGAAAACAGACATATAGGTACATCCATTTTGAGACCGTGGCAAAAGTTGAGTAGTGTCACATGCTGAGAACCTGGACTGATAGTGAGGGAAAGATACTGAGTACTGTTAAAAGTTCTCATAACAAACAATAAGAAAATTACATCTAAATTTCATAAACCACTAGATGACATACACTGACATGATGATACTCTTTAAACTCCCCAATGAAAAGATGGTTTCCCAATTGTCTGGGGACAGTTAGATAAACATGTTTTGTAGCATACTGTGGCTTACGCACATTCAATTTTCACTGCTAAGTCTACAAATAAGCTGAATTTATACTGTGCATAAAACATTAAGCTACCATATGCAAAGTTATGCGAATTTCTCACCCACAGTGTATAACAAAAACATGGTTTCTCCACACTTGTAAATCCAGAGAATGCTATTTTGTGTAATGCATATGTGAAAGCAATTCAAACACACTTTGTTTAAAAAATAAAAATAAAACACAAATAACTAAACAAAAAGAAACAAGATATATTATACTTAGAAATAGTAATTTTTAAATGAAAAATATCCATGCTTTAATATTAATTTCATTACTATGTTATAGCTTTTACTGATTTTGTGAAATTTTTATGCAGATGATGTATCCAATTTATCCCTTGTTATTCTGCCCCATTTCTATCCTGCTGTAACTACTCTCCATGATTTTTTCATTAATTTTATTACTATTCATGACTCATCGTTGACATATTTGATGGTTTTATGACTATTATAGCATTTTGTATTTATAACCCTGTGATGAAGGTGTTATCTCCATTTTTCATTTTAGGGAACTATGTCTCAGAGAGAGTCAACAATCTACCCATCATCACACAACTAGTAAATTTGTTGTCATAACCATCAATAACATACGACCTTCCTAGTGACATCAATATTAGTCTCATAGTGTACCAATACTGTAGCATCCTCATTGGTAGGATGCTGTCCCATGTGCGTTTTTTTGTTAGTTTTTTTTTACTGTGGTAAGAATACTTAACACAAGATCTGCTCTCCTAACAACTTTTTAAGTGCACAATTCTGTACTGTTAACTACAGGCACAGTGTTGTGCAGCTGATCGCTAGAACTTACTCATCTTGTGTAACTGAAACTTTATACCCATTGAGCAGCAACTCCCCATTTTCCCCACCTCCAACTCCTGACAACCACCATTCTGTTCTCTGATTCTGTGAGTTTGACTGTTTTAGATTCCTCACATATCTGGAATCATGTAGCATTTGCCCTTCTGTGCCTGGCTTATTTTACCTAGCATGATATCCTTCAGGTTCATTGCAACAATATTCACAATAGCTAAGATAGGGAAACAGCCTAAATGTCCATCAGCAGATGAATGGGTAAAGAAAATGTGGTGTCAGATGCAATGAAATGTGATTGGGCCTTAAAAAAGAAGGAAATCCTGCCATATTCAATAACATGCACTATGTGTTCATTAATACTCAGGTGTAAACACTCTCAAAATAGTGAATTTCAAGTAAAATGAACTACAACTTGCATTAGTAGGAACCTACTTAAAAGAAGCATTAAGTTCTTGGTGCTGGAAATGTGACAGTGACTGTCAGCTTGGTAAAATGGCAGTGGCAAATTCATGGCGTCCTTTAAAAGGATATGATAATACAATCTGGAAGTCATGTTTCAATAAAAGAAGTGCTTGGATACCCACAAAACAGTTACTTTCTGTTTCTACTAAATCCCTCTCTGTGTAAGAAAGGTGTTGAGCAAAAATAAACAAGACCTGCCTACTGGTATTTCCACTTAGATGCACAGGAGAGTTCAAATATGTTTTACAATCAAAGAAAGTTGTAATTCTTTTTTTTTTTTTAATTAATTTATTTATTTTTGGCTGTGCTGGGTCTTCGCTACTGTGTGCGGGCTTTCTCTAGTTGCGGTGAGCAGGGGCTACTCTTCGTTATGGTGCGCGGGCTTCTCATTGCGGTGGCTTTTCTTGCTGTGGAGCGCGGGCTCTAGGCGTGTGGGCTTCAGTAGTTGTGGCACGTGGGCTCAGTAGTTGTCGCTCGTGGGCTGTGGAGCGCAGGCTCAGTAGTTGTGGCACATGGGCTTAGTTGCTCTGCAGCATGTGGGATCTTCCTGGACCAGGGCTTGAACCCATGCCCCCTGCATTGGCTGGTGGATTCTTAAGCATTGTGCCACCAGGGAAGCCCAAGAGTTGTGATTCTTTTTTACGCAAAGGGGATAACCAGAATCTGTAGCATTCATATATAGAAATATATTTGAAATAGATTTCTTAAAATATATATATATATTTTTTAGATGTTGGGGGTAGGACTTTATTAATTAATTAATTTATTTTTGCTGTGTTGGGTCTTCGTTTCTGTGCGAGGGCTTTCTCTGGTTGTGGCAAGTGGGGGCCACTCTTTATCACGGTGCGCGGGCCTCTCACTATCGCGGCCTCTCTTGTTGCGGAGCACAGACTCCAGACGCACAGGCTCAGTACTTGTGGCTCACGGGCCTAGTTGCTCCGTGGCATGTGGGATCCTCCCAGACCAGGGCTCGAACCCGTGTCCCCTGCATTAGCAGGCAGATTCTCAACCACTGTGCCACCAGGGAAGCCCTTATTTCTTAAAATATTTTAAAAATTAAAGTTTCTCAATTCTCATTCAAAGTAAGTTTAGCAATGAAACATGCCCTTTTACTATTTCTCAATATTTTGATCACGTAATAAATATTTCAAGAACACAGAAGAATCTGGATATTACTATACATAGAATTTTAGATTAATAAACAGAAAATACTTAATTTTACATGGCACACGAATTATTACATAACAGAAAGTTGGTATAGTCTTTATTTCATTTTCCTTAATGTAAATGGGCCTTATCAAGCTATCTGCCTGTGAAGATATTGAAATATTAACATATTTTTTAAAAAGCTACATTTTTACTCAAAATTAATTTTGTACTTAGGAGTCTTTAGAGTTTCCAGCTAGAATAAATGTATTTGGATAAATATATATTTATGTGAAAGGACATCTTTTAATCATTGCCTCAAAAATTGAATGATATAGGCTTTCAGCTTTCACTTAACACAATTATTTCTATCTTTGCCTATTTTACTCAGATACTTTAGTAATTTCAATCCATTCCTATAGAAATGATAGAAAATTTGATATTAGTACCTGAGTACAGTTTTGAGATTTATATGTTTACATGCAGGAAATATATTGTTTCAAATTGTCAGAAATCAAACCACATAGAATCACTACTTTCCATTTTTATTTTATTTTATTTTATTTTTCCTGTCTGCCATTTTAATTTGATTGTGCATCTCCGGCCACTGAAAGCAATCTCAGGAATTGCTGAGTGGTTAAAAAGGGAGTCAAATGGGATCTAAAATCAATCCACAGGTCTGTCACTGATTCATTGTGTGACTTTTGCTGCCACTGAAATGACATTAAAATGGTCTCCTCAACATTTTTATACCTCAGGATTTCTCTTGTGATAAATAAATACCTATCTAATATGCATTATGGATATATACTTTAAAAAGTAGGTGATGATGAAGAACTACAAGGCTAGCTTCTGTTTTAACAAGTTATCTCACTTGAATTTACCACAAAGCTTTATACAGAGGCTAAAAGTCTGGATATTTCTAGTGTTGCAAATGGGGTTTTGTATACATGCCAGGGTTCAAGCTCCTTTTAAGTGCTTTTATCCTGGCAAACTTTTCTTCTTTTGATTTTATTTTGTTGGTATTTAATAGCTGTTGTACTACATATTTAAATTAACCTGGAAAGGATGGATGTTTAGTGTCCCATATTGACTTGCCCTTTGCTGGCCTAAATCTCGGAGGCAAATGGAAGATTTGCAGGGAGGAACACCTATTCGTTGTATTATGTCATGCTAGATAGCCGTCCTAGGTACTAGGTACCTTAACACTACGTCAAATTTTTGCAGATTTTTCCTAACAACAGTATGGAATTTTTAAACGTTCATGCTAAGATTGTACAGTCTCTTAGACATATATTAATTTTTTTCTAGAATAAGATGTAATAACTTATCTGACAGAGGAATAGGAAAATATTATGCCATTGATAAGCAAAATATTTCCATTTTTACTATGCAAACGACCAGAAAACTAGATGTGAACTGGCACCCCTTTGTTCATAAATTCATCAGAGGCAATCAATAGTTTCCAGTATCCTTTTTTTAAAATAAATTTATTTGTTTTATTTATTTATTTTTGGCTGCGTTGAGTCTTCATGGCTACACGTGGGCTTTTCTCTAGTTGCAGAGAGCGGGGGATACTCTTTGCTGCGGTGCGCAGGCTTCTCATTGCCATGGCTTCTTCTGTTGCAGAGCACAGACTCTAGGCGTGCAGGCTTCAGTAGTTTGGCTCGCAGGCTCTAGAGAGCAGGCTCAGTAGTTGTGGTGCACGGGCTTAGCTGCTCCGCGGCGTGTGGGATATTCCTGGACCAGGGCTCGTACCCGTGTCCCCTGCATTGGCAGGTGGATTCTCAACCACTGCACCACCAGGGAAGCCCTCCAGTCTCTTGAGTAAAATCAACTTCAGGTAAAATGAAAAAACAAAATGAAATGATGTGTTTGCCGCATGGATGACAAAAATGTAATCCCATTCACTTTTCTACCTTATACTACTCAAGAGTCTGAAAATTTTAATAAGCTCCTAAGAAAGAAATGAAAAGTACTTTTCAACTGTGCTGCTAAGAAAAATATTTTGATCTGGAAGATTTTAGTACAAAAAATTAAGTTGGAAGATTTGATATCCACAAGACTACTGAAGCCCGATACCATCCTAAGCAGAAAGCTCAGCAATATCTGATGTCTTACTTTTTTTTTTTGATATCTTACTTTTTAAAAAATGATGTGTCCAGAGCTAACCTCTGACCACAGTTTCCATGAATTTTTGCTTAAAAATACATGTTTATAAAATACTGTATCTTACAGTTACTGCATAGCTCCTCTAAGTCCTATCCTTCATTTCATAATATAGGAAATTTAAACTCAGATTGCTTAAATAGTATTCTCAAATCCCATGGCTACTTAGTGGTAAAAGCTGAGCTTAAACTCAGCTCTCCTGACAGCCGATTCAGAGTTCTTGCCATTGCACTACATTGCCTTCACTCTCACTAATCAAACATGGAAAAGGACGTGAAAGGCACAATTTTTCATTTACATCAAGCTGTTTATAAGTTTTTATTAAAATAAAGTGAATAAGTAAATAACATTAGATAATTACTTTTAAAATATAGTTTTACTTTATTTCTCCATGCATTCATGGTCTGATTATAAACTATATAATGTAATGTCAGGGAAAACTCGTATGATTTCTTTTACAAAATAATATTTCCTTATTCAAAATGAGTCAATTGTTTCTTCAAAATAGATAAAATTTGAATGTTGTTTCACTACTTTATACTATTTTCCTTTATTCTCATTAAGGTAGCTAGATTAAAGATGATTTCTATTAGTTGAAACAGTCAGCATATATCAAATATTATCAAAGAAAATAATTGAAACATTAGGAAGGCAACCTGAACACTGTGAACACCATAATCATGCAAAATTGCACCCACACACCTCTGCGTACAATGGACAAGAACGACTAAACTCTTTGATCTCTCCTGGATGACATGAAAGAGTAAAAGGGGGGAAAAAAGCAGCGTCTGTTAGAAAAAGAGTTTAATGAACAGCGTGGAGACCAGCTGAGTGTTGACATAGAGCATGAGAAAAGAAAAAGAATGCAGAAACAAATTTATAGTGATAGACTTCAATAGATCCAAAGAAAGTCTGATTTAGAAAAAAGATATTAAATGCAGTTTGATTTGTATGTAAAATATTTATAATTCCTGTAGTGAGTTCTCTACCAATGTTTTCAATAGGAAAAAAATATATATATTACATATGGATATAACTTTTATATATAAAACTATATATTCATATTATATATATGTGTGTGTTTATAACCATAGTGATGACAACATCTTAGACAAAAATGTGAAGGTGTAATATAAGGAATGTAAGTCAGTTCAAACTGCCTGAACATATATTGTAAATACAAATTTTAGTCTATTTTTCCTTTAACTTAAGGAAGTTGTGGGAAAAGTGGGTGTTTTGAAATGGATCAATTCTACAGGGATAGAATTTGCCTAGGCGTTGTCCATCATTCAACTGCTGCAACTATCCAAAGCAAAAATATTTTATCAGTACTTTATAAATTTGGGCGACTTTCAGGCTTGTGAGTTTTTGTATCCCAAAGGGTGGTGGTGATGGTTTTTCTTTTTATGATTGGCATCATATGCTGTTATAAGTATAGATTCTGCTATCATGTGATTTAGTATTTTCTAGGATTCTGACTGTTACACCAGCTGTTCCCAACCTTATGTCTGGTAGATGACATGTACCTATGTGACATTCTCTCCTGGGCACACCCATCATTATATGCCTAGGAATATTCTGAAATATGAGCAGCTAAAAATAATGACATCAGAGCCTTAACTTTGAAAAATAATGACATAAGAGCCTTAAGCTTGAACTGGCCATAGTTTCTTTAAAATAATAGTAAAGTAAAAAAGAAAACTATTGAAAATGTACATATTTAAGTTCAGGGAAGGAAGCCATGTTTGAGGTTAGAGAAAGTGAATCATGGGCAAAAATGACAAGAAGCCATGATCTTAGATGTGTGAGAAAGTATTTAGGAAATACGAAAAGAAAGATATTTGCCTCTACGATCATGCCTGTATGTAATAGACTAAGTGGACTCTTCTGCTGGACACCAGACAAGCTGTGTAAAGGTCACCATGACTACAGTTCCACTTGGTGAAACAATGCTGTTAACTCAGATCCTGCCCCCTCCCTGCTGCTCACCACTTGGCCTATCCAATCAGGTTATCACCCTGAAGCCAGAGCAATCTTCTCAGGAAGCAAACAGTAGCCCATCACCTCTGTTTAAAGATAGAAACTAGGAAAATCTGCTTTTTGGTCTTGGTCTTTTCTATCTCGGAATCCTTTTCTGGACCTTTATCCCCTTACCCTCTACTAACATTCTGGAGTTCCTTTTCTTCTTCTGATTCCTTTAATTCCCTGTCTCTTTTCTTTTAGGTCTTTGCACTTACTGTGCCTATTCCTTGGATCCCTTGGATATTTGCTTTAATAAATCAATCTCATCCTTCTGATTCCCAACTCAAGCATCACTTCCTTAGAGCAAGTTTCCATCACTTCTCTTGTATTGTAGATAATACTACTATTAAATATGCTCTCATAGCAACACAGGTGAAAAGGCAGACAAATAAATAGATGCATATATTGTGTTAAGTCCTATAATAGGGATTAGAGAAATTTATCTGAAATAGGATATATATTTGCAGGAAGGATTCACCTTATAAACTCTGAACTGCTAAGGGTCATTTCTTCATCTCTCAAGAGTTAATTGTGATAAACAATTGTGATTCTTTTGTGCAAAAAGCCACAGGGTGTAGATCAGAATGAGGACCTGAAATAAACATGCCCAGCCAGTTTGAACCCTTGAATAACACCAAATAGTCTCTTTTTAAAAATGTGGGTACTCCATATTTTAATACAAGCCATTTTATAAATTTGACATATATCACCATTTTCATGTCAGGAATAATCCATATTGATTAACATACAAGTATGCTCAAATTTTAGCATTTTTGGGTTTTTTTGTCATTGGTATAATTGTTTTATCTCTCATATGCATAAGACCCTAAGCAGAGAACAGATTTAAGTAAAATTTTCACTGTAACGTTTGATCTGCAGTTGAAGGTTATTCTGCTGTCAGGGCCCTTGTGTAGCAAAGTCAGAAAAGAAGTAGATGAAGGATACACATGACCAAACTTAAAGGAGGGAAGGGGGCCTAAGAGAAGAAAGGAATGAAGTAATATGCCTCCAAATCCATTTTGTTAAAATAGGTTGAGCTAACAGTGAAATTTATTGCATAATAACAGTAATGATAATAATAATAACATATCTATTAATTTTTATTTTGGGCCCTTTGTTTAAAATAGAATAGAAATTCTTGGCAGATTTCAGTGCTCTGAATCAAGTATGACACTTAAGATTCTGTGAGTGCTGTCACTTGTAATGTAACATAACGTTTATGTAGACGTCTACATTTCTGTCCTGAAGACTAACACAGAGGAAGCAATAAATATAATTAGCAATGTAATGTTCAGCAGCAGCTTTTCCTGGCAGTGTAGGGAAGTGGGAGTTTTAAGGTGAGAGGGCCAAAGAGACAAGGGGAGGGCAAAGGCAGAAATATGTTCACGCTAACATTAAAAAGATAATAACTGAAGGTAGCATTACCAGAAAACTACGCGCTCCATTGTTTGAGTTTCGAATTAAAGCTCTCTGAGGATAAAGGCAAATTCTATTTTGGTCAAAGAATTGCCTTTCATCTCCCCCCATCAGGATGTAATTGGCAGGAGATGACACAACCTGCTTAACAATCAGGTATTTCAGAGGTTCCCAGTTGACAGTGAGCAAGATTCCCTTGACTCTCCTTAAATGCCTTTTTTTTCCTCTTTGTGAACAGCATGTATCTGGCATCTGTAAAACATTAATTCACTAATATTCTCAGAGAGTAGACCGTGGGTTGACAAGAATTCCAACTTTAGAATTTAGCAGAGTATACAAAGTTATGAAAAAATGTAGCCTGCGTGTCCATCTCTTGGGAAAAATGAGACATTGTAATATTATGGCATTTAATTGTGTTCATAATATACTGATTTAAATTCTGGAGAAATCATCTCAGAATTCTATAATGTTTGGCAAGTTAGAAAAAAAGAGCATTATAATAAAAATCACTGCCTATTTTTGACAAACTGAAAATGACAGACTCTTCTGAGTTATTAATAGATCAATAAATTTCTGGATATTCATTGTGAGGAAAGTATGAAGATATTGCCCAAAACATGGAGTCAAAGTAAAGCAGTTTTCTCTAAGCCTGACTGACTTTTTAGAAGCCACTTTGGATTAACCATAGTGTTAGCTAGATTAAGGTTTAATTTTATCATTTTACCTCAAAGGGATATTGTGATCAAATGTGTTTTACCTAGTAAGGCATTCTGCCTAATAGATTCTGAATTGTACCAGTAAATACTACTTATTCTAATTCTCCTCCCATTTCCCCGGCCCAACACTCTGATGATAAGGTGTGTACTTTCAGTTTGGAGGTTTTTTATTCAGATTAGATCTGAAATATAAAACACTTTGTGTAAAAGCATACTCTTTTTATCAGTCTACACAGTTTTCTACAGCACACAGTGTGACATACTTTAGACACTTGATAATATTTAAGTAAATGAATAACCACTAGTAGCATAATTATTGTGACATTAAAAGTATCACCTTTAAATACCCTTCTTTTTTTTTTTTTTTTTTTTTTTTGGCGGTACACGGGCCTCTCACTGCTGTGGCTTCTCCCGCTGCAGAGCACAGGCTCCGGACCCGCGGGCCCATTGGCCATGGCTCACCGGCGGCATGTGGGATCTTCCCGGACCGGGGCACGAACCCGTGTCCTCTGCATCGGCAGGTGGACTCTCAACCACTGCACCACCAGGGAAGCCCATCCTTATTTTTAATAGGAAAACAATCAGTTAATATCATGCATTCAGTCCCACTTTGATTTATTTTCTTGGCTTCTAGGTGTAAGCTTAAATTCTATTTTGCATTTATTTGTTCAACTCTGTGTTGTGTGTTTCCTTTTCTTTGCATTTGGGTTAAATCTTTCCTCCTTGCAGAGAAAACATGCTATTGCCATGCTGTAGGCTATTTCTGCACATATTTAGGCAAGTCATCTGCAACCATTGTGTTACCTGTCCGTTGTTTAAGGAGCAAATGTTAAAGCATACATGTTTCAGGAATGGAATGGAGGATACATCATGATTTAGCAACCGTTAGTACTCTGATTGTCAAATTCCTAAATTTTTATTAAACACACATGTTGAGTTTTTCCTTTGAGATAGTCCAACCGACTTATCCCCTGAACTTCCATGGTTTTACTTTTAAAGCTCTTACCAGGTTCTTTCCAAATCAAACTTTAAATCCAAGAAGTGCATGCACTCACACCTCCACTGTAACCTAAAAAGTAAAAACAATCTTTTAAAATATTTGTATTATTTTATTACCCAGAGAATATATGAGATCAAACTTCAAAATCTTTCAAATATTCACAAACATAATTCTCTTGTTTATTTCTTATAATAGGACAGATCTAACTTCAGATCCTTCCTAATATAATAATAATGAGTTTTACAAATATATTGTCCTAAGAATGAATGTTTTAAATGTCTTATTTATTTAGTCTCTATATATCCGTTAAATATTTCAAGCTTATACAGCAATTTTGCATCATCAGTATATTTCATAACCTTTAAAACTTAGTTTGATAACACAGAAGGTTTCCTTGCTACTTCATAAATCTAGGTATTTAAAGTAATACCCAGTATACTTAAACTATGAGTTGTTTGTATATAATAGTTTTATGTGTAAGATAAATATATATAAATATAGATACCACCCTTTAGAAGCTGCATAATTATTTCTTAAAAAGTACTCATTTGTAAAATGAGCCCTATAATGAAGTTACCATAAGAAATGTTAATAACTACTTTGAAGGAATGACTATGTTTCATTAGATGTATAGGTAATTTGAAATTATAACTTTATGTGATTTAGATACGTATCATTTCTGTGAAGTGATTGAAGGTTACAGACTGTTAAATGGTTATCTTTAAAACTATAATTGCACTAAATCAGTAATTTTAACCTTCTCTATTTTTATCTATGAAATAATATTTGCAGTCTGGTATATGTCAAAATATCAATAGTTGACAAGTTTTTGTAGATTTGTATATATGAAGTTAAAAATATTCTTGTTGAAGAATTTACAATTAATAAGGACTTGATTTATTTTTTAAAAAGCACAATTTGTACCAGTTATACTAATAGCAACATGTGAGGCACATATTCTTCTTCCAGTGGAGTACCAAACTGATAGCTGAACTGAGGTCTTGAGATTTCTGTTCCTATTTAAGGGGAAGTATTTTACACTACTAGGAAAACATGTTGCAGAGTGGTGCTTGAGATGAGTGTTTACATATAATTTTTCACCAAATGGTATTTTTTCCCCTAACAGCTCTAAATTGACTCATCATTGGGTCTTAGGAGAATTATTACTTCAGTGCCTTTTTTACTCTTAGTATAAGCTCAAAAACTATGCAAATAACCTTAAATAACTTTAAAAAACCCTTTCCATTGTTTCAAATCCTGAAAAAAATAGTAGCATGTAAGAACATTTAGAGCAGCAACAAAGACTTCTCACCAGCAAAAGAATAATTCTATCTTATTTACTTTTAAATTCTCAAGCTAATATTTCATATTATAGTGGTTTTCATCTTGTTGGACAGGAAGTTGGGAAAAATGAGTAGGATGGTGTATTTCGTATCATTTTTCTAAGTATGTCAGATTTTATAGTCAAATATCTTTAAATAGATATGAAAAATGTCTTCATAATCAGTCAGCATAAAACTCACACAGAATACCACTTGTGCCATAGTATGATAGTGGTAAATAAAATTGAACTAAGGAATCTTGCCTTAAATAACTTAGAATTTACTTAGAGACATGACATAAAACTGTCAAAGTCAAAAATCATATTTTCAACAAACAGTTTTTTGGTGCTCATTTTATGATGATACCAACTTCATGGATTTATATAGTTAAAAGATAAATTTAACATGTTTTCTGCCCTCAGGACTGCAAGGGCATTTGGGAAAAAAATCATTTTTAACATACAACAATGGCCAGTTATATACCGTTATGTAGAAGAAGGTGCCATGGAAGCCCCTATTTTGGAGTATCCAGTTTTGCCTAAGAATCTTTAAGCTACTTCCAAAACAGGTCAAGACAAGAATAGACATTTCAGAAAATGGGAAGAACCTTGCAAGGCACAGAGGAACAAGATTAAAACAAAATGCAGAAACATAGAGGAAGATAAATACTAGTAAAAGAATATAATACAATGCAGTAGATTTTCAGAGAACAGAGGTCAGTGGTAATAAAGTGTTCGTGAAAGATTTCGAGAGGATAGTAATAACAGTGCTAGCAATAAAACAACAATACTAAACTACTGTTTTGAGTTACTCCTGAATGCTTTGCTGTATAACTTCTGTTCATCTTCCGGATCTCCACTGAGATGCCCATCTCTAAGGGAAGCCTTCTCTGGCTGCTTCATTCCCAGTCTCCACCTAAGTAAAGTCGCCCTTGTATTTTTAATATACTGTCCTTTAGAAACATACATTAAAATTGCATATATATTGTATATGTGTGTGTGTATACATATATACGTATGTATAAATAGGGAATACAGACATATGTTTAATGTCTGTATCCCCTATAACACTATAAACGCCAGAACACTGATACTGTGTCTGTCTTATCTAGCTTTGCAACCACAGCTCCTGGCATGAGGTAGGATCATTGAAAATTAATGATTACATGTCCAAACACTGTGCCAAGTAGTTATCTTAGTTCATCACTCCAACAGTCTAACTAGGCGGATGGAATTTTTTTCCATTTTATAATGAGAAAAATGGGAATTAGAGGGGTTCATTGATCTAGGAAATTCCAGAGTCACGTTTTGAACCCAGGTCTTTATAACTACTGTTACAGTAACTGTGGTAAGTTACTTGAAAGTGAATTCTGATAATGGCCTGCAAGAGTTTGGATAAAAGGATAGAACAAGGTAAATATTTTCATTACAAAAGGAAACCAAAAAGACAAAAGACATGAAATTAATAGCAGATGCACTATTTTGGGGTATGGAGTGGGGGTAATAGAATATGCTGAATAAGCCATTTTGCATATTAGAAAATAGAAGAAATAGAGTTGGACATTTGGATTAGGCCAAATTATGAGGAATCTTGAAAGAAAGTTATATATACGAAAAAGAAAGCTACTGAGGATGGCTGAATGGGAAATTAATATGAAGAAAGCAGGTTTTATACAGCTTTAAAGTGCTAGTGAAGCATGTGATAATGCAATTGGATAAAAAGGGACAGAGCATCAAAGAAATCTAGGAAGCTAAGCAGAAATCTAATCTTGATATTTTAATCCTATTGATGAAATCTAATTTTGAAAAATTGCAAACAGATAATCTTTTTTCACTGCATTAACTACTTAATACAAAAGGATGCAATCAGAAAAAGAAAAGCTTCTTCCAGTTTCAAAGAACATTTATAACATTTCAGAAGAACATTCTGAAAACCCACTAAAGCATAATAACTCTTAGGAATAGTTGCAATTTAAAGAGGCATGTCCAAGCATTTCTTTAACCAGGAATCTTTGTTAAGGCTATGATGAGTTCTATTCATCCCCAAAGCTTCAATGAACTATATCAAAAAGCAAGAAAATGTGATTCTTTAAAAAAAAAAAAATTACACATTTTAGTTCAGCAAATTCATTCGTTTATTAATTCATTTATTTACGAGTGATGTTCTGTTTCAGAAATTATACTTATACTGGAAGAACTAGGAAAATATAGAGAGATCAGCTTACAAGAATAGAGGGGAAAGAAAACAAATTATTAGAGTTTTATGGATTCTGATTGAGGAATATGCACCAGGTGCCAGGGAACGGTTTGTATGTTAAAAGGTGGTAGACCATACAAGGTGGTTTAGAGAAGGTGAGGCCAGAAGTAGGGAAACCGTTGAATGTGGCTGCCAAGAGAGAAGAAACGGCCTACATTTGGGTAGCTGCAGTGAGATAGATTCAAAATAAATTTTTAGTATATATAGAAGCTGAAGGTAAGAGAGGGAGAAATATAGGACAAGTGCCTATCAAACAGATATAGAAGAGGTAGAAGCAAACTTTTCTCCATGTTCTGTGAGATAAATGCCTGTGAAGATGGTAGATGTGTTGTCTTCTAGAATGAGATGCAGGTTCACTAAAGGGCTAAAGAAGGGAAACTGTGGTCAGTTCTACTGGAAGGTAAGTCGAGGTTAGTTCGTGGATGATGTGGATTGCCCTTAGTTTATTTTCTGTATCAGAGACAGTGTGAATAATGAAACTGACAAAGTTTCCCACTTTCCTCTTGTGCCAGAAAGTTCTGAACTAAAACCGTGGCCCGTCTTAAGCAGGTGTATTGATGAATGTAGTATCTCCTTTTAGCCCTGTTACTGGCCCAGAGTAATATCAGCCCTATTGCCCTTTCTGCTTGCCACATCTTAATTTATGCTACTTTGTCATATCCTATGACACTTGAAATCTGTTCTGGAAAATATATGGTGTAAATGCATTTGTATTTATTTCTGTAGCACTGCATGGATGATGGCTTAGAAGAAATAGATAATACATGTGGAAGACCAGTTAGATGATTGCATAGCCAGCATTTTAACGGTAAAGGTAGAAGAAAAAACTATAAGAGCTTTTTTGGTTAAAGGATAAACAAATTGATAATTGATAGTAAAGAATACATGAAACTGATAAACCAAGGTATGTTCTGGGCTTTGAACATGTGTAATAATGATGATTTCATTGGTAAGATTTGGAGCATCATTAGAGAATTGGCTTGATTACAGGATGCTGGTGTTAAGAGAGAACTTGCAGTGCTTGGTTCCCACTCTATCGAGGTTATGATTTGGATGAGACATCGAAGCAGTATGTCACTTAGGCAGATATTAAGCTGAAGGGAAAAAAAGAGTAAAATGTAGACGAGGGAGTCGTGACAGTGAAGTTTTGAGTGATGATTAAAGGGAAATAAAATATAAAAAAGCCAAAGACTAAACTTCAATGAAAGTACTTTTGGTGAAGTTACATAAGAAATGATGAAGAAAAAGGAAATAGACAGGGGTAGAACAAACACAGAACAGAGTCAAAATAGAAAATCTTACCTTGTAATAGGCACTCAGAATTTCCATAGTCAGTGAAAATGCCAAGGAACAACAACAACAAAAAGCCTTGGGAAAACTCCAGGGGAGTTGGAACAAGAAAGTCATTGGTGTTTATGGCCTTATAAGTAGAAGAGTGGGAATGGAATTCAGAATAAAATGTTAACATGGAAGGGATCGTTCAGAACAAGGGATAAGAATAAAACAATTTACATGTGAAATTTGGAATATGTGAAAGGAATCAAATTCAAGGCAGTGTCAGTCAACAAGAAAAACAAATTGTGCAGCCAGCCAAATTTATCTTTATGTGTCTAAAATATATTTCCCAATTAATCCTTGGGAAAAAACAAAAGTTATCTCTTTTTCTCAGGTCTATCATGTGTTACACAGTCCCCTGGTTATCATTTTGAACATGTGAAGAAACAAGTTAAGACAACTTGTGGTAGAACAAGATTAGAAATAATAGTTCCTTGTTCCCAGAAATTTTTCTCAGTATACAAACCACAACTTTTTTGGTATGAATTTTTACAATCACACATTTCGTGTAGCAGTACCTGAACAGTTAAGCCTATCTTCTACTATAATACCTTGGCCATGAACATAATTATTGTGAATTCCAGCTCTGTTAATTATTAGTTTACCCCCTGGAGCATAGGCATTCTCCTTAACTGTCAAGTGAATAAAATAATATCTGCCTCCTAGCAAGTTTGTGGGGAATATAAATATGATTTGAAAATAACAATAATAAATCTAATAGCAAAGAGTTTATATGGTCCAGTCACATAGGAGAAAACAGCTTTAGGTGAAAGTCAGAGTCACACAACTACAGAGCAGCAGAGCCTGGGCTCAAACCCAGAGACTGTGAAAGTAGCCGGCACAGGACTCGCATCTCCCTATGTTCTCAACTTGTGCTGCTGTAATTTAATGCTAGTATCAGAGAGAGGGCAGGCAAAGGGGACCGTGGTAATAGTAATTGTAGTAGCCACATCAATAGCAGCAGGCTTTGATGTTCACCCTTTGGTTCTGCAAAGTGATCACACAGAGCACCTACAATTTATAATAGCTATAGGGCTAGCGAAACGTAAAAACAGCATTGCTCTGGCCTCTTCCCTGATTCTGTGTGGCACCTATGTTTGGGCACTGAAGCAATTATAAAGTGCCAAACAACAACAAGATGGGAAAAATAAAACCAAAAAATTAGTGGAAGGTGAGCAGTCTGGTTTGATTATACATTTAAGGTTCAGTTGTACTTCCCTCTTCCAAAATATTGTATCAAAGCTTCTGACTCTCAACAGTCATGTCTTCATGATAATCCACTCATATGTGTCTTTTCCATTTTGCCTCTTTTATTTTTAAAAGTGCAAAGGGGATGCAAAATAGGGGATGACTTCATTTACTTTTAAAAGGTTAAAGAAGATACAAAAAATTAGAGTAATATAAGGGTATAGTTAAGATAAAATTAATTTTATGGTGTAAATAGCTCAACAAATTTATTTCATGTTTTCTAATTATTTTTTCTCTGTTAAATGTTATTGGAATTTTATCTACAAAAAATTCCAGATTTCAAATTTTCCAATTGTGCTACAGTTTATAACTTTAGCACATGATTCAGGATATTCCTCAACTTAGTTCCTATCGTATTTTCTCCTTTCTTGATCATGCAGCAGTTTTCCATTTCCATCTGTGTTCACTCACTGCCCTCATCTCAGCCCACCAGTTACTTTTTCCCCCCTAGAACAGTGTCTAAGAGTTTATGATCAGTTTCAAAGCTCTGTGTAATGTGATATCCTCCTACATCTATGCTTTGTGTAATGTGATATCCTCCTACATCTATGTTCTCATTTCCTAGACACCCCCTCTCATCCTCCCTTTGCTCCTCCTAAACTTCAATACAGTCCATTCGTGCAGTTAGCCAAAAAAAATCCACATGTAGCATCCTCCCTCACTAATACTGACATATTCTTATCCTTTATTCTTAACATCCCTTGAGAAACTCACATGGTTAGTCATCACATTTCATAGGCATTTTTAGGTTTCAACATACTGTAGCTTTATTTTTCCTAATGGCATTGTCTTTGACAATTATAATATCAGTGAATAGTGAAAACCTCACAAGCAGGTTTCCAGAATATTGGACAGTCTGTATCTATAAAGACAAAAGTAATTCACCTACTGTTGAGGACAGATTCCTACTTTATTTTGCTCATATTCAGAAATTTTGACTTAAGATATGGGATATATGAAGCAAATGGGTGCTGTGGCCTTTTATTAACCAGCTGGAAAGCTGCCTAGTTTTCCATTTTTCCTTATGCGTACTACCTTGGCATTAGCAAAATTTGAGTGTCTTCAAATAGGAGGAGCTAGATTTCTAATACATGCCATATCTGGGAGCATAAATTTAAATGATAGGAGACTATGCTCAAATTCCAGAAATGTTTAAAAACCACAAAATAACTCTCTAAAAAAAAGTATCTCGCCTCTTTTGGGAGGACTTTTTATAATACCACATAGATAAGCAACAGTTGTACAGCTAACTATTTAAGATACTAAATGAATTTTGCCCCCCTATCCTTGATATTCCAAATTAGCTATGAGGCATTCTAAGCACAATGGATTTAGGGGATTATTTTATGATTTGTGGAAAATTGGAATAACCAGATCATGCCATAAGCAATTTCATCTGAATTTTTATACATTTATTCTCAACTCACTGTCTCAATTCAACTATCCAGAGAGCTGATTGGTCCCTTAAATGATTCAGATTTTCTGATTGAAAATTTATAAAGAAACAAGTACAGAATTACAATTCATTAATCAGACATAATTTCCCTACTGTGTTATTTTATTATCTAACCTAATTTTAGGATTATTTTCAAATATAAATATCATTTATCTTATAGCTACTTGATCATTTATTCAAAATACGTACAATAATCTCAAAAACTGCCTTGAAACAATAACCAGGTCATCATTTTCCTGGTCTTTACGGTTATTTTTTTTTAAAGCATTTTAAAGCATCAAAAGAAATAATTAACACTTAGGGACTTGAAAGAGATAAAGAAATTAAGAACTGTAGCAAAACTGTGAATGATTCTATAAAATTAAATCTGACTCAAAAATCAAGCCATTAAACGTGTAACCAAGTGAAATTTCATTGAAATGGTTGGTGGTTCTGAGCCTACTATATACCAACCACTTGTATGATCACTGATGCTCAGCCATGCAGAAATCTGGACTTGAAACAGGCCAACAAAAATAAACATAAGATGATTAGTAATGGCACTTGCAATGTAGCTTGAATTGTATATAGAATAATGTCTTTTGCAGAATTAACTATGGATTTAAGAATAAATGTTGTAACAGTAACACAGAAAGGTGACCGTGGAAAGAGGCAGAATTATTTGGTGGAAAGGTTCTAAAACTGAGATACTAAATAATCATTTATTCTCCCTGAACTTCAGTGTTTTTATTTATTTTGATGGATTGCATAAAATAGTAATATTAATAAATCTAGACTATCTAGCGGCCATGGTTATCCCTTATTTGAGTCAGTCATCATTTTGGTTTTATTTACATTTATTACATACAATACTAAAGAAGTATGTATTTTTAAATAAATGTGGTTTCAAATTATTATTTAGTTAATTACATTTGTATTTAGTTGATTATTTTAGTAAATATCAGTAAAAACATACATATAGTAAATAGATATGGTGAACCATCTCTTATAAGGTGATCATAATTTAATACCCTTGTATATAAATATAGAAAATGTTATCAGAAATTGGTTTATTTACCAAAATAATTTTAAGTAATTAGATTTCAATCAAATTTGGACCTCCTTCGCATTTTGACATTCTTTATAAATGTTTTTATGTGTTTCTGTGATGTCGTATCCTACTGATGAAATTCTAATATCAAATTTTAAGGATGAAACCTCTCTTTTGAATATAACTATAATGACACAGTAATGAATAGCACTAGCAATTGACATTATATATTATTTAAATGATCCTGTACACTTCAGACAAGATTTGACTATGTACTTTTAGGTATGGATGACTACTTTGAGAGCATGCCACCTGCAGTGTTTTAATACAGCCAAATTTAGTTTTTCTATCCATGTGCAGGTTTTGGATGGCTTGAATTTCTTGTTAGACTTCATAACTGGTTGATATAGGAATTCCTTGAGCTCAAAAGCTAATACCACTATGGACTTTACCTGTAGAATTTTTTATAATCAAGATGCTCCTAGATTTTCCTTTGTCATATTTTAAAAAGGACCTCAGGACTAAATTCTTACAAGATTTAATATAGTATAACCTTTTCTTTTTAAATTAAGGAACAGCACTTGTATGCAAGATTAAAAATAAAGATGACCCAAAAAAAGTATTTCTTTTTCAAATAGTCTTTTTTTTATTTAGTAATACAGGATTCTTCACTGATAACAATAATATTAGGAATTACCTAAATTTCCACTCCACAGTGTACCAACTGCCATTTTCATTATCTTTTACACTCTTTTGTTATCATCTTGAGTTCTTTCCACTTTCCCCTTCCTGCTGCTCATCTTTGTTATATAGCTTTGTATCTAGAATTCAGCCCAAATAAATAATTCACAATTTGAAAATGAATGAAACATATGTAATATATTCTAGTCTTTCAAGAGCATATACTTCTTGCCTCTCTATACATCTCTTCATTTTGAATTTGTATACTACAAAGTATGTAAGAATATATGTCATAACTTACAGTATTCAGTTTTATACTACTAGTATTTATTTATTTTATACTGCTAGTATTTATTTCATACTGCTCTCAGTCTTTATGTGTTACTTTCTCTCCACATCTAAAATTTTACAGTTCTTAATGACAGGGATTAAAATATATTTTTTAAGAGTAATAAATAGGCATTAACAATGGGCTAGTGCTGTTCATTACTGTTGGCATACAACAGTAGCATGGATAATTAAGATGATGATAAAATAATTTTAAGGAAGCAGCATGAAACCAAAACTACAAGGCAAACTGAAAAGCTACCCCAAAAGGTAGACTCCTTTTTTAAGTATTTTTCTTCTACCACCATGGGGCAAGCCATCCTCAATCTTGCTCTCAGTGTTAGAAAGAAAAAGCAATGAAGACGGCAGAAATTAAAACAGAGAACCTTTAGTCAATCTCATAATTAAAAATGAAAAATAGTGTTTTGTTCTCTTAACCTTTAAAATATACAATATAGTTTGTGTGCATCTGTATGTTTAAAAAATTGTGGGCTTCCCTGGTGGCGCAGTGGTTGGGAGTCCGCCTGCCGATGCAGGGGACACGGGTTCGTGCCCCGGTCCGGGAGGATCCCACATGCCGCGGAGTGGCTGGGCCCATGGGCCGTGGCTGCTGGGCCTGTGCATCCGGAGCCTGTGCTCTGCGGCGGGAGGCCACAGCAGTGAGAGGCCCGCGTATCGGGAAAAAAAACAAAAAATTGTAAACCTAGTATCATGATTAAGAAGTACCTTAAAATATATATAATATTAAGTCATATATATATATTTATATGTAATATATAATATATGAGATCAGATATATAGAATATATGTAAATGTGTTTATATGTACATATATGCATTCATATTTATAACTACATAGCCATATAAATATAATTAGTCTAGCATAACTTTGTTATGCTATCTGCATATTTCCAGTTTTTCCTTTTGTGTATATATATATATATATATATATATATATATATATATACACACACACACATATATATAAACATATGTATATGTTTAGGGGCTTTCTAACTGTAATTATGTATATTACCCATCAATATTGATCAAATATAAGTTTGGAAAATATTGACAATTTAAAAAAAATTAACAATGCCAAGACACTTAGAAAATACAGTTTTGCTAAATTTTTCTTTCCTGTTATTCCCAGTTCATTGTTCAGGTTGGTTCATTCTTCTAATTATGCCACAAATATATCATGTGCTTTCTTCAACTTATTAAAAACATCTCTTCATTTTGAATTTGTATGCTACAAAGTATGTAGGGATATATGTCATATCTTACAGTATTCAATTTTATACTACTCTCGGTCTTTATGTGTTACTATTCTCTCCACACCTAAAATTTTACAGTTCTTAATGACAGGGATTATATTATTTTAAGAGTAATAAATGGGCATCAACAAGCTGAGCAAGATACTAATTGAGCTTTCAACTACTCTTAAAATAATTTATGATGACTTATTATGTTTTCTGTAATTGAAAATGTCATCTACAATGACATAAATGTCCAGTCCACGCAAATGGTAATTTTAGGTGTAAGGTGTGATTTTCAACAGCAAACATTCTAGTTAATAAACCAAGTAGAGAAAAGTGAGTTCCCCTGGCTTCAAAGAAGATGGTAGTAACTCTGAGTTCTTTAGCTATAAGGAACTAAATTCTGGCAAAAACTGAATGAGCTTGGAAGAAGACCCTGAGCATCAGAAGAGACTGCAGCCGCAGCTGACATCTTGATTTCAGCCTTATGAGATCTCGAGCAGAGGTTCCTGCTAAACTTTGCCCAGACTTCTGACCCACGGAAACTGGGCTATAATAGGTGTTGTTTTAAGCCACTAAGTTTGTGGTAGTTTGTTGTATAGCAATAGAAAACTCATATAGGCAGATAGATAAGAAATATTCCTTAAGAAGATGTATTTCTAAAGTAGTGTGATTGATATTCTTGTAGCAACCTAATATAGTGGCTTTTAGATTTCAGGCTAGAAAAGGATGCTTTTTACCAGTGGTGAAAATGATCTTTACCAGTGGTAGAAGAGTAAGTAATACAACGATGATTGGAATATTTGACAGCAACTGAGGGTCTAGCATTTTAGATGGTAGGAAAGGATCAATATGATACAGTGATTCCAGCTATCGGACCTACCAGGGCAGATGTGAATGTACAGGAAGGAAGTACATTTTTATATAAGAAGGTAGCATAGAAGTCTTACTGAAGAGGGAACTTCTTGAAATCTGTGTATATGTGAATTACAGATACAATGAAAGATTCACAGTAGAGACTTATCATAGACGTCAGGACAAGATAGTAAGATGGACATAGAAAGCTTAAAAAAGAAGATCTGTGTTATAAAATTAACCCAGGTTCTAGAATGTGGTAGAAAGCCTCAACAGTAACTGAAGACAAAATGAGGTTATTTTTTGGATAAAAGATCATTTCCTAAAACAGTTGGTTTAGGAATCCACATGGAATTCCTGGTTAGGAATTTTCTAGTTGGGAAAAACAGAGTCCAAGAAAACTGCCATACAGCTTATCAAATTTTATAAAAGACAGCTGTAACAAAATGTAGTTCTTAAATGAAATTATAATATAAAATTTATGTAATTAGAAATTCTTAAACACAGAGAGGACAGGGTGCAGAATTTTGGAGCTGAGTTCCTTGCATAAAACCAGGAGCTGTGAAAGACAGATGCACCTATCCATGAAAAATGGAATAAAAATGTATTGCTCACCAGCCAGAGGAAGCAGCAATAAATGGATATGATATATTCTAAGGTTCTTGCATTGTCTGGAAAGTAGTAAGTTAGTCATAAAAAATAAATAAAAATAAACCAAGTAAAAATGCTTGATTTATTCTAGGTTGTGTAATTACAATTTTTTGATAACAAAAAAATCTTGCTTTATAGCCAGAAACTGACTTCTACCAGTGAGAGAAATACATTTATAAATAATACAAGTGTTCACTATAGTAGATTAGAAATAATGACCCAAAAGTCAACTCAACATGTGATATAGAATGTCTTCCTCGTCATTAATTTGAAAGCAAAAGAAGCCACCCAATATCTGGGTACTTCTCTAAGGACTACTCTGCCTGTATTTTGCAATAGTTAACCACACAGCCTTAAAGATCAAGTCTTATGAATTCTGGATAATTAATTTAGATATAAATATTTGGAGCAGTTAATTTTTTCTAAATAAAACAGATATTGTTAAACAGCAGTGCATGTATAGATTTATTTAATTATATAAAAAGAATGAGTGAAGAGCTATAGAGATTTATGATACTATGACAATTTGAATTTCAGAGCACTTTGAAGTTGCCATTAACTTCTGTGTATAGCCATGATTAATTGCTAAACTTTATTTGAAGTAAATCTGAAAAATGGAGACAATAAGATGATAATGCAATGTAGTTTTTGGTAATTAAGTAATTCACAATGCTTTATAGGGGTTGCAAACTTAAATACCTACGGTACCATGCAGGTGACATAAAAAGATGAAAATGGAAACACAAAAAATGGGGAGCAATGGAAACGTTGAATTGTCCTATGGAAAGTTCTAAGTCTCATGAAAAGGCTTTCATATTAAAGATTTCAAAACCGCATGTCAACTAAATCATGTCTCTGGGCCAGATTCTGTTCATGAACTGCCAATTTGAAAGTTTACTTAAGATATAGTAACCCTGGGGGTTTTGGGGGGTTTTGTTTTTAATACATGGGCTGCATGATCATTGTATACAATATTAAAAGTAGATAAAAACAATATATATCGAAAAAATATCTAAACTAGAGATTCAATATTTTGATGAATTTTCTTCAAGTTTTTTTTCTATGTATCTTACATAGTTGTTGTATTACTACATATTGCTTCCACAATGACTTAACAAAGGTATTCTAGATATTATAACATTTAATATAAACATTTATTTTAATATCTGTATCATAATATATTTTGTAGATAGGTCATAGTTTACTACCCTCCTCTTATTGGCATTTACATTTTTTTTCAGTCTTCTAAATACCGTGGTTAACCTCTTCTCGCTTTAATTTTAAAATTTTTATTTTCATTTGTATATTTTTCCAAAAATAAAATAATCAAGTTAAAGTATATGGACATTCTTAAAGAGCTTTCTAATTCCCAAATTATTCTTTAAAATTTATCTTCTTCCCAAGAATTGACAGGATTGTCTCTTTGCTAAAATACCTTTGCCAAAAATAAAAATTATTTTTGTAATCTTTGCTAATTTGCTAAAAGAAAATCATATATTTATGTCATACGATTATAACAACACTTGAATGACAAAGCTTTGCTAAAACAAAGCTTGGTATAAATAAAATGTTAGTTCTTTTGGTCTCATTGCTTCCCAGATGGTATCTATGAAAAAATCTTGAAATGTAAAGAAACCATATGAGTAGATTCCAATACTTCTTACAGAACATATGCTGCTTTCTATTGACATATTTACATTTAGGTCGATAAAATTCCCCAGTGGTGTCTAATCATGGATGTGACAAACACATTTATAAAAAGAAGTGGTTAAAAATAATAGCTGTACTTTCACAGTTTAGGATAAAAAACACTGATGCTTTGTGAAATTATAAGATGGCAAATACAAAATAACTATGTTTTGGACATAGAAGACTTAAAATGCACATGGAAAGATCAAGTGAATTGTTCCATTACTTTACTTTTTGGGGACTTTTGATTTGCTCTTTGACTGAGCTCACTTTACCAGGTCTCACTGGGGCAAAATATTTTAGAGTAAATTGTTCATGTTCTGGAATTTCTCATTCTAGCCAAGATAAAATTTTCCCTTTCATTGTTATATACCTTGGGAGTTAACAGGCATTCATAGCTGAATGATTAAACCATGACAGGTATGAGATATCTGCATAAACTCAAATTAAGCTCCTATTAAAAACATAATCTGCATGAAGTATGAACACATATGCTTTCTGTTTTCCTTGGTTTATACCATTAATTTTAATGATGACAAAAAGCAGATGAATTATGTCACTGATGTTTGTTTGAGGAACCCAGATAAATTCAGATCCCTTAAATTTAGAGGGCAAATCCTATTTAATCCAGCTGTAGGAAGTGTATGTTGTTACTGGGTGGACAACAAATAAAGTGATACTAATTTCTCACAAACTTGGAAACAAAGTAATTTCATATATTTTTCTGCAAATAAAGTTAGAACTATGTTAGTTTTTTTCTACTTGTCTTTACTGTATTAGAGTATAATGTGGGGACTATATTAAATACAGTGTTATCTGTCATGGTCAATTCAATTAAGATTAATTCAGGACCTAACGTATGCTTGAAATACAAGGAGAACACAATTAAGAGATATTATTATAACACTTTATGTATGATGTGTATTTATAAAGTAACATGGTGTGCAAATCAAACACAAAAAATAAGGATTTTAGAATCCCTCCATTTATTACTGGTTATGGAAATTGTTTACCTGACTCTGCTATATAGTATGTGACCTTAGGCAAGTCATTTTTTCTCAGTCTTTGTTATTTCATCTGTAAAATTAGTGTTATCACACTATGTACTTCAAGGGGTATTGTAATGATAAAAAAGTAAATACCTATAAAGCACTTAGGAGAGTGTGCATGGCTAATATTTGCTTAACACATATTACCTATTATCAACATGCTATCAACATAGCATCAGCATGTTATCAACATGCTATCATAATAAAGATGTACCACTAATAGTGAATTTAGGATCATTAAAATTATAATGAACTAAATTTCTATATGGTTTAAGTATGCTTTCCTATGTTAATTCACATATCTCATTGAATCCTTGAGGCAAGTATGTGGAGTGTTTTCATAGATAAGAATGTTGACACATGAAAGATTTTTGAAACTTGTTTTAGAGTTTACAGTCAATAATTGGCACAAGGGGTTATATAATCTAGATTTTATAATTATTAATAATATTTTTGACCACATCTACCTTCAAATTCAAATAACAACAAAAAATCTGGGTCGCAGAAAAGCCATATAATCTCTGGAGACAAATTTTAGAGGTAAGATTTCTGCTTTACTAAAGCAATGCTTGAACAGACTATAGAAATTGAAATCAATGATTTTAACCATTCCTACTTACATTTAATCTAGAGATAAACTTTATAGAAATGTTGTGTACCCTGATGATATTATCCTTCTTTCTATTTTGGATCCTCAGAGTTTCTCAGGAACAGAAATTATATTCAGTGAAAAAAGTCTGCATAGATGTAACTAGAAGGGGATCACATATTATGAATATTAAATTGTACTATATTTTATATAACTGGAATATTTTTATTTAATTTAATAAAATATATTTTTGTCAAAACAATTATCGTATAATTGGCTTTTGCTGAGAAAAATTTACTTTCCAAAGTGTATATTTGAAAAGTATTGGCAATTATTGAATAAGCATAATTATAATTATTGACTCTAAACATTTTAGCATCAAATGACTACATTTGGGATTTAAAACCAAATCTTGTAATTATTGTGCAGCTAAAACTACTCAAAAATATTAATTATCAATAATATGAGAAGAAGGTATTAGTATACTCAGTTCTAAAAATCCTTACAAGTATATAGCTTTTCCTTGAGCTTATCTTTCACTGAGATTCTTTTTCAATTAGCAGTCAGTCATTTACTTGCAGCAATGTTTTATTAGATTGTAGAGAAAAATAAAGTTCTAATGTAGTATGGCTGCAATCATAGTGAAATCAAAGACAGGGCTAATATATTATAATCAGGGTAGAAAATTATACTTGCTTTATTCACATAGCACTACTTTTTAAATTTCCCAGCCCTCAGTGACAGATACCAGGGTTACATTTCTTTTGTATCTTCCCACAATGTATATTGTTAAATAACTCTTTCTGACAGGCTAATTTTTATGAAGTTTATTATTCGTAATTGCTCTTATATTCTTTTGAAGAGCCAAGGCCTCTTAATAGCTCTCAATTTTGAAATAACCATGGAAAATGGAAGATTTCATACAGGCCAGGAAACCAAGTTTGAATGATTAGAATAGCAGAGGGATTGGGGCTGAAGTTCAATAGCTGAATTTATAAAAATAAATGAATACCAAATAATAGTATGTAGAGAATGAAAACGAAAATGGGTTTTAAAAGTCTGGATAATCCCTGTATTATGTTCAAGGACAGAGCCAAAGAACAACAGAAGCAAATGTCCAGATTCAGAGGGATAGGATGAGAGAATCATACCAAGTTAGAAATGGAAAGGTCTTTGTAGAATAGCTGATTTGGAAACTCTTGCCATGACTACATAAAGTCAATAAACCCTAAAGATTGCTTATAAAACATACGTATGCTTAGCTTCAATTTTCTGGAACAAAGAATCCATAGCTTCACTGGAATATTAAAGGGAATTCTGATGCAACTGAAGTTAAGAAACGTGAAATACAAAGAAGCTGAATGACTTGACCATCGTAACACACAACATAAAAAATTCCTTTAAACTGCCGTAATGTGTAAGAAGAGCTAAGTCTCCCCTCCCCAGGCTATGGCAGTAGGTCTTTTCCTGTCACAAGGCTCATGTATCTTTAAATCATCCTACGCATCACTGTCAGATTCATCATAATATTGCACCTCTTTGATGCTATTGTTCTCCAGCTAAAATTATCACCGTGTCATGAATGCATGCTAAATTGCTTATTCTGGCACAGGAAACTATCCACAGTTTGATTTCAAATTTATTTATCCACCTTATCTCTTAATATATGTATACAGTCTTCATTGTCTAAACTCAATTTTATGTTACTTATCATATGAATTGTATCTATTTTGAGGGAATTTTGTTCATGCTGTTTCCTGTAGATGGACTAACCTGCATCTGTGCTTTCCGCTGCCCTCTCTCTATGAGCTCCTCTGGCCCTCTGCACCCATAACCAATGAACACACAAACACACACATGCATACTCCCAGATACACTCACCTCCCATCAAAATACATTTTTAAAGGACTAAATCAAATAAAGCTTTTCTTTATATGCTGAAACATAAAATTATCTATCCCCACTTTGAACTCCTGTAGTTTCCAGTTTCTACTATCATAGGGTACATCTCATGCAGTTATTTTTTTAACGTAATATTTATGGTAAGCCCACTTTTTTATATAGTGGTTAAAAACATGGATTTGGAAAGAGTTCTGTTATCAAATTCTTACTCCATCATTTATTGTCTTTATGACTTTGAGTATTAAATGGAAAATGTCTCTGCTTCTCATCTGTAAAACTGGCACAATAATAGTAGGGTTGTTTGAAGATTAAGTGAAAAGACATAGATGAACTCTTAGGACATTATTAACACTTAGTATGTGTTCAGTGTTAAGTGAAATAGCTACCAAATACTTTATAAACATTGTAATAGCATATGTATATAATATTATTATTATGTACTTTTTATTGTAATTTCTTGCTCATTGAATTAAATAATTAGACCTTTCACGTTCATATTCCAAACATAATTCTTACATAGTCACAGATCAATATATATTTACTGTACATATTAATATTTATATAGTGTTTCAGAAAACATGTAAATTAGAAAGTTTCTAAAATAAATATAGAAGCGCAAATCCCAATAAGAAGTTATATATATTTTATAAGTAGAAAATTGTATTTGGCAAAAGCCCAAACAGCTTCTCCAGTTTGATGTTCCACTAGCCAACATCACAGAGATACATGGAGTAATTTCTGTAAGTAAAAACTGGTCAGGTGAAACAGTTATCCTGGAATTATGGAGCTATTACATTGATAAGAAGATTTTTGAATTTCTACAAAGGACAATTTTGATAACTTTTCCCTGAATAAAATGGCTGTATTGAAAGGAGTAATATTTATTAACAAGCTTAATATTAATAATAACTGATGAACTACAAGGTCCAATGAAAGTTAAAGAGGAACAGGGATGTAAAAGCAAAGGGATTGTAACGTTATGCTCTTTGTCATTAAATTTTATTTTTTGTCTTTTATAGTAAGAGTAAACTCGTATTTGAAGTGTATAACAAGTATCAATAATCTATTAATAGTGACACATAACAACACTAAAAAGTTAAAGATTATCATGTATCTTAAAACTCACTTTAAAGCTAAGTTTAATATTTAAATTTTGTAGTCTGGCCTCTACTGCACAATTGTGTTCATATCTGTGTCATATCCTTGAAGTATTAGCTCCTAGAGTCCAGGGCAATGTCCTTGCTATTCCTTGGATATAGTTTTTCTCTAGTGCACTCGGTCACACAGTCACTCATTTATTCATTCTTTTTTTCATTGAGCTTTAACTCAGTGAAAAGTTCTATCTTAGTATTTGGGAGAAATATAATGAATCAGATTTTTCCCTCGCCTCAAAAGTATTTAATAGGAAGAAAAGAAAAATGTGCATTATTGAATAGCAAGGTTGAAGGTAACAAATGGCACAAAGAGATTATGAATAGATTTCTATACAAGTTCCAGGGAGAAAATATTTTTTCTGCTGGGGAAAAGTAATGAACATTTAATGGACTGGTATTATGACTTAAGCTTTAAACAATGAGTGAAATTTTTGCCTGCATAGATTAGGGAAAAGTAATTTGAATGAAAGAAGGATGGCATATAAAAAAATACAGGACATGTATTTGTTCATCTGTTCTGCCATTAAAAGTTACTTAGGATAATCCCTAGCTAATAAAAATAAAAAACTAGTGATTTTACTATAATCTTTCCTTGTAGATTTCATGAACTTTTTCTACTGTGATTGTGTTCTGAAGACAAATTTTCTTTCCCTAGAGGGCCTCTAATTTTCAGTCCTACTCTTTTGCTGCTAAGGGAATAGGATCTAGAGCTGTGTTGTCCAATAGAACTTCTGTGACAGTGGAAATGTTTGCATCTGTGCAATACTGTATTCACAAATCTCATGTAACTGTTAAACACTTAAAATATAACTAGTGTGACTGAGAAATAGGATTTTTAATTTTAATTAATTTAAATTGCTACATGCAGCTCATGGCTATTAGAATTGCACAGCATAGATCTAGAGTCACCTTTTTAGGAGAAGTAAATCCGGATGAATTTTATCCACAAGTGGATCTCCTTTGGGTAAAATATAGTATGTCACAGTATTTCCTATGAGATCCTATTACGTCCCTTCATTGCTGAAGCCAGTAGTTTTACCCAGTATTGTCATTGCTTGTGTACTATTGTTAATTAGGATATGCACAAAGGAAATTAATAAACTATCCAGGAAGCTCTGAAGACTTCTACTAGGAAGTAACTTTTGAATTTAGTCTTAAAGGAAAGGAAGTTCACCCTGGGGTTGAGGACGGGTGAGCTGGGGATAGTTCAGGCAGAGATGAGAAAAATATGGTGTGACCAAGGAATACTTGATAATTCATTAGAACTGGCAAACAAAGTATCTTTGTAAAGAGCAGGAGAGGAGAAAGAGCAATTTGAAAAAATTTAATAATGTATGTTTTAAAATACTGTCCCAGTATTGGGTTTGATTAAGTTTATATAGTTTCCCACCCAAAATGGTTATTCTATCACATATACATAGGATTTTCTTTTCTTTTCTTTCTTACAAACATCATTTATGTTTTAATCATTAAAACAACTAAAATTGCAGCTTTGTTCCCTAAATTTATTACTTGGACAAGATTGAGATTTAGGAAATTTATTGCCATGATGTCACCACTGGTTTATAATTTATAAAACTTTGGATTAGACATTAGCACAGTTATTATTTCCTCTAATGTCTTACCTCACCGCAGTCTAATAACATTCAGGAAATCTAGAAGACAAAGGGGAAAGAGTGGTCTTGAAAGCTAAAAATAGTTGCTGAAAACTGATGCAATCATGTAATAAAATATGGCACAATAACTTATATGATATGCTCACAGTATCTGCTAAAGCAATTAGAATCCATGCAGCTAGATTTCTGTTCATGTATTACTAAAAATGAAAAGTATTTCAGCCCAAGTAAGAATATAAGCTATGTGGTTTAATTGTATACATTGGTCTTAAGATTTTTGGTCTTATTACTTGCATATGTGATCTGTTTAACACTCTTTAAAACAGAAAATCATTGAGTAGCAATCAGATTTCAAAAAGTCTTCCAAGTACAGCCAGACAGTTGTCTACGTGATATGCTACGTATGACAACAGAGAATGTACCATTATATTAACACAGACTTCTTTTCCAAGGGGTCAGTGTTTTCACACATCTAATAGGTCTCGTGCACTAGATAACAGAAACAGCAATATTGGTGTCTCTCAATCACATTAAGTTCATCAGACGTATTAAATGGTAGCCCTTTTTAATTGAGAATTTTTATACATATTATATATATATAACATCTTTATTGGAGTATAATTGCTTTACAGTGGTGTGTTAGTTTCTGTTGTATAACAAAGTGAATCAGCTATACGTATACATATATCCCCATATCTCCTCCCTCTTGTGTCTCCCTCCCAGCCTCCCTATCCCACCCCTCTAGGTGGACACAAAGCACGGAGCTGATCTCCCTGTGCTATGCGGCTGCTTCCCACTAGCTATCTGTTTTCCATTTGGTAGTGTATATATGTCCATGCCACTCTCTCTCTTCCTCCCAGCTTACCCTTCCCCCTCCCCATGTCCTCAAGTCCATTCTCTATGGCTGCGTCTTTATTCCTGTCCTGCCCCTAGGTGCTTCAGAACCATTTTTTTGGTTTTTTTTTTTTTTATTTCATATATATGTGTTAGCATATGGTATTTGTTTTTCTCTTTCTGACTTACTTCACTCTGTATGACAGTCTTTAGGTCCATCCACCTCACTACAAATAACTCAGTTTTGTTTCTTTTTATGGCTGAGTAATAGTCCATCGTATATATGTGCCACATTTTCTTTATCCATTCATCTGTCGATGGACGCTTAGGTTGCTTCCTGTACATATTATATTTAATGGGTTTTTTTGGGTCAGAAAAGCTTTTGAACTGGACTGTGGTCTAGCTATAGAAATGAACAATTTTCAGTGCATTTTGGGAGTCCAAAGTATTTACATATTTTTAAACATATGTCTTAATTTCTACTGATGAATATATAGGCAGGCATTTCCACTGTAGCTTGAGAGATATTAATCAGTATAGGAAAGAATGATCTTATTTTGGTAACTATAAACAATGAAAAAATAAATTAATATTTTTGAGGGCATACTAAGTATTGTTTTATATACATTACTGCAGTAAATATTCCCAATCAACCCTATGAGATTTTCCTATCCTCCTTTTATAGATGACTGAGCTTCAGAAGGGTTTAGGGATTGCCTGAGGCCCAGATAATAAAAGGCACAGCCAGGGATAATATCCATTTCTGTCTGATTTCAACAGCCTTAGACTCCATTACTATGTGTAACAGGTATGAATTTTACACTACAAACATTTCTATGTAAGAAATATCTTTTAGTTCCCTATTGTGAAAGCAAATTATATTTATTCCAGGCCCCATATTACTAGGCTGGAAAGGAAATTCAATCTTTTACCCTTCAGTAGAATCCTATAAGAATATAGTTACACTGTAGAAACCCAGAAATGTGGGCAAGAGTTCCGTTTAAAGGAAAAAAGACGGAAAGGAAAAAGGAGGCCAGCTTTGAACACATTACCTGACACCATGACAAAGGATAGTTTTTCATCTTCTCTTAAACTGTAACTGACATGCTTAACCTCTCTTCCTATGAAGTTTAATCCTTTACCTTGTAAACCAAATGTTAAACACGAGGTTTCAAGTACTTTTCATATACCTTGGCATTGTCTTACTAACGTGGATACATGATCCCAGACATCATGTGTCTCACACTTTGACAGATAGCTCCTCTATCTTTGTCAGTATTGTAAAATGTCTTATGAGGACAAGAAATTTATACTAATATTCCTAACAATATTTTCAGCCACACCACCACTTCTTGATGCTTCCTCTAACCTGTGAGGACTAGTCACATAGACAGATTTTAATATTTTCTATCATTGTGGCAGTAGAGTGTATATCATCTACTGAGCATATTTATTTTGGATTATTTCCTAATTTTTATCTAAATATTTCTTAAGATTTCTTCTATGCTTCTTCTTAGTATATGGCAATAAATTTCATATTATAATTTTAATATTCAAGTGTCTATGACAACTGTGTATTTGTAAATAAGTTTATAATTTGGTGACTTATGTAACTGTTTTTAAGTAATATTTCTTTCAAGTTCTGGTAGGAAAGTTTACAACAATGGTAACAACTTGTGTTAAATTTTCATATTCTTGTAGCAGTAATATGAGCAGTATTAATAGAATAAAAATAGTGTCTGTTTTTTATTTTGTTGCTTTAAAAATACTTTATTTCAATTCTTTAATCCTCACAATAAACATTTGAGATTAAATATCCTTATCAACATTAACTTTTAGAAACCGAAGGCTCAGAGATATTAATTGGCCACCAAAGAACCAGAGCTAATCATTGGCCCAAGTGGGCCTGACTCCTGACTCACTGCCCTTCCTACTACAACTTAGCACAATTCTGAGAAACCCCGTAAATTTTTCACAGTGTAAATTTTAGAATTCAGCTAAAGAACCATCATTGCTAGGGGATAGCTATTTACCAAGTACAGAATCACTGCAAGCAAACAGGAGACGTGGTAATTCTTACAGTAGTAAAGATGGAGAACATTTTTGGTTTGCTTCCTTTTTCACTCTTCTTCCCTAACCCAAATGAATTTTAAGAGTCATAATTTGAAACTCTGCCATTGGCTCCATCAGAGATATTAAATGTTAAATAAAGTGACCCATATTGGCCATAAAATGAACACCATTTACTATCCTAAGAATATAGAAAATGCTTTTATGTGAATAGTAGAGAAATTGCCAAAAAAGGTATTTTATTTCAGTCTGTGGACAAGCTAATGTGCTACTGGAAAATGCATACATATTCTGACCTAATTAATTTCCAGAGCACTTGGTTCTGAAAAGAATGCTCAGAAATACCCCAGTTTACTCCACTGTCATATAGAAGCCTCACATTCTGAGGACAGTGTCTTAGGCAGGAGTTAGTTATCTCCTTATTAAGGATTTTGTTGCAGTGCTTTCTGGCATACTTTCTACCATAGTCAAATGTTCACTTAAGTTTCTGGGTGCTTGAGCCTCAACTGAGCAGACTTTCCTGTGATAAAAATGTGTCACCTCTGTGCTTGTTGTCCTAAGGACACTATCTCCAGGCACACCCATCCTAATAAACAGTTTGATATTTCCCACTTAGAGAAATTGATAAGGATAGTTTCAGGCACCTTCCACCTTCCACGGTGTGAGTAATTTTAAAATGCTTGAGGAGCTTGTAAGCATCAAAGTCGTAGGAATGACAGAGTGGAGGACGTGACTGCTATGACTATTTCCTTCTGGAAAGTACATACAGAGAAGTGAGATAGCGTATCTTCTTGCAGACATCTAATATAGTGAGTTGTTATTTTTTCTCTATGTGAAGGAAGTAAAGGAGTTATTTGTTTAAATTTAACATTCTTTCAAGAGCCATTAGGGTAGCTCTTAGCATAGCTCTGTGATAAAATGATCACTCATCATAGCGTGCTTGTCCTTTAGAGTTCACTTATACACTATTGCTTGCAACATGCTAAATGCTACTAAAACTCACCAAGCTAAATAGATATTTGTCTAGTAATAGCTAGGTTTTATCCCCTTAAGTTATTCTGGCATCTCTAAAGTTTACACAAATAATAATACACCTTGATAGTGCAGAAGAATACTCAACCTCTCTCTGATTAACTGGCATGTTAAAAATACTTTCTATTATAAATAAATTGAATTCTTCTTTTTCTTTTCTACAGGACAACATTTTTAAGCTGGAAGACTCACATTTTGAAAATGGCCGTGGGAAGAGCCCATATGACCCTAAACTGCTGACGGCATCTCTTTTAATAGGTACTCAGTCAACAGTCAGCTAAACAGTGAATTTTCTGTAGATAATAGCCAGATTGCATGTTCCTTGTTATATACCAAGATTTTTCATTATTAATCATAAAATATTTTAGGAGTATGTCAGTTGAGATATTTTCAAATATTTTGAAAATGAAGAAGAAACACTAAATGCTGATTTGATTATTGTACTATCTAGTCTATGATTCTTTTTAATCAGAATGGTTTAATAGTATCTTTAAAATTGGCTGCTCAATCACTATACATCCCCCTAGACCTTTACAATTTTTGTTTTGTAAAAATATGGTTTTGATTTTCATTTTTTGGGAAGAGGCGTTTCAAGGGGGAATTTTGACAGGTCAGAAGGAAAGAAGGAGATTCACTCCAAGTTGTTAATTGTAGTCTGAAGATTTGTCACACTCTCAGCATTTGGTCAGCTTAATCAGCACAATGCAACTAAATGGTAGTACAATTGACAGAGACCCCTTGTGTCACCTTGAGTTGACAAAGTCCTTCTGTATTCATCTTTTCTGACTTTAGGGCTTCTTCTTTTTTTAATCTAACAAAACATTTTATGCATTTCCTGTGCCCTTTTCTTTAGCCATCTTCCTAGTTCTAGTTTTCTTCTTTCTTCTTTTACTTCAACATTGCAGATAGGTGGTGAATGCTTAGCCATAGTTCAAAAGGATAGAAAGAGGAAGATAGAAGTAGGCAGAAGGAGAAAACTTTAGTTTGTATTGAACAATAGAGAATTCTTTCCACATTCTTTTAACCACTTCTGGACTGGGATTAAATAATACACAAAAAGTGATATATCATTAAGCAATTTTTCTTTTTCTTTTTTTGTTTTCTTGTTTTAACTTTTGAGTATGCCAGCAACCTAAAGTACGGAAGATTCTGGGTCATTACCTTACTCCTGAATATATGTTTTTATACAATCATGTAGAAATTATGTAGCTTTTTGTTTCCTTTTCTTTTTCCTTTTGTTTTCTTTTTTATAAAATATAGAAAGTAATTATTTGATAATACAAAAGAATAATAAGTGAAACTTTTCAGGTGTAAACTTTCTAATAAAATTTTGAATAATACATCTAGATTTTTAAAAGGTAAATTTAGGCTATTATTTGACATATAATAATTTCATAAAGTTTAGCCTTTTTATTTTAAAAAAATAGTCTTTTTTCTATTCAACAAACTAAGACTAGTCATACTGACTACAGCATTAACTTGAAAATATATTTTTTCCAGTATTCTCTAGTGTTTATCGCTGTTTCACTGATCCTTTTACTATTAAGAATAAAACCATTACAGCATGAATTACCTCCTCTATTGCTTTGGAAATGTAGACAATTTCAGTCCATTTGATCCATTTATGGAGCACTTTAACAAAAGTTTAAGACCTGAAGGAATGCAGCAAATGTAACACACTTATAATTTTCCTATTCGTAGATGGCCTAGTGATTCCGTGTGGATGACTTCCTTAAGTGCACACACAGAAATTTGAAAACTGTCTTAAACAAAGGGGAGGAGTCCTATCTTGTTTGAACCTGCAGGCTATACTTATTTAAATTGCATACTGAACAAAAAAAGATAGATATTCCTCAAAAAAGCAGTATGTAAAAGTGTGCCTAGAGCAGCTTTATTTTGTGGTATGTTTCTCAGTAGGGGTTTGCTTATTTATTTTAATATTCCACTGAGAAAGAATGATGACAACTAAGTATTACATAGTTCATATGGCGTGCAGCCACACAATGTCCACAAAGAATATGAAACGCTGCAGTTTTGGTTTTATATTAGAACTTCCTTGAAACAGTTGTATAGGTTTGTGAAAAGGAAAAGAGAATGAGGGAAGTTGCATGAGTCAAGGAGAGGATGTATGGCTAGAAAAGAACGGTAGGCATTTCAGAGAAACAGCTTTTAAATGAAAGGCCAGATCTCACCTAGCCAGTACTGTAAAGTAATTGAATAATTTTCAGAGATGTTTAGTGCTTATTGACAGAGGAGATTATTAAAGCCAACTTAAGTTAATTTCTGGATCAGTTGAATAGCAAGATACAGAAAAATGAGCAGGCCATACTAGACCTGGTAAAATCCCTCAAAGTATTTGTAGCACCATTTTAATTCAACAGCTGTGACTTCCTTTATTGAGGTTACTTGCTTCTTTATAACTAGGCTATAATTCTGCCATGCGTCAGGAAAGAACATAATTTGACATTAGAATATGCTCTCACTTGGTATTAAAGGTACTCCCCAAATTAATTAACTATAATTGAGAAATTATTTGAACCACTCTGAGCCTCAGTTTCTGTGTATGTAAAATGGCATGGCTATGCAAATTCCACTAGTTTGTTGTGAGAATTAAATAAGACAGTGTAATAGCATACTACATTTGGATACGTACATATTTCTGGCATATATTTGGAAATAGAAACTGAAAAAAGAGGAACAGGTAATAGTGGTTTTCTGTAGGGAGGCTAGGAGAGAGATTTGGTAATGTATAAATTTTACATTTTTAATTTTGTATCATTTACAACTACTTAAAAAATGTTTTAAAAGTACAGTATTAACAAAGCCAGTATATTTATTGTTACAGAAAAGGTTGCTTAACAAATGTGAAAATGTAAAAGTATTCCCATACCCTTCCACTCTCAAGAAGTAGCTTTTATCCATGCCATGTCGGCGTGTGTGTGTGTGTGTGTGTGTGTTTGAGAGACATATTTTTTTCCCTCTGTTTCTAATTACTCTGCTACGATGTGAGTGGAATTTGCTTAAGGTGTTAACAACATACTGGCTTGGTCTTTAGGTTTGTTTGATTTTTGCTCACATCCATGATACACTTTACACCTGTGTTAGTAATGCTGTGATTTCATCAGGAAATTTTTTTTTTTCCACCTTCTGTTTCTTCTCACCACACCCTTTTTAGGAATTGTAATCCAATACATTAACTGATCTAAGCCACATTTTTACTTCATTTTGAGCTGTGAATAGAAAGTACAGAGTACATATGAACTTGTGTTTTTAACACATGCTTCTCAGGTAACGCTGCCATGGTGGAAATGCAGTTCACTAAACTTTTTGTTCATCTCAGTAAAGAATGCTTTCCTTAGAGACAGTTAAGAAAGCTTACAGTTCAGAAAGAATGGCACTGTACTCAAATATGAAAGAGCAACTTTCATATTTGACAATTTCTAGCTTGTTAGTTACATCTGTCAGCACTAATTTATCTCAGTCTGATGTATTATTTTTGAGACATCAAACTGCCTATATGGTACTTTTGTAGAAAGACTTAACAACTTTGTTGGACAGAGTATCCACAACCACTTTTTGATGTGTATAACAATTCCTTGAGTATATTATTCTACCATCAATTTAATAAAATTGGACAGATACATTTTCTTTCACTAGTAACTTAGTATATATGGGAAAACCCAAAAGTATGTATCTTAGCCATAATGCAATTTGAATCATTGTAAGCTAACATTTACTTATACTTAGGGTCATAAAATTGGAAAATTAACATGCATAATTTGATAACTTCATAAAGGACCTCGAACATACAAAAGAAGTTTGGCAAGTGGGCTTTTTTAAAAAAATAAAAAAATATATTTGTTCTCCAAATATAAGCCAACTAAGGTATGTAAATTGCTTAAACGCAGATATATATTGTTTAATAAATTTATTTTATTTATTTATTTCTGGCTGCGTTGGGTCTTCGTTGCTGCACACGGGGTTTCTCTAGTCACGGCGAGTGGGGGCTACTCTTCGTTGCGGTGTGCGGGCTTCTCATTGCAGTGGCTTCTCTTGTTGCAGAGCACGGGCTCTAGGCGTGCGGGCTTCAGTAGTTGTGGCACATGGGCTCAATAGTTGTGGCTCACAGGCTCTAGAGTGCAGGCTCAGTATTTGTGGTGCACAGGCTGAGTTGCTCCGTGGCATGTGGGATCTTCCCAGACCAGGGCTCGAACCTGTGTCCCCTGCATTGGCAGGAGGATTCTTAACCATTGTGCCACCAGGGAAGCCCTAAACTCAGAAATTGTCGGGTCATTTCAGATAGCCAAAGAATGTAATAAGTCTTTAATACAGGGTAGAATACACAATTACATTAAATGAAATATAGTCTGAGTTGATATTTTATATCTGCTTAAAGAGAATGCAAGAGTAGGATATTCTACCACCTATACAGCTGGGCCAAATAAAAAATACGTCATACAATTTCTGGAGGAGTCATCCTGGATAAGAACCCTATAGATATCTGAGCAGAAAATCTGATCTAAGGCCTGGTGTAAAGGAACAGTTAGTGATATTGAGCATTGACAACATGAGAATGTGCCCTCATGCCCACCTAATCATCTAGTGCCCTCCAGCTCATAGATATCATGTTGACTCTTGCTAAAAATAATATTTGAGTAGGAGGTAATTTCCTATGACTGGAGGCAACTGGTGCCTTAACTACAACCTTCCTTTGGTTTCTAAGTCAACTCTTTATAAATTCTGTCTTTAGTAATAAATTCAGTCACTAGCTCTTCTACTGATGAACTCTTCTAACTCTTCTACATTCTCTGAGTGACAGAAAATCAGTGTTTCTGCCTTTGCCTTCATTTATATTGTTTTTTGCCTTCCTCATGTGGGAATGTTGTAAAACAGCTAAACAAATGAATATGAGAAACAAATACCTATCAATATCCAAATAATGTTTATTTGGTTACAGTTTTCGTTATTTCAACTCTATCTGGAATAGAGTTTACATATAATAGCAACCGTAATTATGAATTTTACTCACACTGAAAAAGCTAAATGAAAAAAGCAATTAACTGATGATATTCTTTACTCTTCCATTTCTGATTATACTTACTGTTAGGCATGGTCTGGCTACAGTCTGATATGAAATTGCTCAGTTTTCACCTTTCGGTTGTTCTGTTTTCGCCTTTCATGATTTTCATCACCTAACGTGGTTGAGGGGGCAATGAGGTTCAACTAGTAATTTAATACTTTTGATTTTTCAAGGTAAAGAGGATACAGGTCACCCTGTACAGGTGTTCCAACATGAAAGTATTTGAAATTGACATGAACATTTTAGGCTGCTTTCACAACACGCTTTTAACTAACATTCTCTCATTCACCTGAAGTTTAAAAATTCATCACTTCTATCAATCAATTATTTGTAAAAAGATAAGGTTTCAACCTTAATAAAAATGTTACAGTGATTGAATATAGGTTAAAATTAAGTAGACCATATGCATTAAAATGTTTCAAAGTACCTTTGAAACTTATAGATAGCTTGTTCATAGTGTTTTTGTGCCTTTCGAAAAGGGTTATTTCTTTACCTTGTGGGCATATAGAACATTATTGTAGCATATTATGGTGAGAGCAACTCAGATTTGAGCAACTTGATCTTTAATTAAGTAAAGAGAAGACAAGATGCTTTTGAATCCCAAAGATACCATAATATGGCAATTTATGGTGTCATATGAATACCATCCATTTAGCTAGTAATTTGTACTTAATACATTGTCAGACCATCACTTTTATTTGTCTTGATTCACAACAATTCAAAATAAGTGATCAGTTTTTAAAAACTCAGTCTCTAAGATAAGGTGTCTTTCTATTAATATTTAAAGTTATAACTTGGCGTTTCTCAGTGATTCTGTCTATGTAGCTATTCTGCACTGCTTTGGAAGTTTTCCAAAGCCTGGTACCTTCAAACACATGAGAGAACCAGAGGTTCTACCAGAGGAATTCATTTAGTTTGGACCACTGAAAAGGTCTATTTTTGTTTCAAGGCCCCTTATTTGCAAGTGAGAATTGTGGGTGTGAACAAAGATAACACATAAAGGATCAGACTAATTAGACTTTCCCAAAGCTATTGATAACTGAAGATGCACAGAAAGTTTCTGATTGATATACAAGAAAGTCCTTTGGAAATTATAGTGGTATACAAATGTTTTAAGTTATAATTTATGTATGCCTACTTTGTTTTCTGAGTATTTTTCGAGTCAGTGAATTCAGAAACATTAGCATATCCAAATAATCAACAAGATAATAGGTTTTACTGTCATTATGGTAGATTATTTGGAGAAAATGTTACATTTATTGTTGTTTTGTTTTGCTGATAATTCACTGTAAGCAAGCAGGCAATAATGCATTTTCTGGATGGAATAATATGAGGCACTTTTTGTTTAAAGGAAAGAAAACGTCATTTTTACAAGTTCAGTTTATTGAACGGTGGTATGGTATATATTTAGTATAAGAGGCTTGGGTTAAACAGGCCTGGGTTTGAACTTTCACCTTGACTTGCCTAGTCATTAGCTGAGCAACCTTGGTTTCTTGAGCTGTAAAATAGGGATAACATTTACGTCATGGGGTTGTTGACAGAACTAAATGAGATAATTTGAAAGTGTCAAGCCAGCACCTGACTACCCTGCAAGCACAAATGGTATTCAGTAAATATTAACTTCTCTTTCTCCTTACTTCTTTTTCCTTTCTATTCCAACCTTCTGATTATGATTCTCCCATTATTAAACTCTGACCTAGAGTTAATTCAACTTAAGTAGAAATGAGTCAAAGCACAACAGAATCTTGAGCTGTAGTGATTATGGCCTGTGTTTATCAAAATACCCCCTTCTTCAAACACATTTCTGTTATATCTGAAACTATGTGGTGGACTTGTTTTTGGATTGTATGATAGCTCATACCAAGTTAGAGCATTTTTCCCACAATATACTAAAAAATGAAAGGCAAGAAAAATTTTTGGCAAGGAAAATATTAGTCTTCTCTAAATTATAGCAAAATCTCATTAATTTAGATCCCACTAAAAAGGAAGTGTATTAGAAAGTTAATTTCCATTAATATCAAAACTATAAGCAAGATTTTGCAAGGAGACTTTACCCTAAAAAATAAAGATATTAGAACCATAGTAGATTGAAACGTATAAAAGCAGACAATGTGACGCATATAATTTGTGTTTTGTACTTTGTCTTTGGTCATAATAGAAAATATAAAAGTTCATGTTTTAGTAATGTGCACTGAATCATACTTTACTCAGTTTTTCAAAGTTAGTGCTAAATGAGTAGTGAGATACTCCCTTCAACAAAGACACAGGATAAACATAAGTAGCTTTGCATAGTGATGCAGAGAGCATTAGCGTGGTCTTAACATGAAACCTGTATTTTGTGTGTTTTGTTTCTCTTGCCTCAATTGAATTAAAGTATGTGTATGTGGTTTTATTTTGTCACAACACAGATGGAGAATTATACTCTGGAACGGCAGCTGATTTTATGGGGCGAGACTTTGCTATCTTCCGAACTCTTGGGCACCACCACCCAATCAGGACAGAGCAGCACGATTCCAGGTGGCTCAATGGTAGGTGGTGCGTGCCAGAATGCAGGCACAAAACACGGGCATCTATAGTAGGTCAGTGGAGAGCTTTCCTTATACGGTACAAACAGCATGAGTTGAGATTTAGTGTGCAGATAAACTCATGGTGGTGACTTCATGGCTGTGTGTGTGAGAAAGTGGGACAAAAAGAGAAAAGAGAGATTAAAAATTTAAGAAAATATTTGCTTTGTGCCAAAACTAAAGTTTCTCAGTAGTTAACTATGGAAAGAAATAGATCTGGGCTGGAGCTACGGAAGGGAGGCAATGGAAAAAGATAAGATGACTTACCAGTCTTGTCTTCCAGGGACACCACAACAAATCTCATGATGTAGTATTTTTTTTCCTCCACACCTCTCATGTGGCCTTGAGAGCATAAGTTATTAAATGTTTGAAAAAATTGTTGTGCTAAAAGCATTACATTGAAAGTGTTTTTGAAAGGATTTTGTATCATTTCATTTTATTCTCCTTTAATCTTCCTAAAATTCTTTCTCCTGTTTTATAGGTTGGGAAATTAACATTAATATTTTATCTAAGATTACATCTAACCCAATAGTAGTTTTGGGGCAAGAACCCAGTTTCCTGACCTTTAGTCACTAGTGTCATACTTGATGAAGCAGATACTTTTTAAAAAAATTTATTTTATTGAAGTACAGTTGATTTACAATGTTGTTTTAATTTCTGCTGTACACCAAACTGATTCAATTATACATATATATACACACACACATTCTTTTTCATATTCTTTTCCATTATGGTTTATCACAGGATATTGAACATAGTTCCCTGTGCTATGCAGTAGGACTTTGTTGCTTATCCACTCAATATATTATAGTTTGCAAGGCAGATACTTTTTTAATTCTTTTTCTTTTTAATACATAAATAAATTTACCATAGGAGAAAATTATAAAATTTATATGCCAAAAATAAATAAATACTATTTTCATTCAGATTTTGAACCAAATAATCCTCATATAATCTTCCATGTAGAGGTGTTTTTTTTTGGATTATTCATTTACGCATTCACCAAAGATTTTTTTATAATCGTCCCCACCATATTTTCATGGTTGTTTTTTATTATTAAATAATGACCTCCATTTATATCTGCCTTCAGTCCTATAAAATAAAGCTTCCCAGTCTCTAATCTTGCATTCATGATCTCTCCTTTGGTTTTACATGCCTCATTAATAAGGATGAAGCTCATGGCTTACAGTCCATCTATGTACTCAGTAAGATGCTTGATTGTCTCACTCTTTGAACTTCTGCCACACTTGCTTCTCCTGAACTTCTGGGGGGGTACCCAAAATTCATTTCACCTCTGTCTTTCACTGGTTTGTTAGAGAACAATCACAATATGCTCTAAAACCTCGCTGAAATTTCAGGAGACCATGAGCTGTGTGTCTTTGTTCTTCTATATCCCAATTCTAAAATGACTATTTAAATCATAAAACATACCTCAAATTACCTCAATCAGCATTTCATTCCTCCTGTAACAGTATTTCTGATTGTCCTGTTATTTTTCATGTATTAGTGAAAATGATGTGCCTCTTAACTTCCACCTTTGACCCTACTGCTTTGCTCTTAATTGCATTGATTTTTTTTCATAAATTTACCCAATTTACTGTTTTTGCTGTTTTTATCTCTTCTTCACCACTGATTTCTTCCCTGACCTGCAAACATGTTTGTCTACCCTATCCATACTCTCCCTTTAATCATGGTGTACCACGAGGTCCCTAGATAGACGTCTAAGTCCATAGCCTGGTTAGGAACTTGTTTTCTCAGCATTTTCACCAGATTTAGCCATTTTCAACCTGACTTTGATCCCATGAAACTGCTTCTCCACTAATGACTTCCTATGTTTTTTTTTTATCAGTCTCCATTTAGACAACCTCTCCTGTGGTATTTGTCACTTAACTAGCCCTTTGTCTTTAAAAGGGTCTGTTCTCTCAGTTTCCTGCATTTCCTGCTCTCCCAGTTTTCTCCAGTTTGACATTACTTCCCAGTTGCTGTTCTTTAAATGCAGATGATGCCTAAAATAATTCATGATTGAGTACAAACACTGTGGTAATCAAAAGGGACTGGACGTATAGTCAAATACCCACCTCTGGGAGTAGAGGAGGTAGAATGGTGCCCAGGTGACCATCTGAGAAATTAGAAGCCTCACTAAGGAAAAGAAAAATGCTGAGCTGAGATCACGGTAAGGCTCTCTGTGTAAAGCCGTTGAAGACCCAAACTCTAAAATCCCAGAGGACAGTTTTGGAATATCCACTGTTAATTATTAAACCTAGGCTTTGTATGGACTCAAAATTAGTAGGAAAAAACCTCTTTCAATATGGCTATCTGGTCTCCTCTCAAACGGAAATATTTATGTAGAAGGGGAAAGTTTGTTTTTTTTGTTCAGCAAGAATGAGACTTTGATCTACTAAGAACTCTAAAGGGCATACAGGCTTTCACTGTCCATGAGAAAGAAAATCTCATTAGAAGATGGAATAACATAAAGGAGAGTATAGTATCCATTTCATTTTCATGGCCTTGGAGGAAAAAAGTCATCAAGTTAAAGCTGCTTTTGTGCTGCGCACTCACATGTTGACAGCTGAGTCTGAATAATTTACACTGTGGGAAAACAGTCATTGTCCGCAGCTCTGTATTTCATCTCTGCAAATGTGTAGTTCATTTGAGAATTCAGTTATCAGTCTCTCAGCACTAAACGTGAGAACTGATTTTGCCAAATTAGCACAAAGGTTACATTTGACAGGGTGCAGAAACCAGAACTGCGGCAAGGTGGAGGATGCAGACACATACGAGATAGAACCAAGGGACTGTGTGATTCACAAGCCTCATGAAATTAAACACCACTGAAGAACAGAATTGGAAACATAATGTTTACACACGCATGTAGAAAATAAGTGAATTTTGAGGCGTCAGCATAGACTACACAATCAGTTGTGCTGCCAGAAGTAATAAATTACTTTGCAAGGTACTTTTTGAAAGGTCTCCTGGACTATTGAAATTAATTTTGGCACAGGACTTACTTTACTTTTATCAAATCAATTCAAACCAATTCACTTATTTTGGAAGAATTAGTTGGCCTATTTCAGATGACTTTTAATTTGTGTTCTTGCTAAACAAAAATAAAAAACAAAACTGTTGTGTAGAATTGGATCTTGAAATGTCTTAACTTTTATGGAATTTCACTATTTTCATAATTACTCACTAAAGTTTACATTTTTATAATAGTAGCAATAAAGGCTTAAATTCAGTTTCATTTTACCAGGAAACATTAGGAATTAAGTAACAAACTTTTAGATGAAGAAACATGAGAGATGGAATCTATTGATTTTTTTCCATAACTGCTTTTTAAAAATCATCCTTTACACTAGCCCCTAGTTTAAGATTGCTAGATGTTAGAACAACTTTTGATTCCAGAAAATGTACTGGTATGAGTTTGACCTGATGTGCCAAAATTCGCTGTTTTTTTCTTTTTGCTTCATAAATTCTCTTGATATTATATAGCTTTAAACTTCAATTCTAATTTTGGTTTACTAACAGTGTAAAAATTAGGTAAAATTTCTCTCTGTATATTCATAGTAAAAAAACAAGTTTACCCTGCTGTTATAGTAATGATTTCTTATCATTTATTGTGTAAGTATCACCTAGTTCTTGTACATATTAGTCATTCATTAGAGCAGATGGATAGCTAACCCACATTGATTTGATGGACACTATTTCTAACATTGTTTATTTATGTCTTGGACTAACATTGGAATGCTCTATGATAGAAGGAAAGACTATAGTCTTCAGAGTGAGACACTGTTTTACCTTGACCTTGTACCTGTTCATGGGTTTATAATACTACCTACCTCTTAGAGTTGTGAAAAAATCGACTACATGATAATGCATATAGAGTACTAAGCAAGTGATTGGCATGTAGTAAGCACTTAATAAATGTGAGTTTCTTCTGTATCCTTTATCCCACTTCCATTGGGTGGAGCATGCTTAGTAAGCTTTGTCAGACTCATTCTGTGAGTGATTATATTTGAGTCAGGGTGAAAGGGCAGTCAGAGCTGGGTTTAATACATGAAACCACATGGATCCTTGAGAGAGCCAAGGCCCAGTGCACACAAACAGACCTAATTACAGTGCCCAGAGTGTTAGACCTTCCTACTCATTTTAGGAAGACCTGTTTTCTTTTAGTGGAATTTCCTAAAAGGATTGTGCCTGTGGATAGACCAACTCACTTGCTTTTTTTCCTGTAATTGAAATGGTATGCGAGTCATCATTCCACTTCCTCTCACTTGTAACACTCATACCAGGATGGCTTGCCCTTATTGGAATCAGCATAGCTTCCTCTGTGGTCATGCACTAGGATATTTCATGTTCTCTAAAGATTCAAATTTCTCCACAAGATATATTTTTTTGAAAATAGAACCAAGAAATGTAACCGCAAATAAGTTCTGAGAGCACAAATTAATACTGAATGGTACCAGATATCTAATCTTAAATCACTTGTATAACTCTTTTGATATACTATTTTAATTCTACCATCTTTAAAGGCATGAACTGTATCAGAGTATCTAAGTGGATTTTTTTAATAAATAAAATTAATCATCTAGTTTGGCATAATGTCAGACTTATTAATGATGCCATTTTGAACTATTTCTCTGACTTAAGTTAGTAATATTTTGCTGACCTTGAGGAAGAAAAGCCCTCTGGAAACCTTACTCTATGGTTACATGAGCAGATGAGTATTATAGATGTTGAGTGACCATTCAGTTGAAACAACAAGAGCAACCACAGACATCCTCTATGAAAGAAGCAACAAAGATAGAGTCTTTTTAAACTTTTGAATTACATATTCTATGAATTACATTCTGTAGTAATTAGTTAACAGTTCTGAAGTATCAGTGCATAGAGTCACAAATAAAAATGTTAGTATTTTTGGTTATTTTTGGTGAAATAATGCTGAAACATGGATATGTAATAGTTTAAAATAAGTATCCATAACTATATCTAAACACAACCTATTAGTTATGGTTTTTTCCTTATGAATCTATTACCAAGAAAAATTTTCATGCTGATAAAGAATGCCCACCTGCCAGAAATACAATTTTTTCCAAAAATACATACCATGAAATCATTCTACTCTCTAAATGATGATAAATTTAATACACTCACTAAATATGCCTTCTTTTTCTCATAAAGAAAAAGTTCCCAAAGTATACCTTTACTTGCTCTTCTTTTCTGAGGACCTATTTTCTGTGTCATATTTTATCTAAGGACCATAATCACTTTTAACCAGTTTTGTTTGAAATTACTTTGCACTTATGAGGGAAAAAAATGAATAAAACTTCGCAATAAAAATTAACTCACTAGTGGCAATGTTTGGAACATGATTCTTTTTTCAGGCCTCTGAGAAAATGTAGCTGAATAAAATAGGATATGCTATTTTAACATTTTTTAATGATGGGCTAAAAAGTACAACCCTCAAGTATGGCACATTAATCACAAACATTGAACCACTTATTTCAGAATTTATAGTTGAATGGTGAGAGTAGAAAATAATATTTAAGGGTATGATTACATTTACTAAAGAAAATTCTACTTTTTAAATTAAAACTGATGAAAATGTATAAAAGTGAGACAATATCTTGGAAAATTCTTTAAATTATAGCCAGCTCTCTTTTTTCTCTTGGTTCTTAACATTATTTTTCTCTCGTCTCAGCATCAGCTTAATGAATACAGAGCCTGTCTATACCAATTTCCTCTTCTAGAGTCACTACATTCAGAGCTTGGTGGGCCTCAATAGGGATTTACTGCTGACTGAGTAATCTGGGTTCATGTGTGCAGTGACATCAAGCAAGAGATTTACCCTGAGAAGTGGATGCCATGACAATGCGTGTAACCATGGTGTGACTGGCCTCTCTGACATGGCTCTCAAAAGCTTTCCCTCTGTGAAAACAGAAGCCTGTTTGCAAATTAATTAGTTTCTGGCGGCAGCTTGATTGTTGACCCAGAGTTTGTAGAGTGGAAAAACAATCAGATTAGTGTGCTCAGGGTAAAAGACCAGTGTGCAGTTGCGTGTGGCTTGCTCAACTATTGAAACCATGAATGGACTGAAACAAATTCTTTTCTGAGAAGCCTAGGCAGAGGTTAAGTGTGATGAGCCTAGAGCTCCCAACAGCAGGGGTGGGGGAATTAAAGGATTTTAGCCAGATAAAGCTGAATGATGGCAAGCAATGCCATCGAATTTTAATAGCATGGATAGTTTTGACCAAATAAAAAAAAAAAAAAAAACCAAAAAACACTTGTTATGTTGTTCTAGTCCCTCTGAGTAGAAGGAATAAGTTTACAATATTATTAAGTGTAGGTTTGACACAAATACTTTCTCAGTAGAAAATTTTAGAAGTTTTCAGATGGGAAGGTTTTAATTAAATTTGTCTCAAAGGCTAATATGATAACATCTAAATGAAAAACTGTTATGAAGTAACCTGCATTTTTATGTTGATAAAATTTTTGTTGATATATTTACCTCAGCTGCTTTCTGAGGTGTAATCGTCATATGCCCACTAAAATTAATCCTGAGTCAAAGAGAGAGGTTGGCTGATGAGAATACATATTCTGCTATCTACTTTTGCAAATATCAAATTAGGTAACTGTGCCAAGCAATGATGTCTGCAATCTTAGGATGAAAAAATTCTGCATACAGTTTTTGATGATTAAAATTTGTTTTAGTCAATAAATTATTGTTTATGCTTCATTTTGTAAGATTACCTAACACAATAAGCCATATATACTCTTCCTTTTTAGATACCACTGGCAGATGTCTCCCTAAATACAGCTCTGATGGCTATCACAGTACTTTCCCGTTCAAAAATCATTTGTATCTCTGAATTTACAAGTGAATTGAATCCAGATTTTGCTGCCTGTCACGTTCTTTGTCATGCAATCCTAAATGACCTCTCCAATATTAAACACTAACAGACTCAAATAGGGTGGGTTGCCCTTAAATTTACTATCATTTTCATTTAACCATACCATTCTCTCAGTGGATTTTAATCTTTCCCACCTTTGAATCCCAAGAGCACATATATGCATGTTGCGATTTATCACAGGGCCTACCACTTTGCCTTGCAATCTAGGGTATGCCAAATAAGAAACTCTTCAGTGAACCTTCTTTGCAGGCTCTGGGGTCAGATGGCCTGAGTTTGTATCCCAGGTCCTCTCATCTACCACCCTCGTGACTTAGGGGGTAATTTATGTTACTTATTTTCATCACCCATTTATGATTTGTAAAATAGGGTTAATAACTAATACACTGTTTTTCTGAAAATGCATGAGACAGTCCTCATAAGGTACTAAGAACAGTGTCTAATAATATGGTAGATGCTCATTATAACTGTGATTGCTGCTGGCGTTTGCATACCAGCTCTATACATAGAACACAGTGCACATTTGGAGAATTAATACAGAGAACCAGCCTGAAGGTTGTGTTTGCCTTTCTTAATCTGTTCTCAGGCTATTTTGTTTTGTCTTATTTAATTGACTATTGTCAATATATGGGCACTTAATACATCAAAAATATATAAAATATTTGTCTTTAGTATTAAAATAGTATATAAACTTTTTAGTCAAATTGGGCTTAACAAAATTAGCAGATGAAACAGATGGTGAACCAAGGGTAAATTTCAATAAAATGTGTTTTCCTAAGTATTAATTTAGCTCTATTAAGTGCAATACTTACCACTTAAATAAATAAATCATTAGGTTCTTTTTTTCCAATATAATTTTTAAAAAAACATTGACTGCATTGTTGCATCTAGGATATTCATTTATCCTGCCGTATCCCAGCTTAGCTTTTAATTTTTTTCATATGAAGACGTCATCTGTAACCTTTGGGGTCGTGGTTAAGAGCATGGAGTCTATGGAACTTGACCGCCTGACTTGGGCACTAACTGAGCAGCTGGAGACAGCTACTGTAAGCTACCTGTGCTCAACATCCCTTTTTTCAAGTGGAAACGATAATCGTTCCTCCCTGTTGGGTTATGAGAATTATGCATAAGTAAATTTCTATAAAGCACTTGGAAAAGAGACTATTCTTACCAAAAACAAAACAAACAAAACAACTCAGTTGATGTTAGCTTATTCCATAACATTGTGTAAGAATTTTAAATAATAGAAAAATAAAAATACCTAAATATGTCAACTCACCAAGGATGTAGTAGAATGTACAGTCTCACTTAACTGAACAGCCATGTATTTCTAGGAAAGCAATGAAAATGGCTTAAGGAAAACAAGACAAGATGAAGTGCTAGTAATCTATGCCCTTTCCTTAGACCGAGTCTATACATACAGAATTTCTTGTCTAATGATGTGAGTACATTTTGATAAAACAGATCTACTACTCTTTTGCTTCAAGAAAGGGAAAAAGGATTTTTTTTTCTAAGTTTAGAAATATCCTAAGTTACTTACATATGACACTGAAATGCTCTAAACTTCATATATCAACTAAACATAAATCATAAAATGTTATGCAGAAGAAGGGTCTTTAAAATATTTTCCTGGTAATATTAGTAAGGAAGATTTGCATGTGTTTAGATGTCCTTAAAAGAAACATTTTTTATTTAAAATTGTTTGTGTCACTATATGTTATAAGTAACTAGACAAGAGAAAATCACATCCCTTCACTTCCCACCCCGGCCTCCCCCACCTTCCTTTCAGCAATCTATCAAATTCCTGTGGCACTTTTGGATCAACACATAAATTCTGCATTTTAAACACTATAACATTTTACATATGGTAATATTATTATTTTTAAATATATTTATGCAAAAATAAAGGTATGCATTTGAGAACTATAGTTTATTATTAGTAGTAATTTTGTAAATTGATAAGTATAAATTTTTTTATTCATTAGAAATATAATTATTATTTTGTGATGATTTACTAAATCATAACTATTTTGGCCTTTAATGTAGGCTGTTAGCATAAGGGATTCATCAAAAATATGTCTCTTCAATATGTTTATAAATTTGTCTAAATTCATATAAGTGTAAATAATCTCTTTTGCCTCATTTAATTACTAATATTTTTGCTTTCTTTTTTATTTTTTAAATTAATTTTTATTGGAGTATAGTTGATTTAAAATGTGGTGTTAGTTTCTGCTGTACAGCAAAGTGAGTCAGTTACACACATATATATATCCACTCTTTTTTAGATTATTTTCCCATAATGGTCATTACAGGGTACTTAGTAGACTTCCCTGTGCTGTACACTAGGTTCTTATTAGTTATCTATTTTACATATAGTAGTGTGTATATGTCAATCTCAGTCTCCCAATTTATCCCTCCCCGCCTTCCCCCTTGGTAACTGTAAGTTTGTTTTCTACGTCTGTGACTCTATTTCTGTTTTGTAAATAAGTTCATTTGTACCATTTTTTTAAGATTGCACATATAAGCAATATCATATGGTATTTGTCTTTCTCTGACTTATGGATAAAGAAGATGTGGTACATATATACAATAGAATATTACTCAGCCATAATTACTAATTTAAAAAAATGTTAGGTTTCAATATCAAAGAGAACCATCCCTTTTTGTACATTTAAAATCCTCACCTGAATGTGTATGGGAAATTCATGACAGCCAATTTAGTTTTCCCTTTGAAACCCACACTGCCTTCTTCTGCTTAGCGTACAATAGGATTGAAGTGACAGACAGTACAGAGCTGTATTTGGGGGCTTGTATGTTGTGTTTTGACCCATTTACAATTTAGTAAACTTGAATCTCAGTGATCCTGAAAGTTATTAATGCCAAGACTGATATCAAATGATTACTGCCACGTAATTGCTTAACACCTATAGAGTTTATTTATCAGTGTGTTTTCTAAACACATTTAAGAATGAATGAACAAATTATACTCACGTTTTGCAGGACAAGAAAGTAATCTTCTAAGTCAAACAAAAATGACAGTATTCTGAAAATAGAAAACAAAACATAGAAATTACCACAAAACCTTACTCATTTGGGGATGAATTAAAGGGACATCTAGTCATACTAATAATTCAAATTATAAAATTTGGGCTTACAAAGCTAGGATGAACCAATAAGGTACAGAGCATCTTTGATCAATGACTTTTATGTATTTGCAGTAATCATATTAAATATTTTGACAGAAGAGAAATTATTGAAGTAGTGGAATATTGCTGTTTGCCATAAGAAAGCTAATGACTGACCTCCCTGTTGTTACTTCTGTTGATTTCCTTTAAATAAAATAAAAGGGAAAATCACACTCTTTATAAATATCAAGGTAAATGTACAGCCAACTCTGATCAACCAATCAGTGCCCAAATTAAGAAAATTGGATGTGAAAGCCCTTGAGATGATTGTATGTTAATGAATCTTAAAATGTGAACTGATTTTCCACTTTTTTCCAAACTGGAACTACCTTTACTGGCTTTCTGGTTTGTTTCTAATTCCTGAGTAAGAGCAACCTGTAGAAGGCAGTTGAAAAGACTGGCTGGAGCTAGGAATTTGACAGCAGGAAATAGAACAAGAATGGCAGACCGTTAGAGCATCCAGTTTTAATGTCCTACAATGCTGAGGTCATTTGGTAGTGATAGAGCAGAGGCAGCACCAAAAAAGAGGGTAGCCATGTCATAAAGATATGCAAAATCTCTACTAAATTTAATAGTTTTGATTAATTTTGTCATCTCCATTTTGTATAAATGTGCTGCAACTCCATTAGTCAGTTCTGCCTGTTAGCTACTCGTGAATTCCCGAACTGTTTGTCCTTGGAGGGATCACACTTTGTTAGCAGTAGATGTCACTAATATGATAGTAAAGAATATTCTGTTAAGAATAGCAAAATGAAACTTCATTTAATACACTTTAATACAACTAAGGAAGCTGAGTATGTCATTGCTATTAAGCTTGATTACTTGTAACTATTACATATTTTCTAGGATGGGAAAACATAGGTTATCATTAAAAGGAAAAAAAAGTTTCTAAAAAACATATCTATCCACTATTCGTATGGAGTCAGAAAAGAAAGATGATAATTATGGAGGAATAAAGGGAGAAAAGAAAAGAGTAATTCCTAATGGTATATAATAACTTCCTGAATAGATTTTGTCATTATCACTTAACCATAGTAATAACATCTGTCACTATAAGAAAATGTATGACATCACAAACTGAAATTAAAATCTTTAAACTATACCATTGTCTCGTACCTAAAAGTCTAACCCTGAAGTTTATAATGTAAGTTAGATGTGATACATATTAAATAATTTTTACAGTCTCAGAACATTGCAAAATATTATTGGAACATATATTAATTCCTGGGCCATTTTATATCTGACCAGTAAAAACAATGAAACGCCATGTAATATGATAAAGGTAAAATAGCTAAGTTATTAATGAGAAGTTAAGAATAGATCACTTTTAGGTGAACTAAACTGTCAAATTTAATTACTATTTACAATGTATTTTCTGTTTTTTAATGAGTATTTTTAGTTTCCCCAAGCCTAGTCCCTTCTAGGCCCTTCTAGGCCCTTCTAGTCCTTTCTCATCTCATTCAGCAGTGTTTTCTGTTTCTCTGTATATAACTTAAGTATATCAGTCAACACAGTTACTAACATAGAATGCTACTCTTTCCTCTGTACCCTACAGTTCTACTGGAAGTGCTCCTAGATACCTGATATTAGCACAATGAATAGCTAGCTACATTTGCTAGCTACTAATATTATTCTGGCCAACTTCCATTTTCTGTACACATTAAGCACTCTCTAGGTACCAAGAATTATCATTAAGCGCTCTCTAGGTACCAAGAACTATTATAAGAAACAGCTGAGTAAGAGAGATCCCTGCCCTCCAGGATAATACTAATAGAACTCTTTATCAATGGAAAACCCTGGAAGTCTTAGCACATCTATGGGATTATATGCATATTATGTCCAACAAGTCTTAATATCTTAAAAACATTGTTTAACTCATAACGTAAGAGAGAAAGTACTATCCATTTTTCTTTCAGTAAACATGAATTTTTTGATTCAGTTGATTTTCAGGCTTTGAGTATCAGAACCACTGACTGTCTGAGGTTTTTACTATATAATGATTTGACAGCTTATGAGGGAGGCTATTTTTTGTCCATATATCTGCGGTCTTCTGTTAGAGAATATATATATAAGAGTTCAAAATCCAAGAAATTGGAAAACCCCCTTTTTTTAAGTTTTGAGGAAAAGGATGGGAATCTTTTAGAATCAGAAAAACTGTACATAATATGACTATAGATTTTTAGAAGGTATTATTTTAATGGCATACATTTCTAATTATAAATAAATTTTTAAGAAGGGAAGTCATGCTGAAAATAATGAGACCAAAAAAAGATTGGTGGTGAGAGAGAATTAGTTAAGGAGTGGAGAGAAACTAGAAACAATATTCTTTTATTTTCAAGTATTTTAGCAGAAGTTCTAAATGCTTCTAGATGTTCTAGAAATTCTAGATGTTCTGGGCTGCTGTCCAGTAAGTAAGTAAATAAGGTCACTTCAACTGGTCTCTGAGCTTTAAAAGACATACATAAAAAATTACGAATTAATCATTAGCAACAATCATGATTCTTGACCCGTTTTCTAAGAGTAAAATCATTTAATTTGTTTTAAAATTTTAATTTCTAATTTGATTATTTAAAGCAGTGGTTGAATAAGAGCTTAAAAATGCATGTTCTGAACAGTTTTCTTAGGTAAATTTATTGTCTTCATGGATTTAACACACTATTTGCTATAGAATTTTTATATATCAATAGTTATACTGCCTTTTCTATCATTAAATAGAAAGTGTAGTAATTTTCTAGTTTCTTTGGGTTTATTATATAAATCTATAAATTGTGTTGTTGTCATACGTTTACCTGCCTTTCTCTTTATAGCTGCTCTGTGTGGGGGGGGTGCACAGTAACAAATGGAGGGATATTTTAGTGGGGGGGGCACAGTAACAAATGGAGGGATATTATTTAAAAAGATGAGGAAATCTTTCTCTCGATGTTTTAAACTAATATATGTAAACATTTCTTATTATATGGTCTAAGAAATTTATTCCAATAACATGTAATTATATAAGGCTCAGAGCATGGCTCAGACAATGGTTGTATTTATAGTTTAATACTTATTCCATGGAAAAATGTAGAAATCGTAGGTCCACTAGAAAGTAAAACTAACTTAATCTATATTAAAGACATTAGAAACCATTTCTTAGTGTTACTGAAATAAAGGGAAACAAACCCTGTATTTATTCAAAACAAAGTTGAAAGTATCAAATTGGTTTAGAAAATACCTTTGTTAGTCTTGAGTAGGTATCTATGGAAACAACTCTGTATTAGCCCTCAAAATATATAAGCATTATTAAAGAAGAAACAATAGGGAAAAGTTGCAAGAAAAAAAAGAGGAAAAGGAAATTGAATGCTTGCACAGAACAGAAACCACAAATTGAGTTAAACATTAGCACCAATTTTAAATCGCATCCACCGCACTGCAAATGCTTGACATTTAGTGTTATTACCCAGGATGTTTGAAAGTTTTAATAATTAAAGCAATAATTTGAGAAATTGATGTTTTTACATAAAGAAATAATTGAAATAATCATGCACAACTGAAATCCTATGTCTGTATAGTGTTTTATATTCTTGAAAGTGCTTCCTATAAGATCATTTCATCCTGCCCAAAACCCTGTGAAATAGAAAACTGCAAGAAATAAAATTTAAGTAATCTGCAAGAGGTCAGAAGTAACCTTGTATCCAGTGAAAACTGAGATGAAATTCATACCTTCTGACTCTCTGTTCTCTTTCTAACATGTTCATTTTACTATTTACCATTACCAAAACTTGCATGTTTCTGTTCTTTGCTAAAGCTTTTTCATGTAGGAAATTTTTATCAAGTTTTAGACTTTGGTTTTGGGTTTTTTTTTTTCCCCCTTTTCCCTCCCCATATTCTCAAGTCCATTCTCTGGTAGGTCTGTGTCTTTATTCCTGTCTTGCCCCTAGGTTCTTCATGACCATTTTTTTTTTCTTTAGATTCCATATATATGTGTTAGCATATGGTATTTGTTTTTCTCTTTCTGTCATACTTCACTCTGTATGACAGTCTCTAGGTCCATCCACATCACTACAAATAACTCAGTTTCGTTCCGTTTAATGGCTGACTAACATTCCATTGTATATATGTGCCACATCTTCTTTATCCATTCATCTGCCGATGGGCAGTTAGGTTGCTTCCATGTCCTGGCTATTGTAAATAGAACTGCAATGAACATTGTGGTACATGTCTCTTTTTGAATTATGGTTTTCTCAGGGTATATGCCCAGTAGTGGGATTGCTGGGTCGTATGGTAGTTCTGTTTTTCGGGGTTTTTTTGTTTTTTTGTTTTTGCGGTACCCGGGCCTCTCACTGTTGTGGCCTCTCCCGTTGCAGAGCACAGGCTCCGGATGCGCAGGCTCAGCGGCCATGGCTCACGGGCCTAGCCGCTCCGCGGCATGTGGGATTTTCCCGGACCAGGGCACGAACCCGTGTACCCTGCATCGGCAGGTGGACTCTCAACCACTGCGCCACCAGAGAAGCCCTATTTTTAGTTTTTTAAGGAACCTCCGTACTGTTCTCCAGAGTGGCTGTATCAATTTACATTCCCACCAACAGTGCAAGAGGGTTCCCTTTTCTCCACACCCTCTCCAGCATTCATTGTTTGTAGATTTTCTGATGATGCCGATTCTAACTGGTGTGAGGTGATACCTCATTGTAGTTTTGATTTGCATTTCTCTAAAAATTAGTGATGTTGAGCAGGTTTTCATGTGCTTCTTGGTCATCTGTATGTCTTCTTTGGAGAAATGTCTATTTAGATGTTCTGCCCATTTTTGGATTGGGTTGTTTGTTTTTTTAATATTGAGCTGCTTGAGCTCTTTATATATTTTGGAGATTAATCCTTTGTCCGTTGATTCCTTTGCAAATATTTTCTGCTATTCTGAGGGTTGTCTTTTCGTCTTTTTTATGGTTTCCTTTGCTGTGCAAAAGCATTTAAGTTTCATTAGGTCCCACTTGTTTATTTTTGTTTTTATTTCCATTTATCTAGGAGGTGGGTCAAAAAGGGTCTTGCTGTGATTTATGTCATAGAGTGTTCTTCCTATGTTTTCCTTTTTTTGAGTTTATTTTTGTGTATGGTGTTCAGGAGTGTTTTAACTTCATATTTGTAAATGTAACTGTCCAGTTTTCCCAGCACCACTTATGGAAGAGGCTGTCTTTTCTCCACTGTATATTCTTACCTCCTTTATCAAAGATAAGGTGACCATATGAATGTGGGTTTATCTCTGGGCTTTCTATCCTGTTCCATTGATCTATATTTCTGTTTTTATGCCAGTACCATACTGTCTTGATTACTGTAGCTTTGTAGTATAGTCTGAAGTCAGGGAGCCTGATTCCTCCAGCTCTGTTTTTCTTTCTCAAGATAGCTTTGGCTATTCGGGGTCTTTTGTGTTTCCACACGAATTGTGAAATTTTTTGTTCTAGTTCTGTGAAAAGTGCCAGTGGTATTTTGATAGGGATTGCATTGAATCTGTAGATTGCTTTGGGTAGTACAGTCATTTTCACATTTTTGATTCTTTCAATCCAAGAACATGGTATATCTGTCCATCTATTTGTATCATCTTTAATTTCTTTCATCAGTGTCTTATAATTTTCTGCATACAGGTCTTCTTTCTCCGTAGGTAGGTTTATTCCTAGATATTTTATTCTTTTTGTTGCAGTGGTAAATGGGAGTGTTTTCGTAATTTCACTTTCAGATTTTTCATCATTAGTGTATAGGAATGCCAGAGATTTCTGTGCATTAATTTTGTATCCTGCTACTTTACCAAATTCATTGATTAGCTCTTTTATAGTTTTTATAGTAGTTTTATAGTAGCATCTTTAGGATTCTCTATGTATAGTATCATGTCATCTGCAAACAGTGACAGCTTTCCTTCTTCTTTTCCAATTTGGACTCCTTTTATTTCTTTTTCTTCTCTGCTTGCTGTGGCTGAAACTTCCAAAACTGTGTTGAATAGTAGTGGTGAGAGTGGGAAACCTTATCATGTTCCTGATCTTAGAGGAAATGGTTTCAATTTTTCACCATTGAGAACAATGTTGGCTGTGGATTTGTCATATATGGCCTTTATTATATTGAGGAAAGTTCCCTTTATGCCTACTTTCTGGATGGTTTTTATCATAAATGGGTATTGAATTTTGTTGAAAGCTTTCTCTGCATCTATTGAGATGATCATATGCTTTTTTTCCTTCGATTTGTTAATATGGTGTTATCACATTGACTGATTTGCATATATTGAAGAATCCTTGCATTCCTGGGATAAACCTCACTTGGTCATGGTGTATGATCCTTTTAATGTGCTACTGGATTCTGTTTGCTAGTATTTTGTTGAGGATATTTGCATCTATGTTCATCAGTGATATTGGCCTGTAGTTTTCTTTCTTTGTGACATCTTTGTCTGGTTTTGGTATCAGGGTGATGGTGGCTTCCTGAATGAGTTTGGGAGCATTCCTCCCTCTGCTATATTTTGGAAGAGTTTGAGAAGGATAGGTGTTAGCTCTTCTCTGAATGTTTGATAGAATTCGCCCGGGAAGCCATCTGGTCCTGGGCTTTTGTTTGTTGGAAGATTTTTAATCACAGTTTCAGTTTCAGTGCTTGTGATTGGTCTGTTGATATTTTCTATTTCTTCCTGGTTCAGTCTCGGAAGGTTGTGCGTTTCTAAGAATTTGTCCATTTCTTCCAGGTTGTCCATTTTATTGGCATAGAGTTGCTTGTAGTAATCTCTCATGATCCTTTGTATTTCTGCAGTGTCAGTTGTTACTTCTCCTTTTACATTTCTAATTCTATTGATTTGAGTCTTCTCCCTTCTTTTCTCGATGAGTCTGGCTAATGGTTTATCAATTTTGTTTATCTTCTCAAAGAACCAGCTTTTAGTTTGATTGAACTTTGCTATCATTTCCTTCATTTCTTTTTCATTTATTTCTGATCTGATCTTTAAGATTTCTTTGCTTCTGCTAACTTTGGGGGTTTTTTTGTCCTTCTTTCTCTAATTGCTTTAGGTGTAAGGTTAGACTGTTTATTTGAGTTGTTTCTTGTTTCTTAAGGTAGGATTGTATTGCTCTAAACTTCCCTCTTAGAACTGCTTTTGCTGCATCCCATAGGTTGTGGGTCGTCGTGTTTTGTCATTTGTTTCTAGGTATTTTTTGATTTCCTCTTTGATTTTTTCAGTGACCTCTTGGTTATTTAGTAGTGTATTGTTTAGCCTCCATGTGTTTGTATTTTTTACAGATTTTTTCCTGTAATTGATATCTAGTCTCATAGTGTTTTTGTCAGAAAAGATACTTGATACGATTTCAATTAAATTTAGCAAGGCTTGATTTGTGACCCAAGATATGATCTATCCTGGAGAATGTTCCATGAGCACCTGAGAAAAATGTGTATTCTGTTGTTTTTGGATGGAATGTCCTATAAATATCTATTAAGTCCATCTTCTTTAATGTATCATTTAAAGCTTGTGTTTCCTTGTTTATTTTCATTTTGGATAATCTGTCCTTTGGTGAAAGTGGGGTGTTAAAGTCCCCTACTATGATTGTGTTACTGTTGATTTCCCCTTTTATGGTTGTTAGTATTTGCCTTATGTATTGAGGTGCTCCTATGTTGGGTGCATAAATATTTACAACTGTTATATTTTCTTCTTGGATCGATCCCTTGATCATTACGTAGTGTCCTTCTTTGTCTCTTGTAATAGTCTTTATTTTAAAGTGTATTTTGTCTGATATGAGAATTGCTACTCCAGCTTTCTTTTGATTTCCATTTGCATGGAATATCTTTTTCCATCCCCTCACTTTCAGTCTGTATGTGTCCCTAGGTCTGAAGTGCGTCTCCTGTATACAGCATATATACAGGTCTTGTTTTTCTATCCATTCAGCCAGTCTGTGTCTTTTGGTTGGAGCATTTAATACATTTACATTTAAGGTAATTATCAGTATGTATGTTCCTATTACCATTTTCTTAATTGTTTTGGGTTTGTTATTGTAGGTCTTTTCCTTCTCTTGTGTTTCCTGCCTAGAGAAGTTCCTTTAGTATTTGTTGTAGAGCTGGTTTGTTGGTGCTGAATTCTCTTTGCTTTTGCTTGTTTGTAAAGGTTTTAAATTTCTCCTTCAAATCTGAATGAGATCCTTGATGGGTAGAATAATCTTGGTTGTAGGTTTTTTCTCCTTCATCACTTTAAATATGTCCTGCCAGTCCCTTCTGGCTTGCAGAGATTCTGCTGAAAGATCAGCTGTTAACCTTATGGGGATTCCCTTATGTGTTACTTGTTGTTTTTCCCTTGCTGCTTTTAATATTTTTTCTTTGCATTTAATTTTTGATAGTTTGATTAATATGTGTCTTGGCATGTTCTCCTTTGATTTATCCTGTATGGGACTCTCTGTGCTTACTGGACTTGAATAACTATTTCCTTTCTCATATTAGGGAAGTTTTCAACTATAATCTCTTCAAGTATTTTCTCAGTCCCTTTCTTTTTCTCTTCTTCTTCTGGGACAACTGTAAATCAAATGTTGATGTATTTAATGTTGTCCCAGAGGTGTCTGAGACTGTCCTCAATTCTTTTCATTCTTTTTTCTTTATTCTGCTCTGCAGTAGCTATTTCCACTATTTTATCTTCCAGGTCACTTATCCATTCTTCTGCCTCAGTTATTCTGCTATTGATCCCTTCTAGAGAATTTTTAATTTCATTTATTGTATTGTTCATCACTGTTTGTTTGCTCTTTAGTTCCTCTAGGTCCTTGTTAAACGTTTCTTGTATTTTCTCCTTTCTATTTCCATGATTTTGGATCATCTTTACTATCATTATTCTGAATTCTTTTCCAGGTAGACTGCCTATTTCCTCTTCATTTGTTAGGTCTGGTGGGTTTTTATCTTGCTCCTTCATCTGCTGTGTGTTTTTCTGTCTTCTCATTTTGCTTAACTTACTGTGTTTGGGGTCACCTTTTCGCAGGCTGCAGGTTCGTAGTTCCCATTGTTTTTGGTGTGTGTCCCCAGTGATTAAGGTTGGTTCAGTGGGGTGTTTAGGCTTCCTTGTGGAGGGGACTAGTGCCTGTGTTCTTGTAGATGAGGCTGGATATTGTCTTGCTGGTGGGCAGGTCAACGTCCGGTAGTGTGTTTGGGGTGTCTGTGGCCTTACTATGATTTTAGGCAGCCTCTCTGCTAATGGGTGGGGTTGTGTTCCTGTCTTGCTAGTTGTTTGGCATAGGGTGTCCAGCACTGTAGCTTGCTGGTCGTTGAGTGGAGCTGGGTCTTGGCATTGAGATGGAGATCTCTGGGAGATTTTCACCATTTGATATTACATGGAGCTGGGAGGTGTCTTGTGGACCAGTGTCTTGAACTTGGCTCTCCCACCTCAGAGGCACACCCCTGATGCCTGGCTGGAGCACCAAGAGCCTTTCATCCCCACAGCTCAGAATATAAGGGAGAAAGAATAGAAAGAAAGAAGGTAAAATAAAATAAAATACACTTATTAAAAATAATTATTAAGAAAAAATTTTTAAAAACAAGAAACAGAACCCTAGGACAAATGGTAGAAGCAAAGCTATACAGACAAAATCACACACAGAAGCATACATATAAACACACACAAAAAGAGAAAAAGGGAAAAAAAATACATATATCTTTGCTGCCAAAGTCCACCTCCTCAATTTGGGATGATTCATTGTCTATTCAGGTATTCCACAGATGCAGGGTACATCAAGTTGATTGTGGAGATTTAATCCTCTGCTCCTGAGGCTGCTGGGAGGAATTTTCCTTTCTCTTCTTTGTTCGCACAGCTACCGGGGTTCAGCTTTCGGTTTGGCCCCGCCGCTGCGTGTAGGTCACCTGAGGGCGTCTGTTCTTTGCTCAGACAGGATGGGGTTAAAGGAGTCACTGACTCGGGGGCTCTGGCTCACTCAGGCCAGGGGGAGGGAGGGGTACAGAGTACGGGGCGAGCCTGTGGCGGCAGAGGCCTGCGTGACGTTGCAGCAGCCTGAGGCCGTGGGTTCTCCCAGGGAAGTTGTCCCTGGATCCCGGGATCCTGGCAGTGGCGGGCTGCACAGGCTCCCGGAAGGGGGTTGTGGATAGTGACCTGTGCTTGCACACAGGCTTCTTTGTGGCGGCAGCAGCAGCCTTAGCGTCTCATGCCCGTCTCTGGGGTCCGCGCTGTTAGCCGCGGCTCACGCCCGTCTCTGAAGCTCCTTTAAGCAGCGCTCTTAATCCCCTCTCCTCGCGCACCAGGAAGCAGAGAGGCAAGAAAAAGTCTCGTTTCTTCGGCAGCTCCAGACTTTTCCCGGACTCCCTCCTGGCTAGCCGTGGTGCACTAACCCCCTGCAGGCTGTGTTCACCCCAGCAACCCCAGTCCTCCCTGCGCTCCGACCAAAGCCCGAGCCTCAGCTCCCAGCCCTGCCCGCCCCGGCGGGTGAGCAGACAAGCCTTTCGGGCTGGTGAGTGCCGGTCGGCACCGATCCTCTGTGCGGGAATCTCTCCGGTTTGTCCTCCACACCCCTGTGGCTGCGCTCTCCTCCACGGCTCCAAAGCTTCCCCCTCCGCCACCCGCAGTCTCTGCCCGCGAAGGGGCTTCCTAGTGTGTGGAAACCTTTCCTCCTTCACAGCTCCCTCCCTCTGGCGCAGGTTCCATCCCCATTTTTTGTCTCTGTTTTTTCTTTTTTCTTTTGCCCTACCCAGGTACGTGGGGAGTTTCTTGCCTTTTGGGAGGTCTGAGGTCTTCTGCCAGCGTTCAGTAGGTGTTCTGTAGGAGTTGTTCCACATGTAGGTGTATTTCTGATGTATTTGTGGGGAGGAAGGTGATCTCTGCTTCTTACACTTCACCATCTTTAAGCTCCTCCCAAGTTATATACTTTGGAAAATACAGTTGCATACTTTTCAAAAAGCCAAGATTTGCCACAGTAAAAGGATTTTATCCAACCATGGTTCATAGAATGGATTATGTTATTTATGCATAGCTCAAATCATTGAAAGCTTAGCTGGTATAAACCCTTATTACCAGGAGTTTGGCCATGGAACTAGCAGCATATGCATCTGCTGGGAATTTGTTAGAAAGACAGACTCTCAGAGCCCACCCAGACCTACTTAATCAGAGTCTGCACTCTAATCCTACATTAAAACTGAGGGCTAGGCTAAGCTACCAAAACATAGTACATCTTTGATTGTTAAAGAAGAAACATAGAGACATAACAGCTTTGTTCCATTATGTGAGTGGACTATCTTATATCTCAACTAAATTGACATTGGCATGCAAGAATGTTTGTGTGGTGTGTGTGTATGTGTGTGTTCATTATTTAGACTAGGTTTACTGTGATGTGGTCTAGTTCAGACTTTGTAATTATTCTAATATTGGCCTTCTTAAATTAGTAACTTTTGCTTCCATTTTAATTGGGGAGTTATAAACACTACCTTAGTGTATCCTTTGAACAGGTTGGTTGGAATTTTAAGCAACAATCACTGATAAGATCTCTATGAAAGGCTAGTAAGACCCACCTTACTCTGCTTGAATCATTCTACCAAGACAGTGTTAGGTTAGTAATACTGCTAGCACCTTTATAATAGCCCATAAAATCTCCCACAACTACATGTCCTGTTAAATGTTAGGAATTTTCTTTAAATAGTGGTGGAGATGGTGACTTGTAGGTTCAAAAAAGCCTCAGGTAGTTAAAAAAGAAGTTGTTTTCAGAATAGATCAATATGAATTAACTGTTTTACACTTGAACTAGACTAGGACTAATAATGTTTTATTTTAAATAATAAACTGGATGACAAAACAACAACATAGTATTTAAAATATGTCATAACTGTTATTTCTATGTAAATATCCTTTTGTCCAGAGCATCCAGTAAAGAAAAACTAGATAGATTCTTAGTGCAAAGACACAGGCAAAATTCAAATATAAGACCAAAAATTATACATTTTATGTTACAACTTTAAATTTTGTATTGCAACCTTAAATTTTAACTTATTGGGATGTGATATAATTTTATACATATAATAGAGTACTTCCAATGTTAAAAAAACTCACTAGTCTCCAGTTCATATAGATGTAATCCTAAAAAAAAAAAAAAAATCTCAAAGTAAGTGCAGGTTGTTTTATTAAAGTAACAATAAGTTGTTTGTTTTCAATACAGTGAGATTAGGAAAGTACAAAAAATGGTAGCTAATGTTAAATTTGAATTATTATTTAAGGAATAATAAAATCTTGAAGATTAAACCGTGTGTAATAAGAATTGTTTTCTGCAAATTCTAATTACTTTGAAAATTATGCTGTAAATCATCTTCTTTTCTGCCTTGAATTTCCTTCCCCACATAATTAGACATTTTCAAGAATCAAAACTATTATTGTCTCTTAAGAACAAAAGCCATAGAAACTGCTAATTATATCACAGCTGAACATGTTTTTCTTCTTTGAAGAGATCCTATATTTCTGGCATTTTTGAGAACACTTTCTGATCAGAGAATGATAGAAATAAATGCTGAAGCTTTGCTAGTTTTGCAATCAAGATAATTAGTTTCTACCTATAATAACACTCATTAAAGAGTTGCCAAGGTCTGTGTCAAGTAAAAATTGACCTGAATACTCCCTGGTCCCTAAATCATTATTTTAAGAATCAGGCCACATTGTCATAGATATTTCCTTTCCCTAGAATTCAAGGGCCTAACTACAGAGGAAAAGCCCCCAGTCAGTGCAGTCCTTGAAAAAGGGCTTGAGCTATTGCCAAGTCCTAGGAAATGGGCAGATAGCAGGATGAAACTTTTTCCATTGCACTTACAAAATTGACTTTTTATTTCACAGAGTAAAAATTTTTTGTGTGATTACATATTCAGAAATATTTTGGCAAAGTAAATTTTATGATTGTATAAAATTGGCTTTTTTCTGAATACAACTGTTACTAGAATTCACAAATACCAGTTTTGCCATCTGTAGATTCTGAGCTACTTTTCAGAGAGAAAAGAATTAAGTGGAAATTGAGTATACACCTGAATTTTAAGAGAATTTAAAAGAAATAAATTAAATTGGTATTACATATTTGCTTTTATTTTTGTGTTGCTTAAGTGGTTTTGTTCGTTTGTTGGCAAGATTTCAATCTATCAATTTAACTTTGAATCTTGTATAAAATATGTGGGTGAGATAATTGTATGAAACCTCTAAGAAATGTCTGAGGGCATAGACAAAGATTAAAAGGCTTTTAAGCCATTCAAGTCATTTGGAGCTATAGTATCACCAGTAATAATATCAGACAAAAAGGAAAACTAGAAACAAATACATTTATGATTATCCAGATATTCCAAATAAACGCATGAAATCAATTCTAGTGTTACAAGGATGATTCAGTAAGTAGGAAACCTCTTAATTCATTACCTTAATATTTTAAAAATAAAATAAAGGGTGAGCTGTGACAGGGCGAGAGAGAGTCATGGACATATATACACTAACAAATGTAAGGTAGATAGCTAGTGGGAAGCAGCCGCATGGCACAGGGATATCGGCTCGGTGCTTTGTGACCGTCTGGAGGGGTGGGATAGGGAGGGTGCGAGGGAGGGAGACACAAGAGGGAAGAGATATGGGAACATATGCATATGTATAACTGATTCACTTTGTTATAAAGCAGAAACTAACACACCATTGCAAAGCAATTATACCCCAATAAAGATGTTAAAAAAATAAAATAAAATAAAATATGTTACCTTTTTAAGGTTGAAAAATAATTCAAATGAATTTTTCTGACTAATTAAAATATGTTAGCTAAGAGTAGAAAAAAGTGTTCTTAACATGATAGGAAAGGATTGAACTGCAATTAGAGTTCTTAATGCATAGAAGAATACTGTTAATTTAGGGTAATATGTTATTATAATTATTTGAAAATAATAGGCCTTGTATTTTAGAGCACTTTCAGTTAGGTTTACAGTAAAATTGAATGAAGGGGATAGAGATTTTCCTCATAGCCCTAGTCCCATACATGCTTAGCTTCCCTATTATCAACATCCCCCACCAAAGCGTACATTTGTTACAGTTGATGTACCTACACTGACACATCATTATCACCCAAAGTCTGTAGTTTATATTAGAGTTCACTCTTGGTGTTTGGACCAATGTATAATGACATATATATACTTTGTGTGATCTATTATAGTATCATACAAAGTTCGTCAGTGTAACCACTGACCCAGAAATCCTCTGTGCTCAACCTATTCATTCTTTTCTTCCCCTTAATCCCAGCAACCCCTGATCTTTTTACTGTCTCCATAGTTTTGCCTTTTCCAGAATGTCATGTTGTTGAAATCACACCATACAGTGTGTACCTTTTTCACATGGGCTTCTTTCACTTACTAACATGCATTTAAGTTTCCTGCATGTCTTTTCATGGCTTGATAGGCTCATTTCTTTTTAGCTCTAAATAATATTCCATTGTCTGGATTCACCTACTGAAGCACATTTTGTTTGCTTCCAAGTTTTAGCAACTTTGAATAAAGCCGCTATAAACATCATGGGCAGGTTTTTGTGTGGATATAACTTTTTAACTCCTTTGGGTAAATACCAAGGAGCACAGTTGTTGGGCCATATGGTGAGAGTATGTTTAGTTTTTGTAAAAACCACCAAACTGTCTTCCATAGTGGCTGTGTCATTTGGAATTCACACCACCAATAAATGAGAGTTCCCACTGCTCCAAATCCTTGCCAGCATTTAGTATTGTCAGTGTTCTGGATTTTGGCCAGTCTAATAGATGTGTAGCGGTATCTCATTTTAATTTGCATTTTCCTAATGACATGTGATATGGAGATCTTTCTGTGCTTATTTGCCTTCTGCATATCTTCTTTAGTGAGATGTCTATTAAAGTCTTTGGCCCATTTTTTAATTCAGTTGTTTGTTTTCTTATTGAATTTTAAGAGTTCTTTGTCTATCTTGGATAACAGTCTTTTATCAGATGTCTTTTGCAAATATTTTCTCATAATCTGAGACTTATGTTCTCATTCTCTTTATATAAATGTTTTTCAAAAGATGTATTTATTTCTATGAAATGTCTCTTAAACGTACATCATTCCTCTTATTTTAAATGTTACCAAATGAGTGAGATATGACTGCAGATTGGAGAAAGAGTTGAAAGGAGTTACTGCTATGTTTTTCTTCCTTCTAAGAGAATTTAAATCACCCTGTACTATACCTCTTTGGTATGGGTTTTTCTTTTTTTTTTTTTAGCTCCTTGCTCAAGCACTGAAACTTTTAAAAAGTAAATCACATTCACTTAAATGCACTTTTCCATCTCATTTAATAAAGTAGAGTAAGTACACTGTGTAAAAAAAAGTGATGAACTTTCTGGCAAAGGGAAGAAAAACGTGCTCTAATTTAAAATGAGGTGAGTTAGGAAATACCATGTTTCTTGAACCTCTACCAATTTTCTCTTTATGGGAAAGGTTTAGTGTGAAGTCATCGATTAAGTAAGATCATACAAATTACTTTTTATCATGGAGCAATGATTTTTCTAAACAGAAAGTTTTATTTTCTTTGGATGTAGGAAGTGGGCTGCCTTGGTTTTCCTCATCCAAGTTCAAAATTTATTTTTAGTTTGTATTGTATGAAAAATATTATAATTACTTTATGAACATGGACTGTATTGATAGCATGATTTTTTTTTAGAGAGCAGCATTTACATTATACATATTCCATTTAATGTTGATCTCTCCTGTAATGACAAAATATTTTTTAAAATTGTCTTTTTCCCAGACCTTTTCAATTTTATAGAAATCCATTGGGGAAAAAAATCTGTATTGAGTCATTAAGGTTTAAGTATAATCAAAATCAATATCCAAATTATTACCTCAAGAATATGTGCATTATATGTGTGTATATGCATGTATAACCATATGAGGTAATGAAAAATTCTTCTATGAAATTATTTCCTTCATGAAATTCCTCTGATTTTCTCAAATAACAAATCATCTCGTCTGTTCATACAGTAGTTTATACTTAACATAATTTAAAAACATAATGTAAATGATAAAAGGACAGTTTATGATGATGGGTATGAACTTATTTGTTTAGAACCTAATACAAGGAATCACTTGTAAATATTTCAGCTTCCTGCATTTAAGAATAAATAGTCCAAAAGTATAGAAATGCCTACAAATATTATAGTTGAGGTAACTGTATTAAATCTAAAGTATTATATCAAAATATTTCTAATCTATATTTATCATGATAAAACACAGACCTATAAATCATTATACATTGTACTTGTAAATGAAAGGACATCATTATACAACTCTCAAAATCTGCAATGGAAAAAGGCACTCTAATATACAATGAATAAAGCACATAATTATATCATTCTCATATTTAAATATTGAAGAACTCTTCTTTCACAAGCAGTCAATAAAAAAGACCACATACTTACAAGATAAGAGAGTGGAAATAGACCACATTTTAGTAGATAAGTATCAAATCATAAGTAATGATGACAGTCATATGAACTCATGATAGATCCATTTGGTTTAAATTAGGTTAATATTCTAATCACTCTCCTTAAAACCTACTTTGTGCTTAACACTATGTTTCTGTAATTTGAGAAATTCACCAAAATAGAGAAATGATTGTAAGATATACATGATAGAAATAAATCAGTCAGCAGGACAGAAAGACAAAACCAAAATACAGCAATATGTATTTTCTTAAAAAAAATTCACAAACTAAATATTCATGACCAATTTACTTTCCAAACATAGTTCTACAGCACGTAGGCAATTACAATATGAAAAAGTTCCTATTTGAATACAAGACGTTAAAAACCATAATATTTAAGTAAAAAGAACATAACATGCTATCTAGATATAGAAAATCAACCATACATTGAAGATTTTATCAGATCAAATTTGCTTCTCTATGAAAATCTAAGTGATGTTTGGAGCTCAGACTCAGTTATATTGTTTGAATTTCTCGATTTTGCTGCAGTTTGAATGTAAGACTAAGCCATAAAGATAAGTATTAGTAAAGAAAAAAAGTAAATGTTTTTATTCACCACCTATAATAATTTACAGGCTGTATTTTCTTAATTTGTCCTAATCATTATATGTGCCTTAGCTCACCTTAGCCGAAAGTTAGTAAAAACATACTACTTTTTGTTTCAGGAGGCATAGAGGTATTTTAAAATTATTTTTCTATGAACAATTTCAAATACAGGTAAGTTGAAGGGATTTGACAGTGATACATATTTGTCCTCAATCTATATTCTACAAATTTATAATTTTCTATAATTTATCACATATCTATCCATCCATTCCTCTTCATCAACCATCTTTTTTTATGAATTCAAAGTAGATTTCAGAGACCATCACACCATTCTCATATGATTAACAATGATATGAGTTCAATATTTGTGTATTTTTTCTATTCAGATGAAATTTATATACAATGAAATGCACTAATCTTAAGTGTAGTACTCACTGAGTTGTGACAAATGATATACTCCTGTACCCCAAATGCCAATCAAGGTCAGAAACACCTCAGGAAGTTTCTCCTGCCCTTTCCTAATCAATCTCTACACCCTGCTTCCCAGAGGAATCCACTGTTCTGAATTTTCCACAATAGATTACTCTTGCCTATTCTAGAAACTCACATAAATGGAATTACACACAATAGATGCTCCTTTGTTTAAATGTTTTTGAAATTCATCCATGTCATTGCATCTATCAGTAATTTGTTTCTTTTTATTTCTGAGAAGTATTTAACTGTATGGCTACACCACATTGTGTTTATCTGTTCTCCCATTGATACACACCTCGGCTTAAAAAGCTGCTCTAGCCATTATTGTTCAAGTCCAGTTGTGGGCATAAGCTTTGAGGTCTCTCAGTTAAATGGCAATTAGTGGAATGGCTGGATCATAGGGTAGATATATGTTTGGTTTTATAAGAAACTGCCAGACCAATTTATATTCCAACCAAAATTGTATGAAGGAGAATGTTAAACAATGGATTGGGAGAGGAGTCAAGATGGTGGTGTGGGAAGACACGGAGTTAGGGTCTCCCCACAACCAAGGTGCCTGCTGGCCACGTTTGGGGGACTCTGACACCCAAGGAGACGGGAGGAACACCAGTAGGACATAGGGGGACTGAGGCGGGAGGAGAAGTGGAGGCCAGATAGGATTGGCGCCCCTGAGGCTGGGGAAATCAGGAGAGGCAGGTGGGAGGGGCCCTCCGGGAGGAGCGGAACAGGAGTGGAGGGTGTTGCCCCACCCACTCGGACCCAAAGAGCCAGCTGAGCTCCCAGGCCAGTCCCCTGCCCTCCAAGGTCCCCTCCAGACTGCATGGGTCCTTGAGGGCATAGGAGGGACCGTGGGGAGATCAGGAGAAGCAAGCAGGAAGAGCCATCCGGGAAGAGCAGGAGAGGAGCGGAAGGTGATTGCCCCACCCACTCGAGCCCAGGAAGCCTGCTGGGCTCCCAAGTGGCTTGCAGGATCTTGGTTCACAAGCCTGGGGTCAGGCCAAAGCTCCTGTGGTGGGAGCTCCAAGTCCAAACCACTGGACTAACAGAGAACCTCAGACCCCAAGGAATATTCATTGGAGGGGGGCTTCACAGAGTTCCTCATCTCAGCACCAAGACCCAGCTCTGCCAAATAGCCTACAAACCCCAGTGCTGGAAGCCTCAGGCCAAACAACCAGTAAGACAGGAACACAATCCCACTCAAAAAAAAATTTAAAAATATGTCACAAATGAAGGAGTAAGGTAAAAACCTACAAGACCAAAAAAATGAAGAGGAAATAGGGAAACTACCAGAAAAAGAATTCAGAGTTATGATAGTAAAGATGATCCAGAATCTCAGAAGAAGAATGGAAGAAGATTGAGGAAATACAAGAAATGTTTAACAAGATCTAGAAGAACTAAAGAACAAACAGAGATGAACAACACAATAACTGAAATGAAAAATACTCTAGAAGGAATCAATTACAGAATAACTGAGGCAGAAGAATGAATCAGTGAGCTGGAAGACAAAAGGGTGGAAATAACTGCCGAGGAGCAGAATAAAGATAAAAGAATGAAAAGAATTTGAAGACAATCTCAGAGACCTCTGGGACAACACTAAATGCACCAACATTTGAATTATAGGGGGTCCCAGAAGAAGAAGAGAAAAAGAAAGGGTCTGAGAAAATAGTTGAAGAGATTATAGTTGAAAACTTCCCTAACACGGGAAAGGAAATAGTCAATCAAGTGCAGAAAGCACAGAGAGTCCCATACAGGATAAACTCTAGGAAAAACACACCAAGGCATATATTAATCAAACTATCAAAAATTAAATTCAAAGAAAAAATATTAAAAGCAGCAAGGGAAAAACAAAAAAATAACATACAAGGGAATCCCCATAAAGTTATCAGCTGATTTTTCAGCAGAAACTCTGCAGGCCAGAAGGGAATGAATGGCAAGATATATTTAAAGTGATGAAAAAGAAAAACCTACAACCAAGATTACCCAGCAAGGATGTGATTCAGATTCGATGGAGAAGTCAAAAGCTTTTCAAACAAGCAAAAGCTAAGAGAATTCAGCACCACCAAACCAGCTTTACAACAAATGCTAAAGAAACTTCTCTAGGCAGGAAACACAAGAGAAGAAAAAGACCCACAATAACAATCCCAAAACAGTTAAGAAAATGGTAATAGGAACATACATATCGATAATAACCTTGAATGTAAATGGATTAAATGCCCCAACCAAAAGATGCAGTCTGGCTGAATGGACACAAAAACAATACCCAAATATATGCTGTCTACAAGAGACCCACTTCAAACCTAGGGACACATACAGACTGAAAGTGAAGGGATGGAAAAAGATACTCCATGCAGATGGAAATCAAAAGAAAGCTGGAGTAGCAATATTCGTATCAGATAAAATAGACTTTAAAATAAAGACTGTTACAAGAGATAAGGAGGGATACTACATAATGATCAAAGGATCAATCCAAGAAGAAGATATAACAATTATAAATGTTTATGCACCCAACATAGGAGTACATAAGGCAAATGCTAACAGCCATAAAAGGGGAAATTGACAGTAACACGGTCGTAGTAGGGGACTTTACACCCCACTTACACCAATGGACAGATCCTCCAAACAGAAAATAAATAAGGAAGCACAAGCTTAAATAACACAATAAACTAGATAGATCTAGTTGATATTTATAGAATATTCCACCCAAAAGTGGCAGAATACACTTTCTTCTCAAGTGCACATGGAACATTCTCCAGGATAGATCACATCTTGGGTCACAAATCAGGCCTCGGAAAATTTAAGAAAATTGAGATCATATCAAGCATCTTTTCTGAGCACAACTCTATGAGATTGGAAATCAGTTACAGGAAAAAAAACTGAAAACACAAATACATGGAGGCTAAACAGTGCACTACTAAATAACCAAGAGATCACTGAAGAAATCAAAGAAGAAACAAAAAAATACATAGGAACAAATGACAATGAAAACATGACAACCCAAAACCTATGGGCCACAGCAAAAGCAATTCTACGAGGGAAGTTTATAGCAATACAATATCACCTCAAGAAACAAGAAAAATCTCAAATAAAAAATCTAACCCTACACTTAAAACAACTAGAGAAGGAAGAACAAAGAAAGTCCAAAGTCAGTAGAAGGAAAGAAATCATAAAGATAAGAGCAGATATAAATGAAATAGAAATGAAGAAAACAATAGCAAAGATCAATAAAACTAAAAGATGGTTCCTTGAGAAGATAAACAAAATTGATAATCCCTTAGCCAGACTCATCAAGAAAAAAAGGGAAAAGACTCAAATCAATACAATTAGAAATGAAAAAGGAGAAATCACAACTGACACTGCAGAAATACAGAGGATTATAAGAGACTACTGCAAACATCTACACGCCAATACAATGGACAACCACGAAAAGATGGACAAATTCTTGGAAAGGTACTACAAGTTTCCAAGACTGATCCAGGAAGAATTAGAAAATATAAACAGACCTCTCGCGAGTAATGAAATTGAAACTGTAATTAAAAATCTTCCAACAAACAAAAGCCCAGGACCAGGTGGCTTCTCAGGTGAATCCTATCAAACATTTAGAGAAGAGCTAACACCAGTCCTTCTCAAACTCTTCCAAAAAATTGCAGAGGGAGAAATACTCCCAAATTCATTGTACGAAGCCACCATCACCCTGATACCAAAACCAGAAAAAGATATCACAAAAAAAGAAAATTATAGACCAATATCACTGATGAACATAGATGCAAAAATCCTGAACAAAATACTAGCAAACAGAATCCAGCAATACATTAAAAGTATCATACATCATGATCAAGTGGGATTTATCCCAGGGATGCAAGATTTCTTCAATATATGCAAATCAATCAATATGATACACCACATTAACAAATTTAGGAAGTAAAACCATATGATTATCTCAATAGAGGCAGGAAAAGCTTTTGACAAAATTAAACACCCATTTATGATAAAAAACTCTCCAGAAAATGGGCATAGAGGGAACCTACCTCAACATAATAAAGGCCATATATGACAAACCCACAGCAAGCATCACACACATTGGTGAAAAACTGAAAGCATTTCCACTGATCAGGAAGAAGACAAGGATGTCCACTCTCGCCACTCTTATTCAACATAGTTTTGGAAGCCCTAGCCACAGCATTCAGAGAAGAAAAAGAAATAAAAAGAATACAAATTGGAAAAGAAGAAATCAAATTGTCACTGTTTGCCAATGACATGATACTATACATAGAAAATCCGAACATGCCACCAGAAAACTACTAGAACTAATAAGTGAATTTGCTAAGGTTGCAGGATACAAAATTAATGCACAGAAATCTCTGGCTTTCCTATACACCAACAATGAAAAATCAGAAAGAGAAATTAAGGAAACACTACCATTTACCATTGCAACAAAAAGAATAAAATACCTAGGAATAAACCTACCTAAGGAGGCGAAAGACTTGTGCTCAGAACACTATAAAACACTGATGAAAGAAATCCAAGATGACATAAACAGATGGAGAAATATACCATGTTCTTGGATTGGAAGAATCAATATGGTGAAAATGACTATACTACGCAAAGCAATCTACAGATTCAGTGCAATCCCTATCAAACTACCAATGGCATCTTTCACAGAATTAGAACCCAAAAGTTCACAATTTGTACGGAAACACAAAAGATCCCGAATAGCAAAGCAATCTTGAGAAAGAAAACCAGAGTTGGAGGAATCAGGCTCCCCAACTTCAAGACAGTATGGTACTGGCACAAAAACAGAAATATAGATCAATGGTACAGGATAGAATGCACAGAGATAAACCCACGCACATATGGGCACCTAACTTACGACAAAGGAGACAAGAACATGCGATAGAGAAAAGATAACCTCTTCTATAAGTGGTGCTGGGAAAACTGGACAGCTACGTGTAAAAGAATGAAATTAGAACACTACCTACACCATACACAAAACTGAAGTCCAAATGGATTAAAGACTGAAATGTAAACTCTTAGAGGAAAACAGAGGAAGATCACTCTTTGACATAAACCACAGCAAGATCTTTTTTGACCCACCTCCTAGAGTAATAGAAATAAAAACAGAAATAAACAAATGGTACTTAATTAAACTTACAAGCTTAGGAAACCATAAACAAGACCAAAAGAGAACCCTCAGAATGGGAGAAAATATTTGCAAATGAAACAGCAGACAAAGGATGAATCTCCAGAATATACAAACAGCTCATGGAGCTCAATATCAAAAAAACAAACAATCCAGTTAAAAAATGAGCAGAAGACCTAAATAGACATTTCACCAAGGAAGACATACAGATGGCCAAGAGGCACATGAAAAGATGCTCAACATCACTAATTATGAGAGAAATGCAAATCAAAACTACAGTGAGGTATCACCTCATGCCTGTCAGAATGGCCATTATCAACAAATCTAGAAACAGTAAATGCTGGAAAGGGTGTGGTGAAAAGGGAAACTTCCTGCACTGTTGGTGGGATTGTAAGTTGATACAGCCACTATGGAGAACAGTATGGAGGTTCCTTAAAAAATAAAAATAGAACTACCATATGATCCACCTATCCCACTACTGGGCATATACCCTGAGAAAACCATAATTCAAAAAGAGACATGTACCGGGCTTCCCTCGTGGCACAGTGGTTGAGGGTCCGCCTGCCGATGCAGGGTACACGGGTTCGTGCCCCGGTGTGGGAGGACCCCACATGCCGCGGAGCGGCTGGGCCCGTGAGCCATGGCCGCTGGACCTGCGCATCTGGAGCCTGTGCTCCGCAACAGGAGAGGCCACAACAGTGAGAGGCCCGTGTACCACCAAAAAAAAAAAAAAAAAGACATGTACCACAATTCATTGCAGCACTATTTACAATAGCCAGGACATGGAACCAACCTAAATGTCCGTCAACAGATGAATGGATAAAGATGTGGCACATGTATACAATGGAATGTTACTCAGCCATAAAGAGAAATGAAACTGAGTTATTTGTAGTGAGGTGGATGGTCCTAGAGTCTGTCATACAGAGTGAAGTAAGTCAGAAAGAAGAACAAATATGGTATGCTAACACATATATATGGAATCCAAAAAAAAAAAAAAATGGTACTGATGAACGTAGTTGCAGGGCAGGAATAAAGAGGTAGACATAGAAAATGGACTTGAGGACATGGGGTGGGAGGGCAAAGCTGGGGCGAAGTGAGAGTAGCATCGACATAGACAACACTACCGAATGTAAAATAGTTGGCTAGTGGAAAGCAGCAGCATAGCACAGAGAGATGGGCTTGGTGCTTTGCAATGACCTAGAGGGGTGGGGTAGGGAGGGTGGGAGGGAGGCTCAAGAGGAAGGGGATATGGGTACATGCGTATGCATATGGCTGATTCGCTTTGCTGTGCAGCAGAGACTAACACAGTATTGTGAAGCAAATATACTCCAATAAAGATCTATTAAAAAGTTTTTCAAAAACAAACAAAAAAACCCACAATGGATTGGCGTAAACAAACTGAATGTTGATGAAGTCACTTTTGGTATTATGTAGAAGAAAAAATGTAGGAAGGTAAAACTGATAACAAGAAACTCAGAAAGCTATTAAAGTGTGGGAAAACTTTAAAGACCTAAACTAAGACATGAATAATAAAAATAGACATAAAAGATATTTAGGAGAAAGATGGAAATAAAACTTGATGATTGATAAAATCTTGATGGAGAGTAAGGAGAAAGAAATAGTATGGCATTGAGAAAAATGAGATTCCAGATGGAGCAGGTGTGGAAATGATGGAGATAGTTATTCTGAGGAGCTAAATGTGCAATACTACATGAACATGGGCAAGGGCAGCCTAAAAGTTCTGCTCAAGCATAGAATATCCTGGGAATTGGGGAATCAAATTGATTAAGTTGGAAAAAAAAATTATAGGAAAGGGAGGGGCAGCAACCATGGGAGTGATATGTTTTTGAGGAATTCCTTTCTCTACTTTAAAAAATTCTTTTAACAATCAAAATAATTTTAATTACCTCATAATGATTATACACACCCATGTAATCTTACTTACACATAATGTAATTTAAAACAATAATCATTTAAATAATGCAAACACGATGAGTACACTCATGGTATACATTTATTAATACAAGGAAAATATACAAGGAAAGCACCTATAAATGTTGCAGCACATCTAGTCTTGCTCGGCTAGGCAAGTTCCAGCATTGAGAATCAAACCTCCTTTTGAATATTTTAAGTCCATGCGTCTTTATCTAAGTCGGTGTGAAGAACAGTGCGGCTGCCGATCTTTTTAGTTTTTGACTCGTTTTGATCTTCTTTTTCATTATGGCACCTGATGTGAAAAAAGGAGCTCTTGATTTGCCCTTTGCTTCTGCCCTTTATCTTCCACCCCTATTTTTTTAAAAAGATACTTTTTTTTTTGTTTACTTCAATGGTACTCTTCTTAAATGATTTCTGATGAACAGCACATGGATAAACAATGAAGCAGAGGTAACGAACCATGGGAAAATAATGACAGTTATTGTTGTTCTCCGTCCATGTGTTTCAACTCTGTTAGGTCATTTGATACTTATAACATCTCCATATTCTCACCTTATGATGAGACACAGATATGTTAAATAATTTGCTCAGGGTCACACAGTTAGTAAGTGGTAGAGCTTAGCTGAATGCTGCGACAGCCCCCTAACCTTAACCTCTGTGCAGTTACTCTGCCATCATCTATGTGAAGGCAGTTTACAAACTAAGACAATTATATAAATAGGTAGTGTTCAGTTGAGTTCAGTTAGAACTTAAAGGGTAATGTACTATCTTAAGAAGCAGAGAAGATTTGAAGATGAATGACAAAGCCCTGCCTCAAAAGAACTTTGTGAAGAAACATCCTATATCATAAAGAATAATTTAGGGCAGGTGAGACGGTATAACTACTTTAATTGAAGTCTAAACAAAATATTGTGGAAACCCAGAAGACAAATTTCCACTGGAAGAATTTAAAGAAAGAACTTTTGGAAAATACTTGAAAAGGATCTTGAAAATTTGGCTTGATTCTTCATAGAGAATTTGCATGAAAGAATGAAAGTTCTGAGAATCCAGAGTGATAAGAGAGGAGGAAACAGAGGGAAATGCAATGGGAGGTGAGCCTAGAATTATACAGGGGGGCACTGGATAGCGAAGACCTTGAATGCCTTTTAAAGGAGTCTGAAGTGGTAGAAAGTGTCAAGGTTTTCCACTAATTTTTTATTAAAGTTAAAAGCTGATCTCTTTATTAAAATAGTAAATAATAATCAAATAGTGTATGTGTATATGCAACCTAGAGACATGTTACAAAAATTACAGAATACATAGGTATAAATATTTGACGCTGCTTGACGCCGTAAAAAAAACTCAGCTCTTGTTCACATCCTAGCTTTGCCAGTTTCTAGTTCGCATTTTGAGCATTTGTTGAGTCTTAATGTCAGAGTTTCTTTCTGGGATGAGTGTGGTTTAAAATAATGTATAAGAAGGACAAGAAAGGGACAAAATAAATAGTACTTTTTATTTTCACTTACCGTTTGTGCTCATCTTCCATTCTAATCAGCCCTTCTCTCTTTCCTGGCATGATTCATTTTGAACCTTTCTTCGGGTTAAACTATCCCAAGAGCTGTTCGTAGTTTCCCAGCCAGCTAAGCATCAAAAGTTTTTCCAGGCCTGTTCCTTGGCAGCCAGAGGTTTTTGTGTTCCACAGCCAAAAATGATATATCCATTATGCTTAGGCTGTTAGCTAAGAATGTGAGATGACCTTATGCTGCATTCCCTGCATTCCCAGTGTGCTGGAAGTTCCCATTCATGGTCTTCTGATTCTTCGGGGCCTTTTTTCCCCCTTACGTTGCATCAGAGCTGAAAGGGGAAGAAACTAGTCACTATGGCTGCCATCGTGGTGCACTGGCCTTCATCTGGTGAGGATTTTTCCCCATCAGCAACTTGTAAGTATTTTGAAGTCTAAGGCTGTGATACTGGAAATATTTTTTTTAATTGTAAACATGAAGTTATACAATTTACGTAATTTACAATTGGTCTGTGTTCTTCTCGGTTGTCTTTAACAGGTTTACAGCTGGCTTCTGATTCAGCTTGCTTTCATTAGCAATCTAAGTTTCTGTTACAATTAACTTTCCCCCCCCCCTTTTTTTTTTGGTGGCACCACGCAGCTTGCAGGATCTTAGTTCCCTGACCAGGTATCGAACCCGGGCCCCCAGCAGTGGAAGCATGGAGTCTTAGCCACTGGACTGCCAGGGAATTCCCACCATTAACTTTAAAAGATATATTTACATAGGATATTTCTCAAAGTTTTATAAACAGTGTTCTAAAATAATAACAGCTAGCAATTTTGAAGCCCTGTGATATAGTGATATAGATAGGTAGGGAGGGAGATGATAGACAGACAGACAGACAGACATATGTGTATATGTAGGTGTAGATGTATATATATTTTCTAATGTAATTCTCCCAGCACCCCTCAGAGGCATATGCTTCTGACAGATAAAGAAACTGAGGCTAGTGGACGTTAATTAATTTTTTGAAGTTACAAGTCTAGTGAGTGGGAGAAGCCTCGTTTCTATCCAGTTTTCTTTGACTCCTATCACAGAACAGTTTTTATATATGTACAATGAAGTAAGAATTTGTTTATTTTTATGTTGTTAATTCAAGGTATATATTTAGTAAGGATTTTCCTTCCTACATAGTCATAATGTCAGTGAAATCACCTTTTAAGTGTGAAGAGAACAAGAGTGTATATGTTTTTTTGTGAATTTTTTGTGTTTTTTTGTGAATTTTGTGTTTTTTTGTGAATTTTTTGTGTTTTTTTTGTGAATTTTGTGTTTTTATGTGAATTTTCAAGCCTTCCTGTCCTCTCATAAATGGTGTCAGGATTGATTCACAGAGTTAGGTGATTAGGGCTGTTCTTCTGCAGTGGGTTTTTTTTCCTTCTGGTCTGGTCTGGAACCCCCTAATATGCTTTACAAGAGGATTGTCTGAATGTTTCATGGTGTGAAACTAACTATTCCTCTTAAAGTTGCACAAGAGAGTTTATAATCATTAATTCCATCCTCTGTCCAGTTGAACTATCTGTAATTTATGTCCTAGAAAACCAATGTATGTCCTACCTTTTAAATTTATAGGTACTCCAAAAGCCTTAATTAACCTTCCAGTAGATTTGATTCATTTTCAGAAAAAATATTTCTACAATTTCAGTTGGATGTTCTTGTTCTTTGGGGATTGTCGGTGGAAGGGAGATGTCCGGTCAAATGCTGGTCAGAATTTTGCCTTACTAGCGAATCCGATTGATCCTAATGCTGAGAGCAGCAAAATGTGTTCATTGTTTACATAAGCTCAAGCTGCCAAATGAATCATAAAGGCAGCCGTATGTCCCGTGCCAAAGTGTCATTTTCATTAAATGTGAGATTGCACCTGAAGGACAGTTTAATTTGCAGGTGCTAAAAATATTTCGACAGAGTGGTACTGTTACAAGTAGCAGGTGGTGCCCAAACGTGAATTTGGCAAGAAATGCCATCTGTGGGATGAGGTGTAGAAGAATGTCAAGGGGGTAGTAACAGAGATAAAGGGGGAAAGAAAAGAGAGGTGTATTTACTCACCATTTATTGCTATTATCATGATTAAAGATTCCATGCTTCACATGATAGCATTGGCCCAAGAGTATTAAATATGATTATTTGTTCAGGTTCTACCCTGTGCTCAGGGGCATTGCAAAAGTAGCACAATACCTGTAAAGACAAAGTTTCTTCCCCAAAGGCATACCACTTAAGCTATCCAGATGAGAGAATCTTTCCAACTCTATTTACCTTTTGTAGTGTTTACATTGCAGTTGTGTACTGGCAAGATTAATGCACTTTGATCTTGCTTAAATGGATTTTGCCCTTTTCTTTTGATGTTAAGCTTTTAATACACATCCACATCAACTTCCTGCTTCACATTGCGAGAAATATTTTCGAATTGTACAAGCTCAAAGATTTTGTTAAGTCATTGTCACTTGGGATTTTGTGAACTTTACAGAATAGAGAACTGTACAGGGTTGCAATGTGGAGAGGTATCTAGGGGCATTGTAACTGTTTATATTATTTAAAAATCTGTAAATATGTGTCTGTTAGTTTCAATGGACTTGGGCCATATTGAAATCAGGAATATGTATATGAGGACTGGAAATAGACAATCTCTGATGTAATGGGTTACAGAACACAAATTTTAAAAGAAAAAGTAGTGGGTTTGGGTTTTTCATTTCTGCTTGCCATTTGCTGGGAGTAACTGGAAGTAGAATAACTTCCTTTGTGAATACCATGAATTTTCTTAGATTCCTAAGGAGAACTAATGAAGTAGGTCAATCTGAATGAATTTTGGTAAAACTTTTCCATGCGGAGTTTTTGATCACACGGCAAGTTATTGAAGTGCTTGAAGTTTCTCAGGACGGTGGTAATCTCTGACCCCTAACATATGCATTGTTGTTAGCTTCATAAAATGGAGAGACATGCTTTCTGATATTTTAATCCTATTGATGAAATCTTATTTTGAAAAATTGAAAACAAATAATCTTTTTTTTACTGCATTAATTACCTAATATAAAAGGATGCAATCAGAAAAAGAGAAGCTTCTTCCAAGTTCAAAGAACATTAATAACGTTTCAGAAGAACATTTTGAAAACCCACTGTTGCATAATAACTCTTAGAAATAGTTGCAATTTAAAGAAGCATGTCTGAGCATTTCTTTAACCAGGAACCTTTGTTAAGGCTATGATGAGTTCTGTTCATCCCCAAAGCTTCAATGAACTATGTCAAAAAGCAAGAAAATATGATTCTTTAAAAAAAAAAAAAAACTTACACATTTTAGTTCAGCAAATTCATTCATTTATTAATTCATTCATTCATTTATTTAGGAGTGATGTTCTGTTTCAGAACTTATACTGGAAGAACTAGGAAAATATAGAGAGATCAGCTTACAAGAATAGAGGGGAAAGAAAACAAATTATTAAATAGAGTTTTATGGATTCTGATTGAGGAATATGCACCAGGTGCCAGGGAACGGTTTGTATGTTAAAAGGTGGTAGACCATACAAGGTGGTTTGGAGAAGGTGAGGCCAGAAGCATGGAAACGGTTGAATGTGGCTGCCAGGAGAGAAGAAACGGCCTACATTTGGGTAGCTGCAGTGAGATAGATTCAAAATAAATTTTTAGTATATATAGAAGCTGAAGGTAAGAGAGGGAGAAATATAGAACAAGGGCCTATCATAACAAATATGAAGATGAACATAATAGAAAAAGAATTAAGTGATATAGAAGAGGTAGAAGCAAATTTTCCTCCATGTTCTGTGAGATAAATGCCTGTGAAGATGGTAGATGTGTTGTCTTCTAGAATGATATGCAGGTTCACTAACGGGCTAAAGAAGGGAAACTGTGGTCAGTTCTACTGGAAGGTAAGTCGAGGTTAGTTCGTGGATGATGTGGATTGCCCTTAGTTTATTTTCTATATCAGAGACAGTGTGAATAATGAAACTGACAAGGTTTCCCTCTTTCCTCTTGTGCTAGAAAGTTCTGAACCAAAACCGTGGCCCATCTTAAGCAGGTGTATTAATGAATGTAGTATCTCCTTTTAGCCCTGTTACTGGCCCAAAGTAATATCAGCCCTATTGCCCTTTCTGCTTGCCACACCTTAATTTATGCTACTTTGTCATATCCTATGACACTTGAAATCTGTTCTGGAAAATATATGGTGTAAATGCATTTGTATTTATTTCTGTAGCACTGCATGGATGATGGCTTAGAAGAAATAGATAATACATGTGGAAGACCAGTTAGATGATTCCAAAAATATAACTGTTAAGTGAAAAGAACAAGAATGGTGCTGGCAAATTTAAGACTATGAAACAGGGAGAAGAAGTGAAAACAATAGCAGGTATAAGTTTGATAATAAATTTAGAGTAGAGAACAGAAGTCCTGCAGGAGATGGGGGCAATGTAAGGTAAAAACACATTTTATATCTAGGTGCTGCTCTTGACATTAACCAAAGTGGAACGGTAAGAGCAGAAACAGTTTTTAAGGAAAAGTTGACAAGTTCTTTGCTAGGCATGACGAATTAAAGTTGCAGTGAGATATCTAAGTAGAAAATTTTTGCCAAAATTTTGAAGTGCAGAATTGGATATAGGAAGAAAAGAAAGTTTTATATAGTTTGGTGATATTCAAGCATTATAAGTGAATAAATCCCCAAAGAAAAAAACTTTAAAAATAAAGAAAATTAAGAATATTAAAATAATGGAAGCAATACTAGGAGATGACTTTATTTATAGGAGTAGAAAGAAATAAAAGTGCCCCCGCAAAATTTAAGGAGTGTCTATATTTAGGGATTTAGGAAAAGAGAGTCTTAAAGGAAATTATGAAGATTTGATTATTAACAATTCAGGCTCAGAGACAAAAAAGCCACAAACCAGAGAAGCAGTAAAAATTGGGGGCAAGATCTGAATATCTCATTGTGTCAATGGCTAAAGACAACCAAAGGAGGATGAGTACCAATTTGCTGATTTGGTGGTTTCTGTTGTTTCTCATTAAGAACACTACCAATGGTGAAAGTTTCCAAAATCTATAGACAGCAAAGAGTTGAGAAGCAAGTGGTAACTGGGGCAGGGAGTATATGTACTCTCACAAGAAGTGCTATGGCTTAATGGGTGCAAGAAACCACAATAGATTCCATGGAGTGTCAGTGGAAGTTTTCTGGTTTTCTTTTTCTTTCTCAGGATAAAAAGACTTAAAATATTGAAAATTCAACAAAAGATTGCCTTCTTCCCTTCATTTTACAGCTCCCCAGTTGCTAGATTGCTTCCTGCTTTTCATCACTTTTCTCAGGGCTCCATTCTATCCTCTTTTATCTTTTTATTCTATACCCTCCTAATCACCCCATTGACTTTACTTTTAAATAGCTTCAACTATAGGCCTCTTTTCTAAGCTCTTTTTTTTTAAATTTTGCATTTTATTTACTTTTTTTTATACAGCAGGTCCTTATTAGTCAATTATCAATTTTATACACATCAGTATATACATGTCAGTATACACATGTCAATCCCAATTTCCCAGTTCATCCCTCCACCCCCCCACCCCCACACCGCTATCCCCCCTTGGTGTCCATACGTTTGTCCATACATCTGTGTCTCAGTTTCTACCCTGCAAACCGGTTTATCTGTACCGTTTTTCTAGGTTCCACATATATGCGTTAATATACGATATTTGTTTTTCTCTTTCTGACTTACTTTGTATGACAGTCTCTAGATCCATCCATGTCTCAACAAATGACCCAATTTTGTTCCTTTTTATGGCTGAGTAATATTCCATTGGGTATATATACCACATCTTCTTTATCCATTTGTCTGTCGATGGGCATTTAGGTTGCTTTCATGACCTGGCTATTGTAAATAGTGCTGCAATGAATGTTGGGGTACATGTGTCTTTTTGAATTATGGTTTTCTCTGGGTATGTGCCCAGTAGTGGGATTGCTGGGTCATATGGTAATTCTATTTTTACTTTTTTAAGAAACCTCCATACTGTTCTCCATAGTGGCTGTACCAATTTACATTCCCACCAACAGTGCAAGAGGGTTCCCTTTTCTCCACACCCTCTCCAGCATTCATTGTTTGTAGATTTTCTGATGGCGCCCATTCTAACTGGTGTGAGGTGATACCTCATTATAGTTTTGATTTGCATTTCTCTAAAAATTAGTGATGTTGAGAGCTTTTCATGTGCTTCTTGGCCATCTGTATGTCTTCTTTGGAGAAATGTCTATTTAGGTCTTCTGCCCATTTTTGGATTTGGTTGTTTGTTTTTTTTAATATTGAGCTGCATGAGCTCTTTATATATTTTGGAGATTAATCCTTTGTCCTCTGATTCCTTTGCAGTCCCATTCTGAGGGTTGTCTTTTCTCCCATTCTGAGGATTGTCTTTTCATCTTGTTTATGGTTTCCTTTGCTGTACAAAAGCTTTTAAGTTTCATTAGGGCCCATTTGTTTATTTTTGTTTTTATTTCCATTACTCTAGGAGGTGGGTCAAAAAAGATCTTGCTGTGATTTATGTCAAAGAGTGTTCTTCCTATGTTTTCCTCTAAGAGTTTTATAGTGTCCTGCCTTACATTTAGGTCTCTAATCCATCTTCAGTTTACTTTTGTGTATGGTGTTAGGGAGTGTTCTTATTTCATTCTTTTACATGTAGCTGTCCAGTTTTCCCAGCACCACTTATTGAAGAGACTCTCTTTTCTCCATTGTGTATCCTTGCCTCCTTCTTCATACATTAGTTGACCATGGGTGCGTAGGTTTATCTCTGGGCTTTCTATCTTGTTCCATGGACTTATGTTTCTGTTTTTGTGCCAATACCACATTGTCTTGATTACTGTAGCTTTCTAGTACAGTCTGAAGTCAGGGAGCCTGATTCCTCCAGCTCTGTTTTTCTTTCTCAAGATTGCTTTGGCTATTTGGGGTCTTTTGTGTCTCCATACAAATTTTAAGATTTTTTTGTTCCACTTCCGTAAAAAATGCCATTGGTAATTTGATAGGGATTGCATTGAATCGTAGATTGCTTTGGGTAGTATAGTCATTTTCACAATATTGATTCTTCCAATCCAAGAACATGGTATATCTCTCCATCTGTTGGTATCATCCTTAATTTCTTTCATCAGTGTCTTATAGTTTTCTGCATACAGATCTTTTGTCTCCTTAGGTAGGTTTATTCCTAGGTATTTTCTTCTTTTTGTTGCAGTGGTAAATGGGAGTGTTTCCTTAATTTCTCTTTCAGATTGTTCATCATTAGTATATAGGAATGCAAGAGATTTCTGTGCATTAATTTTGTATCCTGAAACTTTACCAAATTCATTGATTAGCTCTGTTAGTTTTCTGGTGGCATCTTTAGGATTCTCTATGTATAGTATCATGTCATCTGCAAAGAGTGACAGTTTTACTTCTTCTTTTCCAATTTGCATTCCTCTTATTTCTTGTTCGTCTCTGATTGCCATGGCTACCACTCCCAAAACTATGTTGAATAATAGTGATGAGAGTGGATATCCTTGTGTTCCTGGTCTTAGAGGAAATGATTTCAGTTTTCCACCATTGAGAATGATGTTTGCTGGGGTTTTGTCGTATATAGCCTTTATTATGTTGAGGTAGGTTCCCTCTATGCCCACTTTCTGGAGAGTTTTTATCATAAATGGGTGTTGAATTTTGTCAAAAGCTTTTTCTGCATCTATTGAGATGATCATATGCTTTTTATTCTTCCATTTGTTAATATGGTTTATCACATTGATTGATTTACGTATATTGAAGAATCCTTGCATCCCTGGGATAAATCCCACTTGATCATGGTGTATAATCCTTTTAATGTGTTGTTGGATTCTGTTTGCTAGTATTTTGTTGAGGATTTTTGCATCTATATTCATTAGTGATATTGGTCTGTAATTTCCTTTTTTTGTAGTATCTTTGTCTGGTTTTGGTATCAGGGTGATAGTGGCCTCATAGAATGAGTTTGGGAGTGTTCCTTCCTCTGCAATTTTTGGAAGAGCTTGAGAAGGATGGGTGTTAGCTCTTCTTTAAATGTTTGATAGAATTCACCTGTGAAGCCATCTGGTCCTGGAATTTGTTTGTTGGAAGATTTTTTTTTTTTTGGAAGATTTTTAATCACAGTTTCCATTGCATTACTTGTGATTGATCTGTTCATATTTTCTACTTCTTCCTGTTTCAGTCTTGGAAGGTTATACCTTTCTAAGAACTTGTCCATTTCTTCCAGGTTGTCCATTTTATTGGCATAGATTTGACTGTAGTAGCCTCTTAGGATGCTTTCTTTTTCTGCCGTGTCTGTTGTAACTTCTCCTTTTTCATTTCTAATTTTATTGATTTGAGTCCTCTCCCTCTTTTTCTTGATGAGTCTGACTAATGGTTTATCAATTTTGTTTATCTTCTCAGAGAACCAGCTTTTAGTTTTATTGATCTTTGCTATTGTTTTCTTTGTTTCTATTTCATTTATTTCTGCTCTGATCTTTATGATTTTTTTCCTTCTGCTAACTTTGGGTTTTGTTTTTCTTCCTCTAGTTCCTTTAGGTGTTAGATTAGATTGTTTATTTGAGATTTTTCTTGTTTCTTGAGGTAGGCTTGTATAGCTATAAACTTCCCTCTTGAACTGCTTTTGCTGCCTCCCATAGGTTTTGGATCATCGTGTTTTCACTGTCATTTGTCTCCAGATATCTTTTGATTTCCTCTTTGATGTCTTCAGCGGTCTCTTGGTTATTTAGTAATGTATTGTTTAGCCTCCATGTGTTTGTGTTTTTTACATTTTTTTCCCCTGTAATTTATTTCTAATCTCATAGCGTTGTGTTCAGAAAAGATGCTTGATATTATTTCAGTTTTCTTAAATTTACTGTGGCTTGATTTGTGACCCAACATATGAACTATCCTGGAGAATATTCTGTGTTTGCTTGAGAAGAAAGTGTAATCTGCTGTTTTTGGATGGAACGTCCTTTAAGTATCAATTAAATCTACCTGGTCCATTGTGTCATTTAAAGCTTGCATTTCCTTAATTTTTTTTCATTTTGGATGATCTGTCCATTGGTGTTAAGTGAGGTGTTAAAGTTCCCCACTATTACTGTGTTACTGTCTTATTTCCTCTTTTATAGCTCTTAGCAATTGCCTTATGTATTGAGGTGCTCCTATGTTGGGTGCCTAAATATTTACAATTGTTATATCTTCTTCTTGGATTGATCCCTTGATCATTATGTAGCGTCCTTCCTTGTCTTTTGTAACATTCTTTATTTTAAAGTCTGTATTATCTGATATGAGAATTGCTATTCCAGCTTTCTTTTGATTTCCATTTGCATGGAATATCTTTTTCCATCCCCTCACTTTAAGTCTGAATGTGTCCCTAGATCTGAAGTGGGTCTCTTGTAGACAGCATATAGGTGAGTCTTGTTTTTGTATCCATTCAGCATGCCCGTGTCTTTTGGTTGGAGCATTTAATCCATTCACATTTAAGGTAATTATCGATATGTATGTTCCTATTACCATTTTCTTAATTGTTTTGGGTTTGTTTTAGTGCATCTTTTTTTTTTTTTTTTTTTTTGCGGTACTCGGGCCTCTAACTGTTGTGACCTCTCCTGTTGCGGAGCACAGGCTCTGGACGCACAGGCTCAGCAGCCATGGCTCACGGGCCCAGCCGCTGCACGGCATGTGGGATCTTCCCGGACCAGGGCACGAACCCACGTCCCCTGCATCGGCAGGCGGACTCTCAACCACTGCGCCACCAGGGAAGCCCTGTGCGTCTTTTTCTTCTCTTCTGTTTCCCACTTAAAGAAGTTCCTTTAGCATTTGTTGTAGAGCTGGTTTGGTGGTGCTGAATTCTCTTCACTTTTGCTTGTCTGTAAAGCTTTTGATTGCTCTGTGGAATCTGAATGAGATCCTTGCCGGGTAGAGTAATCTTGATTACTCTAGGTTCTTCCCTTTCATCACTTTAAGTATATCATGCCACTCCTTTCTGGATTGTAGAGTTTCTGCTGAGAAATGAGCAGTTAACCTTATGGGAGTTCCCTTGTATGTTATTTGTATGTTATTTGTTATTTGTTTTTCCCTTGCTGCTTTCAATAATTTTTCTTAGTCTTTAATTTTTGCCAATTTGATTACTATGTGTCTCGGTGTGTTTCTCCTTGGGTTTATCCTGTATTGGACTTTCTGCGCTTCCTGGACTTGGGTGGCTATATCCTTTCCCATGTTAGGCAAGTTTTCGGCTATAATCTCTTCATATATTTTCTCGGGTCCTTTCTCTCTCTCTTTTCCTTCTGAGAGGCCTATAATGCAAATGTTGTTGCATTTAATGTTGTCCCAGAGGTCTCTTAGGCTGTCTTCATTTCTTTTCATTCTTTTTCTTTATTCTGTTCCACAGCAGTGAATTCCACCATTCTGTCTTCCAGGTCACTTACCCATTCTTCTGCCTCAGTTATTCTGCTATTGATTCCTTCTAGTGTATTTTTCATTTCAGTTATTGTATTGTTCATCTCTGTTTGTTTGTCCTTTAATTTTTCTAGGTCTTTGTTAAACATTTCTTGCATCTTCTCAATCTTTGCCTCCATTCCTTTTCCGAGGTCCTGGATCATCTTCACTATCATTATTCTGAATTCTCTTTTCTGGAAGGTTCCCTATCTCCACTTCATTTAGTTGTTTTTCTGGGGTTTTGTCTTGTTCCTTCATCTGGTACATAGCCCTCTGCCTTTTCATCTTGTCTATCTTTCTGTGAATGTGGTGTTTGTTCCACAGGCTGCAGGATTATAGTCTCCTTGCTTCTGCTGTCTGCCCTCTGGTTCATGAGACTTAGATAACCTCATGAGGCTTATGCAAGTTTCTGGATGGGAGGGACTGGTGGTGGGTAGAGCTGACTGTTGCTCTGGTGGGCAGAGCTCAGTAAAACTTTAATCTGCCTGACTGCTGGTGGGTGGGGCTGGGTTCCCTCCCTGTTGGTTGTTTGGCCTGAGGTGACCCAACACTGGAGCCTACCTGGCTCTTTATGGGGCTAGTGGTGGACTCTGGGAGGGCTCATGCCAAGGAGTACTTCCCAGAACTTGTGCTGAAAGTGTCCTTGTCCCCACGGTGAGCCACAGCTGCCCCCTGCCTCTGCAGGAGACCCTCCAACACTAGCAGGCAGGTCTGGTTCAGTCTCCTATGGGGTCACTGCTCCTTCCCCTGGGTCCCGATGCACACGCTACTTTGTGTGTGCCCTCCAAGAGTGGAGTCTCTGTTTTCCCCAGTCCTGTCGAAGTCCTGCAATCAAATCCCACTAGACTTCAAAGTCTGATTCTCTAGGAATTCCTCCTCCCCTTGCCGGATCCCCAGGTTGGGAAACCTGACGTGGGACTCAGAACCTTCACTCCTGTGGGTGGACTTCTGTGGTAAGTGTTCTCCAGTCTATGAGTCACCCACCCAGCAGTTTGGCATTTGATTTTACTGTGATTGCACCCCTCACAAGGGCTTCTCTTTTGTCTTTGGATGTGGGGTATCTTTTTTGGTGAGTTCCAGTGTCTTCCTATCGATGATTGTCCAGCAATTAGTTGTGATTCTGGTGTTCTTGCAAGAGGGAGTGAGAGCACGTCCTTCTACTCTGCCATCTTGGTTCCTGCTTCTCTAAGGTCTTGTATTTCCTGGTCTAAGGGATAACTTCACAAGCATCTGCCTCTAAAGATGCACTAAACTGAGCTAGTCTTCCTTCCACGTCTCGTATCTAGTCTTCCTCAAGTGTTACTTCATGCTAAATGATCCTGTCCCACCAGTTGTTTAAAGCGGTCTTTCCTTTAATTTTACCATGATTTTTCTTACTGCTTCTCACATTCAGCATCTTATCAGTGAACATAATCCATTGGTTCTACTTTCCCATAATCTCTGCGTATGTCTCCTCTATCATACAAGTCCACGTCACCATCATTTCTCACCAGTCTTCTAAGTAATCTTCCTGCCTTCATTCTTGCCTCAGTATATATTTTTTTCCTACAGCAGCCAGTGATCTTCTTAGAATAGAAACCTGGTAATGTCATTACTAGGTTTGAAATACTTCATTGGTTTCCCTTTTAGCCGTTAGGACAATAAACTCCTGAACAGTAAACTTCCTTCTTATGCTGGCCTCTGCTTAACTTTCTGTCATCCTCTCTGACCAGCTCTCTCTCCTGTTGCCCAGCATTCTCTGTTGTTTCTGTGACCTTGCACCTGTGTTTCTTCTACCTGGGAAACTCTTATTCTTCAGGTCTTGAATTACATGTCATATCTTCTGAGAAAAACTTTCCCTAATTCCTGCAAAGCAAGATCAGCTGTCCCTTCTATTTCTCACTGCATTCGTTCCAAACTCATTTTTGTTATGTGCAATTTGATAATTGCTCTGTTTAACTGTTGGTATCCCCTCACAGATAGTAAGCACCATGTAGGCAGAAAACATTTCATCACAATATCCCCTAATCTTCCACAATTCAGAGCATAGAGTAAGCGATTAGGAGATATTTGATAAATGAAAATATAAATGTAAGTGATGACATGAAGAATAGAGATTGCTCAGTGGAGCAACATTCTGTAGACTATTAGATTGAGAGCAATTAGAGAGAGGCCTTATGTATATTATGGAAGGTAAATAATTCTTCCACAGAAAGGAAGAAAAGAACAATTGTGGGGGGTGTGAAGGAGGCAAAAGGAGGGCGTTCTTACTGAATGGCCTTGGTCTCAGCCATATAACAAATTAGAAAGTCCATCTTTGGTGGGTAGATTGAGAGATGGCACATTAGTTGTTCTGAAGACAATGAGAATGATTTTAAACAGTAGCTGATAATAAGTCTAAGGTGAGCCACTAAAAGTAAATAAAACAATTACTTAGCAACACTAGAATTCTTGTTTAGGATAAATAACTTGAATTTAGAGCAAATCCATTTACTACGATTATATGGTTTTCTTCATCCTGGCTTAGGTATGGGGGCAAAGGAAAAAAAGTTCTGGGATTTCAAAGGCAGGTGAGTGGAGGTTTAGGAAGCCAAGAGGTTCTAGGATGATAGGGAAGACAATTAGAATGACTGGTTAGAATGTTCTTGTGATAAAGAGGGGAATTCACCAGAGGGGAGGGGAATAGACTGAGAGAATAAGAGGGGCAAGGAAGGGAGAGGCAAACTTTGGATCATAAGTAGAAAATGAACAGTGAGTAGAGATTTTGGCCAAAAAAAAAAAAAGATTTTCTAAATTTGAAATATTAGAAGAATGGCTTCTTTTAAATTTTTGGAAGAGATCAACTAAAGACCTAATTTATTTTGAAATTAGAGTGAATGTTTTTTCAAGTATAAGATATAACCTAAATTTCTTGAAGACAATTAACATTGTTTTTCTTAGATAATCTCTTTTACTATTTTGATATATTTGGCTTTTGTTTTCTATGCCTAATGGTATTTTTTGTCTGTAATCTGAAGCTATGTCAAACTGTTAATTCACCTACCAAATCCTCTGTGCCTGTAATATCAGATACTAAAGGAGAGACTAGACTTGAAGACCCTTTAAACAATTAATGTACGTGATAACTTGTTTGAATTATTTCCTACTAGAGTCCACATTTGTAAGATGATAATTATCTTCACATATTTTAGAGATGGAAGCATGATGCTTGATAACTCCTTTTTTCATGCCCAAATACTAACTTAAGAGAATATCTATAAGTATAAAATATTGTTTGCTTTGTTCTCATTTGTATGTTTCTAACATCACTTTTGCTAGATTGTAGCTTTCTGAAAACAAGGGATATATATTATTCATTTTGTTTTATACTTAGTGCCTTGCATGTATTTGTGATCAAATAAAAGGTAGTTGGATTTAATTACTTGAAATCCTTTAAGTTATTCAAGTGTTTATATGAACAACTTCCTTAATATGGGAAGTAGTATTAAACCGACTTCTCCATTTTTTCATCATTAAAGCAGAAGAAAGTATGATTTTTCACTTTAATTCTGCAGCTGTATTATAATGAGATCTTATAATGAGAACTTAACATGTGATTGAGGCTTCCTTTTAGTATCATCATCATAACAACATAGTACATTTGTTAATATTTTACAAAGTTGTTTCACATGTACTATTTAAGTTTAAGATACTTATTTGTATGTGAACTGTTTATGACACAAGGTGAATTGAACTTTTAACATGAAATAAACCCAATTTGAATATTAGGCAACTGAGATCTGAGAGGTAAGAGTCTTGCTAAAATGTCACAGAAGTCGTAAGTGATTGAACTGAGTTCTATCACGTGTAGGTCTGTGTTACACATCTGCATGCACATGCATGCACACATACATGCACACATACATGCACATGCTGAATTTCTGAAGCTAGAAATCTGACTTCATCAGTGGGGTGGTAATTATTGGGTTTGTAACATAATTCGTACTATTGTCACATTAATCCACTCACCATTCTTCAGGACAAAAACATGTATACAAATATGTTTATGAATATGATTACATAGAAATTTATGAAGAAAAACCACCTTTGCAACGTTTATTAAAGTTGAAGTAATGTATTATTAAAAATTCTAGTCCTGATTCCAAATTTTGAGGTTTTATTCTCCTTCCCTTATTCCACTGGCATACTGAACTTTAAATATGAATAGGTAATATTTCATATGTTTCACATTACTTACAGGGTCTGTATAATTTGCCTGAAAAAGATAGTGGAGTGTAGCCCTGTGAAATATACTAAGTACATGGTCCCAGAGCAAATGCTAAAGGAAAGTTGCAAGTGTAGTACACATGACAACATGATTATTCACAGGTGAAAAGGTTAGGACTAAATAAGATGGATAAAGCTGGTTTCAATATTCTGATCCCTTTCCTGGTATCTTAAGTATGGTGCTGACCTAGGTGTGTATATTTCATAGTTAACTTGATAATATAATACACCATGGGAGCAAAAGTAGGTTATTGTGAGAACTTAAATACCTGCAACAATCCTAAGTGCTTTCAATGAAACAAACTCAGCTTCTTAGTATGTTACATTGTTAAAGCCGTGAAGCAATTATATTTTGTTAAATAGTTTATATGAGCCCACAGCCATATCAAGCCAGGTACTTACAGAAGTATGTTTTGAAGTGGGACTCTAGACATCACAGATACACCTTCTGCATAATCTAGGCAGTCTTGTTTTTTCCTTTTCTCTTTCCTTGTCTTCTTGCACAGATATTCATTGAATGCCCTCAGTATTTTAAGCTCTAGGATCATAGCATCAAACAAAACACGCCAAGTTCTTGTTCTCCTCGAACTGATATTCATTGGGATGGAGAGGGAGACAGACAATAAGCAAATGAAGATTAAAGAGAGAAGAAAGCAACAGGGAGATGTAGCATAGCAGGTGTTTCATAATGTTAGGAAGAAAAGTAATGCATGTGAGTAGGAGTAAGGCTTTCAGCACTTTAAATTAGGGTAGTCAACAAAGATGTCTTTAATAACGTAATATTTTGAACAAAGACCTGAGTAAAAATAAGAATCCTGTCTTTAGAATATATGAGGGCAGAGAGTTACACAGTGAGGAAAAATCTGAGGCGGTGCTGAGAGTGCTTGACCTGTTTGAGAACCAGGAAGGGGTTTGGTATGTCTGGCTAAGAGTAAGTTAGGGAAGGGAAGGGTAGGAAGAAGAAAAGTCATGTGGGGTAGCAGGGACCAGATGGTAAATGACTTCTGGTCACTGGAAGGAGTTTGCATTTTATTGTGTGTGATTTGAAAAGATATAGGAGGGTTTAGATATGTCTGAAGTGACATATCGGGTACACACTGGTGTGTGGAGACTCAGAGAACTCAAGGGTAACTCCACGGTTTGGGGCTTGAGTACCTCGTAAATGACAATGCCATTTAATGAGATGGGGTACAACTTGAGAAAATTTCTTTTGTTTTATATGAATCTCATCTCTCCCCTCACACCTAGTTTTTGCTCGAAAGTGGAATAGACCAATTGGTAGTTTGATTTAAATTATTTTATGCTTGAAAGAAAGAATAACAATAGTGATGACAATAAGTAATATTTGATAGCCCTTACACTTTGCAAAATGTTTTAATATCCAGTGATGCATCTGCACTATATGGTCACACGGAGGATTTCTGCACCTACTCCTAAAATAATGCTTGAGACATAAGGTGATTTGTAACATACTTTAAAATACGTAAAGAACAGTTCACATCTACTGAAAAAGAGTGAACTAAAGAGAGATTAGGTCTTGAAATATGTCACATAGGGGTTAAGAGAAAATTGAAAATGGACTGTAATGAATGGTCTTATTTACCCAACTGTGAATTAATATATATGCTATAATTTGTCTCTCAGATCCAAGGTTCATTAGTGCCCACCTCATCCCAGAAAGTGACAACCCTGAAGATGACAAAGTGTATTTTTTCTTCCGTGAAAATGCGATAGATGGAGAACACACTGGAAAAGCCACTCATGCTAGAATAGGTCAGATATGCAAGGTGAGGTAAAAAAATGAGGAGGGTATCATTGTCCAATTGCAGTTTTTTCCTTTTCCACCTTTGTACAAATATAATGAAAAATATGGCTAAAAAGCTTGACTGATCACTATAAATATTTAAATACCAAAAAAAGATTGAAAACATATTATAGTTGCTTATGAATAACTTCATAGTCAAACATAGAGGTATAGGTTGTGAGGTGTTATTTCACAATTACATTAAATAATATTAGTTTGAAATTCTGGAGAAATAATTTTTTTTCATATTACCTGGGAAAATATAATTTTTGTATTCTCAGACCTAGCATAGGTTCCTACAATGTATAAGTTTTCAATGAATATTTTTTGTTGGAAATAACTCAAGTATGAATATAAAAGAGACAAGTGTTAAAGCTTGTTCTTATGACTTGATTATAGCATCCTATATACACATATGTGCACACACATAATTTTGAAGCTCTGAACTTTCATATACTGTGTGGCACAAATTCAGATGTGATATGTATTATAATGTTAGATATATAGAATAAAAAATTGGTCAGTAAATACTTATGGACTAATTAGTATCAGTGTGAAAATATGATAACAATACTATTTTTACCCTCTATACTGTATAGTACAGTATATATGAAATATGAATGAAGCTAACTGTTATTATATATTAAAGCACCTTTCATCTCAAGAAAAATCACAAGGCCAAATCCAGTTACTGTCTTAAAATGAAATTATTTCTTTTAAAAAAAAATCATGAAATTTTAAAAATCCCTATCTTGGGGGCGGGGATATCCTCTTTCCTATCCCAATCATCTAATTATTTATCTTTAGTATATTAAATTACTGGAAAATTAAAATTTTTAATGCTCTGGAAACATGCAAATGATATATGCAATATATGAGAATCTTTTCTCCACAAAATATAAGGCATATTTAAAAGCAGTACTTACAAGGTTAAAAAAATCTTTATACTAAATAAAATCTTATAAACAAAATATAAATCAGTGTTATATTTTTGAAGAAAAAGTTATTTTCCTTTAAACATATGCACATAAATATTATTTTATAAGACTATAAGTTACTGGTGAATCCATACCATCATAATAGAATTTATTGCTACATCAGGTTACAGTTAAGTTTCATTTTCAGTGAGAAGATACTTTTTCAAAATTTTTGCTCTAGAATGAGTTTTCTTTATTAAGATTTAAGCAAATGTTGTTTCAACATGCTGTTTGTAAAGTCAGCATTGCGTCAACTGAGCTTATAAAAATATTTGATGCTAGCATGCTTTTGTTTGTGGTGTATTTTCAGTATGAGTTATAAGGTATGCAGTTATTCTTTCATTCAGTAAATACTCATTAAGTGCCTACTATGTGCCAATGTGCTTAATTTTGTGAACCAGCCTACTTAGGTAAGTAAAATCTTAAGGAAAACTTACATAAGAAAGGGAGACTAAAAGCAAACCAAAACAAACACAAGAGTAATATCGTTCATTGCCAAGTGGTAAGAGAATGGAAAAAGTACAGTGACTTTTTAATGCTAAGGCATATTTATTGTAAGTCATTCCTTGAACAAGGTTGGAGTGAACAGATTTCACCAAAAATATAATAAGAAAGCATAGTTACTTGTATCTAGTCATTTAAAATTCATTTCTCAATTTGAAAACTGAGGAATTGTGAGTTGTATCTGTCTCAAGATATGAGAAGATAGATATTTGAAATTATCATTTGCATGCACAATTTCTAAAACCATTATTCTCTCCTTTCAGAATGACTTCGGGGGCCACAGAAGTCTGGTGAATAAATGGACAACATTCCTCAAAGCTCGTCTCATTTGTTCAGTGCCAGGTCCAAATGGCATTGACACTCATTTTGATGAATTGCGTAAGTAGCTGATGATGTCATATAGAGAATATTCAAACCTTACCATTACCTTCAAAAATGCAACTTTCTCCAATTTTGTTTTAAAACAGAGGATGTATTCCTAATGAATTCTAAAGATCCTAAAAATCCAATTGTATATGGAGTGTTTACAACTTCCAGGTAAATAACACTTTGCTCTCTTATTATCATAGAAAATTCATGTCCTTTAGATGCTTTCCAAGTGTCCATAATTTGTGAAAATATTTTTGAAAGAACAACGTCGGCTAAACCTTTGAGCTCTTGTGCATTCTTGGGTGCCTGAAATAAGTCATGACCTAAATCATTTTTTACATAAATTTTAACAAAGAATTCACTACTATAAATTTAATGATGAAAAATGTATGCCATGCCCTATGTATAGCTTTGACTTTAAAAATTTGAGTGAAATGTAAAATATTATAAACATAGAACTCTGAGTTTTGTTAAAAGTTTGTAGTGATATAAACTAAGGGTGAAAAATCTTTTTCCCTCCCCTCTCCTTTCTCTTCTTTGTCCCTACCCCCTCTTTCTCTCTCACTCTCTCTCCTTCTTCCCCCTCTCCCCGCCACCTCCTTTCATCATTCCCCATGTGCCTCAAGGCTCTTGCTGTCAATCAAGCAGTAATTATTTCCTGACTATTATATTCAGCATAAAGTTTACATTACCTGGAATTGCTAAAAGAAACATATATTTAAATGCATATAAAAAGGGATATGCATTTGGATATGTATAAATGTTTAATAAAAGAAAAATAATTTAAAGTCAAAAGTCAGGAAGAGTGCTACAAGGGACTGTGATAGCATAAAGAAAGATTAACTACAATGTCCAAACACTGATTTTTTCTGTAAATATTAAAGCCATTACAAATTGATTGGACATTTTTACTTAATTTTTAAAATAACGTAAAAATTAGGAAAACTATATTAGTAAAACCAGATGCAATTTCCCATGCCTAAATATTTCTCCCCTTTAGTATAAAAACAGAATGACCGCTAAAGAATGTGGGAGGCTTGGGCTTCCCTGGTGGCGCAGTGGTTGAGAGTCCGCCTGCCGATGCAGGGGACACGGGTTCGTGCCCCAGTCCGGGAAGATCCCACATGCCGTGGAGCGGCTGGGCCCATGAGCCATGGCTGCTGAGCCTGCATGTCCGGAGCCTGTGCTCCGCAACGGGAGAGGCCACGACAGTGAGAGGCCTGCGTACCGCAAAAAAAAAAAAAATGTGGGAGGCTCAAATTAAACAAATATTAATTCATTTCTTCTGCTTCCTCATTGCTTAGTACAGTAGTTTTCAGTCTTAAGCTTGCATCAGAATCGCCCAGAGAGCCTGTTAAAATACAGATGCTAGGCCCCGCCCTCACAGTCTCTGATTCAGTAGGAAGGGGTAGGGCCTAAGAACGCATTTTTAACAAATTCCCAGGTGACGCCCATACTGTTGGTCTAGGAACCACACTTTGAAAATCACTGGCTTAGTGGGTAAAATAATTTCACCTGTCTGCTTCAGCGAGATTGATGTCATATATGAGTTAGTCTTAGCAGCTGTAAATCCTAAAAAGATCTTTCCATGATGATGGATTCCATCAATAGATAAGCAAAGTGTATAACAATGAAAAAGGGACACATAAACATTACAAACTACTATGATGTATCAAATATGTATTAATTTGCTACTTATTCCATTATGAAAATATTGTTGTTAAATTCTATAAGTATTTACTGAAATTTACTGTGTGTCAAGTACCGTGCGATATGTAATTTATGTTACAGAAAAGAAGCCAAGTATGGTTCCTTCCCTCATGAAGCTTGCACTCTACCAGACATTGTCTAGATGCAGCAGTTTTCAATAATAAACTCTTACTACACAAGTTTTTCATTTGGTCTAATTTTTATGTAATTTTCTATGGGTAGAGATTGATTAAAAGGTATGCATTCCATATTTTTAATGTGCACAACTGTTTTATATCTTTATAAATAAATCCCTCAAGCTGTATTTATATAAGCAAAATAAAATGGGAAATTGTGGCAGCTCATGGTAAACTTAGAATTTGCTTCAATTACCTGATGTTTTTTGTCCAACAAAATGATGGGGATAATTGCTATAGTACTCCACTTTTGCTAGGGTGTAATAGCTACTAACTTAAAATGATTTTCTGTGTTGGAGAGAGATGATTTTAAATGCCTTCACACAAATCAAACTCTGTTACTTGATCAAATACTTTTGTTGGTTTGGGAGTTAAAAATTATAACACATTGACTATTCATCTTCTGCACCAGTTTCAGTTTATAAAATGTGTTCTTAAACATTCTTTCTTGTTTAAATATTTCCTGGTTTCAGTAATGATGCTTAAGTCTTAACATAATACCAAAGTTTATATTTTTATTTTATCTGATATCAGAATTAATCATTACCTTTTAGATTTTGTATATATGTTTTCCCTATCAATGTTTACATATGATATGAATGTATATATTTATAGCATATATTGTCTATTTATGAAATGAATATGTATATGTTCTATGAGTGCTAAAGGTGTTTTCATCCATGCCTTCGAATTTTGAGCAATCATAATTTTGCTTTCTTGTGTATTATTAAAATACATATAAATATGTGACTTAAAAAATCCCAAACACTATTTGAGAATTTATGTTCAAGTATTGATAATTGCTATCTGAAATTTAAAAACTCAGTATAAATAGCTCTGTCATTGTGTAAAGATGAAAGTCTGTTTTTGTTCTGTCTGTCTTTTTTAGTAACATCTTCAAGGGGTCAGCCGTGTGCATGTATAGCATGAGTGATGTGAGAAGGGTGTTCCTGGGTCCATATGCTCACAGGGATGGTCCCAACTACCAGTGGGTGCCTTATCAAGGAAGAGTCCCCTACCCACGACCAGGAACTGTAAGTGGCCTAGGTGTTTAAGATAGGAAATGAATAAATTTATCCTGAAGGTTAAAAAAAAAAGCAGTTACATACATATTAAATATAGATAATGTAAAAGAAAAATTCCAAGACTATAAATGAAAGAAAGGCAAGGATTTTTCTTTGATAACCATGAAATTCCACATTTAAAGACATGTTCTTCACAGGCATCAGTGCTTAAGTTCAACGCTTACCAGTAGTTAATACCAATAATTTATGAGAAATAGAAACTGAGCAGGTAGCCTTATTTATCTTCTTTTCTGAAAGAGATATAGTAAAAATGGCTTTCACGGAGAGTTGAAACAATTAGGATAGACTTGCTCTCTCTGATTGTGACAAAGGCTCAAGAATTGCACATTAAATAGGAGGAAACAAATTTAAATCAATATTATCTTCCTATGGAAGTGGGACACATCTCTCAAATAGGTAAAGAAGATATGCAAGGAAGAAACAAACAAAAACCTCATGGAAAGGGCCTAGGTGTTTTAATAGATGCTGTTTACTATCGCTGACCTCTCTCCTTCCAGCCTGTTGTGCACATTCAGGCTTATAAAAAGGTGGATAGAGCTCAAAATAAAATCAGCTTTAAGTCTGCAATTTTAAGTAGGGAGAAAAAAAGAAAAGAGTGATACAGTAGAAAGTGAGTGAATATGACGGTAGATGTTCTAGAATATGTGGATGGAACCATCCAGTGCAACATTTCCTAACCCTAAGAATTTTTTTTTTAACATCTTTTTTGGAGTATAATTGCTTTACAATGGTGTGTTAGCATACGGCATTTGTTTTTCTCTTTCTGACTTACTTTACTCTGTGTGACAGACTCTACGTCTATCCACCTCACTACAAATAACTCAATTTCGTTTCTTTTTATAGCTGAGTAATATTCCATTGTATATATGTGCCACATCTTCTTTATCCATTCATCTGTCGATGGACACTTAGGTTGTTTCCATGTCCTGGCTATTGTAAATAGAGCTGCAATGAACATTGTGGTACATGACTCTTTTTGAATTATGGTTTTCTCAGGGTATATGCCCAGTACTGGGATTGCTGGGCCCTATGGTAGTTCTATTTGTAGTTTTTTAAGGAACCTCCATACTGTTCTCCGTAGTGGCTGTATCAATTTACATTCCCACCAACAGTGCAAGAGGGTTCCCTTTTCTCCACACACTCTCCAGCATTTATTGTTTGTAGATTTTTTGATGATGGCCATTCTGACTGGTGTGAGGTGATACCTCATTGCAGTTTTGATTTGCATTTCTCTAATGATTAGTGATGTTGAGCATCCTTTCATGTGTTTGTTGGCAGTCTGTATATCTTCTTTGGAGAAATGTCTATTTAGGTCTTCTGCCCATTTTTGGATTGGGTTTTTTTTTTTTTTTTTTTGATATTGAGCTGCATGAGCTGCTTGTAAATTTTGGAGATTAATCCTTTGTCCGTTGCTTCATTTGCAAATATTTTCTCCCATTCTGAGGGTTGTCTTTTTGTGGTGTTTATGGTTTCCTTTGCTGTACAAAAGCTTTTAAGTTTCATTAGGTCCCATTTGTTTATTTTTGTTCTTATTTCCATTTCTCTAGAAGGTGATAACCCTAAGAATCTTTAAGGAAATAATTTCATATGATGAAAAAAACTTGTTCTTTAAGTTTAACCATTATTTTAATTTCATGTCAGTTTTATTGTTAAATTCAAGTAAATGATGTTTTTAGATGAGTTTATTAGGCATAGGATGTTTTTAGTCTTTATTTTCTATAAAATTTTTTGCTAAACTTATTTATGAGCATTTCATAAAGATTACTTCTAGCTGATGGAGCTTGTAGTTAAAAACCTAAATAGGCTTTCAGAAGAAAAAATGAACAAGATAGACTATCCATTGATTATAAGAAGCCCGTTTTAACAGATTTATGCATACATACATATTTATATGTGTGTGTGTGTGTATATGTATATAAAATAGTATATACAGTAGCCCAATAATTGTTCCCATTTCACAGATGAAGACTCTGAGGCAAAGAGAGGAGCCAAGATTCATTCCAGGCAGTTTGATTCTAGAGCCTGAATTCTCACCCATTGTTCATAGAGAGTTGTTATGACATGGTCCATTAAGTCAGCAGTGTGAACCAAGTGCTGGAGGCAGAAGACAGAAAGCACTGCCTAAGCTAGGAATTAGGGAGGGGCTGCCAAGAGGAGGCAATACCTTGCTCCGTGAATAAAATTCCCTTAGATCAATCCATTAATCCCAAAAGGGGGCAGCTGAGAATATGTCGTTCCATCAACACTACTGGAGAAAAACATATTGAGGCCTTCAAGCAGTGTGTCAATAGAAGGGCATTTTCTTTATTTTTAAAGAAAAACCTACAGCTTAAGTAATACTAAATACAAAAATTAAGGCAAGAAAGTGAGACAAATTGTAAGATAAAAATCTAAAATAAGTCTCTTTTGCAATCATTTCTAAATTTTTGCAAGTAGTTTATAAATGGTGTAGAAAAGCAAAAAAAATTAATGTTACAAAATATGTTTTATTGTTTCTTCTATGAGTTTATACAGCTATTTGATATTTCACATTAAATAAATAATTTTTTTAATTTACTTAAATAAAAAGTAATTCCCTAAATCCCTTAACTGTTATATTAGTGTATTATTGTGTGTGTATCTGTATACTACATACATATATATTCATAAAGAGATACTCTTCCCGTTTCAAAATAGCTTTATTTCATTTCTCATGAATTATTAATGATCTGTGTTAAGGTAATGGCAGAGACAATTGATTTCTCCTTCTAAGCCTCTTGTTAGATCAAGAACCACTCAACTACATTTCAGCTCTCAAACTCTTACATTAAATGGCAGAAATTAGTTAAGTATAAGACAAAAAGCAAGAGACTGGAGTTACTGTACTCTGAATGCTTGCACCACATAATTAAATGCAGTGAAAAGAGACAGTAAAATCTGAATTTTTGTCTTACTGCCTTAAATGGAGCATTTAAATCCAGAGGTGATATTATGACAGTGTACAGCACAGCATCCTGTCTGGCTCTCCCTATAGCCATCATCTGTTCTGCTTGGTCCATTCTGATTGGTCAGTTTCTGTGCCATGCAAGTTGTTAACACCTTGAATAACACATCTCCTTATCCCTAGAATTACTGTAATTATTAAAGAAATAATACTTTTGGTCCTTTTTATGGTACTTTTTCTGGGTTATGTTAAAGATAAGGCAATAAAGAATAGTTTATATTGTCTTTTAGTTTGAAGAGAGCATTTATATTTTAGCATAATACCATAGGGAAAAATGAAATGCATTCAAGAAAATTTTTGATTTTCTCTAATCTAATGATTAATAGCATTTAGTTATAACATATTCCACTCATTATTTCAAATACTTCATTTAAACATAAAGTATATGGTGTTGTCACTAATAGAGGCATCAGACTTCTCCTGTACACTGAATTCATTAGATGCATTTGCAATTTTTGGTAAGAAATGATGACATCCCATCGAGACTTAAAATATGTTTAGAAAATGTATATTATATATTACATCTACTAATTTAAGTAAAATTATTTTGTTTTTTAGTTTAACAGTTACTTTAAAAATTACAGATTTAGATTCCTAGCTCATTGAGGCCATATATTATATAAATTATAATCCTATTCATTATATTTTAATCAAAAGATAATATTTTCTTTATCTTAATAGTGTCCCAGTAAAACATTTGGTGGATTTGAGTCTACAAAAGACCTTCCTGATGATGTTATAACATTTGCCAGAAGTCATCCAGCCATGTACAATCCAGTGTTTCCTATTAATAACCGGCCGATTATGATCAAAACAGATGTAAATTACCAGTTTACACAAATTGTAGTAGATCGAGTGGATGCAGAAGATGGCCAGTATGATGTCATGTTTATTGGAACAGGTAAATGTTTTAACTTCAGCTCTAAATATTCTTCCAGAACATTGCATCTAACTAATTAAGTATACTAAGAACTGAAGGAAGACTTTATAGTCACTCTCAAGATATAGTTAACCTCTAATAAATGACTAAAAAACCTGAACATTCTCCCATTCCAATGTGTTATTTTTTTAGGCAAGTTGACATATATTTATTAAATTAAATTTCCTTTTCAGTCAAAAGTTGATAAATGTAATCAGGTAAAGCTATTGATTAGGTGAACAATCAATGTCTATAATTGAATCATAACTCTTTTCTGAACAGTGGCTTTTCAGGACAAAAATGTATTGCTCAAATCCCAAGACATTCAATAAAAGTTCTAGAATATATTGATGCAAAATTATCCGAACTTTAAAATTATCATAAAGTGCAAATCTTCCAGAAAATAAATTTTGGCAACAAAATTTGTTTAGTGTTTTTACCATACAATGAGAAGGAAAACAAAGCAAAATAAAACTTCATCAGAAGACCAACAGAGTGGACCTAAGGAATCGTCAGATACATTTTAGATCCATTTCTATAGACATTTAATGACGTATTTTTTACCAATTCCATGATTAGAAACAAACATTTTATAGGTATATTTTCAGGATGAATTCCATTGCTATTATGACATATTATTTTATTTTTACCCTACTCTCTTTAATAATACTTTTTTAAAAGCACCAGTTACAAATCTGAAACTTGCTACTTAGGGTCAGATTCCAAGGTAATAAATTCCTAGTCTCCATTAACGTTGTTAACTGAAATAAATCAATAGGAAACAGAGTGAGTGCTCCACTGAAACCTGTATAATAACATTTATTTTCCCTTGGTGAGAACAGAGAAAGAAATTGCATTAAGTACAGGGGAATGGCAACTGCACAGTAAGTGCTTTAAAGACTTAAAGTTTTATAACAAAATTGTGAAATACGTTATCAAGTGTAAGTGTCAGGTTCTGAGCAATACATTACAGTCTGCTTTTATGAGTGAGAAAGTTTCTCTATCAAATAAAAGAATCCCAGGGAGACCTGGAGTTCATTAAAAGTCAATGAATTGCAAGTATCAACTTCTGGTTATAAATACCTTGAGAAATTATAAGATGATAGGATTTCTCTTCAATAAATATTAGTTTATCACTAATGTCAAATTATAATTAGATCTCTCTACAGAGTAGTTAAACTTGTTCAGTAATGTCACACTTACCTTTTTCTTCACCTCTGGCCTAAACATGTTGAGAAGTCCCCCACTCATTGTCAATGCAACAAAAGCTTGCTTCCGGCTATTTGACCAAAGAAACCTAATCATGAATTTTCAGTTCTTCTTGGACGCAAGCCGTCTTTAAAGGAACCAATTTCATGAGCACGTTGAATGTCTGATGATGTGGATGGCTATCGGTCAGCACAGAACAGGGTCATCTGTCAACAAAGTAAATTGATTACAGTAATTTTATCTTTTAAGTAAGTTACACATTGATCCTAGTTGAGTAATCTGATTCAATTTGTGTGAAATTGTTTGAAATACTACTCAATAAAACTTGATCTGGAACACAGATAAAGTTATTTTGGGGTATTGGAGACTGATCAGAGGCACTGAGTATATTAACCTAATTTGCCTTTAATCTTTGGTGTTATGAGTAGTCTAAGGTCCTGTAAACAGAAGGATCTGCTTAAAAGAGGGATTTTTTTTTTTTTTTGACTTTACAAGGGATACACTAGCAACCTTTCTTGGTCTCATATAGCACATCATATTGATCCCTTGAAAATGGTTATCTGTCGTATGAATACATTGAATTATTTTTCTGGTGTAACTTTACTGGTAAGATTTTCTTCTCGAATAATTAGACTGTTTAATTTGATTAAAATGAGCCAATTGAAGCTAAAAATATTTGATCAACTGATCAGAAATGGTATGTTGAAGAGTCAAATTTTTGAATTCAATAAATCTCTGTTCTTTATTCTATCAAGAATAGGAACCCATCTGTAAATACTGGAAAATAGTAGCTTCTTAACCCCACTTAGAGTAAAAGTGCCAGGTCTTATCATTAAAACAATTTACCTCTTTTAACAATGAATCAACAGTGCTTTAAATCTCTATAAAATGTATTTATTTTAACAGTTTTCATTATTTATGGTTCTGAATTTAAAATTTTTTTAGTCCTCTGAAGTTGATTGAACAGCATGTTAATTAAACCAATTTGCTAACCAAAATTGATTAGCCAGTTGTTGAAAAACCACTGTAATAAGTAATCCAAGGTGTTTACTTTGAGAAATCAGATTATTGTCATTTATCAGGTAATGGTCATTGAGCTGTTGTTAGGGGCCTCTAACTACTAAAGTCTTCCTCGTGGGAAGAAGGTGAGCAGCCAGGCTCTGAGGCTCTAACTACTTTTGTTGCTTGACAACATTCCTTCCATTTTGCTTATATATTAAGTATTCATAGTAGTTCCTGGTTGCATAACAAAAATGGGAAAAACTTGTAATGTCAAGCTGGTAATTTTTTTCTTTTTTTAGTATATTTTGTTATAGAATGAAAGATTCTTTAAATTCTATAGTGCTTTACAATTTTCAAAAGTTTCATACAGATGATTTCATATAACCCCATAATAACCCTTTTTTCCCCACCCCTATATTGCCCCTCCCCCTTCTGCCTCCCTACTGGTAACCACTCATTTTGTTCTCTGTATCTGTGAGTCAGCTTCTTTTTTTGTTATAGTCACTAATTTGTTGACTTTTTAGATTCCATGTATAACAGATATCGTACAGTGTTTGTATTTCTGTCTGACTTATTTTACTTAGTATAATGCCCTCCAAATCCACCCAAGTTGCTATAAATGGCAACATTTCTTTTTTTTTATGGCTGAGTAGTAGTCCATTGTATATACATATACCACATCTCCTTTATCCATTCATCTGTTGATAGCAATTGTAAATAGTGCTGCTAGGAACATTGGAATACATGTATCTTTTTGAATTAGTGTTTTGGGTTTGTTTTGTTTTGTTTTGGCTATATACCCTGGAGTGAAATTCCTGGGTCATATACTATTTTTAGTTTTTTTTTTGAGAAACCTCAACACTGTCAAACTGGTATTATTTTTAGTTTAATTTTGTTTTGTTTTTGAGACACCTGATAGTTGAGATTAAAAATACAAATAATCCAACCTAGTGATTATTATATATATACATATTTTTTAATTACACAGGTTTAGGATAAAATCATCTCCAAAGCTTCAGATATTTCTAAAAATTCAACTATTTTTATTCCATAGCTATGTTTATACTTTATCTAGTTTCATGAAATGCATTTGTATATATTACTAATGCTGTAACAATAAAATAAATTTTAAAATGCTGACGTCAAAATGTTCTTTCTGGTCAAATACTGATTTCATTCATTAACACTAAACTCTGTTCAGATCTATTTAAATTGTGGTCTTCTCCACTTTCTTTCAAAGATGTTGGAACCGTTCTTAAAGTAGTTTCAATTCCTAAGGAGACTTGGCATGATTTAGAAGAAGTTCTGCTGGAAGAAATGACAGTTTTTCGGGTGAGTGCTGCTTAATTTCAAGTGTCAACAAGTTCCCTTGTATGTCTTTCCCCCAGGACAGCTGCACAGTGAACTTGGTATGGACAAGCATTCTAGCATACCCTTCTAATTAGCTTGTCAATTAGAAAGCCAGACACTAGTCAAAATAAACCTTGAAACTTTCAATGCTAGTTAAATCAAAAAATGTAAAGAAATATATCCTTGGCTCATATTTTGTTTTCTCAATGATAAATTATATGATTTACATTTTATATTATTTATGTAAGTTACCTCAATGAACAAACCCTGTGTGCCTCCTACCCTCCAAATCCCCTCTTTCACACTTAATGGTATAACTGGGATGATAGGTAACTTCCATGAATGTATTAAAGGAAATACATTCAGAATGATAACGGAATGAAGACATTTCAATAATTTTTTAGCTTATTTGTGAATTGTTTTATCATATTTTCCTAAAGAAATCATTTGTTAGCAAAAAAAAGTTTGAGGTTTTTATATCACTTGTGGAAAATCTGTTATGAATTCTTAGTCTGCACAATTAAGAAGAGTACAGATAGTTGTCCTTTTGTCCTGAATCACTGATGGCCCAAGTAGGTTTATATAGGATTGGGGGTAGAGGCAGCAGTATATGGATTGAAGTGAGGGAGGAAAACTGAAGTAATGTAACATACACCACATTCCTTTTAGAAAGCCAGCTAGGAGGAAGAGTTTGAATTGAAGCACACCTTGATATAAATCATTAATGAAATATAACAGAGAAATAGATGCCTATCAAAGGTGTTATTTCAGTTTTTGATTAAAAAAAGGCAAAAATCTGAGACATTTATAACTGCAAAATAATCTGGAATTAGAATTTCATGGACAGAAAGTGAGAAAATATAGGATCTAGTCTCACAACTTAACATTATCTCATTTAGTCTCCAGAAATCTCACTTTATCTATAAAATGAAGTGGATGAATTAAAGTTTTCAGTTGATTAAATATTTTGATTGTAAGGAAAATCTTCCCAAGACTTCTTTTAGCCCCATACTTCTAGACTAGTTTATTAACACAATAGAGCTCTAGCTCACTATTCAGTAATACTTTGAAGAGAAAATAAAGTAAAATATGGCAAGCTTTTAATATATATATATTGATTCAAGTAAAGTTATGATTAGCTTTGAAACAGATAACTGGTACATCATGACACAGACATCTTGTAATAACTAAACAATGTTCTAATGGGAAGGGCTTAGGTTCTTCAGTCATAGCTAGCTACATGGCAGTTCTGTTTGGAACCCATACAGTCCCTCTGAGCTTCCCTAGCAGGAAAAATAATACCTACCTCACAAGGAAGCTAGAAGAATTAGAGACACTATATGTAGAACATCCAGGATAGTGCCAGCTCCTGTGCTCAGAATCTTATTGTCAATATAATTTTACTTGTTTTAGTTTGTCTACACTGAATATAAGCCACATTCTCAGTAGCCTTCTCTACTAATCCTTGGTTTAAGTCTTAGAATAACACAGTCATCATAATTTGAGTACGATTTTTAAAATCAGGCACTTGGACCTTACTTTGTCTGGTATAGAATGATGACTAATCCCTATCTTTCACCAAGTCCCATTTCATTATTTACGCATTGATACTTTATCCTACAAATTCAAAAATACAATTATGCAAATAGACTGTGTCAGTAATACAGAGCCCATCTAGATTTAGCAAACAAATTATGGACACTGAGGGGCAGATACATATACTGCTGTCTTGTGTCCATTGTTGTGTCTCCAGAGCCTAAAGTGTGTTTTCAACCTACATTTATTAAATGAACAAAGGAATCAGTATTTATGCAAAAATGAAAAATGAGAAATAAAAGAGTTTAAGGTCTTCTTAGGGAGACCCCACTTAAAGTGAGGTGCCAGAGTATGAGGAAGGTAAACCGAGAACAGCAAAAAGTTATCCTGCTGATTATATCCCATATTATTCTAGTAGAAAAAAATTTTTACCAATTCTGTATTTTTGGAAATCTATATTACCACCACTGTAGCAAATGAAGTTGCAGGAGTACTAAAATATTGTTAACTTCAGAATTTCTTAACTATTTCTAGAATCTTTTACTTTTGAATTTGTCATCGTTCCTTTGCATATTCCTCTTCAGTTATAGTATATGATTATAACAAGTTCCATTTACTAATTCAACTGTAAACAAACATGTCTACCATGGTCCTGGCACAATGCTAATCATCATCTCTGGTGATTCAGAGATGAACACTATAAACATGGTCCCTGACCTTGTGTAGCTTAGAGACTCTTCCATGTTATCCTTCATAGTTTCAAGTACTTAATTTATTATCTTTTAGTACAATTAAGTTTTATCTTGTAGAATTGTATCATTATGTCATGCCATTAAAAAAATAAGGTTCTTTTTATCTATTATTTTCCAGGATTTTATGAATCAGAATATGTATAATTTTGCAGTACTACTGTGTTCTAGCTAATTTTCAATCCCTACATCTCTGGGATTTTAAGTTTACATTTCACATCTTATCTTTGTTTTTTAATAGTAAATCAAATTTTAGTTTAAAAATATTACTTTAAGCTGATCTATTAAATGACTTTTAACAAAATCTTGAGAGGTTGGAAGCCAGCCATCTTGCCAACCCAAATATTTAATGTCTATTAGATTTTGTTAGTGTTTTGCAGTTTCCAGAGAAATACACAGCCAAATTACACTTATGATAACTATTGAATGACTTTTTTGTGGTTTTTTAAGATGTCATGAGAGAGGTTCTTTATTCAGTTTTTAACAATTAGGTATGGATATGTAATATTGTGCTTTCATGGAAATGATTGTTCTACGAGTTTATAATTTTGTTAAAGGATTGTTTGCAACGTGGGACACATCTTCCAGAGATAAATGTTCCATTTTTCTCCCATATTCTGTTTTATGCATTGTTGTCATTATTATTTCTTTGGCACCCAAGTAGACAAAACGTATTTGGGCAGAGTTTAGAGAAATATTTTCTTTCAACATTCTGTTCTATCAGGCAAAGTTCATACATATATTGTGGTCTAGCAATTGGAATATTTCACTGTCAAACTTTGTTTAATTTTGCAGAAGGAGGGCAAAAAACACATTAAAGCAATTTCTATATACACTGAAACAAGCGGAGAAATGTTACAGTTTCTGTATTTTTATTTGAACCTTGCAAGTCATTCCATTTAACATAAAATAAAATTTAAAAGGGTTAATTTGAGCACTGTGGTAGTTTGACAAGGTAAATAGACAAGGAACAGATTTAGGGTCTTGGTGGTATCTGATACTCTTGGATTTTAAAAAGAAAGACATTTAATGTCAACCAACCAGTTAATTTTACCATAATATCATCTCCAGGAGACCATGTTCATTATGTGTCTTTGCTAGACTGAATAACCAAACCTCATATAAAATCCGGAATTAAAGCCAGTACTATGTCCATTGCCATCTTGAGGTTGGTTTTAGGAAAACACCCTGGCTAATCACAGAACATTCCAGTGGTTCCAGTTACATCTAAGATACTTTTTTTCTGGGTGAAATCAAATCCCGATCAGAGTATAGAAAGAAAAATATTCCTCAGTAATAAAATTTCCATTTTAGAGTAAAATTTTTGTAGGTAACAAGATGTGAGATAAAATTGGCCTTGGTATAGGACTCTAGAAATGACTTTAAATAGCCATTATATATTCAAAATGGTATCAAAGTACTAAGACACAAACCTGATTCCAAATATTACTTGTAACCATAAATTGGTGTTTGAATCTCATTTACTATGTGATTCCAAACAAGTTGGTTAAAGTCAGTTGAGGCTCCACTTCTTCATTTCATAATTTTTTTTTAATGAAGATTACTGGTAAATTGTACCTATTGTTAACTAGTTATACAAATGAAAATCTCATTTAAAATAAATGCTTGAAAATTCTACACCTATACCTTGTTAAAAAAATATTCAAAAGGTATGAAAACCAGACGTATGCTGATTTTTACTTTACTCACATTGAGATTTTTTTTTTCCCAGTCCAAAGAGGGTTTTACTTTTGAGACAGTGAGGTGTTCAAGTCGCAATGCATTTAGTAGAGTGGGTTTTATTTATAGTCCTATTGACTGCAAAGGATTGCAAGGCAGTTACATTGATAACGCATGCATTTTAAACCCAATTTATGCAATATTCCATGAACAGCTGAGCAAATAAATGAAAGAGTTTAATTTTCATTCAAATGTAAATCATAATTGATGCTTTCCAAAACCTAGTCTATTAACTCATTCTAAAGGAGCATCAGCATGCGTAGCATCCAGGGAGCTCTGTCAGATTCTCCTGGGATCAGCAGGTTGAAAAGCTCTGCAAGTGTGCAAGTTTAATAAGGACTAGATTAAAATATCTGAAAAAAATATATAGCAAATTAGAGTCATAGAAAATCTTGAAAAGATGCTAAGTTTTTAATTTCATTTTTACTTGAACTCCAATTAAATTTGCTCTTGAAACCAGTTTCATGAAAATGCTTATGAAGCTACATCTGTTTTAAGTGAAAGTTGTATTCATCACCAACTAGGGCTCAGAAAAAAATATAGCTTATTTAAATGGATGTCATCTTAATATATTGTCTATTAAAATTCAACCGCAGGCAGCATATAGCACATCCTATTCCAAACTGTTATTACTTTCCTGGTCTAAAAAATAAGTAAGTTTCTTTTAATTAAGAGATTCTAGGATCTTAATTGAAGAACGTTAAAATTATAATATGGCACAATGGAATTTCTTGTGTTTTGGGGTTTGTTTTGTTTTACAATTTATGTATGAAGTGATCATTTCCATCTACCTTACAGACATTTAATTTTTTGTATTGTCAATGAATGTGAAATATCTGAAAATTCACCAGCTTCACTTTTATATAGTTTCACTGAAGTTTTTAAAAGAACTGAGACATAGCTAACTTTCATTTTAATTATACTAGCTGTTGATTCTCTAAGAAGTACTTTCCTTGTACCTTGGCTATAAAATTTATTTCATGAAAGTCCCTATGAAGTTAGCTGCTTACATAACCACTTTTCCTGTGAAACTCTTGGAATGGAAGAAGCTGCTATGGAATATTTTCCTAACTCTTTTAAATTCTTTGTTTGGGTTCACTTATTCCAATATTATGTAAACCTAAATACAATTGTCAGTTTTATCTTTTAAAACTAAAAATCTATGATGAATTGGCCCCTTGACTTTTATGATTTGATGCTACTAAATTCCAAAGATCTTATTTCTGTATAGAGAAAATTGGTAGATATTTCTTTCATCATAGTTGTCTTTATGATTGACAGTTCCTATAGAAAATTATTTTTAATATCATTAAACTCTGAAAATGGGAAATTATGGGAAATCTCTAACTTATCCCATCAAATTAATTTACATTCTAAATCATTTGTCTCATTTGTGTCTCAGGCAGGTTGTCTTAAATTTGTTAACAAAATTCTGTGCTCAGCTTAGATGTCAGGGTTCAAAGTGGAAATTTGCAATTCTGCAGTACTCAGGGGGGTAATTAAAGCCACAAGAGTGGATAAGCCCACCAGGAACAATGTGGCATCCAAAGAAGAGTGGAAAGGAGTCAGCAAGGCAAGGCAAGTATATGAGGAATGGCTGGAGATAGAAAAGACTGAAAAAGGCTAAGAATAGTCAATAAAGAGTTTCAAGGCATAATGAAGTCTAAAGGAGGAAGCAGTCAAGAAGAAATGACTGGTCAATAGTGCCATATCAAACAAGAACTCTAGCAATAATAATAGACTGAAAGCTTCCATTCAGCATCAGTGATTTCTCTTTCTGAGAATCGTAGGCCACCTCTCTAGAGTAAGGGCTAGACTCAGTGGGCTGAGGGATGAATGGCACTGAATGGACATGAAGAAGTAAAGATGGTGAGTATGGAATATTCAGATTATTTTCAAAGAAATTACAGCTAACTTTAAAGGATTAAGGAAAAACTTCTTTTAAAGGATGGCCTCCTTTATCTCATATACAAATTCAGTTGAAGGAACAGAGTATAATGGGGAGAGTAAAAGAGTAGGAGAGAAGGGGGAAAATTGGTAGGGAATTTATTTATTCATTCATTCACTCATTCATTATTTAACAAATATTTATTGACAACCTGCAAATTACACTTAACCTTTGAACAACTTGGGGGTTAGGCGCACCAACCCTTCAGGCAGGGGAAAATCTGAGTATAACTTTACAGTTGGCTCTCCATATCTGTGGTTTTGCATCAGTGGATTCATCCAGCGCTGATGGTGTAGTACTATAGTATTTACAATTGAAAAAAATCCACATCTAAGTGGACCCACAAAGTTCAAACCCCTTTTGTTCAAGGGTCAACTGTAGGAGCAACAATCCCAGGTATGTGGCAGTGCACGAAACAGCCCCAAATCCCGGGCCTAAATTAGTGTGTCGGGCGGTAGGGGGGTGGGGAGGGCTGGGGCCAGGGGAAGATAAACAATTAAGAAAACATATGAGAGATTGGTTCAAGATGATGGAGTAGAAGGGCGTGCTCTCACTCCCTCTTGCAAGGACACCAGAATCACAACTAACTGCTGAACAGTCATCGACAAGAAGACACTGGAACTCACCAAAAAAGATACCCCACATCCAAAGACAAAGGAGAAGCCACAATGAGATGGTAGGAGGGGTGCAATCACAATAAAATCAAATCCCATAATTGCTGGGTGGGTGACGCACAAACTGGAGAACACTTATACCACAGAAGTCCACACACAGGAATGAAGGCTCTGAGCCCCAAGTCAGGCTTCCCAACCTGGGGGTCTTGCAATGGGAGGAGGAATTCCTAGAGAATCAGACTTTGAAAGCTAGCGGGATTTCATTGCAGGACTCTGACAGGACTGGGGAAAAGAGAGACTCTACTCTTTCAGGGCACACACAAAGTAGTGTGTGCATCGGGACCCAGGGGAAGGAGCAGTGACCCCATAGGAGACTGAACCAGACCTACCTGCTAGTGTTGGAGGGTCTCCTGCAGAGGGACGGGGGGGGGGGGGGGGCTGTGGCTCACCGTGGGGACAAGGACACTTTCAGCACAAGTTCTGGGAAGTAACTCCTTGGCGTGAGCCCTCCCAGAGTCCACCACTAGCCCCAGCAAAGAGCCTGGGTAGGCTCCAGTGTTGGGTCACCTCAGGCCAAACAACCAACAGGGAGGGAACCCAGCCCCACCCACCAGCAGTCAGGCAGATTAGTTTTACTGAGCTCTGCCCACCAGAGCAACAGTCAGCTCTACCCACCACCAGTCCCTCCCATCCAGAAACTTGCATAAGCCTCATGAGGTTATCTAAGTCTCATGAACCAGAGGGCAGACAGCAGAAGCAAGGAGACTACAATCCTGCAGCCTGTGGAACAAAAACCACATTCACAGAAAGATACACAAGATGAAAAGGCAGAGGGCTATGTACCAGATGAAGGAACAAGATAAAACCCCAGAAAAACAACTAAATGAAGTGTAGACAGTCAACCTTCCAGAAAAAGAATTCAGAATAGTGACAGTGAAGATGATCCAGGACCTTGGAAAAAGAATGGAGGCAAAGATCGAGAAGATGCAAGAAATGTTTAACAAAGACCTAGAAGAATGAAGGGACAAACAAACAGAGGTGAATAATACAATAACTGAAATGAAAAATACACTAGAAGGAATCAACAGCAGAATAACTGAGGCAGAAGAACAGATAAGTGACCTGGAAGACAGAATGTTGGGATTCACTGCTGCAGAACAGAATAAAAAAAAAAGAATGAAAAGAAATGAAGAAAACCTAAGAGACCTCTGAGACAACATTAAATGCAACAACATTCACATTATAGGGATCCCAGAAGGAGAAGAGAGAGAGAAAGGACCCGAGAAAATATATGAAGAGATTATAGTCGAGAACTTCCCTAACATGGGAAAGGAAATAGCCACCCAAGTCCAGGAAGCACAGAGAGTCCCATACAGGATAAACCCAAGGAGAAACACACCGAGACACATAGTAATCAAATTGGCAAAATTTAAAGACAAAGAAAAATTATTAAGAGCAGCAAGGGAAGAATGACAGCATACAAGGGAACTCCCATAAGGTTAACAGCTGATTTCTCAGCAGAAACTCTACAAGCCAGAAGGGAGTGGCATGGTATACTTAAAGTGATGAAAGGGAAGAACCTACAACCAAGATTACCGGGCAAGGATCTCGTTCAGATTCAATGGAGAAATCAAAAGCTTTACAGACAAGCAAACGCGAAGAGAATTCAGCACCACCAAACCAGCTCTACAACAATGCTAAAGGAATTTCTCTAAGTGGGAAACACAAGAGAAGAAAAAGACGCACAAAAACAAACCCAAAACAATTAAGAAAATGGTAATAGGAACATCATATAGATAATTACCTAAAATGTGAATGGATTAAATGCTCCAACCAAAAGACACAGCCTTGCTGAATGGATACAAAAATGAGACCCATCTATATGCTGTCTACAAGAGACCCACTTCAGACCTAGGGACACATTCAGACTGAAAGTGAGGGGATGGAAAAAGATATTCCATGCAAATGGAAATCAATAAAAGCTGGAGTAGCAATACTCATATCAGATAAAATAGAGTTTAAAATAAAGAATGTTACAATAGAAAAGGAAGGACACTACATAGTGATCAAGGGATCAATCCAAGAAGAAGATATAACAATTATAAATGTCTATGCACCCAACATAGGAGTACCTCAATATATAAGGTAACTGCTAAGAGCTATAAGAGAGGAAATTGACAGTAATACAGTAATAGTGGGGACTTTAACAACTCACTTACACCAATGGACAGATCATCCAAAAAATGAAAATAAAGAAACAGAAGCTTTAAATGACACAATAGACCAGATAGATTTAATTGGTATTTATAGGACATTCCATCCAAAAACAGATTACACTTTCTCCTGAAGTGCACATGGAAATTTCTCCAGGATAGATCACATCTTGTGTCACAAATCAAGCCACAGTAAGTTTAAGAAAACTGAAATCCTATCAAGCATCTTTTCTGACCACAACACTATGAGAGTAGAAATCAATTACAGGGGAAAAAACGTAAAAAACACAAACACATGGAGGCTAAACAATACCTTACTAAATAACCAAGAGATCACTGAAGACATCAAAGAGGAAATCAAAAAATACCTAGAGACAAATGACAGTGAAAACACAACGATCCAAAACCTATGGGATGCAGCAAAAGCGTTCTAAGAGGGACGTCTATACAAGCCTACCTAAAGAAACAAGAAACATCTCAAATAAACAATCCAACCTAACACCTAAAGGAACTAGAGAAAGAAGAACAAACAAAACCCAAAGTTAGCAGAAGGAAAGAAATCATAAAGATCAGAGCAGAAATAAATGGCATAGAAACAAAAAAAAACTATAGCAAGGATCAATAAAACTAAAGGCTGGTTCTTTAAGAAGATAAACAAAATTGATAAACCATTAGACTCATCAATAAAAAGAGGGAGAGGACTCAAGTCAATATTAGAAATGAAAAAGAAGTTACAACGGACACGGCAGAAAAAGAAAGCATCCTAAGAGACTACTACAGTCAACTCTATGCCAATAAAACGGACAACCTGGAAGAAATGGACAAATTCTTAGAAAGGTATAACCTTCCAAGACTGAACCAGGAAGAAATAGAAAATATGAACAGACCAATCACAAGTAATGAAATTGAAACTATGATTAAAAATCTTCCAAAAAACAAAAGTCCAGAACTAGATGGCTTCACAAGTGAATTCTTTCAAACATTTAGAGAAAAGCTAACACCCATCCTTCTCATACTCTTCCAAAAAATTGCACAGGGGGCTTCCCTGGTGGCGCAGTGGCTGAGAATCTGCCTGCCAATGCAGGGGACACAGGATCAAGCCCTGGTCTGGGAAGATACCACATGCCACGGAGCAGCTAGGCCTGTGAGCCACAACTACTGAGCCTGCGTGTCTGGAGCTTGTGCTCCACAACAAGAGAGGCCGCGATAGTGGGAGGCCCGCGCACCGCGATGAAGAGTGGCCCCCACTCGCCACAACTAGAGAAAGCCCATGCACAGAAACGAAGACCAAACACAGCCATAAATAAATAAATAAATAAATAAATAAATAAAAATTGCACACTCCCAAGGAAGGAACACTCCCAAATTCATTCTTGAGGCCACCATCACCCTGATACCAAAACCAAAGATACTACAAAGGAAAATTACAGACCAATATCATTCATGAATATAGATGCAGAAATCCTCAACAAAATACTAGCAAACAGAATCCACCAACACATTAAAAGGATCATACACCATGATCAAGTGGGATTTATCCCAAGGATGCAAGGATTCTTCAGTATACGCAAATCAATCAATGTGATACACCGTATTAACAAATTGAAGAATAAAAACCATATGATCATCTCAACAGATGCAGAAAAAGCTTTTGACAAAATTCAATACGCATTTATGATAAAAACTCTCCAGAAAGTGGGCATAGAGGGAAACTACCTCAACATAATAAAGGCCATATACAACAAACCCACAGCAAACATCATTCTTTTTTTTTTTTTTTTTGCGGTACGCAGGCCTCTCACTGTTGTGGCCTCTCCAGTTGCGGAGCACAGGCTCCGGACGTGCAAGCTCAGTGGCCATGGCTCACGGGCCCAGCCGCTCCGCAACATGTGGGATCTTCCCGGACCGGGGCATGAACCCGTGTCCCCTGCATTGGCAGGTGGACTCTCAACCACTGCGCCACCAGGGAAGCCCCAAACATCATTCTTAATGGTGGAAAACTGAAATCATTTCCTAAAGATCAGAAACAAGACAAGGATGTCCACTCTCACCACTATTATGCAACATAGTTTTGGAAGTCCTAGCCATGGCAGTCAGAGGAGAAAAAGAAATAAAAGGAATACAAATTGGAAAAGAAGAAGTAAAACTGTCACTGTTTGCAGATGACATGATACTATACATAGAGAATCCTAAAGATGCCACCAGAAAACTATTAGAGCTAATCAATGAATTTGGTAAAGTTGCAGGATACAAAATGAATGCAGAGAAATCTCTTGCATTCCTATACACTAATGCTGAAAAATCTGAAAGAGAAATTAAGGAAACACTCCCATTTACCATTGCAACAAAAAGAATAAAATACCTATGAATAAGCTTACCTAAGGAGACAAAAGGCCTGTATGCAGAAACTATAAGACACTGATGAAAGAAATTAAAGATGATACCAACAGATGGAGAGATATACCGTGTTCTGGGATTGGAAGAATCAATATTGTGGCGATGACTATACTACCCAAAGCAGTCTACAGATTCAGTGCAATTCCTATCAAATTACCAATGGTATGTTTTACAGAACCAGAACAAAAACTCTTAAAATTTGTATGGAGACACAAAAGACCCCAAATAGCCAAAGCAGTCTTGAGGGAAAAAAATGGTGCGGGAGGAATCAGGCTCCCTGACTTCAGACTATACTACAAAGCTACAGTATTCAAAAGACAACATGGTAGTGGCACAGAAACAGAAATATAAATCAATGAACAGGATAGAAAGCCCAGAGATAAACCCACACACCTATGGTCAACTAATCTATGACAAAGGAGGCAGCAATATACAATGGAGAAAAGACAGTCTCTTCAATAAGTGGTGCTGGGAAACTGGACAGCTACATGTAAAAGAATGAAATTGGGACACTCCCTAACACCATACACAAAAATAAACTCAAGATGGATTAGAGACCTAAATGTAAGACCGGATACTATAGAACTCTTAGAGGAAAACATAGGAAGAACATTCTTCGACATAAATCACAGCAAGATCTTTTTTGATCCACCTGCTAGAGTAATGGAAATAAGAACAAAAATAAACAAATGGGACCTAATGAAACTTCAAAGCTTTTGCACAGCAAAGGAAACCATAAACAAGATGAAAAGACAACCCTCAGAATGGGAGAAATTATTTGCAAATGAATAAACAGACAAAGGGTTAATCTCCAAAATATATAAACAGCTCATGCCGTTTAATATTAAAAACACAAACAACCGAATCCAAAAATGGGCAGAAGACCTAAATAGACATTTCTCCAAAGAAGACATACAGATGGCCAAGAAGCACATGAAAAGCTGCTCAACTACTAATTACTAGAGAAATATAAATCAAAGCTACAATGAGGTACCACCTCACACCAGTTAGAATGGCCATCATCAAAAAATCTACAAACAACAAATGCTGGAGAGGGTTTGGAGAAAAGGGAACCCTCTTGCACTGTTGATCAAATGTAAATTGATGCAGCCACTATGGAGAATTGTATGGAGGCTCCTTAAAAAACTAAAAGTAGAACTACCATATGACCCAGCCATCCCACTACTGGGCATATACCCAGAGAAAACCATAATTCAAAAAGACACATGCACCCCAACGTTCATTGCAGCACTGTTTGCAATAGCCAGGTCATGGAAGCAACCTAAATGCCCATCGACAGATGAATGGATAAAGAAGATGTGGTACATATATACAATGGAATATTACTCGGCCATAAAAAGGAATGAAATTGGATCATTTGTAGAGACGTGGATGAATCTAGAAAGTGTCATACAGAGTGAAGTAAGTCAGAAAGAGAAAAACAAATATTGTATATTATCGCATACATGTGGAATGTAGAAAAATGGTACAGATGAACTGGATTGCAGGGCAGAAATTGAGACAGAGACGTAGAGGACAAACATGTGGACACCAAGGGGGGAAAGCAGCGGGGGGTGGGGGGGGTGTGATGAATTGGGCGATTGGGATTGACATGTATACACTGATGTGTATAAAATGGATGACTAATAAGAGTCTGCTGTATAAAAAATAAAATTCATAAATTCAAAAAAAAAAAGAAAACGTGAGATGCCTCTGCTGCTGTCCTCATATCCTGTCAACCTCACCTCTAATTCCCACTGTGTGTCTTTCAGTTTTTGCCCCAGCACTTCCCTGACAGGCAAAAGGGCAAGCAAGAGTCACAACTGAGGGTGTGGGAGATTTAACAACCCTGTGGGCATCCAAAGAGTAATGGAATATTTCCATATTTATATATATATATATATAAAACTTTTCTTGGTACAAGCCTCAGTGGATAGTTTTGAGAGTCATTGTCTACTATCCTCAGATTTTGTCTCAGTGGTACTTACATGACCTACTTTTTATTGACTTTTCCTCCCTCCTCTCAATCCTTAGTTCCTTACTCTTACTCCCTACCTTCAGATAAGAGCTTTGAGCTATCGGAGGAAACTCACGTCCTATTCCTATATGACTCAAGATAAATGTCATATATAAATCATATATATGCATAAATGTCATATATATGTATTTCTAGATAGTGATAAGCACTCAAGAGAAAAACTAAAGCAAGGAAAGGATATGGGAGTGTGTCTGTGTGCACATGTGTGGAGTGTGTATGTTGTGCGTTTGAAAGAGGAGAGATTTGAATAAACACTATGTGATGAGCAAATTTGTAAAGTATTTTATACTTATTAATTCATTTAATTGTCTTAGCAGTCCTATGAGGAAGGTACCATTGTATTCATTTTTCAGATGAGAAAACTAAATTCGAGATTCTATACCACACCTAATATCACACTTCTGGCCAAGTTTGTGTTACTACTATTTGAACCCATACATTTGACCCCAGAGTGCAACTCTTTACCCTTTCTTCAGGGCTTAACTTCAGTCACCTACACAGAGAGACCTTTCAGGATTTTGTTCTTCCCACCTAAGCCTCTTTGTCATCAGCTGTCTCTGAAACCGCCCAGCCATCTCTTCTTAGAGTTGTGTTTGTCATTGATGAGACATAGGATGGAGCACAGTTAAATGAAAGTGAATCTAAGAGTATAAGCGAATACATTCAGGTGAATAGCCTTTTGGTGGTCTAAGTTATTCAAAGAACAGTCTTTATTTATGCAGCATACATAGGTTTATGATAAGCTTTAGCAGAACACTTTAGCAAAGTGTATTGGTGATTACTTCCCTAGTCATGACTGCTTTAGATTAGCCAGTTGATAGAAATGAAAGAGATTATGTTCTCCAGCAGAGACCTGAAGTGTAGGTATTTGCATCTTAGTCATTTTAATAATAAATTATCTCATCCCAGCTGAGCTCTCACAGTTCTTGACAGCTGGAAACCAGCTTAGTACTCTCAGCTCATCCTTGGCTCTATTAGGAGCTGGCCTGTTAGTCTCACGTATGCCATGGTCTTGGTGTTCTCCAGTTGAACATACAAATTTTCACAGATCCCCAACATCAGATGGGGCCATTCTCAGACCATTATGAATCAAAAAAAAAAAAAAAAAAAGGCAAGACCATTCTGTAATCATGTCTGAATATCTAAACACAGAAAAGAACGTAAACGTTGTCCAAACCATAAAAATGACCAGATATCTCCCTACTCTGCCCTAGTGAGTGATTGCTACTTTACCTATCGCTACTTTAGCTTCACTCTGTTTTTCCCTCCTAAATAAGACTTATGAAGATACCTAATCATAGAATTACCTCTGCTTTTTGACAGCATCCAATGCAAAGCAAAGCCCTACTTCCTGGAACCCTTCCTTAAGTTACCTAACACAAGCCCAAAACGTATAAGTCCTTTCCATCCCTCTCTTACTGAGCTTCCCATGAACAGTGGGCAATAAACCCAACCTGATTCATGGGTATGTTCCTGATGGTCGTTAACTGGAGGATGCACTTATTGTCTGCTCCATACATACAACACTTGTCTATGCAATTTCTTTTACATGTCTTATTTCCCAGTTATAGTGCTTCTTACAGGCACTGAAGTTATCTTTCTGGAAATTTATGTTGGTATTTTATGACTTTTCTAATTGACTAAACAATTCACATTTTGTTTTTCTTCTTTAGGAACCAACTGCTATTTCAGCAATGGAGCTTTCCACTAAGCAGGTACTATATTCTATATTTTGTTAATTTTATGTTTCAAATAGATAAATATGTTCCATCAGATTTTATGGATTTATTAACAATTGTTCAAAAAACAAGAGAAAAAATTCTTACAATAACTAGTAGGAAACTAAAGATAATTTTCATTGCCCTCGTGCTTTTGACCAGTCTCATATATGTCCTATAAATATATTTCTTAGATCACTATTTGTTGTAAATTTTCATTTATAGCATTTCTTTTTTGGTCATTATAATATAATTTACTCAGTAATTATTTTCATCTGTCTATCCTTTAAAATAACATTGGTGAATATTTCAGAATATAAATAAATTTATAATTTAATTTGTATGTATAAACAGAATACATTATATAGGGTAATAAAATTATGCACTGGACTATATATTTTTGGAGGATTTTTACTTAAAAGTTAATTTTACTTTTTCAGTAGTATTGTGTGCTAGAGAAAACATTTAGTTTGGCTAAATATAAAAGGGAAGCAGCAAAATGGTCGCTGCCAAATGATGTTATTAAACTCCATGGATTCAAAGGTTAAGGGCAGCGTGTTAAATTAAGTCTTTTCATTCACGTTGAATGAATGCTTTGGCAAGACTCTTAAGAAACACAAATGACTTCTAAATGCTAAATGATATGGGCAAAACAAATATAATTTTAACTTCTAATGAATTACCTTTTCCACATAAATGTTACCTAGCCTTTCTATCCAGTATATCAAAGGTAACTAAAAAGAAAAAAATAGCTTGGATCCTGAGTTGAAATTAATTATTAAATAACCTAGAAGAAAAAGCCAGGAAGGAGTAGGGAGCCCTTTACTCACTGTAAACTTACATACAAGTTTTGTATGAAAACTTATATACAAATTATTGAATCTGAGAATGATTTGGTGAATCTTATTTCTTAACTGTTTACGTGTTGTATCTCTGACCATACATTATTCCTCATACAGGATGCTAAAATACTGTGCCACTGAAACTCAGTATATATCCTTTCCACACATTCATATCAAAATAGATTGATAATCTCCAAGTTATTTAGAGAAATCCAGAGTGCAGATATTATTGACCTGATACTGTCATCTTACACTTCGTAAGTGTGTGTTCACCTGTTCTTGTGATCTAAAAATTGTCAAATGTTGGCAAGGAAATCCGGGGATTTCCAGGATAGTAGCTAGACCAGGATATTCTTTCCTGTAATGATTTTTTGAATTATTTATTTTCTGCTAGACTTCTTTGTCAACGTTAATTACATTGCATCTAGTTTTGTAAAACATTTCTTTCTGTTTTAACGTGTTTAAATCTACCTTAAGAATTGCCTATTAAATGTAACACATTTCACCAAAAAACAAATACAAACAATTTATCAACCTAAAATACTATGTTAGAAGAAAGTGTCCCTAGCCTTCATTTTCCATTACTGGAAAATTTTCACAACATCAGATGGAGTTTCATTTCCATTCAGATGTGACTGGAGTTTGATTTCATTCAGATGTGACTCAATTTCATTTATGCTCATGGAAATTTTAAAACTGAGGCAGTAGTTTCATGAGGGAGAAGCAGTGTTGCAACTAATTTTCTGGTTAAATGGGCTCATCTCCTGCTATGAACCACAACTTGTTAAGGAGGTTAGTGAGAAAGCCTGTGGTGATGTTAAATTGGGCAGAAAAAGCACGTCAGGTTATTTGCTGGTGACTGGATTATGCTCAGTGGTGCCTGCAAGCGTCCCCCATATTTCATTTAAATAGCATAATTCATTGTGAAAATCATTAATAGTACTGCAGAATAATCGTTAAATATAAACTACATTGAACTGTATTTAATTTGGGGCATTTTATCACACTTTAGGTTTTCATTATAATAATTTCAGTTGCCATATTTTTGGTTTCATATTCTTCTCATGTATTATTTCTCTGATTTTCTCCTAAAGGAATCTGACAGGTTTAGATATTATCATTTGGATAACAACTCCTTTACTACTCAATGCCATATTCTTACAGAAATCTATAAGTATGAATTTCATTCATGCTTCTTAAAAGTTATTGGCCAAACATAGAAATCTTTTTCTTAGGTATAACCAACTTGGTCAGTAGCTTTTTAAATAGTTATGACCCCAGTATATGGTTTGGCATGTCTGTATTCACCAATGCCAACCATGCTTCTAGAAACTACTACCCCATTTTAACTAGTTTAATTGTTGTTTAAACATTATATTTGTTTCATTTTTTATCATATTGAGATTGCTTGCCTTCAATACAATCTAAGTTTTTTTTTTTAAAGGTACTTTTGGAAGAGAGAAAGAATAGGAGGGAAAAAAAAGAATTTCTTTCCATTAGTTAAGTTCCCTGTTAATATTTTTCAAATCATGATCAACTGTTATCACATACAGGTTCTATAGATGCCTTAAGAGCGGTACAAATCAATATAATTTTCTCTCAACCAAAAAACTTAATAATACTTCATCTTTTCCTCCCAGAGACTTTAACTACCATTTCTTAATTTGCCATGGTTTGTAGCATCTTTCAATATAATAATACAAGGTGAATATAGTAAGAAGTTGATTTCCTGTAATATATTCCATATTCTATATACTATACTATGTTCATGTACTATAAATATTCTTCACTTACTGAAATGGAATAAGCAATCAGTATATCTGCCTCCATAATAATTTAGTTTTTACTGTATTTCTTACCCCTTTTTTTCCCTTTCTTATATTAAGATATAAGTAAGTTGGTTAGCTTTCAGCATATAATTATTTTCTAAAGGTACTCCTTATACCCTCAATAATTTCATAGATTCTAATAGTTATATCTTCATTTAAACATATCTATTTACATATGTAGTCCCATCTTTGAGAGCCTTTTGGAAATGCAGTTTTAATTATATCCATTGCTGACTGTTAAACAATTTGTTATAGTAAAAGAGCACACCATGGTTCAGAGACTGGCTTTTCTGTAACTTATTTTCATTTATATAGTGGAAAATTAAAATACACTTTTGAGGTCTTTTTCATATGTACTGTCATGTTTCAGTATTTTCACAACTTTTATTTAATGTTTTATTATAATTATTCAATCATCTAAAGCAAGAAAGGGAGCTATGACACCAATTACAGTAAAATGTAGAAAAGTCACAAAACAGTCTTATTTGTGTGTCATTTTGTATTTACATAAATTTGCAACTGGTATGCTACATTGGTTCAACTTTGTTAAAGGTATTTTTTAACTTGTATTGAAATCCTGAAGTAGTTACTGTTAGAAAGCTTTTTTCCCCCCAATTCTGGCTCCTTTGATAATTTCAAATTCACTGAAGATAGTGGCAGCATAGACGTTTTATCTAGATGCATACTTTAAAGATCTAGTTAAACATGCTCATTTTATGAATAAGGAAGTTAAGTCTTAGAAAAATTATGTGAAAGGCCCAAGATCACAAGAGAGTTAATGTCAGGCAAGACCTAGGATCCAGCTATGTTGATGCCCAATACCCCACTTTTTCCCACAACACCTGAGTTTTTTGTTCAAGTCCATGGCACCAGCCAGAGTGTACTTGATTCCCCTGAGATCTTCAAATGAGAAGTAATTGAGTACTTTTGTTTAAAGTAATCTTCCTGGAGGTAGTGCAAAGGCAAGACATTTAGCGTTGAGCAAAACTTCTTACCAATGCAAGTGCCAAAACTTCACCCTTTCCCTTCTTATAGGAGGGCAGACTGCATTACAGGCAATTCAGTAGGGCACCCAAGAGTCAAAAGCAAAAGATCCCTGCCTCAAAACCAATCAGAATACATGACAATGTAGATAATCTGATTAATCAAAATTATAAACAGTAGAAATTAAAAAAGCAACCTAAGAGCAAAAACTGAAGGTTTGAACTTTACATTGCTCAGTGTCTTACTGTCTAAAATTTTTTATTTTTATGAGATTTAATTGACATATAACTATTGCTGTCTTCCTTTATCTTCCCTTGGTTTTACACTTATAAAATATACCTGTTTCAGTCAACTATTTAGATTTTGGTCTTGCTCTATTTTAAATGGTCACATTTCCTGCCAGGCCTTTGAAGAAACTACCAATAATGGAATGTTTTTAAACCCACAAATATAAATGCATCTTTGCTAAGCTGGAACCTTTTTTTGTTGTTGTTTTTATGAAAAAAATAGATTTGAAAAACAAGGTAGATTTTGTCATAACAGTAAACTCTTTCCACAGCAACAACTATACATCGGCTCTACTGTGGGAGTCACACAGCTCCCTTTACACAGATGTGACATTTACGGGAAAGCCTGTGCAGAGTGCTGCCTTGCCCGAGACCCTTACTGTGCCTGGGATGGCTCTTCATGCTCTCGCTATTTTCCTACTGCAAAGAGGTAGGAGGAATATTAGAAATAAACACAGTGTTTCGTATTTATCTTATCTGATTCCATTTTTGGAACAACTTCTTCATATAAATACATCATCTTTTTTCTGATGAATAAAATGAGGTGTTATACTTCAGGGAACTCTTAGACACCTCCTAAACGTTATACACAAGCTTGGTTTACTTTTGTTTTAAAAAACAAAAACACTTTCTTAATTTGACAAAATAGTCATTTCAACGTATTCTCTACTACTCACTTAAGGCTAACTTTGCCCCTTGATATTCACCAGTATTTTAGAAACAAGCAATAGTAGATGAAGTAATATACAATACTTGCTAATATAAACCTAAAGATTAACAGTATGCACATGAACATATTGAAATCTTTAATAGAAATTAACATTATTAAGCCAATGCATCATAGGAGCAGTAAAATTTGTTTTTTTATCTTAGCTAATGTTTTACAAGAAGGTAAGAACGTGGCTTTTTTCATTGCTAATGAGATGTGTTCTACAACATTTGGATCATTTTAAAGGTTTTGGAAAAATATTAGGGAAAAGAAATAACCCTAGTATCTACTTAAATATTTTGATTACACACTAGATAATATTGACTGTAGTGTTAAATCATCTACAACTTAAATCTTTCATATAGTCAGTCCATATGGATTAAAACACAGTTACCTTGTTAATAATATTAAATAATAAATATTAAATATTAAATTATTATTCCACTTAATAAATATGCAATTTTCTTAAGCCTTCAATATTCAGAATTTAGACAACATGTTAGTATTACTTTCATATATGTATTGACTTTGTTGGAAGTTTAAATTTAAAACAAGAACTTAGTGTGGAGGTAATGTGTTATTGATCAAAGAAACCATGGATAATTTAATAAATAGGAATATGCTGTTTTCACAGCAATTAAATTAATTAAGAATAAGGTTTTATGCTTCTTAAAATCAGTTAGCTCTAAAGGGCTTTTAATGTTGCTTGAAAGTGTGAAATTCATGTTTGAACTACAAATGGGTATTACTTCCTTTCCATGTGAAAATGTATAACATTGCCTAATTAGTAATAATCCATTTGAATTTAAAGCTTTTATTAATGAGAAAGAAAATAAAAATAAGATCATAACTACATCTATAATAAGTTAAAAAGCTGGATGTTATTATACATTTGAAATGTGTTTATTGCATACCTAGAATCCAAGATTGAAGGAATTATCATTAACACATTTTTGTTGTGCCTTGCAGATTTTACTTAATCCAATTTCATGTGTCTTTGAAAAGGATGTTTAGAGGCCTCACAATTTATATATTCTTTGTGACGGCATTTTTCAAAAACTTCAATGGCAATAAAAAACGCCTTCCCAAATGCTTTGTGGTTCATGTTTCACAAGTTCCCTCGTTGGCTCAATTTTGAAATGTGCAACATCTGTTTGATAGTCTCACCAATTCTACAAATAGAAATCTATAAATACCTGGGACTTCTAAATTTATGAATACAGTAACAAATTCCATGTTTGCAATTCTCAGTGGCCTTTGTGAGAGCTCTTTTCAAGGATGGTAACTAACTTTGCAGCAAGACAATACCCATTAAAATAGATGCAGAAAACAGATGGGCAAGTGTCCCCAGTCTTTTCGAGTCAGTCACACAGAGCCAATCTCCAGTTTTAGCCTTCTACTCCAACTACACATCTAGTTGGCACCACAACGGCTGGAGCCAACCTCCTTCCTCCCAGTCAACAAGTAGCCAAGTGTAGAGAGAGGACTCCCAGAATGCACTGTAAGTAACATGATCTGAGCAGTAGAATGCAGGAGAAATTAATTTTGAGTTCTATAGCAAATTTAGCTTTTCTTTTAGAGGTAAGTTTGTCTTCTCTCTCACCTTCCTCTGATAAAAGGAGGAGCCTTGCTCCACGGTATTTGTTGTTGTTTTTGTCCTTTTTTTCACTTCGCAGGTAAATTGGTTTGCAATCAAAACCATGTAATCATAAAAGAAATGTTTTATAAAAAAAAGTTGGTATAGCAACCAAAAAGAAAAATTAAAGATGAACTTACAAGTAGAATTCATAGTCTTAATAATATAATTTAACAAAAGTCCATTTAAGGAATTATGTGTAAGTATTAAGAGAAAGAGAACATTCATGTGAGTTTTAATTTTCAGGCTTACTCCCTTACTAGAGATTAGGAAAAAAAGTTTAATTCTATTCATTGAATAAATGGGTTGCTCTTCTATATTTTGTGCTTTTTCCTCAGAATTTAAGATATTAAGTATTTTAGATTTTCTAGATGTTAGATACTTACTGACTGACATTCAGTAGCAAAAAGAAACCATGAATTTTCTGTTATCAATACTTTGAAAAACTTTTTGTTCATTGTTAGTACATTTATATACTATTTTCCATTTTGATCATCTTGCAGACTACTGTTATAGGTATAATGAGCTACTTTTAAAAAATCTTTTAGGCAGATGTAGATGCATCTCCTCTGATAAACTTCCAGGGTCTTTGACTCTTCTCAGTTCTTATGACAAATTCCGAAGAGGGAATAGAGATACAGTAATAATTTTTAAATATAATTGTTTTAGACGCACAAGACGACAAGATATAAGAAATGGAGATCCGCTGACTCACTGTTCAGACTTACAACACCATGGTAAGTTATAGCATTTTTAATCTTTCAACTTGCTAACACCAGGGTAAAACCATAAGCAATAATGCGTATACGCACACATGCATACAAGTTATACACCTCTGCCAGAATACTTAGAGAAGTGCAACTGAAGAGAAAGAAAATCTTGTAGAAAGAAAATTCCAATGAACACAAAGCACTGAATTATGTTTTATTATTGTAGGTATGATAAATTCAGGATGTTAGACCCTTACGAGACTTAATGCTCAATTTTCTCATGTTAACCAAAAGGAGTCAAGTTTAAGCACACGCTTTGTATGTGGTAGCAACCAGAGAGTAGTAGGCAGCAAATATATTCATTTAAATATATCAGAGAAGAAAGTGTAGTCTTAAAATAAGCCGTGCAAATTACTCATTAATATACTCGTAATATAGACCCAGTATATTATTACTGGGTATCCTACTCAAGTAGAAGATGGTTTGGATGTCTTCACTCTGATTTAGTAGAATAGTCCCTTGAACTGGGGATTTTGGACCAAGTTCATTTTATGTTTCCTAAATGATGTCAAGGCCTATTTAATGTCAAGTTGCTTATTTAATGATGAAATATCAACCAATCTTCATTTAAAACGCAGTAAAATGGTAGTATAGCTCATCCCCCCCACCCCCACTTCAACCCTTTACAGAAACAATAATTAGGCTATGCTTCCCCCTGCTGGGAAAACTCAGCAATGACATCACTGCTAACGAGCAGCTCAGTTAAAAATGGCTAAAATATCAAATGTAAACAATTTACATGTAATTGAACGTAATTATCCCTTAACTTTTTTGGTGCGTTTTACATTAATCTTAAAAGCAGGTATACTATTTTTTATCATTTACTTGGATTTGATTTACTAATTCTGTGTGTAGAACATTCATGGTTCATGAATGTTAAGAAAGAAAACACACTGTACGAATAGCACCCAGCAACATTCCAAAACCTAGTTGACTTTCTGAAAGTCCCTGTGTGTATCCTACATGTACTGGTATGTGATTCATGAATGTCCACACGGTTGTTTGGGGGATGCCAATACCAGGAGACAGGTAGCCACAAATTGGGCCTATATTTTGAATTCATTTTGCTTGCAAAATTTCCTTATCTGTTATTTGTTTTCCTGTCTGTTATCGCTCTCATTATGAAAAAAAATACCACTAGATTGGAGCATATAAGTTTTTGTCTTTATACGGATTTAGTGCATTGTTGACACATCCTCATTTAATTTTTCGGATGGCATATTTCAATTGGACAACAAAATATCCACTAGTTTTCCATTTATTTCATGTAGAAATATTGAATTATGATCAGCAGCTTTTCAACAATACAGCATTATGAAATATTCCTTTTATTAAAGAGTATATTTGCTTAGATATAGAGAGGCTAATGATAACTAACTAGAAGTAAAAGAAACAAGATGATGTAAGTAGAGCTCATTTCCAATCAGATTTAATCTCCATGTCAATATGGACCTTGCTATTTTGCTCACTTTTTTATCTCTTTTCTATCTCTGTAACAGATGCAATATTGTGAATATTGTAGATATTTAATAAATATTTGTTGAATGAATTATCTAAATATTTCAAGCTATAGCATAATACTTACATACTTTTGTTTCTCAATAGAGATTTGATCTCAATAGCATCCGTTATTTATTGTGAAAATGATTTGTCATACATTGTTATTAATACCATTGTATTCAGAAGTAGAATCTTTAAGAAATATCATAAACCAATTAACTAATAAATTATAGTTGCAAACCACTTTATGTAGGATACAGTGCTATGTTTTGAAGATCGCTAGAGAAATATATATATATATATATCTTATTAATACATCCATTTTTTTTAGCAATCAGTCCCTTCATAGACCCAGTTAGTGTTTTTTCAAAGTGATATATATGCTGGAATTATGAGTGTACATATATACAAGGAAAAGTTGACCGAAGTCATACTTTTTTTTAAAGTGAGGCTGTGGATAAATAAATATTATTAACAGTTGAATGAATGGGCTTTGGAGAGTGCTTCAGATTTTAAAGTTATGTTTTGATGAAATTAGAGTGGTGCAACCCTATAAACTTTGGGAATATAGAATTGCTTAGCTGTAGAAAGTAAAATGAATGTGAATAACTTTTTTCTCCTGATTCTTCAGTTGGAATGAATACTGTAGGGAGGAAAAATAATTTCTGTGTTTCAATGTTACTGAGTCTGTGTGTGTATATAAAAACAACCCCAAGTAGATGCTTGTGATATATGGGAGGAAATGGTAAAATAGTTCAAGAAGCTCTGCAGTAGTAAAAACATTCCTTTTTTGAAGGCCTCTTTATTCCTTGTCTGCTTGTCTTGCTAATTGACCAAACATAAAAAATATACACCATAGATTACAGTAAATTTCAAATGTTTGGAAACTAAGTCACACATTCCCATGTGGTCAGACTGAGTCTTACCATTAGGAATCAGTGAATTATCTTGGAATAGGTGATGTCAATCTTTGACAGTAAAATGGGCAGAAATCCAGAGCTCAGCCCTATTAAATCATGTATGTTACCTTGCTAATGTCCCATCTCACATTGAATAAAATATATGTGCTCATATGGAAACATATAAAGATATGAGCTGTTTTCACAGAAACTGCTAAGCAACCTGAAGCCAATTATACACTTCAGGACCATCAGTTCCAGCTGTAATGGTAAACATATTGGGTAAAACTCTATATTTTACATCTCCTGAGGTTTTAATAGAGGGACTGTATAAAATAACTCAGAATTAAGGTGGAAGACATTTCACTCTCGATGAAACCTTTAACACTTACTCAGTGCTCTGTTCGCTCTCTTGTAAAGGCGGCACTAATGGTGAGCTGGACCGGGTGAAACAAAAGAATCCAGCTCCACTTCCCCTTGGTCCAGCACACTCTCCCCCATCACTGGTAGCCTTTTGCCTTGGGAAATTTCAGTACAAAACCCTAAATATATCTGCTAGCAGATCTTCTTGTCTTCCCATTCACTCGTACACAATGCTAACGAGAAACCTCCAGTATGTTCCCTTTCCTAACATAACTGTTGTGCACAGAATTGGAGCTTGTCTGACTTTGCATTCAAGAGCATAAGTGGTTGAGTCAATGTACCTTTAAACTACCTCTCATTCTTCCTTCTTTACTAAACGAGCTGTATTATGATCTACATGTCCAGAAAGGAGAAAGCTATACCAGAAGTAACAATTTTTGAAAATTAACATCTTAGATTTTTGCATCTTTGAAATATTTTATGTCCTAACTTCTACATTAATGCCATCATTGAATTTCACTTTGTAATAGTTCTCTTGGCTGTTCTACATACATGCATTTCCTTTCCAACAACCCACAGTAAAATGTTGGCAGAATTCAACCTTCTTCATTATCTCCACAACTAGTTCATCTCAATTTATGTCTTGGTTGGCATAATTTAAATGAAATCATTCCAAAATTGTTCCAGAATTTCATAAAATATCTCTGGCAGTGTCATCTTTATGGTGTGCAGAGCTATAAATTTAGTATTTTGGAGCAATGCTAATCTGGTCTGTACTTTAGCTTCTTTTATACATGTAGAAAATCCAACTATGAATCTGAGCATTTGGCCCCAAGAGAAGCCTCAAGATTTGATAGATGAGCTGATGTCAGTCCTAAAAAAAATCCCTAACTTTAATAAATTACCAAATTGTATCAAGTCTAAGACGTCACTGAATGTAAGATGCACCATTATTTTATGTACTGCTTAGAGAGAAAAACTGCCCAAAATGGACAGTCTAATATATGGTCCCAGCATCAAGCCAGAACGCAATATGTTTCAGTATTGGCACAAAGGAGAAATAAATTCCCAACCGAAAGAAGATAGCAAAGAAATTTGCCTGTTTTACTCCTTGAACCACAAAGGTGGCCCTCATGAAGGTTTAATTTCTGAATTCACACCAACGGGGTGGACCAAAAGCTTCAGACAAAACTTTAATTTAAGGAGCTGTCAGCTTAGTAGGGTCTCATGTGTCTGGAAGAAGTAAGAACAAATTATTTCTGGAAGAAAGCAACTTCAACTCAGGTGGAGAACAACTGTAAGACATTCTGATATCAGAGATGTTAAAATATAAAGGAGCATGCATCCTAGAATGAAATTATTATAGTAGTGTCTTCCATAACTTTTGTAAACCTTTTTTGAAACTGTTTTCACTGGAGAAAATCAATCATCACCACAGTAGTCTTCTGACATTACGTTAGGCCAATAATCCATTTATTCATAGCACATGTATGCAAGACCTGCACACACAACCTGAATAAGAAGAATAAGAAGAGGTTTAAAATATTTTGTGCTATCATTGTTCCTTATTAAAGCTTTTAAATACGTCATCAGAGATCACCCAACTGTTTATACATCTATAATTTAACTGTTGTAAATGAAAAGTTCTTAAACATGGCTGTATTTTTTAATTCCAAAACTTATAAGGAAAACAAATAAAATACAAGATGGTATTTTTATTATTGTTTATGGAAGGTTTCTACTTCAGCAAATGGGTGTTTTCCATCATCTATCATATCTCTTCGGAAAATGTAAATTGAACATTAAAGTTCATGTTTCCTTATTTTTAAAGGTGTAAATTCACATGGTAATTTTACTCTGCCATGTAAATTATATGTGTTTTCTTGGTAAAGAATTTGCTATAAAGTCATGAAAATAAAACACATCAGACATTTAATATAGACTATATAGTACAGTAGATATCTTCATATTGGTGTTGCTTTTTAAAATAATTGAGTTTCAGCCCTCCCTATACTAAGAAGCATTGAGGCCTCTGATATCTCAAGATTATTAAGCACGTTATTAAAATGGCTTCATAGTTAACTTCAAAACATGTCAATTTAATTTGTGTATTTTAAATCAATATATACCTTAAAAATAAGATACTAGCGATTCTCTCTACAATAATTACCTATGAACAATAAAATTAAAATATCCTAGTCATATCTCTCTGTTTATCCATCTACCTATCTATACACTGACAAGAGCATTTAAACACAAATCCACAGGTATCTGTGAATTCAAGGAAAGCTGGAAACTCCTTGAATTGTAAAATTCGAAGTGTTGTATTCTGCTTGATAATTATTTCCCAACACCAGAGACAGATCTTAATTTAGGGCATAAAACAAAATAGTGTAAAATTTAAATTTATTTTAGCAATTTGATAAATTATAAGTTTAAATCTTCTCTAAGGTTTCATTAATTGAGTCTTTTTTTGCACTTGAGAAATAGATGTATTGAGCATATGGACTTTAATACATATGCACACATTTCTAGGCACATGTATGCATGCAAACTCACATGCAACAAACATTTACTGAGAAACTAGCTGGTATAAGCATCACACAAAACACTGGAGAAATATACTAAGCATTATTGTGATGAATAAACAACTAGTAGTACCCCTGTTATATAGCTGTAAATTTGTGTTAAGTGCACTACAGTATATAAGATTATTAAATCAGTTGTTAACCATCTTAATATTCAGTCAGGCCCAAAATATACATGAATGTCAAGGATGAGTGTTAAGGATGAGTGAAACTTTTGTCTTCTTTTTTTATTTTATTTTATTATTATTTTTTTTGCGGTACGCGGGCCTCTCACTGTTGTGGCCTCTCCCGTCGCGGAGCACAGTCTCCGGACGGGCAGGCTTAGCAGCCATGGCTCACGGGCCCAGCCGCTCTGCGGCATGTGGGATCTTCCCAGACTGGGGCACGAACCCGTGTCCCCTGCATCGGCAGGCAGACTCTCAACCACTGCGCCACCAGGGAAACCCTTCTTTTTTTATTTTTAAATATTTTATAGCTTCCCAAGAGTTATTGATTCATCCATGAAATGCCTTTTCAGCTACTGCTACTTTAGGAGATATTTATTATTCATCCACTTGAAATGAAATTAGAGTCTTTTCTATTGATAAAGTACCAGTTGTATTTCTGGAGAAAATAATCAGAATCCAGTAAGAAAAATCTAAGTAATGTTGTTTATAATAAGAAGTGCATATCTGAAGCTTTCTGTGTCACCATGAGTCGGTGGACAACATTTCCTTTCCTCCTTTGCTTGACCTTTTACATTGAATAATATTGGTAAAAAATTTAGTGTAAAATATTAAAATTACAATGTGATGAAAAAAGTGGAATTAGATTTCTCTTTATGTAGTTTGGCAACTAATTGAATTTGCTAAATATTTAAAATAATTTGCAATTATTTTCCCTCTCCCAAATTGTTTCATTATTTATGAAATTCAGCTTTTTAATAACCTAAAGCGTGAGAATATCAAAAATGACAGCAGAGATCAAATAGTTGAATACATATATGGTTCACTACCTCACCTATCTCTGTCTTTTCTACATGAAATCAAATTTCCTAAGATTCTTACATTATTAGCATTTCAATCTTGGGAGACATTTATGGGGTTAAAATGGAGAGTGAAATAAATGGAAAGCTGAAATGTGATGCCTTCTGTTTCTGCTATATTGGAAGAGAATCAAATACTAAATAAGGCCTTTAGCAACGTGATATTTCTGGCCAAATGATGGATATCTTGACTTTTTGTTGTTACAAAAGGAAGCAATTTATTTAACTTCTTTCTTTCCTCCCATTCTTTCTGGCTTATTAGCCTCATTTCATTTCCATAAATTATCCCACTGAAAGAGGAAATGGTTAATTGAAGATTGCTTCCTTACAAACATTATTTCTTGTCATTAACAGCTGCAATGTATTGTAATATGTGTTATTCAAACACACTGTGATGCTTTAAAAATAATTTTAATGTTCTCAATTATTTTGCTCTAACTATTCACTTCAACTCATAAGAATTCATTATGCCAATTTAACAACTCACCCTTTTTGTCTACTAGTAATATTCATGACAAAAGTTTGTATTCAAAATCATTGCTTTCTAAGTATGAAAAGTAGTTTTAAATTGATTACAATGAAATTGCTTTTTTTCTGGAAAAATTACTTATTGGCATGGACATCATTTAGAGATATAGGTGTCCCTGGAGATATGAGAATACATTCATATAATTTCTCAAATATCTTTCCCTTCTTATTATCCCATATTTGAAATTTTTGATTTTGGAGTACACTTGATTAGTCATCATCATCTTCTACCATATCTCAAGTCAACTCTTATAACATTATAAAGCTTAACAAATTTAGAAGACTTGAAATGTTTACAGTGCAATAATATATTCTGTCATAATGAGGGTTATAAACCCTATACCATTTTTAATTGATCAAACTCTTAATCATTTATGTAATTATGATAATTCTGTGCCTTGAAAATGTCAAAGTTACATGAGATTTCAGCTTTTAAATGCAGAGTAAACTGTTACCTGGATTTGCTATTCAGCAAACATCAGCTAAGGGTTTATGACTACCTTGTGCCCAAATTGTGGAATGCACAGTATGAGGGAGATAATCAGATTAATAAAAAGTTGTAACAAATAAGACTACATGTGCTCTAAAGATACATGTAAAAAGAGATTTTTTGAAAGCATAGAAGAAGCAATACTTTTTTTTGATACGGGTGAGAGAGCAGAATTGATGCTGGGAAGGAGTTCATAATTTGTCTCATTAGGGCTTCTCAATAAAGGATTTTAATTTTTGAATAAACAGTTGAAACTATCACAAGAACAGCAATAACAATAATATCACCTCACATATTTATGACTACCTCTGTATCCAGACAATGTACTATTATTTGTATGTAGATATATTTTAATAACAAAAAATATTTAAGGGGATTATAAAAAGTATATGCTGTCTGTAATTGATAAGTGACCTAATATATTTCAGACAATTTGCAATTGTTTGATTAAAAGCAAAGATAGGATAAAGGCAGCAATAATGTCACACAGGCAAAGCAGATGTACTGACAGAGAACAAAACCAGGCATGTGACAAGAACATATTTACTAAGAAGTTACAAGGGTAAGACATAAATTTGTTTAATGGTTTTTTTCAGCCAATGTGGGGGGAGAAATATGATCAAGTGGTGAGTCACAAAGTTCATTAAAAAATTCAGTTGTTCAAGCGAATCTAAATAATTCCTAAAAACTAACATTAGAAAAATTTCCCAAAGATGAACACCATAGTCAACAACATTGGGACATAAACACAGTGAGCGAATCCATAGAGTATTGCTTATGGGTTCCCTCAACATAGATCAGAGGGACCCCACTCAACAGGATTCAATAAAATCAATTATATCATGGGATTAACACAATGTGTTTCATGTAAACTGCTCTTGTTTCAACTATAATCCAGAGAGAGATTTTAGATTAGGTGCAAGATTTCATATCCTTCAGGAAATCTTGAATCAACAATGTTTTCTCAGGTGAGCTTTTGATTTATATTGTGTATTTATGAGTTCAACAGTATATGCTCTGAAAAATACTTACAGTGCAGCTATATTCTATGCCACCATTTCTGTGCAGAGCTGTTTGCTTTAATAACAGTCAAAATGATAGTATATTTGGCATCCAAAAAATTGAAAATCTAATAAGTTTAGAAGTCAAGAATCAAAATGTTGTTCCTGTTAAATTTTTTTTTTGAGAGAAAGGGAAAGAACGAGACAGAGATGGGGTAAAGGGGTTATGGGGGGGAAGAGAGGAGGGAGAAAAGAAGAGAGAGAAAAACATATTGTTAGTAGACCCCTAATGTTTCCTATGTTGTACAAAATTTACTCAAGTGGTTGGGATAGAAGGGTCAGAAAAGGGAATGAATATTTACTGAGTGCCTTCCAGTAGTCTATTGGGTGTAAGATTGGCTGCAAGGATATATTGTACAACATGGGGAATATAACCAATATTTGGTAATAACTGTAAATGGAGTGTAACTGGTAAGAATTGTATAAAAATAAATTTAAAATTAACTATTTATTGAGTATCTGTTCATAAGGTATCAGGTGTGGAGAAATTAACAGAAAAAATGTTTACAGGGTGTGATGTCAAAGCACCCAAATATATGAATGCTTGGCTGAGGCCACGTTGAATGAAAGTTCTGGTCCTAAATTAAAAGTTGCTGATGATAGAAACATTCTACTGCAGAGGAATTAAGAGAAACAAGTGTATTCAAAAGATATTTAGTTTCTTCCATTTTTTGGCAGTCGCAGAATCTAACAGAACATACAGTAGGAGACTCTCAAACCAAAGAAAGAGAGTAGTACCTCTGCATACTAAGACTGATAGTTAATATGACAGGACTTTTAGCTTCACTGCTTACTAACTAGAAGATTTTGTTTTGCTTTCAATTTCGACAAAGGAGAGAAAGAAAGGGCCAATTTAGAGGGGAATGAATCCTTAACGTATTGGCAAGAGTAGTTATTAAGACACCAAGACAGTGAACCAAATTCACCAGTTGTGCTTCTTATCTTATTCAGGTGGGAAAGTATCTGAACGTCATGATATTTCTTGAAGTCCATGGCCTATTGCTATATTAAACCAAAAACAACTTGGTATAAATTTATTAGATTCTACTATAGATAAGTAACAGATGAATATTTTTTAAATTCAGGAAACATTTACCACTAAGAGAATTCTTTTCTTTAATGGGCTTTGGGAAACATTTGCTGTCACCAGAGATCTTGGAGAGAAACTAAAAACTAAGTAGATTTCCCAAGACTCTAGAGGTGACAGAAAGCTCTCTATGGATCAGTTAGAATGATTAAATTAATTGAGAAGACAAACAGTGACTTTTTTGAAAATGTACCTAATAGATGTTTCATTTATATTAAGCTCTATTATTTCTTATTATACAAGTTACATTGCTTTTCTTATCTGAGTATCAACTAATGTACTGAAGGATTTATACAGATCTCTATGTTTGAGAGCAATAACTTATTTATACCTTAGATTTCTATAGATATCTATAGTAACTTGGACAAATTAGATGAGAGACAAGTATTATCATAAATTTCTACAAGAAAACTAGACCTGAGAGGCATGGCTGGCAAGACAGAAGATACTGCTGGATAACCATACTGTTTGTCTCTAAATCCAGCTGATTTTTTTCTGTGTTATCATGCTGTCATATATCTTATGATTCAGTAATATGTAGATATTGAATGAAAAGTTACTTCCTAAAAGTAATAGGATTTCTTTTTTTAATTAAATATTTTTTTATGTTTTTATTTTATTACAGTCAGAACACAACATGAAATCCACCCTCTTAACAAAATTTGAAGTATTGTTCACTTTAGGCATAATGTTGTGTAGCAGATCTCAAGATCTCATTTATCTTGCCTAACTAAAATGTTATACCCATTGACTAGCAACTCCCCATTTCCCTTTCCCCCCACCCCATAGCAACCACCATTCTGCTGTCTGCTTTTACGAGTATTTACTACTTTAAATACTTCATCTGAGTGGAATCATGCAGTATTTGGTTTTCTGTGACTGGCTTATTTCAGTTAGCATGTCTTCAAGTTTCATCCATGTTGTTGCATATTGCAGATTTCCACCTTTTTTCAGGTTGCATAATATTACAAGTAAAATAATTTCGAAATCAAATAAGTTTAAACTGCACAACCATTAGCAGAAAAAAAAATGCATTCTATGTAAACTCTAAAAACCTCTGTGACAAGGCATTCTAATTATTCATGGTAGCTCCTGAATCACAGATCTCCCAGCTCGTGTTGGACATAGACACTCAATTCATCTCTATCCAAGGAAGCAGATGTCTTGCAAACTAGCACAGCAACATGTGCCATATCTATTCAATCAAAGATATACTAATAATTTCAGAGGGAAAAGAAAAACACTACCATAGTGCATGTATATATTGACACACAGATATACATATCTCCAACATGAAATAAACTGTGACTTGGAATCAGTTAAATATTGTTTCTTTACATTTCAGTCATTTCCTGTTTTTTATTATTTCTAGAGTATTCATCTTTTAAATAAGAAGAGACAGATACTTCCCAATATTAGAAGAGTTTTGTTTCACACCTAGAACAATAAAGGAAAAAGCACTGGGACTGACATCCCTGGAGATAGCAAATGCAGGCAGAAGGTTGACTATAGGAAGGGTGAGAATAGGAGATGATGGCCATAGGCTGTGTATGGGAATTGGGTGGAAGCAGGATTTTGGAAAGTTTTAAACTTAGAGCAAATCATACTGTCTGTGACAGACAGAAGTACTCAGATAGTTATAACAAGAGTAAAACTGTCAAAGTGATGCAAAAAAAGGGGAAACATTTTTTTAATTAAAAATCTAGCAGAGTTTGAAGAAGAAAGCAAAAATTTTTCATCTGTCTACACTGTCAGCCCTCTGTGCATGTGAAAATATATTTATTATTTTCTAAATTAATTTAATGAGTTCCAGATTGTACAGGATGTCATAAAGGAAACAGGATTAAACAAGATAACAAGGAGTTTTTCTTCTCTAAATGAGTTTTACCTAGACACCCCGTGTCGTACTTTTGATCTTAACTGTGTTTCATTTACCACATTGAAGGAGGTTACATAAAGGGTAAAATAATAGAAACTTAATCAGGAAACAGAATTTCTTATTGCTGCATTTTATTACATACTCTTGCCATATTCTTTAGACTAATTCTTGAAAATAATAAAAGATGTGTCATTTTAAAATAAGGACAATTGAAACCACATTGCATTATAATTGTGCGTCTTTCTTCTGAACCATCCCAAACATTTCACACCAATTGATCTTCAGATCAAACTTGTGGATTATTTAAGGGTTGTTGGTGGGGAGTATAAACTTCCTGAACTCTACCTTCTGTAAAATACTAGATAAATATTACTGGCTGGTAAATTTAATTTTACAGATGAAAAACAAACACAAAAAGGCAAAATTAAGTTCTCAGAAATGGACTCTTATTTCCAAAAACCCAATCGAATAACTTTTCTGCTGGAGAATTGTGGCAGAAATTCACTGGCACCATTAGTCAGGGCATAGAGTTTTACAATGAAAATAATATCTTGGAGGGTATTATCATGGCATATAAATGTATAGTTATACTGCACACATGACTGATTTTGTTAATGTAATGCTATTTTCTGATAGACAAATCTCTGTATATGCTTTATATAACCCATACTGAAATAATTAGTCTATTTAGTAGACACTTGAATTCTGAAACCTTGTCATTTCTGCCATCTTCAATCAAATTGGAAAAGACTTCCAACTTGGCAACAAATTCATCTCCTGAATTTCTGAATAAATACTTTGGAAAGTTGAGTTTACTTCTCTAACATTTTCTCATTTCATTTCCTCATCACCGGCCAGATAATCACCATGGCCACAGCTTTGAAGAAAGAATCATCTATGGAGTAGAAAATAGTAGCACGTTCCTGGAATGCAGTCCAAAATCACAGCGAGCTCTGGTCTATTGGCAATTCCAGAGGCGAAATGAAGAGCGAAAAGAAGAGGTATAGGAAAGAAACTGACTGGATTAATTCTATATGACATATGCTGTTAAGTGACCCCAGCAAGGTTGACTTGAGAGGGAAAAAAAAGTAGTGAATATTTATTCTTTTCTTAACATACCAATACTCATTCATTAAACAAGTATTCATTGAAGGCTGATTTTCTGACAGACTTTGTGATAGGAGTTAGAGAAACAAAGGTGAACTGGTAAGAGTTTTGTCACAGAAGCTGTTTGGGGATATATTTTAGAGACTTCTTTTTTCTTCCTGGAGTTATCTACAAAACAATTATGTTATCTACATTGATATACAAGAAAAAAATCTAATCCTTCTACTAATTTTAACTTTTGTTCAATTAATTCTGCTCTCCAAACATGTTTTCCTTTCTCCATTAACTTCCTCCTTAAATGGGAAGGGGCAGTTAAGGGAAAGGAGTAGTAGATTTTGGATAAAGGATCTGAGGTACAGTTATGAACTCTGATGTGAACTGTGCATGTAGTTTCACACAAATCTTCCTCCTCTGTGGATCCATTTATTCCTCTGTAAAATTTTTAAAAATATATACATAGAAAATCTCAGTGAGTACTCTGAGCCTTTAAAACTTTTTAAAAAGTGTTAAATAGGGTAACCATAGTATGTAGGTGATTTGTGAATGTACAATGTGCAGACAATTTTACAAACATAATCTGAATGTAGAAGTAAAAGCCCTTCTGTTATCTCTTTTGACAGTTGAAGCAGTCTTCAAACATGTAATCACATCATATAAATGTTAAGGTTGATTTTATATATTACCAGCTGTGGCTTTCAGAGATCTCTTTTGTAAACTGTATGTAAAATAAAAGTGAGGTTAGACATATTAAATAGCCTATCTTCATGTCACATCTAAGACTTAGGAAATTGAATAAATAAGTAAGCATGCAATCCCATGTTTTTTCTGGTTGCTCAACTGCTGAACTTATTCTATTTTTCCATCCTTATTATAAATTTATTCTAATGCTGCATTGTTTTCTAGTATCATGTTTCTATATTTCCAATTCCAATATTCAATGTTAACTTTCACCTATATTTATATAGCTTATTTCAAATTTATAAAATATATCTTTGTCCTTTCATCCCATTATCTTGATTACTTTAAATTATTATGAGAAATTCTATTAAGACAAGAGACAGCAATATTTTGCAGTGCTTCTTAAAAACAATTGGAAGAAATGTATAACTCTTTTCCCTGATAGGAAAATGCAGTCATTTCTCTTAAACTAGAAATTTTATTAACTGAAAATGTGTCTCAGTACACAGTCTGAATTTTCGCTGAGACAGAGTTTTGGAGCCTATATTTCTTGTAAATATGTATGATTTTACTACATCTTGTCTTTTGCTAGATCAGAGTGGATGATCATATCATTAGGACCGAACAAGGCCTTCTATTGCGTAGTCTGCAGCGGAAGGATTCAGGCAATTACCTCTGTCATGCCGTGGAACACGGATTCATGCAAACCCTTCTTAAAGTGACCCTGGAAGTCATCGACACAGAGCATTTGGAAGAACTTCTTCATAAAGATGATGATGGAGATGGCTCTAAGACCAAAGAAATTTCCAACAGCATGACACCTAGCCAGAAGGTCTGGTACAGAGACTTCATGCAACTCATCAACCACCCCAACCTGAACACAATGGATGAGTTCTGCGAACAAGTTTGGAAAAGGGACCGAAAACAGCGTCGGCAAAGGCCAGGACATACCCAAGGGAACAGTAACAAATGGAAGCACTTACAGGAAAATAAGAAAGGTAGAAACAGGAGGACCCACGAATTTGAGAGGGCACCCAGGAGTGTCTGAGCTGCATTACCTCTAGAAACCACAAACAAGTAGAAACTTGCCTAGACAATAACTGGAAAAAATGCAATATACATGAACTTTTTTCATGGCATTATGTGGATGTTTACAATGGTGGGAAGTGCACCTGAGTTCCACCAATTATAAATTAAGTCCATGAGTAACTTTACTAACAGGCTTTCTTCCTAATACCGACACTTAATAGAGGTCAGGTGAATGCAGATGTTCACACTAGTGACTTAATGTTTCCTATGAGGTTTCACTATACAGGTTTTGCTTTCTTCTTTGCCTGAGAAATAAAAATGTCATTTGCCATGTTGCCATCTAAAGAAGAAAAACTGCATTAGCAAAGCCATTTTATTGAACTAGAAGTTTTAAACTGCATGGATTTACTAAGCTGATGAATATTCCAAAACACTGTTGGATTCAAGGATATTTGTTGTCTACCAGCACTCGTGTTTATATGTACCGGAGGAGTAAAATGATACTGAATTAAAACGGTCTGTGGAAATACGAAAAACATAAACCATCCATCATCCAGAGGAAAAATGGAATACACTGATCTACTACTGATGTCTTCTTCCAGCTTTGATCTAAAGATGTATTTTATTAAAACTATAATTTAAATGTACCATGACAAATATGCAGAAAAAAGTAGCTCTTTTCTAAGCTAGAGTAGGTTTTTGTCTTACAATTATTGTGCTATGTAGTTTTTGTTTTTAAAAACTCCAATTGTGTGCTGCTTTTTTTAAAACGTTGTTTTCAGTTTTGCAAGAGGAATAACCAATATTGTCCTAGAAACATAGATACATCATTAACAACCAATTCCTAAAATCTGGATATAAATTATGCTTTATTTCTCTGAGGAATTAAAAAAAAAAACTTCCCCTTCTTCAAATATTATCTAAATTAATTAGAACCTGCATAATGTTCTTAGAAAAACAGAGCATTTAACCCGAAAAAAAAAGAGAAGGAAGAAATAGATTTGTAAATGCATTTTCTTGTACCTAATGGATCAACAAAGAGAAAAGGAACTGCATGTTTCATGCAAATAGTAAGCATTGGTTTAATGTTAATAGAAAATGTCTTAATTCTGCGCTTGAATTCCTGCCTGATATTTGAGACATAAAAACTCTCTCTCATGACTCCATTTGGAATTTTATCTGTCACTTAATTTTTTTGAGAAGAGGGAGATCAGTAATATTCAGAACAACCTCCTAAAAGCAAATTTCCCAACTGTTTACATTTTTATCAGCTGCCTATTATCTCACCTTGTTTAAGACAATTATCTGTCTAAAGAACACATGACTCTTTTCAGGTCAATGGGAGTGACTTATACAAACTATTTTCCAGGACACGGCTCACACTTAAAACATGTAAAGCTCTTTGTCTCCTGCAACAACTTATAAAATAAGATAAAAGATTATTAATTAAGGGCTTGCCTGCTTCATTGTCCTAAGATGATTCTTTGAGAATCATTGACTTCAAGATGTATAAGACCTTCAGCATTGCAATGCAGTTTTGCACTGCACTCATCTTTACAAGAATCCCTCTCTGGGTCCTTCGTCACGCACAAAAATGCAAAGGAAACATCTTATTGCTAATTAATGAAAGCAGCATTGAAATTGTAACTCTAGCTGTCTTGGGATTCTAATTAACTCAGCATTAATTTCTCACCTCAGACTACAGTGAACTTTTTTTGAATTCTCTATCAGCTGAAATATTCACAGATGGAAGCTCATGTTTCAGTTTTAATGATTACTTTGAATAAATGATTTTTTGACGTTTGTTTCAAATGGGAGCCTAAAAATATTCTACATTCAATTTTAGGCTCCAATGATGAATACAATGTTACTTTTAGAAGTACATCCTCAAATGGTAGCTAAATTTTAAATTATTTGAAGGACAGACTCCTGTAGAAGAAAAAAAAAAAATGAGATATAAATCAAAAAACCAAGAGTGCTCCAAAAATAGGTCATTTAAAAATTTCTCATAGAGTATCTTTACTAAAATTCGGTGTTGCATTTTATTCTAAATTTGCAGCTGAAACAAATTTATTTGCAATAACAGAAGTATCTTATTATTAGTCCTCAAAAATAAAGGATTTGAAGGGGTAGAGATTGTATAACTTCAGGGATGCCTTCCAATATCTGAATGCATTTTGTTTAGCATTATGAAATACCCATAGAAAGAATGTGTAGATTTCAACTAACAGAAACAAAAACAAATCCACTGACATGTCTTCATAAATCGGGTCTAAGTTTTCGAAGAAAATTATAGATATAACATGCAGGTAAATAAGTCTTATTACAGTCATAATCTTCTGCCAATGGGTATTGAGGTGGGCAGTTTGCACAAAAAGTAATTAATGTCCCATTTAATTCAGTTTCAATAGACTTTGGCTTATGCGTGTATCATCAGAGTTGAAACTTTGTTAAGAGACTCATGTGACCTTGAACAGATTATTACAGCAATCTTAAAATAGGAAAAAGGTACAGCACAGCAGAGAAATTATGGCCCAGTTGAAATCAAATGCAAAATGTAAATGTACACTTACTGCTACATTTTATGTATTATTTAGTGATTTTCAGTGGTATGTGTTTAATATTTTTGCTACCTACACATTAGGCAACAGAGATGTACATAATTTTGAAAAGAAGAGGAAGGACAGTGTAAAATGCAACTTTTTGTAGGTACTCCATTTCAGTGTGTTCAACGTCATCCTAAAATGCAAGATTTTCCCACATAGGTAACAAGGTGGCTTATGTGCTATTTAAGGGCAGAAGCTGTGTGCCCATTCAATCAGCATGTTTTTTTGCCAGGTAGTAAATACGTTCCATATCTGTATTTATCATTGCATTTCAGATGGGAACTAGAAAACTGGAGAGAAAAATGTAATGAAACTGCTGCTGTAAATTATTCCTTTTAGCATGTATTCAGTTGCTAAATACACATTTCTTCAAAATATTTGAATTCAGATGTCTTTACTATTCCATGTAGCATATAGTGTCAAGGAACATAAGTTTAGAAAAGGTTGAGAACCAAAGTCAGGTTGCTAGCAGATTTCTTCATTGTAGTCATCTGTAAACTGGGTTCTATACTTATGGAGATGATGTGAATTTAATGCCCTTTAAATTAAATACTGTTATTTTATGCCATACTTAAAAAGCAAATATGGGGATGAAATTCTATAGTGTGTCATTATCATAATCAGTTTGGTTTCATTCTGGATCTACAAAGACGCCTGATAATTGTTATTGAAGTTGCCTATCCTGAAGGTCATAAGCAAGCATTTTATTAATATGGAGTGATTAGTATAACACTTTGAAATCTTTGTTTTATGAATTCATTTTTTAAACACAATCTGTGTTCACTTTAATGGTAATCTATCAGGTTTCATGGCTTCAAAGACACACTTAACAAATAGGATTCAACATCAATGTTATAATGTGTTAGAGATAAATTGGCCTAATGCCAAAGACATCCATGCTTTTTAATTTTGTTCGTAATAGTTAAAGTCAATGTTAATGTTTGCAAAATACATGTTTCCATAAAGAAGAAAACATTTTTCAAAAAGTCTGCAAAATCCTATTAGTTTGATTTGTAACAGTTTTTATAGTAATTAATTAAAGAAACATACTTTTTAAAGTTAATATACTAAGAGGACCTATACATGAAAGAGAGAAAGAAGCCACAGAAATGGTGCCTCATATAGTATGTCCATTTTCACAGTCAACCTGATCAAAGAAGACAGCTTGGTTTTCATTTCAAACATACAAGCACACACAGGCAGAGGCAGAGGTACCAAATCAAACTAAACTAAAAAAAAAGGATTTTGAATATAAAGGATTTGGGCTTTTATTTTATTTTATTTTTTAACATCTTTTTTGGAGTATAATTGCTTTACAGTGGTGTGTTACTTTCTGCTTTATAACAAAGTGAAGCAGTTATACGTATACATATATCGCCATATCTCCTCCCACTTGCATCTCCCTCCCACCCTCCCTATCCCACCCCTCTAGGTGGTCACAAAGCACTGAGCTGATCTCCCTGTGCTATGTGGCTGCTTTCCACTAGCTATCTATTTTACATTTGGTAGTGTATATATGTCCATGCCACTCTCTCACTTCGTCCCAGCTTACCCTGCCCCCTCCCTATGTCCTCAAGTCCATTTTCTATGGCTGTGTCTTTATTCCTGTCCTGCCCCTAGGTTCTTCAGAACCATTTTTTTTTTTTTTAGATTCCATATATATGTGTTAGCATACGTTATTTGTTTTTCTCTTTCTGACTTACTTCACTCTGTATGACAGACTCTACGTCCATCCACCTCACTACAAATAACTCAATTTCTTTTCTTTTTATGGCTGAGTAATATTCCATTGTATGTATGTGCCACATCTTCTTTATCCATTATCTGTTGATGGGCACTTAGGTTGCTTCCATGTCCTGGCTATTGTAAATAGAGCTGCAGTGAACATTGTGGTACATGCCTCTTTTTGAATTATGATTTTCTCAGGGTATATGCCCAGTAGTGGGATTGCTGGGTCACATGGTAGTTCTATTTTTAGTTTTTTAAGGAACCTCCATACTCTTCTCCATAGTGGCTGTATCAACTTACATTACCCCCAGTAGTGCAAGAGGGTTCCCTTTTCGCCACACCCTCTCCAGCATTTATTGTTTCTAGATTTTTTGATGATGGCCATTCTGACTGGTGTGAGGTGATACCTCATTGTAGTTTTGATTTGCATTTCTCTAATTATTAGTGATGTTGAGCATCCTTTCATGTGTTTGTTGTCAATCTGTATATCTTCTTTGGAGAAATGTCTATTTAGGTCTTCTGCCCATTTTTGGATTGGGTTGTTTGGTTTCCTGGTATGTATGAGCTACATGAGCTGTTTGGTTTCCTGATATGTATGAGCTAAATTTTGGAGATTAATCCTTTGTCAGTTGCTTCGTTTGCAAATATTTTCTTCCATTCTGAGGGTTGTCTTTTCGTCTTGTTTACCGTTTCCTTTGCTGTGCAAAAGCTTTGAAGTTTCATTAGGTCCCATTTGTTTATTTTTATTTCCATTTCTCTAAGAGGTGGGTCAAAAAGGATCTTTCTGTGGTTTATGTCATACAGTGTTCTGCCTATGTTTTCATCTAAGAGTTTGATAGTTTCTTGCCTTACATTTAGGTCTTTAATCCATTTTGAGCTTATTTTTGTGTATGGTGTTAGGGAGTGATCTAATCTCATACTTGTACATGTACCTGTCCAGTTTTCCCAGCACCACTTATTGAAGAGGCTGTCCTTCCTCCAGTGTACACTCCTGCCTCCTTTATCAAAGATAAGGTGACCATATGTGCATGTCTTTATCTCTGGGCTTTCTATCCTGTTCCATTGATCTATATTTCTGTTTTTGTGCCAGTACCATACTGTCTTGATTACTGTAGCTTTGTAGTATAGTCTGAAGTCAGGGAGCCTGATTCCTCCAGCTCCATTTTTCTTTCTCCAGATTGCCTTGGCTATTTGGGGTCTTCTGTGTCTCCATACAAATTTTAAGATTTTTTGTTCTACTTCTTTGAAAAATGCCATTGGTAGTTTGATAGGGATTGGATTGAATCAGTAGATTGCTTTGGGTAGAATAGTCATTTTCACAGTGTTCATTCTTCCAATACAAGAACATGGTATATCTCTCCATCTATTTGTATCATCTTTAATTTCTAAAGAAATTAATCAGTGTCTTTTCGTTTTCTGCATACAGGTCTTTTGTGTCCTTAGGTAAGTTTATTCCTAGGTATTTTATTCTTTTTGTTGCAGTGGTAAATGGGAGTGTTTCCTTAATTTCTCTTTCAGATTTTTCAATATTAGTGTATAGGAATGCAAGAGATCTGTGCATTAATTTTGTATCCTGCTACCAGGTTCATTGATTAGCTCTAGTAGTTGTCTTTTAACATCTTTAGGATTCTCTATGTAGAGGATCATGTCTTCTGCAAACAGTGACAGCTTTACTTCTTCTTTTCCAGTTTTTATTTCTTTATCTTCTCTGATCACTCTGGCTAGGACCTCCAAAACTATGTTGAATAATAGTGGTGCGAGTGGACATCCTTGTCTTTTTCGTGATCTTAGAGGTCATGATTTCATTTTTCACCATTGAGAATGATGTTTGCTTTGGGTTTGTTGTATATGGCCTTTATTATGTTGAGGTAAGTTCTCTCTTTGCTCACTTTCTGGAGAGTTTTTATCATAAATGGGTGTTGAATTTTGTCAAAAGCTTTTTCTGCATCTATTGAGATGATCATATGGTTTTTGTCCTTCAATTTGTTAATATGGGGTATCACATTGATTGATTTGCATATATTGAAGAATTCTTGCATTCCTAGGATAACCCCCACTTGATTATGGTGTATGATCCTTTTAATGTGCTGTTGGATTCTGTTTGCTAGTATTTTGTTGAATATTTTCGCGTCTGTTCATCTGTGATATTGGTCTGTAGTTTTCCTTTTCTGTGAAATCTTTGTCTGGTTTTGGTATCAGGGTGATTGTGGTCTCGTAGAATACGTTTGGGAGTGTTCCTCCCTTTGCTGTATTTTGGAAGAGTTTGAGAATATAGGTGTTAGCTCTTCTCTAAATGTTTGATAGAATTCATCTGTGAAGCCATCTGGTCCTGGACTTCTGTTTGTTGGAAGATTTTTAATCACAGTCTCAACTTCAGTGCTTGTGATTGGTCTGTTTATACTTTCTGTTTCTTCCCGGTTCAGTCTCGGAGGGTTGTGCTTTTCTTAGAATTTGTCGATTTCTTCCAGGTTGTCCATTTTATTGGCATAGAGTTGCTTGTAGTAATCTCTCATGATCCTCTGTATTTCTGCAGTGTCAGTTGTTACTTCTCCTTTTCATTTCTAATTCTATTGATTTGAGTCTTCTCCCTTTTTTTCTTGATGAATCTGGCTATTGGTTTATCAATTTTGTTTATCTTCTCTAAGAACCAGCTTTTAGTTTTATTGATCTTTGCTATTGTTTCCTTCATTTCCATTTATTTCTGATCTGATCTTTATGATTTCTTTCCTTCTGCTAGCTTTGGGGTTTTTTTGTTCTTCTTTCTCTAAGTGCTTCAGGTGTAAGTTTAGGTTGTTCATTTGAGATGATTCTTGAGGTAGGATTGTATTGCTAAAACCTTCTCTCTTAGAACTGCTTTTGCTGCATCCCATAGGTTTTGGGTAGTCATGTTTTCATTGTCATTTGTTTCTAGGTATTTTTTTGATTTCCTCTTTGATTTCTTCAGTGAACTCTTGGTTATTTAGTAGTGTATTGTTTAGCCTCCATGTGTTTTTATTTTTTACAGATTTTTTCCTGTAATTGATATCTAGTCTCATAGCATTGTGGTTGGAAAAGATACTTGATACGATTTCAGTTTTCTTAAATTTACCAAGGCTTGATTTGTGACCCAAGATACGATCTATCCTGGAGAATGTTCCATGAGCATTTGAGAAGAATGTGTATTCTGTTGTTTTTGGATGGAATGTCCAATAAATATCAATTAAGTCCATCTTGTTTAATGTATCATTTAAAGCTTGTGTTTCCTTATTTATTTTCATTTTGGATGATCTGTCCATTGGTGAAAGTGTCGTGTTAAAGTCCCCTACTATGATTGTCTTTCTGTCAGTTTCCCCTTTTATGGCTGTTCACATTTGCCTGATGTATTGAAGTGCTCCTGTGTTGGGTGCATAAATATTTACAATGGTTATATCTTCTTCTTGGATTGATCCTTTGATCATTATATAGTGTCCTTCTTTGTCTCTTGTAATAGTCTTTATTTTAAAGTCTATTTTGTCTGGTATGAGAATTGCTACTCCAGCTTTCTTTTGATTTCCATTTGCATGGAATATCTTTTTCCATCCCCTCACTTTCAGTCTGTATGTGTCCCTAGGTCTGAAGTGGGTCTCTTGTAGACAGCATATGTACGGGTCTTGTTTTTGTATCCATTCAACCAGTCTGTGTCTTTTGATTGGAGCATTTAATCCATTTACACTTAAGGTAGTTATCAATATGCATGTTCCTATTACCATTTTCTTAATTGTTTTTAGTTTGTTATTGTAGGTCTTTTCCTTCTCTTGTGTTTCCTGCCTAGAGAAGTTCCTTTAGCATTTGTTGTAGAGCTGGTTTGGTGGTGCTGAATTCTCTTAGGTTTTGCTTGTCTGTAAAGATTTTAATTTCTCCGTGGAATCTGAAAGAGATCCTTGCTGGGTAGAGTTATCTTGTTATGTAGGTTTTTCACTTTCGTCACTTTAAATATGTCCTGCCACTCCCTTCTGGCTTGCAGAGTTTCTGCTGACAGATCAGCTGTTAATCTCATGGGGATTCCCTTGTATGTTATTTGTTGCTTTTCCCTTGCTGCTTTTAATACTTTGTATTTAATTTTTCATAGTTTGATTAATATGTCTTGGCGTGTTTCTCCTTGGATTTATTCTGCATGGGACTTCTTGCGCTTCCTGGACTTGATTGACTATTTCCTTTCCCATACTGGGAAGTTTTCAACTATAATCTCTTCAGATATTTTCTCAGTCCCTTTCTTTTAGTCTTCTTCTGCGACTGCTATAATTCGAATGTTGGTCCATTTAATGTTGTCCCAGAGGTCTCTGAGATTGTCCTCAATTCTTTTTTCTTTATTCTGCTGTGCGGTAGTTTTTTACACTATTTTACCTTCCACGTCACGTATCCATTCTTCTGCCTCAGTTATTCTGCTATTGTTTCCTTCTAGAGAATTTTTAATTTCATTTATTGTGGTGTTCATCGTTTTTTTTTTTTTTTGCTCTTTAGTTCTTCTAGGTCCTTGCTAAACATTTTCTGTATTTTCTCCATTCTATTTCCAAGGTTTTGGATCATCTTTACTGTCATTACTCTGAATTCCTTTTCAGGTAGACTGCCTATTTCCTCTTCGTTTGTTTGGTCTGCTGAATTTTTACCTTGCTCCTTCATCTGCTGTGTGTTTCTCTGTCTTCTCATTTTGCTTCACTTACTGTGTTTGGGGTCTCCTTTTCGCAGGTTGCAGGTTCATAGTTTCTCTTGTTTTTGGTGTCTGCCCCCAGAGGGTAAGGTTGGTTCAGTGGGTTGTGTAGGGTTCCTGGTGGAGGGGACTGGTGCCTGTTTTCTCGTGGATGAGGCTGTATCTTGTCTTTCTAATGGGCAGGACCACATCTGGTTGTGTGTTTTGGAGTGTCTGTGAACTTATTATGATTTTAGGCAGCCTCTCTGCCAATGGGTGGGGTTGTGTTCCTGTCTTGCTAGTTGTTTGGCATAGGGCGTCCAGCACTGTAACTTTCTGGTCGTTGAGTGGAGCTAGGTCTTAGCATTGAGATGGACATCTCTTTGAGAGCTTTCGCCATTTGCTGTTACCTGGAGCCGGGAAGTCTCTGGTGGGCCAATGTCTCCCACCTCAGAAGCACAGACCTGACACCCAGCTGGAGCACCAAGACCCAGCTGATAATAAAGAAGTACACAGGGAGAGATCAGGAAGGGTCCCGAGCAGAGGAACTTCTGACTCTGTGAAATTGGGATGCACCATGCTCCCAGCATGTGGACATGCTCACCAACTCCAAAGCTCTCCTACTTGGGCTTTTAGACGTTTTGTTCTTGAGAACCAGATTCCTACCCTTTCTATTAAATTCTACTGATAGGTCTTGTCTACCTGCTATGTGCTAGGCACTGGTAGGTGATGAGGATGCTAACATGAATGTGGCATAACCCTTGTCCTCAAGAGCTCCCAATGAAATAAAACAGATTGTAATTTGACTTACCATCATCTTATCTGGCCAAGCTTTCCAGATCCTCCCATTCCTGCATTGAACTAACCATCTTCTCTGCACTAAATCTGTGCCTTGTATATAATTTTTATTGCCACACTTATCACAAGAGTTTAACTTCTTTGTTTACAGCCCTGTCACCTTTTCTAGACTGTGAGCTCCTTGAGGGCAGGGTTTGTATCTAATTTATCTCTGCCCTCAGTGCCTAGCATGATGACTGACACAGGGAAGGATCTCTTTATATTGTTGCAGGAAAGAATCAGGTTACACTGTGATGAGTGACAAATGCAAACTCATAATAAAAGTGCTCTGGGGCTGGCCAGCTTTCCCAACACCATTTGGTGAAGAGACTGTCTTCTCCATTGTATATTCTTGCCTCCTTTTTTGAAGATTGATTGATCATAGGTTTGTGGATTTATTCCTGGGCTCTCTATTCTGTTCCATTGATCTGCATGTCTGTTTTTGTGCCAATACCATGCTGTTCTGATTACTGTAGCTTTGTAGTGTTGTCTGAAGTCTGAGAGGGTTATGCCTCCAGCTTTGTTTGTTTTCCTCAGGATTGCTTTTGCAATCTGGGTCTTTTGTGGTTCCATATAAGTTTTAGGATTATTTGTTCCAGTTCCGTGAAAAATGTAATGGGTAATTTGATAGGGATCACATTAAATCTGTAGATTCTTAAGGTAGTATGGCCATTTTAACAATATTTATCTTCCAATCCAAGAGCATGGGATATCTCTCCATTTCTTTGAATCATCGTTGGTTTCCATTATCAATGTTTTATAGTTCTCAGCATATAGGTCTTTCAGCTCCTTGGTTAGGTTTATTCCTAGGAATTTTATTTTTTGACCTGAATTTTAAATGGGATTGTTTTACTTTTTCTTTCTCATATTAATTGTTAGTGTAAAGAAATGCAACAGATTTCTGTATATTAATCTTGTATCCTGCTACCTTGCTAAATTCATTTATTAATTCTAATAGTTTTTGTGTGTGGTGTTTAAGGTTTTCTGTATAGAGTATCATGTCATCTGCATATAACGACAGTTTTACCTCTTCCTTTCCAATTTGGACACCTTTTATTTCCTTTTTTAGAACACTCGCTCACACTGTATACAAAAATAAACTAAAAATGGTTTAAAGACCTAAATATAAGACATGACACCATAAAACTCCTAGAAGAGAACATAAGCAAAACATTCTCTGCCATAAATTATAGCAATATTTTCTTAGATCAGTCTCCCAAGGCAAAAGAATTAAAAGCAAAAATAAACAGGCGGAACCTAATCAAACTTAATAGCTTTTGCACAGCAAAGGAAATCATCAACAAAATGAAAAAACCTATGGAATGGAAGAAAATATTTGCAAACAATGTGACTAACAAGGGGTTAATAGCCAAAACATACGAACAGCTCATAGAACTCAATATCGGAAGAACAAACAACCCAATCAAAAAATGGGCAGAGGGGCTTCCCTGGTGGCACAGTAGTTGAGAGTCCACCTGCCGATGCAGGGGACACAGGTTCGTGTCCCGGTCCTGGAAGATTCCACATGCCACGGAGCGGCTGGGCCCGTGAGCCATGGCTGCTGAGCCTGCGTGTCTGGAGCCTGTGCTCCGCAACGGGAAAGGCCACAACAGTGAGAGGCCCACGTATCGCAAAAAAAAAAAAAAAATGGGCAGAAGACCTAAGTAGATATTTCTCCAAAGAAGACATAGAGATGGTCAATAGGCACATGAAAAGATGCTCAACATCGCTAATTATTAGAGAAATACAAATCAAAACAACAATGAGGTATCACCTCACATGGGTCAGAATGGCCATCATCAAAATGTCTACAAATAATAAATGCTGGAGTGTATGGCGAAAAGGGAACCCTCCTGCACTGTTGGTGGGAATGTAAATTGGTGCAGCCACTATGGAGAACAGTATGGAGGTTCTTTACAAAACTAAAAATAGAGTTACTATATAATCCAGTAATCCCACTTCTGGGCATATATCCAGAAAAGATGAAAACTCTAATTCGAAAAGATACATGCACCCCAATGTTCATAGCAGCACTATTTACAATAGCCAAGACATGGAAATAACCCAAGTGCCCATCAACAGACGATTGGTTTAAGAAGATATGGCATACACACACACACAATGGAATATTACTCAGCCATAACAAAGAATGAAATGTCATTTGCAGCAACATGAATGGACATAGAGGTTATCATACTAAGTGAAGTAAATCAAACGAGAAAAGACAAATATTATACTACTTATATGTGGAATCTAAAAATAATACAAATGAATTTATTTACAAAACAGAAACAGACTCACAGACTTCAAAAACAAACTTATGGTTACCAAAGGGGAAATGGAGCGGGGAAGAGGGATAACTTAGGAGTATGGAATTAACAGATAGACACTACTATATATAAAATTGATAAGCAACAAGGATTTTCTGTATAACACAAAGAATTATATTCAACATCTTGTGATAACCAATAATGGAAAAGAATCTGAAATATATATGTAAAACTGAATCACTTTGCTGTACACCTGAAACTAACACAATATTGTAAATCAAATATACTTCAGATTTTTGTTTTTTTTAAAAGTGCTATGGGATCAAAGAGGAGGGAAGAATTAATTTGGTGAGAGAGATCATGGAAAGCTTCAGAAAAGAAGTGACACAAGCTGTGAAATGAAATATAAGACAGGTTTGCCCAGATGAAGTAAAAGAAGTCAGTCTGGGCAGAAGGAATAAGGGGGTTGGAAGAAAGGTATGAAAAAATGCTTTTATTTTGAGAACAAGTATTCCAAATGGAAAGAGCATGGAATTCATAAAAGTAAAATGTCCCACTATTATGAGTCAAAATGGTGCAATTTGTTTGGATTTTACTGGATTTTGGCTTATTGTCCTCTATTTGTAGCTCATGTTCTCATCACTGGCACATGGTGTCATTCACTCTGCTTCTTTATACTCCCTACCCACCCTTCCCTCTCCCTACCTATCTTCCCTCTTAACGTTGACCTCTTTTGTCTTTACTCAGCTGGAGTCATAGCACTGGCCTGTGTTCCCATGATCACCTTCAAATTAATCTTTATGCCATAACCTCTTTGCTAGTTCAAGTGACCACAGGCCAGCTGAAATTTGGAATTCCACAGATGAATGGCTGAGAGAAGATAGCTTCATCAGGTTGGCCCCTCTCTTTCTGTTAGATTTCACCTACCTTCAGCATTAACTTACCCATCTAGTACTAGACTGCTAGGTCACAGGGTCCAACATTGCCTAGCTAATTAGCAAGGAACCTCACAAAAAAGACTTCACCAAAGATAGCATTGAAATAGGAAGCCTGTATTTGTTCAGTGGATGCCCTAGATGGAGTACTTCACAGTTAAACAATGATGCAGGTGAAGTTAGCACACATACTTGACAGGAAAATACTCCTTTTTTTTCAAACAAAAAAAGAAAAAGTTAAAAAAAAAAGTCACATCTTGAATCTGTCAAATCTACCCCACCATTATATTATACTGTCAAGTTTTTTCTCCTATAACGAAAAGAATGTATTTTATTTCCCTTAATCTAAACATTATACTTGTAGACACAGTGTTTATTTATACAGTACCTAAGCAAAAGTTTTCATAAATGTGTTCAAGTCATCACAGTTTGGGTAATTTTGAAGATTCAACTTCCATCCTCTCTTTGTAAACCTCACTGAAGAATTAGATCTCAGGTAAATACAGTTTTTTAAAATCCATGTTATTTGTGTAGCCCAGTTCTTAATGTTTTGACTGTTTTGTTAATCACTAAGTCCAGAGTGGCTTATACTTTTTTAGACAGTTTTGTGTCAAAAATCAAACATCTTTTCCACTCTAGGATTTGTTTACTGCATGTCAATTTTTAGGGGGGTTGCACCTTTGAATTTCTAAAAAAGAATGAATTTTATTAAGTCCTCAAATATTTTATATGCAATGATCTGAATTGCTGGTAAATGTCAACAAATTAATACAGATCTCCACATACCATTTAATAAATTCTACTTGAATTTAGATACTGACTAAAGATGGTACCTCTATGTTACATTGTTGGCATCTACCAATTTCAGAAATATTGCTCATTTTCTTTGCATTACTTTTGATTCTAAGTGTATGTTTGTTGAAGTTAATTTTACTGTATTTGGTTCAGGAAGCAGATTAAATTTATTACCTGGTGAATATTATACAGCATCAGAAATAACTAATATTAAAAGTAGTAGTCATCATAGACAGTAGTACTAGCAATAATGATATTAAGTGTTTATAACATACTGTTTTCTTTACTAAGTGCTTTATTTGTATTGCTTTATATAATTAACACAACAGCTCCACAAACCCTATATTTTATCCCTATTTAATCAATAAAGAAACTCTGGCACAGAGTGGTTAGATAACTATTATAATTACCCAATTCACACAACCAAAAGCTATAGAAATAGAGTTCTAACCCAAGTACAATCCCTGATTACTTGTGTTTCTAGAAAGATAAGTAGTTAATGTAAATGTTATTTAAGATACCAAGCTGTACAGAAACAAAGAAAGATTATGATGTCCAAAAGCTTTAGAAGATGAAGGAGGGGACAGGATCTGAGTTGGCCAAGGAAGCAGGGAACGCCTTTTTCATAAGGCAAGCTAGACAATCAAGGGGCTGTAGAGGCCAGGTCTTCTCCTTTACTTGGTGGGTGTCTTTGGACTTTTTTTTTTTTTTTAATCAATACTTCCCTAGGCCTCAGTGCTCCTATCTATAAAATAGATAATACCTCAGTTTTATTCATCAGTATAAAAGAGATGATAGAGAGCTTATTCATAGAGTTGGGATAATAATTAACATTGATATATGACACTTACTGCTAACACTGACATTTATTCACTTTTCTCTATTTCTGTCCTGACAGTGATAAAAAAAATTACGCTCTTCCTTGTTAAATGAAAGAATAAAAAAATGCTCTTGATTATGTCTACTGCCACCCTGTCTAGTCATTCATCCCTCCACTTCTTGTCTTGGTTTCTTGTACTTACAGTTTCTCCCTCTTCCATTCTAATGTAATAATTGTAACAATAACAATAATTTCTCTCATTTATACTATTCGTTTGAGCAGTTTTCTACTTGCCTTTTTGAATAAGAATTCTCAAAAGATATCCTAGGGGATTCCCAATTAAAGATAAATAATTTATGTGTTTGACTTCTATCCTCTTGTAAAACCTCATTAAATTAATATACAACAGATTTATCTTAGTTTCCATCTAGGTCAACTTTTAATTCCCAATTTTTTGGGCTTCTGTCTGTCTGCCATCATCATCACAAAAGATGTATTCTAAAGGTGAATAACCCAATTGTTCTGTACTAAGTAATCACTTGTATATATATATATGTATTTTTTATATATGGTTTCCACAGTTAGCATTTTCAAGCTTGGAAAGAAAACATTTCTCTATACATTATTTCATGAACCCTCTTCCAGAAAACAAAATAATTCTTTTTATATAGGCTCAAGTATATAAACCATACTGCATTGTGTGCCTTTATATATGAAAACTCCTTGAGATGTGGTCTGAGCAATCACATGTGCTGATAAAGAACTTTCAAAAATAGAATCAGAGTTAGAAAATACATTGTATAGAAGAAATTGTATTTCTTGTAGTAAGATGTAATTTAAAATAAAAGAACAGGCATTTACTCATAGTCTCTAAAGAACACATGAAAAAGAACACTACCATCATTCGCACCTCCAAAGATAACAATCTGTGCAAAATTACTCCCTTTAGAAAGTAGAGATGAAAAGAGACATGAGACCTCGAAACCCTGCCAAGCTAAGGATGAACATAAGAAGTAAACCACATGTACTGTGGGAGGCAAAGCCACAGCGGAACTGTTAGGCAAAAATAAGACCAAGCTGTGACGTGGTCCAGAGGCTCACTAACAGGAAGTTCTCAGAAGCATCTGACGGGCCTCGAGGTCTGATAGGAATCGATAAAAGTTCCGAAAGTGTGGACACTGATTGGGTTCAATTGTTTGGTAATTCTCCTTAAAGAGTTGCTTTTTGTTTGAAGCACTGTCTTCCTTCAACTCTATCTTGGAAATTGATAAAAAGCAGCATAAAGAGATGAAATAACAGTGCAGGCTTTGAAGTAGAATTATTCTATTCATATGAACTTCAAGAGAACATTCGGGCTGATCCCTAGAAAAGACTACTATATATATTAGACAAGCTGGAAGGGGGAAAAGAATAAGGACTGTAAAAAAGTGTTTTATACTGTCCCTAAATGAAAAGAGCATTAAGTGCAAAACTCAATGGGCAGTATATATATTCATGGTAGAACTGAAGATGATTTTCAGAGAAAACTAGACTTTTTTTTTATTTTTGGAGTTATACATTGCAAAACAAGTATTTTATTTTTATTTTATTATTTATTTTTAACATCTTTATTGGAGTATAATTGCTTTACAATGTTGTGTTAGTTTCTGCTGTACAACAAAGTGAATCAGCTATATGCATACATATATCCCCATATCCGCTCCCTCTTGCGTCTCCCTCCCAGCCTCCCTATCCCACCCCTCTAGGTGGTCACAAAGCACTGAGCTGACCTCCTTGTGCTATGCGGCTGCTCCCCACTAGCTATCTGTTTTACATTTGGTAGTGTATATATGTCCATGCCACTGTCTCACTTCGTCCCAGCTTACCCTTCCCCCTCCCCGTGTCCTCAAGTCTAGAGTTTCTTTTATACCTCAAATTTAGGTCTACTCTCTGGACATCTCTCCAGGCTCTGTGTTTCTCAGTATCTGATCAGTCCTGCTATGTTTAAATGCCTTGCACTGAATACAACACCACTTACCTTGTATGCTCAGCTTTCTTTTATTGACCACATGATGACTTAACATATTTAACATAACATTAAGGGATGGGAAGATACTGCTCCAAAATAAGAAATTTTAAGAGCATAAGGAGGAGAAATCTCAAATGTTGTGAGAGTGTGATGCAAGAGAGAATGGGAGCTGGGAAGGCAAGGGAAGAAAGTGCATGGATCTTCAAAGGAAGTAAAAACGTCCAGGAACACCGTATCATCTCTTTTATTAACAGTGCGAATGCTTGGGTTCCTATCTACTTTCTCATTTTATTCTTCTGGGGATCCCAGTCTTAGGTGCTATCCGTCTGTATTTAACTTGTCTACTTTGGTCAACCATTCACTAAGTCCAGCTACTCAAAACACATGGTCAAAGTGTGGGCTACCAACACTGGCATCACCTGGGAGCTTATGAAACTACAGATACCTAAGACACTCCCCAGACCTACTGAATCCGAACTAGCATTTTAGCTCAATCCCCAGATCGTGTTTGATCAGCAGTACTCTGACTCATTTCTATAGATTTGGATCTCATTCTCTTTCAGGCACACACATTTAGCTCGCTTTTCCTGTATTTCATGGCTGATTTCTCAAGACTTCACTGGCCCAGTGGCTCCACACAGGCGTTATCCTGTCTTTGTCCTACAAAGGCTAATCTGCTTCCAGGGTCTATGGGCTCCAGGGGCCTGAGACCAGTCACCAAGGTGTCTCAGCCCTGGGATATCAGGTAAAAATTACATATTCCACTAATTAAGAGAAACTGTTACATATTTCAAGAATAACTGTGATGGAAATTGACAGAAACTTGTTGTATTTTAAGTAATATTTACCTATCAGTGGTAGAGGCTAGATTGGAGGTGGGAGAATCTTACTTGGAAGCTATTTCTACTCTTCAGATTTTTTAAAATGTTGCTCCCTGTGTTTGTTTAGTTTGGGGTTTTTTGTGGTTTCTTTTGTTTTTTGGTTAAAAAATAGTATGCAAAACTTCAACTATATAAATAGTTTTATCTAGTTTCTGAGTAACATTCTTAGGAGAGGGAGTGTAATGCAATGAGAGTGTATACTTTATAGATAATATCATCATCTCATTTCCTTTAGATTCCCTAGGATAACGCAGGTACACATTTTCCTGGAATATTTCAGCATTAGGCTTCCTGAAATTTGGCAGCAGTGTGAGTGACTTCTTGAATTTCTCAACTATTTTTTCCCATTAATCTTATAGTATTTAAATTCTATGAAGAAGATACAGTAACTTAAATACTTCCTATAAATAGAACTACTCAGATTACCAACAGAAAGACTTCTTAAAATTAAATATGCAGTTTAGCAAAATAGTGATCAAAGGCTATTTCCGTAGAATATTTTGGTGCCATTAAATCCCAGTATTGTGTGCAGAGCTAATACTTAAAAGTATAACCAGCTTTAACAGTGTACGCATGTGTACATGCCATATATTTCCAAGATTTATTTTTCACTTCATCTTGGGTGGTCTACTACTGCCTTTTACACTACAACCAACTGATCCCAAAGTTCAGGGTTATTGAAAAGCATCATAAATAAAATCCATGTGTGCATTGTTTAAGTACCAGATGATACTTACAAAGGTTTCAGCAACTTTGCCAGTTCACTGCCAGCAAAAATTATCGATCTCTACCGTTAGTTGTACAATCACAAATGTTTTTGTAAGGTTGAATTCACCCCGATAATCTTTCCTGGCAAATTCTAGTAGGATTGTGAAAGAATTATATTATTTATGTTGCATTCACTGTTGCATGTCAAAGCAGCAGATACTATCTGTTTAAAGCAGCCCTTGAACTTCTTGTTGGACTACCTATTGTCACAGATCTATACATTCTTAAGGAAAGAATGTCTGTCCTTAAGAGAAAGTCTCTATGCTGTTTTTTCTATGAAAATAGTTTATTGATTAGCAGCAGTGTGTGAGCCTATTAAAAATCATTTCCAAAAAAAAAAAAATTTAGTACTGAAGTATTAGATGTTTTATGTCAATGAGATTTCAGGAAGTGGGGACTTTAAATTAAAGCTCAAGGGAGTTTCCGGTCATGGAGTTTAAAAAGTGCAGTTTTCTCTTAAGCTCTCTGTAAATCATCTTAAAACACTGCTGATTTGCTAATGTGTAACACAGACTTCTAGATTTTTGTTGGGTAAAAAGGGATAAATCGGGAGCAATGGGAATGGGAGCCTGGGGGCAATTTGAGGTACAGGAATGTTTCCAAAGCAGTTTTTGAACAGTTGTAAGGACAAAATGAAGTCACTACCAAAGAGGTGCTAATTTACAGTCCCAGAGTCATGAAACGTAAGCGTTGCATTTTGTACCGCTGAGTATCAGCTTCTTGATGTGACTTAATAGCAGGTTATATTTTTAGCACAAAAGGATAACCCTTGGATAAAATCTCGTATAGCATCAACAGATATGTCATTAGCCAAAACCCAGTGTTAAAGAATTTAAAACCCCAAATCTCCATTGATAGCTAATAACCTACTCCAGTCTCAGGTCACTTTGGCAAATGTGTTGTCCTAAGTTACATTTGTGACGGTTTCCTTGAACCTTTAGGAGTTGTTTCCTTGGCCAGGTACAGTGAACAATCCATGTTTTTTATTGGTCAGTTCCGCTGCTGTTCACCATAGAATAGTGGCCAGTAGCTTATAACGTATAAATGTTATGTAAAGTGGTCAAGGTTTTAATCAGTCGGAAGTATTGGCAAATTAGAAGAACTACACTTTCCAGGAGGCTCATTATCCTTTCCACTTTGGGGCTGAAGAGAGGACCACATAGGACAAGGTTAGAGGACTCTGACCACTTTCAGAGAAAAAAGGTATCTCCCCAAGCAAAAGCAAGAGCTACATGTGGGTGCGAGGTCAGAGGAGATACCAGAAAGTGGAAGTAGGAAGAGAAGTGGAAAAGAAGGTGGATAGGGAGCTAACTTAACCTTCTTTCCTTTAGGAAATCTAAATTCTCAAAAGGAAATTTACAGTGAAGCTACAGGAAGATAATTTTAGAATTTGGGTTAATCTGAGAAACAACATGATTAAGGGATTGATTCAGGGAGTTGCTTGTCTAGCTGGAAATACAGATTCTCAAGTCTTGGGTTGTTTTATCTAGGCTCTAAAGAGCTGTGTGTATGTGCTTGTGTGTGTGTGTGTGTGTGTGTGTGTGTGTGTGAGATAGTGTGTGTGTGTGTCAGTTCAAACATATCCAAACTGACTAATAACCCTCTCTCTATTTATTCAAATTTTAAAGAAGGTAACTTGTAGAACTCTTATTTTCAAAGCTTAAATTGCTTGTTGGGAATCTACAGTGTTTAGGTCTCAAGCACCTATCCACTTTCCCCATCTTTGCATTTTATACGCCATTAGCTAATAGAATAGGTTATAGCTCCACTTTCACTAGGAGTGTACACTTCAGTGAGGAGAAATTCAACGGCCCCACCTTTATCACCAAATTTACAGGCAATTCATTTGGAAAAATAAAATGAGATACAGCACCTCACAGTCGTAAGTTCCTCCTATAAAGCCTTGTCCATCAAGCTGTGACTGGTGCCCCTGCTGCAACCCACCTTCAGTGCGTTCTGCTCTTCTACATCCAACCCAGCTCCAAGCCTCTACTGTACACATCTGCACTCAGCCCAAGCTGACTATGAAACTATCACCTGAACTCCTTTGAGCTCATCTTTGCGGATACTCACACATCCAGCCCCAGACACTCGCCCTGGGAAACCACAACAGTCCCTGGTGCCACTCACTGGTACCATCCCCAATCCTCTAGTACCCCGATCTTGCTACTGCTGACATATACTAGTTCCTGGTATGTTTCATAGCATTGAACAATAGAAGAAATACACTTACCCAGACTTTTAAAAAAACTTCCTCAATAATCTCTTTTAAAAGAGTTTTAATTTAAACCCAGACACATTTCAGGCAAGATGAAGGTTTGTGACAAACTCTTCTGTCTCACTTGCGAGTACTCAAATGCAACTCTTCTCCCTCGCTTCTAGGAGTGTAGTTTTTAGAGGAGGAGGTAAAAGGAGGCCTCCAAATCTTTCTTCAAACTCCTTCCATTGATTACAGAGGGAAGAAGGTAAACCAAGTAAGCACCTTAGGATATGCTACAAATAAATATCCTCGGGCTGTTCCAAAAAGATTTGAAAATGTGACTCAGCCTCCCAGGTTGTACATAGTAACATAAGATAAATGCTATATGTGAGGGAATTACAAAATCTAAGTGACAATATTAAATATTAAAAGGGAAGTATTTGAGGTGCAGGAAGGCTCTGCCCCAAATCTCATCCAGATTACTGCCTCTTCTGCCTGCCTACAAAGTTCACTTTACTTCCACTTTCTCTTTCCATGAGAGGCCTCTTTATTTTTGCTCATAATTGTGGATACTGAGGCTCTTGGATTATGGTTATAATCCGAGCCCACTTTTTAAAAAAATCCTGTCTTCTATAATACATTCATACCATGACCATACTCTGATTATGTTACCTTTGAGCTCTATTAATCAGAAACAAATGCATATGACAGATATCTATCACAAGCTTACAATACGTAAAAACTCATAATATTACATTATGCAAGAGTTGACATTGCACTCAGAAAGACCAGAAAAGATTGAAGTATCTTATTTATTCACCTGAAAAATATTTATCAAGTCTTTATTATGTGATAGACACGGGATATAAATCTGACTTGTGGGGGGGGGGTTACAACCTATAATTTAGATAAGAGTTGATACTGAAATATATAATAGAAAGCTACAAACATATTACGAAAACAAGTTATTTACATACTACTGCAATTCATAGATCACATTGTTAAAAAAAGAATCTCAGAACTAATTCTGGAACAACTTCGGTCTCTCAGGGAGATTCAGCATTCTTAACCCCATTATACAGAGAAATGGACACATAGTGGAAGACTTTGATGTTAGAGTTCATGTCTCATTATAGATTGCTTTTCATACTAATTATCACTGTCTCTATGGTGTATGAAGTTAACATAAGTATTTCTCCACGGTAATTTAAATATTTGTACAAATTTACCCATATAAAATGTTTTTGTGTACCTATTTCTGAAATTTGAGGAATAAATATTTCAGCTTGGTAACTTTCTGCTTTTTCAACTTGCCCACTATGACTTCATACCTATTAATCCCTCCTTAATAATTGTTTTGTTTTTATGTAGACAGATCCTAGGCGTTTAGATTACTCATTTCCTTCACATAACTGATGTTACGCACAATTTATATTTAGCTAAGTGTGTTCACTTTTAAAAACATACTTAGGAAGAGTTCAGTCTTGAGAATGGGTTCATGCTGGGGGAAAGCACCAACAGGCACTAACAGACTGTCAACTTTTCAAGAAAAGACCTCTCAGGATATGAGTATCCAGGGATTCTGCAAAGGCCATTTTCACATGATAAAATGTCTCAGTCTGAATTTCTTGGCAACTTTTGTTTTTGACATTTTATTTTTCAAATCAAAGACGTTTCAATGTGTCATTATCTTGAAGAATGTAACATTACATGAGTCCAGATGAGCATAGAAACTTAACAAAAGTTCCATGATTTTAGCCAACCTGCACCTGCCATCTTCCCTGGAGACCCACTCCTGTGTGGTTTCCTTACATGAAGTAAAAGCTTCTTAGAGACCATAGTGCAGTAATTCCCAAATGTTATGCAGTTGCAAAACCCTCTCATTATGAGATTTTTGCCTTCCACCTCTAGCATTTTGGGAAAATTTGAAGGAATCTCAAGTTAATCTAGTCTTTCTGAAAAACCCAAGTGATGAAATTAGATAATGAGCATGGAAAGGAGATTGTAAAGTAATTATTCTCTCTTCTTTGGGGATTGGGCTGGCATTCCTGGGGAAGGAATGGCTTCTGCACATGATGTCTGCTTCTATGCCCCTGATTCACTTATCACCACTCCAAGAAAACATATTTCTTTCATTCATTCATTCATTCAGTAACTATTTGATGAGCACTAACGTATGCCAAGCATGGTCCTAGGTGCTGAATATTTAGAGGTAAAAAAAAGACAAAATTGCTATACTAAAGGCTCTTACATTTCAGTTTGCGAAACAGACAAAGAAACATTAAACAAGTAGATCTTTAGTATCTAGTAGCTCACAATTTTCTTTAGCACCAAGCAAAGTATTTTGAACATAGTAAGTGTTTAGTAACTATTTGCTAAATGAAAGATATAGTGTGGCTTTGTTATTTACTAGCAAGCTACTTATCCTTGCTAAATGGGAATAACAATAGAGTTCTACTGGGTTTCCATAAGATTTTAAAAAATGTATTTAATATGTGAGTCACGGTATCTTGCATATAGTAAATGGCGGAAAGTATCAGTTCACAAAATTATGCACAATATATTATAAATGTATGGAAACTGAAGGCAAGGAGTTAGTGATGTTCTGGTAGGTGGTTAGATAAGTGGGGTTGGCTGGACCTAAATACATCATAAAGAATGGAAATAAAGACATCTTATTCCTTCTTCCCCTTCAAGAATGGTACTTGACAATTTACAATTGGAAACAAAAGATATGGAGGAGTTAAAGAGATTTCAGCTAATAATTTGAATCAACTTGACTAGTGATGGCAATAGCTTTGTAACACGGGAAATAGGTCAGTGTCTATGTGAAAGCCATAATGGTTAACCAGGCAGTTCCACAGCTGTAGCTAGAAGTTAGTCTTTTCCATGTGGCTTTAATATACAAACCGAAGTGGCAAAAGTACTCAGAAGGGCAGATGTAACTTGGAGAATAAAAATGTATTACAAGTACCAAAGCTGATTATATTATTTGATAGTGCACTATTTGCACGATGTCCCCTCCCTTTTATCACTGTTAATAATTAAGTTTTGATTATAATATACACCATAGTTCATTAATTCAACAAATGTTGAGTGTTTCTAACGTGCCAGAAAATGTGTGAATACGTTAAACTGGAATACCACACAGAAATCCTTTAATACGAAACAAACTTCTCCATAAGTTATCATGATAGAAATTCTCAGCTCACTGACCCTTAAAATCCTTCCATTTAAATGGGTTCCTGTTGTCCAACCATATAAGAGCTTTCACTTGCGTATTTTGTGCCATGAACATAGAATCAAGTGGGGAGTGGCACCACTCCGTTTGGATCTCAACATCTGTCCTTCTTCAAATTAAAAAACTTGGGGTGGGGGGAATGACACGTGATAAATCTGTGATAGTTTCAATCAGTGTCAGTTGATAGAACTTAACTAATACTATTTGAGGTTCTAATTACATGAATAGAGTCAAGGTGTTTGACATGTGTAGATTCCATACACGAACTTAGTTCATGCAGTAAATTCACCTATTTTTATTAAAAGGTAAGAAGGTGCCATAAATCGCAAACTTATAATCCTTCACTAATGGAGAACCAAAATAAACAAGTGAATAAGTGCACTAGCAAATGCTGAATAATTAAACCTACATCCCAGAAATATCTCTGTAGCCTCTAAAGCCTTACTTGTTGGAAAACATACCATGAGAAAGTATGCTTTTCTTTCTAAACTTTCTCATGAGCTATAGAGAATAAAACCTGGTTGGATAGGGGAAAGGAAGTAATATAAAATCCAATGAATACATGGGATAGATTAACATGGAGAAATGTGGATAATCTACTTATGCAGGAACATTTTCTTAACAACAGCTCTTTTCTGCCACTATCTCTTAACTCTGAAATCCCAGTGGAATTGAATATTATATTTTCTTATTTGAATCGATTCCCTAAATTCTTTGTTAATTGACAAAGCTGATATTGTATGAATTCTCCAAAAGACTGTGGTTTCAAATGAGAAGTACATTTATAAAAGAACTTTAATTCCTCTACTTTTGAAATGAGAAGACTAGTAATCTTAATTACATATTATTATAGCACCTAATATTTTAAAACTGAAGAGTAACTTTAAAAAGAGTAAAATCAAACTTTTTAAAAATAAGACTTTCCCATTAGGATACAACAAAATTATGTTTTAAATATAGTGAATTTTTCTCCGAAGTATTTAAAGCTTGTTTTATTTAAAAGATATTGTCTTCTTATTCATTGCTAAGTAACTCAACTCTGAAAGCTACCCAGTTATACATCTGGAGTCAGCTACATAACAAAAATATCGACTATCTGAAATACTCGGGCAAAAGCTGAACCTGGAATTAAACTATGTGGATAAATTTCAATTCACAATACCTCAACCATCTCTCAGTTTTATCAGTACTTTCTAATTAATTCAATACGTTTTATTACCTTAAGGTTTTATTACCTTAAGGTTTTATTACCTTTAATGCAGTATATTGAAAGCAAAAAAAAATGATATAACAGGAAAATGGAGGAATATTAAAATATTTATGCAAAAATATGCAGAAAATAATCTCAGAAGTATTATAGATTATCAAATACAATTTTTAGAAAGATGTAAAATGTCATTAAAAACACATCAATCTACAATGATGTTACGTGAATAATTTCCATCTTTCCAAAAGTTACTATCTAATGAATACCCTAAATTATCTAAAAGATATAAAAGGGAACTTCAACTTAATGCTTTTATGTAATTAAATTGTAGCAATCTTTTAAAATGTATTTTTCTTCTCATAAACAATAGAAGCATTAGAACTCTATACCACAGATGAGAAAACACAAACAGGTTTCTTCAATAAGATCTGGCTCAGGAAAACCCATTTTAGCTCTATCTAATTAGGATTCTTTACTCAGGCTATTTTGGACCAAGTGCTTATGAAGAATACCAGTCACAGAATGGTTTGTAAAATCATCAAATATAGTGAACCCAGACAGAAAAAAAATATAATAAAGTTGCTTCAGAAACACACCTGCCACACAGGTTTGTCTCCAGCAAAACAAAGGCAGCAGGCAGGGTAGTCTGACACTGAGCTAAGATAGAGCGACATATTTTAAGCAAGATTTCACACAGCTCACAAGACAAAGAGATGAAGTCAACAGCAGATGTGTAAAGAATGAAAAACCAGCATAAAGGCCTTGTGTGCTCAGATAACCATACCATAAGAAGCCAAGAGACTCAAACACAAACCCTTAACCAAAGCACCACTATCCTCCCAGTAAGAGAGTCCCTGAACTCAGATGAGGAACACAGAGGAAACTGACAATGAACACAAAAGCAAAGGCAAGTATTGAATCTTGATTCTTCAAAGGCGTAGGTCATATTATTTATTTTATTTAATCTTTTTCTTATCTTCAGAAAAACTTCCTGATGTACTTCTATTCTAGCACTCATTATATTATATATCTATATAGAGATATACTCTATATTTTTATCTGACTGGCATCTTAGCCAGATGTTGAGCTTTGTGAGAGGGAAAAATCCTCTATTGATCTTTATATCCACAGCTTCTAGCTTAGTTCCAAACATATAGTAGAAAGTACTCAGTAGATGTTTAACAGATTGATTTGTAGTTCACGTACTACTAGAAACGTGTTAAATTTTCTTATCGGGTATATTATAATCAGCAGTGCCATCTCTGAGTGTGAATGAGAAATGTGGTGTTTGTATAGATACAGTATCAAGTGTATGTAATGTAATATACCACAGCAGTGGACAAAAAGGCATAGTGACCACACACTATAATCTTCCCTCACATTGCACCGTAGAACTGCATATATATATATGTTTTTAATTGCACAAATGTAGGACCATACTCAGAAATAAGGAAAGTTTCAGAAGATCAAAAGTGAGTTATTCCTGACAGACTGAAAGGAGACAAATTTTGATCAAATAGAAGAATGTGAGCTCAATAAACTTTTGGAAGAGTATGATTTTTAAAACCTGACAGGAGCAAAGCCACAGAAATTCCATGGTGGATGCCTGGAGTGGGAAGGAGCTGAAACAACTGTAGTATGATAAATTAGGGTACCACCAAGGAGATAGTCTATCTGCCAGCTCAAGCACATTTCCTGTCCCTCTGCCATCGCATATGACACATCCCTCTCCACCAAGATAAGCTGTAGCATTAGTGTTTATCTCAAGGTGGACTTGTAGGTTGGATACAAAAGACAAGGAGCTAGGCAGCTGGCAATGCTAGAGAAAAACTGGGGGGGAAAAAAGCCCAAAATAAAAGGACAGAAACACCTCTATATAAGGTTAATCTGGCCCTTCTACCAGAATCACTGAAAACTGAGTAGTAAAAGAGCCAGTTGTAGTTTGAGTGTTCTACCCTCAGATAGACTTCATAAACTAAGAGAGCCAAACACCTGAAAGGGAAGCTGAACTACAGATAAGACCGTTTTCAGAGATCACAAGACACCTTAGGAGAACCAGGCACAGGAAAGAGAAACAACAATCATGGGAACTTAAACCAGAGAAAGAAGATCAGATAGAGCAGTGATTATCAACCACTGCTGCACTGGAATCGCTTTAAAATGTGTTGAGACCTCAATATCTGAGGGTCAGATATTATGGTGTACTTGGTCCAAGGTGCTACCTGGGGGTTAGGTTTTTTTTTTTTTAAAGTTCCCCAAGTGATATTAATGTGCAGCTAAAGATGAAATCTTTTGTGATAGGGCAGCCATAACAGAAGGTGCACATATGCACCTTCATAGAGTTAAAAGAGAGATTGCATCTGTGATGCCTATTATGATATTCAAAGATCCTTTTAGAATTTATGATATTATCTTTATCCTCTGCTAGTTTTCCTCTGTTACCACTGACTATTATTGGGGGAGAGAGAGGTTTAAATAAAGGGAGGCTGTGTTGAGTTAGGGTATCTCCCAGGGATTTCCTAGAGACTAACCAAATAAAGGCCGCATAAAGTAGAATTACCTGCTTGTATTCAACAAGGTCCAGTGTCTGGTCCTTACATGCTCAGAAACATGATCTGCCAGATTTCAAGATCCAGTGTACTCAGGGATGCTGTCTCCAGACTACCAAATGCAATTCGGAAAGAAAATGGACAATTTATTAATTTTCAACAAGAAATATAGTTGTGAATGAGATAGAAAAGCATGCAGAGGAAGATTTTCATTTAGCATGGAATCAGAACAAAAGGAATTAGTCATGTGCCTCAAATGTTTGAGGGCCTCAGCTGTAATTATTGGAAGCACTTTCTTGTTCATTTGTTAGAAATAAGGATTGACTGAATTCCTCTTTTGTGTCAGTATGACACATAAATGTATAGACAGCGTTTCTTGTCTCAGGGAGATGGCATTCTAGTGGTAGGTGGGATGAAGAAGATAATAAAGAAATTAATACATAGATCAATAAAAATATCAAAGTGAGTACAGTGGGTTAAACAGTACCCTCCCACAGCAAAATCCATGTCTACCCAGAAACTCAGAGTGTGACCTCATTTGAAGACAGGGCTTTTGTACAGGTCATACTGTTTGGATTGGGCCCTAAATCCAATAACTGGTGTCCTTATAAAAAGAGGAGAGGATACAGAGAGGCACACAGAGAAGAAAGCCATGTGAAGATGGCGGGAGGCTGAGATTGGGAGTTGTGCTTCCACAAGGCAAGGAATGCCAGGAGCCACCAGAAGCTGGAAGAGGAGAGGAAGTAACTCCCCCCACACACACAGCCTCATAGGGAGCACAGCCCCTCCAGCACCATCGTTTCAACCTCCAGTCTTCAGAACGTAACACCTGGTTTGTGGTGATTTCTTGTGGTCGCTGCAGGAAACTAATACAGCAGTGATCCGCTGTAGATGTAGAATTAAAAAGACAACGGGGGGACGGAAAGTCAATGAATGACATGGATTCTGGGATTGAAATGAGAATAAAGAGCAAACCACCAACAAATGATGGTAATAATGCTCAAGATAGAAGACATGGCCACAGCAAAGATTCTAAGGCCGTAAAAAGCGTGCTGCCTTCCAGAAACCAAAGTCAGGCCAGTGCAGCTAGAGTTCCATGGGCCGAGGGCAGAAAGGTAGGAGACCAGGTTAGAGAGGAAATCAAAAGGCATGTGACATAAGGATTTATATAGATTTTAATTTCAAGTGCAATTTGAAAATGTTGGGAAATCTTAAAATAAGCAGAAAGTGGACTCAATCTGATTGAGGATTTTTAAAAATCCTTCTGATTGCTGTGGAGAGAATGTATTTTTTTCAGTTAACCCTTTGACAACTAGCATATGGTCACAGTGAGGGATAACTTGGGATACGAACAACATGTCGTTTCTAGATCTAGCTCTTTGCCGGTCACTGGTAGCATGTTTTAGTATCAGTGAAATGGCAGTAGGAAAGCTGGAGAATATGAAAGGAGAAAGATCATAACACTGAACAATTGTCACGAGAAGCAGGCTGCTTCTGCATTTGCTTTTCATCCACTCTCATTAGCAGCTACTGGTTTTCTAAAGAGTGAAGGGCTAAGACCCATAGCTTATCAGATGATGCTACTGTAACATGCTCAAGATAAGAATTTAGAGAAGTCGTGTTTCTTTATTATGTGTCCTATTTCTCACAGGAAGAGCCAAGCAGCAGTAGTATTTCTAATTAACTGCACCTGAGAATTTGAGATTTCCTAAGAAATGACCAAAAGAATGCTAACTTGGAATGATGGTTACTGGATATCCAATCCAAAAGGTGAGTTATGTTGTATTACATAAAGAAAGAAATGCTGTAACAACTTACCTGTATATATGTATATAAACTTGAATGCTAGTGATTCTAATATTTATAATAACTCTGAAAGTTTCCAGTGTATAGCTTCAGTATTTATACAGTCACTAAAAGGGAAATGAATAGCAGGTAAGTACTTTGTTCTACTAATAAGAAACAGTGTAGAAATACAGGCAGATAATATGTTGTGCCCCAGTGAATTTCCCAGCACGTACTGTTGAGAATAAGAGCTAGTGAAGGCATGGTTCTCTGGTCACCTACTTCAGAAAAAAAAAAAATCTGGGGAACTTGTGCTCACCTGGGGAACTTGCTCTCGTCAGCTAATTTTGAGAACAGGATAAAGGAAATTGTGTCCCAGGCAGCCTGACATGAGACAATGGGGCAGTCTCCTTATTGCTTAAACATACGGCATTATGCAGAGCCGTTCTGCACTTGCCTTCTCACAAAAAGCGAAATCAGCCTCAAAGACCAGTGACGATATTGCAAAAGAGGATTTATTGAGCTTCATTACATCTTGAAAGGATTAGCTGCACCTGCACATAAAGAATCTCAGTCGCTTCAGATAAACAGGCTGAAGGCGCCTGCTTTATTATACAGCTTTCAAGGGGAGATCTGTGACTGATACTCCTGAAGATGTGCAAAGCCTCCGGGTTCCCTGGCAAGGAGCAAGAGTGCCATCTTCTGGTAGAAGAGACTGAGAACATGGGGAAGGCTTTTCTTGAACTTGTTAGGAAAGAATGTTATTAAATAAAGAATTTTCATTTCTTTGAAGCTGAATTACAGAACTGTTGAACATATCATTTCCTCCTCAGGATTTTATTCCACTCTCAATTACATAAAATGAAGTAAAAATACACTCCAAGAAGTAAAGTGGGAAGAAGGAGGAAAAAGGACAAAGGAGTATCTTTTGACAGAGAACATTAACAGAGAAGTTCTAGTTTTAGGGTTGAGAGTTATTTCCCCCTATCTAGTTTTTTCTTTCTTCTTGTAAATACCTTCAGGTAAATTAGCTATTATATAATTTGGAAACTCTTGATAGTTAAAACATAATGTTCTCTGCTCAAGACATAATAATGTCAACATTTAGAATTAGAGCAAGCATGTATCAAATAATAAAAAAGCATAATAGCTTTATTAATGTTAAATTATTGCAATTATTTCTTTGTTCCACTTAAAACATCACTCACGCGAGGTAAGTTTGCACCTTTCTCTCAATTTCTGACCTATACTTTTTTATTTTTTTTAATTAATTAATTTATTTTTGGCTGTGTTGGGTCTTCGTTTCTGTGCGAGGGCTCTGTCTAGTTGCGGTGAGCAGGGGCCACTCTTCATCGCGGTGCGCAGGCCTCTCACTGTCGCGGCCTCTCTTGTTGTGGAGCACAGGCTCCAGACGCACAGGCTCAGTAGTTGTGGCTCATGGGCCCCGTTGCTCTGCGGCATGTGGGATCCTCCCAGACCAGGGCTCGAACCCGTGTCCCCTGCATTGTCAGGCAGACTCTCAACCACTGTGCCACCAGGGAAGCCCCTGACCTATACTTTACACAATATGCTTTAAACATCCATATTTTAATCTTTATTTGAACCATTACATTGAAATAATTCTACTTGGTCTACAAAATGTACTTTGTTCCTAACTACATTTAACAGTTCTAGAGTCCTCACTCAACTAGCGGTTCACATAAATTCTCCATAAAATTTAGCTGTGATCAACATAGCCAAGCACTTCCCAGATCTCCCTTCAAAGAAGGGCTTGTTATCCCAGACTTTAGCTTCCAGCCTCTTTAGGGAATGATTCCCCAGCTGCACCTTCTTACTCTTCCAACGGCTCCAGTTCCCCCATGGCTGACATCCAATGACAGGTAGATACAGGAATATCAAGACCTGCTATTTCTGCCTAATTTTGGACCACTCTAATGGGCCACCTTGGCCCCAGAGCAACTTGTAAGGTTGACAGAAGTCAACCTTCCAGCATGAATTCCATCTCTTCCCAATCCTGCTTGCTTACCCTCCCTGACACAGGTTAATCTCAGTGGCATTCCCTAATGAACAACTTGTTTGCAGGCTCACTCCATCTCAGCGTCTGCTTCCAGGAGAATTCAAACAGCCACTCCAGTTGAAGGACAGCCTCATTATGACCAGGTACTTTGTTTTGTCCTCTTCTATGGAAAAATATGTTATTTTTAACTTAAAAATGATTTATCTCTCATCAAATCTTATCAAATACTGTGAGATGCATGGTTTTTGACCATTATGTCTATTCTATATCACTGAAATATTTTACATAATCCTGTATGTGTATTGCATATGTATGTGTGTGTATTGGTATGTTGATCTAAGTTTGAAATCCTGAACAGTTTATTGGATTAATGTTTTAAATTCTAACTAGTTTAACTATAGATCATGGATGCTTAAAATATGTATTTTAATATAATATGTGCCATAAAGACTTTGAGCTCTTAATAATTTGAGATGATAGATTGATCTGAAATATTTTATCTTTGCAACTTAATAAAGTGTACTCAGTCCCTCTAGTTTAAAAAAAAAAAAACAAGGACTAGAATTAGTATTTTTAAGTGGAAGGAAAATGCCCTCTAGTGGTAAATATTAATAAGCTTTATTTTTAAAGCATTAAACTCAATGCCTTGTTTAAGGCATAGTTAAGTGTCTACCATGAGCTAAGCCCAGGATACAATTATGAATAAAATAGAAAGATTACAAAACCTCTTCTAATGTGCATTCCAGTAAGAGAGACAAATTTTTAAAAAGAAAATAATTAAAAGAATTGTGTATTTAGTGAACATGATAAAGGGAACGAATGGGATTTTGAGATAGAGAACAGTTAAGGGGGAACTTGCTTTATTGTCAAATACTACTTACTCCTTCATTTCTAGGAAGCTTCAATCTTCTCATTTATATTTTGTGGAATAAGGATGGTTGTCTTTGTTGCTTTTGCTTTGTTTTAAAAATTTGAGGCATGTGAGTGTATGAAACTAGAATCTCAAATCCGAAAAAGAACTCAAAGCTAAAATAGTTGTCTAGAGACATCCTGAAATACTATTTCATGTACACAACATCTGAAATGTTATGTAGCAATTGTGCAGGTTTTGCAAAATAACAAAGAAGTAAGAGGAAACCCATTGTATTACCAGTAGAAGGGTTTCACAAATATATAATAATTCAGAGTCTTCGTCTCACTACAAAAACATAATCTCACCAGTATAAAGAAATAATAGCTTATGGAAATCCTTATAATTGTATCAATTATATGAGCACTGAGCAAAAGAAAAATGAACTTCTTCAAGATCCTACAAGATCCCACTGCCTTCATTATTGATGTTCCCTGGCCTCTTTCAAATTTTGTTCCAGGATTAGACCCAACATGCTGCTCACAGATTGCTCCCTGACAATTTTGATCTCCCCAAACACATTTCCACAGTGATGTGGTCTATTAGATTCTGCATTTCTAACAAGTACCTAGCTGATGCCAGTGCTGCTGGTCCAGAGAACACACTTTAAGTGAAAGAAAGAGACCATCCCCACCTATGGGTACTTAACTTAAAAAAAAACTGGGTAGGCAAGAATCAATATTCTCAAGATGTCAGTTCTTCAACTTGATCTATAGATTCAATACAATCACAGTCAAAATCCCAGAAAGTTATTTTATGGACATCGACAAACCGATTCTAAATTTTGTATGGAGAGGCAAAAGGCCCAGATAGCCAACATAATCTTAGAGAATGACAAAGTTGGAAGACTGATACTACCGTACCTACTTCAAGTTACTATCATTAAAATTAAAAACTTCTGCTCTGTAAAAGACAATGTCAAGAGAATAAAATAGATAAACCACCTACTGGGAGAAAATATTTGCAAAAGATATATCTGATAAAGGACTGTTCTCCAAAGAACACTTAAAACTCAACAATAAGAATACAAACAACCCAATTAAAACATAGACCAAAGACTTTAACAGACACCTTACCAAAGAAGATATACAGATGGCTAAATGTGTATTGAAAGATGATCCACAACATATAACATCAGGAAAATGCACATAAAAACTACAGTAAGAAACCACTACACACCTATTAGAATGGCTAAAATCTGGAAAACTGACAACACCAAATGCTGACAAGGATGTGGAGCAACAGGAACTCTCATTCATTGCTGGTGGGAATGCAAAATGGTACAGTCACTTTGGAAGACAGTTTAGTGGGGTCTTACAAAACTAAACATACTCTTACCATACAAACCAGCAATTGTACTACTTGGAATTTACTTTAAGGAACTGAAATTTTATGTCTACACGAAAGCCTGTACTCAGGTGTTTATGATACCTTTATTTATAATTGCCAAAACTTGGAAACAGCCAAGATATCTTGCGGTAGCTGAATGAGTAAACTAGGTTATATTTAGAGAATAGAATATTATTCAGTGCTTAAAAAGAAATGAGGTATCAAGCCCTGAAAATACACGGAAGAAGCTTAAATACTAATAGTAAGTGAAAGAAGCCAATCTGGAAAAGCTACATACTGTGTGATTCCAAATATATGACATTCTGGAAAAGGCAAAACTACTGAGACAGTAAAAAGAACAGTGATTTCCAGGGGTTGGGGGGTGGAGAGGAGGGATGCAAAAGTGGAGTACACAGGATTTTTAGGGCAGTGAAACTATGCAATATGATACTATGGATATATGAAATTGTATATTTGTCCAAACCCATAGAATGTACAGCCCCAACAGTCAATTCTCGTGTAAACTGTGGACTTCAGGTGATAATGATGTATCAGTATAGGTACATCAATTGCAACAAATGTACCACCTTGGTGGAGGATGTAAAAATGGGAGAGGCTATGTGTGTTTTGGGTCAGGGATATATGAGAAATATATACCTACCTTTCTCTCAATATTGCTGTTAAACTAAAACTGATGTAGAAAATTAAAATCTTAAGACAACTAATAAGAACAAAACACTCTGTTTTAGGATGTCTTTAGGCTAGATGTAGATTGACTCCTACCAGCTTGGTATTCTTTCATCAAGGTTAAGGTAGCAAGACCTAATTGTACGTCTTCTCACAAATGTAATCTCAGTGCTCAGCCCGGTGCCTGATCCAGGACTGATAGCTGTTAATAAATAAGTAAATGACTGATGAATCCATGAAAATGCATGGGGGAAGGAGTTTCTTGTAACATCGAAAGAGTAATTGATATTCTTTTTATTTTTGGAGCATGTTTTGCCCAACATCATGCACATTTCTTCGTAAATGTTGCTCTTTTCCCATCTGCTCTGAATGGGAGCATCTTTTTTTTTTTTTTAATGATTTGCAGAGGATGCTAGGCAACTCCAAATTTTCTAGTTTATAAAACATTCAATAAAGCACAGAATTCTGGTGTTAGCTCAGGTAAATAAATAATTCATAACAAACATTCTTACAGCTGAAGATAAAAGAAAGTGTGAAATACAAGACCTGGCAAAGTAATATGAGTGCAAAAACATTGGAATAGAATGCATATGGGCATCACATTTTTAAAATCCATTTTTTCCCCTTAGAATTTAGGGACTTAGGGCTTCCCTGGTGGCGCAGTGGTCGAGAGTCCGCCTGCCGATGCAGGGGACACGGGTTCGTGTCCCGGTCCGGGAAGATCCCACATGACGTGGAGCGGCTGGGCCCGTGAGCCATGGCCGCTGAGCCTGAGCGTCCGGAGCCTGTGCTCCGCAATGGGAGAGGCCACAACAGTGAGAGGCCCGTGTACTGAAAATAAATAAATAAATAAATAAAATAAAATAAAATAAAATAATTTAGAAATGAATATTTAGAATCAGAAAGAAATCACAACAAATAAGTTAGTTTTTAAAGCTGCAATAATACAAACATTATAAAATCCAGTAAATTTTGGTTTTATTAATTGACTGTCAGACACACTTTTTTTTTAAATTTTAAGAGTTTGAGCGAAAATTGATTTGAACCAGGCAGCACCAAACCAGAGGTGGTTAAACCTCTGGAGCCAAGGGAACAAGTTAGAAAGAGAAAGTGGAAGCAAAGAAAGGAAATTATTGACTGGCTAGAGTACAATGCCTAGATGGCTGTTTGTGACTGGTTTTCCTGAGTATTTTGATTTTGTAACCTTGAGGCATTTACACGCTTAGATTTTGGTTTGCTTACACAAGCCATCACGGAATTAGAGCCACCTCAGTCTGGTGGCCTCCTTGTTTAGCTAATTTAACAATTCCCCCTGTTTGCTCATCCTTTCATACATGAGAGATTGGCCAACAATTTGGTATCAACCCTACTCTCAGTCACCATCATAGTTAAGCTGTTCCTGTCTCATTGTGAAACTCTCAGGTTATGAGGTCAGATCTGGAGGAACTATTTTTGCTGTTTATCTTTTGGTTCATCTCGTTTCTGTTTCTCTAAGAACAGTGAGACCATCTGAGGTAACGTTGATGGCTGTGAAGAAGCACTTAAGGCCTCTGAGCAAGCATAGCACACCAGGGAGACTCCAATGGTGACTATTAGAAGGATAACACCAGGAGATTGAAGTATACTCTGTAGCCAGGGCCACCATGAACCAAACCAGTCAGTATCAAATAAGTCAAAGCATGTACCTGAAGTGGAAGTAACCTGTGTTAGCCAAGTGCCTTGTTTGTTAACTTCTTGTATTTGCCACAATACCAGAGGTTTTGCGCCAGGTACAGCAAAGGTTATTCTCTACAGCGGAGACTCCTTCTTGGTCAGCCAATAAGTAATCTAAAGCAATCCTACTGTCTAAATCCACCTTAGCAAGAAAGTCTAGCAAGTTTTGTTGTGCAGGTTTTAATTGTCTGACACATGTTTAATAACACTTTTTTCTTACATTTTTGGCTGAATATATTTTGATTACCTCTTAATTGAACAATAATTTCTAATAGGATTTACTATAGAGATAATAGAAAATATACTTCTGTTGGGACTATTTCAGCCTCACAACTTGTTATCACTTAATATCATGTAAGTTTTAAGATTGTTGTCAAATTGAGGGGAAAAAAAACTATCAAGTTTCTTCCCACATAAGCCATAATATTGCAGGAGTCTATCCTCGTAATAGTAGTGTATTATAGGTTTTATATTATTTTCATCAAAGGTGTTTTCAAATGTGTCCATATGATTCATTTCTCTTCAATAACTTGATCATCAAGGCGCCTATTCATTACTTACACTCTTCCTCTTACATTACTGCTTTTACTGTTGATCTAAAATTTTTTGTTATAATTCACTTCTAAATATCAGAATGACTTCTATTGATATTGTGCATCCCTATCATTTTGTTTTATATTTCATTTTATCTGAATTTTCTCTCAGGTTTTAATAAATACATTTTAAAGTGACAAAAGAAAGTACACTTCAAATATATCCAAGTCAAGAATCTGTAATTTCTCTCTTGTTTAATTAAGCATTCCAAACCATCTTTCCAAATTGCAATTAAAATAGCACACTTCAGTTTTATCAACCTTTAAATACATTTTTTGCATATCGTTTATGTGCTGGTTTAACTCTCAAATCTTCAAAAATACATTTACAACTTTATAATAAGGAGCAGACTTTCTCTTTACACAAAAATCCAAGTTGTCAAATGTGTTTAAGATAAACCAAAGAGAAAACTTGTAATTGTGGAAAAATACCAAAGCAATATTTCTGGTACTATGGCAATAGCTTTCTTCTTTAATGACATCAAGGTTAGGAGCTGCTCATGGCACATATTCTGTGCATTTAGTGATGTTTTTATGGAATGCTTGCAGCTCTTAAAAGTAACATTGTCATATAACAGACTATGAATATTATTCATAGGTAGGTTACAATCAGGCTACTTTTCTGGTGATCTAATGGTCAAAAAAATCATGCAGAGGGTTTTCCCTTGTAGCAGTAGGACACAGTAATTATCAATGATTAGGATTTATTACATGATGCAAAATCTACAGCTATGAGTAATAATTGGTTTCTGGTTTATTTATTTGGACCAGTATTATATACGCTCTCATTATTTCTATTAATGTTAAGAATTTTTTAGATTAGTTACATGTTTTTCACTTTAATGCTTTCCAAGTGCTCATACAAAAATGAACCATATTCAACTCTAACTCAATACTTCATATAAAGTTTTCATTTTTTGTAGAGCATCAATTTTCATCTTGACCACTGAAGGCAAACATATTTTGCCTCAAAATGTATAACTGAAACTCTTTTTTCAGTATTTCAAAAAAAAATGAATATTTCTGTTTCTACATATAAGGAACTTGGAAGTCACCACTTTATCCTAACAAGTGAAAAGCTGAGCAGACTAAAAAACTCACCAACTCTACATGGATCCAGAAGAAAGAGCAGGACACAGGGCAAACTGCTGCCTCCAAGATTGAAGAGACAGGCAAATACAGGGAGTCTCAGCTCATCACTAGATCAGAGACTTGTGAGTCTCTGCAACAGAAACTGCAACAGAAACCAGTGCCCGGGCATGAAAACCTGAACTCTAACTGATGAATTGCTGAAGGCTCATGTAGACAAGTCTGAGAGTTAAAAATTCTGCGGGACCTAATCATAAGGGGCCGCCACAATATTGTGAGATTTATCTCCAGGTAAATCTTACCATGTGGCCCAGCAATCCTGTTCCTTGGTATTTACCCAAAGGCGTTGAGAACTATATTGATACAAAAACCTGCTCATGAATGTTTTTAATTGCCAAAACTTTGAAGCAACCAAGATGTCTTTCAGTAGGTGATGGATAAATCAACTGTGGTACATCCAGACCAGTCCTGAAAGATACTGCCACCTATCTGGCACCGTAATTGAATCTTCAAAAGGCTATTCCACTGTTCCGTTAAGTCAGCTGCTTCAGGATGATGGGGAACGTGGTAAGCCCAATGGATTCCACAAACATAGGCTCTACTGTTGTGCTTAATTTGCAGTGACGTGAGTTCCTTGATCAGAAGCAATGCCATGTGGAATACTATACGGTGGATAAGACATTTCATAAATCCATGGATGGTAGTTTTGGAAGAAGCATTTCATGCAAAGAAGGCAAATTCGTAGCCACAGAAGTGTGGCTTCCAGTGAGAACAAAATGCTATCCTTTCCATGATGATTAGCAGTCCAGTGTTATCAATCTATCACAAGGTAGCAGTCCAGTGACCCTGAGGAACAGTGCCATATTGGGGCCAGTGTTGATCTCTGTTTTTGGCAGACGGGGCACTTTGCAGTGGCAGTAGCCAGATTGGCCTTGGTGAGTAGAAGTCCATGCTGTTGAGCCCATGTATAACCTCTCTCCTTGCCACCCTCACTACTTTGTTCGTGAGCCCATCGGGGAATGACAGGAGTGGCTCAGGAAGGAAGGTGATTAATATCCATAAATTGGGTCATCAGATCCACTTCATTATTAAAATCCTCCGTACGTGGGACTCAAATATCTTTATATTTTCTGTCCATTCAGAAAGGTCTGTCCATAGACCTTTTCCTCAGACTTCCTTATCACTAATTTTCCAGTTGTACTACTCTCAAGTCCCTCCCCATTCAGCCCATTCCCTGGCCACAGCCATGAGTTGGTATACACTCACACATCTGGCCATTTCTCCTTCCAAACAAACTAAGCAAGCAAGTGCAGTGCTTAAAGTTCTGCTCACAGGGCTTCCCTGGTGGCGCAGTGGTTGAGAGTCCGCCTGCCGATGCAGGGGACGCGGGTTCGTGCCCCGGTCCGGGAAGATCCCACATGCCGCAGAGCGGCTGGGCCCGTGAGCCATGGCCGCTGAGCCTGCGCGTCCGGAGCCTGTGCTCCGCAACGGGAGAGGCCACGACAGTGAGAGGCCCGCATACCGCAAAAAAAAAAAAAAGTTCTGCTCACTGCATGGATTTCCATTTATCATTGCCCTTCAGGGATGTCCCAGAAAGAACTGTAGTGCTACAGATTTACACTTTTGGGTGATGTCTACATTATCTCCCAGAAAAAGATGTAAACCAAGACTGAGGTTTCTCTTCCTCAGTCTAGTGATCATAGGGGACTCCCCATGATGACATAGATGCAGACTGGGAGAGAAAAAGTGATATAGCAGGAGCGGGAACCATGAGCATCTGGGCCACTTTCTTATGTAACTAAGTTGTGTTCTTACAACCCAATCTTACGTATAACACTTCCATTTGATGATGGAGTGCCACTGCTGTGCACACCCACCTTTATATCTTGGGGAGTCAGACATGGCCAGTTCATCATGGGAAGCTCAGGTCACATGGTAGCTTGATCTCTTCTAAGGCCTAATAGCAAGCCAAAAGTAGTTTCCAAAAGAAGAATAGTTATCCACAAGAAGGGCAGGGCATTGCTCCAAAATCTTCAGGGTCTTTGCTGTGGTTCACCGATAGGGCCCTGTTAAAGGTTCCAAACAGCATGCCTGCCTCTGACACTTCAGGAGCCACTGGATCTGGCCCAAATGACAGAACACCTTGCACAACAGCCTGGACTTGTTACAGAGCTTCTCTCATATTGGGCTCTACTCAAAACTAGCAGCTTTTGTGTTACTCAGTAAATGGGTCAGAGTCGCACATGTAAACGAGGAATATGTTGCCTCCAAGTGCAGAGGCCCACTAGGCATTGTGCCTCCTTTTGGTTGCAGGAGGAGCCAGATGCAGCAATTTATCCTTTAACTCAGAAGGGATATCTTGACATGCCTCATACCGCTGGACCCCTGGAAATTTCACTGAAGTAGAGGCCACTAATTTTTTGTTTAATTTATTTCCCACCCTCTGACACACAAATGTCTTACCAATAAGTCTAGAGTAGTTGCTATTTCTTGCTCACAAAGTCCGATCAGTATAATATCATCAATGTAATTAATGTGATTTCTTGTGGAAGGGAAAGGCAATCAAGATCCCTAATGTGGACTAAATTATAACATCGGGCTGGAGAGTTGATACACTCCTGAGGTAGGACAGTGAGGGTATTTTGCTGGCCTTGCCAGCTGAAAGCAAGGGTGGTCTATACCAGTAGACATAGAGAAAAAAGCATTTGCTCAGTCAACAGCTGCATACCACATACCGGGGGATGTGTTAATTTGCTCAAGCAATGAAATAAAATCTGATAGATTTGCAACTGGTGTCAACACCTGATTAAACGTATGATAATCCACTGTCATTCTAGCAAGATACATTTTCTTCAAAAGCCAAATAGGTGAGTTGAATGGGGATGTGGTAGGAATCACCTCCCCTGCTTCCATCAAGTCCCTGATGATGGCACTAATCTCTGCAATCCCTCCATGAACCGTGGTATTGCTTTTGGCTTACTATTTTCCTAGGTAGGGCAATTCTAGTGGCTTCCACCTGGCCTTTCCTATCCTAATAGCCCTTACTCCACAGATTAGGGAACCAACATGGGGATTCTGCTAGTTTCTGAGTATGTCTATTCCAGAACTGGAGAAATGAGTAGACAGTGGGTTTGCAGACCCACTGAAGCACCTTGAGACAGACCCAAGTTAAATCTCCATTGATCGCCTAACCTCCGTAAGTCCCTACTTCTATTGGTGAGACATAGTAACTTTTGGGGTCTCCTAGGATTAGTGTCAATTCAGAGCCAATGTCCAGAAATCCCCCCAAATCTGCTTATTTCTTTTTCCCCAGTGCCAGTCAAGGTGGAAAATTCTGCAGTTCCCTTTTTGGAAAGCTGGGTGAAAGACTAACAGTATAAATTTTGGCAGTGTAGCCAGATTCTTCCTCAAGGGGACCTGACCTCCCCTTCGTTCAAGAGGTTCTGGGTCTGTAAACTGGCTCAAATCTGAGCAGTGTTTGAGGGGCTGTAACTCGTCCTCCCTGTCTCCTGGGACAAGGGCCACAGGAAGGAAGGAAGGGAGGAGGGAAGGAAAGGAGGGAGAGAGGGAGGGAGGAAGGAAGGTAAAAAGAAAACCAAACCAAACCAGGCAGACAAGGTCACTATAGTTGGCATGCTTGGACTACTCTAGAAAATAAGTGAAATCTGTTTTTTCACTCTTTGCACTACAGACCAAGTATGTAGGCCCTGGTTGGTCTATTAAAATGTGGCTAGAATTTCTCTAAGAATATCTCATTTCAAGATATCAATATTTTTCTGAACATACACACATACAGAAGTGCACATTATCTTTGTTTAAGTAAAAGTCTACGACAATTGATGATTGTGAAAGATATTCACATGCATAAACAAAAGTAATAAAAAGTTTCAAATAGATAAGAAGTCACAGAAATACTTAAAGACTGAATGCGTTAACTAGGTCATTTGAGGTAAAAGATATCATTTTAAGGTAATAGATTTTTATGACATACAAATAATATAAAAAACAAAACTATAGAAATTATACAGTTGTTTTAATCATTATAGAATTGTTTGTATTTTAACATTTATAACATCAAACAAACAGTATTTAATTTTTTAATAATAGTATTTAATTTTTAGTTACTTCATTTAATTTAGGCCATTATTTCAAGAAAAAAAACCCTGAACCTATTTGGTTATTCTTCCCATGATGATAAATTGAAAGCACAATGCCAACATAGACATAAAAATTCAGTAGGAAGAAAAAATCCAAACTCATATCCGTAAAATCTTTGATAAATCAACTTGGATCTCAACATGTTAAAGAATGTAACATTTGAAGAAACAAAAAAAGTGCAAAAGTATGCACCCATAGCTTACTTTGTTCTTCCTCATCAAAATTTGAGAATGATAAAATTATAAGAAAGATTTAAGAGGAAGATTCCTTTTACTTTTCTGTCTGTGAAGGCTAATATATTAGACAAAAACTGGTCAAATGATTACTATAGCTTGTCCAGCATTTCAAGTCAGTGTATTCTTGAGATTTTTCTCAAGTATGACTCCTTGGTTTAAAATTCCTTCTGGAAAACATGCTACTGAAAAACATTTCCCTGAATTACATTCTCCAGTGCAAAAAAATCTTAGCGATATTATTAAATGTACTGTTTGAAAGTGATTGCCTGTTTAATATTTTAGTATTAGCATATGACTCAGGCAATTATAGAAGTTTAAATTTTTGAAAAATTTATGTTCTTGAAGTATAATGGAGAACTTTAGAAACTATGTTTCTATAGGTTTAATAATAAAATTAAATAATAATGTTATATTCCTTTACATTAAAAAAAATCAGCATTTCTTCTTATATAGCAGAAACTCCTTCTGTAAGTTAATTTTTTTATTCTCACTTTCAGCCAAATTTGATTTTAAGTAACTTAATCATTTAGCATTGAGTAATATGTGTATTTCATGCCCCTCATGGTATCTTTCAATTAACAAAAGTGTCAGATAAACCAGAATTTGTTGTTTATTGCAAGTGACCAGAACTTTAACAGGAAATCCAAGAACCATGGTAATACTTTCCATGTTGTCAGAATTTGGAATTTAGGGAATAATGATCGATTTTGAACCACTGAAAAATAATGAACAGTTTCAGACATAGAAAGTGACTCTACATGAAAGAGACATACGGATATTTTGAGTTAATATGTAGGAATCATATGTGTGTATATGAAAGGATGTTATGAGAAAGAAATTTACTGGGGCTTAACTACAACAAAGAGATTTTGAGGAGTCATGTGGAAGAACTTTTTGATATACCCTAAAACATTTGCCAGAGAAGAAGACGGAGCCTCCTTTTTTGGAGACCTAAATGAAAATGTAGACTGGATTTTATCTTTCAAACTTAAAACCCGTGTAGTGTCAGGAACCCAAACAGATGACCTTTCTGTTCTATGATTCCATTATTTGAAAGGTTTGTGAAATCCCAGCCCGTCAATTGCTTTCTGGGGCTTGTCTCCTGCTAAGTCCCATAAGGTATATTTTCCTCCCAGGCACCAACCTACTTAAAGCACAGCAGTCACTGGAGTTGCCAACTCATTAAAAGCAGAGTGTAGTCCAGCATTAACCTAATTATATGCTGCAACCACTTTCTTGTGCATCTGGGAGTAACTCTTTGGCTTCCAGCCAGCATCTCTGGGATTTGATTATCAAGTGACATAACCAGTTACTTTAAAATGTTTACCTCCTGAATGCTGGAGATAGAACGTCATCATTACAAAGGAGAAAACTTACAACTGGATCAAAAGCCTCTACTCCTGTTAGCAGAGGCTTTGCCATTGTCCAGAGAGCCCTGGTCTCTGCTTTCTCTAGACTCATATTTCCTAATGATGCGGTATCTTGTTCATTACGATTCACTCTGAGATGAAGTCATTATGTGCCTTGCTCTTTCTTTCACACAGCATTGGTAAGCATTTTAAGGAAACTTTTATACAAATCTTTAAAATTTCTGGCAGGGAAAATAGGCAGACATCTGGAAAAGAAGCAGCATCACTTATCCCCATCCAAAGTGTATTTTTGCTTCATGTCTATACTTTTTCTGAAAGCTTATATACAAGTTCCTCTTAGCCATGAGCCTTTCTTGAGCAAAAGTGTCTGAATAATCTATGGGTTATCTTCCATATCTTAGAGAAGGAAGTCTACGTTTCTATTCCATCCCTGTGTTTCAGAGGGCTACAGTGGGGTGTAGAGCTGTCCCGTGCATTATTAAATCAATAGCATTTCTTCTCCATCTGTTGCTGTGGAGTTTGGCTACAGTTTTCCCTTCTGGTGGTTTGTAGTCTCTGTCTTCTGTTGTGTTCTCCTCGGTAAAGGCTTTATGAGGTGGTTTCCTGAGCTGTTGTAAGATTCTTTTCCACACTCATTGAGTGGCTGCCTTGATTGATCTTAGCAGTACCTTCAGAAATTCTGGTGGAAATCTTTTCTTAGTTGAGGCTTTTAGATATTGGCTATATAACTAAATAAGGAGTTCCATATTTCAAAGTAGTGTGTTTGGAAGGGTGCCCAGAGTAAAGAAAGCATTAATAGGCATAAAAAGCTAGCATATGGATGCTATAAGAAGTATATTGGAAAATGTACAAATAGAGTAGTGGAACCTTCCAATCAAAGGGTGTGAGGGGCAGTGAGGAAAATATGTTTTCTCTTATGTTTCTGCCAAAATGTAAGGACAATACAACCTATACAGTAAATTCAGCAGATGCTGGAAACTGCAAAAAAAGAACACTTGTTGCAGCCAGCTTAGTTTAAAATAACATACTATTTATGTCTGAATTTGATTGTAGGTATATCCTCTGTTATTTGATCTATTTTATCTATGTTATTTAGTCTATTAAGACCACGTTAAATTAATATAATTAGATTCTACTATATTGTTCACACAGAAAAAATATAAGACTAAGAATTATTTCCTTGGAAAGGCCAATCTAAGAAAGAAGGTTTATGATTTGTCCTGAGCTCAATCTGTTGGTAATTGGCTTTATGTTCCTATTATACACCTAGGTATATGTGAGGCATATAAGCGGGCAATAAGGCATAACTTCTTCTTTTCAGGGGTTTGAAAGCTAGCAAAAAATGATAGTTGGCAACGTTTTCTTTGTCCACTTCAGGGCAGTTATTTCAAGGTTTTTGATTATGAATTTTTTTGTTCCCAAATGCTAAGGAGCACTTCTTATCTAGAGTCCTGAATGTAAATGTTAATTGAATTGTTTTTATGTGATGCACATAGCTTTTAGGTAAGGGTTGTCATGTGCTTTATAAGACTTAAAGATTCTTCTGGTGGCAGGATATCACAACGCACTAACACTTGGAAAGATAGAAGGCAGAATTTTTGGTTACTTACAGCTCCAAACTAGAGAAGGCTTCCAGGTAAGGCCAACAGGGGGTTGTACCCAGCGGAAGAGTTACAGCAAACTGGAGCTGTAAGAGGCAGCTTAGGTATGGCTAGCAGGGTGGGGTTAGCAAGATTTCTCAGGTTCCCTGAAGATCGGCTAACCTGAATGATTTTGTGGGATCCTAGGCCTAGAGGCTGTATCCAGTCTCTTACCTAGCCTTGGAGTGATTAGGGCTGATGCACTGTGGCTTGGAGTGTGAGAGCCCAGTAAAGGAAGTGGTCAGTTGGATATGAACTTGATTAGCTGCTCAAGAAAAAAAATTGATCGACCTCAAATCAGGGCTTCAAAACTGGGTCAAGACAGCACGGTTAAAAAAACCCAAAAAAACTATACTACATGATGATACAAACATAATGATACAAATTATAAAAAAATATTCTTTATAATTTTTTAGGCATTCACTCATTCATACTTGCAATAAATATTTAATGAACGCACGTTAGGTTTTGACACCATGATGAACACGGAGAAAATAAAGATGGATCAGAGGCTTTCAGTTCAGTAAGAGACAAAACAATGACAATGTTGTAGTCATTGTAAAAGAGTCATAACATAGGTGCTACTGGAACACAAATGTGGTTGTCAGTTTGACAGTACGGACCACTCAGGAAAAGCTTCCAGACATAGGACGCATCGTGAAGAAAGATACAGAGGCAAGATACAATAGGCAGGAATCTTAGAAAAAGCCTAGTATTAACAAACTTTATAAATAAGTAAGAAAAAAAAAAAAAAGGCCCAGAAAGGTAAAGAGACTTGATTCATGTCACAGATATAGCAAAAACCCAGTATTCACTTGTATGTTCCTTTGCATGGTCAATATCAATTTTGTTTAATCACACATCGCACATATTTGACCATCTGGACATGATATATGAGCGTTGTAATAATCTGGCTGGAAGGACTTATCATAGTATAGAATAGACTTAGAATTCCGTTCTTCCGAGATAGATGCACAGTCTCTTTCACTGGATGAGTAAACATCTGGGTCCTATCTGGTCAGGGAACCTGAGACCAGAGCATTATGGTAGCTATAATTGGGGTTGAGTTTTGCATGATGCAAACACAAAGAGTAAAATGAAGGTGGAGTGTCATGTGGAGACATAAATGAGTTCTCAAAATGTTAAATGTTAAACCCAAAGGAAAAGTCAGGAAGCAAATTTAAGGTTTAGTGATACGTGGGAAGAGTGTGCTGGATCCTGGAATCCAGCCTGGAAACACACCCAGAACAAGGGATGGGAGGAAAGTTGTAACAAATGTTGGTGATTTAATCTGTGGGTAAGGAGGGAGCCCTTAAGGACACAATGTGCTGGTGGTGGAGTTTTATAAAATCAAGCCTTTCTGTTTGTATTTTATGACATTAAAATAACTCTATACTGGAGGAAATATATTGGGATAGTTGATTTTTATGTAGTAGTAAACTAGATTATACATTTTAATATTAAAGAAATTTACTATATTACATTGATTCAGAACCCATATAGAATTAAGCCAACAACACAGAGTCAAAGAAACATATAAAATGTTTCAGATGTACACGCCAATTACATGAAATAGTTAACCTTGTGGGTTATGATCCCTTTGTCTTTCACTGAAAATGCAGACTGTAACTTTGCAATACTTGTACCCTAAATGCATAAACTCCATTTCTCAACCATCCCTTGAACTGTCTGAAGTGCAGGCCTCAAAACTTAACTTATCCAACTCAAACTGACTTTACCATTATTCTCCTGTTCAAATTTCCCCTTATTGCCTAAACTGTGTCTCTTTACAGTTGGTTTATCTAAATCATGATTGAAACAAGGTACAATTATTGAATTTAGTTGTACGTGTCTCAGGACACACATAAATAGATTTCACTCTCAACCTGATCTCTCCCACTGCAACTTCACTACCATTTTCATGGCGCTGGCTTGTGGACAGCTGTCCTTGGAATGTCCTATACTCTGACATTGACTAATTACTTCATAGTTTTGCCACTGAATATGTTTCTGCATCTCCCATACTATTCTTATACAGGTATTATACACACAGATGGATTTTACTTCATTATTCTATCTGATAACCTCTATCTTCTGTCAAGCTTAGCCTGTTAAATCTACTGTGATAACTGACACATTTGGACTCATTTCTACCATTTTTATTTTACTTTATTTCTACCACCATTATTTACCATTCTTAATGTGTCACTTTTCTGTGTCCATTTTTCTTGTATTTTACTTTTTTGGCATACTGATTGTTTCTTCCTTTTAATCTCCCTTTGACTAGAAATACTTTGAAATTTTATCCCATATATTTAACTTAACAGTTTTCTAAAGTGATTCAATATCTCAAGTCCCTACCAAATAATACAAGGTACTTAGAACACTCTAATTCTGATCTCTCATTTACTGATTTATATGTTACTGTTATATAGACTATTATTTGTATATCTTGTTAAATATATAATTAGACTATACTGTTATTATAGAGACAATATATATTTCAGTTTACTTATGGATTTACTTGTTTCTTTGCCCATTATTCCTTTTTGCCTCTCAAGTCCTTTTTCCTCTTCCTTAAGTATATCTGATAAAAATTCCTTTACTGCAGATCTATGGATGTAAACTCTTATTTGAACATTTATTCATTTTGGTTTCTATTTTCTTTTTCATTTTCTTTTTATTATTTTTATTATTGTTGTTTTCATTGATTGTTTTATTTCATTTGTCCCCAAAAATTTCCTAGTTTTCTTATGAGCCCAGTAATGAATTAAAAGTATGTGTGTTTTCAGTGATTTAAGAGGTCACTGTTTTATTTCCAGAGGGCTGTTCAGATATTCAGACCACATGCTTCAGAGGAAGGTTATCACAGAATGTATTGGTTTGCATGACTAGCAGGGAGAAGGCTATTTATGGATGGGACGTGAGAACTAGAGAGGGAAGTCCACACAGGAGACTGAGAGGTCAAGGAGCAAGTGCCTCAAAAGGGGATGGGGATTTGGGAGAAAAATCTTCTGGATGTTTTTTTTTTTTTTTCTTCTTCTGGATGTTTTTATACTATAATGAGGAGTTTGATTCAAGGTCATTGGTGCTGACACATCAAGACTTACTGTCACTGACTCGATTAATAATCAAGCTAGTATGTTACGGTGTTTTAAAAATAAATGGAGTTCTATAATTTTTGTTAACATAAGTATGCAACTAGTAGCCCTCTTAATATTAATCCCTTTAATTTTTAAAGACTCTACTTGGAAAATAGACACAATGGTCATGGCTTATTAAAGACACACCAGAATTCTAGACTCCCTGAAACACCCAGAGTAAAAGTGTTATTTGTGTGTGTGTGTGTGTGTGTATGTGTGTGTGTGTGTGTGTGTGTGTTTAAAAATCCCTTTCCATCTGGCTTAAATGCCTTCTTTCAGATCTGTTACATCTGGTCACCACTTTGACCCAGGGATGGAATTGAAAAGTTACCCCACCATCTGGCAGTCTTTCTAGACTTGCTACTGACATGAAATTTCAGAGCAGCTCATACTACAGCAACGTGGGACTCAGGCGGCCAGTTTTCAGTTTAACTCATTACTCAAAGTGTTTCTCATAACTCATCTCGGTACAGTCCTTTACATTAATCATGCAAATGAGTGTTCTGTCTTCTATAATTCAAATGACTTAAAGGAAGGCGTACTGTTTTACTTGCTTTTTTTACTCCCTCTATATCCAGTAGAACTTAGCACGGTGCTTTGCAAAGACACATTGAATGAGTAATCAAGTTAATAACTTGATTCCCATTTTCTGAAAATAGCCCTTATACCCTTTCTCTTAGCCATGTTTCTTGTCCTCTGAGCCTCCAATTAAAAGACAACTCCTAACCAATAGTAGGCTCTGGTACTTACCGTCCTAAAGATGTATCTGAAATGTGCTTTCTGTCAGGTGTGGCAGTGCAAATGCAAATATGATAGTCTCCCTTTTTTGTAAATAAGTTGAGTGCCATGTAAGTATAGTTTCATTACATTCTATTTAATTTTACTTTTACAGAGTATAGTAGATTTATGTAACTATCATTTTCCTTTAAAGTATTATAAAGAGCACACTCTGCCAGAGTATCAAATTTCTAATGAACCAGGGATATCAAAACGATTAACTGCTCAGTTTCTACAATCACTCACTTGCAACAAAAAACATTATTTCTGCTGTGAAAACAGAAACAACAAAAACACAGTTGGGTTTTGGGGTGGCTTTGTTTTTGGTCAAAAACACTTAATTCATAATACAAGCCTTACTGACCAGAGAAGCAAAAAGAAGAGAGAAAAACAAAGATAATTTAGCTGGAGTAAAAGAAAACAGCTATTTGTTTTCAATTATTTTGAAATATTCAAATATTTATAACCGGTGAATTTTATCTTATCTATTCGGAGCAATGTATAATTGTTTCAGTTACATAACAGGCTTTTATAAAGGTGAAAGAAAAGTCTAATCTCTATCACCTCCACTTGCATTACTAATGTCACATGTAAATATAAGGTTTCCCGTACATCTGTTTCATAATCCTCCTCCCAAGGATGACTAGCTAAAGAATTTAAATGTCATGACGGCTCTAAACCAGCTGCCATGCTCAAAGAGCCCTTCCTGGAAAGAGTTTAGTGAACAGGCATAAAGAATGCCATTCTTGGAAGTAAGATTGGAGGCACCAGAAAGTGTTCTTTTGCAGCAGTTGAGCTGTCATGTATCCTCAAATGTAACACTAATCTAAAAAAGATCTTTCCCTTGATTTGCACTTGTGATGTAAACATTTACATGAAACCAAAATTTTAGGCAAATCAAGGTTGCCACAATATGAATTATCTCAATGGAAAAGATTGTTCAGCATTTATAATTTATGTGCATGCTTGATTCATATTTTGCTCATGTCTACTAGTCTAATGATATTTCACCCGGGTTTTATAAAGAAATCGATGTGTGCTTTCTTTTAAACATTGTCCAATATCCACACTTCATTGGTACTTTCTTTTCCCTAAGAATATGATGGGTACAATCAAAAATGTAGAACCCATAATCCACATAGACCTCTGATAGCAGAATTCATGTTGGAAGTTTACCCATCAAGAAGCTTCATTTCCTAGGCTACAGTAAAACCTTTAACCAATAAAAGAATACAATTTTCACTCAAATTAAATGTTATATATTCAATTACTTTTTATTCTTTTGTAAGACAATTGAAAACAATATAATTTATATAAAAATGAAAGTTGTAAAAAAGTAAAAGCTAGATAATTTAATCCACTCCCTTAAAAACCTTGATGTATTCTAAAATGTCAATCAAGATTAGAATGAAGCGGGGCTTCCCTGGTGGCGCAGTGGTTGAGAGTCCGCCTGCCGAGGCAGGGGACACGGGTTCGCGCCCCGGTCCGGGAAGATCCCACATGCCGCGGAGCGGCTAGGCCCACGAGCTATGGCCGCTGAGCCTGCGCGTCCGGAGCCTGTGCTCTGCAACGGGAGAGGCCACAACAGAGAGAGGCCCGCGTACCACAAAAAAAAAAAAAGATTAGAACGAAGCATTAGAAGGGAGTATTTGTATGGTACATGCAGTGATATAGCCCCCAAAATGACAAATTTCATGTGATGAACAGAGCAAAAGTTGTTGAGTGCATCTCAATTTAGCACATAGAATTTTCCCAATGGACAAATATTCAGTAAAGATAAAGTTTACAGAAAGTTATTGACAAGGCTCAGTTAAAATTGTACATATTCTTCTTCATAGAAAAGTCACAAAACTGTGATTGAATATGTTTAATTAATTTGCAAACTCTAAGGAACTAATAAACTTTAAAGATAATTTATTACTACTGGTAGTAGTAGTGTAATAACAGTTATGGTAGTAATGAACACTAGTACTAATAGTGGTAGTAATAGTAGTAGTCGATATTTATTAAGCATCTACTTTGTGCCTAATATATGTTGTAAACTATATGTATTAAGCAATTTACATGGGTTAAGCAGCTGGTGCAAGATGATAATGCTTGAATGAGGTGGAGCTACAATAAGAAACTAAATAGTCTCTAACTCCAGAGCCTGTACTGTTGGCCACCATGCTATACTGCCTCCGTTTATGTGTCATTATCAGCATTTGGGGGATGAGAGCAAGGAAAAGATATAAACAAAGTCTTTAGAAATATTACATTTAAAAATCTGTTTTTATAGTTATTTCTTAATTATTTTCATGTCATCATCATGCAGGTTGTGGGCATTTGAAAATGGAGAAAAAAGATGAGTGAGGAAAAAGAAGCAGTCTAGGCAGACAAGTGAAACAGAAATAATCATTTCAAAACCATTTGAATGTTGTGCTAAGTTAGCTTACCTTGAAAAGCTTCTAAACAGAGAGCAATAAAATAAAAACAGAAGAAAGGAAACAGCCTCACATTCCACCATGCAGTGAACACTGGCAACTGCTTTCTTTAAATTGACTCAGCATTGTACCCATCATGTAGGTATATTTGCCTGCCTCATTCACAGCCCATTGCAGAGCATTTATCCCATGTAGAGTTTCTGGATTTGGCTGTCCTGATATCACATAAATCCATAGCCCTGAACATTACTGGTCACATTAGGATAGACACAGAATTCACAGGTGGAGGAGGGACTCATAGGCTGAATTGAGCCAATCAGATTATTTCTCTTAAGAATTTTAAGAACACAGAATGTAATCAACCAATCATGGATGCCAGCCAAATGATATATTTTGGGATAAAGTCTGCGAGCTTAGAGTCATTTAAGGGTGATAAATAAGCAGAGGAAGCCATTCTACTGACAGAAACAGGAAAGTATAGCAAATAAGCAGGGAGAGGCAGAAACTGGGACCTGAAAACTCTGAGAGACATAGGTTAAGTTCAATTTCTGACAGCTTTCCAGGTTCTGTAAGACCAGTCTCTACCTATGTCCATTCCTCAAAGTCTCTTGAGTCTTGGTTTCTTACATAACAACCCCCTACTCAGACTTTGTTTAAGTGACTCATGAATCCTTGAAATTAAAATTGCCTTAACTAGAACAAAATGAAAGTAAGTATCAGTCTCCATTTTCTAATTAGAAGATGGTTTAACTTGGTTTAGATTTAAGTAAGGAGAAGTGAGGAATGGAAAAGTCTTGCATTACGTAAATTGTTTTGTCATGAAGGGACAAACTTAGGGGAGATTTGACTCTCTGGAACTAACTTTCTGATGAGATAGTCTCTAAACGAGGTCCCCTTGTTCAGTAGCTAAAATCTGGAAGGAGTCTCAGCTTCTGATCAAAAAGACAACTGTAAAGTAGAAGATAAGGTAATAGATTTTCAGTATTCACAATAGGGAAAGGTTACACTGAAATTAAGTACAAATGCATCCAAGTTATTTGGTTTATTTTAAATATGTCCCATTACAAGGTTTTTTTCCACCATTGAATAAATTTTAATTGGTGACATTACAAAATTATGATTTTTTGTCATTAATTTCCAAATTAATGACAAAGAAAAGAAAGTATATTACATTTTTGACTCCTTCAATTAATATTTATTGAATGTCTAAGCTTTTCTTGGTGTCAGGGGTTCCAAGGAGAATGAGATATATCCCCATTATAAAAGTAACTTACAATTTAGTGGATAGAATACTGATTCTGAAGTACAAAAACCATATTAAACTTTTAAATGATGTTTTAAAACTTGATAATAACTTATTAATATTTTCTAAGGATGAAGTTATAGTTAAAACTAGGCTAAGAGCTTTAAGCAAAATGCAAAAGGTTATCTGCTCAACTGAGATGATGAATCTATTTGTATTAAAAGTTCTTTGTGAAATATACTACCCAATGAACATTAAATTAAAAACAAATCTGCCTAATGTTTTAATCAGATGCTTAATGAAATACTTAGATGCAATTATGTCATAAAAAATTCTGTCTGACAAAAATAATATTTAGCACATTATTCTCCTATGGCTTTTTATAGATTAACATGTGAAATACATAATTTAGGATTCTTTACTTAAAACTGATGAGTTGTATGCTAAATCATGTTGTGTAAAAATAAACACCTAGCATTATTTTAGCCCAAGAGAGTAATTAGACATTTACCAATCCTCATTACATCACAAAACTCAGCATATAATATATAGTAGGTGCTTAATAAAAAAAATTGTTAAATAAATGAAGTCAAGAGAAAGCATTTTAAATCTATTTTCTATAGTAAGCAATACACAAAGTGGAAAAATAACTTTCTTAAGGCTTAATTGTATGTTTGGGAAAGGGATACCAATACAAATAATTACTCAATTTTTTATTCTTTACCATGCTTTAGGAAAATGATAGTTAATATCACATCACCAAGGAAACTAGGTCATTTAATAAAAATGTATTATTTTGTGCAGTGGCATATGGAACTGTTTCATGGATGACCCTGGTAAAAATTCTGGACTCAATAAATAAAGAATAAGTAAGTATGCTTTTGTCTCTCTCTCTCTGTCTCTCTCAGGCCAGTTCAAATTAGAAAGGCATGACTGCTTTCAAAGAAAAATCAAGCAAACTTATGGTAGATGTACTTAATATAAAACAAATTGTTTAAATTATTTCAAAAGGAAAATCCTTGATTTTCAGACATGGAAGGGCCAATCAGGGGACATAATTAAAACCAAATGCAAAGAAATTGATTAAGCTTTCTGAAATATGTAGGTTGTTTGTGTGGGGGGGCAGAGAGGGAGGAAAGCATATTGACAACTGACAGTTTTTAGCACAGGTGAATTTAAATCATTACATTTAAATATAAAAACAATCTGGAAAAGCATATCAGTAATTTCCTCAAACTTCTAAAATTTGTTGACATTTCATAACATTCTCCATTTCTTAATAAAATGTACTGTTTTTAAAACCATAAGTATAATTCATGTTCATTGTAACTGGAACGTGAGTCCCCCATATCACTCCATATTTTCTGACATCAATAAGTTGAACTTCTATATGAAGTGATACCCTTCCCACATGCCCTGAGTTTTTATGTTTACCTGAGTTTCACCTCTCAACACCTACTCTATGCTATTATTCTTAACTTTAGTTGGGCTTGAGGATAGAATATAAAAATTGCAATCTAGAAAATAATTTAAAAGAAATTGAAATCATAACTTGAAACCTTCCCCAAAAGAAAACTCCAGGCCCAGATGTCTTCACAACTAAACTTCTCAAAACATTAAATGAATAAATGATGTAACTTTTATACAAACTATACTAGAAAATAGAAAAGGAAGAAATACTTCCCGGTTAATTTTTTTGAAACCAGCATAATCATTGTAATTATGGTCATATGTGGTATGACCATTGCAAGAATGGAAAATTATAACATTTCCAATGTACTTAGATATAAAACCACAGACAAAATACTTATAATCCTATCTTTATACACACACACATACATGTATATATAGCACCATGTTTTAAGTAGGAGTTTTTTCATGAATTTGAAATTAATTATCATTTCCCAGGCAATCAATATAATTTATGATGTTAATAATAAGGACGAAGAATAAGATCATCTCCAGAAAAAGCACTTAATAAAATTCAACAACCATTAATTATAAACATTCTCAAAAAAACTAGAAATTGAAGGGATCTTTCTTCATCTCATAAAGGATATCTACCAAAAAATCTATAGCTATCATCCTAAAAGGTGAACTATATAATGCTTTCTCTTTCAGACTGGAAAAAAAGATAAGGATATCCACTCTCACTACTTCTTTTCAATTTTGTACTGAAAGTCCTTGCCAATGAGAAGAGAAGAGAATTAAAGAGAAGGTACTTAAAGCTATAAATACTGGAGAAAAAAAAGTAAAATTATTTTATCACAGGTGACATAAGTATGTCTAGAAAATTCAAAAGACTCTATAAAATATTAGTATTAATAAGTGAATTTAGAAAGAGCATGCAATACATGGTCAATATGTTTCTATATACTAGCAACAAACAACTGTAAATATCATTTACAATATCATTAAAATCAATTGTATTACAGCTTTTCTGAGAGAAATGTGTTAGATCTTTCCTGAGAGGATTTTTTTTTTTTCTTTTTTAGGTTCTTTTCCCATCTAGGTCATTACAGAGTATTGAATAGAGTTCCCCTGTGCTATAGTGGGTTCTTATTAGTTATCTATTTTATATATAGTAGTGTGTATATGTCAATCTCAATCTCCCAATTTATCCCTCCTCTCCTTTCCCCCTTGGTAACCATTAGTAATTTTTCTACATCTGTGACTATTTCTGTTTTGTAAATAGGTTCATTTGTACCATTTTTTTAATATTCCACATATAAGTGATATCATATGATATTTGTCTTTCTCTGTCTGACTTACTTCACTCAGTATGACAATCTCTAGGTCCATCCATGTCGCTGCAAATGGCATTATATTATTTTGTTCTTTTTTATGGCTGAGTAATATTCCATTGTATATATGTACCACATCTTCTTTATCCATTCCTTATCAATGGACGTTTAGGTTGCTTCCGTGTCCTGGCTGTTGTAAATAGTGCTGCAATGAACATTGGGTGCATATATCATTTTGAAGTGTGATTTTCTCCAGATATATGCCCAGGAGTGGGATTGCTGGATCATATGATAGTTCTATTTGTAGTTTTTAAGGAACCTCCATACTGTTCTCCATAGTGGTTGCACCAATTTACATTCCCACCAACAGTGCAGGAGGGTTCCCTTTTCTCCACACCCTCTCCAGCATTTATTGTTTGTAGATTTTTTGATGATGACCATTCTGACCAGTGTGAGGTGACACTCATTGTACTTTTGATTTGCATTTCTCTAATAATTAGCGATGCTGAGCAAATATTTTAATAAGGCCACAATTCAGATATTTTAATTATTTTTCTGTTATTTACTGTATCTCAAAATGCTAAATGTTCACATTTGTTTTTAATGGAAACAATATTTGAGTTTACTCACCAGCAATCTCAGGCATTAACATTTGGACCATTTAATTATGTGCTGACAGTTGTTAGAAATTTTGTGAGTCTATTTCTACACTTGCGCTTGTTTCTTCCAAGTGAAAAGTGAAAAAGGCAGAGAATAACAGAGCATAAAGAGAATTCATTGTGCTGTCATGCTTAGCCAAATATTTGACAACTATGATGGAAGACTGAAAATTTTCAAACTGCAAGGTGATGGTGGGGATGCTAGATATCAGCGCAGAGTTCACACAAGTAAAGTAAAATGTTATTTATATAATGTGCAAATTCATCAGATATATGGATGAACACAGTCAATTACTGAGCTTGGCACACTGATTTCTGTGAATTCCTTTGCTATTTATTACACCAAGAGATAATGTGAATCAAAGTTTAGAGGTGACTCTACCTTGTTTTGTATGGATTAATTTTATTTACAAAATTTTATTCCCTACTTTTAGAAGTATATTTTAAAAATAGATCAAATATGTCCCATATTTTTATTTTATGGGCCACAAAAATTGATGTGTGATTACAAAACATGATATGAACTACAATTTCTAAACTTTCAATTTTTTAAAGAAGTAAACTTCAAACATTTTCCTAGCCTCTAGCATTCTGCACTCCACCCATTGTTTAAAACCCTTCTATCCAAAAGGTTAGTCTTACCCTATGCCCGTCCTTCTGTACTTCATTTCACCAGTAGTGCACTTCCTCATTTCTGAGACATTCCTTTAAAAGTAGCACAAGAGCTGGTTTGCAGCAAAACTTGCAAAATCATGTTAGAAACTTGGAATGTCAAGGTCTAGGGCATGTGGCTGCTGTTAATCTCACCATAAAGTCCAGTAAGGGCTTAGTCCTTCCAAAGCAGGTTTATTTAAAGATTTCTCTTTCAAGGGGAGGTATAGGCACATCTGTTTATTATTTCAACCGACCAGAGCATAGTCGTTGGACCAAACACACACACACACACACAAATGCACACACATCTTTTCCAAAAGAAAATTAAATACTAATCTTTAGAGACAATATGATTTTAATCCATGAGAAGGGAGAAAATAGATTTTCTAACTTTCTGATAATTTACAAGCTGCTTCTTTACAATAAAGTTGGTAATTTATTTTTTCTGAACTGAGCTTAGTATGCTTTCTCAGACCTAAGAGAACAAGACAGTAGACAATTGCTGAAGTACGGTTTTCTTAGTGCTGTCTCCTGGCTATAGAGAGGAAGGCTATGAGACAGTCATCCTAATTATGACTAAGGTGTAATGTTACCAAAGAGTCCTCATTTTTAAAAATGTCTATCCTGGAAAAGTCAAAGGAATAATTTTATTCTCCCAGTTAAATAAACGTATCAGGATTAATACAAGTCTTAGTTGATTAGCAATGTTAGAAAAATGATGTTACTACTAGTTGCTTTGAAAATTGTAAGTAGTAAGATATACTCATTAAGTATCTATTGGTAATAATTCTCGATCAGCATTTGAAATTTAGAATTCTTTAGAGTAATTTTTCTTAGCTACATACTAGTCATATTGTTTTATTTGTAAAATATTTATTGAACAAATATAATGATGGGAGAATTTGATTCAAATATAAATCACAATATTTTACCAAAAGCTGCTCACAATAAAATGGAAGGGATTCTATGTACATAAATTTTTAAAACATAATACAGATGTTTCTTTTCTTTCTTTTTTTTTTTTTTTTTGCGGTACGCAGGCCTCTCACTGATGTGGCCCCTCCCGTTGCGGAGCACAGGCTCCGGACGCGCAGGCTCAGCGGCCATGGCTCACGGGCCCAGCCGCGTCGCGGCATGTGGGATCTTCCCGGACCGGGGCACGAACCCGTGTCCCCTGCCTCGGCAGGCGGACTCTCATCCACTGCGCCACCAGGGAAGCCCACAAATGTTTCTTAAACTCTAATGTACATACAAATCCGAAGATCTTGTCCAATGTGATTTTAATTTAGTATATCTGAATCATTTATATTCTAGCAAGCTCCCAAGTGATGCGACTGTAACTGGCATGGGGACCCGTTACATGCATGTGCTTTAGGGCATCGAATGGGAGTTGCATAACTCCCAAACCTGAGCTGTGATTCAAAGGATTAGTGAGAGTTTACCACATAGAGAACATGGAGAAAGGTATTTCTGCAGGAAAAAAAAAGAACCTTAAAAACTCAAAAAGCAGAGAAGTTCCTAAGAGCAGATATTCTAAGTGAGGCTCAACTTTATTACACAGGGCAGAGCATGGGGCAGCTTCCTTAAACTAGGGAACCACACGGTCAGCTACACCGAGGCCAGCTTGGGAAATGGGAGCATTTACTCCTTCATTTTCACCTTACTTCCCTTCTTCCTTTTCTATCTTCTCTTCCTGACCCTCATCCCCACTCTTATTTTGTGCCCTGTTGTTTTCTACCAACAATTGCTCTCATCCTATCTGCAGAACTTAGGTATTTTATTAAATATCCCCTAACCCAATGTTTTTATAGAGGGCCTTCTAGAGACTGACACCCTTGCTGCAATAAAAGGGAAAAGCCTATTCTGATAGAATGATGTGTTATAACTTTATAGGGTCTTGAAAGAACGGCAGAGATTTTCTGTATTTAAAAAGAAAATGTATTGATGCTCTGTCTGTTAAACGTTGCTTTATTTCCCAGGAAATGAGGAACTACACCGTTTGCTTTCAGAGTGTAAGGCAGACTGTGTGTGCATTTTGAGGTGAAAACTGGGGGATAGGGAACAGACAAGTGTCTGCATTGTTCTAGACAATTATTTTTTGTTTAAGTTATGATCAAGATTGGAGAGAAAAATGTCTAGGAGAATATTTCATGATGCTGAAGTTGGTCATTATCTATCGAGTCCAAATATAGCTTAATAGTCAATGTATCATTATGACAGTGTTGATTCTTCCAATCCAAGAACATGGTCTATCTTTCCATCTGTTTGTGTCATCTATGATTTCTTTCATCAGCATCTTATAGTTTTCAGAGTACAGGTCTTTTGCCTCCTTAAGTAGGTTTATTCCTAGATACTTTATTCTTTTTGATGTGATGGTGAATGGGATTGTTTCCTTAATTTCTCTTTCTGATCTTTTGTTGTTAGTGTATAGGAATGCAAGAGATTTCTGTGTATTAATTTTGTATCCTGCAAATTTACCAAATTAATTTATGAGCTCTGGTAGTTTTCTGGTAGCATCTTTAGAATTTTCTATGTATAGTATCAGGTCATCTGCAAACAGTGACAATTTTACTTCTTTTCCAATTTGGATTCCTTTTATTTCTTTTTCTTCTCTGATTGCCATTAGGTAGGACTTCCAAAACTATGTTGAATAAAAGTGGTGAGAGTGGGCCTGTCTCTATGATTTTCCTCTTAAGAAGACCAAATGTTCTTTCTGTTTATTACTACTGTTTTTAACGTTTCATTTGGTATGTTTCGGGACAATCACTTGAACAAATAATTGTAATGCCTCATCAGTGGACAAGGGTTTGAGGTGATACCATACATGCATGTGTGTGGTGCGAGATGGGGAGAAGGGAAGAAGGAAAAGAGGGGTTAATACCTAATATCATGGCTACAGGTAATTACCAATGCCTCTATTGTTAAAGACAGCTAAAACCTTCTAGTTCTTATCTGAAAAAAACCCCCAAAAAAACCCAACACTTAACATTCTTTCATGACGTTTGATCTCATCACGTAAATGTAATGAGTAAAATTAATTGAATTCTGAGACTATGGATTTCTGGGTTCATGAGTTTGTTGTCTCACTGTTCATGGCAGCACCCACTCTGTACACCAGATGGCACGGTCTGTCGGCTCTAGCTACAGAAGCCTGAATCACCGAAACTAATATTGTTGAAGAGAGTGGCATTCATTATTAATTTATCACATCTGAATCACATTATTTACATGGGAAGTGGCCATATACTTAAAAATTTATTTTGTCATAAACACATTTATTTAATAGAGTATATGTGTGCATGTGTATGCCAAATTGAAATATATTTACACGTATAGTTTGGTTGCATAAGACGCCTAAAACATTTAGCATTGTAATTAATTATTGTATTAAATACTTTTCAACCCTGTTGAGAAGCAATAATAAGGAATTTATAGACATTTTACCAGACGAATAGCTATATGATGCAGGTGCATTGTAAAAAGAGACAAGTAGCCCCTATGAAAATATGTTTGACAATAACCACAATGTGAAACTCCGGTACCTCTACCCCTGGAATTCACCAGAATACTTAGCGGCTTCTGGTGTCTTCTTGGATAACTGTTCGTTATTTGCTAATAACCATGAAGCATGACTAGCTTCATTCAAATCGTAACTCCAACATTTAGTTGATGTGTGTCCCATGGAGTAAGTTATTTATCCCTGTTTTCTTATCTGGAAAATGGGGATGATAACAATTGTCCCTCCTTGATATAACTGTCCTGAGAAATCAGTGACCTAGCACTTACGTTTCAGAATATTTAAAAAATTCAATAAGCGTTAGCTAGTATCACTAGTAGTAGCAGTAGTAGTAATAGCAATAGTAGCAGCAATAGTGGTGTGGATTCTGAAGATAATAAAGAAGCAATAACAAATTTTTAACAAGAAATTTTAGGAAAGTGAATAGTCAACTGATTCTCTATTAGTATGTGACAATTTCCACTTCCCCCTCCTCCCTCTCTCTCTGATGCACATGTGAACAGACATACACAGCCTTTACATATCATATCTTCTGTTTCATTGGTTTCCTTTGTCAGTTCTGTTACCACAACATCACACCTCACTGTTTTACTCATTGCAGTCTTACTATACACTTTCCAGCAGAGTGAGTTACCATGCACTGCTCTACCTCTGTAGGCTGTTACTTCCTTGCACCTTGTATCTGTGAGGATTCTGCAGTTGCAACATACAGAAAAAAAGTCAACCTGTCCTGGGCAAAAAAAAAAAAAGAGATTTATTGGTGTTTTATCAAAGAACCCCAAGCTTAAATGGTGTCCTCAGGTCACCATTCATCTGTCTCTCTCCTAGACTCCGTGTAAGTGGTCCTCATTCCTCCTGCGTCTGCAGAAAGACTTACTTCGTACCCTGGGCGTACATGGCCTCCAACAGATCCAGGCTTATATCAGCTCAGGTAGTCATCCTGGAGGAAAGAAAGTTTTTCCCTCTCCCAATATTTTGTATTAAAAACGCAATATTTTATGAGGTCCCTGTGGCGCGAAAGAGAAAGATAATTTTATTGGCCAAGCCTGAGATAAATTCTCACTTTAAAATTTAGAACACGGCTTCCCTGGTGGCGCAGTGGTTGAGAGTCCGCCTGCCGATGCAGGGGACACGGGTTCATGCCCCGGTCTGGGAAGATCCCACATGCCGCGGAGCGGCTAGGCCCGTGAGCCATGGCCGCTGAGCCTGCGCATCCGGAGCCTGTGGTCCGCAACGGGAGAGGCCACAGCAGTGAGAGGCCTGCGTACCGCAAAAAAAACAAAAAACAAAAATTTAGAACAGAATTCAGCACTTTGGACCCCATTAGAGCCACATGGGTGGAGGAGGCAGATTCCCTTATTTTAAGCCTGGGTGTTATTTCCAGAGGAATATGATGAAGGAGAAATCTAGCAAAATAAAAATAGGAAATGTTATACACAGCTATAGGAGTGAATGTATTCAAAATTTTCAATCTCCAGCTTAATAAGCTTTTTACTTTATCTATTTTGTGCAAACTTTGCTATTTTAATGGAATAAGCTTGCATTTATGGAGTAGGAAACTAGAATAATAATATAGAAAATAATTTTGCTTCATCTGAGCATTTATTCTTTTTTTGCTGTTCTGGTGAGATTTTGCAAATTTATATGCAATCATAATAACTCTAGTATAACAAAGCAAATCTCACTTTTGTTGTGCACCTTAATAAATTTTAAGAGTTAACTAGATTGAAGTGCTAAATAGTAACATTATCACAAAAACTGGTTAAAAATAACATTGCCACAAGGTAACATACAATAAAAAAATCCAAATCTTGAGCAGTTTGTATAGTATACACTTTGGCAGAATACCATATTGTTCCTTTGTACATAAAGATATTTGTAAATGATGTTTCTAACTTCACCATAAGTTCCTATGTATCTGGAACCAAATACAGCTTCCTAGAAGCTAATTTTGAATAGTCATTTTGTAAGGGGATATTATTCCAACACAACTGAAAGTGAATCTTGGCTTTTAGAAGATTTCATCTATGCCAGTGTAAATTTAATTTCTGTAGAACTTAGATATGACTCTATTTTATTATCTAAAATAATTAAAACATTTAGATTTAAAAGGTTAAATTACAGTTTTAGTTTTACCTCTGCTTAGAATTGTAAAATCCCATTCACCATTATTTAGGTTTTACCTAATGTAGTCTGATTTTTACATAATGGAAACTAGGATGAATACAAGCAAAAATATAAGCTAATTTTTAAAATAGCTACAATAACAAGTTTTTCTTCTTAAAGTTTTTTTTTTTTTTTACTAATTTACAGACTTTCAGTTTGTTCACTACAAAAGTGGTCTCATTTCACCTGGTATCTGTAATAACACTAAAGGAAAGATTAGGTTATGACGACAGTAAGGAGGTGACCCAATTAAATCCAATTATCAGATTCCATTATTTTTAAAGCTCATCCTTCTTTCCTTTTCTCCTGCAATTTCCTCAGGGACTTTACCCTGGAATCCAAAGGATTTGAAGAAGCTAAACTCCTCCTTCTTCTTTGATGCTCATCAAAACTCTCGTTTTTTAAAGCAGTCAAGGAAATAAAAACTCCTACCCACTCTCCAAACATTCTTCCTTTAGGCAGGGCTCTTAATGAAACCCAGGTTGCATTTAAAGCCACAGTAGCAAAATATTTAATTTTAAAAGAAAGTTATATTAGTATACATTTAAGTAAAATTATGTGGCTAAGGCATGAGGACAAGAGGCATGAGAGTTGTCAATAATATTAAAGCGCTACCACATGGAAAAAAGGATTGAAACAGCTTTGAGCTGCTTCTCAGAGAATAAATTAAACCAATGGGTGAGATGGGCATAGTGTATACAACGAAGATGTTGTCTCACAATTAGAGTTGTTCCTGACCCAAGCAGTTGCTAATTTATTGGCTGTTTTCTAGAGGGATGCACAAGGAAGAAATTGAATTGGATGATCTCTAAGCTCACTTTAGATCTGAGATCCTGGTGATTAAGCCTTTCATGAGCCAGAAGGGAGTCTTAAATCCCTTCCTCAAAATCATATTATGTAGCACAGCTCCCAGCATTTTATTAATACTTACCATTTGATGATATAGATTGTTAAGCCAGAACTCTGACATCAGAAAAAAATGGTATATTATCCTTTTATAAAATTGGCTCTTTTGACATAGCTAATTGCAGTTTTAGTTTATGTTGCTGACTTGTTTCATTCTATTTTCTTCTGAAAGCACTGAGAAGACATCATTGAATGTGCAGTCAGAAAATCCCTCATAGGGGAGATAAGATATTTTACATTTTGGCAATAAATTATAAACATTTCCCTAGCATGCACAAAAAGAAAGCCAACTTAATAAACAAATAGCACGTATACTGTTCAACAACTAAAAAAAAATTTAGAGAAAAGATGAAAATATGAACAAAGACCATAGTTTTATAACTTCCTAGACTCAATATCACAGAAATAACAGCACCAAAATTCACCTTTTTAACCTAATTTTATTTCTTGAATTTGCTTCATGCAAAGTTCAGCATACTTTGTACTTATGTGTCTTGAATGTTAAAAAGAAAACTGTATTTTCACAAAATCATGATTTCAAATTCCAGAAGCAAGGCTTGAAGAGTCACACACTGGTTAATGGACTGTCGATGAGTGATTTTTTATGACCCTCTTTTTGTTAACAGATAACGAGAAGTCTCGTCAACAGAAGCATCTTCAAATATATGAAAATGAGCACATCCAAAGAAGTGAGCAGTGTCCTTTGATGTTCTTTTGATTAGACAAGTTGGACTACTCTGTACATTCACTCACTATTCAGACCAGGTCAGACAATTTAATTCCAACAATGGCTTTATTTGTTCATTTACAAATCAACAGAATTTCGTTAAAAAAAAAAAAAAAAAAAAAACCAAGCCAAAAGAAACCATTCTTACCTGTTAACCTTAAGGTCCTTTCTGATTAAGAATTTTATTTTCAATTTTAAAATTTGTAAAGAAGGAACTAAAAGATTAAGGTAGGATGCAAGTCAAATTGTGATTTCTCTTCATCCTGTAATTATTTGAAGGCTTTTGTAGTGAGAGTAAAAGAGAGAAATGTAATTTGCTCTACTGTAGAACTGGATTCTGGTAATGCATGGAAGTATGGTAGAAATAATTCTAGGTAGAAGATAAAGATATTTTGGTTTGGGTCTTAGCTGTAAAACAACTAAGTATGTGACATCGGAATGTCATTTCATTTAGTCATTAAATCTCATAGTCTATAAAATGAGGTAATTACTAGATACATTATTTGCAAACAGTGTTTGCTCATGAAATTCGTTTTCCGCCATGAAGGGGCACCACCCAGATCTTTCTTTGAGAACTTTCTCCAAGGTATGTAATTAGCTGACAGGCCCCAACTGCTGCAGCTTTAAAATCTGATGTAGTATTTATGCCAAGGCCACTTTCTTCCTGGGTTACTGCCAGCGACTGAGAAGAATGGGGGTTTAAGAACTGTGCCATTTGTGCCTTAGGAGGGTAATTTCTTCTACTAGGAAACCTTTGCTCAGTCTCTCCATCGGGCTAGCAGGAGTTTCTCAGAGCTCTACTGTGGTTTGAGGGTCTTACCCCTCAATCCTTTCCCCTTCCTTCTCTTTCTTCGCAGGTATCAGATCAACATTGTGGTCTGCAGCTCACCCATGTGGCAGCCATGAGAATGTACTTCACACACCTCCAACTGCAGGGAGAATAATGGACCAAGGGCTCCATCTGCTGTGCTCTGACATCCATTGCCAAGTTTGCCAGGAGACTACACTTTCCATGGGATGTTTCCTGCCAATGACTAACAGATGTTAAGGCAGGCCCATTCCTGGTAGACACAGCATTCCTCTGAAGGCTAACCTGAGCTTGCAAACTCCCTGAAGATCTTGCTGACCCTCTCGTAAGATTGCACAGCTGTCTGAGAGTCTTCCATTCAACCTTCCCTCTCTCCTTCCCTTAGGATAGGACTTTCATTATGGTCTGATGGCTCTCCCAGCCTTCTGCAGCCACCTGTCCATTTTCTTTCATACAGGGATTTCCACCATAAAGTCCTGATATTTAAAATTCCATCTTGGCACCTGCTTCTCTGAGGATTCAGAGATCTCATTCCATCGATTCCTGCTCCTTCCACCTTCATCTTTCACAGGTGTTTTGCCCAATCTATATCTTACACTCTTAGTTCCATATTTGTATATGCTTTCTGGAGATCCAAAACTGACACACATTTTTTCTTTGAATGAAATTCATCAGGAAAGCTTAATCTTGGAAGTCATAAAACGGGTCTCTCCTGGCTGAAGCAAGAGTTGGGGTCCAGAGAGCTCCTTATTCACTGCCACTCTCACCCCGCCTTTGGCTCCAGTGGAAGCTCCTGAAATATCTTTGAGACCTGTTTAGGATATGGGAAAGACAGTTTGGAAACTCCTGAACAAGATGTCCTCACACATTAAATGCTATAATTTTGTAACATCTGAATGTCTTCATTGGAGTCCATATATAAGGCCTTGCTAGTTCTCCCCCAAATCTGAAATTTTACCACCAGAGCCAGGCCATGGTAAGGTGTCCCCAGGCGGCAGCCACAAAAATTGGGGCACCAGACAAGGGTATAAGCTCCTTTCGAGGAGACACCGGCAAGCTGGAGTGAGGCAGAAGGAGATCACACCAGCTTCTGTTTCCTGAGAGCAGTTGTGTATGCCCCTAGGTGTGTGCCAAACCAGAAGCCTGCCCCTTAGGCCAAGGCCTAGACAAGCACATGGGCCTCTTGCACAGAAAAATTGGGCTGTGTTTCAGTGTGCCCTCTGTACAGTGTCCTGGGGCTGGTAACCTGCCAAGACCTGCCTCTCGCATTGCTACAGTCCCATGGGCCCCAGGAACACAAGCTCCCCTGGCCGCTAAAGACAGGCATTAAGGGGTGTCCCCTGGGAGGCAGCTGCAAAAGCCAGGGGCCAGACGTGTATAAAAGCTCCCTTCTGGGGGATACACGTCCTCTGGAGCATGGCAGCGGGAGAGGGCGAGGATGGCGCTCACAGGAGGGGGGCAGGGCGGAAGGAGAAGAAACAAGCCTCGATTTAAAAACAAAAACTTTTAAGGTGCCCACAGATGGGAGGAGTTGCGGAAGATGTGTCCTGAGGGGAAAAAAAAACAAACAAGGGTGCCTGCAGGTGGTGCGGAGGGTGGAGGAAAAAAGAGAAAAAGACCTGGAATTTATTAAAGAAATTAATCAATTACATTTAAAGAAATTCAAGGCACCTGCGGAGACGGGCGAATGAGGTGGTTTCTACCAAAAAAAAAGAAAAAGAAAAAGAAAATACCCCCAAATGATGGCGTCCGGCGGCTAGAGCAACCCGGCAGGAGGGGGGAGGCCAAGGCTGGCGCCCCCTGGAGGACGTCCAGCGGCTCCGGAAAGTGCTAGTTAAGTCAGAGGCCTGCCCCTCAGGCCGCTTCTGTATCAGCAAACGAGCCTCCTTCACAGGAAGTCCGCTCGCAGTCAGCTGCGTCTGCGCAGTCAGCGGCGTCTGCGTTGGACCTGAGGCGGGTGAGTCCGAGCGCTGGGCCCTTTGCAAGCCACTACTCAGCTTGTCACTGCCTGGGGGTCTCTTGGACACGAGCCCCTTTGGTTTACAAAGCTAGATGTTTGGGGGGCTTGTCTCTCAGGTGCAGGTCTTAAAAGGGGGGGTGCCCAGCGCGGGGTTCAAAGCCTTTGCTCGTCAGGGAGGAGCTCCCGGTTTGAGTTCGGGCTTGATTGTGAGTTGCTGCACCAGGGATATGGGGTTTCGGCGAGCTTGTGGCCCGGCCTCTCCCAGCTGCGTCAGTGGGATGTGTTTCTTGTTTGCCCAGTGTGAAGTTGTCACACATCCGGCGTTTAGGTTTTATTTTAGAGGAAATTGTTCCATAGGTAGCGGTAGAGTCGGTGTGTCCGTGCAAGGAGGTGAGTTCGAGATAGACCTCCACCTCCATCTTAGGCCAGCACCTCCTTTTGTCTTTCAATTGAAAATTTTCATTTGATTTAATCTCGTATTTTTTTGTTAGACTTTTACTCTTTCCTGACCCTACTTGTTTGTTGCGATTTGGGATATGAGGAAGATTTGTTACAAATTATATGCAAGATAGTAAGAGAAAGACAGGAGAAAAAAAGTACACGACTTGTCAAAATCGTTCATTTGGAGTCGGCTGTGGACAGATACTTTTCAAAACCTGAAGGGAATGAGCAGAGACCACTTCACCTTATGATTTCATGTTTGCTTGTTCATAGTTCCATGAGAAGCAGCATCTTCAGTATCTAACGTGATTGTCGCTGGTTAATGGGAATCTGAGCCTGATCTTAGGCTCAATTCTGTTTAAGGAAAATGATAGAATCTTATTTGCTCATCTGTTGCTGTGATGTACAGGATGTGTGTGTGTGTGTGTATGTATGTTTGTGTGGTGTGTGTGTGTCTCAGTATGTGTAGTTGGGGCTGAATGAAGGCTGGAACAGGCAGGAGGAAAGAGAAAAGAAGTACTTCTAAATAAGGCAGGTGAAAAAGACAGCGTAGTGTAGCAATCACCCAGCAAATAGATTCAGGTGGATATATAATAAGCAGTTCCTAAAGAGAACTGTCCTATTTATGTAATCCATGGGGATTTTAATAAAAAGATAGCAACATAATACAGCCTGATACTAAGTGACTTTCAGATTCTTTGAATAACAAGGATCAAATTCGAAGTTATATTGATGTCACTGAATCCCTGCAGCTTTTCATTAGTTCCCTTTCTAGTTTGATCTGGAATGCAAATTTCTCCGGCCCATTCACTATTGTAAGCATTAAAAGAACTGCTTGTTCACATTATTCGGATATGTCATCACTTTTGGGGGTTCATTAGAAAGAGACATGGTTTATACCTGTGAGTTACAGTCAACTGAGCAGGCATTTAAAACATTAAAGTTATGTGTTCCTCTTCAAAGGAAAAGAAGCTGTGCAAGCAGTAACTTTTCATGTCTAGAGTAAGTAGGAATGTATTATGTCTTCTGTGGTAGTCAATTAATCACCTGGAGTTTTACATATGATCCTGGCTGGGGTAGAAAGCTTTAGTCGTAATATTCATTCTGTTTTGTAAGTATTTCAGCTTTGAATAGTTAACATGGTATTAATTTCTTGAATTGGCTTTCATTTTGGGTAGTTTAGGAGACTGTTTCTATTTCATTGGCAACACAGATGCTATCCTGCCTCCTCTATGAAGCCTCTTCTGACTGCAAGCTGTCTTCTCTGCTCAGAGTTTAACTTTCTCTACCATTAATTTGTCACTTTCTACCTTGCACTGTAATTTCCTCAGCCTATGCATGTATTATCTCCACAAACATATTTTAAGCTACCTGAGAGTCAGGTATTTCTCTAAGATCTCTTTATGTCCCGCAGTTCTTCAAGAGTCTTTCATTCATTAACTCTTGGCAAAGTTTTGCAACATAAATTTCCTCAACACATCACATAATTTTTTTTCTACGTAAATATCTTGCTCTGTATTTTAACTTGTGACATATTGTGATAATGCAAATAAAATACTAATTACAACTGAAAATTTCACTCATCTTTTTTGACCTTACACCATAATTTACAAGTCAAATACCACAAACATTCTTTGTTTATATGTAATTTTTCCAAATAAGTACATTACATGTACATCAAAAATGATTTATCATCTAGATAAAAACCTACCTGGAAACCTACCAGGCATTCAGTCTGTCAGGTGTATAATATTTGCTGATCTAATCATTAGGTTCTTGAACTGAAAGACCAAAGGATTTGGAATGTCAAGAAACATGGATACCAAAGGCAGTTTTACACCTTCAAAAATCATCTCTAGTGATTTTCTGTTGCCATCCTCCATGTGCTTTTAATCAATATTTATTGAATGCATACTATAAATTAGTAATTTATAAGTACATGGGCTACCACAGTGAAAAAAAAAGTCCTTAAATTAGAGTTCATTACATTCCTCTGTGTATGTGTGTGTGCATGCTTGTGTGTTGGAGCATGAGTCAGTAGTGAATATGTAAGATGTCAAATTGTTACAAGAGAAGAAAACTAAATCAAGGTAATTAAGGGGGTAGAGGGTATCAGATACAGGTGCTAATTTACACACGTTCAAAAAGGACTCCATGATGAGGTTACGTTTAAGAGACTTAAATGAAGTAAACTACTTGGCTATTCAAGGGAACAAAGTTCTAGGACTGTAAACAGCAAGTGCAAAAACCCTGAGTGTAGACCCTGCTTGGGATGATTAAGGAATAGTAGGTGACCTTGTACAGTTAACACTACCTGAGCGAGGGGAAATGTGGCAGAAAGTACGGTTGGAGTTGTGGTCAGGTGTCTGATCGTGCAGGCCACATAAAGAATGTTAGGTTATATTCTGAGTACGATGATAAACCTTTGGAAGACTGGAGTCAGTTGAGATATAATCTGACTTACGCAATGCTTATAATGGTTAAAATAGAATTACTGCACTGATAAAACATGATTTACATTGTGAGAGTCAACTCAGCATGTATTTAAAACATTAAATATATGTGCTCTTTTCCAAAATAGCATATGTGTATTAAGTCACATCTAGGACCATGAATGTTAGGGATTAATTCAAAAATAGAAAGATAGTTGATTTGCAATTTTTTGTCATTGTCATCTTTTAAGTGATGGTTACACTGGAGCTGGGTACTGTGGAATTTCAAAGGGCTTTGGTGACCCGGAGACCAAGGGAGTGGTGCTACTAGTGAGTGCCAAGTGACCCTAAGTGATTTAGGAGTTCTATCTGAATCACTCACATGGAATAATCCAGCTATATGATCACAGGCAACCTTCTTTTGTCTCTTGTATGCGATCAAAAACTCTGAAAACCATGCACTGTCCACACTTAAGAGACATTACTGCCAAACGCAGCTTGCACTACCAAATAAACATGAACAAAAAACTAGGGGACTTACCAGTTGTCGCATCCTCAAAGCAGTAAGCCATGAGACAGAGGTCCGATCCTCTGCATTTGGAGCTTTTCCAACTGATGGGGGAGAAAATTTTCAGCAAGACAGCCACTGCAAAAATCTCTTCTTCAATGACAGACTGAAACACATAGCAAAAGACATGATAAAAATAGAAGAAGATCTTGTAATTCTGGCCACAAATAGAGATTCTTGGGAGACAAGATTGGAGCCAAAGTAACTATAGCAGCAACATACATTCATTTATTCAATAAATATTTTTTAAGTGGCTGATATGTCTAGGCACCTGGAGATACTGCATGTGCAGTGATCACCGAGACAGACCACTGTCACTCATGCGTCGACATTCTATGGTGTTTTTTACCCTGACTTTCCTCACTCAAACTGCAGTCAAGACAGAGGAGAAAAAGTCTTCAAGAAGGGGTCAGAAGCTCTGGAAGTTTTGGAAGGAGGGACACAAATTCTGAGAAACAGAAGGCTGGTTGGTGTCTTTGTTCAAAAGAAGGAAAATAAAAACACTGAGTAATCATACTAGCTCAATAGCTGCTAATTTTTTAGGTGTATATTTGAATCACCTGTGAAACTTTGAAAAAAATCCCAGTGCCTAGGCTGTACTCCAAGCCAGTGAAATCAGCATGTCTGGAATGGGTGGGGCACAAGCATGGATAATTTTAAGAGCAATCCAGGTGATCCCAATGTGCATCCAACATTGAAAACCACTGCAGTAGCTTAACATTTGTCTTGTTTTGTCCTAGGTATTTTCCTGGGCAAATATATACTCCAGAACATGTGTCTACACGTATATTTGTATGTACCATGGAGATACGTATGTTTGTGTGTTTGTACGATGCAGTTATTTGAAGGCAGTAAGGATTATCTGACTGGAAATATATTTGGAGGAATTTTGCTTTACTGAATAGATCCAGGCTCTTCTGTAAGATCTGGTAATTTGATATAATTAACAAATCATGTTTGATGTTACTGCAGAGAAAAATCCACCTGAAGTTACATAAACTCTACAATAATAAAAAAATACGCCAGCGTTAGTTTTTGACTAGAAGTTTTATTATCTCTGCCTTAAATCCATGATCATGTGTGCTACCCTAATTTATATTTTCCTATTAAAAAACAGCAGAACCTCTCAAAAGTTAGGCTTCATCTTCAAAAGACATGAAACCATTTTTTTGTTTTTATAACTGTTTCCCATTCAACTATTAGATGTGGATGTTACTATTTCTTATCAAGCAAACATGTTGTTTGTTATAGTACTTATCTGTTGAAAGCCTCTTTCTTGCCCGTGATTAATAGATGTGTAAAAATATCGTACTCAAGTGTTACTTAACACCATCCCTTGACCGACACTGCTATGTCTCTATTTGTCTCTTTTTCTAGGGTACAGGGGAACTTCTCAGAAAATAGTTTCCACATCTCTCTGTTCCTTATCTTCTGCCAAAGTGCTGGCACAATGACCCCTCCAGTCTCCCCCAGTTCTCACAGTAATGGCTACAAGCCCAGCCAAACAGAGGAAGCAGCTTCTTCAGGAGCTTAAAGGAAATCTGGTCTCATTAAACAATAAGGAAGTGGGCCACACAGCTCACTTCTATCCTCTGCCCTTGCGGAAACGTAGATTCCTTAGTGTGAGGCAGAGAAGCAGATCAACACTAAATTACCTCTGTATAAATAAATCATGTGACACCAGTAATTAGGAAACTTGACTATAAGAGCATGGCCTGATATATGAAAAGACTCAGATTTACTTCCAGATCAGCTGACATGCATCTTTAAACCCTTTGATGATGCAAACGGAACCTTTAAGCAGTTTGGTTTTCAGCCTGTGTCTTCATCCTTCCAGCAGGATTCCAGCTGTAATTTGTCAGATTTTATGGTGTTATTATCAGATCGGGACTGATTGTGCTAATTATTCTCCTAAAAGATGCCAGGATTTAATCATGCAATAACAATATTTTGCTCCCATTGAAATGATTTAAGAAATTTATCCCATCACACTATTTCTATTGCTTATTATTCTTTTATTTTTTGGAATAGAAAATGGAGCTAATTGTATTGATACTATTTTGGGATTCATGACACTCCTTTAAACAGAGTATAAGCATGAGTAGATTATACAGGGGTTTGTTACTGAAAATTCTAAGTCAGTTGCTTTTGGCTTCTTGAACTTTTTACATTTGTGTGTTATGAAGAGCCTCCAACCAGCTTGATTGAGTTGCTGCTACTACTGCCAGATATAGCAGAGCTAAGACATGTTGCTTTGAGTTAGGTCCTGGCAGTTTTTATTTGTGTTGTAACTTAGCTTCTCCACATTAGTTCAGTCAAGCAGTTCTGTGGATATCTTGATGTGTTCCATATTTACATGGTCATAAATATCCTATAAAGAATTGTGTACAATAGTTATTGCTTCTGAGGTTATGACATAGGTTCATTCTAGGGCTAAGACTTTTTTTCTACTGGTAAACAGTTTCCAGAATTTAATTATGCATTGGTTAATTGGTTAAACTGATAAAACACTTTATAGACCAAATACGTTTGAGGCACATGAACCAAATCATAACAAAAAACGATGTCAGGCCTTCCCTGGAACTTCCGTCATGTGGTTAAAAAGTTGGGTGTTTATTAGACAACACAGACCAGAGCTTCTCAATTTTAATGTGTATACAAAATATGTGGGGATCTTACTAAAAGGCACATTCTAATTCAGAAGGTTTAGACTGGGGCCTGAGATTCTGAGCATTTTTCAGAACTCCCCAGTGATACCCATGCTGCTTGTCCAAGAACTACACTTTGAATAGAAAGGAACTAGGGAACTGGCTTAACACCCAGATTCTTGGGCTCTGTACCTCACTTATTAAATTGGAATTTCCATGGAAATCTGATTCTCCTTCTTTAATTCCTCTATTAATTCCAATGAATAGCAAAGTTATAAACCTCAAACCATGAGACACAACGTAAAGAACTCAACGGGGTAAGTCAGAGTGTGGTTTCTAATTAATTTTTCTAATATCTAATTTCCTCTTAAACCTTGTAGTTAGCTCATCAAATTAAGTACTCCTGAGAATTAGGCTTTTAAAGTAGAAGGCTGCTTGGGAAGGCAGTGCTCAATCGGGAGACACCTCTTTTCTCAACTGTCCCCTCAATCCAAGGTAGAATGCCTCTCAGAGCAAGGCTCTAGAAGCATGTGGACACTGTGATGCCAGAAGGCGGTCTGAGAATGCTCTTCACCACTCCTATCTGTTCCTGTCTTCTCACAGCACTTCAGAGTAGGCTTGGGTCTGAGGCAGAATTTCCAGGGCAGCTAATCCCATCATGTGCCAGGTTTCTTTTTTTGTTTTTGTTTTTTTTGCGGTACATGGGCCTCTCACTGTTGTGGCTTCTCCTGTTGCGGAGCACAGGCTCCAGACGCGCAGGCTCAGCGGCCATGGCTCACGGGCCCAGCTGCTCTGCGGCATGTGGGATCTTCCCGGACCGGGGCACGAACCCGTGTCCCCTGCATCGGCAGGCGGACGCTCAACCACTGCGCCACCAGGGAAGCCCGTGCCAGGTTTCTTAATGTAAGATCTTAATCTATTTATATTCAAAGTACTGTTAAATTTGAAAAATCTAATAGTTTAGTTTCAATTTTACTCCATATCATTTTACTCACAAACAGTATTAATAGAGAAATAAAGGCATAATCCTATCACCCAATGAAATTTTTACAGATATTCTTCCATTACTTTTTATGTGCATACATTTTAAAAGAAAATTTTGATAATACCTTAAGTAATTATTTTTAAATTTTAGATCTGACAGAAGCATTATGGTTATATTTTTAATAGAGTCCTTTTATTTTTTGAAATACATACTGAAATATTATTGATGAAATGATATCTGGAATTTATCTAAAAATAATATGGGAGGTTGAGCAGTGGGAATAGAAATGAAACAAGATTCGCCATGAATTAATGACTGTTGAAGATGGATGAAGGACATGTGAGGTCTCATTATACTTTTCTATCTACTGTTACACATGTTTAAAATTTTCTTCAATAAAATGTAAAAAAATGTAGATCACACTATACCTGTAGAGCCAGAAAAATCTTTCTAAAGGAAAATCTTGTCATATTTATTCCCTTCTCACAGACTTTGGTAGTTCCATTGCTGTCAAACTTTAAACAAGTTAATTCAGCTCATATGCCCTATAGATTCTCTCCCTTGTGTAATTCTTCAACTTCATGTTATACCATGTCCCTCTTCATTCTCTGAGCTTCTCTAAGTTGATTTATTTGCACATCCTGTGACATGCTTTCAACTCTGGGACCACATTTTCTTTTTTGCCTGAAACTCCTTCCTTCAACTTCTAATCCCAGTTTTTCATAAATATTTTAATTTATGGTTTCCCTTTGTGATTACTCTTTGTAATTTGGTGTCTATACTTGGTTCACACATTTTTAATCTTCTCTCATATAACTTTTATCTCTCTTCTACTTTTGTTACTCTTCCAAAGCTTTTTGATATTATTACTATCACCAGTGAAGTATAAAACAGTTGAATTTTGCTTTCAGTGTTATTGATGGTATTGCTAATTCCGCTATTGCTATTTAGCTTATTTGCCTTCTTTTCTTAGGCCCATCACACCTTGCTTTGTTCAGCTTATTGTGACATTTGGTATTGAGTATATGTTTTTTTATTTTATTGACAATGAAAGTGAGATTTTAAAACTTTGATTTTATCTACTAAACTAATTTTTACATGTTTCTCTTACATGTGCATTTTCAGGGCATTGTTTTTCTCATCTTAATTTGCAGAATCTTTTCCTTGATTCTGACTTAGATTGGGTTCCTGCAAATGGAGTCTGAGATGGACATTTTCATTCAGAGTTTCCCTGAAGAGCACCCTTAGGAACACCACTTCTGAAACGTGAGGAAAATTGGGCGGAGAGAGGAAGTGTTACAATGCAGTTAGAAAAGTGACTTCAGCTGCGCCACAGCTCACCTTGAGAGTAGTCTGGAGTGGAGGCAAGGGTGCCAGGTCTTGTATACCCACCCCTGCCTTAATAAGAAGGAGCAATTCCTGGGGTGGATGCAACTTTGAGACCTCAGCAGCTGAAGACCTGTCAGCTGGGAGATTAAGTGCCTTGGACCCTAAGGATAGTGCATCAAAGGATTGCTACTATCCACTCAGATCCAATTGCTTCTTTTTGTAATTTCAGCCTGTCTGGGACAACTTTCTCAGGATTTTGACTTGTCTCGTTTCCTGGGGAAACTTAAAAGCTGAAGGTTCGTAGAATGGACGACAATCTCTGTTGTTGCAGCTGATCTAAAAACTCATCATCCCCTTCCTTTGGATCCCCCATTCCCGTGGACGGCACGTCTGCTGCTCTACGAGGCATACCTGGTGAAGTGATCCAGACTTAAACCCCCAGGCACCACATCCTTTCTCAGGCCACGGCCGCGGTATTTTTTCATTGGTCATCATATTTGGTCACCAGAGAACCAGGAGATACACTTGGATCCCCTGAGTGCCAAAGATAACCCTCCCTGTCCTGTGGTACCGCAGGGGCCCCTCGGTGCTGATCAGGTCCGTAACTCCAGTCGGAGTGTCGCTTCTTCCGTTTGTATGCTTAACTTTGGGCGTGAGATCCCTGAAGTGATTGGGTGGCAACCACATCTTACTGTTCAAGAGAACTCTTCCTCTGTCTCGTGGTGGGAGCATTTGCCCCTCTGGGAGCCAGGACGTCTAGATCAGCGTTCCTCAGCCTTGGCACCATTCACATTTGGGGCCACATACTGTGCTGTGGGGGGACTTTCTGGTACAATGCAGGAGATGTAGCAGCATCCCTGGCCTCTAGCCACTAGTCACTAGTCACTAGTAGCATTTTCCAGTTGTGACAACCAAAAACATTGCCAAATGCTCCCCCCAGCCCACCCCAGCAGGGGCAGCAAAATCATCTCCAATTGGTCTAGGCCCACAGAGCCTAATTTGAGGGAATGAGGAGCACACATTTCCCAGCTTCCCTATTGGGAGTAACAACATTACTATCCCTTTGTTCTGGTACCCATGCACCCTAGTATTCGAGTACAAACTAATATTCATTAATTTAGGGTGTATACTGTGTCCTCATGGAGAATGGCACAGGGTATCTTCTCTAAACTGGCCTTGCAGCTGAATCTTCAAAAGACCACCTTCACTCTATTTCTGAATACAGAGTCTCAGGGCAGTTCAGGGGCCAGGGGAAAAATCACCTGGTGGTTCTGTGGGCCTAGTGGGCACATTGTGAGCCAGACCTTGCCACAAACTTCTTTTGTTACCAAGTTCTCACACACCTGTTGAGCAGTGGCAACACGATGACATTTTGGGTCCTGGGTTATCAGTATCGACTCATACCCTGTGTCCTGGATCTAAAATCCCTATTCCTCTCTACCAGTACGTAGTTGCCAAGTAGATGGTCATGAGTCCCTTTAGAAAAGCACTAGAAATATCATTACCATCCACACTTGGCAGTTGTACTGTAGAGTTCTTCGTTATGGGCACCTGGTACCTCTCCCTCCATCAGTGGATTCCAGTTGTAGACCTGGCTCAGATCTGAAAATGGAATCTGAGAATGTGACATTGGCAGGAGTGCGGCCCTCAGCCTCCTAATCATCTGTCTTCAGTTGTTTGTTTGTTTTTTTTATTTTATCGATTAAGCAGTATTCCTGTTAGCTTCCCTACTATCTTGTGCCTCAGAACATTGTATTCTATTTTTTTCAATAGCTCTCTTTAAGTCAGGGTCACAGCTGCCACTTAGACCTTGATACTCATCATGATAATTTCTCCCCCCTGAATTCCTGAATGCTGAGCTTTAAGTGGACCAGCTGGACTCTATTATTTCAGGATCCTTACTACTTTCAGGGACCTTTGTTCTGAATCAGCATTTTCTATGATGAGCCTAGCCTATAGAGGACAAACTCCAGGGAGCATCTCAATGAGTTTGACTCACTTTTCCTTTCTGCTTTGATAAATAAGGTGTCCTTTGGCTCTCTCACTGAACCTACTTGGCTGATGGGTTTTTCAGCCTTACTTAGTATAGCCATTGCAGCATACACACCTGTCTGAGCCTTTGGAGACTGTTAAGTACTAAATGTTTGTGTCCTCTCAAAATTTATATGTTCAAGACTTTAGCTCCCAGTGTGATGTTATAAGGAGGTGGGGCCTTTGGGAGGTAATGAGATTCAGGTGACGTTATGAGGGTGGAGTCCTCAAAATGGGATTAGTGCCCTTATAAGAAGAGGAAGAGATGCCAGAGCTTCCTCTCTCTGCTGTGTGAGGATATGGCAAGAAGGTGGCTGTCTGCAAGCCAGGAAGAGGGCCTCACCAAAAATCAATCTGCCTTCACCTTGATCTTGGACTTCCACCTTCCAGAACTGTGAAGAATAAATGTTTGCTGTTTCAGTCACTCAGTCTGTGATGTGTTTTAATAGTAGCCCAAGCAAACTAAGACTTAGCCTTTCCTCTAGCATGTAGTTCAGGTCATCACTTTCTCCAGACTTCCAAGGCCATCCTTATAGTCTGTTAGCACTGTCTCATGGGGTTCCTGCCAAAATACTAAAGCTCCTATTATGGGAGAACTCTGTTATCCAAATTTATGCCTCTCTCCTAGATCCTGCAACCATAGATGTTCTCTTTTTTTTTTTTTTATAGTGATCTTGGGGTCTTCTTATTTATTTATTTTTGGCTGTGTTCGGTCTTCGTTTCTGTGCAAGGGCTTTCTCTAGTTGTGGCAAGCAGGGGCCACTCTTAATCGTGGCGTGTGGACCTCTCACTATTGCGACCTCTCTTGTTGTGGAGCACAGGCTCCAGACGCGCAGGCTCAGTAGTTGTGGCTCACGGGCCCAGCCGCTCCACGGTATGTGGGATCTTCCCAGACCAGGGCTCGAACCCGTGTCCCCTGCATTAGCAGGCAGATTCTCAACCACTGTGCCACCAGGGAAGCCCCATAGAGGTTCTCTTAGCTTTCTTTGGTCTGTATGTTACTTAGATTCTAAAGCTTCTTTGGAGCGTGTTCCTTTTCCTCCCTTAACAGGTCCAAGACTATTTGAATTGGGTTATGCTGATATTTGGCCCTAACTATGGTGCTTGTGGCCAAGGAGGGAAGTAAGGTGAACTCTGAATGGCAGAACATAATGTCTTACAAGGCAAAGGCCTCTGCATTGCCTACAAGCAAGGGGAAATATTAATATTTAACTAAGAGACCAAGCTACTTCTGCAGGTTCAGAGGGTTCAGGGAGATCTGGAGTTTCAGAGCTCTCAGACTCATAAACCGAGATGGTCCCTAACTCAAATCTTGGGTCCCAGTCTCTAATCTGTCCCGACCTGTGCCTCACCTTGGTGTAGCAAACTTGCCAGGGCTGAGAAATCAAGCCTCTCTAGAGCTCTCCTATACTTATGGTTAAGCTCTCTGTCTGATTTTTTTTTTCCTGCCCTCTAGCTGCAGATGATGGGAATCTTTTTATGGGCAACAAAAGAAGCACTCTTTCACATTGCACCTTAAATTAGTGATGATTCACTTCTAGCTTTTCATTTTTATCTAATACATCAAAAATTCCCAGCAGCAAATACCCAGTTTTCTACTTAGTGAAATTACTACTTTCCCCCCTCAAATGCTTGGAATATTCCACCAGAGCTTATATTCCTTTCACAAGCATCCGTCCCCATTTACCACCAGGGAGGGTTTTCGCAGTTGCCTCGCTGGAGAACACTGCGGGCTATCGATACTCTACTGGCCATCAGAGGCAGTTTCTTCACTCTCACCTGGCTGACAGGTGAGTCAAGACGCCAATTCTCATTTCAGGGTTGGCTTCCAAGGCCATTCCTAACACCAACTCTCTTGAGTCAGGTTTCCTGGAAACAAAATGCAGTCGAGATTAGGGTACAAGAGGTTTTCTGGGAACACATGTTGGGCTTCTCCTGCAAGGCTGTGAAGGAAGAAAGCAGGATTGAGGAGGGAAAGAAGCTGAACTGCAGTTCAGCTCTAGTACTTCAGCTGATCGCACGGGGAGCTTTAGCGTTGGTGTGGCCCTTCAGAGTCATCCCAACTTGAGGCAGCGAGGCGTCAGGCATTTGTTCACTACCACCTCCTTCTGCAACTCTTAAAAGTGGTAAATTTTATTGTTTTCAAGTCATATCTTAAAATACAAACAAGGGGGAAAATATTTTTATTCTTATTACAAGCAAGTAAAATTTTTAAAACAAGATCAGAAAAGGAGAATGAAGATTTTTCTGAAGAGCTCATAGAACAAAAGGGAGAGTTAGAGAACATATAAAACAAAACTTCTTTAAAATCGTTTTTAAAACTCTTTTTGCCCAACATCCCACTCCTCAAAACAGTTGCTACATCTCTTCTATACTCTCATTCTGTTTGCAGATTTAACTATTCTTGGAGCATTTCCAACACCACCTTGGGCTGAGTTCTCCCTTTTTATCTGCATCCATATTTTCTCTGACCATTTTTTTCTTAAAAGATAATTTGGCTCTCTCAGCTTTTGCTGTATGCAGCCCCATCCATTGATCTACTTTACTAATGAGGGATCTTCTTTGGAATCCACCTGCCCTAGAACAGTCAAGACTGGAGATAATAAATTCTTTGTATTGAATATTTTATCCTCTCCTATCTGCATATGATAATTACAGCTCTCAAACTTTCCCCACAGGGAAAATAAAATCTTTTAGTATTTTACTTGAAAATGACAAATGATCTCGATGATGATAAGGAAGAAAAATCAGAAGTCATCTGTGTGAAATTAACCAAAGGCTGCAACTTTTAACACTCGACTTGGCAGGAGAAATTCGAAAGCTATCCTCAAAAGATACTGCATTTTTCGCAGAAGCATATTTTAACTGTATATCAAAACTTTAGAATATTTTAAGCAAAACTTTATCTTATTATATGTAGAAAGATTATTGGCTTCATTCTAAATATATATATTTCAGTTAAACGGTAGATAATACAACTCCCACTAAGACTCGGTTTTAAAGGGTGATTGCAAATGAGAGTGATACCTCCTCTTTGGGATGTTTTAAAACTATTATCTGATCTCTGCCTGACATACTATCTTATTTACTTTAAAAAAAATCCATAAGACATATTTATTAACCTATAGGTGAATTTGGATAGAATTTTTTATGCCAGGAGAGAAAATCAGAAATTGCTAACAATAAACCGCTTGTATTAGATGGAGCCGTGATACCAGACACTAATTTGAGAAAATAAGCCAGGTAGGTAGGCATTCCTCTCCAGCACAAGAGCAGGCTGCTTATCAAAGGTCCCCAGGGGAATTTTTTCAGTGTCCTTTTTCTCATCCTTTGAGGGCCTCTGGTAAACTGCTTTAGCACTTCTTTGGACCCACCCGAGGTTTTCTTTCGTGATTTATTTACCAATCCAAAGCCAGCTCTCTTTTGTAAGAGAAACACATTGAGGAGGGGGAAAAAAAAATCTATAATATTGGGGACCATTCCAAATAATTTGTAAAGAAGACTACAGACTTTCTCCAATGAATTGCACCATCATTATACACAAAACAAGGATTGCTTCATACTTGAGCCACTGCATTTGTACTAATTTTGGCAATAGATTATAAAAATATACCACTCAAACATAATGCAGGCATTCACCACGAAATCTGGTTATTTAGTTATGAGCTCTAAAAACCTTAGAGATTATGATGCTTATTGGGTTGAATTAAAATCTAAAGATAAACACTCTGGAACAAAATTTCGACTCAAATCCTATCAGGCTATTTCATGTATATGATTATTTCTCCAAAGATGCTGAAATTGGGATAAGCTCAAGAATTTTATAAAAAGAAAATTACTAGATTTTCCATCTTTAGCAAAGCAGTCTGACTCTATTCAGTTACAGTTTAAGAAAAAAAAAATGACGTGCTTATATCTATAGTCGCAAAGTTCAATCCAGTACCAGTGAGCAGTTCAGACTCATTCTTTGAAAGTTGTTTGCAGAAATTCATCAGAGGCCCGTAAATATTTACAGAAGTAGGCATTTCTGTGTCATGTTTACCTTTGTTAAACATTTTAGGCAAGCAGGAAGATTAGTCCTAGGCCCTCTAAGGAAAAGTCATTTCAAAATAAAAAAAACAGAGAAATTACCTCTGGATGCCCCCTTTCTTTACTAAGATATAAATTTCACCTTCGCCCACAGCAGGTTGTACATTAGTGAAGGCTGTGCGTAGAGAATTTTTGTTATTTTGCTCTAAATTAAGATTTTATTTAATGAAACTGACTGCTATAATTGAGATTTTTGATTGATATTTTATTGTCATTTTATCTCATTTATATAGTACTAATTATGGTATAATCAAGGCACTGTTCTGAATGCTTTACCAATACTGTCATTTAATCCACAGTACATTGAAATAGGCACTATTTGATATCCCTAAATTACAGAGAAGGAAACAGGCACAGAGCAGTTAAATAATTTCCCAAAGGTCGCACAGCTAGTAACTGACAAAACCAGAATTTAATCCAGGAATTCTCTCTCTGGAGTCCACACTCCTAACCATTGCACATGCTAGTGAAAAGATAAATTATAAAGCTAGAAATTCTTAAATTTTATGTTTCAAATTCATAGCAAAAATAAAAATCATTTTAAAGGAACTCTACCTGGTTCACTGTTTCCCTCTCCATTCCTTCTCCTACAGTCACTCACAGTGGCCGCAGCATGTACACTGTGAACCCATAAAACGCTACAGCCCAATGCCCAGTAACTTAACCTTCTCTTTATCAGGCAGCAAAGCATAGGTTTTAAAGGAAGGAGGCTGCTGGAGCTGTGCTTTTGAGTTTGCATCCTGATTCTGCCACTTACAAACCATGTAACTTTGTGCAAATTATGTTTCCTCTTTGGGCCTCCATTTGCATTGCTGAGAAGATTTAAAAAAAAAAACAAAAAAAAACATGAACAGCACTTAGATAATGAGCACGTAAATATCATTATCTTCTTTTTATTACGTTCTCCTCTCAGTAGAAATGCCTACTTTGTAAGAGTGCTGCAGGTCTTAACTCTGGCTTTCTATAAAACATCTAACTCCGTGCCAGGCGCCTGAATCAATGAATGTGAATTACTTCCCTCCAAAGTTCTGGTCCACTTTCTTTCCTAGACTATGGCCATCTCTCTAGGCTCTTTCTTTCCCAATATTTTAACCAATACTGCAAATTAGCTACAGTTCAAAGTCTAAATTTGAATTATACTCTATCACTTACAGATAAAGTTGTACATGTTCGGGAGCCGTTTGAGGTCCTGTGCACTTGGGTCCTCGCTTCCTTTTTCTGCCTCTCATCCCTACTCTTTCTCATTTACATGCATACTGGTCCTGTCGCACCTGAGAAGTCACTTATCCAAACACGTTTTGATACCTCTGGGCTGGTAACCATGCCTTTCTTGCTGCTTGGTTACCCTCCTGGCTAACTACTCTGGCCACAGGCCCCATTCAAAAGTTCTCTGTGGAGCCTGTTCAGTTTTGGGGGACAGTTTATTATTCCTTTATCTGTGCTCCAAAGGCACACCACTTACAATCTTCCAATAGTTCTAACCATCCTCCACTGTATTTTATACTTAGTTGTATACCTATTTGTGTCACTGTGTAGGGAGTGAAGGCCTTGCACTCTCCTCTATACCAAGAACAATGCCTGGTGTGTAAGAAGTTCTCAGTAAACATATCATATGCACAAAATATGGATTGAACACTTAATGACTCCTCAAGGACAATTTGAAAAAGGTAGCTATGTCAGAAATACAGAAGGGAAACAAAAACTTAATATTTACACTGGAAAATTGGTTGGCATTCAACTTCTAAAAACAAATTTGGAAAAAAATAATATGAAGCAGATACTCAGTTAATGGGAGCAACATGGAAAAGGCTATTTATTGCCAAACCATATTTAAGAGTAATCAAGTTCTCTAAATTGAGCATAAGTCTGAAGCATGATCAGTTTAACAAAAAAGAAAAGACCAGTGTTATTTTGACTGAATTGAAAACAGAGTATGGGGAAATTTATGTTTTTCCCTTGGAGAACTGGGTGCCTTTATTTCCTCAATTTAAGCCAATTTTGTGCCAAACTTTAGCTGATGCTTCAGATCTTTATCAGTACTTTATCAGTACTACCTCTTTCCCTGTGTCATTACTGCGTTGCTCTGTTCTCTGCAAAGTAGTTGCTTACTCACCTTAAATTTTGTGTTAATGGGCATTAGTATAATATTTTCCCTTATATTAAATGCGTGTTTCCTAGAGCTTTCTGGATTTAGAGACTCACTTCAAGATAAACTAAGGGTTGGATTTGCCTTACACTGACCGTGCCAGGTCAGTCATCAAACTCAGTATCTGTTATGTGTCCGCCATCATAGGATACAACAGTGTCAAAAGAAAGCCCTAACCACTATCTACCTGGAGTTCACAATGAAGTTAAGGAACGCAAACATCTAAGTGTAGGTGAGGTACGTGTTACAGAATAATGCTGTGTATTTGCAAAACTCGAGCTTACAACCTAGTTTTAAGGATAAAAGTATCATTTAAAAAGTGATGTTTAAGTATAGTTTTAAAACAACTTAGAATTAGCAGAACAGAATAATAAAGGTTGGGGGAGGTATTTTTGGATGACAGAGAGTAGTTGAGGTAGAGGGAACGATATCATACGTGTAGACTTTAGAAGCCTACACTTCTGTCTGAGGGACTATGGAAGAAATTAAAAGAATTCAGCATTTTTGCAGAGAAAATAATAGGATATATAAAGCTAGTGATAAGGACAAAATAATTTGAGGTCTTCTAGTTGGCTTCAGAATTTTGGACTTGATCCTAGAAGCTCTACCTTCTTTCCTCCTACAAAGAACAGATTCTCCCTGCAGTTATGAAGAGCCATCTCATCTAGCATTCCAAAGACTTTATTCCTGCAATCAGTACTCTCTCTCCTGAATCTTTTCTTTTTCCTCCTACTGGATCATTTCTACAAAAATATGAATACACCATAAGAGATCACATATTAAAGAATAAAAACCTCATTCCCCCATTTTCTCAGCAACCCTTATAGAAAATCACACTTAGGCATTTGTCTATACTCACTGTCTGTACTTTCTCACCAATCTGTACCACTTCAATGTAATTTTACCAGGATTTTGTCCCCATGCTACACTAAAACCACTTTGGCAAAGTGATCAGTGACCTTCATCACACACATGCCAGCTAATCCAGTAGCACTTAACAAGCTTGCATCTCACTCTTTATACATTTCTGTGAGATGTCCGGCATTGGTCCACCACCATATTCCTCACCTGATTGAGTCCGTACCTAATTCTGTTGAGGCCATTGTCACTAGCTGTTCGTGAGGTGAAGAGTGTGGTGGGGTTCACAGTACACCAATAGCTTTCTTTACAAATCCTTTCGATACTCTTCTCCCTGATTTTCTAATCCTGAACGTTTGATACCCTAAAGATAAGTAAAGGTTTAAGAGTTTTCAACCAGGTTTTCACCCACCTATATTTGATGTTTCTGTACAGTTTTCTCACGTTGGGATGTACCGTCTCTGGTCTGAATGCCTCAGATAAACTGAGAGGAGAAAAATTTCATTTTAATCACTGTTACCCATGTATCTTGAGATGGATCACAGATTTTCACTTAGAACAATGAATCAATCTACTTTGGGACTCTCAGTTCAAAACTTCTTAGGGACTCTTTTCTCTTTGATCATAAAGTTGCTATAGGTAGTGAGTAGTTGAGAGAGTGCCGACATGTACTAGTCTCCACAGTGAGGGCACTTTTTCTTAACAAGTGAGTTCCAAATATAGGTTCACAGAGAGCAGCATGCTTGCCCTACTCCAAGTCTCTTTATATAAGTAGAGTAGAAACATATGGATGAAAAAAAAGGAAAAAAGATGGCTGTTCTGCTAATGCACATAAGAGAGCCATTTCACTCACATAGTTAAGCCCGTAGTGGACTGAACTTCCTAAGTATGGACAAACCTGCTTTCTGTGAGAGTTAGGCCCTGGTGTGTTATCTTGGAAAAAAATACACCCTGCGGAGTAAATTATGAAAGACTAAAAATATTGGAGTGGAAAATAAAACAAGGGAAAGGAAGAAAGATGGCTCAACTCAGTGATTTGCAACTGTGTTTTTCTTAATAGCAAAACCCAGTGTAAACTGCAGTATGATTTCCCATTTCTCTGATAGTAGGAGCAAACATACATGTGGAGTTATATAGTAAGATATATGTTTTATACGTAAAAGCATAATTATTTTACATGTTAGAAAACAAGCCTTATTTTAAAAGATACCATTTTGGGCACTGTTATAAGGGGAATAACTAGAAACAGTGCTGTTATTAGTACCACTGCAAACAGTTACAGACTTTCAGAGTTTGCGTAGCTTTTAAAATGGACCATGTCAAAATCATTTAAGAAAAATGTAGATTATAAAATGTCACATTAGAGTTGTGCCATATCCACTTATGATATTTTTCACTTATATTCGTAGTTAAATGTTGTTAAATTTTATTGCAAGCCTCAGAAATACTGTGGTAATAAGGATAAGAACTTATTGCTGAATACATTTTAGATATGATATATGCGGGGGTTTGACTGATACTCTGCGTCCATTACAGAATTGGGTGGCTATTATGTAATGTTGCAAACCTACCATTACTTAAAAAGTAACAGCTTTTCCTATTAATATTTCATTCCACTTTTTTATCAGATGCACTTACCTTGAGCATATTTTATAATTTCATTGCTTGCAATGACCATGGGCATCAACAAGACAGCGCAACTATATCATTTTATTTCTATACTAACCTCATGCCCATACAGCTGAAGTGGCTGTCATACCACTGACATTTTGACATGTTATGGGTATGCTTATGCACCAATGCATCTACAATATTGCACATATCTGTTAATCAAGAGCAATATCTATGCAAGCTCTGGTACTGCCATTGCCTTTCTTGGGCTAATTTTTTGTTTTTATTTTTTTGACTGCATTGGGTCTTAATTGCTGCACACGGGCTTTCTCTAGTTGCGGTGAGCGGGGGCTACTCTTCATTGTGGTGCAGAGGCTTCTCGTTGTGGTGGCTTCTCTTGTTGTGGAGCATGGGCTCCAGGCGCATGGGCTTCAGTAGTTGCAGCACGTGGGCCCTAGAGCATGTGGGCTTTGGTAGTTGCCACGCATGGGCTCAGTAGTTGTGGCTCGCAGGCTTAGTTGCTCCGTGGCACGTGGGATCTTCCCAGACCAGGGATCAAACCCGTGTCCCCTGTGTTGGCAGGCAGATTCTTAACCACTGCACCACGAGAGAAGTCCCTCTTGGACTAATTTAAAGAGAAGAATAATGAACACTTGGTGAGCTGTAAGGACGGGAATATGAGTAATGGATTAAGCAAAAGCAAAGGAAAAGTGAATGCATATGTTGTATCTTGCAATACATTTTGATTAATACTTTGTAATTAATTAGTCAAGGGTCTATGATCTTAACATGTCCTGCTTTATCTAATGGCACAGTGTGCTTCACCTCTGTTAGATCTTTACTAGTTTCTTCTTGTTGACTGTCTTCCCTACTAAGCTGGATCTCTCTCTTTATACTTGGCACTTAGTACCATGGGAATAAAACAGTATAAAAATAATGACTTTGAACTGTATTAAAATAAACAAAATTATAGTATTAAATATTCTTTTCAGTCAGGACAGTATCCAAAATAAAACCTTATTATTCCAGTAATACAAAGCATTATCACCTATAAAATGCTGTTGATAAATAAGTGAATAACATCTTTAGATGTGGATGAATAGAGTCAAAGAAAGAGGGCATTTACCACGTTCCAATAGCTCTTTATCCAATTGCTCATTTCTCCAGTTGATACTGGAGAAAAGAGATTTTGTTCTAAATTGTTGAGAACACATGGGGGAAAATATGAGAATTTGGAAATTTTAGCTGAACCCTAACCTTTAGGCATTTGTCTTTGTTTATTCTTGGCAAAATGCAATCCTAGTTTAGAGAGAAAAAGGGTTAACTGGGCTATTAAAAGTCTCCTTGAACGTCAAAGAGCTCTTAAATGAACATTTTCACAATTTAAATATGAATGAATGAAACCATGTGGGTTACTTTCCTTTAAATTATACATGCGTTTAGAAATTAAGGGAAAATACATACAGAAAACAAATTACAGGTTTCATCACACTCTATATTGAGTGGTCAATATGCCGTTAACATGTCTACAATTAGTTTAAAATTTAAATGTATCTAAAGCAGAAAAACAATCACTAGGTTAGAATAAAAGAAAAAAAAAGCTTTACCATAATACAAATCATCAGTGTCACCAAAAATTAGTTACTGACTGTACATGGTAGTGTACCATAAAATGCTACCCAGATCCAGTCTCTCCTTTCTGAGAGTTTATAATAATTCACAGACATTGTGAGCTAAGTTCATTCATTCTTCCTAAAAAAGAATATTATTAATATTTACGGCATGTACAGTGTACCACAAGGTGCGTTGTTCTTTTCAAGACTGCATACTTGGCTGGAGAAGAACCATATACACACCAAGTCAAAATCTGTAATGAGAGAGAGAGATGGATGGGGAATTGAGAGCTTTTTTCTGTCACAGCTGAAAGAGAAATCTGTGAGATTTATTTTTAAATGATGACAAGACAGTGGCTTGTCAAGCTACAATTTGGAGGGACATTCTAAATACATGGTGCTGCTAATCAAATCAATTCAGTGCACACTTACTGAGTCCTGGCTATTGTACGGTGCTACTAGCAAACAGTCCCTACAATGGGAATGACTGGGGACTCTGTTTTCAAGAGGTATCTAATGGAGTGCTGAATCTTGGAAAGAAACAGAGAAATCAATTGCATTTTTTGGACCTAAGTCATTTTAGGTTCTCCAAAATCAGATGGGAGACAGAAAATACAATATGAAGAAGTTTCTAAATGGCAGGAACCATGTCCCAGGTAAACTCAGTGAAGTGAGGCTCACGTCGACATGTGGCCAGCTACAGTTATTACATATGTTGATCCTCACTTCCCAGTCAGGGTTTTCTTCTGGGTTATTGATGCAGGCTTCCAGAATTGTCCCTGTGGACTGTGCTTTTTCTCATATCAGGAATTCCATTCACAAGTTTATTTTAAATTGTGATGCAAGAGTGCCTTCTGTGTGAGCCATTTCTTCATAGCCATTGCCTTAATTCTTCTTTAGAACCTGCTGCTTGGCACTTGATACCTCAATTCAAAATTCAATACCTCAGTTTTTACAGACATCATAAGAAATTTCTTTTTACTATAGCCATGTATACATCAATTAACTTGAGAAAACATACTTGTTTTTGACGTTTCAATCTCAATACAACCAGGTTCCTATTTCTCCTGCATTTATCTAAATGGGATACTGTGCCTTGGACTAGGTGTTCTAAGTGTAATGAATTTATAGGCACAATCTTTGATGTACTGGTTTCTCCCAGGTCTTTTAGGAACTCAGAGTCAACTCACATCCATCAATTTAGTCTTCATTTGCAGAAAAGCATAGACGAACAATGATAGTTCTTTCTTCAAGCACATCAAACAAACTTGTTACCAGGGCCAAAACCTAACTGAACTCTAAGGTTTGAAACTTGAGCCAGATTCTGATCTCACTGGGAAGGATTGACGTATCCAATTTAGACCCATGCACAAAGCCTCTATTCTAAACACTAATGGCAGTGTTCTTGTGTCAGTTGAAGGCCCTATGGGTCTCTCACAATTCTCAGCAATGAAACAATATGAAGTTTTGAAAAAAAAGAAATCTCATTCTATGTATATTGTTTCCCAGAAGACAGCACTCAGTTGACTCAGTGCTGGTTTCTGGAGATGAAAGAAGTACCCATGACCTCTAGTTCTGAGTGAAATATTCTCTTCCCAAAGGAAGCCTCTCAACTCAGTATGAGTACCTGTTTATTGCACTATGTTCTAAAGAGGGCAGGGCAAGTGAGACAAGCAGACTTTGGTGCACAGTCTTTCTTGTCATCTTCATCAGAGCATGTTTGATAGCAAGTAACTGAAACCTGCTCAAGCAGGTCTCAGGGGGATTTTCTGCAAGCTCATGTGGGGTAGCTCATGAAACACAAAAGAAAGAAGCACAGCTGGGCTGGCTTAGGGTAAGAAATGCTTGCTGGAAAGTCGTCAGGGATTGAGCAAGTTACTCTTGAGTTAGTATGGGATTTTATAGTGGTTAAGAGGGTGGAATCTGGAACCAGGCGTCATGAGTTCAAATCCCAGTTCCTCCATTTGCTTGCAGTACTTTTTTGAAACATAATCTCTCCCTGTCTCTTCTTTCTTCAGCTATAAAGTGGGATAATATTAATTTCTGCTATAGAGGATTGTTGTTGGAGTTAAGAAATACAGAGGGTATGTAGTACCTGGCATGTGTAACTGCACTCAATAAGAGGTAATCACACTAATAACCTATTTATTGACAATGTGACATTTATTTTATTACCTGTGGGCAGTTATCCCTTCAATACTTACTTTTAGAAAAAGCTATCCCTTAACATAAAATATTAATAAACTGACTGAGTCAAAAAAGGAGTGGGACAGGGAACAACTGAGTAAATTAAAAGTAACATTGAACAAAATAACACGTAGTACAGAATATCCATGAAATAAGGTTCATATAAGATCAAACGCATTCAAATTGGTGGCTTATTTTATGCTGCACAAAAATTCTACATCAAGTCTTTCTGTGGCTTTAGTATGTATCAGTTACAAGTCAGCAAGATGTTTTGTCCTTTTAAAAAGTATAAAAATGGTTATACCAAATAAAAACCTGTTACATACAATAACATTTGGCAAGTAAAAGAGAAAAAATCATAATATTGATAAATCCATTGATTTTTATGTGTATATGTATACATACAAATCAAGGACATGTCCCCAAAGATATGGCAGTGTGTTAGCCTTCTAGAACTTAAACCTACAACTAGGGACGTGAGGGAGAAGAAAATGCCTGAATTAGCTGAGGCATCCTGACTTGACTGAGTTAGCATGCAGCAACTGAGTTTTCACTGTCAGGCAGAATGGGGACTCAAGAAACAAATTAAGTTCAGTTTTTATCTTTTTTTTTTTTTCATAAATACTCTTCATAGCAAAGAGCATCATAAATAAAGTCAAAATATCAAAAGGCCATAAATGTTTATTTAATTTGGCTACATATAATTATAACTTCTGTAACTATACCATTAACAAAGTCAAAATACAAACAAAACACTGAGAAAAAGTCTTTGCAATGTGTTTCACAGAAAAGGACTCATCTCCTCAATATATAAAAAGCTCATAAAAAATCAGTAAGAATAAAGACATACAGCCCAAAAGAAATATGATTCAAGATTAGTCACAGAAAAGAACTTTGGAAAATTTACCCAGCCTCATTATATAAATTGTATCCTAATGTCATAAGCCATCTAACAACATGCTTTGTTTACGAGTCTGTGGAGAAACACACACACTCATATATTATGGGTGGAAGTATAGTTTTTTGTTTCACAAACCCCGTGGACTATTAAGCAATGTCTCTTGAAAATACAAATGCATATAAATTTGATCCTGCATTTCATCCAGATTTATTTGCATGTACGTGAAATGAATGTGTTTCCTTATTATAGTACATCATTTTCTAAATAGCAAATTATTGGAAAAAGTTCAATGTCTATCAACAAAGGACCAGTTAAATAAATTACGGTAAATCAAAAGAATGAGAAAATATTTTATATATTTGTTCTGTATGAAGCTGTGTAAAACAATCTACGAATATTATATGGAAAGATCTCTTAAGTGAAAAATATTTACTGCATACCTTTTTATACACTTTGAATTTTCAACCATGTTAATGCATCACCTATTCAGAAAGTTAAATTTTAAAAGTTAGAGAAGTTCTGATAGTACTCACAACAAATAAAATCTAATTAGAGAGTTGTTCCGTCATTGCAGGAGCAGTGAAGTAATATGTTTGTTCAACATTTTTATTATAAGAAAACTTCAAATTAAAATCATGCTGCGTGGGCTTCCCTGGTGGCGCAGTGGTTGAGGGTCCGCCTGCCGGTGCAGGGGACACGGGTTCGTGCCCCGGTCCGGGAGGGTCCCGCGTGCCGCGGAGCGGCTGGGCCCGTGAGCCATGGCCGCTGGGCCTGCGCGTCCGGAGCCTGTGCTCCGCAGCGGGAGAGGCCACAGCGGTGAGAGGCCCGCGTACCGCAAAAAAAAAAAAAAAAAAAAAGAATGTAAAATCATGCTGCGATACCGTTTTTCATTGATCAGAAAGAGGAAAATCTAAAATTTGACAATTCACAGTATTGGTGAGGCTCTCTGGAAATAGACACTTGTACATAGCTGGCAGAAGTATGACTTGTCTGCCTACTATATAGCAACATTCTCACCTATTTCTTTCTTTTTTTTTTTTTTTTTTTCCAGCAGAGCCTCCCACTATAATAGCTGAACATATTAGCTACTTGCTTTCCCAGCAATGTGTAGTTAGGGCATGGGCATATAAACTAGTAGAGACAAATAGAACCTGAGAGGATGTCTGGGATTTGGGGTTGTTATTCCCCCTTTCTAATAGAAAGGAACACACAGATGGAGAATATTTTCCACTCCATATGACACCTTTGACTGTGGTAACTATCTTGGACCATAAGGAACAAGCTAAAAATGCCATGCTTTCAGATTTTGTGTTATATGTAAAGGACATCTCTGTCTTTTAGCCACTTTTAGTTGGGTATTCTTATTTATAGCTGTAAGCATTCTGATACTTGAAGTTTCTCAGAAAGCAGATCAAATGCTAATAAATAGAGCCACTTCAAGTTATGTTTGTAACTGTTCTCCACAGGTCAAAACTGGAAAATTAGAGAAGTGAGAGAGGGCGAGAGAGAATTAGAAGGTGCAAACATTGCAATTTTCTATAGGTGTGCATTGCTTTGCTTTAACAACACCATTCCTTACTTGTGTGGTTTAAGAACATACGGTTTTCGGGCTTCCCTGGTGGCGCAGTGGTTGAGCGCCCGCCCGCTGATGCAGGGGACACGGGTTCGTGCCCCGGTCCAGGAAGATCCCACATGCCGCGGAGCGGCTGGGCCCCTGAGCCATGGCCGTTGAGCCTGCGCATCCCGAGCCTGTGCTCCGCAACGGGAGAGGCCACGACAGTGAGAGGCCCGCGTAATGCAAAAAAAAAAAAAAAAAAGAGAACATGCGGTTTTAATCTCACCATCAAATATAGTTTGTGGGCATAACAAATGCTAATATAGTCTACTGAATGAATGTGGAATTCGAGAAATAGCTTCTCAATGAACAAAGGTAACGCTGAGTTTTACATCTTTCTTGATTTTGTCTATTTCAGGTGTCAGCACCTCTTTGTCATTTAGACCCCTAAAAATAGTGATCATTCAAAGCAGAATAACATTAGTGGTCTCTCCTAAGTTATCCACTAACCAGCAATTAGCTTATGAAAATTCGGTTCATCTATGATCCTGTGAAACCCTTGCAAAATTACTACTGCCTTATAAACTCAATAAATTTAAATTCTAAGCAAAATTTGTTTTTAGGCTTTCAATTCTATAGACTAAAAAAAAAAAAACCCCAACAATTCTGTTTTTCTCTAAATCAAGTGATGCTACCAACTGACAGATTGTTAAACTATTTGTATGTAACAGACAAATTAACTGTAAAATTTACAAAGAGAAATGTAAGTAAAGATTTCTGTTAGGAATGTCTGAACCAGTTGTAATCAATCAAAAAGCTGATTAAAATTATTAATTTACTAGACTATGAATTACTTCTCTAGCTCTAATTTTCTGTACTGTAAATACTCATTTGCCATGAAATCAACTGTATGAGCCTGAAACTGGAAAATTCTATGTCAACCAATACCCAAATATGTGTGTGTGTGTGTATATATATATATTTTTTAATTTAAATTATGAGTATTAAGAACTTCCTGATTCCTTCATTTTGCCATTTCATTTATGGCCAAATCATACTTCTTATGTAAATTTATTTTATGCAACTAGAGTTTGAGATACATTTTTCCAAAACCTTGTAAAATCTAGATGAAATTTGGACATTTTATTTGCAGTGGAAATGGCATCTAAGAAATTATGAAATTTCACAAATATTTAGGGTCTCATTTTCCAGAATTACATGCAATATTTAATGTAGGACTTAGTAGAACAATTATTTTGTTAAGTATTTAATTCTATGTTGGCCATTCAAAATATGTCACCCTACTTGTCTATAATGATATATATTTTTGTCTTTATACTTAGATATTTTCATCAGTGTGAAATCCATATTGTATCTTTAGGAGGAACAGAAGTTTATAAAATTAGGTAGCAAATTTAGTTGATTCCCTTTACCTTAAGGAAACAAATGTGCATTTTCTCAAGCAGGGAACAGATGTAAGACATGCTCTGAGGGAAAGAGGAAGAAGAGGGGGGCATAGTAAAAGCCACTTGTGATCTTTTAAGCAACTTGGTTATATCTGAGGGGAAAAAACCACAAATTCAGCACCCAAAGCATTAAAGGATAATGTGGATTTCTCTGAGTCGTGGGAATATGCAGGTGGAGGCAATTGTCATCACATATCACAAACAAAACCTCCCCCAAACCCTCCTTGGGCATCCCTTGCTTGTCACAATTTCTAGTCCCTAAGGCTGATGATGACTTCCATCTTGTTCTCATTCTCTCCTTCTGCCCAGACTTCCTGCTTCACAGGCCCGCCCTCCCAAAATTCCCTTTCTCTCCTCCCTCAGCCTCTCCTTTTTTCTGCTTTCCTATCCTACCAAGCAAAAAGTGGCTCGGCTATGAGCCCAATTTAGGTAGTGTTTTTCCTCTAACATGGCTCCTGAAGGAATGTGTGTTTGTCGGGGGTGGAGGAAAGTCTCAATTCTTCTGCTGTATATAATGTCTTAGGTATATCTGTGAGAATGTATTTGTTGCATCTATCCTATGTACCTAGCGCTGTGCTCAACAACAGTGATACACAAATAGATCTGTAGATACCTATCTATATAAATAAATACACACATATGTACATATATCTACATATAAATACACACACATATATACACAAATATATGTATATTTTAATGTATATTATATAATATTCCCATTTCATTTCATATAGGACTAACTTTTTATTTTATAATTAAGTCTTGTACTCAGACACAGATTACATGCTTCCCTAAGTGATTTCACCTCCCTTTCAAGAATGCTTTGATAAGATTTTTAAAGTAATTTTATTAGTCTTACACCTGATACTCATACTCATCATTATTCTCTTGCTTTCTCTGGTTTCATCTTGTTTCTGCTTCTTGGACCCTACAGTGGTCACTACACAATGAGGCTGACAAAAAGTACTGTATGCAAAAGTACAGAATTCCAGAAGGAATGTATTAAAATAATAGTCGAAGCAAGCCCCAGCTTCATTCCCAGCTACTCTTATTTTATTAAGCTCTTTGTTCATGGTTCATGATGAGCATAATGTCTTGTCTATTCTGCTGTGACAAAAGCCCCAGACTGCACAACTTCACCATCATTTCATTCAGTTGCCCAACCAGTTCAACTTTCCACGCATGTAGACATGTACTGGTTTTACAATCCTGATGGATGAAACAGTTAAACTTAGTTTTCCCAGACCCCTCCCATTCTATTTTATTTCTATGCCCCCACTTTACTGGAACCTAACTCATTCCTTCTTGTCCTGTTCTTAGTAAGAATGGTCATATTTCAATCATCTCCCCTTTATCTGAAGGCCATTATATATTCATTTTTTCCATTCTATATAATTGTATCCCAAACCTTTTGTCATTTTAAGAGCATACCACAGCTAAGGAATAACTAATTATTATTCAGTGTGATATTGCATTATGATTTATTGCCTTTCCTTTCAGTTTCATCTATATTTTAAAGATAAACATAGAGAACTTTCCAAAATGTATCTAATTTTGAACCACTACCAGTATTCATGGGCATTTAACCACAGTTTTCACGCATTCTGAAATACCCTGACATATCTCTAAGGAGTGTGTCTTCATGGGATGTTTTTTCACTTCCATGTACAAAGCAGCAGTGTAAGTATAACTGGCAGAGAACCTTAACAGAATAAAGCTTTGTTTCAGTTAACCAACAGAAGCAATAGGCTTTCTCAATTTCAACAGTTTTTTTTTTTTAATATCACTCATCTACTCCAATTAGAAACATAAGGAAAATACGATATTCACTCTCCGTGGGCTCTACATTTCTAAGCTTGCATTAGTTCATGGAATAGTGAAACAGAAATGTCTTAGTTACACATCAGTGAAAATACTTGATTAAAATTTTTAAGTGAATTTGTATAGAGGCACATCTAAGTATGGTATTTGTGTCACAAGGATTGGGTAATACCACTAACAACTACAATTATTTTTAGGTCTCTTACATCATCAGTCGTAATGCACTTGAATGGTACACGCATCTTAGTACCGGTAAGCAGTTCAAATGAGTATCATTTTATGACAGAATTGCTTAGGGTAAGTGAGTTTCCTTTTTCAGATAACTTTCTTTCAGTGCTAAGGGGGAGGGAATTCATTAGAAGTCATGGAACATTCACTGTCGAGCCATTTCCATTTTCTGAAGGTAGAAACAGGTCATTAAAAAAACATTATGGGTAATGGTAGAAAAGCAACAAGAGAATGTTGTCTCACAACCCATGGGAGCATGGGAGGGAAGGAGCACCAAAATAATCAGAAATTGTTTAAGACAGCTCTCTTGTGCCAAAAAGAAAAAGAAGGAAAGAATGAGGGAAGGGAAGGAAAGGGAAAGGAAGGGAAGGGAAAGGAAAAAGAAAGGGAAGGGAAGGAAGAAGAGCCTACAGTGTCTCATGAGATATGCCTTTTCCTCTCTGGTCCTTAGATTCCCCTGCACCTGCTACACACTCATCCTGCATTCTATAGATCTATTCCAATTGGGATTTGCAAATAATTCTTGTCATGTGATTCTTTACTCTTCCACGAAAAGCCTTCTTACTCAAAAATTTAAGAAAAATAAAAAACTTTTTTGAATGATATTGTGAGAAGAGGGCTTAGAAAAATGAAAGTCTTTTATTCTCTTTCTTTTCCTTCCCCTTTCTTCCCTCTCTCCCTTCTTTCCTTCCTGTCAATCATCTACTGATGTATAACACATATTCCTCATTTTGTTATATGATATCATGCAATTTAATTAAGTTAGATAAACATATACTAAGTATTATGTACAAGGCACTTACCACTTTTAAGATAAATCTTAGAATTTTGAAGGCCAGGGATGAAAACATCCACAATCAAGGATAAAAGGCAGCCAGAGCACACTACCACTCTGCCAAGCAGAGGTTCGTATGAGCCCTTGTATGTACAGGCTCTCATTCTTTCCATGGTATTCACTTGGTTTAGCACTTAGGGCCTTTATTTTGAAGATCTCTGTGACTGTGGTTATGTATCCAAATCTTAGGTATTTTGGTTGCTTGATTCCCACTATTGACCCATTTAAGACATTGCATTTATTCTTTCCACCTCCATGAAAGTTTATTAAAGCCCTTCTATTCTGAGTGGGAGGATTTAAGATACTCATTAAACTTGGACTATATTATTGCTGTCAAAAAGCATTATAGTAGAGCCTTACGTTATTGTATACAGTAAGCCGTTCCAGGTGGATTAAAGCTTCCTGTGTGAAAGGCAAAAGTAGAAAAACTTTTCTAAGAACATATAGAAAGACGTTTACCTGGACTTGGGACAGAATACGATTTTGCAAACAAAACAGAAAAGTGATAACCATAAAAGAAAAGATCGAAAAGCCACAAAATTCAATTAAGAACTTCCGTCCTTCAGAAGACACCATAAAACAATGAAAAGACAAGCCAGACACTCTGAAATATATGACTTCATAAAGAACCCGTACCAATCCCTAGACAAGTGCACAAAATTTACGAACAGCAGGACATTGATGCTGAGGGAGGCTGTGCACGTGTGGGGCGGGGAGTACACGGAAGTCTTTGTACCTTCTCCTCAGTTTTGCTGTGAACCTAAAAATGCTCTAAAAAATAAAGTCTATTTTAAAAAATCATGAACAAGCATTTCACTGAGAAGGAAACATCAAAGATCTTAAACATGGGAAGATTGCTATTGATTAGAAATGTGCAGATTCAGACTGCAATTAATCACCATTTCCATTTATTCCCCCATATTAGCAAAAGTCAAAATATCTGATGATGCTGAACGCTGGTGTGCATGGGAATCAGTGGAACTCTTTTTATACAGTTGGAAAGTATGTGTATTATACAACCATTTTGAAGGATAGTTTAGCATTGCCTTGTGGAGATAAACAGAAGCATTTTCCACAACCCAGTGTTTTACTCTTGCAAGATGTGCCAGGATACAGGTGCTTAGATGCTGCAATAGCTAAAACTGGAAACAATTCACATGTCCTTGAAGAAGACAATATATAAACAAATCATGGTATATAACTAATGAAGTATTATACAGCCATTATTGAAATGATTAATGAAAATAAATGAAATATAACTATATTCAAAAACAGAATAATATTAGAAATATATATTTGAGGAAAGATATGAATTACAGCAGTATGATAACGTTTTTATTGAGCTCAAAAGCAAACAAAATCTAACAACATATATAGGTTGTCTATACATACGTAAAGTGATAAAATAATTTAAACAGAAAAAGAAAAGGAAAAGAAATGATTAGCCCAAAATTCAGAATAATGGTGGAGTCTGAAGGTGAGACAGTGAGATGTAGTTGAGAAGCATACACAGCTGGGTATAAGGGATTGGCAGTGTTCTAGATCCAAAATTGGGTAGTGACGATAAAAGATGTATACTTTGTTATTCAGTTTCTTCTGTGAATACTACATGTTTTTTTCCTGAGGAATTATGTGTAGCGTGCATACATTTTCACAATATCCATTTATTGCAGTGATTAATTACCAATAAAATATACCAAGTATTTATAAAATTTAAGGGAATGGCAGATTCAGAGAACACATTAGTCACCTTGCAGCTTTACCTCTTTTAAAGATAACGAAGACAATTGTAGCCAAGCAAATAAAGAATTTATTTTTCAAAAGATTAAATCCAAACTATACAAAATTCAACTCTAAAGCTTATTCTATCCAAGTATAGGAATAAAAATCAGGATCGATTCTCAACTTTAGACTTTCTAAAAAATTATACAATAGCAATCAGGAGAAGTTCTTTTTCAAAAGTACAACAAAGCAGTGGTACCTCACCCTAGGCCTTAATGCAAACTTGGATTCATTTGACTCCAGGGATGGGAGTCAGTGCTTATGATTCTAGTTGATCTTATCACAGACTTGTATCTACTCTGTCACGGGTGGATGACTTGTGCAGTCTTTGAGTCTTCTCTTTCTTTGGCCCAGTTATGCTAAAAGCTGGAAGATTCAACTACATTTTACTGATTTATGAGGAAAATAGACTTTGGAAGACAGTGGTTGCCATGCCAGCCCTGCTCTGGCTAGGTCTTCCCAGATAATACTGTAGAATAGAAAATTGCTATTTGGGGAGTTCCCTCAGTGTGCTAGGAATTGAAACTAAGACAATTTGGGCAAGGTCAACTGAGGTATGGACTTAAAATATAACTACACTATATATGTATATATATATATATACTAGAACATTTTTCCAAGACACAGGAATACTTTTTTATCATTCATTAAAAAGAAATTAAACTTGATTCAGAGCCGGGCTGGTTTCCACAAAGTGTTTGTAATATTTTTTTTTTTACAAAGCCAGCAGGAAAAAATAAATTCAAAAATAAATCAATTTTGAGATAGCTTTAAATAAAGAGTCAACATTTCCTTTGAATTATAGGAAATGTATTCTTTATAGAGAGAAAAAATGTCTCTCTGACTCTGTACCCTAAATTACTTCTTTTATAACGTTCCATTTCAGGGGAAGTTCCTGCTGTTCAGACTGGGCAAACAATCTTGTAACTCCATAGGAATTTTTAGTTATAAAATGTTTTCTACAAAAGCCACGTAACTAGAAGCATAGAGAATGTCATTACAGTAGGTTGAAGCACCCTCCTTTTCATCTGTGGGCACGTGGGCATACATTGTTTAAGCTGTAGACCAGGAAATCGGCCTACAGCCGGGTGTGGAGCTATAATATTTACATATTCAGATAATTCTTCCTTCTCAACAGAACTGGTGATAGATATATAAGAAGGTGTTATGAGTATAGCAAGTACAATAGATTTACTTAAATAAAATAAAAACTCATTGAGTAAAACCTTGTTAATTTAGAGTTTGTCACATCATAGAAATTATATATAAAATCAGGCAAACCCAACTTGCCCTAATGCAGCTGTAAGAGCAAATAGTTGAAAAATCAGTTAAGCACTGACAACAACAAAGCAGCAAAATAAAACAACCAAAAAACAGCAGTAGTTTTGTCCAAACTAGAAATGATTTTTTAAAAAGCAAAATTCTTAAATATTTTATAATTCCCAAATATGTTTACTCTAAAGAAGGATACTTGTTTTCTATATGTGTCTTAATTTTCCTCATAGCTATTAGATTCATGCCTGAAACCTAAATCCTGTTTGCTTCCTCTCTGTATGATTAGGGTTAAATGGTCATTTAATGTGTTTCAGTGTCACAACTAAGGACTCACCACTGACTCTTAAAGCAGCTCAGACTCCAGACTCTCGTCACCTCCCTTTTGTTCTTTTGTCCTTCTTGCCAGAGTTCCTTCCAGGTACACATTACAGCCATCTTGCATTAGGCACACCAGACAGCATTTCCAACCTACCCTTGGGGACCATTTTATTTTTTTGTTTATTCATTTATTTATTTAAATATTTATTTTATTTTGGAGCATAGTTGATTAACAATGTTTTGTTAGTGTCAGGGGTACAGCAAAGTGATTCAGTTATACATACATCTATTCTTTTTCAAGTTCTTTTCCCTTTTAGGTTATTACAGAATATTGAGCAGAGTTCCCTGTGCTATACAGTAGGTCCTTGTTGGTTATCTATTTTATTTTATTTTATTTATTTATATAAATTCATTTATTTATTTATTTTTGGCTGTGTTGGGTCTCTGTTTCCACGTGCAGGCTCTCTGTAGTTGTGGCCAGCGGGGGGTTACTCTTTGTTGGGGTGTGTGTTCTTCTCATTGCAGTGGCCTCTCTTGATGCAGCGCACAGGCTCTAGGTGTGCGGGCTTCAGTAGTTGTGGAATGCAGGCTCACTCGTTGTGCCTTTCTGGCTGTAGAGCGCAGGCTCAGTAGTTGTGGCGCACAGACTAAGTTGCTCCGCGGCATGTGGGATCTTCCTGGACCAGGGCTCGAACTTGTGTCCCCTGCATTGGCAGGCGGATTCTTAACCACTGCACCACCAGGGAAGCCCTGGTTATCTATTTTAAATATAACAGTGTGTATGTCAATCCTAAACTCCCAATCTATTCCTCCCCTGCACCCTTTCCCCCGGTGACCATAAGTTCATTCTCTAAGTCTGTGAGTCTGTTTCTGTTTTGTAAATAAGTTCATTCGTATCATTTTGTTTAAGATTCCTCATATAAGCAATATTATATGATATTCGTCTTTCTCTGTCTGACTTACTTCACTTACTATGATAATCTCCGGCTCCATCCATGTTGCTGCAAATTTTAAACAGCAAAACACGGAAATGCAAAAGAAAAAGAAAAAGAAAAAAATGGTAGTAACTAGATAGTGAAAAGGACACATGTTGATAGCATGAACACTGAAACAAGGCAGAGCTTGGCCATGTTCAGCCTCAGCTGGGAACATGCACATTAGGTGACTCAAATTTTTTGCTGCTCTGCCCACATCCGCAGAGGCACGTCCCTAGTATTAATTTTACGTTTACAAATAAATTTTAGTAAGTAGGCAAATTAGCAAATTCTAGGTCCTTGAATACTGAGGATTGATTGTATTTCTCTAATGCCACTTCTCAAACAGAGCAAGCCTACCTCTTCTTGTATTAGCCCTTCTCAACTTCGAGGCTAAGGTAAGAGCTAACAGTTACGTAGCCTTTGATGGTTGCCAGGCCCCTTTCACAGGACTTCACTTGTATTTACTTGTTCAGTTCTCACAACAGTTTTATGAAGTAGAGATACCATGATCATCATCTTTGTTTTATAAAGCACTCAACGAGCACAGAGTTTTGATTATTTGCTCAGGTTACACAGGCAGTAAGTAGCCTAGGTGGAATTAAAAGCAAGCAGCCTGGGAGAAGGCGGAAGATGGCGGAAGAGTAAGACGCGGAGATCACCTTCCTCCCCACAGATACACCAGAAATACATATACACGTGGAACAACTCCTACAGAACACCTACTGAAGGCTGGCAGAAGACCTCAGACCTCCCAAAAGGCAAGAAACTCCCCACGTACATGGGTAGGGCAAAAGAAAAAACAGAGACAAAAGAATAGGGACGGCACCTGCACCAGTGGGAGGGAGCTGTGAAGGAGGAAAAGTTTCCACACACTAGGAAGCCCCTTCGCGGGCGGAGACTGCGGGGGGCGGAGGGGGGAGCTTCGAAGCTGCGGAGGAGAGCACAGCAACGGGTGCGGAGGGCAAAGCGGGGAGATTCCCGCACAGAGGATCGGTGCCGACCGGCACTCACCAGCCCGAGAGGCTTGTCTGCTCACCCGCCGGGGCGGGCGGGGCTGCGAGCTGAGGCCGGAGCGCAGGGAGAGGACTGGGGTTGGCGGCTTGAACATAGCCTGAAGGGGTTAGTGCACCACAGCTAGCCGGGAGGGAGTCCGGGGAAAAGCCTGCACCTGCCGAAGAGGCAGGAGACTTTTCCTTCCCTCTTTGTTTCCTGGGGCGTGAGGAGAGGGGTTTAAGAACGCTGCTTAAAGGAACTCCAGAGACGGGCGCGAGCCGCGGCTAAAAGCGCGGACCCCAGAGACGGGCGCGAGCCGCGGCTGAAAGCGCGGACCCCAGAGGCGGGCGGGGGACGTTAAGGCTGCTGCTGCCGCCACCGAGGGGCCTGTGTGCGAGCACAGGTCACTCTCCACACCCCTCTTCCGCGGAGCCTGTGCAGCCCGCCACTGCCAGGTTCCCTGGATCCAGGGACAACTTCCCCGGGAGAACGCACAGCGCGCCTCAGGCTGGTGCAAAGTCACGCCGGCCTTTGCCGCCGCAGGCCCGCCCCGCACTCCGGGCCCCTCCATCCCCGCCGGCCTGAGTGCGCCAGAGCCCCCAGTCAGCGGCTCTTTTAACCCCATCCTGTCTGAGCAAAAAACAGACGCCCTCCAGCGATCTACACGCAGTGGCAGGGCCAAATCCAAAGCTGAGCCCTGGGAGCTGTGAGAACAAAGAAGAGAAAGGGAAATCTCTCCCAGCAGCCTCAGAAGCAACGGATTAAAGCTCCACAATCAACTTGATGTACCCTGCATCTATGGAATACCTGAATAGACAACCAATCATCCCAAATTAAGGAAGTGGACTTTAGGAGCAAGATCTATGATTTTTTCCCTTTTCCTCTTTTTGTGAATGTGTATGTGTATGCTTCTGTGTGAGATCTTGTCTGTATAGTCTTGCTTCCACCATTTGTCCTAGGGGTCTATCCGTCCATGTTTTTTTTTAATTTTTTTTCTTAATAATTAATTTTAATAACAATATTATACTTTACCTTCGTTCTTTCTTTCTTTCTTTCCGTCCTTCCTTCCCTCCTTTAGACAACGAATCATCCCAAATTGAGGAGGTGGTCTCTGACAGCAAGATTTAGGATTTTTCCCCATTTACCTCTTTTAGTGAGGGTGTATGTGTATGCTTCTGTGTAAGATTTTGTCTGTATAGCTTTGCTGCCAACATTTGTCCTAAGGTTCTTTCCGTCCCTTTTTTTTTTCTAAATAAGAATTTTTTAATTCAATAACTTTATTGTACTTTATTTTATTTTTACTGTATCTTCTTTCTTTCTGTCTTTTTTCCTTCTTTCCCTCCTTCCTTCCTTCCTCCCTCCCTCCTTTCTTTCCTTCTTGCCTTCTTTCCTTCTTTGCTTCTTTCTTTCTTTCTTTCTTCCTTCCTTCCTACCCTCCTTTCCTTCTTTCTTTCCTCATACTTCTACTAATTCCCTCTACTTTTTCTCCCTTTTATCCTGAGCCGTGTGGATGAAAAGCTTTTGGTGCTCCAGCCAGGAGGCAGGGCTCTGCCTCTGAGGTAGGAGAGCCAACTTCAGGACACTGATCAACAAGAGACCTCCCAGCTCCACATAATATCAAACGGCGAAAATCTCCCAGAGACCTCCATCTTAACACCAGCACCCAGCTTCACTCAACGACCAGCAAGCCACCGTGCTGGAAAACCTATGCCAAACAACTAGCAAAACAGGAACACAACCTCACCCATTAGCAGAGAGGCTGCCTAAAATCATAATAAGGCCACAGACACCCCCAAACACACCACCAGACGTGAACCTGCCCACTAGAGAGACAAGATCCAGCCTCATCCACCACAACACAGGCACTAGTCCCCTCCACCAGGAAGCCTACACAACCCACTGAACCAACCTTAGCCACTGGAGACAGACATCAAAAACAGGAGGAACTACGAACCTGCAGCCTGCAAAAAGGAGACCCCAAACACAGTAAGATAAGCAAAATGAGAAGACAGAAAAACACACAGCAGATAAAGGAGCAAGATAAAAATGCACCAGACCTAACAAATGAAGAGGAAATAGGCAGTCTACCTGAAAGAGAATTCAGAATAATGATAGTAAGTTTGATCCGAAATCTTGGAGATAGAATGGACAATAGATTGGACAAAATGCAAGAATCAGTTAACAAGGACCTAGAAGAACTAAAGATGAAACAAGCAACGATGAACAACACAATAAATGAAATTAAAAGTACTCTAGATGGGATCAATAGCAGAATAACTGAGGCAGAAGAACGGATAAGTGACCTGGAAGATAAAATAGTGGAAATAACTACTGCAGAGCAGAATAAAGAAAAAAGAATGAAAAGAACTGAGGACAGTCTCAGAGACCTCTGGGACAACATTAAACGCACCAACATTCGAATTATAGGGGTTCCAGAAGAAGAAGAGAAAAAGAAAGGGACTGAGAAAATATTTGAAGAGATTATAGTTGAAAACTTCCCTAACATGGGAAAGGAAATAGTTAATCAAGTCCAGGAAGCACAGAGAGTCCCATACAAGATAAATACAAGGAGAAATACGCCAAGACACATATTAATCAAACTGTCAAAAATTAAATACAAAGAAAGCATATTAAAAGCAGCAAGGGAAAAACAACAAATAACACATAAGGGAATCCCCATAAGGTTAACAGCTGATCTCTCAGCAGAAACCCTACAAGCCAGAAGGGAGTGGCAGGACATACTGAAAGTGATGAAGGAGAAAAACATGCAGCCAAGACTACTCTACCCAGCAAGGATCTCATTCAGATTTGATGGAGAAATTAAAACCTTTACAGACAAGCAAAAGCTGAGAGAGTTCAGCACCACCAAACCAGCTTTACAACAAATGCTAAAGGATCTTTTCTAGGCAGGAAACACAAGAGAAGGAAAAGACCTATAATAACGAACCCAAAACAATTTAGAAAATGGGAATAGGAACATACATATCGATAATTACCTTAAATGTAAATGGACTAAATGCTCCCACCAAAAGACACAGATTAGCTGAATGGATACAAAAACAAGACCCTTATATATGCTGTCTACAAGAGACCCACTTCAGACCTAGAGACACATACAGACTGAAAGTAAGGGGATGGAAAAAGATATTCCATGCAAATGGAAGCCAAAAGAAAGCTGGAGTAGCAATTCTCATATCAGACAAAATAGACTTTAAAATAAGGACTATTAAAAGAGACAAAGAAGGACACTACATAATGATCAAGGGATCGATCCAAGAAGAAGATATAACAATTGTAAATATTTATGCACCCAACATAGGAGCACCTCAATACATAAGGCAAATACTAACAGCCATAAAAGGGGAAATCGACAGTAACACATTCATAGTAGGGGACTTAAACACCCCACTTTCACCCATGGACAGATCATCCAAAATGAAAATAAATAAGGAAACACAAGCTTTAAATGATACATTAAACAAGATGGACTTAATTGATATTTATAGGACATTCCATCCAAAAACAACAGAATACACATTTTTCTCAAGTGCTCATGGAACATTCTCCAGAATAGATCATATCTTAGGTCACAAATCAAGCCTTGGTAAATTTAAGAAAATTGAAATTGTATCAAGTATCTTTTCTGACCACAACGCCATGAGACTAGATATCAATTACAGGAAAAGATCTGTAAAAAATACAAATACATGGAGGCTAAACAATACACTACTTAATAATGAAGATATCACTGAAGAAATCAAAGAGGAAATCAAAAAATACCTAGAAACAAATGACAATGGAGACACAACGACCCAAAACCTGTGGGATGCAGCAAAAGCAGTTCTAAGGGGGAAGTTTATAGCAATACAAGCCCACCTTAAGAAGCAGGAAACATCTCGAATAAACAACCTAACCTTGCACCTCAAGCAATTAGAGAAAGAAGAACAAAAAAACCCCAAAGCTAGCAGAAGGAAAGAAATCATAAAAATCAGATCAGAAATAAATGAAAAAGAAATGAAGGAAACAATAGCAAAGATCAATAAAACTAAAAGCTGGTTCTTTGAGAAGATAAACAAAATAGATAAACCACTAGCCAGACTCATCAAGAAAAAAAGGGAGAAGACTCAAATCAATAGAATTAGAAATGAAAAAGGAGAGGTAACAACTGACACTGCAGAGATAAAAGAGATCATGAGAGATTACTACAAGCAACTCTATGCCAATAAAATGGACAATCTGGAAGAAATGGACAAATTCTTAGAAATGCACAACCTGCCAAGACTGAATCAGGAAGAAATAGAAAATATGAACAGACCAATCACAAGCACTGAAATTGAAACTGTGATTAAAAACCTTCCAACAAAGAAAAGCCCAGGACCAGATGGCTTTACAGGCGAATTCTATCAAACATTTAGAGAAGAGCTAACACCTATCCTTCTCAAACTCTTCCAAAATATAGCAGAGGGAGGACCACTCCCAAACTCCTTCTACGAGGCCACCATCACCTTGATACCAAAACCAGACAAGGATGTCACAAAGAAAGAAAACTACAGGCCAATATCACTGATGAACATAGATGCAAAAATCCTCAACAAAATACTAGCAAACAGAATCCAACAGCACATTAAAAGGATCATACACCATGATCAAGTGGGGTTTATTCCAGGAATGCAAGGATTCTTCAATATACGCAAATCTATCAATGTGATAAACCATATTAACAAATTGAAGGAGAAAAACCATATGATCATCTCAATAGATGCAGAGAAAGATTTTGATAAAATTCAACACCCATTTATGATAAAAACCCTGCAGAAAGTAGGCATAGAGGGAACTTTCCTCAACATAATAAAGGCCATATATGACAAGCCCACAGCAAACATCATCCTCAATGGTGAAAAACTGAAAGCATTTCCACTAAGATCAGGAACAAGACAAGGTTGCTCACTCTCACCACTATTATTCAACATTGTTTTGGAAGTTTTAGCCACAGCAATCAGAGAAGAAAAGGAAATAAAAGGAATCCAAATCGGAAAAGAAGAAGTAAAGCTGTCACTGTTTGCAGATGACATGATCCTATACATAGAGAACCCTAAAGATGCTACCAGAAAACTACTAGAGCTAATCAATGAATTTGGTAAAGTGGCAGGATACGAAATTAATGCACAGAAATCTCTGGCATTCCTATATACTAATGATGAAAAATCTGAAAGTGAAATCAAGAAAACACTCCCATTTACCATTGCAACAAAAAGAATAAAATATCTAGGAATAAACCTACCTAAGGAGACAAAAGACCTGTATGCAGAAAATTATAAGATACTGATGAAAGAAATTAAAGATGATACAAATAGATGGAGAGATATACCATGTTCTTGGATTGGAAGAATCAACATTGTGAAAATGACTCTACTACCCAAAGCAATCTATAGATTCAATGCAATCCCTATCAAACTACCACTGGCATTTTTCACAGAACTAGAACAAAAAATTTTGCAATTTGTATGGAAACACAAAAGACGCCGAATAGCCAAAGCAATCTTGAGAACGAAAGAAGGAACTGGAGGAATCAGGCTCCCTGACTTCAGACTATACTACAAAGCTACAGTTATCAAGACGGTATGGTACTGGCACAAAAACAGAAAGATAGATCAATGGAACAGGATAGAAAGCCCAGAGATAAACCCATGCACATATGGACACCTTATCTTTGATAAAGGTGGCAGTAATGTACAATGGAGAAAGGACAGCCTCTTCAATAAGTGGTGCTGGGAAAACTGGACAGGTACATGTAAAAGTATGAGATTAGATCACTCCCTAACACCATACACAAAAATAAGCTCAAAATGGATTAAAGACCTAAATGTAAGGCCAGAAACTATCAAACTCTTAGAGGAAAACATAGGCAGAACACTCTATGACATAAATCACAGCAAGATCCTTTCTGACCCACCTCCTAGAGTAATGGAAATAAAAACAAAAATAAACAAATGGGACCTAATGAAACTTCAAAGCTTTTGCACAGCAAAGGAAACCATAAACAGGACCAAAAGACAACCCTCAGAATGGGAGAAAATATTTGCAAATGAAGCAACCGACAAAGGATTAATCTCCAAAATTTACAAGCAGCTCATGCAGCTCAATAACAAGAAAACAAACAACCCAATCCAAAAATGGGCAGAAGACCTAAATAGACATTTCTCCAAAGAAGATATACAGACTGCCAACAAACACATGAAAGAATGCTCAACATCATTAATCATTAGAGAAATGCAAATCAAAACTACAATGAGATATCATCTCACACCAGTCAGAATGGCCATCATCAAAAAATCTAGAAACAATAAATGCTGGAGAGGGTGTGGAGAAAAGGGAACACTCTTGCACTGCTGGTGGGAATGTGAATTGGTTCAGCCACTCTGGAGAACAGTATGGAGGTTCCTTAAAAAACTACAAATAGAACTACCATATGACCCAGCAATCCCACTACTGGGCATATACCCTGAGAAAACCAAAATTCAAAAAGAGTCATGTACCAAAATGTTCATTGCAGCTCTATTTACAATAGCCCGGAGATGGAAACAACCTAAGTGCCCGTCATCGGATGAATGGATAAAGAAGATGTGGCACATATATACAATGGAATATTACTCAGCCATAAAAAGAAACGAAATTGAGCTATTTGTAATGAGGTGGATAGACCTAGAGTCTGTCATACAGAGTGAAGTAAGTCAGAAAGAAAAAGACAAATACCGTATGCTAACACATATATATGGAATTTAAGAAAAAAAATGTCATGAAGAACCTAGGGGTAAAGCAGGAATAAAGACGCAGACCTCCTAGAGAACGGACTTGAGGTTATGGGGAGGGGGAAGGGTGAGCTGTGACAGGGCGAGAGAGAGTCATGGGCATATACACACTAACAAACGTAGTAAGGTAGATAGCTAGTGGGAAGCAGCCGCATGGCACAGGGATATTGGCTCGGTGCTTTGTGACAGCCTGGAGGGGTGGGATAGGGAGGGTGGGAGGGAGGGAGATGCAACAGGGAAGACATATGGGAACATATGTTTATGTATGACTGATTCACTTTGTTATAAAGCAGAAACTAACACACCATTGTAAAGCAATTATACCCCAATAAAGATGTTAAAAAAAAAATTTTAGATAAAATAAATAAATAAATAAAAGCAAGCAGCCTAGCCCCATACTTGTTCAGGTAAACAGATGCTCAGCTGTACAGCTCACACAAGTGCCTCCTCTCTCCCCACCGCCTAAATGTCCTCAGCATACCCAGTGCCTTGGTCTCAAGTCATCCAGGTTTTGCTACTTCGGTTTTATCTCTGAATCAAGTTAAAGTGCAGAAAATTCTGTGTGTGTGTAACATGGTCTTGCCTCCTCGGAGGAAGCTTTTCACAGTATTCTGTCCTGGGCTTACACGGTTAGATACCATAAGTGCCATATGGAACCTGTTACTTTATTTATTGGAGATATGTTGTTGAGGACATTGCCTTCGACATTCCTTAGTGTTCCTAGTATAAAGAACCACATGAATCATTTCCCTCAGGCCTAGTGGCAGGAAGAGCCTAAGTAATACGCATGCATTTTTTTCTTTTGGAACAATGTGGGTCAGATTAATAACCATATTTCTTAAGTGAATTTTAGGCAACTGTAGAACTCTAAAGGAGGCCATGTGTTCACAACATCCTACATGGTCATTAAAGCTTATGTTACCATGTACTCATTACATGTTTTCATTTTTCTCCTTCTCTTGACAGTTCATTCTATTTGAATTTCTACCTTACATATATCTATATATGCTACCTCAAAACAATTGTGGGATGAAACACGGGGAAAGTATATAAAGAAATGAATATATAAATTAATTTGATTTGGAGTCACCTCATTTTCCCTGTCACTGTCTTCTAATGCATTCTAGCTTATAGACACAACTTTAAAAGGGGCATCCAACACTGAATGTGAAATTCTAGAAGTGCTCTAACCAACACTCCTAGCCTTATTCTCATTTGCCTTGATCAATTTTGGTTAAAAGATAGCATACACTTTGTGTCTAAGTTTCCGTAATTCGCTATGTGATAGAATTATAATATTTTAGAAATTTATAAGGATATTTTTGGTAAATTCCAATTTAGATTTATAAGCATATGTTTTTAAATAAAAATCTTATTTTTAAATTGTATCAATAATTTTATACAAACAATAAAGTTATATTCAAGCTCTGCAATATATTTTTAAAACTTCTGCAGATAAATCTAAACAAGACCAAAGTGACTACATTTCCTAAGACTGAGTAGATGAACATGTGTGGGTGTGAGCAGAGTCACATCTGCATAGATTATGCTCCAAAGTAAGGAAGGACTCTTAGTTTTTAAATGTTATGTCAGCTTAGCAACATGATCACATCACCTTCAACTCTAGGAATTCATCCACTGATCACAGTTATGATGGGATCATAATCTTATGTTTTGACCATTTTCTTCTAGAAATGTAATGAAGTTATTTACTGTGGATTATAGACTGGCATCAAAAATTGTTTTTAACTAAATGTGATGGGGTTGAAAAGGTAAAATTATCCTATGAGCTTGTATATATTAGAACTTTAAAAATAATCTTTAAAGAGTCATAAAGGAGCAAGAAGAAGAGGAGACTGCTAACTGTCTCATAGGAGGGATGAGTTGAGCATGTTGTAAAGTAAAACATGGTTTGGTCTCAATATAAGTTAACTTTATTTTATTAAGGATAATTTACAACCCAGAAGATATAGGCCGTGCTGAGACTTTTAGGAGGCTTTAAATTTTATGTGTAGGAGGCTCTTATTTTATGTTAAGAGAAGTGGCATCTCTTTATTATCCAAGAGAGAATAATCCACATTTTGTTTCCATGATTATGGATATGATATTGAACACAGTTAAAGAGCGCATTGTGGATTGATTTTTTTGACTTTAGAAAGTGCCAGAGATAGGTAGATATAAATACACACACACACACACACACACACACACACACATATTCACGCACACACACAGATTAGGTAGCTGTGATTAGCAGATCAGTAATGTAAAAAGCAGAATCGTCACTTTTCCAGAGAACCAAGAGGGAAGGCTTGACTAAAGGTAAAACAAAATTAAAAATATAGACTATTTTCCCCAGAATTTGTTAAATTTTAAACATACTAATTTTAAGCCTTTTCCCAATATTGAATTTTAATCATTCAGATTTAAGCAGGGAACTGTAGGAAGAAACTAAGCTTGATAAAAAGTAATAAGAAAAAAACCACACTAGAACACCTAATATACATTACTTTATAGCATGGATCATTACAGACCATTATTGAAGAATTTTAATTTTGGTAAAAGATACATATTTTGCCACCTAATAGTCCTGATATTTGTAAGTGTTTCCCTAGAAAGCAGTTCTTAATGCTACCACAGAGAGGAAAAGAGTGTTTCCCTGAAATAATTATATCAGTGAAGGAAGTAACAGAATCTTCCCTAGGTATTTATTATTCTCTTTTCTTTTAGGTGGTCGGCAAACTTAAAGTGTTCAAGGCAATACAGGTACTTTTTTTATATATGGCTTTTATTCTGGCATAAATCCCTTAAAGTCAATTAAAACTCATCATGCTCAACCAACAGAAAACTTCAGGAAGCATAGCTCCTTCTAATTAGTAGACATACATGTATTGGCACAGCCATAGGAAGTATAAGTTCCACTGACAACAATATTTTTGTTAGAGAAAATGCATTTATTTATAATGTATCCAGAGTCTTAAAATCATCTAAATAATGTATAAAGAAGCTTAGTCCCTCTTCAGCGATGGAGAGTACATTCTCTGTCTGACTGTGGATAATTACAGTCCCAAAAGTCAGCAGGAAAAGAACTTTATCATGTAAACAACATCTCAATTTCTATGCAAAGGGTTGTATGTTAAGGAAACACTTAATACGGGACATAAAGCCACGTAAAACTAACATTTTTCTGAATAATGACTAAGGGTGATGCTATTTTTCTGAGTTGTGACATAAAACATTGTGTTGGGATTTGAAAATATTAGAAATAAAAGAGAAATCACCAGAAAAACATGCAAAATCTTAACCTGTCTTCTGGTCTACTAATTGAAAGCATAACATATAAAACAATTAACGGTAACATCCACTCAGTATATACTAAGTAGTTATTCTGTGCCAAGCACTGCTTACAATGTATAAGTAAATCTAGCACTTAAGGATCCTGTTGCATTCTCTTTGCCTTAACTGGTTTATATTCTTCTTTCCTGTATTACCTTATTTTGTTTATGTTTACTATTATTGTCAGTTGTTTTTCCCAGTACTTACACAGTGTGTATTATTTTAGTCTAGATCTGTGCTATCCAATATGGCATCCACCAGCCACAGGCGACTATTAATTTAACTTAATTAAAAATAAATAACATTTAAAGTTTAGTTCCTCAGCCTCACTAGCCACATTTTAGCAGAGCTAACAGGATTTGATGATGGACTGCAGGAGGGATGAAGAGAAAGCAAGCCATCAATGAGGATCCAGGGATTTGGCCCTAAGCACTGCTAAGGATGAATTTGCTAACTACTGAGATGAGAAAGCCTGTAGGTAGAGATCAGTAATTGTATTTGGAACACGTTAATGTAAGTTATGTGTCTTCACATCTCTAAGTGGAGATGTGAAGAGGGCATTCGGCTATACAAATCTAGTGTTCAACAGAGAGGTTTGAGTTGAAGATTTTAATTTGGAAATACCAACATGGAGGTGATGTTAAAACCTAGATAAGATTGCCAAAATAGCAAGTATAGATAGAGGAGAGAAGATGAAGGACTGAGAATTTACATACTACAAAATGAAGATGTCTGGTAGAAGCTGAGGAAAGAGTGTAGGAGAGCAGTGTCCCGGAAGCCAAGGGGAAAGGTAATCCATTGTATCAAATACTTTGATAAGTCAACTATAGGGAGAACTGGAAATTAACCATTGGATTTAGCAACCTGGATGCAACAGACAGAAGCAGTTTGTGAGGAAGGTAGGAGTGAAAGCTTGATTAGAGTATGTTTAAGAATGACTTGGAGAGGGAGTTTGGAAACAGGGCTTATACTTGCCTTTTTGAAGATTTTCGCTACGAACAGGATAGTAGCTCGCAGGTAAATGGGATCAAGAGAAAGAACTTTTAAAATAAAGAAATTACAGCTTGTGTGGATGGAGATGAGAATGATCCAATAAAGAGGGAGTATTGGTGATGTCAAGGGGAAAGAGAAGAATTACTGGGGTAGAGGAGAGGGGATAGGATCTGTGCTCCCATGGATGCATTGATTTTAGACAGGCTTGTGGGGTGCTCTTCCATGGTCTTCGGTAGTAGCAGAGATCATGCATGAAAGGATAGATGTGCAGGAGGCACGTAAGCTGGTGGGGGTCTGTGGAAGTTCTCCTCTGAATGCTTGCTTTCCTCACCGAGATGGGAGGTTGTTGTTTGAGAGTAAGCATAAGGGAAGAGATTTGGGGGGTTAAGGGTTAAAGAAGAAAGTAGGAGATAGATATTTAAGAGTTTATGATGCATAGTATTGTTGTCTGGCAATACTAGGAGTTTTTTTTTTTTTTTTTTGAAGATTTATTTTTAATTTTCTTTATGTTTGGCTGTGTCGGGTCTTGGTTGTGGCACGTGGGATCTTCGTTGAGGCACGCGGGATCTTTCATTGCCGCGTGCGGGTTTTCTCTCTCTCGTTGTGGTGCGCAGGCTCCAGGCTGCGTGGGCTCTGTAGTCGTGGCACACCGGCTCTCTTGTCGAGGCGCGCGAGCTCAGTAGTCGTGGTGTGTGGGCTTGGTCGCCCTGAGGCACGTGGGATCTTAGCTCCCTGACCAGAGATCGAACCCAAGTCCCCTGCATTGTAAGGGGGATTCTTTACCACTGGACCACCAGGGAAGTCCCTGAGAGTCCTTTTGAGGTTAAAGGGCATGAAATGAGATCAGTCCACGTGATTGTGTGACTTTTCCCCAGCTCTCATCTTCACAGATGTAGCTGTGGAATAGGGCAGAAAAGTATTTAACCACAGTTGTGGCTAAAACTAGTATGATAAAGAAACATAGGCAAGAAAATTAATTTTATATACAAAGGAGTACCTAAGCTGGGTAAAAGGGGATAGGGGACCTCATGGAGTAAGGGGCAAGGAAAAGATGGTAGCATCTAGAATGGTAGTTCTCAGTGTGTGGTCTGGGCAACCCTGGAAGTGCTCCAAGATCCTTTCAGGGAGTCCTAACTATTATCTTAATGCTACTAAGATGTTACTTGCGTTTTTCACTCTTATTATCTCATAAATCTACAGTGGAGTTTTATAGAAGCTCACGATGTGGATATCAAAGCATTGACTACAGAAACATAGGAGAATCCATCTGCCTTCTTTTAGCTAGATTTAAAAGTTAAAGAGATTTTCAAGATAGAAAACAGTGCTACTTTTCTCTTAAAGTTTATTTTTGCTTGGGAAATATAGTAATTTCCCCAACGTGGAAATTGATGCTAAAATGTGTATTTATGTTTATATAAAATAAGTCTATTTTTGCTATTTTTAATAAACTTTTAAATATTCTTTTACTTTGGTTTGTGATTCAATGCAAAGCAGCAGGCAGCCACATAAATAAAAGCTTTTTGGCATCCTCAGTAATTTTTTGAAGTGTAAGGTGTTCCTGAGATTTAAAAGTTGGAGAATTGATGAATTAGAGGAAGTGATAGAGTGAAACTATTGTTGAAGTCATATTAAAACAAAGAGTGGGCTGAAAGATAGGAGGTGTTGATAAACACACAAGGCATGCAGTTGAGCTTGGGGAGGGATTAAAGTTATTGAATTCAAGGTCTACAGCTGTACTAGCTAATGAAATTTTCTGTGATGATAGAAATGTTCTATCTTTTGTACATCTGAGCTGTACAATATAATGGCCATTAGGCACAGAAGGCCACTGAGCCCTTGAAATGTGGTTTAGTGCAACCAACGAAGAAATTTTAATTGTAAATTGTATCTAATTTTAATTTTAATTAAATATGTATAGCCACATGTATCTACCATATTGAACACTGCAGTATCACTGTGAGACTATACAGCTGAAATAGGTTGGAAAACAAGATTATTGCAGAAGAAGAATTCAGCCAACTGAGAGAGGCCAAAGTGTTGGAAGGATTATCTATCCATAAGTGCATTTTGCACGTTGAAATCATCAAGAATTAATATAGTAACCATCAAAATGACTAATATTCATAGAGCACTTTATGTACCGGGCTGATACCTTCACACGTATTTATTCATTTGCTTGTCACAATAGTCCTGAGATTTAGGTACTATTATTATCTCTATTTTACAGATGAGGGGACAGAGGCATATGGCTGTTAGGTAATGTGTCATGCAAGGTATTGTGTGGTTGAGGGAGATTTAAACCCGGGTGCTGCAACTTCAGAGTCCGCTCTTAGTGCATTATACTGCTTTTCTTATTTGAGGTTGGTCATCTTTTAAAGTTTTCTCTAAATATTGCAGATAGGTGATTTTGCACCAGGTATATACTCTGTGCTAATTGCTAAGACGGGAATCATACTAAAAGGGCTTGTGATGCAACTAAAGCAAGCTTTATGATAGAAAATATACTATATAAATAGTTGACAATTGTGGCCTGGCAAATGTTCAGTACATTTTTGAACCTCACCGCCTGAAGTGTAGTGTTGGCTAAAATTTAGTTTATAAAGGCAGATACCAATCTTTATGAACTTCCATTTTCCTACTGAGCTAATTAGCCCTCTTGGCTATTTCCATCATGCTGATAACTATAAACACTTAACTAGGTATTTATGATGATAACACGGCAACACTGAATAGGCCTTTTTTTCAGGGTACATTTAAATATCTCCAGGGTAGGAGGGACATTTCTTTGTCAGGACAAGAGGTAATGTCACATTAACTTTACCAAATCCTTATCAATACCAATGATAATAGATTGAGAATATAGCATTTTTCTTATAAATACATTTGGATTAATAATTAATTAAACAACCCTAGCAACAGAATAAAATAACACAGTTTAAAAAGATTTAAACTCCCTTTTACTAAAGTGTTTATTAAACTAAGAAAAAGGTAGACATATTAATTACTTTGAAGGTAATATTTACTTACCTTTTATTTATATCTTTTATTAAGCATTTAACATCTAGAATTTATTTATTCAGAGAGGAAGAAGGCTTGGGTCAAAGCAGGCAAGCACGAAACATGGGCAGTCCTAGTAGAATTAGACTCTAAACAATAAAATCATGTAGATAAGAATCATTTACTACAAAAATAGTGCTAATATTAAAAAGTAGTATTCCTGAAAGTTAAAGTCAGCGGCTGAGGCTAACATATGTGAATTCATAACTGTTGGTCAAGGGTCTGCAGTGTCCTGGCCTCCATCCTAATGGATGAGCATCCAGAGGTGAACAACACAGACACTGTCTCTGCTTTCAAGTCACCACAACATACAGTGTTAGAAAATTAAAGGAACCTGAAATATTCAAACCTCTATGAAGAACAAAATATTCGATCGTGAAGAACAGTTATGAAAATAAAGACAAATCTCATAAATACCACTATATAACTTTTTCTTAATTAGAGTCGTTTCTAGGAGAAGCTGGTCAAAAGAAATGTGAGGTTTGTATACATAGTAAACAGTCTTTAACGCACTAATAATGTACTCTGTATTTTCAGTGTCTCTAGTGTGACATCAGCAGTTATTGTAACTCTTTGAGCCTTTTATTCTATCTGTCAGATTACCATAATGACTCACTCATATCAGTTAACAATTTTCGAGGGTGTAAGGAGCCATGCATATTTTTAAAAGAGCTTTGAAAATTTTTTTTAATACCATTACAGTTTGATGCTGGTACAGGTTTGGCAAACTTTATTGCTACAATGTATTTATTATGAATAACAACATATAGAACATGCATTATTATCTATGATTCAAATAGATGTTTCCAGCTATGACATTTATTTAGGAGTAAACATTCTAATCTGTTGCTATATAAGTATTACTAGTTTCTTAAGCTGTCTGACTGTTTACATGACACTCCTCTGGTTACTAAAACAAATGACGCACCATTTTTGCTTCTTTATCGGAGCAATATACTTGTTTCATTTCCTTTGTAATATATAGTTTGATGAACCATTATGCACATATTTCATTCAACAAATATATATTTGTTACTAGGTGTACAGCTAAAGTTTAGCTCATGTGAAGAATACAGAAGAATATACAAATGATTCCTGTGATCCAAAAGTTAAAATTTTAATCGAAGAAGAAAAATGAAATAAAGGGTATAATATAATCGTATTGTATAGTAGATACAATACAGTAAAATTAACATCACAGGGTACAGAAAATAAAATATATTTCATTATTGACTTCCATGAGCAGAACGATTTTTGCTGTCATTTTTAGATCTAGCAATTATGTTCTATATCTGTTCATTTTGTTGTGGCTATTTCCTGAAATATACTTAGCCCATACTTGGCTTAGTCCATTATTGTTTTAGAACTCCATTGTGAAAATATTTTGCTCTCAAAGTAGAATGGTTTCCTTTGGTCATCTAGGTTTTGCCTGCTTATTTGGAAGTTTCCTAATTGTGTGTGTGCGTATGTGTTCATGTATATGTACCTTTATTTATTGTGTGATTGGAGCTCGTGGTCATCAAACCCTGAAGAGGTGATTTTATTAGGATGATATTTATTTTTTTAATTTGCATTGCTAATCAGCCTAAAATCTTCGTGTTGTTTGATCAGCTGACCACTTCTTCATAGGAAAGCTTATGTGGGATAGTAACATACTATCTTGTGATAGTAGATCAAAATAAAAGGGCTTGGACATAATGTTTGCAAGTTACGATGCTGTTCACCTTCTCCATTTAAGGATGCATCTTCCTAACTTATCACAATATCTATGTTAGCAAATCTCAGCATCACATCACAATCAAAAGAAGGAGGAAAACATTCTGTCATTTCCCCATGATCTAAACTCCATGAAGACTGTCATCTTTTTGTATTGTAATGAATGTTACAATTTTAAAAGTTAAAATATATTTTGCCTTAGTTTTATTTTATGACACTTGCATCCAGTTATGAAAAGATTATCAATTAGCGATCTCATTAAAATCACAAATGGGGTGACTAATTTTTGGAAAAGAAAACAATGTAAATCTCTCTTTTTGTGCATTAAGCTTCTTGTATCTTTTCCCTGTTTTAGGGTTTATTTAGTTCTTCATTCCCTGTCAGTAAAAAGAAAAAAAAAGTCCTCACATGGAAGCATTTCTCCTTATAGTCAGGTAGCTTACGTTTTATATATTTGGAAATTTTCCATGGGCAACATATACTTAATCTCTAAATTTCTGAATAACTTGAAAGATTTCATTATTTGTCTTTGCAATTGACATTTTATTTATTTTTTATGTACAAGTTATATATATTTAACTTATGCTTTTAACACTTCACAGGCACTAGATAGATACATAGATAGATATTTAACCTTTTCATGCCCTTTAACCTTACACTGGTAATTCATTTTATTATGTTATATTAGTTTTACTGACGCCTCTACTTTGAAGAGTTTTGTTCTTTGATGAGCAATGCTTACGAGGAGTTTAAGGGAATAGAAGGAGATTGGGGCTTCTACAGAACAGATGCTATACATTATAATTGCTAACAACAGTCAAATTAGAGAAACTGCCTTTTTTACTGAATAACAAAAATCATAGCCTGTTTAGGACAATGCTTGGCATATACAGTGATTGATATTACTCTCATTAGATCTTTGTTGAGACTATGAGCTTTCTTTATCTACTTTACTGATTATGCTGACCACTTCTCCTTGGCTAAGGATGGTACAGTACAGTACAGTATGGTACTGTCCCATACAGTACAGGGGACAGAGGGTAGAACACAGAGGACTGGCCCAAGTGCTGAAGACTCGCTGCAGATCAGAGCTGAGCAACCAAGTGGAATCTCTCCCAGCACTGATTCTCATCCATACGGAGATTCTTAATTTTCAGTGATTTCTTATCACCCTTTCCTGAATCAAATTTTATTTTTCTAAACCTAAATCCGTGAAGAGATCTCAGCTAGTCACATGGTTTCGACTACCTGTATTCACTTTGCTGACTGAACCTGAATTTGGAGGGTATTTGTAACTGCCGAATAGGATAATGTTCTGGGAGTAATCTTTTGATATTTTTTTAATTTCCTGTGGGTAAGAAGGGGCAGCTATATAATAAACTGTGTCTTAGGTACCAAGCAGCTGTGTAGAAGAGTTGCCAGTCAGATACTAGGCCAGAACATCAGATATATATTTGACTGCTGTTAAATTTTTTTTAAACGGGTTACTAAGAAAGTTATTTTTATAGTAAAAACTACAAAAAAATTACGTACTTTACTAAAAGGAAATTCTGAATCAATTATTCTCTATTTTTCTTTGTCTAACATAAGTGCTGTCAATATGGGTCAGACGACTGTGCCAAAATTCCAAGACTTGTGACAATGTCACCTAACAAATACCAGAAGCCCAGAGCAGTGCCAACTCCGATCAACACGAACTTTATTGTATTAATTGCCAACAGTTCATGTTTCAGATCTGCTTAATATTGAAGTTATTGGTAGCCGTTTAAAGGTTGGCTGTGAGTTCAGAAGAAAGTCAGAAAGCTCAGTGAACTAAATAATACAAACTAGTTTAGAGACAAGGTTCATATAAACTGAGAGAATAACACTGAAGAGGGAAATTCCTGATTTCACAGAACAGAAATGAACTCGAGGAACATCCGTCTTACTGTAACTGTGTTTTCTCGCCCCAGTTCTTCCTAGTAGCTGAATTCACAGTGAGCATTAGATTCCTCAGAGCAAGCTGCCAGTCTCAGTCTGGGCTTGTGGAGGTCATTGAAGACTGATTCTTAATTGGGGTTTAAGAGAATTTCAGCTTGAAGAAAGAATAAGATGTTCCACAATATGCCTTATTTTGTTCCTCTATAATTTAGATATCCTATTTCCTCTGTAGGTTCCCCAAGTTCCAAATTAGCAGTTTGAAATTTACATTGTACTCCCAGCAGCACTAATGTGATACTTGGTATGTAACAAATTTATATACTTTGTTAAAAAAAAAAATTAATCACATTATTTTACAATCTGTCCTTATTTATTTAATTTCACTAAAAATAAGCAGGTATATATCATTTAATTTTTAAAATCCAATTTTAATATAATATGAAATATAATTTATATGATTTTATCTTATATGACTATAGTATGTTAATAGTATATTATGTGGTACTATAAAATATATATTATAATTAATATATTTTAAAGGAATGTGACATATTCATTATAAAATAAAAATAACTAATTTAATGCACTCTATTATTTTACATTATATAATTGTATTGATTATAACTAACCATGAGTGCATTATTTACTTACATTACATTTAGTATCATCACATTAATATTATAGCATTAAAAGCCCTATTGAGTACTTGCTATCTGTTAGCCATTGGGTTAAGTACTATACAGCACCTAATGTTATCCTCAAAACAACCTCTGATTTATCATTCCTATTTTACAGACAAGGAAATCGATACATTAATTTCCTTGCTTGGTGAGTGGAGCAACTGGAATCTAAACCAAAGTATGCTAATTCTAAAATGATCTCAGTGGACATATCTCTGTCTCACGTACTTAAACATTACATCCTTCTTAGAAATAACAAGCACTGCACAAATCTCATTTTAAAAGATTCTGTTTTGATTCCCACATGAAATCACTCAGTATGTCACCTGATACATCAAAGTTCCTAGCTTATGGCCAAGACTTGTGACAATGTCACCTAACAAATACCAGAAGCCAATATAATTAAATAACCACCAATATAATTAAATTATTTTAGATGACACATGCATACTTTCCATGGAATAAAAGTTATTGTATATTTATAACAGTGAAACCGCTTCCAACAGCCCAGTTCACCAAGGAGAAAAACAGACAGATGTTAACATGGCTCATTATTATCATTTTTCTTAAATTCCAAATTTCAGTTGATATTAGAAGAGGAAAAGCAAGCTAATTAAACTCGAAAAATCAGCTGATTATTTTAACGCCCAAATGACAGCACTGACGGTCTGTTACCAAATGTCACTCTAACACTTAGTTTCTAAAACTATTATATTTAATGGAGGAAGATGTGAGAATGTGTAACAGGTGCTGCCAACTCTGCCCAATCTCAATGCTCAGCTTTTCACTCAGGTGTTTGAGCACTGAGGAATCAAAGGATATGAGGGCCTGGATCTTTCCTTCTGTTGAAGAGGGAACCCATAGCTAAAGCCTGGAGGTGCATTAATTAGCTCAGTGAGAGTACATAGCATCGAACACCTTGTGACGATGCCTTCTGCTAATCAGTATGTCACCAATACTAACTGGCTATAATTAGTAAGTAAATTATGTCCCGACTTTTTCAGTGCTTTTCAAAGGGACAGGAATTTTATTTTTCTCTTGCCACAGTGTTCTGGATGTACTGCAAATTCTCTCCTTTTTATTCTTTTCCACTCCTGTAATTAGATAAAGAGCCTTACTTTTTGGTAGAAGCAAGGGAAACCTTCCAAGATAATTACCATCTAAGTTTGTATTTCTTTCTCCTACGTAGGGTTCTGATTTCCTAAATCCTTTGGTTCATCTGCAGATGTTGAGGCTTGCCAGGTTCTGCTCTACCTGAATGGAGGCATTACATTTTAATTTGTTTCTTATGTATCTGTCTTCTAAACCCTCAAAATAATTCTCACCTAATATCCCATTTGGATGCCAAGAAACCATGAGTATAAATATCTAATTCATGTAATTAGCTCACAGGCTGTATTCTTTTAAGAGATGACATGCATGTAAGTTCTCTGTAAAAAGAATTAAGTAATTTAAATGTAAAAATCCCTAATATAGGTAATTAAGCTTTCTAACTTTTAAAAATGTTTAAATTTAATTTAAACTGAGATATGAAGATTAAAATTCCCATTAAAGAAAGATAAAAATCATATCCACAAGGACACTAAAGAAAGACTCATTTTACTGCTGAAAGGCATCTGTTCATTTAACTTCTGTTTTTCAGTGAGTACTGATAATCTAATGACATCCCAGAAAATAATGGAAAAGAAAAAAAAAATCAAGATTTCAGACATATTATCTTTCCATTCTGGAAAAATCATCAGTGAACATCCTTTTATAATAAGTTGTTACCCTAAGAGAATGAATGCATTATAATTCAGAATTCTTAAAGAATAAAAAAGTCCTTCACATAGATTAACACAAATTTAGAAAACTTATAAGAATAAAGCACTTATCAACTCCCCTGAAACTTTTTAAATTGCTATAAAAAGTGTTCAGTTCTGATTCTGATTTAATAAGACTATCATACTGAGGCGGGCTCAAATATCAGTGGGTAAAAATAGTAATGTATAAAGTGATCAATAAAATAGATGATCACTCTGTACATAGCACTTGGTGAAACAAAATATAGGAATGTTTTTAGTTCCTTTTTATCTGGAATCTAAATTCTTGCAATGGAGCTGAGTCTGTGTTCCCTTTTTAAGATGAAGAAGCTCAGTGACTTTGACCAAGCAGAGCTGGTTGCACCAGTGGAGCCCCAAAGGAATATGACACAGAGGCCTCCATGGGATGTGGTGACTGTTTTTGATCCCCACATTAGACACACTAGTCCTTAAATCTGCAAGGATAGTGGCTAAGAAATAAATGAACTTAACAAATCAACACTTTTTCAGTTATGCTTTATAAAGATAGTTAGCAATGAATGAAACAATAGCTTTTGTTAGATTGGCTTTACATTAATAAATATAAAGATTTTTTGCCACAGGATTCTTTTTCTGCTCCACTTAAATTTAAAAATAAATTGATTTCAGTTAATGAAGAGTTTCCAGACACGTGACACTGTTAATAACAGCATTTTCCTCGATGTGTCAACACAGCTAAAGAGTAAAGGATGGCAAACCTTTAAGGAAAGTAAGATAGACTGCACGGTGATCTAATTCTTCCATCTCTGAGTACATAAGCCTGCCAAGTTTTAAAAAGCACACATACACATGCACAAGATCTAACAAATCGCAAAATAAGGGGTAAGCAAGACTAAAAAAACTTTCATTAGGCAAGTCCAAGAACTTAGCAATAGAGTAAGTGCTCTAAAATACATTTTATATTTGATATGTCAATGTATCTTTTGCTATTTGATGTTATAATATATTAAAACTGAACAGTAAATAATACTCCATACAAAGATAAGAAGTCTGATGATGAGAAACTATATAAATTCCAAATTATGACTCTGTTTTCCTGTCCTCCATACTGATACAGAACACAGCCCTTAAGGTTCTTCAATTCTACAGCAATTCTGCGGCAGGAAAGGCAAATTTTTTAGCATAAGAAAAAGGAGCAAAACTTTTATTTTACCATTGACATAGATTTCAGTAAGGAGTGAAACTAAGTTAAAATAGCAAGTGCCTCAAATTTTGTTCTTTAAAAGTTAAGAGTAAAATGAGTAGCTAGAGTTCATAAAAAATCAAAAGCAAGATTTGCTACATGAAGCTTGACTTCAAAATGTATCTAAATGGTTATGTACAAGTATTTAAAAAATGCTATGTAATTTAAACCATAAATATTCCATAGTGGTAGTTAAGATAAGATAGTAATTTCTACTTTTGCCATGAATTTTATTTTGAAGCCACTAGATATCTAACAAACATAGATGTATAGATTTGCACGTATGTTTGTTTTCTTACATATACATATTCACATCATATATTTTCCAAACCATGTGCTGGAGCAAATTTATATGAAAAAACTGCAGATAGAAGGGACATGTAAAAACATTTCTCTCCAAAAATTTTAGGCTGTGTGCCTTAACTAGGAAAAAAAAAAAAAAGGTAGAAAGACGGGCTGCTATTTTCTTGTTGCCAATGAGATTCTTTGGTAAACCTGATCATTTCCAGAAGTACTTGAGCTAAAAATGGAAGATGTCTAATCAAGGAGCTCAACACAAAGGGAGTAAATTAAGTATTCTTGATCCCAACTGTGATCTTAATTTTTACCTTATTTTTGCTTAAATTAAATATATCTTTCTATAATTCAATTTCTTCAGCTTTGTAAAGGTCATATTAATTTTACCAAGTGCCACTTATAAGGATAATTTTGTCACTTCAAGTCAAAAGTGTTTTGATGAAAGTTCAGTGTAAAACTTAATGAATAACTATTACTACTTATAGCCATTTCGTATTTTACCTAGAAGTTTTAGTCTAGAATTTAATTTATATTTAGTAACAATAATAATGTATCCATATACTTTTTCCAAAACTTTAGGGCCAGATGTTTTTTGGAATTCAGGATTTGGAAATTTGAAAAAGTTAAATGGCACATATACCATATCTTGTGTCATATTTCCTCTAGAGTCTGGGGCTACAATATACAATTACTCATTGAATGCTTGCAGTGAAAACAAATTATTCATTCTGTAAGCAGCCTTATATCAATTCACGTTAAATATTGTTGCCAAATGAATTACAAAAAGTCTATAACTTTCAGAGTATTTTGGATTTCAGAATTGTGGACCTGTGATAGTGACCATTTTTACATACTGCTATTTAATCCACAATGAATACTAAATACAATCCTGCATGCTAGGATTAAATTGAAAAGTGGGAATAACAATAGTTATCTAAAAGGGTTCTTGTGAGGATACAGGAGATAATATATGGCAAGTGCTTAATAAATAGTTGGTAATCAATAAATGGCAACCCTGATAAATTCCATTTTATAAATGAGGAAGAAGGAGCATTAAATTAGGTGCCTTTCTCAGTGAAGTATATCCTGAATCATGGGATCTGGCATCCAACTCAATTGAGCAAGAAAAAAAAAATGGAAACGGAGTGAGAGATAAGGAGTAGTACCTTAAGGATATGAATTATATCTTTTCATCTTATTTTTTCTTAAAAAAAGAAAGCAAGGAATTATGTTAATACATACCTCAGAGTCTCTCAAGAGTTTGCAGTCTCTCCAGAACACCAAGGATATAAATGCTCATTAATAATGGTGGATCTGAGCTCTTCTCCCATGTTACATGTTATAGAAATTGTAGAGAATAGGTCATCCTATGTAATTCATGACTGAGTAGAAACATCACATCCAAGTTTTGAGGACGTGTGGTTTCTAGAAAGAGAGAACCATAGACACAAACTACATAATGAGACACGCCAACCATACCCTGGAGGTCTGAGCCTGACTGCAAAATAATTAGCTTAAGTACTTACTTGAATTGGTTTTGAACAAGTACATTGTTTAAAGTGACTGTAATTTGCTTGTTCCAGGTAGGGAATATAATTAAAATTTGAGTGTACAGGGGAAAAAAGGCCCAATCCTGAGTAATGCTGAATAAGGTAATCTAAAATTATTTATACTCAGACTTGTTTTCCTTTTGCTTTTTTTTTCTCTTACTAGTCAAATGATAGGGAGAAGAAAACTCAAATTTACTGAGTTAGTTTACTGTGTTGGGCTTTTGACATGAGGCCTTATTTAACTGAGAAAACATTGTGACGAGCTATGCCTATGCCTACTTTACGAATAAGGAAGATTAGGCTCCAAGATGTTAAGAAACTTGTCTAAGGTTACACAGTAACTGAAGGAAGCCAGGTTACTCTGACTTCAGACCCCATGTTTTGAATCCATGTACATGTCCATATTCCTAGCTGTTTGTAGTTTGTTGGTTACTATCAGAACATATTTTGCATGAAGCTGACTGAATGTCTGATTATCATTAAGAAAATGAATTTAAAACATGTCATTGTAATATATTCTATAAAACATTGCAAAAGGATTAAATATTTAAGGTAATAATAGTTACTCATCATAATTTTATCCCTGTAGAAAAATGTAGTATCTAACCAGTTGAATGATTTTTTTTCAAAGTTCACGGATTTTCATAGCACAGAAATTCATAACTCATAAACTTGACAGTGTTCCACACTAAAAACTTATATGGAAAAGTGGGCTGATCTTATTCTTCAAGTGAATAAAAATGATTAATCAACCAAATGATCTTTCTTCTAGTAAAACGTCTGGTATAGTATAAATATAATAAACATTACAAGTAGCTTGGCTGCTGTGAGCTTTGCTCTCCCTGAGATACAGGGAGAGGCCCTTCTCTATTCTAAATATGAAATTTAACAAACAATCCTCTTACCATATGGTTCTGGATTAACATTACTATGTATACTGTTCATCGATATTGTTCCCAAGTGAGAAATGTTCTTCATCAAATTGTAGGCTCTACTTTCCTGTGGTGCATATAATTAACTTGTTGAAATTTGGTTACTCTAGAGAACATAAAACTGTTTCTTATGAAACACCAAAATGATAGCTAATAAGGCATCCAGTAAATTTAGAGTTGACAAGCTTTTATAAGGTCAGAATTGGTTACTGGATAAAATAGCCTGGGATAACTCAGAGATCAGATTTAGATTAACATTTATTAACAACTTTTATTAGCATGAGTTATACAACTATATTATCTATATAACATGTTAAAATGTATTCTTATTTCTTATAAATAATTAGAAATTGAAATAAGGTTTGCTCATGAATTAATCTCAGTTTATTTTAAATGCTGAGTAATTGAAAAACTGTATAACTTAATGACACATTGCTTTTAACAACCCAACTTTAAAAAACTTAATGTAATTTTCTTAAACTTACAAATTTTAATTCCTCAATTTTTAATTATAGAATAAGGTGTATTTTATTTTATGTAATTCACCATTTCTCACATTATTAGTTTTCATACTATTGTCAAATTTTTAAAAATATTTTAAGCCAAGTAACAAAATTCAGAACATAAAGGCATCTTTAGATGCTAAATAAGTGTTCTAAGCTTAGTCATACAGATTTTCCCCGTTTTTAACGTAATTCTTTTTCTTAACCAAAAATATTACCTGATGTTAAGTTTAATTTTGATATCACTGAATAAATAAAGCAGAAGGAAATATTGTCATTATTTCTTTCAAAATTGTTCTTTAGAGTTCTTTTGTAACTATGTAACTATGTATATATTGTACACCCAAATGACTTCACAAGAGAAATAGGCCTGAAGTCATCTTTTATAAATTTAAATGTTATCCTACAAAAACTGTTGAAAAGTTCATACTCGATGAGTATAGCAATAACCAGAAGTCTAAAGGCATATTTTCTGATTAAGTCATCAAAATGAAATAAAATTACCTAGTATTTTGCTGGATGATTTTACTAGAAATGTAGTTATTCACGATGCATTTTCATCTTTTAAGGTCTGTTGTTACTAGTAAAAATTTTAGAAGTGAGTTAAAATCATTTTAAAATCAATTTCTAGGAAAAATTTTCACAGATTTATCTAAAGATGTTACAAGGAAAGAATCAGAAGAAAACAAGTATTGGACTAAGACATAGAAATGAATATCATTTGCAAGAACAAATAAATTACATTCTAGTAGGTGAAGGAGTTAACATGAATGGCCATACTTAAAAAAATTATTTCTGATAAAAGCAAATTTAAATTGGTTAAAGTAAAATTTTTAAAAATTGAAATAATCTATGAGAGCAAATCCTTCTCTATATTCTCAATTAAATAACAACACCTAGCATTTATTGTATGCTTACTTGTGTCACGAACTGTAGTAAATATGCACCTTCATTCCTTACCGCATTACCTTTTGTAGTCCTCTCAACAGCATGAAGTAGGGGCTTTTATTATTTGTATTTTAGAGATAAGGAAACTGAGACCTAGAGCAATTATGAATCTTGCCCAGTCTATTCAGATCAGGCAACTAAGTGTCAGAGTCAGCACTGAAATACTTTTCTTATCCCAGAGCGCACATCTTTTAATACTACGCTAGGCTGACACTTAGAACACAATTGGTAAAATTATCTTCTAATTCAGTTGAAAATTACATACTAAAAATGCCTACTTCTTAGGATGCAGAAATAGAATACTGCTGATAGAAGAAAAGAGGCTAAGATCAGAGTAATGAGAAACAACACTGTTCTGTGAAGCTAGATGTAAGCCCAGAATAAAGGCAGAGAAAGAATGACCACTAAAATAACCTAGGTGGAAGCTGATGGAAGTCTAAATAAGAATTGTGGTAATAGAGAAAGGGATGAGGGAAAATATTCAAGAAATATTTAGGGGATAAAATTGGTGGAACTTTTTACTTCATAAATTTGGATTTTGGAAGAGGCAGGAGTTGACAATAACTCCCAGATTGCTCTGAGTTATTGAATGGATGCTTTATTATTGATTGCATCTGAGTGTTTTGCCTAAATATAAATTTTCTTATCCATATACACACATTGAAACAGAATTTTCATGTAAATCCCAAAGAAAAGTTAATGACTTACAAAAACATCTAATGCTTTCTTAAATAAAGCTTCTCATCTCACTGTTTAGTCTATGTTTTGGACTGAATGTTTGTGTCTCCCTAAAATTCATACCCCTCGATATGATGGTATTAGGAAGTGAGGTCTTTGTGAGGTAATTCGGATTATATGAATGTGATGGTATTAGGAGGTGAGTTCTTTGTGAGGTAATTAGGATTATATGGGTGTGGAGCCCTTATAAATGGGATTAGTGCGGTACAAGAATCACCAGAGAGCTTGCTTTCTCTCTCTGCTCTTTCCACCGTGTGAGAATACAAAGACATGTAGCCAGTCTATAACCCAGAGAGGTTTGTCACCAGAACCTGACCATGCTGGCTGGCACCTTGATCCTGGACTTCCCAGCCCCTAGAACTGTGAGAAATGTGTCTATTGTTTAAGTCACCCAGTCTATGGTACTTTGTTACAGCAGCCCAAACTGACTCTGACAGTTTACGTTCTTTACATTGCTGGACTACAACCCAATGTTGAATGGAAAAAGCATTCCTTTTAAACATTCTGTGTTCAACTATCGTATCTCCAGTTCAGAGGCTGTGTTTAAAGACTAGTCTGTATGGCTTCTTGTACTGTATACAATTTTTTGAGAGCTTTGCCTTATGGTAAAATATTTACACATTCACAGTTAATGCAGAGATAGGTAAAGTTGGTGGAAAAAAAAAAAAAGGACATTGAGGAAGTACCGAGTCTGCTACCTTCATCACATTTTTTCTAGACCTTCATCATCTGTATTAGTCAGAGATCTCCAGAGAAACAGAATCAGTAGGATGTGTACATAGAGAGAAAGACAGATTTATTTCAGGGAATCGGCCCTTGTGCTAGTGGGAGGTGGCAATTCAAAGTTCTGACAAGAGTTGATGTTGCATTCTTGAGTCCAAAGGCAGTCTGCAGGCAGAATTACTTCCTTCTCAGGGCTTCAGTGAGGCCCACCACATTATGCAATATAATCTGCTTTACTCAATGTCTACTGGTTTCAATGTTAATCACATCTAAAAAAATACCCTCACAATAATATCTAGATTGGTATATGACCAAACAAGTGGGCCCCATAGCATAACCAAGTTGATCCAGAAAAGTAACTCTCACGTCATCCTTCTCGACCCCACCATTGGTTTATTGACATTGATTTGCCTTTCACTCTAAAGGCAAATGATTAGTTATTTAAAAGTCTTACTATGTTTCCTATGGCCTTTCAACAAACTGGTGCAAAAGTAATAACTTAGTACACTGCATTGTTTCTGATCAGAGATCAATGCATCAAGTCAAAACTGTTAGAACAAATTCATACTTAGTATTTTCTATTTACATAAATATTATACCAATATTTTCCTGAGATTCAAGAGAATTCTCTAAGTCAGCTATTTACATGAGAATCAAGAATTATATAAAACACTGTGGTCAAAATACTATAATTTTAGGAATGTATACAATGGCGATTTCTGGGATAGAGAATCTAAAAATAATAGGTTTTTTTAAACAGGAAATAGAGTTATTTTTCTTATGTTGTAATTCATGGCAAAAAAATTGTAATTCATTTTTATTCTATTTGAGGACTCAAATCAATTTTCTTAATGAATAGAGACTGAGAAAGCTTATAATATAAAAATGTAACTAACACTAAAATTATGTAATCAGATTCTAGTCTTAGTAGAATTTTATCAAACCTTTGACAACATATCTCATGAGTTTTCAAATATTTAAAGCAAGAAAAGTATAATTTCATTAAAAATTTTTGAGGCAACAATTTGAAAAATTAATATACACATTTTTCAGGTTTCTTTATTATGAAAATTTACATTTATATAAGTCAAAAACAATACTACAGTAAACAACCGTAAACACTTCAGCATGCATATCATTAACTAAATTTTTCAGTATTTGTTTAACATTTCTCTTTGATGTAAAATTTACATACAGTTTACTGCACAGATGTTAATTGTACCATTCCGTAGGTTTTGATAAATACACACAGCTATGTAAAACAAATACCTATTAAACATTGCCATCCATCCAAAAGTTCCCTCATACTCCGTCCCACTCAATCTTCATTCCAACCCTTTAGTAAACAACCAGTGTTCTAATTTTTTTCCCTTCCTTAGAGTAATTTGCCTGTTACGGAACTACATATAAGTAGAATCATAACAGTTTATGCTCTTTTGTGTAAGGCTTCCATCACTCAGCACTTGGGAAATTTTTGATTATACATATATTTGTGTGTATGTGTTTTCTGTTAGGTTTTTGGCATTTTGGCAAGTATATTTTTATGATTCCCAACGTACACATTATAAAAATTCCATGTATTAACTTGCCTAATGTTTTTGAGCACCTATAGTATATAAATCGAGGTATTTACTTTTTAAATGTGTTCAATGGTTATGTATTTGGAAGTTTACAGTTTAGTTGGGAAAAAAACATCAGAAAGCCAGAAATATCAATTCAATTTGTTAAACACAAACTGCTATCATAGCCAAAAATATATAATTAACCTAAAAGATCGTAGTTGGCTACCTCTTTGTTGTAAAGTGTAAATAATGAATTGTTTTATTTCTTAATAAGATTGATTAAGGGTAACATAAAAAGAGAAAAAATATACACATACCACATTATTTGTTTCTTCATTAGTTTTAATTTCTTCAGTAATCGTTTAAAACCACACTTCACCAAAAACTAAATTTTATGAACATCATTATTTTTACATAAATTTTTTTAAAGGATTAAAAAGAAAGCAGTTGTGAAGCCTACATTATTTGCACTCTTTTGTAAAATGAATAATTAATTTGCCTTCCACAGGGTAAATACCTGACTCTAGTATATTTTAATCAGAGCCAAGAAATATTTTCAGAAAAGATTATATTTAAAATGATGACTAAGAAATTAATTTATATGATAACCAATCTGTTATGAAGTAACTGGTGCTATGATAAGGGCATATCACAGCCTCATCACATTGGGAGAGATCAGGACAACATTTATTCACAACCACAAAATAAGTGGTAAGGTTCTGTTTAAAGATATAGCAGTTTTATGTTTTTAAAACTAACTCATGTTTGAGACAATTATTTTTAATTTTATATCAAATGGTAAAGGCAAAAATGGTTCAATGTGTGATTTAAAGATATCAAAACATGTACAGGACTGCAAATCAGAGCGGATAAAATTGTCAAGCTGGAAGCATAATGTAACAGATTGCATATATCTTTCACTTTTCTCTAAGAATTACTAATAATTTCAGGCACAGAGAATAAGTATGTGACAAAAACAAACATCAAAAAGCTTTCTTAAAGAAAATACATATGTTGCTTAAAATGTAAAGAAAATACAAAAGTTGCTTAAAATATAAATAGCATTCATACATATTAAAACATTAACTACAGAAGAAAAACACCCCAAACAATATTGGCTCAAAAATTAATGAATCCTAATATAATTTTAAAACTCTCTGACTCACTATACCTAAATTTGATCAGTGCAATCCTTACGGCCTATGTACAATCTGTAAACTACCATCCATTCATTTATAAATAAGTATTTAGCATTTACTCTATATGAGGGATCACTTTGGGCACATTAAGTGTATTGGCAAACGTACAGAGCTTGCATTTATCAGGGGGTGACTGATAAAATAAAATTAATCTATGAGTAAATTATATAGCATGTTAAAAGGTAATGAGGAATGTCAGGAGGGGTTTTGAGGGACCACATGCAATGTTAACAGGGTGGTCAGAGTTGTCCCCATTGAGAGGATGACAGTGGAGCAACAAGACCTCTCAACAAACCTCTCTCTTGGTTTGTTGAGAGCACAAATCAAGATAGATATCTATCTAGAGATCTTCTAGGCAATGGAGGAGCCACCACATAGACTCTAAGGCAAGGAAACCAGGGCGGCTGGCGCAACCTGAGTGAGAGGAAGAAAAGTAAGAAACACAGTAGAGATGGGAAGAAAGCCAGAATATATGTTGTATTGTAAGTCACGTTAAGGACTTTGGCTTTGACTTTGAGTGAAATCGGGAGAGTTGGCACAAATGAGTGACTGTAATAGCTGGAGAAGAATTGGGTGATGTTTGTATTAGAGAAAGAAAGGAGTTAGAGGTGACTCCAAGGAGGGTTTCTTGTTTGTTTGCTTGTTTCTTTTAACCTGAGTATTGAAGGATGGATTTCTAGGGTGGCCCTACATTCCAGATTCCTCCAGCTCAGTGTGTGCCTGTAATCCGATATAGTACACCTTTTACTTTGAAAGTACCTAGTTTGAATGATAAATTATATGGTTTTCCTGTGGTCAATGAAATACTGGCAAGAAGCAGAATTTTGAGGAAAGGTCAGTAGTTAAGTTTTGGAAGTGCTCAGTTTGATTTGCCCATAGGAATTGTGGTTAGAAGGTTGAATAGGCAGTTAGATATTGAGTCTTTTCTTTCCCCTGGTTTTATTGAGATATAATTGATATACAACACTGTATAATTTTAAGGCATACAGCATAATGTCATGACTACATATATTGTGAAATGATTACCACAATAAGTTTAGTTACATCCATCCTCTCATATAGCTACAAAAAAAAAAAGTATTTTCTCTTTGTGATGAGAACTCTTTAGGGTTTACTCACTTCACAACTTTAACATATACCTTACAGTTGTCAGAAATTTGGTCAGGGCTCAAGCAGGTGATAGTTTTGCTCTTCATAGCTTGACTAAGGTCCTCAGTCGCATTGAGCTGGTGGAGGGCTGATCTGGAGGATCTAATACAGTTTCCTCACATGTCTGGCTTCTTAGCAGGGGTGTCTGGGAGGCTGAGTTCAACTGGGATGGTCTTGCAGAGCACTGACAAATGGCATCTCCAACCTGCCGGTCTCAGTGTTATCAGACTTACTACATGGTGGCTTAGAGCTCCCAGATGGAAAGTGTTCTTCAAGAGAAGAAGTAGAAGGTGCCTGTGCCTTAGGGTCTGGGTCCAGAAACTGGACCAACATGACCTCCCCCATGTAGGGAAGGAGACATACACCTCAACTCTGAGTGGAGTGTTAAGAAATTCATAGTCATTTTTAATGTGCTGTAGAGTGACTAAGTGTTAATTGTGGCTGCCAGCCAAATCATATGAGGACTGAGAATTGATAGTTGGATTTAATAACATGAAGATCACTGGTTTCCTTTATAAGAGAAGTTTCATTGTCATAATGATGATGAAAACTTGATTAGAGTAGGTTTAAAACATAATAGGAAAGCCAAATACAACACATGGGTTGCCCCTTATCACCCCCTTGGTGATAAGATTGAGTGATTCTAGTAGTAATAGCGCAACTTAAATCACTCTGAATACTTTTCTAATGCCAGAAAATTGTCTTTTATTTATTTATTTATTTATTTAACATCTTTACTGGAGTATAATTGCTTTACAATGTTGTGTTAGTTTCTGCTGTATAACAAAGTGAATCAGTTATACGTATACACATATCCCCATCTCCCCTTCCTCTTGCATCTCCCTCCCTCCCACCCTCCCTATCCCACCCCTCTAGGTGGTCACAAAGCACCGAGCTGATCTCCCTGTGCTATGCAGCTGTTCCCACTAGCTATTTTACATTTGGTAGTATATCTATCAATGCTACTCTTTCACTTCGTCCCAGCTTACCCTTCCCCTCTCCGTGTCCTCAAGTCCATTCTCTACCTCTGCGTCTTTATTCCTGTCCTGTCGCTAGGTTCATCAGAACCATTGTTTGTTTTGTTTTTTTACATTCCATATATATGTGTTAGCATACGGTATTTGTTCTTCTCTTTCTGACATACTTCACTCTATATGACAGACTCTAGGTCCATCCCCGTCACTACAAATAACTCAATTTCGTTTCTTTTTATGGACGAGTAATAGTTGATTGTATCTATGTACCACATCTTCTTTATCCATTCACCTGTTGGTGGACACTTAGGTTGCTTCCATGTCCTGGCTATTGTAAATAGAGCTGCAATGAACATTGTGGTACATGTCTCTCTTTGAATTATGGTTTTCTCAGGGTATATGCCCAGTAGCGGGATTGCTGGGTCATGTGGTAGTTCTATTTTTAGTTTTTTAAGGAACCTCCATACTGTTCTCCATAGTGGCTGTATCAATTTACATTCCCACCGACAGTGCAAGAAGGTTCCCTTTTCTCCACACCCTCTCCCAAGAAAATTAAGTCTTTCAGAGTAGAAACTATTGACCTTGAAACTCTGCCAAAAAGTCCCTTTGAGTATTTGTTATTTTTTATTCCTTTTTACCTACATTGTTGAAGTGGCAATGTTGGAACTATTCTGTAATAATTAAATAACAAAATTTTTTTCATAAGTTGAGCATAGACTTTGTGTATTTTTTCACATCCTCAGCATCATTTATCTCAGATCAGACATTAGGGAGTAAAAATACAAAAACATAAACCATCCTTTCCTAGTCTAGCAAAGACATAAATATTTAATATCTTGTTTTATTATAATTTATGTTAATTTTAAAATATAGGTTTTGCTAATTAGTTTACAGTTTTAGAATAAGATCAATTTCTTAAGCAATATAGAAAAAAAACATGGGAACTGGGGAAAGAAGAGCCGTGAGTAATGAGTAAGCCATTTTGTAAAAGGCACAAGATTTGTATGATCTGAAGAGAAACATGAGTTTTGAGTAAGCCTTTTGGGAGTAAGAATATATAACTTCAAAAGCGTGACATTTTAAATCTAAGATTCCCTTTGAGTATTTTAACTTGTTTAACCATCGTTGTTCAATCAGGTGCTTCAATAAAAAGCAAAACTGTGTCTTGTTATTCACCTAATATTGTTTCAAATTTTGCACAATAAATGTTTAATACTAGTATGAATATTTAATCAGTTAAATTTCCAATGACAGCATTGCAAGCCTAATAGATTTTAATTGAAAAGATGTTTTAATTGTTTGGGTTATTTCTTATAAATATTTAAATGTATAAAGTAATTTTAATATACTACAATCCAAATAATTCATGATAACTAAATAAGGTGTTTCTAAGGGCCAAGGAAATATGTTCCATAAATTTCAGGCAATGTAATTAATTTAGATGATGGAGAATAGAAAATCACCTTTAATTGCAGGCACCCATTTTCCCTGGTTAATATTTTCTTTAGCTCTTTATTTTTGTTACTTTTACTTAAATAATTACTGTCTTCAAACCATCACCACGTGAATTGGTTAAATTATGTTATCAACTTGGTTTAAATGCTGCTGCACAATTCAGTCATTACTAAGTAAGTAGTGAAATATCATAGGAGAGTGTAAAGAAAGTTATATAATTGATTTAAAAGAATTTTATAAATACTTGTTTTAAATTGAAAGGTTTTCATAGAAATATGTGTGCTTAAAAATTAAGTTTCTGAGAGCTTACGCAAAGTCGGTAAACAAGCACAGATAACTTCCAATGACTGCCGTCCTCATTCACCTATATAAGAGAATTAGACTATAAAATAACATACAGGATTCATGTTCAAAAGATGTATGAATTGACATTAGTGTTTACTGGCAGTATTGATATTGACAAAAATGTTGGAATAAACCAAGCTTATTCATGACCACTTTATTCCTCTTATCTTTACTCCCAGTATATCTACACTTTTCCTACCACCAACCCTTATTGCTACCACAAAACACTTCTACCTTCTGCATTTCTTTTAGCTCATCTGTTTTTAATATTCCCCTGGATCTGTTGCACCTCCCTCCATGTAAAATGTCCAATAGTCTGTTTGATGTTTAGCATGTCCTCCTTAGTTGATAATAAACTTGAAAAAAGATTGGTAATCTTATTTACACCAAAGTGTTTGGTTCATAGCTAGCATCAGTATTAACAACTATATATGGTAGCATGAAGATGATCATGCTGTACAACATGGGAAGCAAATATTTGTTTCTTTCATTTTGTGTATACCTTATTATTAGTGTCCAGGGAACAGAGAGATGTCCATGGAAAAGGTACTGTTTTCAGGGCAGGGAATGTGTTTATAGCGTAAGCATACTGTTTTGGTCAGAGTTCTCTAGAGAATCAAACCCAAAATGATATATAGCTATATATAAGAGGAGATTTATTGTAGAAACTGACTCATAAGGCTATAAAGGCCTAGAAGTTTGACAGTATGCTTTCTGCAACCTGGAGAACCAGGAAACCAGGTGGTGTAATTCAGTCCAAGTCCAGAGGCTAGGAGCTCTAATGTCAAAGGACAGGAGACAGATGATGGACAACCCAGTTTAAGAAGAGAGGTTAAATCCATCCTTCCTCCATCCTTTTGCTCTATTTGAGCCCTCAATGGATTGGATGATGCCTGCCCACATTGGTAAGGGCAGATCTTCTTCATTCACTTTATTGATTTAAGTGATGATCTTTTCTAGAAACAACCTCACAGATACACCCAGAAGTGATGTTTTACCAGCTATCTGAGCATCCCTTAGCCCAATCAAGTTGACAGATAGAATTAACCATCACTAATACATATGTTTTCAAAACTAACATCACTTGTAGTCTACTTTCATGAGATTTGCCATATCAACATGTCACATGTACTGTTTAGCTACTTTAAAACTTTTAAGTCAACTCATTATTTGACTCATAAATTTATTTAGAATAGGAACTGTATATCACAATGGTAAATGAAAACCAGTGTCACTTGCCGTAAGTAGTAAAGATTAACATCCATTAAAAAAGGTAGTAAATATGAACCTTGAAAATATTCATGTGCTGCCTAAAATATCACACACACTGAAAAAAATGAAATATGAAATCATCTACCTTCTATTATTTAAAAGATAAACCATCTTATGGCAGTCCAAAATAGCAAATTAAAAGATCAACTATTATGAATGCTTTTTTTAAATTTGTCCAATCTCTCTCTCTCTCTGTAAATCTCATGAAAATGATAGTAAATTAAAAATTGACCAGAAAAAATAGAATTGGAGAGAGGGATAATGACAGATAAAAGATACCAACAAAATGTTTTAAGGTTAAAACGAATCATTAAAGAAAATCCTTATAATCTCCCAGAGAAGAAACTCAAATATGCACAAAAGTCTACAAAGAACCAGATGATTTGTACTGATTTGTACTTCAGAAATATCAGGAGTTAAAAGCCTATATAACCATGAATGAACTAGTCTTGCTCCTGTCTAAAGCTAATCCTTCCACGTGTGATGTGGGACTCATCACCTCTCATCTGCTCAAGAACAACAATCCAGGATTTCTCTCCTAAATCATCAGTGCTTTCTAATCTACTGGATGCTTTTCATCAGCATTCAAATATACTATGGTCACTACCATCTGAAAACACAATATAAGAAAACAAAATTTAAAATCTTCTCTTGTTCCACTTCTACCACCATCTACCACTAAATTTCTTTGGTTTTAGAAGAGTTGTCCAATCCTGTCCTCCCATTTCCTTAAACTCACTTCAGTGAGGGCTTTGCTCTCCTTGGTCCTTAAAAACTAGTCAAAATCACCAATGTCTTCCATTCTGCAAAGTCCAATGGCCAGTATTTGACACTGTTGCTCAATGTCTCCTCTTGAACCCTTTCTTCATTTGGCTTGCAGAACACCTCTCTTTTGGTTTTCTTTTCCATCTCCCTGAACAACCTTGTCAATTCCTCCTCTCCTCAATCTCAATCTCTTAATATTCGGTGTCCCAGTCTCAGGCTTGCTCCTCCTTTCTTTTCTGTGTATATTCATTCCTTTAGTGATACTGTCAGATTTCCTGGTTTAAATACCATGTTTATGCCAGGAATTTTCCAATTTATATTCCTACCCATATCTGTTTTTCTCTCTCTCTCAAACTCCAAATTCATATATTCAAATGCCTATTTGACATCTCTATTTGGAGGTCTAATCGCAGCATCTCAAACATCATGTCCAAAACTAAATACATTATCTTCCCCCAAACTTCATACTTCCGGTTACTAAAAATCTTAGGGTTTTCTTTTGGGTTTTTTTTACATCTTTATTGGGGTATAATTGCTTTACAATTGTGTGTTAGTTTCTGCTTTATAACAAAGTGATTTAGGGTTTTCTTGATTTGCTTTTTCTCACATTCCACAGAAAATTAATCAGGAAATCTTTCAAAATATATCTAATATCTAAACAAAATAAGTTTCAGGTTAGCATTTTCTCTTTCCGAGATTACTGCAAGCTGCCCTTTGGTTAGGTTTCTCACTGGTCAACCTGTATTAATTCAATACAATACCACTCTTTTAAAAAGGTAAAAATTATTGTCACAAAAATGGAGCTTTCCTTTCAATTCATGTGCCTGATTTAATTTGACTCGCTAGTGGATTCAGAGTTTCAAGGTCAACATGGTATAGTCTATTCTAATTTAGGTAGAATGATGCCACAATATTCTTGCTGTTTTTGTATATTTCTTTGTCCTTAGTTTGGGAAATATTGAAAATGTATTTCTGAAGAATATAATTATAGTGATTTTCCATAAGACCTGCTTATCTGAAGGAAACAATTTGTCCTGTAAAGTCGCATATCGTCCTGTGTATCTAAGAAGCTTACGGGATAGGTCATATTGCAACAAGATGTAAGTTTAATATTTCAGAATATAAGCTGGTCTGTGAAAGACCTTTGTAGCATTAAAGGACCTGTGGGACAAATGGGAGGCCCTATTATTTTGGCACTCTTAATGATGTACAAATGTGATAGAAATAAGCTCTTCAATTGTGTAACACTTTCTCTCTCCAGACCTGTTTTTTGTCTCCTCCGCTCTGGGAAAATTGAAGCAAATCTTTAGACCTGTTTCTTGTGTGTGAGCACAGCTGGCCAAAACAAATAAAATATTCAAAATACAGCTTTATTTAAAAGCACTTTAAGGATGTTTTGGGGATGTGATTTTTCATTTTATTTCTCTTCCAAAATGCTTCAAATCAAATTATAGTTCTTTTTCAGAGAGTCTCAATTCAGTTCCTTCCTTCCTTTCTTCCTCATTCTTATGAACAGAGTACTCTAACTTCAGGCCTTTTGTAGCCTCCAAAATGAAAACAAAAAATTCACATTGTGGATATAAACAAACAAACGAAAATCCTACATTACGATCATCTGTGCAACCTTTTAGCCAATTTAAATATTGTGTCATTTGGCTGATAGCAATTGTTGATGAGGAAGCTTAGCAGAATGGTTTAGAGCATGGGCTCTGAACCAGACCCTGTCTGTCCTCATTCAGAACTATCATGTATTGCTCAGTGCTTCACCTCAGAGGTCAGTCCCTTTTGGTCTCTCCGCCAAATAAGATTCATTTTACTTTGTAACAGCCTATGCCCTTAACATTTAACTTTAGGTGGACGGGGAGTTTTAGTCAAAAGAAATAAAAATGTGCATTTTAGAAGTCTCACGACAAGAACATCTAAAGTCCAGAAGAAATGCAAAATGCTTGTTTTCTGTTTTGCCTTTCAGTAATTTTACCGTCCACGCAGAGGTTTTCTTTTACATAGTTCCTGCCCTCTTTTTTCTCCACTGATGTTTATTTCTTTCATTTTTATCTCTCAGTCCTCCCAACAAGATGCAGATTCTCAGTCATTTGGCCCCATCCAGTTTTCTGTGAATGCAAAGAAGGGGATGGCAGATCATTTTAGGTTGAAGACGAAATCGTTGACATCCTCCCATCTGACTAGATCAGAACTAGTAGTTTCTTTGGTTAATTAAAATATTTTGTTTAAGTGTGGAATTTTAAACAAATTTTATAAAATCTATACATCTTGTTTTAATGTAAAGAGTAAACATATGTGTTCATTCGCCAGTTTTTTGATATAGACCCAGGTCTCTTGTTTTGAATACGTGTCCATTAAATGAAGTTTTTCAGAGTATTTTATATTAAAGCATACCCATAATCATCTATGATTGTCACTTCAAAATTTGTTAAAGAGACTTAGAACTTAAGGATACTTAAAGCTGTCTGAGTGAATAGTAATTCTAGATTTTGAAACTTTTTCTCCTAATTTTTAACAGTTGTTTCAACATTACTAGGTTTGACAGCAATTTTTTGATTGGCTTGTCCTTATTAAGATTGTCCAAAGCATTCCATTAGTGGAAACCACATCTTTTTTTTTTTTTTCACTCTGTTTGCATTCATATTTCATTGGTTTGCATAATATTAACTGAATTCTATAATTATGTTAACAAGTAAAATTAGCATAAACAGTCTTGAGAAAGTTAACACCTGACTTTCAGTAAGAACATAGCTCTACAGGTTAGGAGAAATGGTCAGATATTTTAATGAACAGCTTAGTAACCTAGACAGCTCAGCATATTGTAAATCTCAGTGAACAAATAGACTGCAGACTGTGTTAATCAGTCTCATGAGTTGGTTAAGGTGAGGTAAATTACAATAGCTTTTGTTGGAATTTTAATGGCTCATTATGCCACTAGTCTCCTTCTCCTTTCTCATCTTATCTAAAGACCCCTTCTTCCAGCAGGGAGTTGTAGCAGAAAGAAGGGACAGGGTGAAAAAAACTCCACATCGCAACAGTTACTTGTACGCCTAAAGTCTTAGGCTAGAGTAATATATCTGTAACACATTCGATGTGCTGAGTTTTAGCAGAATTTATCCTTGCCAGCAAATAAGTAGGGTATCTGAAGAAAGATACATAGATTATGGATGAACTAAAGAACTATATGTTATACTAGTAGAATAAGAAATGGTATATATTTGTGGAATTGATGTAATTTTAATTATTAGCCCAGGTGTTACTGAACACAAGTGCAGAGTGAGGCCAAACAAACTGTTAACGTCGGAATTTGGAGCAGAGAAAGGTTTATTGCAGGGCCATGCAAGAAGACGGGTGGCTCGTACCCAAAAAACCCCTGAACTCCTTGAAGGGTTTCAGCGAAGCACTTTTATAGGGAGGGTGAGGGAGAGGCGTGGTTAGTTGTTGCAAACTTACTGGTGTCGAAATCCTTTGTTTTTGTAGCTGTCCGTGTAGGTCAGGTCACGATGTTCCTGTAAGCCTCCAAGAAAATAAATGTTATTCTCTGTTCTCTAACTTTTTATCTCTGTATGAATGGGCTCTTAAACGTCAGAGCCCTGAGAATAGGCTATTCTGTATATTTCAGGCTATAGGTAATATTCTTTTACAAAAGGTGCAGAGCCAGCATGACTGAGCACAGGCAATAGAACAGATCTAATATGGAGTCAGATTTGTTCTTCCCTATTACACAGGAACAAGGAATTCTTACCACAGCCTTGGTCCTTTTTTATCACATGTCATTGGTTAATTTACATTTTTGCAAATCTCTTGGTAAATATCCACTTGAATTGTTTAACTTGTACTAGTCTTCTTGTCTCACGTTGGCACTATAACTCATACTTTCTCTGCTCTAAGCTTACTGATTTACTCTGTAGTATGTATTTCTATTGGTTTTAACTGCATTATAGAAAAAGTAGGATTAATGGGCACTTATTATATTAGTCTGCTGGCGCTGCTGTAACAAAATACCACGAAATGGGTGGCTTAAACAACAGAAATGTATGATTTCACAGTTCTGGAGGCTAGAAGGCTAGATCAAGATGTTGACAGGCTTGGTTCCTTCAGAGGACTATGAGAAAGAATATATCCCGTGCCTCTTCGCCTAGCTTTTGGTGGTTTGATGAAAATCTTTAATGGTTCTTGGCTTGTAGAAACATCACCCAAATCTCTGCTTCCATCTTTATGTATGTTGTCACGCATTCTCCCTGTGTGTATATCTGTCTCTTCATGTGACATTCTTTTATAAGGATACCAGTTATATACTGGAGTAGGGTCCCACCCTACTCCAATATGACCTCATCCTAGTTTAAATAATTATATCTACAAAAACCTATTTCCAAATAAGGTCACATTCTGAGGTACTTCTGAGGACTTCAGTATCTGAATTTTTGAAGTACATAATTCAACCCACATCACTTATTATCTTTGAATACAGGAATATGTAGAGAAATTAAATAAATGTATAATTTGAACTAGGAGAAATTGTCATACATTTGTCTAACACCTTCCCTGTAAATCACATAAATGAGGTAAGGGCTTAATATTGCTAGGACACAAGAATGAAAATCAAAACAACACCATGACCTAACAGATTTATGCTTGGCTGAAAGAACTAGATTTTTTTTTTAATCTAAATTCCTCATTCACAGGAATGACAGCAAATCTTCCTTCTGATTTGTGTTTCATTTAGAATTATATTCAGCAGTTATAAACATGAATGAAAATATACTGTCTACCATCAATACCTTCAAATCACATATTCTTAATATGAATTATCAGTTTTTCATAGTTTATACTCTCTTCCTATTTAGAGCTACATAAATAATTAAATTATTAAAATTCTTTTTTAAAGTTCAGTAAATATATATACATATAAAATTTCCTTTCCCCTCTTCAACAATGTTTATATAAAACTGACATTATTCTTTTAAAGCACAGAGTACTTTAGTGACCATTTTCATTGTTTCTATTATATTTACCATCTTAGAATTCTCTACATTTCTTTTCCATGTCTCAGCTTACTTTCCATATTTGCTTCCTTTCTCTTCTATTTGCATTTGAAACACTGCTTTATAAGAGCTTCATTTGTCAGTTACTCAAGTTTTCATATGGTTTTCCTGTTATTTATTTTGAAAAGTGTGTTTTCTATCTCATGATTACATTTCCCCAAATTATAGTGTATAAAATTTTTGTCTCTTGAAATTATATCGTTTATGATACAGTGTATTTTTTAGACTTCTTGTATAGATTTTAAAAGTAAATGGGCAATGATAAAAAGTAACGTAGGAACAGACATCATATCAAGTAATACAATTTGGACTCCTTTGGAAATCAATTACATTTTTTTCTAAAATCACGTAAGCATAAATCATATCACAACTTTATTATTTTAAATGTGTCCTTTTAGTGTTAACAGAATTACAGCTAATAAAATAGAGTCCCAGAGAGCACTGATTTGCATCTGTAATGCCCTTTAAGGATCAACTCTTGCCATTATAAGTCAATCAAAAATCAAGTTAAGCCCCTTGACATAATTGGAAGTTTCAAAGTGATCTGAAGAGCACAATTTTCTGTTACATATGTCAAAGCTAGATGGGAAAAGTACCATGGGAACAGAAAGGTCAAGGGCTAATCCACTCCAAAGTCATTAAAGATCATATTTAAATTGCTTTGGAAACTTCAAGGTTTTTAAAGCCATCATCAAATTCCCCACCAGGACAAGGTGCCTCTGACATGACAGCCACTCTGTACAGGGAAGGAAGCAAGTTCCTTTCTCTGTCAAGCTGAAATGGATCTTTGGCTTTCAAAGTTTATTTTGTTATGCATATTTATGTATTACACAAACTTAGTTAAATTTTAAAACAGAAATTTATTCTGTGTTATAATAGAAGGATTTTTTTAAGCTAAGTGAGCCTACTTCAAATTGAATAACACTGTAGTTGAAAAATTAATTGTGGCAGTTTGCACAATGCCATCATATTAAATATTGAAGGAAAGGAGTTTCCCATTTGTCCTGAGTATATCACCAGCATTGAAGACCTGGAAGAACAAAGTAATTACCTAAGAATTAAGCCTACAACATGAGCATATTTTTCATAAATCATCCAGATAAGATAATTACTGCATTGTCACTACATTTGGGCAGTGCAAACCTATTTTATTATAAGCATTAAATCATAATCATTCAAACTTGCTATATGACTGTGTAATCAAAACAGTGTTAAAAGACATATAAACATATCCACACACCGCTAGTAAGTTGCTGGAACAGAATAAAGTACAGAAACATATCCAAATATGTATATATTTATGCATTTACTACATAATAAAAGCTGCATTTAAATTTAATGTGAAGACAGGTTTATAACAAATGGTTTTGGCAGAAGATAAAAGTAAAAATGGACAACAAATCTATGAACCAGTATGCAACTGGAGGAAATGAAAATGCCAATGTGACTGGATATCACATTTTACCCATTAGATGGACAAATTTTAAAACAATAGTTGCATCATTATTCACAATAGCCAAGATATGGAAGCAACCTAAGTGAGTGTCAGTGGATGAATGGATAAAGAAGATGTGGCGCATATATATATATATATATATATATATATATATATATATACACATACACATATACACACACATACACACACACATATACACACACATACATACATACATTCATACATACATACATACAATGGAATGTTCATTAATCGGCCATGAGAAGGAAGGTGATACTGCCATTTACAACATCATGGATGGACCTCGAGGGCATCATGCTTCATGAAATAAGTCTCACAGAAAAAGACACTGTGTGGCAACCCTTACATGTGGAATCCAAAAAAGCCAAACTCATAGAAATAGAGAATAGAATGATGGTTGTTAGAGGCAGGGAGTGGAAGAAATGTAGAGCTGTTGGTCAGAGGGTACAAACTTCCAACTGGAAAATAAATAAGACATGGGGATGTAATGTACAGCATAGGAAATATAGTCCAGAGTATTGTATTAACTCTGTAAGGTGACAGATGGTAACTAGGCTTATTTTGGTGACAATTTCACAATGTATACAAAAGCTCAACCACTATATTGTACATCTAAAATTAATATATTGTATGTCAATTATACCTCAATTTAAGTAAGTAAATAAATAAAATGTACTTTTATCATACATTCTTTTTATATGTATGATATGTCTCACAACAAATTTTTTAATTAAAAAATTTGCAAAGTGGAAAAAAATACAATACATGAAACAATTGATAATATCAAATGTTGGTGGGGTGGAAGAAACTGAGAAACTTAAAAGCCACTGGTGTATGTATAAAGTTTGCTAACATATTTTTATAAAGATATTTGTCAGCTCTAGTAAAATGTGAAATATGCACACATTTGACAAAGCAGTCCTACTTGTAAGACTTTGCCTTCTGAAATAAATGCAACAGTAAATAAGGATATGTTATAATAGTATTTATTGCATCATTATTTAGAGTGACAAAAACTCTAAATAATGACCATTACAGTAATGACCGTTATTAGAAAAACTGAATAAATTATTTAATATCTATATTTTGGAGCTATTACATTTTTAAAAACATGAGTTAGATCTGTAGATACTGACCTGAAAAGCAAGTAATTTCAAGATGTAGTTTAGAGGAGAAAAAAGCAAAATTTGTTTTAATGTGTGTAGTGAGATGCCATTTTGTAAGAACAAGGCAGCAGGGGCAATAGATAATGGTGTGTATAGCTACAATTTAAGGCCAAATTTATGCTACCTAAGCTTTATTTTAAGTCAAATCATATATTAAAAGATCTAAGCATCTGGATTGGTTTAACACTCTATATTGCTGTCATTCAGACATTTTGTTTAAGTATTTAGTGTTTCAGACAGGAGAAACACAGGAGTAAATTATTCGCTTGGGGTTTACTGATTTTTAAAAAGGAAAGTTCAAGTGCTAAAATAAGTCAATAGGTGACTACAAGTACTTCCTAAAATTCAACTCCCCTGACAGTATCCAGAAAAAATGTATACTTCTCTTCACCAATATCTCTGACCAGAAGGGAAACAATGGAGTAAGAGAGAAGATGCGTAGCTGTTCAACTTATGTCACCAATTTTTGCCTTCCTCTTAAATTCCTAAGATCCCTGCTCACCTTAGGGAAAATCATTCTTCATCCTAGAAAGTTAGAATAATATATGACAACTAGTAAGTTCATATCACTGCATCTTTCCAATAGTCCTATTAATATAAGACATAGTCTAGTGTGTATTTGATGCACATTCCAGATACAAATTGCTATTATGATTCCTGTATGTGAGGTTATCATTTTATCATTTTTAGAGTCATTAAATGGCATTTATTCATAGCCAAACTCATAGTAACTAGATGTGCTATTGTTTCAAATAAATAAATACAATGGACTGAATTGTGTTCCCCTCAAAATCCATGTGTTGAAGCCCTAACCCCCTGACTGTATATGGGGATGGGGCCTTTAAGGAAGTAATTAAGGTTAAATGAGGTCCTAAGGGTGGGCCCTAATCCAATATGACTGATGTCTTTATAAGAAGAGAAGGAGACACCAGGGATGTACATACACAGAGCAAAGGCCATGTGAGGACAAAGGGAGAAGGTGGCCACCTGTGAGCCAAGGAGAGAGGCCTCCAGAGAAACCAAACCTGCCAACACCTTGATCTTGGACTTTCCAGCCTTCAGAATGGTGAGAAAATTAATTTCTGTCACTTAAGCCACCCACTCTGTGGTATTTTGTTATGGCAGCCCTAACAGACAGGTATACATCTATAACATGCTTTATAATAAAACATGTTATACATATTGTCATACAATAAACAATAGTTATATTGTATATACATATATATACAAATACATATATATGTGCTAGGATTGCCTTAACGAAATACCAATGTAGCTTAAACAAATTTATTTTCTCATCGTTCTGGAGGCTGGAAAGTCCAAGATCAAAGTAGTATGTTTTATATTTATACAAAAACTCAGAAATGCGTAAGGCTATGTAAAACAATCTCACTATATTCGTTAAAATAAAAGCTACACTGTGATGTTCAGGTAGAAATTTGTACCCTAACCCGTGACACCAAAAGAATGGTAAGGTACATTGTTCATAGAATTTGGAAAGTCAGGTTGTGAAAGAGACCAACGTTATGCAATCATTTTCCTTATTTTCACTTCCTTCATCTTCACCCTGTTCCTCCACCTACATCTGGTGTGAGTGGAGAGAACGTTTGCTACAAATGGTCAGAGATTTATGGTCCTAGAAAAATTGAAAGGTCTACCAGGAGGCCAAGTCATTTAACCAGCTGTTCCTGGATCATGTTTTATTACTTAGGATTAGACCATAATGATACAAAGCCATTTAACATGTTCCTCAAGGAAAAGTGGAAACTTGCTTAAGTGATCATGAATCAACCGCTCTCATAAGGAATTAAATTGCTTTGGAAAAACTACTGGGAAATCCTCACTGGAGATAGCTATAAAGAAAAAAAGTCACATGGCAGCATGCGATTTGTGACAGGAACACATGACAAATCACTTTCCCTAAAGAAATTTTTTAGAAAGCAGTAAGTTTACCTAGAGCAAGAAAACATGATTACAGTAAAAAGAACACTCAACAGAGAAATTCGGCATCTGAAAATTTATACCTCTAGATCATGCAAGCTCATTAGGGCTAATATCACCCCTATGGCAGGACAGAGGGATTGATTCTTGGGGAGAGTGAAAAACTTTTAAATACTGTAGTGGTTTGTGGCCCTCCAAAAGACCACAGTACATAAACAGACTTACAGGATACCTGTGGTCTTACAGTTTCATGGAGTGGGGGTGAGGGGTAATTAGGAAAAATTTGACTACAAAGATTCCTTAAGGAAGTGATTGCTTAAAAAAAAAAAAAAAGGTTAAGAAACACTGCTGTAAGTCAACTGTAACATGTATGTATGGAGATGAAGACTGGAAGAGTGCTGGACCTATCTGTTCCTGCCCCTTGATAAGGAACCTTGGCTATCCCGCACTCACAGCCCACCAAATTCCCAACCTGCCGTCTCCAAAGCACTCCCCAAACTTTCTCTGAGTTGATAGGAGGCTTATGTTGTCTTGGTTTTCTCTACCTCCTGAGCTCTTGCTTCTCTCTCTTAGTCTCTGTTCACTCCTATATCAACCAAAATGTGGACAGAGCCACTTCACAAGATTCTCCAAAATAGTATTAATTGTTTTTGTAAATGTGCTCAAGCATTTGTGAGTCTGGTAGGTTTTACTCCAAAGTTGGTCATAATAAACAAGGTCACAGAGTTTAGTGGACAGCAAGCCACATTAAGCTACAAATCAATGAAGTTCTTCAAAAGCCCTGCTGGCCAACCTCTCCCCAGACACACACACAGTTTCTCTTCCTTTCACACAAAAACGTTCACACTTTTTCTCTAGAACATTAGAAGCAAAGGCTCTCTTGGTTACATCCCTTTTTAACCACTGGCTGACTGTCTGTGATGGTTAATTTTCTGTGAGCAGAGGGATGCACAGGTAGTTGGGAAACATCATTTCTGGGTGTGTCTGTAAAGGTGTTTCAGAAAGAGATCTGCATGTGAATCAGTAGACTGAGTAAAGATTACCTTTATTCAATCCACTGAGGACCTGAATAGAAGGAAAAGACAGGAGAAGGGCAAATGTGCTCTCTGCTGGAGCTGGGATATCCATTGTCTTCCACCATTGGGCATACTTCTAGTCCTCAGGCCTCGGGGCTTAGACTGACACAGCATTGTCTCCCCTGGTTCTCAGGAATCCAGGTTTGAACTATACTGGATTTGAATTATACCACCAGCTTTCCTAGGTTTCCAGCTTGCTGAAAGCAGATCATGAGACTTCTCAGCCTCCATAAATTACATGAACCAATCCCTCATAATAAACCCCTATCTATCTGTCTATCTATCACCTATGTTTATATGTATATCCTATTGGTCTGTTTCTCTGGAGAACAGTGACTAATACAGTATCACTTATGCCAAAATGACTTCTGTTACATTTCTGGGTGGTTTCAATATCCATATAGATTATGTTTTCATTTCTCCAGGTTTTGAGTCCCTTCACCTTTTCCTCTCCAAATTATCTTCCACATTCAACTTCAGCCACTTAACTTCAACAGTCATAAGCTAGGCTTGTAATTACCAGTAGCTGAACCCTTTCTGTAGTTTTAATTCCAAGCATTACCAGTTTTTGACCACCACCTCTTTCCATTTTTCTCCTAATATCCTGACTGCAAAAGTACTGAAATATCCAACTCATGGATACTCTTACCATTTCACGTTCCCTCACCCCCCTTCATGTCTGCTCTAGCCTTCTAATCCAGTTTCTACTCCATGGCAATGATTATCATCCTTTCCTTTTGAAAACTTTTAAGTCCCTCTCATCTCATGTTTGTTAAAAATGAATAAACAGAAACCGCAATTAAACAGAGTTGGGAGACCAGAGGAGGGAGCTCTCATGCCTGGTGAGACAGCAGAGCCCAACAGGAAGGAAAAAGACAGCTCTTCTTTCCTGGCAAGGGCTCAGCCAGTAGAAAGCCATGGACTCCTTGTTTACTTAGCCTTTCCAACTTCCTTTCTCTCTCTAAAATTGTTCTCCTTCCCTTGCCATGGGGGGATTAACCCGTGGCTCGCCATGGTTGCAGACCCTGAAGTGCAATTTCCTGCTGATCCTGCATAAATCATCTTTGATGAAGAAATAAGTGGCAGTCTGTTTGTTTCAGATTAATATGTTCTACCATCCCTATTGACAAAACAACTGCAAGCCTGGTTAAATATAACTTCTTTCTTTCTCCATGCCTGTACTGGCACAGCTAAACATGACTGTAGAAAAACACGCAATTAATGATAAATCATCTCACTTTAAATCTGTGACCTTTAACCTGGAGAAGGCCATTTTCCTGCCTGGTAATTCTCTTTCCTTTTCTGCACTTCATTATATCATTCATCTCATGTTACAACTTTGTATGCTTCCTCTCCATTCCCATTCTCAGCTGATGATCATGCTTTTCTCATTGAGAATGTTGAACTACTAGAAGTTCCATAGATTTTTCACCACCAAATCTGTCCCTTTTCTACATCTGTATCCTTATAGTCTGCCTTTCTGCCATCCATAAATAAACTATCTTCATCCCTGAAAACAAATTTCCTTCATTTCTACACTAACCCTTTTCCCTTCCATCCACAAGGGATGTGACCAGTTACAGTAAGAAGGACTGTAATTGTCTTGAGTATTTCCTTCTTTTTTTAATGAATATGTTTGTGTGTGTGTGTGTGTGTATATGGCAAATATCTTTGTCTTCTTTCGTCTTTTACTCCTTTATTATGTAACATAACACATTGGCTTTATATCGTCTTTAAGTATTAATTTTACATCATGGATTTCAAGTTATAGGGCATCAAGAGAAGAGTAAACATTATTCAAGGACTTTACCTCCTCTGCTTGGGAAAGGATTTTTGCATTTTCAGCTGTATGCAGGAGAGTTGTATCATGTGAGATAGAATTATGACTTTATTATTGTCTTTATTTGGAGACCATGTGTGGCTTAAGGAAATGCATATAGGCATCAAGTTGATAGGGGTGAACTTGTGATTTTATGTGTTAACCAAGAGATGGCAAGATAGCCCATAACAGATTATTTCTCTGTGTGTCTTTGACGGTGTTTCTGAAAGAGATTAGCCTTTGAATCAGTGAACAAAGTAAAGGAGATCCGCTCTCACTGATGTGGGCAGGCATCATTCAATCCACTGAAGGCCTGAATAATAGAAAAAGTGGAGTAAGGGTGAATTATTCCTCTTCTTGAGCTGGAACTTCCATCTTCCCCTGCCCTTGGCCATCAGAGCTCCTGGTTCTTATACTTTTGGACTCAAGGACTTATACCAGCTGTCCCTACTTTGTTCTCAGGACTTTGAGCTTGAACTAAATTTTATCACCAGCTTTCTTGGTTCTCCAGTTCCCAGATGGCAGACTGTGGTACTTCTTGTTCTCTATAACTGTGTGAGTTAATTTCTACAGTAGATCTCCCCTCCCTGACCCCCTCAATAGATAGATAAATATAGATAGAGCTATACAAATAGAGGAAGATTTATTTTAAATATATGTGTATATATGTATATATATCCTATTTATATTTATTTTATATATATGTACACATTCTATATATCCTATTGGCTCTGTTTCTCTTGAGAACCCTGATTAATACATATAACTGTGTAAACAAAATGACTCCCAAGCTTAGTGGCATAAAATAACCATTTATTATAACTACTGACTGTATGGATCAGGGATTCTGACAGCACACAGCAAGGATGACTTGTCTGTACTCCAAAATGTCTGAAGCCTCAAATGGAAGTGCTAAAGGCTGGATGTTAGAATTATCTGCAAATCTGTTGATGCTGGCTATCCTAGAAAGGACTCAGGTCCTTTCTAGGTGGCTTTTTCTCCTTGTGGTTTCGCCAGAAAAGCTAGTTTGAGCTGCCTCTCAGTGTGGTGGCTGGCTTCCCCAGAGAAAGCATGCCAAAAAGAACAAGCCAGATAGAAACCATAACATTTTTATGACCTAACCTCAGAAGTCACATAGTATCACTTTCACTAACTCTATTGGTTGAACAGTCATAAAACTCCTACACGGTTTAAAAGGAGGGAACACAGACACACCTCTTCCTGGAAGGAGTATCAGAGTTACATTGTAAGAAGAGCAGGTGAGATGAGATGAGAAATGTTGCATCATTTAGAAAAATACCATCATCCACATTTGCCTCTGTAGATATGGTCGAGAATTTCCTTGTACTCTGCCTCTTTGCTGATGAATCTGGCTTGGCGTTCTTATTTTCTGTAGTTCAGGTGAAAGCCAGTCACATGTAATGTTAGACACGTGTTTAGACCTATCCTAACGACAACATATATACATATGGAATAACCTGTGTGTGTGTGTACCTGTGGCATAATAAGAAATATATTTGGTCTTTATCGTTAGTTCTTGACACAGAGCTACTAAATCCCTTGGAACTTCCTGAGAGAAAAGAGCATCTTTTGTTTTAATGAGGTGACTTTTTTTTTAAACATCTTTATTGGAGTATAATTGCTTTACAATGGTGTGTTAGTTTCTGCTGTATAACAAAGTGAATCAGCTATACATATAGATATATCCCCATATCTCCGCCCTCTTGCATCTCCCTCCCACCTTCCCTATCCCACCCCTCTAGGTGGTCACAAAGCACCGAGCTGATCTCCCTGTGCTATGTGGCTACTTCCCACTAACATGCTCCTAGACAGACAGCTTCAGGATGGGGGCTGGTCACCAGACAGATCAAACCTTGGTTAGAAGTCTAGAACTTTCAGCCGCATCTTCTCAATCCCCGGAAATAGGAAAGGGCAGAAGATTGAGTTAATAATCAATCATACCTGCATGATGAAACCTCTTTAAAAACCCCTAAATGATGGGGTTTGGAGAACTTCCAGGTTGGTGAACACATAGAGGTACTGAGAGAGTAGCATGCTGGGAAAAGGCATGGAAGCTCCATACCCTTCCCCCGTACCTTGCTCTGTGAATCTCTTCCATTAGCTGTACCTGAGGTGTACCCTTTATAATAAAATAGTAATAATATGTCAAGTGACTGAGCTCTGTGAGCCATTCTAGCAAATTTTTGCACCTGAGGAGGGAGTCATGGAAATATATATTAACAGCCAGTTGATCAGAAGTACAAGAGTCCCAGGACTTGTGACTAGTGTCTCAAGTGGGGGCAGCCTGTGGGACTGAGCCGTTAACCTATGGGGTCTGTACAAACTCTGGGTAGTTAGTGTCAGAACTGAATTGAATTGTTGGACACCCAGATTTTGTCTGGAGAATTGGAGAATTGGTTGTTGGTGTTGAAAAACACTGCAGAGTGTGCGTGTGTGTGTGTGTGTGTGTGTGTGTGTGTGTGTGTATACATATATATATATGTAAAGTTGTACTTGAAAAATGACTCATTTTCCAACATATTCTTTCTGCAGATCAAAAATAGATTAGATATCCAGTCCTAACCACAGAGCTTTTTTTTTTTGTGGTACACGGGCCTCTCACTGTTGTGGCCTCTCCCGTTGCGGAGCACAGGCTCCGGACGCGCAGGCTCAGCAGCCATGGCTCACGGGCCCAGCCGCTCCGCGGCCATGTGGGATCTTCCCAGACCGGGGCACGAACCCGTGTCCCCTGCATCGGTAGATGGACTCTCAACCACTGCGCCACCAGGAAAGTCCTAACCACAGCGCTTTATTTGGAGATTCCTCAATTATTATAAAGGTATTTCTCAGCATGAACGATTTATTTACCAGAGATAGGTATTCCAATCTAGCTTCCAAAATTGGAAGCTAGCCATGTGACAGCTATCACATCCTTTTATGCAATTTATTTTAACAAGATTAACATTTCCAGTTCTCTAATTTATAGCTCCTCTTATTATGTTTACCCTCCTCTACTGTCCCCTCTGGACCTATCCAGCTGGACCCAGATTTAACCCAAAATTTATCACAGTTGTCCCGACATGGTTTGACCAGAGCCTGCCATGTGACTGAACCTCAGTAAATGGGTTGAATGACTGTTATCTGATTTAATACTTACAGCAGTTTTTTGAGGTATGTTTTACTATCTCCATTTTATAGATGAAAAAGACCACATACTTAATCTTATCAAACTTTAGTTAGTGAGAGCCAAATTAGACCCCAGAGCTCTCTTAATTTTCTGTAAAACAAAGATGCCTGTCTTTGGGGCTGCACCTGTCCTCCGCTTTTATGACTGAGGGGCTACTCATCACTCATCTGTGAGGCATCAGGATTCTGCTGCCCTCTTGAGCCTGCAGTATTTTCCTTGTTTTGTCCAATGATGCATAGCCATGCTTATCACAAAACTTGAAACCGTGGGTAATCTTTAGTCAAATCCATTTCACCTGCCTTCACTAATCAAGATTGTTTTCCTTGCTCCTGCAAAAGACTTGCATGTCCTCCAAGCAGCACGTTGCCTACAATAAGATGTTTGCCCAAGCTGTTTTCCAGGAACTTGGAGTCAGTTGTGTCTAGTTCGAGTTGAGCTGGTTAAGACTGTATAGGACCACCGACCTTCCAACAGGGCATGCGCAGATGTCCGCTGGGTGACCTTACGATGTCTGAGGGCCAAGAACTCCATGCTCAGATCCTGCTAAACGCCTCCAAGTTTTAATATATAGAGACCTGTAGCTTAGTTATGCCTGCGATTACTGCCCCTTTGTCCATTCTCTTTTCCCCACACTCCCCATGCCTCAGACCACCCTGATTCTTTATTCTTTTTTTTTTTTTTTTTTTTTTTGCGGTACGCGGTTCTCTCACTGTTGTGGCCTCTCCCGTTGCGGAGCACAGGCTCTGGACGCGCAGGCTCAGTGGCCATGGCTCACCGGCCCAGCCGCTCCGCGGCACGTGGGATCTTCCCGGACGGGGGCTCGAACCCGTGTCCCCTGCATCGGCAGGCGGACTCTCAACCACTGACCCACCAGGGAAGCCCTGATTCTTGATTCTTTATCCCATAAGTACCCTTAGCCCCTTGTCTTCAGGGAGGCTAACCCAAGACTTGTTTTCCCATCTCCTTGCTTGGTTGCCTTGTGGAAAGAACGAAACAGAACCTCTCTTTGCTTAAAACCTCGGTGTCTCAGTGTTTTGGCTTGCTGTTCTTCAGATAAAATGAACCTGTTTGGGTAACAAACTGTTGGGACAAATGTTAGAGCAACCTAAAACAGGAACAATATGATATGAGATCACCACCGTGTTTGGTAACAGAATATCATAGTTGGTATATAAAACTTGGGGTGAACTTGGATCAAAGTGCTTTACAATGTATTAGGTTCAAAATTAGAGAATCAGGTAATTATATGGCAAGAGAAAAGAAACTATCCGCTTAGAACCAAAAAAAAAAAGGAAGAAGAGGAATGAACTACTAAAACTGAAATTCTCCTAATTAAGCTCATCACCAAAGAAGAGTTAATGGAAAGTAACAGACATTTAGTTCATGCTGAGGGATAGTTATAAAGAAAGGTGCTGTGTTCCCTCTATGATCATAACACTTAATGGTGGAATAAGTAAAAATATAACTATAATATAAGGCAAAATAAGGTGAGTGCTGTAATAGAGCCATAAGTAAAGTGCAATGGGGAGTTGAAGGAAAGGTCAATGCCAAACAAGTCACAGCATAGAAACTAGATTGACAAAATAATATGGCAAATTTTGTTAACCAAAGAGCAGACATTTCTTCCTGACTCTGGGGGAATTGCTCATTGGTAGGGCAGCCTTCAAAAGCGGTATAACACTAAACAGAAGCAAGGCCAATATTAAATGAATTTGATGGCTGCAACAGTTTTCTGCTCCTGGGCCTGTAATTTAAAGTCATTATTGGGCCTTTCAGGCTAATCCCACTAGAACAAGTTTAGGGGCTCTGAGCAAAAGACAAGTAGAGAGGGGGTAAAGTCGCAGCAGCAACTTCTGGTAAACAAATTCTGAAACTTAGTATTTCGGTAATCTCTTGGGAACCAAATTCCAACCATCAGAGGTATTTTATGACTGTAATATATTAAATTTACTTACATGAGTAGCAGCACAGGTGTGTCTTGAACTATAAAAATTGAAAACAACCTTCTAATAGTCATAAGAGGGTGGAGGAATGCCTTTTTTTTTTTTTTTTTTCTGTTAAATAATGGAAATGCACCTAAGGCCTGGAAACCCTTAGAATTAGGTAGCAAAATTGACAAACTGGACTGTGTTATTTATTTGTATGTAGAGCTTACATTTTGTGGATATATGTTGTTTTCTTCTATGTTACCTGTATTTAGTTTGAGACTAACTTGATGTTTTAAGATATTTCATTCTGTAGATCTTAGTTATTTAAATATGATTTTGAATGAAGGGATGTATATATAACAAATTTTTATGGGACGTAGGATCTTTACATTATAAAGTTTTGATAAAGGCAGCCTCCATTGATTTTCCAAGTTAGGAAATAAAGTAGTCCCTTCAAACTGTTAATCATATTAAGGTTGATCCTTATTTCGTTTATCTAAGAAAAGATGAAAGCCTGGTCACTCCAGGCATGCGGCACTGTCGACAGACTTTTCAGCACTCCTCCTAATTTATGGCCATTCAGTGGGAACTGAAAAATACTCAGGTGACTGATGGTATAGACTTCCCAATGATTTATTCACAGCATCTGCCATCCGATCACAACTCACATAGGCTCCATTCAGCAGTCAGTGTCTCGTAAAATGGTGTTCCTCCTGAGTTCCTTCTCTTGGGCAGGTCATTTCCCCTCAGATAGGTATTGAAAGAGTCTGTCTCCCAAGAGAATTATAGTGAATAAAGTCACTTTTCTGAATCATATCGTATTTAGCCAGGCAGTTAATAGAAAATGGGGCGGAGGGGGTGATAAAAGGAAAAAAAACCTACTGCAGGAATCTTAACCTTAGGATTTCATATCTACTCGTAAAATCCAATAGTGTACTTTTATTTTTTTAAGAGATCAGTCTTCCAGAAAAGTACCTGTGATAGTTATTTGTGAGAGAGATGATTTCAGGGAACTGAATAGAATTACTTTCTTTGTATTACCTGCAGAGAAAGTAAGAAAGTAAATGTGAACACATATTTATGCACAGTGAGCTAATTACGGTTTTGTAAAAGAAAAACAATCTCAGATTTCTACCTATTGTGATGATTAAAATGAATAAAGCCACAGATTATAAACAAACATTGTAGCAGTTAATATGCACTGAGTACAGTTAGTTCCCAATACATTTATGACCAACTGTAAGCTTATTTAATAATACAGTGGAACACAATAAGAAGGATCAGTTGCCAGCTTTACTTGTTAAGTTGGCAATCTCTAAAAGTTGTGTCCCCTCAGATATGTGCGTGTTTCCGACACCCTCTGAATTTTTCAGAGACATAGCATAATGAAACCAAAAAGCAAGTTTAGAGCTGTTTAGAAGAAACAATGTTCTGATTGTTTTTGAGGTGGCAGCAAACCATTTGGCACAGAAATAAACTTCTTAAACAAGTGAAACACAAAGAGCTCATCTATAAATCTTTCCTTTGTATTATGTACTTAACACCAAGATATGCTTGGCTGGGAGACTAGCCTCTAATTACATCGTGAGATATATGATATGCCAACCTTGTAGCACCACATAACCATTTTCTTCTTTTCCCAAAAGAAAATGCAGTACACTAATTTCAGAACCTGGTTTGGGATCCTAGCTCTGCAATTTACTTGCTGAGTGACATTGGGCAAATCGTTTAACCTCTTCGTCCTCAGTTTCCTCACCTGTAAAATAGAAATAACTTACTCATTTCATAGGTTTATTGTAACTAACGACTAAAATGACTAAATAGATGTGAAGTCTTTGGACAGGGCTCGGCACATTATTTATGCTACATGAGCATAAGCTATCCTTATTACCATTGTGTCTTGTGGGGGGGGAACGCACATTGCGCCATCACTGCATCATGTACACACATCTTCAAATACCCGCCCTTACTTCTCTTTCGGGCTCTTCTCTTGCAGCTTCCTCTGAGTGCCCCCAGCTTACTTTTCTTTTTTTTGGTCTTCAGCAGGCTCACTTGCTTTAGCCCCCTGTGTCCAGAATTGCATCCCACACCAATCACAGCTTTCCACTGCTCCATTTCTTACACAGAACTTAGCTTTGTCTCAGCTTCTACAAAGTTGGATCCTCTCACCTTTACTTAATCTTGTCTTCACATACCTGAAAGTATATTTACTGTAAACATCAAATTTGTTCCCTCTCAGCAAACAAAAGACCTTCTATAAACTAGTCTCCACTATTCTAGAAATGGGAGTCGGGAATTATAAATAAGGGTTTTTTTTAACGTTTTTGGTAATACAGGCCACATTTACTACCATTAATGTGATATATGATTTATTTTCATAAATATCCTTCACCATCCAGTAATTTGATACCACTGAAAGAAACATTAAATCTATGAAAACGTTAGCAAGTGTGTGTTCAGTGCAGTAATTTAGAACACTGGAAATGGTTTTATTTACTGTTCAGGCTACTTAGTGCCTAAAAGTCATGACTATCATCTTTAGTTAAGTTCCATATTCGGTTATAATAGGTAAAAATATATGAACAGGTTTTCTTTAATCAGGACTTTACAAAAACTAAAACGAGATTATGTGTATATGTATATTTGTACAAATTTACTCAGAGAGTAGTAAATATTTTGTAGGGTTTTCATGTAGACAGAGATATAGATAATGCGAACTAGAAAAAAATAATAAAATCATTCTCACATAAACTTTCAATGCTTCCCAATTCAGGAAATAGTGAAAATTCAGAACACTTAGCTAGATGAATGTAAAGAAAATTGTTTTCTACTAGAGCATTTAAAACCAGCTGTAAAAAATCCTCAGTCATTCCCCTACACACACCACTCCACACCCTCCCACCCTCCCACCCAGCCATAAACACTCATTCTCAGTTCCGATTTAATTTGTAAGTTTCCATCACCTGGATTTTTATTGTTCTAGTAATCTTTGCATTTACTTACACAGATCTGAGGTTTTCTACTTCCAATATAGTCTGAAAAATGCCAGTACTAGTTACCATTTTCTAGGACCAATTTGTCTCTGTGTGGAGCTGTATGAAGCTGTCTTGCATCTTCCCCTTTTCTGAAGGACTGTTCTACTACTTGTGTATTTACTGAAATATCATGAACTATAGGTAGGAAGAGGATATCATCTTAAAAGGAGAAGGGTAGTAGGCAAATTGAGTCAAAACTGAGACATACTCTCATTAATGCTGTTGTGATTTACATCGTATTCAAACACCCTGCTCCTTCAGTTACAGAGGTTTAACTATTTAACTTGTAGGAGTCCCGGCTTGAAAGACAAAACTAATGATCACAGGTGTCAGAGATCACAGTGTGCCTCAAAAGGATTATCTTGAGGTCTGCTAGGATTCAGTTGGCATGAAGGAATGTGAGACTTCCTATGAAGTAGAGGAGGGAAGATTCCTACCTCCAATAAAGAGCCATGGACATGGGGCTGGTGTGGGTGAAAGAATTGTATCTGCTGTTCAAAATTTCTTCTGGTCCCGTCTTCATGGTATATTCTCGATGGATGGCTAAACATGGGTAAGATAATAGAAAAGAGAAAAACACCTGGAAGCGTTTTTGCACTTTACTGTCTGGGTGACTCTTCTGGGACAAAGTGGTGGTATAAATCTCTGGCCGTTTCAGGGCTGGTGGAATGTGGCACTGACAGCTCTGAGGTGTGTCCCTGCAGTCTAAACACGGTTGGTGGGGACAACTGCAGCCCATGATGCCAGTATCACCGCAGGCAGCTGGACAGGTGGACTGGAAATTGTCATATGCTGCATTGCTCATGAGCATGAAAGAAAGAGGGGTGAGGGGGTGGAAGGAAAGAAAGGAAGAAGAAAAAAAGAAAATATAGACCCAGCAGAAAATGCTATGTGAAAATCAACATTGCTACTTGCAAAAGTATACAATTCTATTACCTTTTAAAGGATTAGAGTAGTAATTTCCTGTTACTACTTTCCTTTCTTTGCAAGATTTCGCTCTACAAGTTACATCTGAAGGTCACCAAATAACGAAAAAGAATGTAAATTAGAAAGCTTTTGAAAAATATTTCAGCCTGAATGCCTTTTTTTCCTTCTTAAAATTAGCTCGTTCTTGTAAACTCACTCACTCTTTTATAGCTATGTTTTAAAAACAGGGAAAAATCTATGAAAAAGACGGGGAAAAACTGTCTTATTTTTTTTTCATTTTCTCTCTTTCCAGGAGTGAATTACTATTTTCAGTAGCATTTTCCTATGAGAGTCATGAATCATTCTGGCCTATTTTGAAGAGGGTTCTCATGACATTCTTTATGCCCTACCAATGATATAAATATTTGTTGTCACACCTAAATATGCAACTAATTTAGTACCCTAAAATCTTTCGGTTTCATCGACCATTACCTTGATGTACTTCATGGCCAGATTTGAATGTAATTTAAATATATCATATTTGGTAAAAATTGAAGTTAACAAAAGGAGTAGCAAAATAATTATATGTTTTAAAATGCACTAGATTTAAAATGAAAAGACCACAAGTATCAGTTTACTCTAAGTGATAACAGTGTGAGTTTTAAGATTTTAAAAATCCAAGTTTTATGACATGTTAAAAAAATATTTCTATAACAAGTTTAAGATATTTGTAAAATTGATAAATTAAGCATTTAGCAAATAATGAAAGCTCTTTCAATATAAATTGTAGTCTTTATTAAAACTCTATTTTTTCTACTAATATCAAAGTAAATTATATAAGGTAAATTTGAGTATGACTAACCTGTCAATTCGATTTAAAAATGACATAGTTCCCTAGAGTCTGTCATACAGAGTGAAGTAAGTCAGAAAGAGAAAAACAAATACCGTATGCTAACACATATATATGGAATCTAAGGGGGAAAAAAAAGGTCATGAAGAACAGCCTAGGGGTAAGATGGGAATAAAGACACAGACCTACTAGAGAATGAACTTGAGGACACGGGGAGGGGGAAGGGTAAGCTGGGACGAAGTGAGAGAGTGGCATGGACATATATACACTACCAAACGTAAGATAGATAGGTAGTGGGAAGCAGCCGCATAGCACAGGGAGATCAGCTTGGTGCTTTGTGACTGCCTGGAGGGGTGGGATAGGGAGGGTGGGAGGGAGGGAGATGGAAGAGGGAAGAGATATGGGAACATATGTATATGTATAACTGATTCACTTTGTTATAAAGCAGAAACTAACACACCATTGTAAAGCAATTATACTCCAATAAAGATGTTAAAAAAAATGACATAGTTCATAACGTATTTTAGTATTAATCACCCAAAGAGAACAGTGTTGTACTATGTATACTGTCAAGAAAGTATGCAAATGAGCAGCTTTCTCCTTATGTTCCTTTGTTAAATATAAGGTAAAATCCCCCAAAATATTTTGTTCACGTTTTTAAGTTAACCCAAATCACCACTCTGTCAAGCAGGTGTTCTTTTTTGGCAACAGTCATTGATTAATCCTTGATTAAAGGGATGAATAGGAGAGTCTCGTTCTATTTCTCTCACAATATGAGAAGCAAAAAGTTGGGAATCCCACAACTCCAAACCTGCAATGGCCATAAACCGAGTTCAGTACAAACACATATTTATTGAGAAGCATCTGCAAGCTGAGGACAATGTTATATAGTACAAAGGCCTAAGTATGAAGACAATAAATTCCTGGCTTGCAAAGAAGAATCAGACAGATAACAAATTGACTATAATAGAAAGAATAACCATCCAAGAGCTGTACTAGAACTACAAAATCAGGTCAGGAGCTCTGAGTACGAATACATTTGTATCCATCTCAAATCTGACTCTTTCAATAGATTGTTTTCCTTTTCCCTCTATTCTTGCATTTTGTTCTCACTCCTTTTTTCCAAAGGAATTAAAAATACAATACTCAGTTTCCATTTCAACTGATACAAGGTTGGACAAGGTCTTTAAAGGGAATATAAAGAAGAACTGAAAATGTGGTTCAATTATTGTGGTATGTGTAATACACTGTGTTCTTTATTTTCTTAATAATGTGATATTGACAAATTAAAAAGACAACGCTGATTATTTCATATGTTCAACTTCTAGGTGGAAATGGCTCTACGTATAGTAATAATCTTAAAAGCCAATGTTTTTTTTTTTCCCCAAGTGCCCAAGTGCTTTAAAAAACACACACACTGTACTAACAGTGATTATTCATCATGGAATGCACTTACCTACTCCATGAATGTTTTGAATTCCCCTTTCTTTCGGAGTGCACTTAGGCACATGAAACACAGTTTGTAGAGCCTTCTGGATCTCAAGGGATAAACATTACATGCTCAAAAAAGTCTTGTATGGTTATGGCATAGGATCCCCGATTACTTGTTTTCAGTTACTCAAAGGAAAAAGATACTTTTGGCAATTCTTAATGAGAAAACAGATGCTTTTAGTTGAATTTATGTTATAACATGTGCAAAAATATAAGTATCACCCCAAATTTCCATTAAGCACAAAATAGGAAGATTTGGATGGATAATATTATTTCAGTTTGGGAATTTGTTACAAGATAGAGAATTACTATCTACTTATAATCAGGAGAGCCTTAGTGTGGTACGTTTGTGTATGTGTGAGGGTTTATTGTGCTTATAAGGCTTTTTTCCCTATATCTAAGTTAGAAAATAGAAACGTTCTTTTCACATCCATGTATGGCCTGGAAAATTATATATCCTGTATTGTGAAAATATTGTTATGGCTATTAAGTTCTTGCCCTATTTACCCCACCCGATTTTTATGAAGATCTAATTTTTAAAAGAATGTGAAAATTAAAAAAAACTATATACTTATAAAGCTCAAAAATTTGATGAATAACAGTTAAAGGGCTTCTCTGGTGGTGCAGTGGTTTAGAGTCCGCCTGCCGATGCAGGGGACACGGGTTCGCGCCCCAGTCCGGGAGGATCCCACATGCCGCGGAGCGGCTGGGCCCGTGAGCCATGGCCGCTGAGCCTGCGCGTCCGGAGCCTGTGCTGCGCAACGGGAGAGGCCACAGCAGTGAGAGGCCCGCGTACCGCAAAAAAAAAAAAAAAAAAAAAAAAGCCAATTAAAAATATCTTTATTATTAAGTATCATAATATAGCAACACTACTCTAGCATTGAGAAAATAGTACATTAAAAAGTTAGCAAAGGGGGAGCTGAAATTTTTTTAACTCTCTGCTCTTCAGTGTGAATACATATTTCATCCAATTGTATTCAAAGTGGATAATGACTAATAGAGTACACATCATAACCTAGAACTGGCATCCCTACCTCAAAAATAATTTTTTCCCAGTAAATGCTGTCAAGTAATAAATAGGTAAACCAAGGAGAGAGAGCAACTTAACTCAATGGCTTTACAGGACTGGAGGGAAGGGGAGAAGAGGGGAAAGGGAGACCTTAAAAAAGGTAAAGAAAACCAGAGAAACGTGTTAACAGGGACATTTTGCATCCTTTTGTCCTACAAAATTTATTTTCCTAAGGACAATATCAAGAAGGGAAAAGAAATTGAGGTTGCAGAATGAGTTAAAAATATTTGGATTTACCTGAAAGGTAGATCGGTGCCTTCCAATGTGGATCCGCCCTTTACTCCTATGACACTCTCTTCCTAGTGATTCTTTGCTTTTGTCATCAGGTACTTCACTGTGGTCTTTTCCCTGAACTCCTAAATCTGCAACATTGGTCATTTCATTTCCCTTCTATATAGAGCATGTCATAGTTTTTTGGTTATAACTCACTAAGTATTAAATACTAAAAACTTAACTGTGGGCAAGGCATCAGAGATATAAGATGGACATAGTCTCTGTCCTGTGATTTGTGATTTTACAACTTGAGATGAGAGGGAGAGAATACAGCCCTAAAGTAGACGATATCAAAGGTAATAGATGGCCTCACAAAGGTAGCGTAGAAGCCTTTGGTAATGCTTAACAGAGCAGCCTTAGTCCGATGCATCAAAGTAAGACTTCTCTAAGTATTGATAGTTAATCTGAGTCCTGAATGAGAAGTACCTGTTAATCAAGTAACTCATGATGGGGAAGAAGAGGGGAGGTTGTATCCAGAGGGTTGGAAGGGGAGAAAACAGTCTGCTCAACAAACTAAGCAAAACTAGAGGAAAGAGAAGAAACAGGTCGATAGCATGAAATAAGTAAGGGGAAAGAAGGAAGCAGGTAATGAGGACATTGTAAATTCTGCTAATCCAGCTGAAAGGTATCAGCAAGCAGACATCCCAATGCTTTAAGCTGGGGAATAATATGATCAGATGTGCATATTTAACAAAAAATTCTGGAAATAATGTGAGAACCAAATGGAGGTAGATTCAGGGAAACCAGTTAGGTGGCTAATATGGTAGTTTAAGAAGATGTTCTTGCCTTGGGCAAGGATTGTGGTAGTGTGGACACAAAGGGTTATTTAGAGACAGGAATACTCAATTTGATGTGCCTGTGAAACCTCTAACTGAGTATGTTCAGTGGGCAGTGGATTGATGGGCTGAAGCTCAGGAGAGCCATCTGGGCCAGAGAGGTATTCCTTTGAGAGAAACATTACAGTGATAGTAATTGAAGCCACCAGAGTGAGTAAGACTATGGAAGGAAAGCATGTAGAGGAAGAGAAAAGAGCTTAAGATGGAGCCATGATGAGCTCTTCTATAAAAGGATTATGTGCAAGAGGAAAAGCCAGGAAATGAGAATTTTTTAAAAGTAGGAAACATACTACAGTTGTAGTGTCATCAAAGTCCAAGAAAGAGGCATTTTAGAGAAAAAAATAATAGAAAACAATGTAGTAATATTGACAAACAGTAACTAACATTTTTAAATGCTTCCTCACTCTAATCAGTGCTACCACAAATTTTCTTGTCATGGCACACATGGCAAATGATAATATCACTGTGGCACACACTGTTCAAGGAAGCCAGACTGGGGGCAAGGAGGTTTGAGAGAGCGGGGCACAAGTCATTTTTTCCTTGCATGCCACCCAGGAATTCAGCCTAAATAAACAATATAAGTTTCTCTGATATTACCACACTCTGCTCCCAAGTTCACTCTGAAGTACTTTTGTTACCCAAAAAATTGGGTTCACCTCTTGGTGAGCGTCGAGCCAGAAGACACAGGCAAGCCAAAGAGCAGGAGGAGGAAGGATTTATTATTGGCAGCAAGTAAGAACACCAGGGATCTTTCCCAAAGCAGTGTCTTCTCCAACAGCAAAATTGGGGAAGTTTTAAGCTAAGGGTACATGCATATACATGAGGGGCTTGAGCAGAGCAGGGTTCAGCATAAAATTGGGGCAAAGGTCTGCAGAGTCCAAGCTGTGGTTGATTTTGAAGTTACAAGGGTCAGAAAAGGTCAACATCAACATCCCTTAGGTTCCAGTTGATGGTTCCAGTAGTGGTTGAGCGCCTCAGGCTAATCTTTACCATTGAAATCTTTACCATTGAAACAGAACTGGGAGTGGTTACAACTGATCTGTTTTCTTTGCTATTGTTACTTCTCTTGACTGATAACAGTCCTTTGTTCATGCATGCTTTTGTTCCCTGAAGATCATTAATTACTGAGACCTGTTCAAAGACAAGCATGGCTTAGGCCAAAAATGGCTTCTCTTATATCAAGAAAGCAATGCTTGGTTCACCCGGGACCCTATCTGCTTATACTTTGTTCATTCTTGGTGCACAGATGACTTTCCAAAACCCTAAATGGAAAAAGGGCAGAAACCTGTATTCCTGAGGAGTCCCCAGACATATTTAACATACTTCCCTATTTTAATTGCCTTCTCTTCATCCTGTTGGTGAGGAAAGGATTCTCTTCCGAGGGTTATGGGGATGGCTGAACACAGGATACCCAAACCTGGGCAGATGAGATGGACAACAGTTGATAAGTCCCATGTACTCATAGCCTGGGGGAGGAGAAGGTCACACCACACAGGGCCAATGGGGGTTGCACCCTGGGCTGTGGGAGGCCGATTTTATAGTATCAGGAGGATGTGGTACCCCATTTCCCACGGAAGAGTGATTGGTGTGTGAATAATTCCAGCAGCTTACAGGGAATGGAAGTCCACTACTCAGAGGTGAGTGGGAACTGTACCTGGTCACTGTGATAGGAGGTTGTTTGGCTACTGGACCTTATCCACAGGAGCAGAGTGGGGAGGGGAACTTGTAGTTAGGCCATTCAAATCCCTCTCTGTTTTCCCCAGATCTCAAGGCACACATGATACTGGGCCTAAATCTTAGGCCTTATGCCTCATTCCCATGAAAGCCCAGAGAGTACAATTTGGCTACATGGATTTGAACACTGAATATCCCTGAATATTTTGAACTCTAAACACTGAGGATGGAACTCCCTCTCTCTCTCTCACTCCTATTTTCCTCCCCAATCCCAATGACTATTTTCCAACGTAGAATAGAAAACCTCAGATTCAGTTGTTGCTTTTCCATAATGTGGAAGAATGTTTTGAGCTGAGCCCTCCAGGCTTGGTTCTTGAAATGCTAAAAGAGAAGAGGAAGGATTTAGAAAATCCTCTCTGAAGATAGAAGCCTTGCTTAAAGGCTTTTTGTCTAGCCCAAAAGGTCAAGTGCCCATCAGTCCCTGCCCTGGGAAGGCAAACAGTAGAGTTTTTATTGAGGTGAAGACTTGCAAGAACAAGTCTTTGGTGGGAATTTACATGTATTTGTTTGATATTTGTGAACTTTAGAATCTCTGCTTAGAATTGTTATCTTACTATATTGTATTATATGTTTAGAAGTTCTGTTCTATCCATAAGTTTTAAACATCCTGCATATACATATAATACATCCCTGTTATCCACACCAACAATCACTTAAAATTTCTTTTGTCTATGGCCTTGGACATTTTTCCCCACTGAATTAGTTCTAGGACTTATACTTACGTGACTGTGTAGATGGCTTTGCTACCCTCAGAGCTGGGGATTATAGGAGAGGCAGAAACTGAGTGGCTGGGAAGTGTTAGATTTGGTGACAAGCAGAAGTGGGCATAAGGAATTCAATTTGGGTCATACTGATTTTGAAGTGTGGTGAGACACCAAAGAAAAGACCTAGCTTGAAGTTCAGGAAGGGGTCAATCTTGGAAGAAAGGCTTGAAAGTCATCAGTTTACAATTTACATGAGTAAATAGATAGTTCTCACGAGATCACATACAAAAAGAGAAGAATGCTGAAGCCCCAGGAACATGGGAGGTAGGCTCGCTGGGTCTGTAAAACTGAAAGAGAACGCAATGATACTCACTTTGCAGACTTCCCAGAATTATCCTGAGCGAATACCCCGTCTCAGGAATCAAGTTGTTTATATTCACATGTCCTTGTTGTTTTGATGTTTCGTCTTGGTCACCATCTGTCTGGAGTTTACCAAAGGAAACTATTTTGTTGTATGTGCCTCTGAACAAGTGTTAGAAAAGGGTTGGAAACTCTCATTGGGTTCTACTCTAGCATCACAACCCCAAACTCCCAGCCTCACACTCAACTGATATCTCTACATTGATATTGGATAATCAGTGACAGTTACGATATACTTCCACAATATTCATTACAAAAAAATTCATACTCAGTATGATACCTGAAGTGCCCAGAATGTGTCTCTCAGATATACATGAAGAATATCTATGACACTTTTGTTCTCAAAATGAGTATTTTCTGCTTTCTTGGACTAAAAGGGGAAGCATGGCTTTTAATTATAAATTTAAAATCATGGGGGAAATATGTTCCCTCTCAGAGTCTTGAAGAATTTGCTCTGCCAATTGGAATAGTAAAATACCATTTTCCACATTTTTTTGTCTGCTTCATATTTGTGAGGTTTGCACAGAACTTCTAACATAATGTGTTTCTAGAATCCCGTTTATAATGGCACTGCATGAGTTCATTGATAATCCCGTATGACTCATAAGGAAAAAGAAACAAGAAATAGTGTCACCATGTGCTTTGTTTTGAACATGTTAACTAAATATTACAAGAACAGATTAGAAAAGCAATCCCTTTATTTAGTTGAGTAATTGCCCACTTGAATCCCTAAAGATCAGTTATTGTAACATGAACTATAAGATTTCCACTAAGAGTCTTAAATGAGTCAATAAAAGGTCATGTTTATATACGTTACAAACACTTGAAAGAATAATATTAACATTGACTCTCAGGCCATGCCTACACTTGCCCAGTGAAAGGTATTTCTCTAGGAAATAAGCAGCTTTCGACATCAATATTCTTCTAAATGTGCAGCAGATGTGACCATTGAAAATCATTTTCAGTATCTTTTCACTGAATAGTAATATAGAGAACCCAATGCTAAGTTCACTGGTATGGAAGGAAGTCTTGTTTAATGCCATGCTGTTGATATTGGCCGTTCAATTCATAGATGCAGAAAGCCTCAGAATTGTGTAACTAATGTGCTGTTTCAGCACTGTTGTTTTTAATCTGGCAAAGTAGATATTAAAAAGAGAGAAGGTTTCTCACTATTCTTTTCAGTCCAGTTTTAGCAGACAAATTGATACATGTGGTTGAATTTGAAAAAATGACTATGTACTTTGCAATTATAAAAGAATATGGATTCTTCTTTCCTATCAAGGATTCGAGATCACTAAGGACACTGTGATCCCTAATAAAACTTGGTTTAAAAGTTTTCATACTCTCAGAATACACTTCTCAGTTACTTGTACTATAAAATGATGTCATGAAATATGTCACATGAGTTAAGTTGTAAAAGTCAGAAGTGAAAACATAAAAGAAAAATAAAACCCTCTACTTTAAAATTTAAAAATAAAAACCTTATGACTTTTCCTTTTTGATGAACACCTAACCATATATCAAAAACTTCAGTGTGTTCTCTTAGACCCAAGTAGTATGGCAAGTTAGTAAGGAATTTTACTATTTCAAATTATTTGTTAGAGTGTTTCTTTGTCATATTGAAAAACTTAATCTCTTTGGTTTATAACTATTACATTTTTGAGAGTTACCCTTTAGAATTTAGGGCCTAAGATTAAAGTCATAATTTTAGACCTAAACTGAGGGTACACTTTTACTACAATTTCCAGTCTTTTTTGGGGGGGAGGGGAATCTGTTGGAAAAATATATGATTCGTTAACAAATAATAATAAGTCATCATGACTCTTAGAAGAGCATTAGAAAGCCAAAGAGGTCTTGTGTGGATGACCCCTAAATTGAAGTTTCTAAACTGGTGGAAATGCAATGTTTGAGAACAGATTCTAGCAAAGCACTTAGAAATTATGAGTCCATTAGATTGAAGACATCTAAAAAATCCCTTGTAAAACCGAACTCTGGACTGGTTTTTACACATCTCCAGAAATTCAGTTTCTTACAAAATCAGAGTCCTTGGTAGTCAAAGGAAGACTTAAGTGCAACTACATTTGGGCTAGTTCAAATTCTCTGCCCTGTGCCACCAGGAGAGATCAGATCCTTGGGTATCTGCCTGGGATCTTGGAAGTAAGCAGGATTTGCAACTGCTGGTGCAGAGTAATTGCTAATAGAAAATTGAGAAATTCTTAGAAACTCCATTCCGGGAGCCAAAATTTGGAACTTTGAGGGTAGTTAGGATATGCAGCAGAACCCAGAAAGTGTACGTAGTTTTGAAGCTAGAACGACGCTCCAATTTCTGCAAACATCTCTAAGGCCTTACACTAAAGGTAATTTACAGACTTGGAGTTGTGAGGAATCACACTGTGTACAGGTGACTCTTGCCATCTTATGGAAATGCCAGGAATTCAGATCTCATCTTTATAATCATGATTGATTTGACAACTTATCCCAACATTTCTCAGATATCAGAGTCCAGTTGGAGTGAGATAAACCTAAAAACCATCTTCAAATTGTCCTCCTATTTTCTTCAAAACCTTGGGGAGTGAATGTGGTCCAGCACTAGCTTTGGTTTTGGCAAATCGGGATAAGGAACACTGCTACCATGAAATCATTTATTCTCTGCAATGAAGGAAAAGAATCAAGGGGATTAAGGAATCAACTCTCAGGCAGGTGTGTTTTCTCCAAAGGAGAAATTGTGATCTGTGAAATTCCACAGAAGGAAGAAGAGTGGAATCTTTTTCCCCCAAATGCAAGAGACTGAATTAAACAGTAAGACCAAGTAAGTACTCATAATGATATGCTGAAAGATGGAAGTTGAAAGAAATGAAAACTGATGTTACTGGGGAACACAGGGAAGAAGTTTTAGTTGTAGGAAATTGGAAGAGCATGACTTTTCAGCTAGATGTGCAGAAGTGGTTCTTGCCTCAGGTTCACAAGGGCTTCAGGAATTTAACCCACCTTTGTTGATAAGATTTGCAAAATAATGGTTCCATCATTTGTTGAAAAACTTCACTTGCTATTCAGCATATTTGTTTATACACAGAGGTCCCCTCTTCTTGAGATAAAGCTTGGTAGTCATCCAGTCCAAACCCTGGCACTGCTATGCTATTTGTCATTGTCCTTATGGAGATATGTACATACATATCTCCATACAAAGGGTAAATAAGGGTGTGCCACATTTATTTGAGGCCTCCAGGAGAAAGGTGCTCTTACTCAAAGAACATAAGTGAACGGAATCAGGCAGTTTTCCATTCCCAGAATCCCATTAAAGAATGGATGTTGGCTCTAATAGCAGAAATAGCATCAGTGAAACTAGAGTGTAGAAACCTACTTCTCAGTGTGGCCTGCAGACCAGCATCAGCATCACCTGGGAACTTGTTAGACAGAAATTTAGAATCTCTGCTGCTTCCCCAGTCTTACTGAATCAGAATCTGCATTTTACCATGCTCCTCAGTTGATCTGTTTGCACATTAAAGTTTGAGAACCGCTGATGTGGACTACTCTTTCCAGAAACTTGGCTGTACAGAAAGTAAAGGAGATGTGAAGGAGGTCCTAGCTAGAGGTGGACCGTAGGTTCATGGCATTTTTTTTTTAATTTGGACAAACCTTGAGTAGGGAAGGAGAATGACATTATTTTAATGATAATGTGTGAGGGGTAAAGGGGGCCGGTCTTTTAAATTAACTAAATAATCCTTAATAAGTGTTTTCCACACTAAAAAACAAAAACAGTAGGAACTATGTTGCACATACTGGCTAGATGCTTATCAGATTCTTCCTGAACACACAGAATAACTTCATACACTTAGAGCTGCAAACTGCCAAAGAAAATCAATCCCAGTATACATCAGACTGTGACAGAAGGGAGACATAAACCTTCGCTGTTACTAAGCTTCTCAGATTTCATGCTTTATTTTTAACCATGGCACAACTTAGTCTATCCTAATTCATAAGTTGGCATTATATGAGGGTTCCTAAAATATTTGTTAAAGATTTAGAGATCAGGTGATAGCAAGAAAAATGACATTGAAATTTAGAAAGATGATGATCCCTGTTATGTAGAGGCAAACATTTGATAAAACTGTTGTGTGCACTAACTTGAAAGGCAGACGAGGCTATTTGCCTATTCAGTCAGAAGCTTTAGGGGATGTGGTTGCAGGAAAAAAAACCCACAGAATTACTTTATTTTGGACATCACTGACTACTTTCAACAAGGTATTACCATTAAAGAGAGAAACTCAGGAGTAAATTGGGCATTTTGCAAGCAGAAATGAAAGAGAATACAGAGTCCTGAAATTCTGTGCCTTGTAAAGTTGGAAAAGGTAGCTGCTTATAGATACTGAGCAGTTGGTGATGGTATTTTTAAAGGACTGAACAACAAAGATCCAGTAAAATGTGTCAAGTGAATAATATAATCAAGGGTAAAATCAGTAAAGTGTATGTACAGTCTTCCCACCCTAGATAGGTGGTCCCAATTAAATGAAGGGAGAAACAAGTTGGTAAAAAGCAATAAAATGAAGATATTTGAGAACTACATCTGGAAATGAACTCTGGATATGTGATTACTGGTACATGTAAAATTAGAATAAAACAAATCAGCGGTCTACTGGTTTGAGAGAATTTTATTGCCAAAAATCACAAATTTGAACTAACGAAGCCTTTGACTGTTTCAGGTTTAAACAAATGAGTAATAATAATAAAACCTTGAACCCCCAATTTTCCATCAGCATGAAGCAAACTTTGAAGGCTGTAGAGCCCCAAAGGTATTCTCTCTAACACTCACTTCCAATGCAGCCATGGAGAGTAATGGATTAAGAGGGGTCTCCAAATGGGTGGACCAAGGGGCCATGGAGAAAATAGATGTAATAATTCCCCCTAGAGAGATGAATTGGATCTTAATCCAGGTACTCCCCCCGCAACATGCTCAAGGTGGGGGACCTTCACAAAGTCTTCTCAGTGAGATTTCAGAACTGTAATGGGCAAGTCCACCGTCTTTTATTCTTTCTCTTTCTGACTGAGAAGTTACATTCTATGTTCCAGCATTGGGCAGAGTGTGTGTGTGTGTGTGTGTGTGTGTGAGAGAGAGAGAGAGAGAGAGAGAAGGTAGCTAAAAAAACTTGTTTTTTGGTTCACAGGTTCTAATACAAAAGAAGCCATCTATGGACTATTGGAGAGGACTACACCTCACCAAAAGGTACAGCACTTTGAGTTCAATGCAGTCACTGGAAAGAATTTGATTTTTCCCCTGTGAGGAGGATTGTATATGAAAAGAAACAAGTAAATTTGATACTTAATGATCAAAAGACTAGACTGTGTTAGAAAATGGTTAGATATTCATCAAACCTGTTTCTTCTTCCTTGGCAAATAGGAAGATTATACCTGCAAGCCTCCTTTGCAATTAACTTTGGCATGAACAGTTCTGTTTAATGGAAAGTGGGAGAAAATGAGAAAATGATGAACACCTGGCTGTTAATATTTCTTCTGAGAGTGTCATGTAGTTCTCTTTTGCCTTTCGGCTGTGATCTGTGGTAATGTGTTCAAGATACAGGTAGTACAAGATGGAAGCACCTCCAAATCCCTCCTTATAGGGAAGTCACAAGAGGAAGCCATGAGAAACAAAACATCATTGACTATATGGGTTACAGTAGCTAGCATTCTATGAAATATATCATTGATCCATTTCCTCCATCGCTACTATTTCTATTCAATCTACATAATCTCTTCATTCTAAAACATTATCAACACAAATCACAGGGTAATATTATAGGTATGATTGTATTTGTTTGTAAACATTCTATAAATTTTCACTGACTGTGGCATCACCTTCAAATTAGTTACACAGACTGTAAGGATTCAGACTGCCTGTTATTGACTCATATACCTCAATTTTTTCTACAGTCCTTGAATCACTCCCTAATTTCATTTCTCTGGAAATTTTCTGTTCATTTCTCAAGGCTTCTCATAAATGAAGATTTTTCAGTCATCTCAGCAGGGCTGGGGTTGGGGGGGGTAGTTGTTTTTTCTGCTATTCCTTCCATTCCTCAGTGCATGCTACATATCAGTTTTTTTATTTTTTGCGCTTTATTGTTTATTTCATTGCCACTGTTTTAATCTTTTAAAATATTTATTTATTTGGTTGCGTCAGGTCTTGTGGCAGGCGGGCTCCTTATTTGCAGCTTGCGGGCTCCTTAGTTGTGGCATGTGAATTCTTAGTTGCAGCATGTGAACTTTTAGTTGCGGCATGCACGCAGGTTCTAACTCCTGGACCAGGGATTGAACCTGAGCCCCCTGCATTGGGAGTGCAGAGTCTTAACCGCTGTGCCACCAGGGAAGTCCCACATATCACTTTTATTTTATTATAAATGTTTGCTGTGTCTGTCTTTAATTGTGGGTATCTCCTGAAAAAAAAGTCAATTTACCTTCATGCTGCCCTTCCCTGGCATAATTCATAGCACATATTAATGTCTTACATAAATAATAAACATAATAAATGAAAAAGTACCAACAGATACGTTATTCATGCTGGCCAGTTTATTCAGCCAATTCGTTGACCAAAGTAGATTTGTTGAAGAACATACTTAGGGAATTTCTTCTATCATATATTTTCCTAACATATTTTTATAAGCTCTTATTCATTATTGTTGGACTTCTCACCTAATAACCTATTTAGCACAAAGCTTCTGTATTGTATTTTATTATGTTCTTATACTTTCTTCATGGTAGTTTTAATAGTCATGTTTCAAACAGTCTGAGAAGCCATCACTCTGAAAGGGAAAAATAGTAGTTATTTCATCCTTCTCCCCAGACACAACTAGAATGAGTCTTTGATGTAGATTGTTAGTACAAAGCTAAATTGGTAGTCTAAACTGTATTCAAAAACCAAATCACATCATTAATTTTATAGAAGATGTTGGGCTTAGAATTATAAACCCTTGTCTATTTTTGTCTTATTCTTACTGAAAATTGACTTCTGATTAAATTATTAAATGCTTTGAATTGCACTATAAAAATTAACTTATAGGGGCTTCCCTGGTGGCGCAGTGGTTGAGCGTCCGCCTGCCAATGCAGGGGACACGGGTTTGTGCCCCAGTCCGGGAAGATCCCACATGCCATGGAGCGGCCGGGCCCATGAGCCATGGCTGCTGAGCCTGTGCGTCCGGAGCCTGTGCTCCGCAACAGGAGAGGCCACAACAGTGAGAGGCCCGCGTACTGCAAAAAAAAAAAAAAAAGAAAAATATTCTAACTCCTTGTCACTATGCAATGAGATGAGATCAAATTATTTATAAACCCTGGCTCTGCCAGCAAGTGATGTCTCTTGGACCTCAGAAAGAAATTCAACACAAGAAAGAAATTCAACACAAGCTCACTTTCTAACTTAGAACTGAATTTTATAATAAGGTGTCATTCTTTAGAAACCAGCAATTATTTTATGCTCACACTATATTTATTTCCTTGGCAATGTCAGACACTTGCCTTGAACATTTTTGTATATGACTCAGTATTCATAACAGTGACAGTTGAAGTCAAAGTTTTCCTTCACATTTCCTCTTATTTATTTAGTTTTCAAGATATTTTGCCACCAAACACATTTAAAGTTTCCTGTGATAAGTCAGCAAATGAAAGCTGTGAACCTATAATATAAGGCACTATGCTAAACGCATAGAGCTGCAATGCAAAAGCAAAGAGCTACAATGCAGCACCATTCACAGAACAGCTAACATTCTGGGACTTTTCAGTTCAGTTGGAGCAAAACTAGCAAAATAAGCCAATGCATTAGAGGTGCCAAATGAGTGATAAGAACAAAGAACTATGTTTCTGTAATTATTTAAAGTATCTTTTTAAAAAAATTGATGTCTAGTTGATTGACAGTGTTGTGTTAGTCTGGTGTACAGCAAAGTGATTTGGTTATACATATATATACATATTCTTTCTCATATTCTTTTCCATTATGGTTTGTTACAGGATATTGAGTATAGTTCCCTGTGTTACACAGTAGGACCTTGTTGTTTATCTATTTTATATATAGTAGCTTTTATTTGCTAATCCCAAACTCCTCATTTATCCCTCACCCCCCATAGTTTGTTTTCTAATATGTCTGTGAGTCTGTTTCTGTTTTGTAAATAAGTTCATTTGTGTCATATTTTAGATTCCACACATAAGTGATATCATATGGTATGTGTCTTTGTCTTTCTGACTTACTTCACTTAGTACGCTAAAGTATCTTTGTTTTTATATCAGTTGGTGACCAAGTATCAATTGGTCATCATTGAAACTATATAAGGTAGAATATAGAATTATAGGATAGAACTATACCTCCCTTTATACAGATCCATTACTATTTGAATTCAATATAGGAGTGCCGGACTTCCCTGGTGGCACAGTGGTTGGGAGTCCGCCTGCCGATGCAGGGGACACGGGTTCGTACCCCGGTCCGGGAGGATCCCACATGCCGCGGAGCGGCTGGGCCCGTGAGCCATGGCCGCTGAGCCTGCGTGTCCAGAGCCTGTGCTCCGCGGCGGGAGGGGCCACAACGGTGAGAGGCCCGTGTACCGCAAAAAAAAAAAAAAAAAAAACAATATAGGAGTGCCTCTCCATTGTCTTCATTCAGGGAGAAATATTGAACGGATTTCTCTAGCAATACCTGAGTGGGGAAGTTGGTGATAGGCTTTCCTTTCCATCCACTTAGGGGTCCAGGATCTACTTTCCGGTTCTCTGGGGCTTATGACTATCCTGAAACGATAGAAGGATTGTCTATATGAGGGTAAATCTAGTGAGGACTGAGCAAAATCTTGGGAAATGTAACAGGAATCACCTATTAACTTTGTTAAGACTCAGTTTCCTGAGAAAACTGATTTCATATTAGGTACTGAACTTAGTACCTAAGTTCAGAGATTGTTTTATGTGTGTTGTACTTATTAAAAGACACAATCTTTTTAAAGTACTTAACAAAATACCAGAGAATGATAAATTTTCAATAAATGTTACAGTTGCTAGAGGATTTGTGCCTCTTTCAAATGGGAAAATTGGTAGAAAATCAGCTATGCTCTACTTCATTCCTCCAGTAATTCTGGCAATTCTGAGATGCTGTCCCACAAGGGCATGGCTGCATTGAGAAGCAGGGGTGTCTGTCACATTTGGAAGGAGCATTGAAGTGATAATGTTACCTAGTCCAAACTTATTCTCTCCTCACCACAGGCCAGTACATTGGGAGATGCGTTTTTGGGGCAAGGAATAACAACTCTATTCTGAAAGTCAGCAGAGCCAGAAGAAAGCAAACTCATATCCTAGGGAACCATCTTACCCGAGTTAGAATTCAGGCTTCTTTTACACTAAAAGTGGAGGGGATGTGGTTGCTTGTGGCGAACTTCTTGGTGTCAGAATCCTTTGTTCTTGCATGTGTCCGCGTAGGTCAGGTCATGATGTTCCTGTAAACCTCCAGCAGGACAAATGTTATTCTCTGTTCTGCAACTTTTTATCTCTATGTGAATGAAAGAGTGTTACACCTTTAAAGGTCAGAGCCTCGAGAATAGGCTATCTTATATATTTCAGGCTGTAGGCAACATTCTTCTACAAAAGGTGCAGAGCCAGCATGGCTAAGCACAGGCAACAGAACACAAAGGTTAAAGTAAAAGAAACAGATCCGGCATGGAGTCAGATGTGTTCTTCCCTATTACAATAAGAGTGGTTGAGAACCACTGTTCTAGATCTTGAAGCCAAGGATACTAATTATTTTGAATCTTCATAAGTGCAGATAATTTTTTCTATAAAGCAGATGTCTCAAAATATTTTGCTGACCTGAACTAAAATTTAAAGTTAGATGTCATTCTAGTTTTTCATTCAAAACGAGATTTTATGCTAATTCCAGTGGCTTCCAAAAACAATTTTTTTTTTTTGAGAAAGAAATCATTTGTCTAGTGAGGAAAGAATTTCAACTGGCGCTGTGAAATAACAACATAGCTGAGTAAGAATATAACGAACAATAAGTAGAATGTGGTCTTTTGATCATGGAGAGCAATGTTTGGAGCATCAAGTTTGCTCTGTATGTTAGTATTTGTAATTATTCACGGTAACCATTCAGCCAGATTGCCACTTAGAAGCAATGTCAAGGCAAACAACTCAATCTACTTCCTCCTGGCTGTTCAAAAAGTAACAACATGCCCTACAATCACACCTAAATCTGAAGACTGTCATTTCAGGAACTGTGCAGAGGAAAAAGAAAATTCTTAAAACTACTTTTGTTCCAAGTTAATGATAACCTGATGTCCAAAACATGGATTGGAGAAATTAATTTTGTTTAGTAATTTATTTCACTTTAGACTAAAATTGCTATGAAGATACCTCAGCCTCCTAGAAGCAAAGGAATTTTTTTTTAATGTTTCCAGAAAAAGTTAAATTATGTCACAGGATTCTTAGACTCACTCTTTTTAATGGAAAAATGAATGAAAGGCAACTTCACTTCATATAAAATAATGTAGATTTCACTTTAGTTTTAAAGAAAATTGTTCATCTCAAATTTATAAATTTTCCATTTTAAGTATCTGCTAAAAGAGTGCTTTGTGACTATGTTAATTTTTTCACTTTTCTGTCTCAGTTAATTGAGTACCCTGTGATTAAACTGTCATCTGTATTTAATCGTCAATTTTTTAATGCCAAATGAACTGTTAAGATAGTATTTACATAATTTTATGGGTTTATGAGTTAGTGTTTCCATAATAGATATTAGTGTAATTTATATTTGCCTGTTGATATATTGAAAAAAAAAATTGGTGATTTGGGCTTACTATGCAGGGACCAAATAATATATATGGGCTACATTACACAATATATTTGTTTCATTAAAATATATATGATTTCAGTATTTTGTAGGCCAGAACATGAATTATATTTTCAATATCACTTCATAAATTTATAAACAAGAAGATATTATATTACCCAGACACTCTCTTTTTCAGAATGTAGAAGTCCACTAACAATACACTTCTTATAGTATATATCTTTAAAATTTTGACAATGTAGCCCTTCTCAAAGTACATTGAGGGTAATCAACTAATGATGTGCATATTTTTAAGTTTAAAAAAATTAAGACCCTTTTAGAAAATGTTTTTGGGAAAATCTACATATAATTAGGGGTAAAAACTCATTCTCCAAAATGAACTCTAAATACCCATGATCAAAATTTGAAATACTGAGGAGCAGCTCTGCAACTCCTCGAGTCTCTGTGTGCTGCAGCCTCCTTGCCTCCTCTCCAGCCTCCACCATGTCCATCAGGGTGACCCAGAAGTCCTACAAGGTGTCCACCTCCAGCCCCCGGTTCTTCAACAGCCGCTCGTACACCAGTGGGCCGGGCGCCCGCATCAACTCCTCGGCCTTCTCCCAGGTGGGCAGCAGCAGCAGCAGCTTCCGGGGCGGCCTGGGCAGCAGCATGAGTCTGGCTGCAGGTTACAGTGGGGCCCTGGGTCTGGGGGACATCACAGCTGTCATGGTGAACCAGAGCCTGCTGAGCCCCCTCAAGCTGGAGGTGGACTCCGACATCCAGGCCGTGCGCACCCAGGAGAAGGAGCAGATCAAGATCCTGAACAACAAGTTTGCCTCCTTTGTCGACAAGGTACGGCACCTGGAGCAGCAGAACAAGATTTTGGAGACCAAATGGAACCTCCTGCAGCAGCAGAAGACAGCCCGGAGCAACATAGACAACATGTCTGAGAGCTACATCAACAACCTCTGGCGGCAGCTGGAAACCGTGGCCCAGGAGAAGCTGAAGCTGGAAGTGGAGCTTGGCAACATGCAAGGGCTGGTGGAGGACTTCAAGACCAAGCATGAGGAAGAGATCCAAAAGCGCACAGACATGGAGAATGAGTTTGTCATCATCAAGAAGGATGTGGATGACGCTTACGTGAACAAGGTAGAGCTGGAGTCCCGCCTGGAAGGGCTGACTGACGAGATCAACTTGTACAGGCAACTGTATGAAGAGGAGATCCACGAGATACAGTCGCAGATTTCTGACACCTCCGTGGTCCTGTCCATGGACAACAGCCGCTCTCTGGACCTGGATGGCATCATCGCCGAGGTCAAGGCCCAGTATGAGGAGATTGCCAACCACAGCCGGGCTGAGGCTGAGACCATGTACCAGATCAAGTACAAGGAGCTGCAGCCCTTGTCTGGGAAGCACGGGGATGACCTCCGTCACACGAAGATTTCCGAGATGAACCAGAACATCAACCGACTCCAGGCTGAGATCGAGGGCCTCAAAGGCCAGAGGGCTTCCCTGGAGGCCGCCATTGCTGATGCCGAGCAGCGTGGGGAGCTGGCCGTCAAGGATGCTCAGGCCAAGCTGGCTGAGCTGGAGGCCGCTCTGAGAACCGCCACGCAGGACATGGCACGGCAGCTGCGCGAATACCAGGAGCTCATGAACGTCAAGCTGGCCCTGGACGTGGAGATCGCCACCTACCGCAAGCTGCTGGAGGGCGAGGAGAGCCGGCTGGAGTCTGGGATGCACAACATGAGCATCCACACCAAGACCACCAGCGGGTACTCAGGTGGGCTGACCTCAGCCTACGGGACCCCTGGCCTCAACTACGGGCTGAGCTCCTACCAGTCCAGCTTGGGCTCTGGAGGGGGCTCTGGCTCCTTCAGCCGTAGCAGTTCCAAGGCTGTGGTTGTGAAGAAGATTGAGACCCGTGATGGGAAGCTGGTGTCGGAGTCCTCTGCATCCTGCGTAAGTGAAAGGCTCCCGCGATCCCTTCCAGCCTCCCCGCTCACTTGCTCCTGCAAGAAGGAGTTATGCAGGGGAGTGTTGGAACCAAAGACCTGAGGCTCAGTCCCGTCCTTAGCCCACCCCTGGGGGAGTCAACTGCCTGGGGCTCCCTCTGTTGCCCACGCCCCCAACTAAAAGCCAATCCAAGTGTCTTTTTCAGAATAAAGCTTCGGCTGGCTCTGCCAACAACAACATCAAAAACTTGAAATACTGAGATTCAAAATTAAGACAATAATAGCATCTCTGCCATGGAAATATAATGTAGATCAATCAAGTGTTAATTATATCCATGTGTAATTTTCCTATCAATTACTAGATTGTTGAAATAATACATGTATTCTATATGTCCACATATGTATATGTTTCTATAACTTTTTCCAAGAGTAAAGAATAGTGAAATAAATATTATTTTAAGAAAAAACCGCGTCTTTACAAGTTTGATAAATTGATGCCAGATTGCCTCGTAGAAATATTACCAACTTAAAATATATTGAACAGTATATTAAAGTGCGCATTTCTTCATGCCCCCTTCCAATTAGAATAGTATAAATTGTAAAACCATTGCTAATCTGGTAGGTAAAGAATACCTGCGATGTTTCATTAGTTTACAATTATTTCATTACTAGTGCATGTTGTTGTCTTTTATCTGTTTATAGTTGCTTTTCTCTTTTGCTTTTGTGACTTTTCTCTTTAAGTATATTAAATGATATACATTTAAGGCCCAGCATCCAGTCCACCTTTAGACCAAGGACACAAGCCCTAGAAGTCAACCTAGGGCAGCAAGAATTCCCTTACACAGTAGTAGGTAGACCGAAGAGTGCTGACGTGTCTCCTGTACCAGGATAACTATATAATTTTGGCAATGGACCTGAAACTCACAGTCACTCTGACTGGCAGCTTGCCACACATGTAGCATTATATAAAAACTTCAGGCATGCCTCTGCAAGGAACTCCAGAGGCATGAGGGAGCTCCTTTCATCCTTTGAGATTTTTTTATCCTAGTTCTGCATATAAATCAAAGTGAAGAAAATTTCAACTCAGTTGTAATTCTTGTCCATATTCAAATTTGGATCAATTCTTTGTAGTCTGGCCTACCCCTCACATTCCAGGAACAGAACTTATTTTCTATGAGAAATTATCTCTGTGCCATATTCTATGTGGCTTGGATGAGCTAATAGCACGTAAAAAGTTTCATGTGGCCAAGGATGACCAATCACAGAACTCATCTCTGACTTCCTGATTATACTTATTCTGGAGTACATGTCCTAATCAGAGCAAATTTAAGCTTATCTTAGATTTTGCTGGTGGGATTCCTTTCTTGTTTGGGGTAGCTGAGAAAGTAGGATGCAACCCTGAAACTGCCCATGGTCCCCTTGCCACCAGAAGAAAAGGGCTTGTATGAAAATGAAGCCAATATATAGGAAAGCATAATTCAGAGATGGAAAAAGAGTTCAGATGCTGTAGCTTAAACAGTTGAATCTAGCTTTACGTAGGTTTTCCAGTGAAATGAACAAATATATCCTTCTTTCTATTTGAGCCAATTGTGTTGGGTTTTTGATATCAACACTGAAAGATTCTTGACTGATACAGTAATCCATGTTTTTTGTCCCTTTTTCTTTTGGGGTGTACATCTTTTCATTGATATGTAAAAATTCTCTTTACCTTTAATCATGTTTATGGTATTTTTGGACAGAATTTTGATGATATTACATTTTTACATTAAGTCTAACCTTTACTTTCTTCCTGGCATGACTCCCTGTTTATAAAATGATAATACACATATTCAGTTCACCTATTTTTTTTTTTAATTCTCACCTGCTACACACAGTAAATTTCCCTGTTTTTGCAGGTCTTTCTTTTGTTTCATTGCTTTCTTTATCTTTTAAGATAGTACCACACTCATTTTGGTCATATCTTTTTTTTTGCATCTTTATTGGAGTATAATTGCTTTACAATGGTGTGTTAGTTTCTGCTTTATAACAAAGTGAATCAGTTATACATATACATATGTTCCCATATCTCTTCCCTCTTGTGTCTCCCTCCCTCCCACCCTCCCTATCCCACCCCTCTAGGTGGTCACAAAGCACCCAGCTGATCTCCCTGTGCTATGCGGCTGCTTCCCACTAGCTATCTGTTTTACGTTTGGTAGTGTATATATGTCCATGCCACTCTCTTGCTTTGTCACAGCTTTCCCTTCCCCCTCGCCATCTCCTCAAGTCCATTCTCTAGTAGGTCTGTGTCTTTATTCCTGTCTTACCCCTAGGTTCTTCATGACATTTTTTTTCTTAAATTCCATATATATTTGTTAGCATACGGTATTTGACTTTCTCTTTCTGACTTACTTCACTGTGTATGACAGACTCTAGGTCTATCCACCTCATTACAAATAGCTCAGTTTCGTTTCTCTTTATGGCTGAGTAATATTCCATTGTATATATGTGCCACATCTTCTTTATCCATTCATCCGATGATGGACACTTAGGTTGTTTCCATCTCCGGGATATTGTAAATAGAGCTGCAATGAACATTTTGGTACATGACTCCTTTTGAATTATGGTTTTCTCAGGGTGTATGCCCAGTAGTGGGATTGCTGGGTCATATGGTAGTTCTATTTGTAGTTTTTAAGGAACCTCCATAGTGGCTGTACCAATACACATTCCCATCAGCAGTGCAAGAGTGTTCCCTTTTCTCCACACCCTCTCCAGCTTTTATTGTTTCTAGATTTTTTGATGATGGCCATTCTGACTGGTGTGAGATGATATCTCATTGTAGTTTTGATTTGCATTTCTCTAATGATTAATGATGTTGAGCATTCTTTCATGTGTTTGTTGGCAGTCTGTATATCTTCTTTGGAGAAATGTCTATTTAGGTCTTCTGCCCGTTTTTGGATTGGGTTGTTTGTTTTTTTGTTATTGAGCTGCATGAGCTGCTCGTAAATTTTGGAGATTAATTCTTTGTCAGTTGCTTTATTTGCAAATATTTTCTCCCATTCTGAGGGTTGTCTTTTGGTCTTGTTTATGGTTTCCTTTGCTGTGCCAAAGCTTTGAAGTTTCATTAGGTCCCATTTGTTTATTTTTGGTTTTATTTCCATTTCTCTAGGAGGTGGGTCAGAAAGGATCTTGCTGTGATTTATGTCATAGAGTGTTCTGCCTATGTTTTCCTCTAAGAGTTTGATAGTTTCTCGCCTTACATTTAGGCCTTTAATCCATTTTGAGCTTATTTTTGTGTATGGTGTTAGGGAGTGATCTAATCTCATACTTGTACATGTACCTGTCCAGTTTTCCCAGCACCACTTATTGAAGAGGCTGTCCTTTCTCCACTGGGTCATATTATCTTTTAACACTTGTTAAAATTTTTTGTCCCTCAATAATTTTCCTTGCTGTTCTTATACTTGTAGTGTCTAGATAGAATTTTACAATCATTTTACATAGCATATCTCAGCTATTATTTAAATTTTCTCAGTGATATTTTACAGTATTTCCTAAAGAGGGCCTGTACATTTTCTTCTAATTTTTCCCCAAGGAACTCTACAGTGTTTACTTTGTAAATTAATTTTTTTCCATTAGAGTGTATTACTGTATGTATTGCGAATATATTAGAAAACTATGGGTTCTGGCATATTTTTTTGTTTTTTGTTTTGTTTTGTTTTGTGGTACGTGGGCCTCTCACTGTTGTGGCCTCTTCCGTTGCAGAGCAACAGTCTCCGGATGCGCAGGCTCAGTGGCCATGGCTCACGGGCCCAGCCGCTCCGCGGCATGTGGGATCTTCCCGGACGGGGGCACGAACCCACGTCCCCTGCATCGACAGGCGGACTCTCAACCACTGCGCCACCAGGGAAGCCCTCTGACATATTTTTTTCTAAGATATATTAATCATCTCATATTAGTTTTAATAATTATTTAACTAAATCTTTTGGGATTAATTGGTAGTGAGTTGCATTTCTGTAAACCTTAATAATTTGACTCATCCTTTCCAGTATAGATAACTCTTTTTATCCCTTTGTGAATTGGCTAATATTTCCAACAAGATATTACATATTACTGGTGATGAATGTAGTTGTTTTATTTCTGACATTAATGGAAATACTTCAAGAGTTGCCAGTAGGGCTTCCCTGGTGGGGAAGCCTTGTTTTACCTTACAAATTTGTTTTACCTTACAAATTCTTAAACTTGCCCAAATATCTAAACAACTAGGCTTCTATGGTGTATTTATTTCTAGCTGTTATATAAACTAGATAAATTTAAAAATCTTTTTCCTTAATCACATAATGACCTTCAAAAATAACAAACACATTTCTCAAAAACTTCCATTAATTTTATCACTTGTCAGCATTTCTTATTAAATGTTCAGTAGACCTTGTCAAGATATTCCTCATTGTCTGAAAATGTTTCTTGAACTAATATAGTTTTTCCAAAAGATTACATAAACCACTACGGTGGACAAAGAGATGCTCTATCCTTTTCAAAGAAAGACTTCTTGTCAGAGCTGCAGGGAGTGCTGTCAGTGGACCACATTCAGCTGCAAGCTCCTTCAGGATTGCTTCAGCTGCAATGGACCACTTGCCCAAGGTTATGCTTCTTCCAAGGCTGCCTGTATCTAATGACTGATGGTTATGGGGGTACGTCAGTCAGCCTGGATGTGGAAGGTAGAAGAAACTCACAGTCTTGGCCCAACTCAGAACAACTCTAGTGTGTTAGTTCCAGAGCTCCCTATGGGATCAACCAAGGCACATCAGTGGATGCACAACTTCTGCTTCTGTCAAATTCAGCTTGTGTCCCCTCCCTTCTTACCTTCCAAAGTTAGCAATCCTGAAGGAATTCCCTAATAAGCCTCCTATAGGCTAAACTCTGCTTCAGAGTCTGCCATCAAGAGAACCCAACCTAAGATGGTGTTTGAATATCCTGTCATTACCTTGCTGTTACAGTACATAAAATATGAAGAAAAAGCCAGAAATTTTAAATATTTGGAATTTAATATTCACAGAATAAAAATTCTAATGAAATTTGAAAATTATAATATAAGTTTTTTAGAGAATGAGAGAAAAAGAAATAATCTTAAAGTACTATGATAGTATTCGTAAATATTTTTAATCTTATCTATTGATTATATTGACATTATTTTCATTATATTTTATTACTAATTAATACCATGTAATGACTATTTTGTGATTAAGTCTGGCATTCATGAGTGATTCCTGGATTGTTCTATGAGCAAATACCTTACTGTAATATTGGCCAGATCTCCCAGATATGTGCCATTGATCACTAGAATATCGTCAAGTGATTGCATTTGGGGAGAGGAATGAGCTGCCGGACCTGGAATGTGGACAGAGAAGGACCATTTTGTTCGTGTTGTTGTTAAAAATCTTTTAATGCTACTTTTAAAAATCATTGCATTAAATATTTGGATAAAAATAGAAAGAAAAGGAAAGATAGACAATGGAAAATAAGGCGGGAAATTTGCTCTTTACTGAACATTTTTTAATGTTCTAGGCATTTGGTTGTATGTTTATCTCATCTAGTCCTCCCAAGAAACCAAAATTAAGTCATTTGTTCGAGGTGTCATATTTAGTAAAGTAAGACTCAGTTTTGAACCTAAGCAGTCTGTCTCCAGAGAGTCTAATGTGGAATCACAGCATAGTGTACTTGACCCTGTCTTTAAACCAAATTATTTGTACAGAGAATGATTGCTATGGAAATTCAGGTGTTAGATGGATTGGGAAAGGTAGCAAGAGGGATTAAGGATTTGACCTGTGTCTTAAAGTACTGATATGAATTTGAAATGAAAAGGGACGTCGGCGGGGGGGGGGGGGGGGGGGTTTCAAAACTGAATGTGATTGTATGTGTGTGTGTGAGAATCACAGGTCTGCAGACATCAGGAAAAGAGTGAACAAAGCTCTGGAGGTGAAATAATACAAGGCAAACATTCTCCCTTAAATTATAGTTTATTTTAACATGCATAATTAATTAAAAACATACAATTCTCCCTGGAAAATGCATGAACAAAAACAGTATCAATATTAATATATCACTAATTTGACATATAAGTCAGTATCAAAAGCAAAATTTACTTCCCTCTCAGAGTTCAAAGCTTAATAGGCAAATTCATGGTTCCCTGGCCCCCCTCTAACAGGCATTGATAGTGTCATATATTGACTCATCCGACCTCTGATTTTTCTATTTAGGTTATTATAAATATACTAGAGGGCTTCCCTGGTGGCACAGTGGTTGAGAGTCCGCCTGCCGATGCAGGGGACACGGGTTCGTGTGCCGGTCCGGGAAGATCCCACATGCCGCGGAGCGGCTGGGTCCGTGAGCCGTGGCCGCTGAGCCTGCGCGTCCGGAGGCTGTGCTTCACAACAGGAGAGGCCACAACGGTGAGAGGCCCGCGTACCGCAAAAAAAAAAACAACTAGGATTAAGCTTGGATAAGGACATGCATCTATAAATTTGATATTAATTGAAAGGGCATCTGTTCCCTTACATAATCGTTGCTAATCATGCACACTAAGGGAAAAAAAAAAGGCAAGAGTCGATATTTGTTCGTTGATGCACATACTCACTCTACCTTTCACAAAGGGGAAAATAATGAAAACCCTCGCTGCAAGACAACGCTGTGTGGAAGGTGTCAGGTCAAATGCCAAGTGTTCTTTGGCCTTTGACTTGAATTCCTGAATTACTGATCTAACTCTTCTTTGTTTATGCTATCCTTAGTGAACAAAAATTTTTGGATACCACTCCCACATGTTTTCAACCTGTGTGATCATGTGCCCTCAGTGAGGCAAAGACTGTCTCCCTTTATTTTTCCCCCTAAACAATGTCTCCATTGCGTAGCTTAAAAAAAACCTACCCCAATAGGTGCTTAGTAAATATTTACTGATTTACTAAATGGTCATTTGATGTAATAGTGAGAAATTTTTTCTCCATGTATATTTCCCATTACAAATTTGCTGATAGACCCTATTGGGGAACATTGCTAATGAAGTTTAGAAGTAGTTTCAGAGATGGTGAATAACAGATTAAATGGCATATGATAAAGAAGAATTGTAATTATGTCAGAATCTTCTTTGTGAACAAATTATCGTTCATATACAAATTTCTCCTGAAGATTTTCAGTAATTTTATTATTTCTATAAATGACCATAATACTGAAGGCACCATTATTAGCATTTCATTGGAATCTCAAACGGAATACATGACAAAGCATATTTTTTGTTCAGGAGAATATGACATAAACTTGCAGCCTTTTATAAATGTTCAATTTAAAGTAGAAACTATAAATATGCAGTTCTATTTTGTTTTCTTTCAACTTCTATAAAATTATTTTCATTTATTCCTTTTTATAAGTGATTGGCATGATTCTTTAGGAATTTTTTAACCAAATTAATGGCTATTTTTTTTTCAAATTAATTGCATGGCTTCTATTAATACACCATTCTCCACAGAATGTATAAGATGCTTTTAAAGCCAAGAATGCAAAGACAGAATAATATGTTGTATGGTAAAAGTGCCAGTTGGATATAAAATATATGGTAAAACAAAAACTTGTCAGATTGATAAAAATTAGGGCTTGCTTGTTGTTTAAAAAAAATTATGAGGCATGAGAGATTTAAAGCAAATATTGCTGAACATTTTTTATTTGCCAGTGTCCCCTGCTACAAATCTCATTATAAAAGGTCAGTCAGATTTTAGCCTTCCATGATTTCCATTTGGTTTCTAAAATAGTCAGTCTGGAAATATCAGTGAGCAGTTACTTCCAAGTTTAAGTTTTGGGGAATGAAACTAGAAATTGGCGCAAAAACATATTCATTTTTGTACTGCTGCAAAATTAAATCATTACTTTAAAGTTTTATAATTTAGGCATGCATATCTTCATTCCTTGGAAATTGTTATATATATGGTATATTCAGTAATATATTCAAATGAGATGTATGTTTATTTTTTCCAAATCCATTTAATTATATTAATTTTATATTTCTCTACTATCTATAAAATATTAATTGTTCTTTCCCACTTACATATCCTGGCATTACATCCACAGTATTTAATGTAAAATATTTACTGACCAAACACATTTGAAGGATATGATTAAGCATTAATAAATTGAGGAGAAATGAGATCTATCCCTTTAACAATTCCACAGCACATTACTTTCACAAATTTGGAAGTTAATTCATCTGGAAATATACACACTAATTCCTAGAAGGCTGTTGAAATCCATTATCCCTAGAACATTGAAGGCAACATACATGGGAAACAGAGTGAGCTTTAAAGCAGCCACAGCTGTGGAACTTCGGACAACTTCCTATCTCTTAACTGTCATTCTTTTATCAGGAAAATGGGCTATAATGATGAAACCTAAGTTACTAAGGTTGAACTTACTAACACATGCACCTGGGCGTATTAGTCCTACAAAACTGTTGGTTTATTTGCTTTTCATTTCTTTCCCCTCCTCTTTTCTCCTTGGCAATATGTTGGTGCTTAAGAATGTGACCTCTGTTTAGAATATTTACAAGTAAATGTAGCTGTGTCATTTAACAGCTCTAATAACTGGGAAAAGATATTCCACTCTCCTTTTCTTCAGTTTTCTCATCTGTAAATTGGGGGTAATAATATCAGTGCTTACTTCTCAGGATTTTTCCTGAGTATTAAAAAAGTTAAAACATGAGTGAGTAATGCCTGGCTCATATATAGGTTCAATAACTTTAGATACTCTTAATGCCTAGAAACAGATGATGTGATTTCTCAATAATATTTACCAATGACAGTATTTTTCCATACCTGTAGTGGGTTAAAGAGTGTCATCTCAAACTTCATGTCAAATCAGAACCTCAGAATGTGATCTTATTTGGAAATAGGGTCTCACTGATGTAATTAATGATCAAGATGAAATCATATTGGATTAGGGTGTGCCCAAAATACAATGAGAGTGTTCTTACAGGAAACACAAAGGATACACAGGAACAGAGAGAATACGGTGATATGAACATAGAGGCAGGGATGGAGTGATGTGGCTACAAATCAAGGAAGGCTAAGGATCACTGGCAACCTCCAGAAGCTCGGAGAAAGGCAGCACGGAATGGTTTCTCTGTATCCGTGATGTAGATTATGATGTATGCAGTGTGAGAAGATCAAGTCTTTGTCATCTTTACGTCCTTAGACTAAGCCCTATAAGATTTGGAGACTAGTGTTAGAATCAGCTTCAAAGCATTCATCATCTCCCTTGGAATATTCAGATTATCATTTATGGAGCATTGGAAATATCGCTGCTGGATGCATTGGGTCAAGACAACTATTCTATTTAGGAGATTAACTGTCCTACATCTGGGAATATATCTATCTGGAAGGGTTTGAATGAATCTAATCTAAAACCCACTGATTTTTGTCACATTATTGTAAATAAATGGAGCATATTCATAAGGCATTTCCTCAGAGCACATGTGATAAGCCTCAAATAAGAAATGCGTCAGTTCATCAGTTATGTACAACATTATGTTGTGTTTGAGACTGATGCATCAAAAGTGCTTTTAAAAAATAAATAAAATAAAAATAAAAAGTGCTTTTATGTTTTTTAGAGGGTAGAAAGATCTTCATTTAAGTCAGCATCCAGAAACAGTCTGAGCATCCCATTTCTTAAAATAAAGATGTATAAATTAAACTCTCTAAGCGGTTATGGAGCACGAAAGCTGAATATGAAATCTATTATTCATTTAAATGTTCTGCTACTTGAAGTGTGAGGAATTGACAAATATTTTTAAAATTATATTGTTAACACCTATAATATTCTAAATACTACATAAGACTGTGAGAAAAAAGTCTGAAACCCCATCATAAAGTAGGTGGAGACTAGTGTTAAAATCAACTTCATATCAGTTGGCTAGATTTCTGAGTGGTTATTACATTTAGAGGGAAATTAGTGTTGTAGGATTGGAACTTGTTAAAATTATGTCAGTTTTTGTCTCAAATATAGCATGGCTAGGGAAAGAAATTCAGAAATCACTTGATGACAGCTGTGTCTTAACAGAGATTCGGATTTATTTTAGAGGTCATTTGATGTCTTTGCTTCTGTTACATATGCTTAGTTGCATTTGGTTGCTTATTTGAAAAATCAACAAATTGCTTGCATGACTCCAGTGTTGTTCAAAACAATGTGAAAAAAATATATCAAATTATAGCATTGTTATTAAGGTTAAACTTTCTAACACATGCACCTGGGCATATTAGTCCTACAAAACTGTTGGTTTATTTGCTTTTCATTTCTTTCCCCTCCTCTTTTCTCCTTGGCAATATGTTGGTGCTTAAGAATGTGACCTCTGTTTAGAATATTTGCAAGTAAATGTAGCTGTGTCATTTAACAGCTCTAATAACTGGGAAAAGATATTCCACTCTTCTTTTCTTCAGTTTTCTCATCTGTAAATTGGGGGTAATAATATCAGTGCTTACTTCTCAGGATTTTTCCTGAGTATTAAAAAAGTTAAAACATGAATGAGTAATGCCTGGCTCATAATATAGGTTTAATAACTTTAGATATTCTTAATGCCTAGAAACAGATGATGTGATTTCTCAATAATATTTACCAATGACAGTATTTTTCCATACCTGTAGTGGGTTAAAGAGTGTCATCTCAAAATTCATGTCAGGGCTTCCCTGGTGGCGCAGTGGTTGAGAGTCCGCCTGCTGATGCAGGGGACACGGGTTCGTGCCCCGGTCCGGGAAGATCCTACATGCCGCGGAGCGGCTGGGCCCGTGAGCCATGGCCGCTGAGCCTGCGCGTCCGGAGCCTGTGCTCTGCAACGGGAGAGGCCACAACGGTGAGAGGCCCGCGTACCGCAAAAAAAAAAAAAAATTCATGTCAAATCAGAACCTCAGAATGTGATCTTATTTGGAAATAGGGTCTTACTGATGTAATTAATGATCAAGATGAGATCATATTGGATTAAGGTGTGTTAGATTCTGCTGTATAACAAAGTTAATCAGCTGTATGTATACATATATCCCCATATCCCCTCCCAACACTAACCCCCTCAGGCTGTGTTCACGCAGCCAACCCCAGTCCTCTCCCTGGGATCTTACCTCAGAAGCCCGAGCCTCAGCTCCCAGTCCCGGCCGCCCCGGCGCGTGAGCAAACAAGCCTCTCGGGCTGGTGAGTGCCGGTCGGCACCGATCCTCTGTGCGGGAATCTCTCCGCTTTGCCCTCCGCACCCCTGTTGCTGTGCTCTCCTGTGCGGCTCCGAAGCTTCCCCTCCACCCACCCCGCTTCCCCGCCAGTGAAGGGGCTCCCTCATGTGTGGAAACTTTTCCTCCTTCACAGCACCCTCCCAGAGGTGCAGGTCCTGTCCCTATTCTTTTGTCTCTGTTTTTTTCTTTTTTCTTTTGCCCTACCCATCTACGTGGGGATTTTCTTGCCTTTTGGGAGGTCTGAGGTCTTCTGCCAGTGTTCAGTAGGTGTTCTGTAGGAGTTGTTCCGCATACAGATGTATTTTTGATGTATTTATGGGGAGGAAGGTGATCTCCACGTCTTACTTCTCTGCCATCTTGAAGGTCTCCTATTTATGCTTAGAAACGTACTAGGCGAGTCCCCCCCACCCCCAGCCATACAGACAGCCTTGCAGGCTCCTGGCCCCACCCACCAGTTGTGCAGCCAACCATGCAGAAAGCCTACCCCACCATCCAGCAGGCCTACAGCCACTATACCAAGTATGGCCTCGTAGCCAGCCAGGCAGGGGGCCAGGCTTGTGTACCAGTAGTGAACCCCACCACAACCGTAGGTTGCGTGCAGCCCACGTAGGGGGCACCCCTACAGCATATAGCTCCAGAGATCAGAGGGGGAGCATGTTGCACAGTGAAATACTATGCGGCCATAAGAAAAGAAATCTTGCCATTTGCGACAACATGGATGGATCTGGAGCATATTATGCTAAGTAGAGTAAGTCAGACAGAGAAAAACAAATACCATTTGATCTTATATCTTAAATCTAAAAAACAAAACAAATAAAAAATGAAAACAGATTCATAGATACAAAGAACAAACAGGCAGTTGCCGGGGGGAAGGGGCTGTTGGTGGGGTGAAATAGGTGAAGGGGGGATCAAAAGGTACAAACCTCCAGTTAGAAAATAAATAAGCCATAAGAATGTAATATATGGCATAAGGAATGTGGTCAGTAATATTGTAATAACTTTGGCGGCAGATGGTTACTAGACTTATCATGATGAAATATCATTTCGTAATGTATACAATTGTCAAATCACTACGTAGTACACCTGAAATGAACAGAATTTGTAAGTCACCTATATTTCAGTAAAACTGAAGTTTCATTTAAAAGAAAATTTGGAAAAATGGGAACATAGGCAACTGCCATCCCATAGCAAACATTATATTTCATGCGAAAACTTTGGCATCATTCACATTAAATTCAGGAACTGAACACCTGTTTGGTATGATATTAGAATTTCTCATTAATATTACAAGATAAGAAAATGGTAGATTTATTAATTGGAAGAGAGAGATAATACTGTCATTATTATTGCATAGTCACCTACTTAAAAACACCCCAACACAAACGATTTATCAGTACCCAGAAATGACAACCAGTACCAGACCAACTTACAAAGATTAATAACTTTCCTCTAGACTAGCAACAATGTATGTGAGATTTTAATAATAGCAGAATTCACAGTGGCAGTGAAAAACTTTTAAGTATTTAGGAATCAACCTAACAGAAAACGCAGCAAATCATTACACCCTATACATGAAAGAATGGCAAAAATTAGGAAAGGTGTTAGCAAGTGTTAGCAAGGATTTATGGAGTACCATTGTCGGTCTTTAGCAAAATTATGAGTGTGGATACCAAATGGTTCAGTGCTCTTACTTAGGTATATATGGTTGTATCAGGTTTAGGTTAGGTAATGCTTTGGTAACAAATACTTTCAAAATCTCAAACCAGTGCTGATTTATTTTTACACTGTGTGTCCATTATGGAACTCGTGGAGGGTGTTATCCTCATGTCTGGATACAGACTGACCAAGAAATACCATCTGTACTATTGCTGGTCAATGTGGCAGATAAAAAGAGTGTTTTGGAGGGGTTCTCCCATCAAAAATTCAATAGTTGGGCCAGAACTGACAGAGGTCACTCTGTCGCACTGTCCTACTCCATTATTTGCCCCAAAGGCAGAGAGGCAGAAATATTTCATGAGCAGTATTAATGGTAACCATGGTTTGCCCTTCTGGTCATTTGGCCCAGTCTCCTTCCTACAGGCAAACTACACTCAGTCCAAATTTGCATCTGGTCATAGGCATCACCTTGAAGTCCAGGATCTCTGGGTGATGTCTGATAGTCTCTACATCAAACCCAGATGTGTCTCTTCTCAGTTCGGAGAAATAAAAAAATTAGCTGCCTCTACACTGCCAGTATACCCTGGTGGAACAAGGAGTCGTGTTAAATGCTATTCTTCACAAAGGTGCGGGAATGATATGGACGCAGCAGTTATCGGTCCGTTGCAATTCTGAAATATATATGGGGAGCAAGTTAAAATCTAATGTGCTCTTATCCAATGAAATTGAGTTATTTGTAGTGAGGTGGATGGACCTAGAGATTGTCATACAGAGTGAAGCAAGTCAGAAAGAGAAAAACAAATACCGTATGCTAACACACATATATGGAATCTAAAAAAAAAACAAAGTTCTGAAGAACCTAGGGGCAGGACAGGAATAAAGACACAGACATAGAGAATGGACTTGAGGACACAGGGAAGGTAAGCTGGGATGAATGAGAGAGTGGCATGAACATATATACACTACGAAATGTAAAATAGCTAGCTAGTGGGAAGCAGCCGCATAGCACAGGGAGATCAGCTCGGTGCTTTGTGACCATCTAGAGGGGTGGGATAGGGAGGGTGGGAGGGAGACTCAAGAGGGAGGGGATATGGGGATATATGTATATGTATACCTGATTCATTTTGTTATAAAGCAGAAACTAACACACCATTGTAAAGCAATTATACTCCAGTAAAGATATTAAAAATAAATAAATAAATAATGTGCTGTTATCAAAATGAAAGCAAAATTCTCACATGGCATCACATGGGCACTTGTTCAGTAAGTTTATCATGGCATTGTTTGTGGCTCTGGGAGTTGGAATTACCTAGAGGAAATCACTGGGGAAAAAAAATAGAATGATTGTTGCATACTATGGAATACAGTGCTATAGTAAAAGTAAGAAACTAAATACTAGACAACAGCATAAACGTATCTCAAAAAGTGTTGCCTGAATAAGGTAGATAAACATGTAAATTTTAAAGAAACAGAAATTTAACAAATATTATCCAGTAATTTATTAAGTTTAGGGACATATAGTAAACATATCAAAGAAAATGGCTAGGTAGAAAGTAGAATAAGAGTGGGGAGCAGAGAGAAAGAGACAAATAAAATGAGATAAAATGAAACCAGAGCAGACTTGCATTGATTGCTAATGACAGTGGTCAGTGTACTGCAATGCTGGCTCACCTGTACGCTTAGCAACAAAAGGTGGTAATAAGTAAAAATTCACAAAGAATACATAAACAACACAGTGGTATACAATAGGAGACTGCAATTTTCTCACAGCAAAGAGCAAAACATATTTTAAATAGATGTAATGAATTACATATACCAGTTATTTACATAACACAGAGAAGAAATTTTATATAGAAAATTTTCCTTATGTTTTGTGGAAACGATGCAAGAGTGCAGACTTTTTGTCCAGTAGTCTTCATTGTACATTTGTACTCAATATTGAGTGATGGTGTTTGGGATTTCCTCCCTGGAAAATGAGCCCTATAATTCAACACACTAACTGCTTTAGGACTGCAGCCTGTATTGGGCTGTGCGTATTTGTCACCTTTTGGTTGAGTTTTGTTTTCCTCATAAAAGCAAGGAAGCTTGCTGCTGGCTCTGCCAGGCTGCTGGATGGTTTTCGAAAATAGACTTGCTTCTGGAACAAAAGTCTAACTTCACTGACCAGGTCAAGTCTCCCAACACCAAAGGCATTTATTTAAAGTAGGAAGAACTTAATTATACACATGAGAACATGGTTTCAATGCTATGGTTAGAAGTGTCTGCTGGAAAATCGGCCACTGTAATTTGAGAGTAGAGAGCATACGAAGACGGGAAAATTGTGGACTTGAACATTTATATTTACGACTTTTCTGTTTTGTGGGTAAAAAAAGTGGATATGGTCTAGCTTAGAAAATTTTTGATAAATTAGAAAAAGGTGATTCTTATAAAATAGCCAATTGGTATCAAGTACAAATGCAATCAGGGCCTTTACCACACAAATTAACAATATTTATCAGTTCCTGATATTCATAATATTAAATGAGAAAACACTATGTTGAAATCAAAAGCATTTTGGTGCTAATAAGTTACAAATTCGTATGCAGCTTATCAGTGTTTTACGTTACTTTGAACTAGGTGGAAAAAGTAAATAAAAGTTAATGAAGGAATGTAAGAACTGTATACTTATTTGGTTGCCTAGCCTTTTGCTTACTATAAATGAGAAAAAAGTAAAATAATTTTTCATACCAGTAGGCTTTATTTTACCTGTGGCCAAGATCCTCAAATTGACTTTTTAATTTATTGAGGTGAAATTCACACAACAAAAAATCATTTTATTTTACTTATTATATTTATTTATTTTTAACATCTTTATTGGAGTATAATTGCTTTACAATGGTGTGTTAGTTTCTGCTTTATAACAAAGTGAATCAGCTATATATATACATATGTTCCCATATCCCCACCCTCTTGCATCTCCCTCCCTCCCACCCTCCCCATCCCACCCCTCCAGGTGGTCACAAAGCACGGAGCTGATCTCCCTGTGCCGTGCGGCTGCTTCCCCCTAGCTATCAGTTTTACATTTGGTAGCGTCTATTAAAATGAACAATTTAGTGACATTTAGTGTATTCACGATGCTGTACACTCTCCACCTCTATCTCGTTCCAAAACGTTTCTGTTACTCCAAAATAAAACCCCATACCTCGTAAGCAGTTTCTCCCCATTCTCTTCTCTCCTCTCCCCAGCCCCTGGCAACCACCAAACTGTGTTCTGTCTCTAGGGATTTATATTCTTTGGACATGTCATAGAAAAGGAATCGTACTATACGCGACCTTTTGTGTCTGGCTTCTTTTGCATAGTGTAATGTTTTCAAGGTTCATCCAATGCTGTACACGTATCAGTAGTTCATTCCCTTTTATGCTGAATAATATTTCATTGTATGTGTATATCACAAGGTATTTATGCATTAATCCACTGATGGACAGTTGGGCTTTTTCTGCTTTTTGGCTGTTGTTAGGAAAGTTGCTATGAACATGAGCGTCCATGTATTTGAGTACCTGTTTTCAATTATTTGGCTATATACCTATGAGTAGAATTGCTGAATCAAATGGTTAATACGATGTTTAACTTTTGAGGAACTTCTTTTTTTCTTTTGAGGCTAAAGAAGTTTTAGCACTCTCTCTTCATGACCACTGTATATGTGTATGTATATGCGTGTGTGTGTGTGTGTGTGTGTGTGTGTGTGTGTGTGTGTGTGTATGTGTATGCGTGTGTGTATATGGTGAGGGGACTGAGATGTAACAATAGGTAACATCTAAGAAACTACCTGATCATTTAGGGTAAATACCCTTTACCTTTCCTGTATTATTCAAAAACTGTGTTTGGTGTATTTAGAAGTAGAGTGAGGGAAAAAGGTTATTTAAAATTCTAATTTAGTTTTTATTAAACAGGCTTTCAAATGGTTTATATTTTCCAATTTGAATAATTTGAGGTCTAATCTTTACTTTTAGCTTCATTTGGCATCTGAAATTTGTCTTTATACACTTAATGATACGTTTATTTACTCTTTTAGAATGGCTTAAAAGCAATTTTTAAAAAATAGGTTTAATTAAGCTTAAACAGCAAAACTGGAGGTATATTCTTTAAGAATTAATGTATAACTTTCTTATAGTTCTGCCTCTTCATTAAAAATTATAAAAATACACATGGTAAAAATTAAAGACAACATATTAAGCATTACTACAAAAGAATGAATTATTTAAATAATGACTATCCTTTAAATGAAGACTCTTATTAGGAAGACTTTGATTCCCTCCATTTTTAGTTTTAGTTGTACAGAGATTCCCATTCTTTGTGATGTATCCATGCGAACCCTTCCCATTCTCTTACTTTATAAGTGCCTTAAAATAATAATGTTATCTATTTTAAAATTAAATTTATGATACAATTAAATAACTTTAAAATATAATTTTATTATTAGTTAATTAAGATTAATATTAGTTTGAGGTTAAAAATCTATGTATATAGATCAGAGAAAAATCTATGTATATATTAGAGAAAAATCTATGTATATATTACATTTTGTTAAATTCAAAGATAACAGTTTTATTCTCCTAGGGGTTATAATTTAAGGATCACATCTACTCATTTCTCTCTAGTCACAGTGCTACTTTATGTACTTAATGACTTTGCATTAAGGTCCACAAGTAAAGTACAGCATGGTGACTAGAGTTAATAATACTGTCTTGCGTATTTGAAAGTTGCTAAGAGAGTAGATCTTAAAAGTTCTCATCACAAGAAAAGAATTCTGTAACTATGTGTGGTGGCAGATCTTAACTAGACATTATGGCGATCATTTTGCAATATATACAAATATCGAATCATTATGTTGTACACCTGAAACTAATATAGTGTTGTATTTCAATTATACCTTAATATTTATAAAAAGTTCCCTGAATAGAGTGATGTTAAAAAATCTCCAAGATATAAGGAAAAAAAATAGTTTTTAAAATAACACACATATTAAACTTTCTGTAAAAAAAAAAAGAGGGGGGGCAAATAATATATATTTATGCTTATTTGTATGTGCTTAAACAAGAAGGATAGACCTATGAATTATACATAAGAAGTTAATAAGAGCAGTTATGGGTAAGAGTAGGGTAGATAATGATGTCTAGTTGGGAGACGGGCGTGAATGGAAGACTTTTCACTGTTCATCTTTTTACAATTTATTGTTTTTGAACCCTGTGAATATATTACCTAGTGAAAATTGTCTTTCATTTATTGTAAGCTGTTCAAAAAGCCCACATTTTCAAAGCCAAACTTTTTACCAGATAATGCAGTTATGAAAAGGTTATTCTTGAAGAGAATTCCAGTTTTGATTGGTTTTCTTCTCCCCCAAATTCCCTAATAAGAAGCTCACTTTGTTCACTTAATGATTAATGTGCCTTCTGTAACTTTAACCTAAGATGGGTTTTTCATGTGACATTAACTTATAAATTTTAAGTTGACTAGGAAACCCAAACACAGGTCTGAATTACAAACTTCAGTAGTTTTCTAAGCAGGAAAGACAAGGTGTGCCACTTTATAAAAACAGAAAGGCTGAGTTTACTGTAAATGAAATGATTCATTCTTCCCTGTTGTTTTTGTCCTTCTGAGTAATTCGGATGGCTCACAAAAAGGAGATCAAAGTTGGATTTTGTAGGTTTACCACACAGTATTGTCAATTTACTAGACTGGAACTATGGCTATCAAAAAGTAAGTGGGGGACTCTCTCCCTGCCACACACACACACCCACACACACACATATATATAAACACTGCACGCCATCCAGGCTTACCTCCTTTGAGCACAGTTTGCTTTATTGCACTTTGCCACTCCTAAGTTTTTTACAAATGGAAGGTTTGGACCAACCCTGTGTGGTACAAGTCTGTTGGTGCCTTTTTTCCAACAGCATTTGCTCATTTTGTGCTTCTGTGTCACATTTTGGTAATTCTCATCATATTTCAAACTCTTGCATTCTTATTACATTTTTTATGGTGATCTGTGACCGGTGATCTTTGATGTTATTACTGCAAAAAGATTATGACTAGTTGGAAGCCTCAGATGATGGTTAACATTTTTTAGCAATAAAAGATTTTTTAATTAAGATGTATACTTTTCTTTAGACATAATGCTATTGCACACTTACTAGATTACAGGATAGTGGAACCATTATTTATATGCACTGGGAAACAGAAATTCGTGTGTGACTTGCTTTATTACCGTGGTCTGGAAGCAAACCTGTAATATCTCCCAGGTATATCTGTACACACTTACTTTGAACTGAATAGGAAGGAACCATTTTTCTTGGAATTAAATTATATATAGTTATTGCTATAATAGAACAGAAACATCTATATCAAACTACTTTAATATGGAGTTCCCACTGCAGTGAGCTTAGGTTACCCGACTGTGGTTAAATTGAATTGTGATTTTCAAAACAAATAATTAGACAAAACAAAAGTGGAGTTTAAATACTTCCACATGTCAGTCATGAAACTCAGAAAATTAAAGCAATCAATATTTTTCTTTATCTAATTTTAGTTATGGATACAATTATGAAACATATTGAAAACTTGAGGATTAACCTGATTCTGTATTCCAGCTACAGAATTTTAAAAGTTTTGTGACTTAAACTGTGCATCAAATTTTGGAGATTAATGTGCCTAAGTACTTCAGATCTAAAAAACAGAGAATATTTCATAATAATTTAGATATTTACCCCTAACTCTTCAAAGTTGAGAATCGGTCTATGGTAAAATTAGTATTTTATTTCTGGAACAAACTTTTCACCCGTGACTGACACCTTTTACATAATCTGGACATGAACTATAAGACAGAAAGAAAATATTGCTAAGGATCGTGGCTTTGCTACAGTGAAGAAGAGTTTTCTATCTACTTTTCAGCGGGCATTGCAACAGCTATAGAAAATTGCTAAAATCAATGAAATTTCAAGTTTAAAACATGACTTCTAAATAGAACATAAGTGACATAATAAAATAATATGTATCTATATACCATACACTTAAAAGAAGTAGAGTTCATTTTTTAACTAAAACACTAAATTTACTTATTCACAATAAACCAGGAAAAGGGTCTACTAAAACTTTGCTCTTTAATTACAAGGGCAAAGATGGAACTTCGCTTAAGTATATGCAAAAGCAGAATGATCCTCAGACGAGTTACCATTAACTGATGTTGTGCTAACAATTTATTTGTTTTTAAGAGGCATCAGCAGGAAGGAGAAACTATTAATTCTACCAAAGCTAACATTTATTTCACTCCAGAACACACAGAACTGGATTTCTAAGCCTCATCCATGTACAGAATATCAAACACCTGCTAATCATCCTTACTTGGGAAAAAAATCAGATTTTTTTGTGGAAAAAATACAAAAAAAGAAAATCATTTCTAAAGAAAAAAAGGTTACTTAACCGTGTTTGAAAATAATAATATATAAACTTTCTTTGCTAACTGCTGTCATTCCCCAATCCTTTTCTTTCTCTTTTCCCTATTCAAACTATTGTATTATACTTAAAAGCTAAATAAGATGCTCTTAATTGATTTTTGCTGCGATCTAACAGAATCCCAGTCTTGTTTGTGACAGCAGTCGGCCCAGTTGAAAATGATCAATTCCCCAAACACTCTTGTATCTAAGAGTCAACATAGTTCTGGCCAGTGAGATATAAGAAGTGTATTGAATGGGACTTCTGAGAGAAGTATCTTGTGTAAGTTTGTGATAAAAAGATTAAAAACCTGTTTCTTTTTTTTCCTCTCTCTTTGAATGGAACGGTTAGAGTTCAACAGTTGTTTTAAACCAAATTTTAAGATGATAGAGTGGTGAGCTGGAAAGAGACAGGGAATCATCCTATTATCCCGTACTTCCTAGCTCTAGACTTCTTTCATCTCCTGTAATGTTGTGTTGTTTTCTGTCAAATGTGCCTAAATCTAATACTAATACAGTGTTCCTCTGCTTTTCTGCAATGCCCGTACCTTTATCACGGTACATTTTTCAGTGTTAAAATTACCGATTCATTGTACTAGACCAGATTTTTAATTTCACGGAGCAATATTTTTTTCTTTAATAAATCAGGTAATAAGAATATCCTAACATCAAATTCACTTCTTAGCATCATTTCATGAATGAAATAAAAGGTAGAAATAACATTTCTACCAAAGAAATGACTACATATGTATATTTTAAAGAATTTAGATCTATGAAAGTCTTGCAACTTTGTCTTCCCAGACCGCTTAAAATTTTTCAGAAAGAAGCAGGCACCTTATCCACATAGCATTTTTTGGGAATCGCTGTACTCAGCTATGTGTTTCTCAGGGAAGGCTCACTATATTGTTCTCCTTAGCATAGCATCTATGCTCAAGATACATTTGCTGAATGACTGAATCACCCAAAGAAAAATCTACACCCAAAGAGAAAAAAGAAAAAGAAAGAAAAAGTCATCTCTTTTCCTTTACTGTGGCCATGTGAAAATAATTTAAAATGTTCCGTGCTGATTAGTGCAAAAATGAAAATGATAATTTGTCTGTTGGATTGTTTGTAAAATCTTGTCACTCTGAGAAGGAAAGCCCATTGTCTGTTGGTAATCCATTCCCATATCTATCCTTCTTCACTGACAGGAGGCTGAGTCCTCGAAGGCCACAGGGCCTGCTGCCTACAATATAACTTTACACACTGAGCCTCCCTCTGTGGGCTTTAGTTTCCTGCTCTCTGAAAGAGAGACGATGCACCAGACGATCTTATAGTCATTTTCACCCTGGCCTGCTATGATTATATATCCAACTTAATCCTCTTAGGCTGTGGTGTAAGTCTCTTCTTTCCTTTTCTAACCTCCAGGGAGATGGAGATCACAGTCTCTGTGTGCTTGAAAATCATTGCTAAATTTATCCTTCGATATTCCTAGGCAACCTGAATTACCTCATTTCCTCTGTTTTTTTATTTTCTTCCCCATGCTCCCTTAACTGTAGAACCTAAATTGAATATAATGACTTAAGAATTTATGAATAATATAATGGAAGGTGGGTAGGTGTGATGCCTATATTTTACATGTCCTAGCACTCTGCTCATGCGTGATGTGGATAGCAGAGAGAATTAGTAGTCAATATTAAAACTGGTCCTGTACCTGGAAAAAGTGCTGAAAATATGGTTATTAAAAGGAATCTTAACTATTTACTTTTATGCTCTCCACCAAACTTTATAATACTGCATTAGAATATGGATGTGTGTGTGTTTCCGTCATTTATTTTGAAAGTAGAGTGAGGAATGCCACCTGAGGATGACTGCAATGTTGTTCTGTAATTCCGCTTTAAAAAAAAAACAGTGTATTCTAAAAACATTAGGGAATACTATCCGTGGAAGTTTGGAACAACGTATAAAGACAGAGAGAGCAAAAGAAGAGCTCAAGAACAAAGTTTATCTTACTGTTCCCTTAGGATATTTCCCATTTCTACTGCACAATTGACGAAACTATTTATTTTTAAACTTTTGCACAAAGGCCCTCAGAATTCAACAATAGTTCTCAAAGTATGAAGGTAATTCATCTAACTAAAACTCATTTAGAAATATCAGCGACATCAGAGAACAATAGCAAACTAATTGGAGTGAAGAGATGCTTGGCAGAAGGGCTCTGGGCTTTGTCATATCTCAGATCTGTGGAGGCAGAAGAAACATTCATATTAATGAATCCAAAATAGATCGAATATTCCTTAGCATACATATTTCTCTGGGGCTGTTTTCCTTCGTTGATGGTGTGTCTTTCTCCTGTGTGTTTACAGAAACACAGACACTGAAGGTGCTGAGTTCTGCCCCGGTGCCTCTTTTCCCTCAGGCTCCCTCCCTAGATCAAAGGACAACACTGTGGTTAAAAGGGAACTAAATTATTTTCAAGGCAGAGAAAAGGGTAGTTCTGGTGTATACCCGTAAAACTGTTGCTTAACAGTCCATTCACTCCTAACACATTAAATAGTCTACCAACACACATTCTGATTTCATATTGCCAGCATCCGGCTTGGTCCAGAGGACCAATATGGTGCTATCATTTATTTACATTGTGATCTCCAGCATCTATACTTATAAATCAGGGCAGATCAGAAGTAGAAGGGATTCTAAAACCATTTTATGAAGTTCCCTTTCCACATCTATAGAATGGGAATAAAATGGGAATAATATTAATCTATATTCTAGATAGCTGCTGAGAGAAATAACTGAGCCTACATAAAGCAGAATAGTACCTATCCCACAGGTCTGTTTTAAGGATTTAAATGGCATCCTATTTGTAAAGGACATTTTTAAGTGACATCTTATTTCTAAATAAAGTAAAACATTACTCAGTACTCAACAAATATTACCTAATAATTTCCCCATGATACTACCCCTGATGTTGTTTCTAACGTTGATGACAGCCTGTACTTTCAAGGAGTTTTTGTCCAACCTAGACTGCAAACACACACCCAGATCATTTTTTAAAAATGACATAGTACGAGGACTCGAGATGTGCACAGAGCATTAGGGAAGCTCCACACAGGTGCATTCGTCCGTTTGGCTTGCTCTGGACTTAGTTGAAAAGTGAAGTCAGGAAAGAGTCAATTTGTTGGATCACCTAATCATTGTCTTCTTGCATATTTCTGCATCTTTTTGTCTTGAAAAGCCAAAACTGGCAAAGCAGCTAGAATTTATGTGGGGAACACAATATTAGCTGTGTTACTACTAAGCCTGAAGAGACGATGGTAATAATGAAGCTGTCAAGAGATTATAAGCATGAGGAATACAGGGCTTTGGTAACAAAAATTCATGCAGGTGTATTGCCTTAGGCAGAGGAAGGAGGCGTATTTAACCCTTTTTCTAAAAGAGAAATATAGCTGCAAGCATAGAGAAGCAAGACTGGTTTTTATGAAGACAGGTGGTGTTGTCCTTGATGTTACAAACTTTCAACCTGACTTGCTTCTTAGAAATTTTTCTTGTTCTGCAGTGGCTGGGAGTTTGTTAGGGCCCAGAATAAGCAAAAATGAAACCTTCACATGGCCTCAGCAATTAGAAAATAGTAGCATGAGTCCTTGGTGTAGGTCAGGGCCTCCTTGAAACATATGTCACGTTCCCAGAGGCTCCTTGTGTTCCCTAAGGTTCCTCTATAGGAAAAGATCAGTTCCAACGGTAGCCATGCAACTTTGGAATGAAAATCACACTGCTGGGTCCTTCCTTAGACATAGGGAATTAGAATGGATAAGAATTAGAGATGTGATATGGAAATCTATATTTTTAACAAGTTCCCCCAGGTAATTTTGATGCTTTGCCAAATGTAGCCATTGTTCTAAATTCATTCTATGTAGTTACTGCCTCTCTGATACGATAAAAAGACCTAAATTGGAAGGATAGCCAGAAAGTGACAATAACTTATTAACCTAAATTTTTAGAGAAAAAAGTGTTAATTCAGTAAAAAATCGCTTTAAAAAATTACTTTGAAATCCCAATTAAAACTCTTCCAATTAAAAAGAAATCAATAGGTATATGAATTCTATTGTGCTTCATTATGAAGAGCTTTAGGTATGAAAATAATATCAAGAAAAGACAAACCCACATAAGTGAGTTCTTTATAACAAATTAATCTTTAGTTGTAGAGTATCCATTTAATACTATAAGCACATTAAGCAATGTCAGATGTAAGAGAATCTCTTTGGGCTTAATTTCCCTTAATGGATTTTGCTGGAAAGCCATAGAGTAATTCTAATTCATATTAAATTCCCAAAGGACACAGATAGCCCAGAGTTATCAAGTTAAATGCAAATAATCCTATAATACTTTTAGTATTTGAAACTGATGTGATATTGAAATTTGGATCTCAATTTAAAGGACTTATTTAAATTGCTTATCAAATATCCATTTGCTATTAATTTCCTAAATGTCAAATACCACTTTAATTTTAAAGGCCAATATTATTTTATAAATATATGTGTGTATGTGTATGAATAAATGTATGTGTATATATGTATATACATATATGTTACCTTGTTTTTCAGGATGCCTTTGAAATTATGACATTAAGTTTGTAAAATCCTGTTTGGTAACATTTCATATCAAGGGATAAGTAATTGGTATAATTTGTCAGTATCAACTCTGTTCAATATAATAAGTGAATTCTGATTCTAATATTCAAAATATACAGTATTTAAGGCAATGACCACATGGTTTTCTATCCTCATTTAAGTTAGTTTTTGACAGTGGTACCATAAAAAAAAATCTATTCATTAATTCAGAAAAAAATACTCATGCATTCTCTCTTCCACTCACTCTTGAAAAGGCTCTTATCCATGTCACCTATAACCTACACCAGTAATTCTCGAAGCGTGGTCCGCAGACCAGCAATATCAATATCATCAAGGAACTTGTTGGAAGTATACATTCTCAAGCTGCTCTCAGACTTAATCAGAAAGTCTGTGTTCTAGCAGTCTATGTTTTAGCCTGTCCTATAGGCGTCCTTGATGACACTAAAGTTTGAAAACCAGGCTCTGTTGAAAGCCAGTGGTCAACATCACCTCTTCATCTTACTTGATTTTCAGGAAGAAATGTCACAATCGACAACTTACAACTTAAAAACAATTTTATTTAATTATGAAATATCTCAGAAGTATAAGAATAATACAAAATACTCATGACCTCACTCCTGCAGCTTACCACACATTAAAAGTTTTGCCATACTTGATTCAAATAATTGTTTGAAAAGAAATGCTTCAGATTCTGGTGACAGCCACTACCTTACCCAAAACCTTTTCCTTCCTTTTTAAGGTAATCGCTAACCTAAATGTGTGTACATCCATTCGATACATGTTTTTATACCTTTATTACCTATGTATATGTCCATAAATAAATAGAACGATTTAGTGTGTTTTAAAATTTTATCTAAACAAATAAATCTTTACAGTTTGCTTTTTTCATTCAAAATTATGTTTTTGAAATCTGCCGATGAACATATATTGCAGTTTAGTTTGTTCTTCTTAAATATTATATACTGTTTTATATTATGAACAATTATTTATAAATTTTTTATCAATTCTCTACTGGTAGAAATTAATTTTTTTTTCTAATAAGTGATGCTGCAATAAACATTCCTGGAATTGTCTTTGTGTGTACCTGTGTGATGTTTTCTAAAAAATAATTAGATAAGTTTCTATGTATATAATTATAAATATTTTATATTTATATGGTATATTATAAAATTTTAATGATATGTATATATTTTAATACATATTAAATATAATATTTAACTATTATAGCTGTATTGCATTTAAGTATTTAATATTTAATGTTCAATATTGAAAATATTTAAAATTTCTATTTTAAATACTTAATATTTAAAATAATTTATAATAACTGTAGATATAAAATCTGGTTTGAGGTATATGTGCAGGCCTGCCACAAATACAGCTCCAGGGGCTACAATTTACATTTTCTTTTATGTAAACACTGCCCCCTAGAGCTGTGTACTCCGCACCCTAGGCACCTGTAGAAACTTCACTAGACATTGCTAAATGCTCATAAATATACAAACGTGTTATCTGGAATGGTGTCCTTCACCATTATTCTTTTCATTAAAATTATTTTAGTTAACTTTGGACCTTTAATATTCCATATGGATTTAAAAATGACTTTTTTCTTTATTTTTTTATTTTTGTATTGAAGTATAGTTGATTTACAATGTTGTGCTAGTTTTAGGTATACAGCAAAGTGATTTAGTTTTATATATACATATATTCTTTTTCAGAGTCTTTTTTTGATTTTTTTATTAGAATTTCATTATGTTTTTATAAATCAATATGGGGAGAATTGATATATTTATTACACTTCATATCCCTACATGTATTCATCTGTTGAGGTCTTTGTGCTTGTGGATAAAGTTTTGCCCCACCAGCCTGCATGTTATTACTTGGATGTCATCGTGGTAGGGTTCCTGAGTTAGCTTACCTGTGTATGTGTGCAGGTCTGCAGTTGGCTGAGTCCTAAAGGTAGCTTTCTGCAAAACTGAAGTACAAGCTGAGAAAGGCAGGCAAATCAGGAGTCCTTTTAGCCTTTTTATGTATTGATTCATCTTGTTCTTTAGTCTCTTTCAATATTGGGTCTCTCTGACATGACCGGGGATATTATAAAGAAATTTTATCAGGGCCCACCTAAGCATGAATATTCTTTGATTCAGTTATTTCTACCACAAATCACCTTTTGGTCTTACCTCAGGGTGAACTTTCTCCAGGGTTTCCTTTCTTAGGAAAAGTTGCATTGAAAACTGGGCTGAATTTGGAGGAAGGTTAGCTATGGGGTGATAATGCCATGTAGATCACCACTTTCTATTACCTACAGAAGAAGAAATCTTGAACTTAGATCTGGAAGAAACCATATGCTGTAAACCTATCCCTTCTACAGATTAAAAGCAAGGCAAAGAAACAAATGAAACCCCCTTGACCCCTAGCCATATATACTGTTTACAAAGGACACAGCTGGTAATAAGGAAGAAGCCCTCTGCAAAAATGCTGTGAGAGTGGGAGGCTGCCTGACATGGTATGGTTTGGTTTTAGTTTTCTATTTTCACCCAGCAGCTCCTGGCTCGGAAGCTAGCTACATCAATAATATTCTCTCAGGAAGTTCAAGGTAGAGAAAAGTCAAGCTCCTGGGACTTTACTGTTTGTGGGATTTTACTCATGGATACGGCAAAACTGCCTCTTCCTAAGAGCCCTAAAATACTGCATTTGTACAAAGTACTTTTCTCAGCTAAGTTCTTTAAGGATTTTTTTCTCTCATTAAAAATACCTGACTCGAATGGCCATCCTCAAAAAATCTAGAAACAATAAATGCTGGAGAGGGTGTGGAGAAAAGGGAACCCTCCTGCACTGTTGGTGGGAATGGAAATTGATACAGCCACTATGGAGAACAGTATGGAGCTTCCTTAAAAAACTAAAAATACAGCTACCATACGACCCAGCAATCCCACTGCTGGGCATATACCCTGAGAAAACCATAATTCAAAAAGAGGCATGTACCACAATGTTCACTGCAGCTTTATTTACAATAGCCAGGACATGGAAGCAACCTAAGTGTCCATCGACAGATGAATGGATAAAGAAGATGTGGCACATATATGCAATGGACTATTACTCAGCCATAAAAAGAAATGAAATTGAGTTATTTGTAGTGAGGTGGATGGACCTAGAGACTGTCATATAGAGTGAAGTAAGTCAGAAAGAGAAAGACAAATACCATATGCTAACACATATATATGGAATCTAAAAAAAAAAAAAGTTCTGAAGAACCTAGGGGCAGGACAGGAATAAAGATGCAGACGTAGAGAATGAACTTGAGGATATGGGGAGGGGGAAGGGTAAGCTGGGATGAAGTGAGAGAGTGGCATGGACATATATACACTACCAAATGTAAAATAGTTAGCTAGTGGGAAGCAGCCGCACAGCACACGGAGATCAGCTCAGTGCTTTGTGACCACCTAGAGGGGTGGGATAGGGAGGGTGGGAGGGAGACGCAAGAGGGAAGAGATATGGGAACATATGTATATGTATAGCTGATTCACTTTGTTATAAAGCAGAAACTAACACAGCATTGTAAAGCAATTATACTCCAATAAAGATGTTAAAAAAAAAAAAAACCTGACTCACATATTGGTAATTAACTGTTCACATAGCTCTAGACTGGATGGGGAAAGTATAAAAAATCCCCGCATCCTCTGTTTTTTTCTCTCACTCTGGTTATTAATACAAATGAAGACTTAGATCAAGGAAAGTTAGGATCACTCTTTGTTTGACAATTAACTAAAACATGCTCACTTTCTAAAGTATTTACTTGGAGTCTTCAAAATTTTAGTTACATTAGCAAGCAACTACATGAATGCCACAAAACGGAGGAAAGATTTATTACTATTTCCTCAATATAATCTCCTAGAGACTGACTGACCCAATATAAGCTTAAGATAAAATTGAAAACAACTCCCTATTTAAGTAACATTTTATTCTATTTACCAATTCCTTATTATACGAATCATAAATTATTTCTTTGATTTTAAATAAAGGGAAAAATGCCAGTGGAAGATATTAGAAGTACCATACATCAAAGCAATACTTCAAAAAGCTTTGAAATCACTGATCTAAAAGCCTTGAAATTACTGACCTAATTAGTCATAATAATCATGTACTTAAGGAAATAGCTGTATTTTCATTTTCACACTGGACAAGCTTTATTCAACACAAAGGTAAGGATTTTGTTCTGTGAGTAAAACATATCCCTATTCTTTTCACTAGGACAGAATATGTTAATTTTCTCTTGCCTCTTTTAATCACTACATTTATAAAAGAAAATATTCCAACTTAATATTTTTTCCAAATAGCCTTCCTTATATTTCACACAATATTTGGAAAGTAAAAGTAGAAAATTATTTTTACAAATGTTCACGAAAACAAAGACATACATACCAAAGGGGCCATTCCAGAAAGGTATGTTAAGTAATTCTTTTAAATAGTCACTGAAGAACAATACCAAAAAGTTTTGCACACAGTTAAAGCAATAAATTTAAATGAACCCATGACCTTTGATCTGTACAACCCAAAGTATATCTGTGGTGTGCATATTGGAGGTGGGAGCAGGCAAAAAGGAAAGGTATAGAAGCTAAAAATAAACACAAAGTACATCTATAGTGGTTTAAAAACATGTCCCCAGATTCTTTGACAGTCCTTCCATCAAGAATTGGGACTTATGTTCCCTCCCCTCCAAACTGTGTGGGGCTTTATAACTGCCTTGACAAATACTGTACAATGTAATACAAGGGACATGGCAATGCTGTGGCTTCTGAGGCTTGGTTTGAAAAGGCCATGTAACGCGGCTGGCATCTCTGGAGACACTTGCTCTGAGAGCCTTCACTCACCACGTGGAAAGACTGCATTCAGAGCCTGGAGCCCATGAAGAGAGAGAAAGAGAGACCCACAGAGCTCTTTGTGTCTTCCCAGCCCAAGTACCAGATACCTGAATGACGAATCCAGAGATGACCCCTACCACTATCTGACTGCAATCCAGTGAGAGACCCTGAGCAAACTGTCTACCTGAGCCCAAATCCCAGATTTGCAAACAAAATAAATGGTGGTTATTCTTTTAAGCCACTGTTTAGGATGGCTTGTTACACAGCAGTAGAAAGATCAGTATGTGATAAAATTAGCATACTCGTTGTAGGTGAATGTAAAATAATAACACTTTCTCACACTGCTATGCAGAATTACCATATAACCTCATATAAATTAGATGTCAACCTAATAATAAAAACATATTCAAGGTAGATGCTGACATAATTTATTTTCTAACAGTGGAAATATTATCGTTTGTTTTCCTTATGTTATTAATGTCAATAATTGCTGTGATTTCAAGGTTACCATTTCTCTATTTTTATAACATACTTTTAGAATAGCACTACTAATTGAGATCAGGATGCAAGAATATGATTTATTCTATATTTTTCTTGCTGAAAATAAGTAGTTCTTTATTTATCTGTCAAAGTTCTTCCCTAAGAAAATTGTGTTTCCTTATTATAATTTCCATTAACTTATTCTATGTAATATTCTTTCTTGATGGAATTATTGGTTTAAAATGCCTCCATCATCTTTTTTAAATTTATTTTTGGCTGTGTTGGGTCTTCGTTGCTGCGCGGGCTTTCTCTAGTTTTGGAGAGTGGGGGCTACTCTTCATTGCGGTGCTCGGGCTTCTCATTGCAGTGGCTTCTCTTGTTGCAGAGCACGGGATCTAGGTGCATGGGCTTCAGTAGTTGTGGCACGTGGGCTCAGTAGATGTGGCTCGCGGGCTTAGTTGCTCTGCGGCATGTGGAATCTTCCCAGACCAGGGCTCGAACCCATGTCCTCTGCATTGGCAGGCAGATTCTTAACCACTGCACCACCAGGGAAGTCCCCCATCTTCTTTCAATAACTGCTGGTTTTCATGATTATAGATCTGTTTTCCTAAATTAGGTGCAATGTAAATATAGGACTTAGTTATATTTCTATACAGATTCACTGTTATCCTCCTTTAGCTTTATATATAGTCAATCCTTATTTCTAACTACAGTAAAATGCAAAATAAAAATCCAGATGCTATATCATTATTCTTTTGTTATCACACCGTTTTCTCTCATTTGTTGCTTTTTAAAAAATTTTTTATTGAAGTATAGTTGATTTACAATGTTATATTAGTTTCAGGTGTACAGTAAAGTCAATCAGTTATATATATACATATATCCACTCTTTTTTAGATTCTTTTCCCATATAGATCATTACAGAGTATTGAGTAGAGTTCCCTCTGCTATACAGTAGGCCTTTATTAATTACCTGTTTTATATATAGTAGTGTGTATATGTCAATCCCAATCTCCCAGTTTATCCCCCTTCCTCCCTTTCCCACTGGTAACCATAAGTTTGTTTTCTACATCTGTGACTCTATTTCTGTTTTGTAAATAAGTTCGTTTGCATCATTTTTTTTAGATTGTACATACAAGCTATATCATATGATATTTGTCTGACTTAACATCACTCAGTATGACAATCTCTAGGTCCATCCATGTTGCTGCAAATGGCATTATATTATTTTGTTCTTTTTTATGGCTGAGTAGTATTCCATTGTATATATGTACCACATCTTCTTTATCCATTCCTCCATCAGTAGACATTTAGGTTGCTTCCATGTCCTGGCTATTGTAAATAGTGCTGCAGTGAACATTGGGGTGTATGTATCTTTTCAAATTATGGTTTTCTCCAATGTAATTGCTGGATCATATGGTAGCTCTATGTTTAAGTTTTTTAAGGAACTTCCATACTGTTCTACATAGTGGCTGTACCAATTTACATTTTCACCAACAGTGTAGGAGGGTTTCCCTTTCTCCATACCCTCTCCAACATTTATTGTTTGTAGATTTTTTGGTGATGGCCATTCTGACTGGTGTGGGGTGATACCTCATTATAGTTTTGATTTGTATTTCTCTAATAATTAGTGATGTTGAACATCTTTTCATGTGCTTTTTGGCCACCTGTATGTCTTCTTTGGAGAAATGTCTATTCATATCTTCTGCCCTTTTTTTTTTTTTTTTTTTTTTTTGCGGTACACGGGCCTCTCACTGCTGTGGCCTCTCCCATTGCGGAGCACAGGCTCCGAACGCGCAAGCTCAGCGGCCGTGGCTCACGGGCCCAGCCGCTCCGCGGCATGTGGGATCTTCCTGAACCGGGGCACAAACCCGTGTCCCCTGCATCGGCAGGCAGACTCTCAACCACTGCGCCACCAGGGGAGCCCTTCTGCCCATTTTTTGATTGGCTTGCCTGTTTTTTTGATATTGAGCTGCGTGAGCTGTTTGTATATTTTGGAGATTAATCCCTTGTTGGTCATTTCTTTTGCAAATATTTTCTCCCATTCTGTGGGTTGTCTTTTCGTTTTGTTTATGGTTTCCTTTGCTGTGCAAAAGCTTTTAAGTTTCATTAGGTCCCATTTGTTTATTTTTGTTTTTATTTTCATTACTCTGGGAGGTGGATCCAAAAAGATATTGCTGCGATTTATGTCAGAGTGTGTTCTGCCTATGTTTTCCTCTAAGAGTTTTATAGTATCTGGCCTTACATTTAGGGCTTTAATCCATTTGAGTTTATTTTTTCATATGGTGTTAGAGAGTATTCTAATTTCATTCTTTTACATGTAGCTGTCCAGTTTTCCCAGCACCACTTATTGAAGAGGCTGTCTTTTCTCCATTGTATATTTTTGCCTCCTTTGTCATAGCCTAGTTGACCATAGGTGCGTGGGTTTATCTCTGGAGGTTCTATCCTGTTCCATTCATCTATATTTCTGTTTTTGTGCCAATACCATACTGTCTTGATTACTGTAGCTTTGCAGTATAGTGTGAAGTCAGGGAGTCTGATTCCTCCAGCTCCATTTTTCCTCCTCAAGATTGCTTTGACTATTCAGGGTCTTTTGTGTTTCCATATACATTGTAAAATTTTGTATTCTAATTCTGTGGAAAATGCCTTTGGTAATTTGAAAGGTATTACATTGAATCTGTAGATTGCTTTAGGGTAGTATAGTCATTTTGACAATATTGATTCTTCCAGCCCAAGATCATGGTATACCTCTCCATCTGTTTGTGTAATCTTTGACTTCTTTCATCAGCACCTTATAGTTTTCTGAGTACTGGTCTTTTGCCTTCTTCGGTAGGTTTATTCCTAGGTATTTTATTCTTTTTGATGCAATGGTACATGGGATTTTTTCCCCTTAATTTCTCTTTCTGATCTTTTGTTGTTAGTGTATAAAAATGCAAGAGATTTCTGTGTATTAATTTTGTATCCTGCCACTTTACTGAATTCATTGATGAGCTCTAGTAGTTTTCCAGTAGTGTCTTTAGGATTTTCTATGTATAGTATCATGTCATCTGCAAACAGTGACAGTTTTACTTCTTCTTTTCTAATTTTGATTCCTTTTATTTCTTTTTCTTCTCTAATTGCCATAGCTAGAACTTCTAAAGCTATGTTGAATAAAAATGGCAAGAGTGGACATCCTTGTCTTGTTCCTGATCTTAGAGGAAATGCTTTCAGTTTTTCACTGTTGAGAATGATGTTAGCTGTGGGTTTGCCATATATGGCCTTTATTAATTTGAGGTAGGTTTCCACTATGCCCACTTTCTGGAGAGTTTTTATCATAAATGGATGTTATTTGTTTATTTTTTGTACAAGTTAAGATATTGTAAGGATTTCACTTGCTTCCAGACACTTGAGCAGATCAGACGTTTAATTGAATCTCAGGGTCTGAAATCAACCACGTTAAGTTTAAGTCTTATAGTAGTTAGCTTTTATGGAGTAACAAATCATTTCACAAATCAGGGGACTAAAACAACCACGGTTTATTTAGCTCCTGATTGTTTAGTTGGGTAATTGGGTTGCCTGAGCTGGGCAGTTGTTTCGGTCTGGGCTGGTTTCTCAGACATGCATGCCAGTAGAATTACATGCTTAATATAAAATTGATACTTTACCAAACACATAATTCCTTTCAATTTAAGCTTTTAATTTCCACTTAGTTGCAGAGAGAAGGCAAAGAAGTTCTCACAGTTAATGTGACTTGATGACTTGAGACAATTTTCTGTATAAAGAGAATAATCCTTTAAAAACACTATGGTTGTTAACGAAGGAGAAATATTCATTGATCAACCATCCCTAGTCTAATAAAACAATATTAAACAGAAACAAGAAAAATAAATTGTTGCCTTAAGAATCATTAAATAAATTAATTTTGATGAGAGAGTTGCTTCTTTTAAAAGCTTCTTTCCATCCTCTAAAATTTTTGCACCAAATTCTTTCTTCTGTGGTACTTACTGCCAATTCATGCTTTACAGAAAGATTCTACTATGATTCGGCCATAGAGAGAGAATTCTTTATTAGTCAGAATTTATTCTTCACTGAAGAATTTGCTTTCATACTGTGTTGCAAATTTCTGAGGCAGCAAAACTCATTGGAAAAATACTGTGTAAAAAGTTAAAGAAGCCTAAAATGATGTTCCTGTATAGAAGATTAAAAATTCTCTGCTCCACCCATTCACTGCTTTGAAGAGAAAAATAACGTATTTCTATCTCACATGTAGATTACAATTAAAAGCAGAGAACCACCATGCCAAATTTCATTTGTTCATATACCACCTTATATGAGGATCAACTGTACTAACAATATTTTTCTGTAAATTGACTCACTTCTTAAAATCAATCCTACATTAATCTCATTCTAAACAATAATGTTTATGAAATGACAAACTGTTAGTTATTTTCTTATATGACCATTAACACATGATTATTAATAGAAGATTACTGTATAAATCATCTAAGATAACTTACATAATACCCTTAGTAGGTATATTATATCTTGAAAAACACTAATTAAAATGTTCACAACTGAGAATTAAGAGCAAGATTTTCCTTTCCCTGGTACCACATTCAGTAAGAAAAGTTGTAGTAATGATAGTGAATATTGATAGTAAATTCATAGTAATGGAAGTGATGTGGAGTAATTTGTTTAGTTCTCAGAACCATATTTTTAAACCGTCATGGATAAACTAGAGCATGTTTCTAATCAAAATTTTAAAAATTAGACCATTTTACGAGTCACAGATTTTCCTGCAACTAAAAATAGTCAAGTACAGGTAGAATGAATAATTGCCAAAGAGGTGTGCGTGGACTACAAGCATTAATAGATATGTTCTAGGACTCCTTGCAATATTCATATACTATCACTTTCTCATTGTTCTGGGCTGCTGAAAAATAACTATGATTTTTAATATAGGTGTTATTAAAATTCATTGTTTGATGTATTTCACAGCAAAGAAAATTTCAGGAATCTATTGTGGTTCTTCCTTAAAATGTTTAATAACAATATAACTATAATAATTTCCTAAAGTACAGTTTTTCAATTATACAAATATTTGTTTCTTTTTCATATTCTAAATGTAAATTTTTGAGTTAAGTATGTCAACACAATTATTTGCACTATATACTTTTTTTTAGTTAATCCGTTTTAACTGACAAGCCAGATGCTACACAACAGATGGCTTATAAAATCACTTTGACCTTCCAGTAGTAGAAATTTTATGAATCATTAGATGAGTCACTTGATAATCTATGCAAGTAATGTAGCTATATCTGTATTTCCTCATTCAACAAAATGTAATTTGAATGAAGTGATATATTATGTAAGAGTGATATACTAAAAGACAATTCAAATCTCAAAAAATTTTTTTCAAATTCACATTATTTTTGAATTATACCAGTTTTAGCTAAAGTACAGTTCAGTTTCTGTCTCCCTCCAAACTTGAATCCTATCCTTCACTTCTCAAAGAAAAGGCGCAAGGGGTAGCATTTATATCAATATGTTGGGTTTGATGTGACCTAGGTATAGTTTCCCAAGTGTGTATTGGACTACAGTATAGAAATAAAATGTATTTATACTGGGCTTGTACCACTACATTTTACATCAGATCAAGAAGGTACTGGTAAAACAAAGTAAATTGAATATTTTGTGTGTGTGTGTATGTCTGTGTGTGTGTGTGTGTGTATATGAAACCTGTGCTCCAAACCAGTAAAACTTAAAGTTTGCACTTATATAACAAATACAGAAACATCTAAATTAAGCCAGAATAACATACAAAAGAAAACTCCTTTGAATTTTGAATATGAACACGTTGTGACAAAATATTTTAATTAATAAATAACTGATCATTAAGTAAGGTGTGCTCTTGCTTCTGAAATGAATTTGATATTATTTTGCATATCTCATAATAAGTAATTCATCTCTCTTCTAAAAAAAAATGTATGCCTGTAAAAATTTATTTTAATTATTGTTACCTCACTTTATTCCCTTTTTATCAGAAGTGACATTGAATGTTACTAAAGTTGGAAAACTGTTTCTTTTAAGTCAGTCTATCTAGTCAGTATTAACCCAAAGGAGAATAAATTTCAAGTTATGTGTCATTTATAGTTGTTTTTGAAACATGCCAAGTAATTCACAGTAGAGGTTTTATGCAGTTAGCCCAGTCTGTGATTCAGGTATTTCTTCTAAATTGCAAATTATTTAAATTTCAAATATTTATGTGTTGTATTGTCTTTAAATAAGTATATCTTTCAGTGCTCTAAAATTAGAATGAGATGATAGTTGTATAAATCTGTACATATACTAAAAACCATTCAATTTTACAATTTAAATAGGGAAATTATAAGGTGTGTGAATTATATCTCAGTAAAGTTGTTTAAACATTTTTTTCGTACATCTGATATATGGTACCAAACTGTATGGGTTATCATACAGTTCGCTCTACCCCCTTGCTATTTCTCATGACTGTATCTTTGTTTATTCTCTCCCACTCAGGCACCCTGCTTTGTACATATCTTTATTATGAACGACCATATAGATTTTTCATAATTACTTAATATCTATTTTCTTTACTAAAGTGTATGTGAGCATTTGACAATAGAGTTTTTGGTTTCTTTTTATATTCTTAATGCTTAGCATGGTAAATAATACATGATAATAAATGTTTGTTGAACAAATTAACTCATTAAGGAGTTAATTATTATTAATAGCTTTAAATTTAATAACACTAAAAGTGGCAATGCAAAGTTACTACACATAACATGAAAAAAACAGAAGACAAATGTTGAATCTATGGATAGGTTTCAAGTTACATGGATATAAACGTACACATTCCACACTAACATGACTCGACGTTTCAACATTCTCTCTGTACCAAGCTTACTCCAAAATATGACAGATCAATTTTCTGGAAAGCCTGTTCTTGCTGCAATGAAAGTCTGGAAAAAATAATTACAACTATGAAAATTACATTTGGAACCCTGCCAACTTTTGGTTTCTCCCATGAGAAATGCTTCATGAGTATATTTGATAATTTCTATATATCACCACCCAAAATTCGGCAGATTTCCTAGGCAGGCAGGAACATATACCAGAATGTCCAAATCAGAGAAAAAGAATTAGTGATGCTATAAAACAAATAAATAGGCTATATTCTGTTAATAGGTTAACAGTTGAGTAAAAATTCCCCCTTTATTATGTGAGTTAAATATTTAACATGTAGTATAGATTATGAGATATTTGATGTGCTGTTATGTTCATGATAAAGTGTCACTGAAACACACCAATGTAATTGACAAATTTAGCAAGATCTTTTGAAAGAAAATACATTTAATTTTAAATTTAGTTCTTTTAAATAAATCAATACTTTGGACTACTACAATTTTAGAAATTTCCAACTTTGTTGATTCCATCTGGTAGATTTATAGATCTCTTTTTTAAAAAAAACGCCTAAATGTCACTCTCTTCCATTTGAAATCCAGCCATCTCTTAAACAGGAAATGGAAACTGAAAGCAGTGCAAAGTGGCTGTAAAACAGTGGAACCCAGTTATATAATAATTCATTATTAAACAGATTTTATTCCACAATTTAAAATATTATAAGAACATGGTTATGTGCATTAAAATCTACTCTTACATGATTATGATTTACTATTGTATAGCGCAGCTATTCTGTAACTATAGAATTATACATATTGTCTACTATAATTATGATAATGATGAACTCAGGCTTCCCCCCAAAAAAGTGTCAACCAACTGAAAGAAAAATTTATTTTGTGAGAGAACAAGTGTGAAATTTTTAGGACTCAGGTAAAAGAAAATCTCATTGCAGACAGTCACTTGGAATACTAATTGCTTGGCATTGAGATGATAATTAGGTACACCGTAACACACTACTATAACATCTTCACTGATATCATCGTAGAAACCAATGCATTCATAAATATTTTTGTGAAAAATATATGTTCCTAAAACATGTGCTTACCTTTTAGTTTATCAATTTTTTTTTAATTAATGAAAAAAGAGAAACTCATTTCCTTTTAACCATTATGTATTCCATATTAAATGCTATTACTTAAAATGCCACATTGGATCATTTTCAATAAAAACACAATACAAAATTTGTATAACCTTTTCCATTTTATCAGGAAGAAAGAAATTCTCAGCAAACACTTTGCTTGGCGGGCGGTATTGTGACTCTGAATCATTGGCAGGTGCTAATTAGCAAAAGAGAAGGCGGTTTGCAGTAAACACCTTTCTCCATAGAGAAAGTGTTGGGCTGCAAAACCCGACTACTTTGAACTTTATTGGCTGTTCAACCAATAGTCTTTTCATGGTAACAAATGCTTGGCTTTACATTAGCATTAAACAAAATTATTTGTAACTCTGAGTATGTGGTAAGTTTCATTGGCTTAATTTCCCAATTAGTTTTATTGCTCCTACAAAAACGAATCTAAACAGTTCCATACTTTAAGCAGTTAAAGTTTTTGTTGGGACAATTATTCCTCTCACTGAACTGCAAAAGGACCCAAGTTACAGGCACAGTTTTATATTTATTATGCAGTGAAAAAGTGCACCCTGTGTAGAATTACAAGGGTCTAATTTCATTGAAAGTTTCTGTGATGTCATAAACCAAAAGGCTGAAAAATAGAATCTTTAAAATACTGATATGAAAAGTTAAAAGCATGTATTACCTCAATATGCTCTGTAATTTAACCTTATATTATTTGTTTCTTAAATGACCCATTTCCTACTTCCATTTCAAAATTTGTAAATTTTAAAATATTCAGAAAACGTTTAGTATTTCATTTACCAATAAGTAATAACCAATTTTAAAACTCATTCCAGTAGGAAATTAACTATTTTCTTGCCCTAGAAATGGGCAAAATCATATTAAAATTTATGACATCAATGAAAACATCTATTAAAATGCACATATAGTTTAGAATAATTTAATCAGGATCTGCCTTTTGCAAAATACTAGGCAATCATGATGGCAATAAATCCCAAAGTTACCCCAAAGTAATAAGAATGGCTCTGTTCAGAGCTTTAAACCCTTCTGTGTAGCTTGGGGTATTTTATAGGCAGCAGATTCTTATAAAGAAACGTTGCTACCATTCCCTATTAGCTGGGGCCAAGCTTGAGCTTAACTATGCAAGTTGTCTCAGTGAATTTAATTTTCACCAGAGACAGAGAACCTTTGGGTCTGGGAGACTTGATCGATGGATTACAGTATCCTAGGAAGCAATAGAAATTCTGAATATACCACACTAATATTCACAATAGTTTGTATCCTATTCCAAGCCTCCCACAGATTTGCATATTGCGTTTTAAGGTCAGATGAGCTATAAATTAAAAGGTTCAAGAATTATTTTCAAACAGAAATCAGTGTGAGTTGTCTGGAAGCTTCACAGAAGGCATTGAGAGTCATAGCCCCCTGTGATGAGTAATCCCATGTGTCTTTGGCACATGGGTAACACAGCACAGCATTCTTAGAGCACACACTCCAGAATATTTCCCCAGCCTGTGGTGGGTATTCTCAGTCTCTTCATTAGCACCCAGTCTGAAGCAGTAACACAGTAGTGGCACTTGGGCAACTGCATCTAAAGCAACGGGAGGCTGGCACAGCTGTGATAACCGCAAACGCGAACATCAGCCCTTACCCACAGTAAGTGGATGCTAGTGGCACGTTTGATGAAGGCCAGTTTTAAATGTGCATGCATGAAATGCCCCACAAGCGCGCTCAGAAAAAAAGTGCAAGAGATCTTAAGGGACCAGAGGTTCCCTAGAAATAGAGAAGAGTAGAGAAAATGTGTTTATTACTTATGATTTGCAACCCCGTAATGTAAACAATGGACTTGGGTGTTTCTGATGGGTCAATGTAAGTTCATCAGTTGCAACACATGTACTGCTCTGATGGTGGATGTTGATAATGGGGGAGGCTATGCATGTGTGGGAGCGGGGAGTATATGGGAAATCTCTATACCATCCCCTCAGTTTTGCTATGAACTTAAAACTGCTCTAAAAAAGTAGAGTCTTAATAAAAAATTTTTTTAATTAAAATACAATCACACTTTCAGAAGCGTAGATTCTTTACATGTTTTCTTTATATGTATATTGACATTCCTTGGGGGAAAATTGAGGGGAAAGGAAATGAAAATATACTTCTAGGACTTCCCTGGCGGTCCAGTGGTTAAGACTCTGCACGTCCACTGCAGGGGGCACAGGTTTGATCCCTGGTTGGGGAACTAAGATCCCGCATGCTGTGCGGTGTGGCCAAAAAAAAAAAAGAAAAGAAAAGAAAATATACTTCCACCTATTAAATTAATTACTCTCATCTTCCTTAAACATTTAAGAGACATCTGCTGTTTGCTCTTGAGAGTGATATTTCACTTTATTGAATAAAATAGCCTAGGTAAAAACTTGCTTCAGCTTCTCATTTACTAGCACTAACAGACAGAACTCATTTTCACCAATGAAACAGTAAATACCCTGACTGTGTGAGCCTTGGAAAACTTTTATACATATTATGCACCAATAAGACACTTTCAGCTGCAGTCATAAACTTATATTTACTATAATCATTTTCAGTTAGTTAAAATCAGATACGTTAAAGAATCACTTAAGGGGCTTCCCTGGTGGCGCAGTGGTTGAGAGTCCGCCTGCCAATGCAGGGTACGCGGGTTCGTGCCCCGGGTCCGGGAAGATCCCACATGCCACGGAGCTGCTGGGCCTGTGAGCCATGGCCACTGAGCCTGCGCGTCCGGAGCCTGTGCTCCGCAACGGGCGAGGCCACAACAGTGAGAGGCCCACGTACCGCAAAAAAAAAAAAAAAAAAAGAATCACTTAAGATAGTCTTGTCCTGGGTAATATAAAATATTAGGTTCATATGAAACTTAATAACTTTTTTTCTAAAGTACTAATGCAAATACATGTATATATATAATATAATTTTACATAAATGTGATCATAACATGCTTACTCTTTTATGGTAGTCTTTTTTTTTCCTTCTACTTGACTGTGTCCTTTACCTTCCTCGTCCCTCTCAGGTAACATGTCTCCCTGTCCTGCGGTAACACCTCACAAGAACATCTTGTGCCAGTAGTTTTGAAAACCAATGCTTTCATTTTTATGGAAGAGATGTCTATAAGTCAGATAATGTATAGAATGTCTGGATTAAAGTTTTAAAAAATAGATGATTAGATACATGATTGGTATCTTTTTAATACATAAGTTTGATATTGCCAGATCATTTTTTAGAGAATATAATTTACTCTTTTTTCTGTATCTTCCTCTTTACAGGCATCCTAATCCATTTAAATACTTGCCAGCATTACAAGCAGTTCCATTATTATCAGTGAGTTTGAGATTTTTTTTGTTTTTGGAGATTTTTTTTGTGTGTTTATCAGTGCTTCAGGTTTACATTTGTTTCTTCTTGTATTTCCTCTTCATAGCCTTTGTGAGTTCTCTTTGAGTTGCTTTCGCCTGTGTATAGTATAGCCGATATTCATACGGAATTGTAGGAATATCCATGACATATTGTCAGTTAAAACGAAGCAATTGCAGAGTAAGATATATAGTATAATTATTTATTAATTTTAGAAGTCAGATAAACAAACACCTCTCTGTATGTGCATACACGCCTATAAACATTGAGTGAACAAGGAAAAAGGTGTTGAAGAGCGTCACAGCAGGTTTCTCACACTGGCTGCATCTGGGGTGTGAAGCTGGAGGGGAATGTGGAGATGATCATCTTGCATACATACATTTTTACATTGTAATGTTTCGCTTATGTCACAAAGCATATTATGATGTTTGTAATTTAAAATTCTAAGAAATTTTTAAAAATAATAGAAGGTCTCTGATTTCAGTGACAAATATCATTGCTTGGAAGATAAAAAGTATATACTCTACTTCTCATAGAAATAATCATTCTAAACACAAATTTAGACAAGAGAGAGTAAGAAAGAGAGATTAATCTCCCACAGTACTCTTAGAAAATTATATTAACATCTTCATAACATCCTGAAATTGTCCTTTTAGTACCAAAACACTTATGGGCATGTATTTATACTTTGGCCAGTGAATTTAATGGGAAAATATCATATATTTTTCTAGGTGTAAATTAAATATATTTTTCTAGGTGTAAAACTTATCAAAAGTTTTCTAGGTGTAAATTAAATAATTTGTTCATATGTTTGAGTTCTCATAAAAAAGGGATTTTCAGCTATGAATCGCTGCACCGAGATACTAAACATATGAAAATCAGGCTGCAAATTATAAATATCAAGTTGTAACATCTTGGTATTAGCAGAGACCTTAATTCACCATACATTTATCAAAAAATATCTTCGTTGTGAAGACAACAAAAGATTATATGAAATTTGAACAGAATATGGTGAAGTTACTCATCGCTTAATTTGGTCCAGTTTGAGAGAGGTCATGATACGCCCTCCTGCCAAGGGAACTGCTGAGGGGCATGAATTCTGACATTACCGCTCCTCTGAGAGCATGCAGTTGTTGTAATAAAAGTATTACCTGTTATATCATTAACCTGGTAGTTCAAATTTCTTGAAAACATTAATAATCCAGTCACCCAGCAGTGTGCTGAGGTCATGAAACTCAAGATAGGTTGATTTTACATCACTAGGGGACTGGAAAGACTGTGGAAGAACATTTATTGACCTGAAGGATTAGGCAGGCGAGAGGCAATGTGGCCTTTTGCCTGAGGTGAAAAGGCAGTGAGTTCCAGTGACCTGGAGACTGGGCCAGGGTGGAGTTGCTTGAAACTCTCCTCTCTGGGTTTCGTGGGCTTTTCATTTTCTTACACCTCTCCCCATAAAACAGTCCTTCAATGTCATTGTTCCCTAGCATTCCACCCACCACCTTCTCCTATTCTCCCTCTTAAGTAATCTCTTTGAGTAATGTCCATAGTGTTCTGTTTTTGATAGATGACCAATAGTTCTTATGTGTTGAATTTATGGAAGAATATAAAAACAAGCAAAATGTAGGTAGGTATAGCTTAAAGTTTTAAAAGTCTGAGGCTCCAAACTGTGTACGTGAACTTATTATTTTTAGAAACTTTTTTATATGGATAGATATATATCTACATATATATTTAAATTATTTCTTATATTCTATATTTTTGAGGAAACAAAGAAAAATTATTTTCTTCCTCTCCTATTGGTAAGGATGTGTCAGTATATTCTCATTGAGGAAAAAAAAGTAGAAAATCAGACAAGAAATAGTTTAATAAAGAAAAATGCAAGATAAAAATACAAAGGAAATATATATCAGTAGGTCTGAACGGAAGGTGAATATATAAAAACCATTGAAAAATATTTATAGACCAGCTAGACCAACTAAATGGTCTCATGGCACTGAAATTACAGTGGAGTTTTTCATGGCACACCTTTAAATGAGAATATCTTACAGCCATTATAAAGAATAAAGTAGAAATAATATAGAATAATCATCAAGATAAATTAATGAAAAAAGCAAAACATTGACCGCAAATGTTTTGCTGATTTCTAAAATGCTGCATCTTTTCCCCTCTCGTATACATTTTTTTTTTTTTTGGCGGTACGCGGGCCTCCCACCGCCGTGGCCTCTCCCATCACGGAGCAATAGGCTCCGGACGCGCAGGCCCAGGGGCCACGGACCACGGGCGCAGCCGCTCCGCGGCACGCGGGATCCTCCCGGACCGGGGAACGAGCCCGCGTACCCCGCATTGGCAGGCGGACCCTCAACCACTGCGCCACCAGGGAAGCCATACAATTTTTAATATAGTCAAATCTGCTGTCTTATTTGCAATTACCTTTACAATTTCTAAGAATAGCAAATCTTGTACTCTTCATATTTGAAAATAAATATTTGTGTGTGTGTGTGTAAAAAAAAAAAGCATGGTTCAGTATAGACTGAATAGTATGCTACTATTGGTGTAAACTTTATAAAAGAGATTAACATATACTTAGAGCCTTGTGAGACTGAAATTTTTTGGAAAGCAAGAAATTGGAAGAGAATTTTTCTAAGGAGGGTAATTGAGGGATTGGTGGTCAGGAAAATAGAGACTTACTTGGAGTCTAGACTGTATGCTATTTTTTTTAACCAAATTCAGGTATTATTTCTTCAAAAACAATTTTAATTTAAAAAAAATTATAATGTTTGTATTTCTTTACCATTTTATCAATCTACACCATTAATGGGTATTATTCTTTTAAAATTAACATCAGGGACTTCCCTGGTGGCGCAGTGGTTAAGAATCTGCCTGCCAACCAAGGGACACAGGTTCGAGCCCTGGTCCAGGAAGATCCCACGTGCCACGGAACAACTAAGCCCGTGCACCACGACTACTGAAGCCTACATGCCTAGAGCCCATGCTCTGCAACAAGAAGCCCGAGCACCACAAAGAACAGTAAGTCCCGCTCGCTGCAACTAGAAAAAGCCTGCGTGCAGCAACGAAGTAAATAAATAAATTTATTTATTTTTTTAAAAAATTAATATCAAAAGTTTAAGAATCATAATAAGACAGTACAATGGATAGCTCTGGAGAGCTGATCATTGAGTCGATTCATAAATATCATTGGGTAGCACAAAATGTGGAGTACAATGCAAGAGTGAGTGTTTGTAAAAATAAAGAGAGGCTTTTAATTCCTTCACATCCTTGCCAACCCTTGTAATTTTCTGTTTTTTAAATTATGACCATCTTAGTTAATGTGAAGTGGTATTTTATTTTGGTTTTAATATGCATTGCTCTAATGAATAATGATGTTGAGTATTTTTCATGTGCTTATTGGCAATTTGTATTTCTTCCTTGGACAAATATCTCTTCAGACCCTTTCATACAATGGTGTATGTAGCTCATTGGCATACAGTCTGGCAGTGTTCAAAAAGTGAAACCTAGAGTTACCATATAATCCAGCAATTCCACCTCCAGGTTCCCGAGAAAAATAAAATCACGTGAATATTCATAGCATCATTCATAATAGCAAAAGGTAGAGACAACCCAAATGTTCATCAACTGATGAATGAAAAAATAAAATACAGTATATCCCTATAATAGAAAAGGATTTGGCCGTATAAAGGAATGAATTACTAATACATGTTACAAACATGGATAAACGTTGGAAACATTATGCCATGTGAAAGTAGCCAGTCACAAAAGATCACATAGTGTGTTATTCTTCTTACATGAAACTTCCAAACTAGCTAAGTTCATAGAGACTGAAAGTACATTCATAGTTGCCTAAGACTGAGAGAATGAAGGGAAATGAGGAGTGATTGGTAATGAGGACAGGGTTTCTTTGGGAGGTGATGAAAATGTTATAAAATTGTGGTGTGGTGGTACAACTCTGAGCTTACTAAAAACCATTGAATTGTACACTTTAAAAGGGTGAATGATCATACACAAATTGTATCCCAATAAAGCTGTTTTTTTAATAAGAGAGAGGATAGAATCCAATGTCTTTAAACATCTTAGACTCTCTATGTTTCCAAATCATTTATGTTTCTTACGAGACTGCTGTGGGTTCTGGGAAGGCAAGCAAATAGCCATGGTTAAGTATGAATCTTTGTTCCCATACCGGTATATTTATTCAACAAACAATTCCAAGGTGCTTACCATGGAACAATGAATACAAAGCAGGGTTAGAGATATGAAGTTGAAAAACGTGTCTGTGCAGTGGGTAAGAGAGACAAGATGAGAGCTGGATAAGTAGCACTAAATACTATGAATGTATTCCCAGATGTGGGGAGAGTGAGGGGGATATAAGGATTTAACCAGAAAAGATGACACAAAAATTAGGCCTTGATGGTTGCATAGGAAGTTAGCCAAGTAAAAGTTACCGTATATTCTGAGAATTGCCCTTTCCTTCCCCACGCCCTCCACCAGGGATTTGCCCTTGACAGGCATATTGTTATTATTACATCCTGTCTGCTGGCCACAATGGACTAGACCATAAATAACCCCCTGACCCAAACTGCTCCAGATGTTCTCTCCTAGGAATTAGGAATTTGGACTTAATCAGTCTAGATAGGTATAACTTGAACTGAAGGATATAAATTTAGGAATTATGGATCTGCCATCCTCTGTTATCTCTATGTAAGGGCTGAGAAAGCCAGGCTGGGAAGATGGATTTAAAAAAAATGATACCCAGAGAGAAGCAGAGATAAGAAATGAAAAGTAAGTACGACTGGGTTACTGATAGCTTTCTTATTCCTGCTGCCAGGCCTGGCAGTCCTGCATTTTGTAAAATACTCCAGTATCCTTCTAATAAAATTTCCCTTTTTGCTTCATTGAAAAACAAACAAACAAACACAAAGGATAGTGGGGTGTGAGACAAGTGGGAATGGATAGTCTAGTCAGGAGCTGGCATGTGCAAGGACACAGAAATGTGAGATTTGGGCAGTACTCTATTTATTTGAATATAAATTCACACCTTTTGGGACTTCCCTGGCAGTCCAGTGGTTAAGACTGTGTGCTTCCGCTTCAGCGGGCACGGGTTCGATCCCTGGCTGGGGAACTAGGATCCCTCATGCCACGTGGCATGGCCAAAAATAAATAAATTCATGCTTTTTATGTTACAGTTTTTACTACAGTGTTGGAGTCATGTGTAGTCATTCATTATCAAACTTATATTCTCATTAGAGAAAATCTGAGAAAAATCACTTGATTCATAATAACAATGTAGTAACCTCCAAACATCAATGGGTCAGATGAGAAATCAATGGGAAGAAATGCCGAGTCCCACTGGTAATTCTTATTCCTCTCCCTTCTCTGAAAATTCAAGCTACTTCATGGAATACTTGATACTTTTCCAGTTTTCTTCTGCAATGGCTTTGACACAGGAGATACATCTGTAATTAGAAGTAAAAGGTGATCAGTAGCAGAACTTGATCCTCTGGATTACAAATATGCACCAAAAACACATTGAAATTTCAGATTCAGGATATTTTTTTCCCAAACTCCAGAGCAAAGAACAAACTAAATACTTTACTCACATACATATATTAAAAATTTTAATTTAAAAGAATTCAAAGTGAGCACTGATAAACAGTCCAATTAAAATACTGAACTATTATAAAACAAGAGTTAAGAATATATTTTACGTGGAAATATAGAAAAGTAATAAAGATTTTCGCATCTTGAATTGCCTTATATAAATGAAAAGAAATAGAAAATCACTACCAACTTTCTTACAATTTGTTACCATTCTCTGTAGACTTTTAGCCAAGAAGGAAAATCTCCCCATTTATTTTGTTCATCTAACAAAACTTTCTCTAACATGTTTTCGCCTGGATTGATCCATATGCATTTCAGTATTCAGCAATTTCTTCCTATTATCGTATAAAGAATTTAGTAAGAGACATGATTATTTTCAGTATCACATCCAGATATGGGTCCTTCAAATCCTTATTATAAGGCAGACTCACTTCAGTACGTACAGTGCCATTATAGCTAGTGTAGTTCCCACAGTTAGCATATTGCAGGTAAAAAAAAAAAAAGAGGATGGCATTTTAATTTCTTAAGCCAAGTCATTTATGCTTTACATATATAATTCACACATAATTTTGAGTAATGTGTTAGAAGAAGGATTAAATGTGTCAACCAAGTTATGTTTCCAAATAAGAACATTTCATTATTTTGGACTAAGCTGGTGGATGCTAAAGGTTTAGTACTTCAGTTTCTGCTTCAAATAGCTGCTTTATACCATTATAGTTCTTTTTTAAAAATTTCTATTATTTTTATTATATCATTATTGTTCTAATCAAAATAGTGCTAATGTCAGTTCAGTCTTCTATAAGTAACTCTATTGGAAATAATTTATACATTCTGTATATCAATGCAATTCTATATATTAGACACAGTTATAAGTGTTCTTGGGAATACAGTTATAGAGTTCTTTACCATAAAACTATCATGTCAAACCGGATGTCACTTAGGAAAGCAGTATACAAGTGTTAATGGGAGACTTTGAGTAAAAAATAGTTACTTAGGGTAAACCAATTTTGTCCAGTTATCTTCCTACTACATACCCTATATCCTCTCTTTCCTCATTCTACTTGAACTCTTTAGTTAGAGTCTGTATACTTTTCATCATTTGGTCTCCAGAGTCTGGCACAGGGCCTGTTAGGATACTCAGGGATATTCATTCAGTTCATCCAATCACTGAGTATCATTCATTGCCTGGCCCTGCCCTAGGTAATGGGTTATAGCAGTGTACAAAAATTAAAAATCCCGGGGCTTCCCTGGTGGCGCAGTGGTTGAGAGTCCGCCTGCCGATGCAGGGGACACGGGTTCGCGCCCCGGTCCAGGAAGATCCCACATGCTGCGGAGCGGCTGGGCCCGTGAGCCATGGCCGCTGAGCCTGCGCGTCCGGAGCCTGTGCTCCGCAATGGGAGAGGCCACAACAGGGAGAGGCCCGCGTGTCGCAAAAAAAATAAAAAAATAAAAAAACATCCCTACCCTCATGGGGCTTGCATTCTAGAATGGTGAAACTTATAATAAAAAGTAAAAACAGTTGATATAGTACACTAGATGTTAGTAAATGCTATGGGAAAAAAATCGATCTGTGAACAAGAATAAAAAACATTGGGACAGAGACAGCTACAGTTTCAAAAGGGATAGTCACACATGTTCCCACCGAAGTTCCATGTGAGTGAAGACCTGGAGGAGTAAGAGAACCAGCTGTGTGGAACTAGGGAGGAGAAGCATTCCAGGTAGAGGGGAGAGCAAATGCAAAGATCTTAAAGCAAAAGACTATGTGTTCAAAAAGCAAGGATGCCAGCGCGGCTGCTGTATGAAAGCAAAGGGGATACCAATAGGAGATGAAGTCGGAAAGGTAACAGGGAGACGAATCCTGTGTGTGTGACATCTAGGTCATGTGAAAGACCTGAGCTTTTAGAATAATCAAGTTGGGAAACACTGAAGGATTAAAGCAGAAGCATGACATAATTTGACTTGTGTAGTCTACAAGATCACTCTGGTCTCTGTATTGAGACTGAGAAGAGAAGGCCTGAAGCAGGGAGACATGGCCATGGAAAGGAAGCAGAGGTACCTGCACCACCAGGTACAAACACTTTAAAAAAACGAACGAACATGTAATCGATCGGGAAGGAGGAGAACTCCCTGCAAGAAAATGATGAGTATAATTTGCCGAGCTCTCAGTGTGTCACAGAGAGGACAGTGCATTTGTCTGGCCTCCCACAGGTATGTGGTTTGAAAGGGAGAAATCACTTTTTGAGATAACTAATAGTGGGTATGTGTTTCTTTGTCACTGCACCGCAGGTCAAATAGACAGTAGTCTTTTTTGTGTGTGTGGTACGCGGGCCTCTCACTGTTGTGGCCTCTCTCGTTGCGGAGCACAGGCTCCGGACGCGCAGACTCAGCAGCCATGGCTCACGGGCCCAGCTGCTCCGTGGCATGTGTGATCTTCCCGGACCGGGACATGAACCCGTGTCCCCTGCATCGGCAGACGGACTCTCAACCACTGCGCCACCAGGGAAGCCCGACAGTAGTCTTTTTAATGCTAGTCGCAGTAAGAAATCTGAAACCATATCAGTGTTTTGTACTCTGTTACACTGAAGTCCATTGGTCTACCTTGCACTTCGATTGGTTGTTTTATTCATTCATGATCTTATAATGTCATTATGAGAGCATTATAATGTTTTGGTAATTTGGAAAATATCGGCTCACTGAGTTACGCAAATATTACAAACATTGACATAGTTTATTATACAATATTTTAAAATAGCACTTTCATTTGTATCATGTCCATTTCATCAGAAAAACCTTAAGTATTAGGAAGCACAGGTGGCAAATACAGATTGTTCATAATCATAATTTTCAGTTGAAAGCTCAAAATTTACCACTGGCAACAAATTGTTAGTTGTTCTTGAAATGACTCACTTCCTTTATTTGTGAGAAAATGTCTGCCAGACACCCAGGTAAGAATCACAATAATTTGTTTGTCAATTGCTCTTTCAAATAAAAAGTGTATTCCATGAAAAAAGCACAAATGCTTTTCCTAGGGACAACTATCTTCCTTTAGTATGCAATAGTAATGCTTTATGTGTCACCCAGAATATTAAAGACATATACTCAAGAGTTGAAATCTAATATTAATTATATTAATATTATATATAATACTAATATTTTTACTGTTTCCTCTAGGGCATTCTTAAATGTCATTTAAGAAACTTATTTTTTAAAATGAAAGTGCTTGTTGATGACTTCTATGATAGTTTGGTGCCAGTACCTTAGCTGTGCTGAGACTCCAACAATTTTCCCCTCTATTGCTTTTGTATCTTTGGGGCTAATGTGAAGAACATGGTGAAACAGACAAACAACATGTAAGTATTTTTATGAGAATAATTTTGATTTCTCAGACCCCTTGCAAAGGTCATGGAGACTTGTAGGAGACTGTGGACCAAACTTTGTGAACCACTGGTCCAGGAGACTGGGAGAGTGAATGTACTGGGGAAATAAAACATGATCATCAGGTAGTTTCCAAGTTCTTGGCATGAGCTTAAAGTGAAAACTGGAAGTGGTTCTGTGTTTTTCACTAGCCTGTTCAACTGTGTGCATATTGGCTAAGATTAGACAAAGGGTGGAATTAACCAATATTGTAGTTTGGTTGAGCAAACGCTTGGAAGGGAGAAGTTCAAGGGAATTGAGTGTGCATACCAAAGAGTGATGAGGATTGACTCTGAAATTTAAGCTGTAATAGGAGGAAAGTAAAGAGTGATGGAAGAAGGAATAATAAAAAAAAAGATGGCAGGATTAATAAAAGCTATGTCTGAGCAGTCTAAGGATTGTTTTATTTGGATCTAATTTGGAGCTAGGAAGTTGGGAGGTATCATTTGGACATGAAATATTTGAGAATGAGATTAAAGATATTTAAAATTATAAAGGATGTCTAAGGTGTGACCAGAGGAGTGGCCCTCTATATAAACTGCGTGGAGTCTGAATTCCTATCATTGTTGAAATTAATAAGGACTCTACGGTCAGGCCGTTCAAGGTGGCTGTTCTCTTGCTTTCTGTACATGCCATGCTTGACCGGTCACTCACATGACTATCCAGTCCTCTGAATTATAGGGCTTAATCAGTAACTGTCTAAGTGCTTGCCCCCTGCCCAGCCGCTGGTTTCCCTGGCAACAAATGAGCCAACCTGATGTCAATTCTCTCTATAAACGGTAGCCTCCTTCTCCCCTGAGTAGCAAAAACTGCTTTCATGTTCTGTCTGCCACCATCTGCCATCCTCGGTGGGGTGTTGCTCCAGGACCTTTTGCTTCAGATGTGTAAAGTCCCCTATCCTGTAAACCACTGATGTCTTTGTCTCTGTATCCAGGCTCTTTCTTCAGTCTCCTGGCTGGGCAACTACAAGGCTTGCAAGCCTACAGGTGCAGTCCAACAAGGACTAAGAAAGAGAATGACTACCATGTTGTTGCTCCATGATCAGGGCTAAATACTGGAGCTAAGATCTGCCTCTCTGGTGGGGTGGGTAGTGATAATAGATGCTGCAGGCATAGTCCTACAAGCAAGGTCCTGGTGACTGGGATTAAATATATTTTGCATTACTGTTCAAGAGAACTCTCCTTCTTCCTCTCCCCACACCTCCCCAAGAAAGGCAAGAGCTACAGTGGGAGGATGTTCCCACTCATTTAGTTCCAATGTGATGAAGAGGGTAACAGGTGGGTGCCTCTTAGCAATTTTGCTCTCATCTGCTGGTGCTTTACAAACAATAATTAGTGTAGGCCAAATCCAGTGTTTATCCCTAGAGAGCTGAAAACTTTGAGTGGGCTTAGCATTTCCTTACTTGTGACCTCAAGGAATATCTTATGGTAATTTGACTTTATGAGGAAAAGAACTCAGTATACACTATTTTTCTCCTTCTGCTAAAAAAAAAAAAAAAAAAGATATTGGAGGGGAAGAAAATGATATTTAAACTCTAACATTGAGGCATTTATTTTTCGGGAAGCCCATGTACGGGAGGAAAAACAACTTTAGCTCTACATTTCTAGGTTCTTGGCTGAGACCCACCTGTAATAAAAGAGAGATTGATAGGAAAAAAACAAACAAGTCTAATGATGTATATACCTCCTGTATACATGGAGAGACCAGAAAAACTGTGTAACTCTGAATAGCCCAAGCCACCACCTTAAATATCATCTCCAGCTAAAAACCAAAGATGTTCGGGGAGAGGAAAGGCCAGTTGTGGGAGGTTACCAGGAAAAGCGTAGTAAACAAGGGTATGATTGTCATGGAGATTTAAGTCCAAGCCTTCTTCACTGATAAGTTTCTAGAGATTTGGTCTCCTCCTCTTCCTGGCACAGAGAGGGAGACACTCTCACAAATGAAGATTTCTCTTATAAATGTGAATGGACCTTACAAAGGAAAGCTTTCACCCTTTTAACCCAATTTTCAGAGCTTCTCCTGTGTCTGCAGTTTCATAAAAATAACCAGTCTAAAATAAACCTTATGCTGCATAGATATAATCTGGGAGTGGCAAATTCTGCTCCCCTTCCTACATTCCTTCTTTGTAAGAAGGAAATTTGTTAGACCACGTAAGAAACTCCAGAGGCATCACATTAAATATGGAAAAATGGAATGGGATTAGACCATAAATAGAAGGAGTATCTAGACAGGGTAATTAAAACTGGAGCCCGCTTATGGAGGTTCATGAGATGGGAGAATATGTAACGGGAATAAGATTTATTTAACATGTGCATTAAGACCTGTATTTCACTTACTTCCACGCTAACAAGACTGTAATTTTTGTTTGTCATGATACTGCTGTGACCCTTCCCTCTTCTATGAATTGCCAACCCATTCCAGGATTTTTCTGTAATTGAGAATGTGGAGAGTATTGGAGGTAGACTAGAGGTCAGAGAAAGTAGAGAAGGATTTAGCACAAAAGATTAAGGGAAAGAAAGCTGGGATCGTGGGGGGCTGGGTGGAGGTTCAGAGAAGCATTGTTGTTTGTAATGAACTGAATCTCTTAATCTTGCTTTAGAAGTTGCATTTAAATACAGTAATGCCCCCTTATCTGAGAGGAATACCTTGCAAGACCCCCAGTGGACGCCCCATATCAAGGGTAGTATTGATCCCTACTTATACTAACAGTTGGGCAGCATATACAGCGTGGATACAGTGGACAAGGATAGTTCATGTCCTGGGTGGGATGGAGTTGGACAGGGAGAGATTTCATTCACGCTACTCAGAATAGTGCATAATTTACAATTTATGCATTATTTCTGGAATTTTTCATTTAATATTTTCAAACAGCAGTTGACCATGGGTAACTGAAACCATGGAAAGTGAAACCTTGAGTAAAGGAGGATAGTGTATTGGAAATTTTTTTATTCTAATTTCTAGATTTGCTTACATGCTAATCCATAGACTAGACCATGTAAGCCCTGCTTTTATTAGGATTTTACAGCCTTTACTTGCAGCTCACACTGTAGAAAACTCTCTTGCCATTTCCGGCATACACTATAACCAAACATGCTATAACCATGGTTCTCAGACTTTGATTCAAGGTACCATGGGGCACTGCAGTAAACTCTCAGAGGCATTGTCAGGTCTTTTAAATATTCAAGGGAAATACACTTATATTTGTTGCATACCATATGAACTACTACTGTAGTTTGTTTGGACTTAAACTACCTAATAAATGGATCTGTCATGAATTTCTTTTGACCTACAGTTGATATGAAAAAATTACTGAGACATGAAGGGTCATGAATTAGAAAGTTCTGTAAGCTTTCCAAATTTCATTCCTTCTCCCATTGCTTTCATTTCACCTTAAATAATTTATTCCCCATCTTTATTTGAAATATAATTCCTTACTAATTTTCATATTCAGTTTCAAATGCTCCCTCCTGCGAAAGACTTCCCTTATGACCTTATGACTGACCTCCCTGCCTCCATTCTCTGAACTTTTGGTCTAATATAAAGGGGAGCAGAATTTGCCACCCCTAAATGTACCTTTTTGACATAAGGATTATTTTAGACTGGTTATTTTTAAGAAACAACAGACACAGGACAAGCTCTGAAAACTAAGTAGGTTACTCATTTGTAAGGGGCATTTATATTTATAAGGGAAGTCTCCATTTACGAGGGTCACAAATGGACCTCTCTGTACCAGGAAGAGGAGAATGACTAAATCTCTAGAGATTTATCAGTGAAGAAGGCCTGGACTTAAATCTGCATGACAACTATACCCTTGTTTACTGTGCTTTGCCTGACAGACTCCCATAACTGGCTCTCTCTACCTCCAACTTCTTTTGTCTTTAGCTGGAGATGATATTTAAGTGGTAGCTTGGGCCATTCAGGGAGCAATTCAGTTTTCCTAGGCCTCTCCTATGTATACAGGAGCTATGTATGTTATTAAACTTCTGTTTGTTTTTGTCCCATTCACCTCTCTTTTATTATGGCAGGGTGGTGTGGGGGGGTGTCTTAGCCAAGAACCTAGAAGGATAAAGGGAAAAAATTTTTCCTCCCCTACGATTAGAACTCTACTGTCTTCTCTCCTACAACACTATATAAACTCCTTAAGAGTAGAAATCACATCTCATTTGTAGATTGAGGTTTTTAGAGGTGGCAGAGACTTGAGGGATTATTTACTCCAAAATATCTTTTACACAAATGAGGGCAGTGAAGTAGAGAAAGAGTAGTTGATTGACAAAGGTAGCACAGTAACTTACTGGCAGAACTGAGACTGAATCCCATATTTTCTGACTCTCGGTAACATTTATTCACACAGAGAATTTCAAGTAACATGTCTAAAATATTTGATGAATGTATTATTAAACTAATGATGAAATTAATTGACTTTTTATCAGGATAATATAAATTTTCAAGATATAATCTCCTAAGAAAAAATTAGGTCTGATGTACCATTTGTATTACTTTGAGATTGACATTAAGATAACTGAGTAATTTCTATTCACGTGTATTTGCTGAGTGAAAAATCTGGGCTTTAAGAACTTCCCATATATTTCTACCTTAATAGGGTCAGAAGTGTGACAATAAATACCCAATACATTACAGTCATTTGAAAAAAAAATATATATATATATATGGAACATGTGATGGTGTGAAATTTTGCAGCCATGTGGGAATTGGTAATTTTATGCTGTAGAAATTATGATGTTATTACCAGCTATGTTATTTTTTGGCTGTATGTAATTTTAACTTACAGTCAATGAATTTAGAGATTTTTATAAAGTAATAGCATTAATATCTTTATACTACCTACTATTAATCTTTCATTGTAATCAGATATTTGTCTTTATTTCCTCTGGCCAAGAATGTTGAAAGTTGTTGCTTTGGTAAATAATAATAATAATATAAATTAAAATTTACCTGACATTCGCATAGCACAGGGAGATCAGCTCGGTGTTTGTGACCAGCTAGAAGGGTGGGATAAGGAGGGTGGGTGGGAGGGAGACGCAAGAGGGAAGAGATATGGGGACATATGTATATGTATAACTGATTCACTTTGTTATAAAGCAGAAACTAACACACCATTGTAAAGCAATTATACTCCACTAAAAATGTTAAAAAAAAAATTTATCTGACATTTATAAAGCTTAACACTGATTTTCAACTTATATGTGTTATAGTCCAAATTACATATTTATAATATTTTTTAATATCAATACAATATTCTCTCTGTATAATATGGACTTTTTATAAGCAGCTATTTTCTTTAGATTAAATAGACCCTTAAAGTTGCCAAATCTAATCATAAACTCTGGAAGTGTTCATATGTAAACTTAGTGTACAAATGAATTCTCTTTAGACATGTATACACACACACATGCAAATGTATATTATATAAATTTGGATATCTCTAGAATCATGGAACTACCAGATTACTTGAGAAAGTCCAAAAATAAGACTGACTTTTAATATGTTCATTTTTATGTTTCCAGAATTTCATAGTGATCACTGCCATGAAATAAGAGTCAAGAAAGTTTGAGTCTTAGGACAGATTGCCTTAAAATGAATTAGTGCTTAAGACAATTATATCAACTGTTTGTACTAAAAAGAAAAAAATTTTTTTTTTCATTTTCTTTGTATATATACACATATATTACACACACATATACATGTATATATACAGAGAGATGTTTTCCTGAAAAAACATTATTTAAATTAATTTGGTTCTTGATCTGAGGTATTTTAATATATGACATATTTCTATTCCTTTTTTTTTGGCCTTACTCAAAAACTTTTCAAATATTAACGTGTCACATTAAGGGATAAGGTTTTTATGGAAGTATCTGTTACATGTATTAGTTATTCAGAATGAGACTGATTTCTCTTCTACGCTAAATAAATGTCATAAAAATTTCAGTAAGAATTTGTTAATATTATATCAACTTGTAAATATTTCAACTTATGACCTGATTTTAAGCTTTGCCTTTGATTGCATTTCACAATTTACCTGCCAGTTAGCACTCTAGCACCAAAAGGTGTAGGAATTCAAATAACAAATGCCTCACATGCCTCAGTCCTTGGATTTCTGTTTGGATGATATGGGTGTCTAAGACTTTCAGGCAACCAAATTATTTGGTTTAATGAAGAGGAATTGAGACTATTTTTACAACAGTAGCAAAGATTTCACCCTTTGAGCCACAGTTATGCTTAACACAAAACACACCACTCATCATCTCTCTAACTCCTTAATGGTTCTTCAAAATGTTTACTTTAGGTAGAGAAAGCTTCTTAAATATTTCTGGAACTAACCATTTAAACAAAGAGTATACACAATACACTGTGGAATGAATATTACAGACACACAATCGTCATTACAACAAGCAGACAAGCACAAAGTAAGGGCTGACCAACTTTTTTTTTAACCCTACACTACAGCTGAGAAGTAAACTGTCAGGACGTAAAGAGCAATCAATATAAAAAGATCAAAATGGCATATACTGAAGTAGATTTCTCAGAGTCTTTCTCCATTACACTTTCTTTATTATACTTTCTCCATAACCTTGAGCAGGACTAAATAGATTTAATCCCTTGTGTGAATCTTATCTATCTGAGGGTATTTTATGACTGAAAACTCAACATGCTTTTAGATATCTATCCGCCCTTGGTTGAAAATAAAACAACCTCATTGGTTGTTCAGTGTATATTAAGTAGTTTTAATCTGTTCTGCTGGGTTTTTTTTTAAAGCTTCTATGGCTTCATTTTTTTTTAAGTACTCCCTTGTGTTAATTGTAGCTGATTTGAACAAAACTCTGCAGTTTTGCAGCTGGTTTTCTAAATATCCTTGGGGCAGTCATGTAATATGTTTCTGTGATTCCATTTCTCTCAACTATTTAAAAAGGGAAAACTAATCCATGTGTCACAGAGAGGATATACAGGCTCTATAAAATATTAAGATTTACATGATGGAAGATATATTTTATACATGCATCTTTTGTAAAACAAAATTAAAATCTTATTTAGTAGTTCTTCAAATCCCCCATCAACTTTAGAAAAATCTTATTGATCATTAATAATATTGAGATATGCTTTGGGTTCTTAGGGGAAAGGGCTTGTCGGTTACATAATTAGGGACCCAAAAAAACCCCAAAACCCCGTGTCTCTCTGCTAATTGCCCTGTGAGAAGCCCAGGCCCAGAGAATTTATAGCTTGGGTTTTAAGACTTATTCCTTTCTCCAAACCTGTCTGTGAGTGGGAAACACACTGTTGCTTTCAGAATATATTCTTGCCAAGTATTTCATTTCAGCCATGTTAAAAATATTTTCATAGAAAAATCACTTAATGAAAGTTCAATGAAATGTTAACCAAAATTATGACTAATCATGATTTTTATACATTGTACAAGATTTCTAAATGTGTTCTTTCATTTAAAAGTAACTTTCAAATTATGTCATATTCCCTTTGATATAACAATTCTACTTGGAATTTATCTTAGGGAAATATTCAAAGAAGTGTATAAATATACCTTCTGAAACATAAACAATAGCAGAAAGAAGCAATTGAATTGTTCATCAATAGATGATGTTGGATATTATCAATATATAATGTTGATCAGCACTAAGATGATTTCTTAAATAAATGATGATATGTACAAAATGTACATGCAGTAAAATATGCAGCCATTAAAAATAAAGAGAACCAATGTAGTCATTGAAAACATACACAATATATTTTAAGACAAAAAATGAATAAAATAGCATGTTTTATGTACAGTATAACCCCACTTTATTATAATTTTATATATATATTTTTTTTTAATAAGAAGTTTGCACTTAGAAACAGAAAAAAGTTTATTGTAGATTTCTCAGGGTGATGGGTTTATAGGTTTTCTTAATTTTTTTTTTTTTTTTTTTGCCGTACGCGGGCCTCTCACTGTTGTGGCCTCTCTCGTTGCGGAGCACAGGCTCCGGACGCGCAGGCTCAGCGACCATGGCTCAAGGGCCCAGCCGCTCCGCAGCATGTGGGATCTTCCCGGACCGGGGCACGAACCCGTGTCCCCTGCATCAGCAGGCGGACTCTCAACCACTGCACCAACAGGGAAGCCCGGTTTTTAAAATTTTTTAATAGCTCTCTGTTTTTTTTGGCATTGAACATAAATGATTTTCTATCAATACTTGGAAAAATAAAGGGTAAAACGACAATTTATGAATCATGCAAAGCTTATGATATTTATTTATTTTTAACATCTTTATTGGAGTATAATTGCTTTACAATATTGTGTTAGTTTCTGCTGTATAACAAAGTGAATCAGCTATACATATACATATGTTCCCATATCTCTTCCCTCTTGCGTCTCCCTCCCACCCTCCCTATCCCACCCCTCTAGGTGGTCACAAAGCATCAAGCTGATCTCCCTGTGCTATGCAGCAAGCTTATGATATTTAAAACAGACCAATACTTATAATTTTAAAATCAAGAACTTGAGATGATAGAATTTTAAATATCTATTCAAATGTCTTTATTTTTCAGATAAAGAAACTGAAGCCTGGAGAGGTAAAATTACCTTCTTTATGTAGCTCATTAAGTACCCAATGCATGCCAATTCTGTGATTCTGTAATGCTTTTAAGTTTGCTTTCTTCATTCCAAATAATTAAGTAGATGTTACACATGCTTATATTATTTATGTGCTTAAAGATTACAGCACAATTTTGTGCAACACCATAATCTGATTCAAAGACCTGGCCATGCCAAGTCTGTAAGATGGGCTTTTAGATAACGTACTCTCTTACCTCCTCCCCATTCCTCAATTTGTTGTTTGTTCGCTTTCATTTTTAAAATATATGTTGAAATAATGCAAGGATTATGTGATCACTGAGGTTGCGAAAGTGCAGTCCTCACTATGATTTATGGGGGACCCCTGGACCCTCTCCCCATGAGTCCCGAATGCCTTCCACTGGCTGAGGTCTTCAAAATGGTAAAGAGCTCCCTGCGGTTTCACAGCCCAAGGTAAAGTGGAGAATCCACATTCCACCCATTCCTTCTAAGGAGGGAGCCTGTCAGGCCTTCAGTACAGAGCACAGCTGCTGAGACCACAGCGGAGATTCCCACAGCCCTAGACCTTATCAGTCCAGGCTCTCTCCCCCAGGGCCCCACCCCAGCATCTCACCTCAGCACCTGCTTCTTTCCCGCCACCCTCCTTCCTGTGAATCAGATAAAAACCCAGGGTGCTTTGTGACCGCGTTTCTCACGGTCATTTAAGCAAACAAGTACTCCACACCCCGTTTCTTATTTCAGGTGTGTCAAATGCCCAGAAATTTGAAATCAAATAGTAATAGAGTCAGAATGATGGCAGAAAGTCCGATTTCCTATATTTCTTAAAGAAGTCCTTGAGATTTTTATGAAGATGGGCACTAACTCACACTATGGTGAAAATTAGGATTTTAAATAATTGGACAGCTAAGACCAATTTAATTTTTCCTTGAGAAAATACACAAACAGGCAATTATTCTCACCAAATCTATTTAAAATACACAGATGAGCACATCCTAACAGTCTAATGTCTGTGAAAAAAATAGAAAACTTTTTGAAATATAATTCTTTAATTCAATGACATATTGTTGCAATATTAAATAGTATCAGTAGGTACTCCACTGTTCTTAATGATAATCTTCACACTGTTTGTAAAAGTATAAAGCAGTGAAATAATTATTTACAGTTCTAAATCTTTTATCAGATAGAAATTCTGGCTAAAATAGCCGCCTTGGTTTTATATTTTTTCTCTTTCCTTGAAGAAGTGTGTACTTGCATTCAGTTTGCTAGTTACTAAAAATGATGGCAAGGGGCTACATGTTCTTGACAGCCTTTCTTTAAAAAGGAAATTGATGTTATGTCACATAGAGCTCTTACTAAGTAACCCACTCTAATGTTTTCTTACCCTTGGGCTTTCTCTCATTCTCCACTGCTAGCTTAAGGACCCAAGAAAGCTGAATTTTGAGCTGGAAGTTTTCCTAATAGGAACCATAAAAACCATCCTTGAGGGGGCTTCCCTGGTGGCGCAGTGGTTGAGAGTCCGCCTGCCGATGCAGGGGACGCGGGTTCGTGCCCTGGTCCAGGAAGATCCCACATGCCACGGAGCGGCTGGGCCCGTGAGCCATGGCCGCTGAGGCTGCGCGTCCAGAGCCTGTGCTCTGCGGCGGGATAGGCCACGGCAGTGAGGGGCCCACGTACCGCAAAAAAAAACATCCTGGAAAGATTTTGATTTCTGCCTTTAGATGTGCATAGTTCTCAGATTATGGAATAAAGGTGGACAATTATTGAGTGCAACAATGACAGTTGCACAGATTTGGTTATTTCTAAGACAATAAAAATTGTAGAACCTGACATAATCACCTCCTTTAAACTGTAAAGGAGCAAAAACAAAATTATAAGCCTTCCTTTTTTAAATAGTGGAAATTATTTTCTACTATCTTTATATATTGTATATTAATTACCAATCCTACAATTAAGTATATAGTCTAACATTTTTCCTCTCCTAGTGGTAGAAATTACAGAGCGGGATTCTATGCATAATTTTCTATTAAATGATAACTGTTTCTAAGAATATCATAATTTACTACCAATTGATAAATTACCACATTACATTTACAACCTAATGTTATATTGCATATGAAGTTCAAAAGCTTTTGTTGTGAGACTGCTGTGAATGGTGATAGGAATCATGGCCCTCCCCTCCACCGCAGAAACTAGAGATAGTCATCTACAGGGTAGGATCAAGGTGAGAATCGCTTGGGGAAATGTGGGATTCTTGGGATCCTAAACTTTCCACCACGCCCTCTTCAAGCAGCTGTGATCTGGCCTCTCTAAGGACAGTGACTGCACCATGAAACGAACCAATGACCACCCCCAACACCCTCAGTGACAAAGCCAAAGCTTCCTTTTACTTAGCGTGTGTATTTCAAGTGAGTTTCTACTTCCTTCTTGAAATTCTCTTTCTTCCCTTGGATCCTCTATGTTTTAACTTTGGTTTATATTTTCTTTATCCCTCCTGGGCGCTTCTGACTCTTTCTGAAAGTTAAATGTTACTGTTCCCCAGAGTTATTTCCTCAGCCAATTTCTGTTCCTGAATTGTCTCTTGCCGAGTATTCACATCCATTCTCACAGCTCCAATCTGTGGTTCTACCTGGAATCCATAGACTGGTTACTGCCAAACAGCTCTTTTCAGTCCATGCTGAGTTGGCCTCTTCCAACATGTCCCATTTTCTGCTTCACATCTCCACTGTGTGTCCTACAGGAACCTCAAATTCAACTTGCCTGAAATTCAGTGCATCATTTTGCGCTTCCGGTTGTGTTTTCTATCTTACTTTTGATGCCAACTTGCACCCACAATCCAGGCAAGAAAACCAGGAGATGACTCCTACACGTTTTTCTCTTCTCCAAATAACGATCAAAACTTGCTGTTTTCACTTTTTACATGTTTGTAATTATGTCCACTTTTCCCAGTCACTGTTGCCACTTCCCTTAAAATCATATATTCTTTTTCCTAGTTCATTGTAGCAACCTTCTAATACCAAGGCTTCCGTTCTCAAATACATTCTCTTCTAAGCTGCCAAAGTGATTTATATAAAACCCAAATCGAAACATATTGCACCTCTGTTTCAAATCCAGAAAAGCCTCCTATTATATAGAGGATAAAGATAAAGCTTTTTGGCAGACCGTCCAAGGCCTCCCTAATCTTACCCTTTCCTGGATCTCCACCCTCATCCTTCCCTTCTTCCCTTCCACTCTAAACCCCCTGTCTGCTCAACCCACTCCTTCAGCCCCCATTGGCCCTGGCCTCCAGCCTTTCATCTTTCAGAAAAACTCCTACTTGTGTTTTAAGTTAAAAAAAATGTCCTATTTCCTCTTGGCAACCTCTGATCCATCCCCCACTTCCTTTCCCAGTGGAGATTGATACCTTTAGCAATCAGTAAATTTTATTATTATCTGTCACTTTATTAAAATTAATGCCTTCACTTTCTAACTTTCACTTCATTCCATAACCCACCAAAATCTGGCTTTTACTACTTCATCCCACTGAAGCTATTAGGAAAAGCCAACCGACAATTTTTAGACTTGTTAGAAATGGACTGTCTGAGGCATCTCACGGTGTTGGCACCTACACAGTATATTCATATCACATGTGAACAACAGCTGAGTTTCTTGCTTATTCTATGCAGTCTTTAGCAAGATATTTGATGGTTCTGTCTTCTATTCCTCATCTGTAAAATGAGTATAATAATGGAATCCATCTGAAAGTTTGTATAATGCATTAATACATGGAAACTGCTTAGAACAGTTTCTGGCCCATCGTTATTATCATTGAGCTGATGTACATAATAAATGTGTCTATAGGTTTACAACTTTACTTGAAAAGAATAAATGTTATCTTGAAGAACTGACCCCAATGGAAATATAAAGCCAGATATATACATTTGTCATTTATTAAGCCAGGATGCCTTCTAAAGAATGACAGTATAATAATAATTTTGGAATATAATACAATAATACAGATAAACATATATGTAACTAGTCTCTTCTCTAGACACAAGGAAATTCTCCCATTTAAAACATGTATTTTCTTGTCCATCTTAAATCATTTTGTTTTGGTAGATAACATAATAACTCTGAAATAACATTTTTATACATAATACCAAGTTTTCTTGGCCTTTGCACTACATTCCTGATTCATAAACTCAAACCTGCATGTTGTTCTCCCCCCTAAGAACATATTTTTTCCTTTTAAAAAAAATCACTTACATTGTCCCAGAAATGTAAATCACTGAACCTCTACTTATACTTTTTTTTTTTTTTTTTTTTTTGCTGTATGCGGGCCTCTCACTGTTGTGGCCTCTCCCGTTGCGGAGCACAGGCTCTGGACGCGCAGGCTCAGCGGCCATGGCTCATGGGCCCAGCCGCTCCGCGGCATGTGGGATCTTCCCGGACTGGGGCACGAATCCGTGTCCCCTGCATCGACAGGTGGACTCTCAACCACTGTGCCACCAGGGAAGCCCTCTACTTATACTTTTATTTGTTGTTGTAGGTATTATATAATTATCTTGTCTCAACAAATAAAAACAAAACCAAAATCTTTTACAATGAAAAGGCTATCTGCTGTATTTTAATCAAAAGCAATATAAGTATCAGTGTGTGATTAAATGTTAAAGTGGAAAAGTTGTCTTCCTTTCCTTCTTATGAATGAGTATTTCAACTGATAGATACACAATGCCAGCATATTGTCCCTTTGTCACCTCACCTGGACCTATGTCCCTTAGGCCCACCCCCCTTCCTCAAGATCGTTTCCTTTCCATATTGGAAAGGATCGTTTCCTGATCATTGTTTATTCTGTCCATGACTTTTCCGCTTTTATGATTGGAGAGTGACAATTTAAGCTTCTGAGTCAGTACCTTAAACCTCAAAAGTAACATATATATATATTTTATGGGAGGGGTCTTCAGACACGCAATAGAAATGGGCATAATGGCAAGTCTTTCAATGGGTTGGGAAGGTCACATTTTGGAAAGGTAAGCTGTGTGGCATCTCAATTTTGAACATATATGGAGGTGGACAAATGAATTTCTCCATCCTCCCAATATGACATCAATTCTGTTAATATAAAATATTCTGTTATCTTTCATAATAATAGGGAAAAAAGGTTAAAATTCTTCCACATTTGACTGAAAAATCATAAATAATTTATATGAATAACCTCTACCTTTATGGAGAAATATTTCTAGAAACTGTGTCATGGGATGGATGGCCACAACATAGAGAATATGTACTGCTGTTCAAACATGCTTCCATCTTCAATGAGCTGGTAGGGTGGTGAGAAAGGAAATCATTTTGACAGTAAGAGAATAATAAAAGAGTAAAATGTTAGCCAATGATAAATAGCTGTGATTGTTTTAAAAATGCATACTGGCCATACAAATTTTATATTATTAATTAGCATTGTAAAAAATGTTCTGGGGTGCACTCATACTTTTTTGCAATGAAAACCTACTTATATTTTCAGAAGCTCAGGAATGGAGCATGCTAATGTTTACAGAAAATAAAGTCACCTCCCTGAAGAATGGTACTACCAGGTATTTTCCAAACAAAGGGCAAATCTCGAAACAGGGGGAATCTGTCAGGTAGAATTTTTATTTAAACTGGCAATGCCACATTTACTTATGACATCGAGGAATGAAATAATTTGTGTGACCAAAATTGCAGCTAGTGATATTCCTCTACTTTAAAAAAATCCTCTAAGAAAATATAATTTTATCATAATCTACATTTTAAGAATTAAGTAGTATTTGTAAAATGTTTGCATATACATTTGCCAATCATTAGACTAATATTAAGACTTTAAGTATTGAAGATCGGTTCAGTCCATTTTAACAAGTAATGAATGGGATTAATTATGAAACTTTAAATCTCTATACAAATACATTTTATTTAATCCTTTTATAATGCAATGACTTATAGCCCAGATGTGTTTTGACTGCTAATGAAGGACGGTCTATTTTAGTCCAGGAATTTTCAAATATATCCCAAATAGCGAAATCTTATAAGTAGTCAAATATTAAGTGTTGGAGACTTTAATATCTAGATAATTGGAAAACTTTTCAGTTCTTAAACATTTTAAGGAATCTTGGTTATCTAAAGCTAATACGGAAATGGAATGTAAGAGAGTCCCAGGAACTGGCCTCCAGTAGGGACTCTGGCTAGGGCATGTTCTAATAAATGTTTGATATGAGGGAGCCATGGTTTATGCTGATTAATCACCTGTCTAGTATGGACTCCAACAGTCCTACAGCCTCACTAGGATCTACAGTCCTTGATCCTACCATCTCTTCAGTGTCCTTCACAGCCCACCTTCATTTTATCACTCGTCCTTATCCTAGTTACATTCTGTCGTCAGTCCTTATGATCATTCTGCATATACTCTTTCAACTCCTTTGTCTCTTTCTTTCTTCATCATATTTGCCTCAGGGCCTTTGAACTTGTCCCTGAGGATAGAAAAGGACTTGTTCCCTTACCTCCTCAGGTCTTTAATTAGCTTTAATTATCGCCTTCTCAGGAGATCATCACTGAGCACGGGATTTAAATTTTAATATCTCCATAATCCATGCTCCTTTCCTTTTTTTTTTCCTTTATTGCATTTATTATCCACCATAATACAATCTACTTACTCATTTATTTAGGTCCTTTGTCTTTTATTCAGTTTTTTTTTTAGTAACTGTAACAGTGCTTGAGTATAGTTTTTTCTTAATACATGCTTTTTATATAGATTATGACTCTTCCATAGTGATTATGCATCTTCCTTCTTAAAATTTAAATTATTTATCCAGAAAAGAAAATACAATTCATTTTTAACCATCATAATTGGTAAGAGCTTATGCTCTAGGATCAAAGATCTTGTGTTCACTTTTGTCTCCACCAGTTACCTGAAGCATGACCACGGGTGTAATAACAATGTCTACTTCACAGAGTAGCTGTGATCTATTAAAGGAGATCAAGCAAGTAGAGTGTTTTGTAGCATTTCTGGCCAGAGTAAATACTGGTAATTGTTAGCTATTGCTTTAATTAGAATGGGTTAGGTGGGCAGGGAAATAGTACTATAGATCCTGTATGCTGTATCTCATTAAATCTGCTTGCCTGAATGGTAGACGTGAAGTGCTGTTGCCTTTGGGGACTCCAGAAATATCTGGGCTCCTCCAGACTAAAGGAGGGTATGAGCAGGTTGATGTCTGGGGCTGTGTGTCATGTCAAGTGTTTACTGGGCATATTTTAATGTATTCTGCAATTACTCATACTCACCAGTACTTATTGGAAATGTAAATAAAGAATCCTGTGAATTATGATGAATAGGATGGGGAACCATAACAAAAACTAAAGGAGCTAGAAATACTCTCTGAAACCCGGACCAGTCCAGACACAATGATAGGTCTCGTAGGGGATCCCGGGCCCTAGGGATCCCCCCAAAACCCCAGGGTTTTCCTTTTCCATCTGTGTGTGGGCTTGTGACTCAGGCTGATTCATCACCACTTAACCAGCCCAGCTGTTTCCATTTCCAGAGCTGTGAGAACCTCCTTGGCCTCCAGGTTGTCAAAGGTAGTCATTTACAGTGCTTTTGAAATTGTTGAAGTGACTCCTGCCTTAGAAAAGCAAAAGATAAATTCTGCCCTGTTTTTAGACTTGTGAATCAACCTGGGAGCCCATTCCTACATTACAAAAAGGACAAAAAGTACTCCAGCTCTCCATTTAGAAACCGCTCTCGGACTGTGCCTCTTTTGATTTGATAGCACTTTCTAACATAGAGGAAAAAGAAAAGAGGAAAAACATTAAACTCAGTAAAAATGGTAATTTCTCATAAAAGCCTTTGGTCACAATTTAGGACTTGAAAAAAAAGGAATTAAAATTCTTCTTATTCTAACAGATAGTCCTATAGGGTTGTTAGTAAATATATCTAAACGGAAATCAATTTATTTGGGAAGAATGTATTTTATAACTGTTAGCAGAAGATTTTGCAAGTCAATACGTGGTAAAGTTTTCAAAGCTAAAAGTGCTAGAGATGAGTTAGATCAGACTCTGGCTTATTTCCCAGAAAATATAATATTCTATAAAGGAAAGCATTATAATCGGTTTCTTATGCTACTCATTCAGGTATCTTGTGTTTAGGAGAAATGTAAACCAGATCTTCAAAGAGAAATCTACTTAAAATGTAAAGGAATAAGACCAGATACCAACAGTAGATGAAGCATTTTCCTGTGCAGAAGAACTTTAGATGCATGAAATTTATAATTTTCATGAAATTAGTGGAAATAAACTGTAAAATGATATTGATAGATTTCTAGAATTAGAACATACTCATTAAGGAAAAAAGAGCTCAATTTCACTCTCATAGGTAACATAATCAGAGAATCCTGTTCTGACTTAAGGGCTAAACCACATTAAGAAAATACTAATCACTGTGTTGGGCACAGACATGTGCTTGGTAGATGCTGAATGAATGAAGGAAAGTAGCTTTTAACCAGACTCAGAATGAGGCAGGCAAAGAAGATGGAGAAGCTAACCTGAAGTGAACTGAAGAGGTAGGTAAGCTGATATTAAGTATATTCAAATTATTATTATTTTTTTTTTTAACGTGCAAGCCCAATTTCTTTTTCTTTTTCTGTCTTGGGCAGTCCATCGGGAGAAAATGGCAAAAGGAGGTAAAGCTTCCAGTCGGCTTGGAAGAACACGATGGCCCTGGGATGGGTGGACAGTCATTCATGCCGGTCGACGATGCTGACACTGGGGGTCCTACTTCGGATCCGACTTTGGAGCTGTTCCGTCTATTTTGGATTCTGTTGCCCGCAGTTCGTGAGTTGGCCCAGGGCTGTAGCTCGGTTACAGAAGTAGCTGGCAGCGGGATTGAGCTCCATGGCTTTTCCTTAGAAGTTCACGGCAGCTTCCAAGTCTTTTACTTTCATCTGCTCAGTTCTTCTTCTTTCCCGGCTCAGTCCTCTTCCGAAGACAAGGTTCTCTCTGGTCTTCACAGGTCCTGCGGCATCTCCTCGCTTGCGGCGGCCGCCTCATCTCTTTCCGAGATTGTCGGAGGAAATGTGAGGTCGCTGTTTTCCGCCATCATCCCAAAAGCGGTCTCCAAGCCCTGGACTGGAATACACTGAATGTACACTCTTGTGCTTTTGAAAAGGATACATAATTTAAATAGCAGAGATAAACTCATTGCTACAAGAATTAAGGTAACGTATCCTGAAAATCTGTTTTACTATTACCATCATCATCGTTATTTATTCTGATTTTTTGCACTATAGCAGCAAACCTTAATGGGTTTTATATGACCAGGGGACTTTTGGGATTTGTGGAGGTATTTTTGGTTTTCACAGTGATTGAGGGACGCTACAGCCAGGGATGATAGCCATACTGCAATACAAGAATAGTTCGGCACAAGAAAAAATGTCTCACATAACTTTGAAATATTTTGCTTAACATTCATATACTTGAAATACTTATAATTTTCTGAATCTAGAATCTCATTCTGTTTTATACATAGGCAAAAAAATTGGGGGGACATGTTTTTAAATATACCAGATTTTCTAGGAATGCAACTACGTGTAGATGGAAATGTAAATTTATGTGTTTATTTGCTTTTATTACCAGGGATTTAATCCCCAAATACTCTGGGAATTCCACTATTTCTCTAGTTTAAGGTCTAGACTAGAAATCAGGCTTACCTGCCTTTTTCCTGGTCTTGTTCCTCGGAGCACCCTTCCCTGTTGACAGAGAGGCAAAGTGAAAGGATATTTCTCCCTAAGGTTTAGAGAAGAGGTGCTATAAATTGGCCACCCCAGGTGTCCTTTCCCTGGTTTTACTAGATCTTACAAAGACAAAGGGACCTCCCAAGAAGAGGTAATCACAAACTCGTCTTTGCCACACCAGCCTAAGGGGAAAGGAAGCAATTTAGAGAGAAGGGAGAATCCAAACAGAGAACACTCCACACAACAGCTTGTAACCCCTAAGTTCCTCACTGGGAAAGCTCTTCCAACACAATGGCCTACTTTGTCCCTACTGAGAAAGGTAGGCTTAGGGCCATCTCTGTGGCGTAAGCCAATACTTACAGTAACTTACCAGAGCTATTTTCTTTGTGACTTTTAACATAGTTTGAGATAATTTTATCCAAAAAAGGGAAAAGAACTAAGCAATTATAACCTAACAATTATGATAGACTTTATATGCACATTCATTACTACTATATTAAAATTGAACATTTTAATATCTTTGTAGGAATGTAGAATGTTTAATTCTTCTATTATTACGTGAATTACTATATTAGAAAATACAATCTACTGGAATATGTCGGTGTATTGAATACTTTATATATGCTAGAACATTTAGAAATTTTTCATTAAAAGTTTACTGTACATCAATGCTCTGTAACTATTTTATTATACTTTTTCTCTATCCTTACTTATAATGTGTCCACATCCATTTGCATTAATTTTTGATAAAAGGGTGATCTGAGGTCTCACACACATGCATAAACACAACGGAAAATGCCCTGGAAACTTTTTTTTTTTTAATTTTAATATAACTAGTACACATTACATATTATACCGGAGTGGTAATCCAGAGCTTTACTACTCAGAGTATGACTCATGGACCAGCAGCATTAACATCACCTGGAACTTGTTTAAAAGGCAGAGTTTCAGGCCCCAGAATCAAAATCTGTACTTCAAGAAGATCCTCTTTGTGATTTGTATGATACAAAATTTGAGAAGCCAAAATCTTGATCAAGGGTTAGCAAACTTTCTGTAAATGACCCCATGGTATACATTTTAGGCTTTGTGGGCCCTTTAGCTTCCATTGCAACTGCTCGATCCTGCAGTTGTAGTGCAAGAGCAGTCGTAGATAATGTGGAAACATGCATATGGTTGTGTTGCAGTAATACTGTATTTATGAACACTGAAATTTTAATTTAACTTAGTATTCATGTATCACAAAATATTATTCTTCTTTTGATATTTTCCCCCCACCATTTAAAAATGTGAAATCACTCATAGCTCACTGTGGGCTGCCTTGGCCCCTGGTACTATAATTTGGTGACCTCTATTCTACGGCACAGTAATCTTCCATAAGATGACTTTTTATGCAGAAGTAACAGGATATTTGAGAAGCAAAGTATAGAGTTGCAAATAGAATGGCTCTGGCCTCAAACATCTGCAAATTATATTAAAGACAATAATAAAAATAAGGCAATCATGTAAAGAAAATGTCCTTTGTTATGTATGTAGCATATGCTTACAGAATATATTGAAAATTATAAAGGAGGAATTTAAAGTTATGGAAACTATTTCCTTCAGGAACAGAAGCTGTTAAACTCTCTGTTTAGCAAGATATTTTTGTAGACATACAAACATGTACAATTTTGTACTCCAATTTTCCCACCTAATACTATTTCATAATACTTTTACATGTTAATAAATTGCAGCCTAATATTCTAGCATGAAGCTGTCATATTTTATAAGGCCTTCGTATCTTAAGAGACCAGTGGAAAACACAGTAAGGATAACTCAAAGTTTGGAGAATGAGTAACAGTTACTCAGCTTAACATGTTAAATCTAAAATAAGAAGGGCTACAGGCATACCTAATTATAGATTTCAGAAGATGAACAAGGGCCTCAATTGAGGAATCACCTCAAGGAAGGGTGAGCACTTGGATATATGAAGAGAAGACACCTGGGTACATTTTGTTATTGTAAAGTTAATGCCTATGTAGAAAAGCATTTTTTTAAGTAGGCATAAGGTATTTGAAAAGTCTTACTTCTTCTGAATATGTTTCTGAAATACAAAATAGAAGTACTACACACCTAGACAAAGGAAAGCAATTTCAAAGCTACTCTAATCATAATTCAAGACAAAAAGTTATTGAGATCATACAGAAGTGCTGCTAAGATGTTTAATGTACATTGCCTGCAGGAAGAAAAACAAAAGTAGATAGCGAGAATAGAATGGTTCCTCCTGCTTGAAATTAACAAAATTATTTATAGTGATGTTATGACAAAGATAATACATTAAATACAAGAACACTGAAATGAATTTTGTAGCTGTGTTGGCTTCTTGCCAAAAATTGTACCATTTGCAATTCTGACTTTCCTTCACTTATTGTTATTAGTGAAAAATACCACACTCATGACATTTCATGATCATATTTTTTATTATTATAAAAGTAATTTATTGTCTTCCAACTTAGAGATGGAAAGAACCAGAGTAGAATATTAAATTGTAATCATTTAAATTCCAAAAATGTAATTATTTTATAGAATTAGCAAAGTATAAGCATTTATTTTTACCTAACAAGTTGTAAGTATTCCTTTGAATTCCCTGAATTTGTTGAGAGACAGTGTGTGTGTTTGTGTGCACGCATGCATATGCCTAATTTGTTCTTTAATCTAAAGCTATTCTTGGGATTTATTTTGCGAGGATTGCTTTATAGATAAACTATATTTTAATAAAAGATCCTTCAGTAAGTGGGTAAGCTAACACTCTACAATGGTGTGCAAGGTACAATTACGAATACTTTTACAAGAGTGTCATTTTATGTGTACGAATAGCAAATTATTAGGCCAGCTGTAACTGTGGTCACAACTTGGTTAGAGTGTACCTATGAAAGACAACAGCAGACTCCCTGGACTACCATACTGGTTTTGCAGAGAGATTGTCTCAACAAAATTATAGAAATAGCCAAAGTGAGTATGACCAAACTCGTTTTTTTAACACAATGAGATCTTGAAATGATCTTTTGTATTGTGTTGTCTTTTTTTCAAAAGATTACTTATAACTAATTGAGAACCCTTTAAAATGGAAAGTACCTCTCGAGTGATAAATTATTGCAAAACAGCTGTTTAAGGATAAGATGTCAAATAGGAAGTGACTCACATAATATGAAATGGACATTGAAAGTTTCGCTTTAAGTAGAGCGTGCCTCTCTTGACTCAGGGTGCATTTCCATATTATAGGTGACTGTGTTGTATGAGATTGCACTGCGCATCTTGTTGGAGTCTCTTTCTCCCTTGCTCACTTTGAGGAAGCTAGTGACTATGTTGGGGAATCCCCTATGACAAGAGCCTATGGGGGGCACCTCTAGGACTGAGGGCAGCCCTCAGGGACAGACTGCAAGAAACTGAAGCCATGGTCCTATAGTCACAGGAAACTGAATTCTACCAACAGTGAATTTGGAAGTGGATCCTTCCCTAATGGAATCTGAGATGTGACCTCAGCTCTGGCAGAAACTATGATTGCAGCCTTTTGAGACCCTAAGCAGAGGACCCAGTGAAGCCATGCCAGACTCCTCCCACAGAAGCTGTGAGACAATGTGTTGTTTTAAATCCTTGAGTTTGTGATAATATTGTTCCTCAGATAATATACTTACCTAGAAAACCATGGTGATGTGTCACTATTTCTAAGGATGGTTTGTAAAGAATATTGATAATGATTTTTTTAAAAATACATACTCAGAGCCTTCTTCCATTGAGAATTAAATGTTTATAAAATAGGTGATTGAGAAAGTAGGTCTGTAAATGGACAGAAGGGAATGGTTAGAGACCATGGTAAATCTTGATATAAGAGTTATATGACCTTGGTCTCTTATATGCTTAATTTTTTGTTTTTATTTTCTTCTTTTTTTTTTTAATGAGAGTTGAAAATGAGCAGTGATTTAGTGACATGGAGAACATCACTTAGCTTTGGTCATGTGATGGGAGGGGTGGCCTGACTATAGGTAGCAATTTGTAAAGAAAGATGAAGAACAGAAAAAAAGAACAGAGTAAAAGGGACTTAAAATAATTGCTATAACAAGAAAGAGAATGATGAAGAGTTAGTAGAGGGAATGAGGTTTATGAAGGTAGTTTGATGTGTATGTGTTTCTTTCTTTAAGATGGAGAGACGAGCACATTTAAATACTTACTTGAAGAATGATTGAAAGAGAGAGAGAAGGAACAATTGATAATGTAAAATTCATAAGAGGTTGAAAGAGACAGAGTCCAATGTACAGCTGGATGTACTAAAGGCAGATGAAGGAAGGACACCACATCTAATTTCCCCAGACAAAAAGGAAAGCATATGTGCAGTAAATTTCTAGCTTTTTCTGTGAAATAAACATCCAGATAATCTGCTTTGACTAAGTAGAGATTTGAAGCAAGTGCTGATTACACCTTTCGGAAGAAAATCTTTGGAAGAAAGTACTGAGAAGAGTGGACCTTGAGTTTAACAGTAAAACTTCCGAAGACCGCCAGAGAGTATAGAGAGACCAATTGAGATAATGTTTGTATCTTTAGTGGAACATCTTTCCACCCTTCCATGACCTCCTGCAGCAATGCCCAGCTACCTTGGGTTTAGTCATGGAGAAAACAGGTAATCAAGTTAATCCAAGGCTGGAGTTTTGCCAGATGGTAGAAGAATAAAAGAGAGGGACTGAGGCAATAGCATTATTAAAATAAGGCAATCTTAGTTCAAAGCAGTACAAAGAGGGAAATAAAGACATTAGAGGGCTGATGAATTGGAAGGAAGTCAAAAGGTTAATAACCTAAAGGTCCTGATGAGATGTGGCCAAATCTGGCCCTGTTTTTGTACAGCCTGCAGCTAAAAAAAAAGGATTTTACATTGTAAAACGGTTGAAAAAATATCAAAGGCGGATATTTTGAGGCACGTAAAAATGGTAAGAAATTCAAGCTTCTGTGTCCATAAAATGAGTTTTATGTTTCTAACACAGCCATGCCCATTTGTTTACATATTGTCTATCTACAGCTGCTTTTGCATTACAAAGGCAGAGTCGAGTAGTTGCCACAGAGACCTTATTGGTGCAAAACCTAAAATTCTTGGTCCCTGAGAGGCCAGAAGGATTAGCAATAGAAGGATTGAGAAATTAAACTTGGGGTGGAGGAATTTTTGCTCAGAGGATGATTACTGAATTAAGGCTCTTGAAAATAGAGCAGTTTGGTAGTGACAATACCCAGGTTGTAACCATGAGCTTGTTGCTTAGGGAGAAGCCAAATCATTAGTGATTAGAAGGTCAAGGAATTGAAAGGGTTGCGAAGTAAGTCATTCATTTGAATAGCGAAGTCATTTGAATGCCATGAGCTAGTGCCATAGTCTTTGATGAAAGACTGGAGGTAATGATGAGGTTGTAGCGGCATCCATGGGGAGAGAGTGGTTAGTTCAAAAGGTATAAGCTCCAAAATAGCAGAGCTTTTTAAAAGGACAATGAACTATTGCCTTTGGGAGGAATGGGGACTGAACATGGTCAGTCTGTGCTGCTGTCTCAGCTTCTAGACTAGAGTGGTGGGAAACCCAAAGAATCCCGTTGGGAGAGGAAGAGATGAGCTTTGAAGCTTTATTCTCGACAAATCAAGGTCTTGGTCACAGCCAGAAGGAACCAAAGGATATTTTTTAGACAAAATCTTTATTATGTAAGGAGTTTATGTTAGTGCCAAATATAGTTTTAAATGATCATCTTATATTCAGAGCAGTGCACGACGATTGAAGATGTTTTTCTTTTCAAAATTTCTCTATACTAGCCTCACCTTGAATGATTATATTCTAAAAAATTTTTATAATTTCCAAAATTATACCTAATATTTTAATTATTAGTTTTAAACTGCTTTATTGAGGTATAATTAACATACGAGAAAATATATAAGATTTATGATTTGATGTTTTGACACATGTATATGCTCATGAAACCATTGCTGTAATCAAGATAGTGAATATATCCATCACCCCCAAAGTTTATTTTTAATTATTAGTATATTATTATAATATAATGTCTTATATTATAAAACATAACCTTATTTTAACTTGAAGTATTTGATATATTTTCTTTCATTCATTTGTTCTTACATTCTTCAGTAATAAATAAGTGAGTACATTGAGATGAATATATATATATATTTTTTTAAACATCTTTATTGGAGTATAATTGCTTTACAATGGTGTGTTAGTTGAGATGAATATATTGATATGAGTATATGCTCAGGCTTTTAAGGGTAATGTCACCTAAGCAAGGAGTGTAAATTTGGTCAGAAGAAATATCATTATCCCAACATGTAAATAATGGATTTTCCTTTTTAAATCTGTGGATGAGCTTATTTTTACAAAGAAACATATCCCTAAAATAAATTAAATTACTGTAAGATACAGATTTTATAAAATATTTTGCTCTGCAGATTGAATTGTTCAGCATAGTTTTCAAAAGCATTTTATACTCTTTTAAATTCTGACCTTGTTGAAATGTGTTAAAGACTATTCCTATATTGATTGTAGGATATTAGCTCTCTTTTATTCTGAGAGATGAGATTGTCTTTCTGCAAAGTCATTCATTTCATTAGTAGGAATGGAGAAGTATGGGGTTGCCTAGTACCAACATCTCTTCAACCGTTCACAGGAGACATCGATATATACAGCACTGCTTCTGAATGCATGGAACATTAGGAATCACATAAGAGTTAAGTTATTTAAATCCTGAAAAATCAGTTATTCATTTGTAATGTTATTTCTAGAAGTACCTGATCAGAGATAGTTCTTAAAAGGAAAAAAAAATTTAACCCATTATTCAAATGGTAGGGAAAAAAACTAACATATCAATATTTATAGACCTTCATGCAGATCTTTTCATACCCCCCAAAATTGAAATGGAACTTATTTAAATATTTTACTATACAATGTTAATATAAAAACAATATAGAAAAATATAGAAATGTTTATATATTAAAGCTTTGAATGTAATCATATTAGTTTCAAAGTGCTTATTCTATTTAAGCTTACTTATTATAACTATCTCTATTATAGATGCTAGAAAATGATGCTCAGAAAAAATATTTCGGATAAGAGGACCCAGCTACATAGTATTAAAGCAGGATTTAAAGCAGGCCTTTTGACTCTAAATATAGGTCTGAAAAAAAACTTCCACTTAAAAATATAACGATAGATATGTGTAGAGAGTTGAAATATAAGAAATTGGTGTTTAGCATTATACATTACAAATTAATTATGTTCAGCATTTATTTTCTTAGTAATTATGTCTTGCTAGCTTTTGACTTATAATAAAAATTTAGAGCTATTATAATGTAAGATATGGATTTCTGTAAGATGGATTTCTGAAGGGAAAGCTGGATAGGCAGAGGAAACAGCAAATGCAAAGGCTCTGAAGTGGGAGTGTGCTGAGCTAGGATGGAAACTGTCCGAGAACTCACTGTGATTCCAGTGGGGTGAGGGAGAAGAGGAGTGATACCTAAGGTGGATAACACAGCAGGGGCCAGATCAAGGAGGACCTCAGAGACCACTATAAGGGTTTGACTTTTATTCTAACTGATATGGAGCAGAAAAGCATTGATGGAAAGGGACCTAGACATTTCCATTTACTGGGTTGGGGGAAGCAGGTTTGCAGATTGAGGAGGCGAAGGGCAAGTAGAAACCAACAGTTCTATTTGAACATGGTAAGGTAAGAATGTTTATTAGACATACAAGTGGAAATCTCTAGAAGACAATTGGATATACAAATCTGTCTGAGTTTCATGGAGGGAATGAGGGGTTGGATTTATTGATGTAAATTTGATACCCAGCACATAGACGTTATGAAAAATCATGGTCTTGGGTGAGATGACTAGAGGATGTACAGTGGAAGAAGGAGAACCTCTAGAACATATAGATGGATTTGTTACAGAAACTTAACCTTATGCATTTGTGGAAGCTGGTTAATAAGTCTCTTTAAAGCTGTTGTCCTCATGTCTGATGCTGGACTTTGAAGCACACAGGGCAGGCAGTAAGAAGAGAAGAAGGATATAAGGTTGGAGAGGAATTACAAGCTGGAATCCACAAGTATGAACTGGAACTCAATGAGGAAAGACTGAAACCCCTGTCAGCAGCTGTTGCCTCTGACCTTGATGTTGTGGGTGTCCAGCAAAAGCCAGGACCCTTGGTGGTGGAGTTAAACATATACACCTGTCCCAGGAGACAAAAGCTGAAGGAGGTTTCTAAGAAGGTGGAGTAGTTGCAGATGCAAATATAAGAAAATATGTATGTTACAAAATGACTGCTGTTTCTCTTCTGCTCTCCAAATCTCCCAAGTTTCCCCTTTGGCTCAACCTAAACGGAAGCAGGCAAGAAAGGGAGTTCCGGGAAAGGGAGCTCAGCTTAGCCAGGTTGACTTGCTGCAAATCCACCAAAGGGGGTGAGCATAGAGGAGAGATGAGGTTGTAGGTTTGAATCCCATGGCACTCAAAAATTTAGAGGTCGGGAATATGAAGTCTTTTAGCAAGTGTCCTTAAATGCAGAGGGCACGTCCTTCTTCATTAATTCCTAATTGTTTTTGGCTGCAGAGAGGATGTGATGGTTGGAGCTTGGACTGTGAGATGGAGTCCCGCCTATTGAGGATGAATAAGTGACAAGATAGAAAATGCTTCTGTTAGTTATGGATTAGTTAGCTTCTTGTTCTGCCACTTCAGCCCTGGCCCTACCCCCAGACTGTGTTTAGAAAAAGGAGAAGTAAAATTTGCCGTATTTAAACCAATGTTGTTTTGAGTTTTCTACCACCTGCAACCAAACCTAATTCAAACTGATAGAGTGGATTCAAGAGAAAATGAGAGGCCAACACATGAAGACAGACTATAGCCAATATTTTGAAGGAATTTAACTATAAGTTGGAACTCAGAAATGGGTCCCCAGTTGGAGGATTAGTGAGGATAGGGGGAGATTTCTTTTAAGATGGGAAATGTTACCATATATTTCTATAAGATTGGGGATTATCTTGTAGAGAGGTATTATTCATCCTCTAGAAAAAGATTAAATTGATGCAAGGAATTGTGAACTGAAAAATAGGAATAACAGAAAATTCTAGGAGAAAGATTTACTTGGGGAAAATTATATTTGAATTCTTCTCTTATATAGATGTTAATATTGTTATAGTTAAAAACTGTAAGAAACAGCTTTCTTGGAATTCAAGCAAATGAGCAGAATTTTCAATCAGGCGATCAGGAAAAAAATGGATGATATGCCATGTTTTTAATGGTGTAGATCTTACTTCATTGAAAATAATTGGTAAAGTAGACTTTTTATGTAAAAATGTAGATCAATCAAAAAATGTTTAATTTGATTTCCTCCTTTATTTGCAACACACATTGTTGTTTCTCGTATTTTAGTCCTAGATAGAGCTCATCAAGTTATTGTGAGGATGTGATGCACCAGTTAGCTTTTCATGCTTAGCTATTAAAATTTCCTTCAAAGTGTACAGTTTTTATTCAGATTCAACTTTTACACCATTTTCACAATGATAAGTGATCCATATTCAGATCATTAAGCAATTTATTAAAATTCTCCTGCAATTAATTTTAGGCAGAGCTCTAATGCACATACACTAATTTATCCTTGAAAACATGCGAATTTCTTACTTGTATATAATACAAAGTAAAATTCTAGCTTGCAATATTCTTTCTCTTTAGGTCTCTGGGGAAAGACATTGCTTGATATGGTTATATATTTTTTGGCAAGCAAATAGAGTGAGGTTGGGATTTACTTGATATTTTCTGTTCATATTTTTGCATTATTTATTACCTAGTATAAACATGGGATTATATAAAGAAATATTTACACACAATTATATCACTGTCTCATAGTAATCGTAATATTAGAGACGCTTTAGTGTAGGACACAATAGTCATAAAATCAGGGATGATTAAATTTAGAGATCTCCAAACTATTAAATTTTCAACTGAGTTTGCTAAATTTTCATCAACAGATTTTCACAGGAGATATTTTCCTATTTAATACCTTTGTTTCTGACACATTTATGGTCATCTCTTCAAAATTCTAAGCCTCTTGTTAAGAAATAGTTTCTTCACAGAAGTCTTAATGTTTTTTAAACTAAATGTTGTATAAAGAACATTTAAATTATTTATCCTTAACTGTCAAGACCCATTCTGTCAGCCATGAAAAGTGACCATGCTCAGAATATAAAGTGTCACATTATCATTAGATAAAGCACATTCTTTATTTTGTAAGAGTAAACAAAGTGTGAGCACGAATAAGCTTGTACTGTGGTTTCGTTTACAATTGAAAGCATGTAGTACCAGGCTTGGCCTCCACATGGTGCTAGTGTTATGTACTGGGACATCACAAGGCAGAACTACCTGGTAACGCAAAATAACCACTCATGCTGCCCATCAAAAATAATCCCAATAATGAAACAAATAACCACTCATACCGCCCATCAAAAATAATCCCAATAATGAAACAACAGATTCAAATAAAAAGACGCTATACCTGAAATCCTGCCTTCTTTAAAATCTGGCTCGTGCACAGTAATAATTTTGGCAAACCATTTGTGGAAATTGTTGTAAAGCTAAACAAAAGGTGACATGAAATAATGAGTTTAGATTTCTTGTTTCATCTTTGGGATCTCACCAGTGGGTTCAAGATCATGTTCTTTTTTCTATGGATTGTTTTCTCTCTTCCATAGATGGTTATTTGGAATGGTGTTAAGGAAAGGAAGTCCTTGGGGGAAAAGAGGCTTCGTAGGACTTCTGCCAGGTTTTTATTTGGGTCATTGTGATTCCTTTGAAGTCTAAGATTCACCTTCATACCAAACTGTGATTTATTTTGAATATTCTGATTTTCTGTCAGATTCTTCACAACTTTAGTGTTTGTTTCCATTTCTTTTAATGTGAAACATTCATTGAGTTGATGGCAGCTTTATGTGATATAAAAATTTTATATCCATCTGCCAACTGTATGACAATTGAAGATACTATAAAATATTGCAAAATATTTGGCCTTTTTGCTTAGTTTCTTGCCAACTGACTAATGGTTAATTGCATTGGCTTTATATAAATCCTTTCTTTTCTTCTTTCATAATGGGATACAATTGTTTTCTTCCTTTTATGCTTACGTATTGGCCATTTGTCCTCTGTAGAGTCAAAGTGAACTACTAAAAAAAAGATCCAAAAAATTAACAGAAAGAAACTAATCTTTGATTTCTAGATAGCTTAAGCTATACGAGTGCCTTGCAACTATCACACGCTCAAATATTTACTGAATAAATTACTCCATGCCAACTGGTTTGGGCCTGGCTTTAGCAGTGGTAATTAAACAACAATGGAGATCATAAAGAAAATGAAAGAGGGTTCAAAACTTGAAATAAAGTTGAAAAAAATATTACATTGAATTATCACTTACTTTCCTCCTGCCTTCCTTCCCTGCCTCCTTCCTTTCCTTCCTTCTTTCTTTAAAAAAATAAATAATCTAGAAACTGACCTTGAAAAATTTAGACCACTTCTTGCCAGGAAGACAAAAAATACAGGTGGTCTTAAATTCTAGAATGAGATTAAAGAAGCCAGTGGCTGGATGACTCCTTTACTGCAGTTATGGCATTTATTTTTGGTCTCATACTGAGTCCCTTTCTTAAGCAGACTATGAAATGTTTTTTTTCATTTGGGTACATTAGTGGTAACGTTGTTTGAAAATGTTGGAATCTTTTGGACAAAATAATGTAAACATCAGTTTATATTGTTAAGTGATTTACTACCCCTAAATCCTTTCTTGGAAACTTCTTTCTTCTCCTGCAGCCATAACTAGAAGTGTGTGTGTGTGTGTGTGTGTGTGTGTGTACGTATGCATACATATGTATATATATTTCCACAAATAAGAGTAACTATTATTATCTGACAGTTTTTCTTAAAATATCTGTTTGTTACAAAACTATTGTACTTTTCAATGTGGAATAAAGATTATTAATAGAAAAAACCCTATTTGCTTAGTTCCCTTAGAAACTGGATCTTTAATAATTTTGCCTACTGTATTTAGCTCCAGTGTTGTGCCTGATTACCAAGCTCAGAAGACTCCAGTCAAACCTAACAGCTTACAAGGGCCAGTATCTAGTCAATGAAACAAGTCACTAGAATTTGTGCAATTGGACACTATAGCCTGAAATGGAATGAACAGAGTATGCGCTGCCATCGGACACAACCTGGGATGAGGGCTTTATCTGGTGAGTTCAATCTCAATCATAGAGGCTGGTTGTCGACTAAAGCACCAACTGCCTTGAAAGGTTTTTATTGTTAAACTGTGTATATTTCCTTACTAACATTGATTAAAGATAAGTTCCTGCTAGTGTAATAATTTGGAAGAGTCATTACGAAGTCTTATCTAAATAATATTCTCCAAGAAGGCAAGTGTAATGATTGGAACACGGGCCCTGGAGTCTGGGTGTAAGAGGGCAGATTTGCTTATCAATACTTCACCTCAGGCAAGTTACTTAACATCTGTGTCCCAGATTCTTTTTCTGAATAAATGGCAGTAAAAATGGTTTCTATTGCGTAGGGCTGTTGTCTGGATTAAACTGGATTATATGTGAATGTGCCTTGTACAGTGCCTAGTATACAGAAAACAACAAATGAACATTTTTGTTATTATTATAGTAATCGTTTTTGTTCTATTAAAATGGAAATAGTTTGAAGTGCAGTGCTAGGTGTTGAGGACCCTAATCAAGTGTTAAGAACAGGTCACCATCAGTGCCACCAGTAACTCCGAAATATGTGTTAAAACAGGCATATAAACCAATAAATTACAATGTATTATTGAGGTTTAACCATATAACCATATAAACCAATAAATTACAATGTATTATTGAGGTTTCTCTTACATTTTTTAAAGATAACTAATTGGATTGCTGCCTTTTTAAGGAATTCTCTATAGCCTATAACGAAGAGTATATAGGGAAACCTCTCAGGACCTACAAATTAAAGAATTTCTAGAGTTAATCACACATAATAATTTCATTTTGCCATTAAAAGGGCATGAGAAATAGCACTGCTCTTTGATTAAAGTCAATTAAAGCTGATACCTGGTCACAATGCTTCTGCTTTTCCTTATTATCAAGGACCTAAAAGAAAATTAGAGAAAACCTAGTGTCAGTCAGAAATAAAGAACTTCAAAATTCTATAACATGTAAATTTTGCTCAAATTTTGTCTTTTTTTTTTTTACTAATACAAAAAAATGGAAAAAGAAAAGGCCAATTTATTGAATTATTAGCTATCTAAATGATGACATCAGAATGGCATCAGCCAGACCTCTCTCAGGCAAGCCACTGGATTGGCTCCTGGCTGGTACTGATTGATACGATGCCGTTCTCTGAACTACTCTCAATTACATACAAACCAGGAATCATTTAGTTGTCTCTTTTCCGTCATCCTCTTGAATCACTGAATGTGAGAAATAGTGAATCCAGACTTCTGGAATCCTCACAGATCTTGTGCACCATCTGAACGGACTGATCAATAAACACATCAACAGTCTTGGTTGTACAACCCATCAGCAGTGATGTGGCAGCGGCAGCAGTAGCTGGCAGTATTGGTGGAGCATTTGAGATGCTCTAGATTACAGGGCTAGCAGGAGTGGAGGAAGGATTAGTGAACCTGAAAAGGCCATGACCATTGTAGAGAAAGTTTATCTTTAGTTCTAAAAAGGATCATCATCATTGCTATTGTGATCTGTTGGTTGTTAATAGTTTTAATCATAATGTTCTTGAGATGTAGTACTTATTTGTTCACCTATAAATACTGTTCATGACATCATTTTTGTGTGCAAGGTTCAACTGGAAAAGCTAAGGGCATGTCTCATCCCATTCTAAAAGTGACATAGGGAATCATGTTACCTCTTACTTAGCCCTCAACTCTCTGCATCTCTCTCTGGCTGAAATAAGTTTTAGTGACAGATAGGAAGGAATACAATATCAGTGACTTACTGATGCTTTATGTTTGTCTAAGAACCTGTTTCCCAAATCACAGTAAGTAAAGTGAGTACCGTTAGTTAAGGGAGACTATATTTGCTGTGGTAATAAATAAACCAAATAGTTTAACATATGTTTAGTTCCTGCTTATACTAAATTTGCTGTAGGTCAGGGTAACTTTCCAGGGCAACTGTCCCCAGTGTGGTGATTCATAATTCAAGATGCTTCAGTCTCATAGTTTCACCATTTCAATGTAAGGCCTCCTCCAGGACTTGAGAGAGACAGAAGAATTGCTTAGGAGTATTTCACTGCCTCGGCCTACGTGTGATACACGTCACTTCTGCTCACATTTATTTGGTCAGAAATTGTCACATGGCTTAACATAACTGCCCAGGGGCTGAGAAGGGTAGGCTCCCATATTTATCTTCTGTCTTCCTGGGTAGGAAGAAAAGAAAGAATGGATATTCTCAAGGCCATTAGTAAATACTGTGTCCCACAATATGTGAGATAATTTTAAGTGGTGCAGAGAATAAACTTTTATAATTTTTGCTTGTGTTCAACATGTGTTTGAAAAATGTAAGTAGCGCACTGTGCCTATGAGGTCATGGCTTCATTTTATATAAATTTAAACTTTAATTGCAGACACTGTGTTCTTATGATAAAAATGGTAAAAAGTGCCACACAGATGTCTAATGTTTTAATAACACTGACCGAAAAGAACCACTCTAAAACTCAAATTTCAGTACGTAAAACTTTAGGTAAACTGGGAGTACAAGGTGGGGCATTAGAATTTGCTCTTTTAGCAAATACCCTATAGCCTTCGTGATTCAGGAGCAGATAGTCATGGACCACATGCTGGGAAGAATTGTTTCAGAGGTCAGCTGCTCTTCTGCTGTTAAAATTGGGGAACCAGGGACAGAACCCACCATGGGGGAGCCTGGAACTCCTGATGAGTGCTCAGTTCCCCCCTTTTTTTTTTTTCTCACTACTGTGTGTGACACTAACCACAAAGGGTTAAGGTTTTGGACAGAAACATTTGACCTGGCAGGCAATACCTTCAGAGCTGCCATTTTCCTTCTTACCTGGTTTTCCATGTTGTCTAAGGTTGTTCAAACTGGCAGTCTCACTCCTCTCAGATCAAATATAATAAAATCAATAGGTATTATTGCTAGTTCCAAAGCTCTTCCATTTACTGAAGCTCCTCGTTCGTTCACTGTTGGTGGTAAGTCAGTTTTGTTATTTAATTTTTTTTTTTCCATTTCCATATTTTCTAAGGGAGCCTAGAAATCTCTCCCAAGGAGGGTGACTTTGATGTCCTGATTTGTCTGTAATAGTCTTGGTTGTCTGTGATTATTCATAGAAGACTCTTTTACTTTTAAAAAATGTTCTGTTTGGATGATAACTTATATGGTGACCCTGCTCCTGAGAACTCTTCTTGTTTTATTTTATGCTCTGAATGAGTGATTTGGTCCCAAAGACCCTTCATTCCATTGCTAGTGGCTAGAGCCACATGGGGTTAGCTGAGGCTATGGTTAGCATTTTGAATGGTCATTTTGTGGGGACATCATCTGTATGTTCTGTAGAGACTAGAGAGAAAGGTAGAAGGACATAGAAAGGAGTTAAAGGGAATAAGCAATGACATTGATGACTGAGGGATAAACCAAAGCACATTTCTGAGGAACCCAAAGGAGCTCATTATTCGGGCCCAGACTTCAACAGGTCCTAACCTTATCTGAAGGATGACATGTAAACACTGAAGGTGAATCTTGGTGTATAGCTCTATGTGTGTAACTAACATTCATAACCTTTATCCCTGCATCAAGATTTCATGGTGTGAATTCTGTACCCTAATGAAATGGTTGTATCATCTTACATTGCCTCAGCTCCTTACTAGGGTTAGGACAGGCTCTGCACAATCTTAAGTGGAATTTCAGTTGCATGAGTGTAGCCACACATTTGTAATAAAAATTATATGCATCACATTTACTTTTTCTGGAACCCTACCATTAGATAACACATATAAAAGCTGCTATTTACTTTCTAGTTATTTCAATTCTGGATGAAAGTAAAAGAGGATTCCAAAGGTATATTATAGCACACTTAGAAAAACCTTTAGGTCTGTAGCTCATCAGACTGGCTTTTAAAATATGCAAGCGCCTACAGAGACCACCCCAGGTTAATAGTATCTACATACTTCATGGTACTTTACTCTTAAATAATGTTTAGAGTTTGTTATCTTTTGTAGACCTTGGAAATCCAATTATTTATAATATCCAGTGACATTTACATTTTGCTAAATATACTCTGCTTGTAATAGAACGTGTTGTGCTTAGGAAAATGGGTATAGAATGCCTGGCTCTACATTTGCTTATATATGATGCAAAACACCAGGGTAAACTGTGTCATCTTTCTGTTATAAGTACATTATTTTAAAAACATAATTCTCAAGAGGTATCCTTAATCATTACCATGTAAAATGCAGAATGAGAAAAAGTTAGAGTTGAAATCGTTTGTTGACCATTTAACTTTCAGCTATCAAATCAAATATCCATTCACGTTTATTGGTACCTTAAAATAATACCATTCATTTCCATGCCAACAGCCACAGAGTGTTTGGTATAGTTTTTGAGACTGATTGAAAGTAGATTGTAAAGTTGACCTATTGTGTTAAGCTTATTTACACAAACATAGTGTCTTGGAAAATAAATTCTGAAAGTGCATAGCAGTTGAATCCCAAGGTATTTTACATCCTGAGTTTTCTAATGTCTACTGAGATCTGTCCCATACAGAATCTCAAGTTTACCATAGTTATCTTATGTAAGAGAAAAATCACCTTTAAAAGTTAATTATTCCAAAATTTGAGATGAAATTTATGACTTGCTTATAAAAAAGAACTTGCTTTTAATTGATTTGAAGAATTTGCCTCTGCAAAATAATTTGTTAGTTTTAACATATCTATGAAACAATCACAGGTGACAGTTTTTCAGGTTCTTAAAAACGCTTTCCTTACAAAAGTTGAAAATAACATTTCTAAGATGTAATCAATAGAAAAAGTCAAAAATGTGAAAAAAAATACAATTTCAGTGGAAACACCAAAAAATCAGTTTGTGTACTGGATGGTGACAAATAGATTGTTTAAAACGAATCTGTATTTATTCAAGGGTCAATCTTGATGAGTGAACATTTAAAAGCCCTTCCTAACACTCCATCCTCTTCTGTTATACTTATTCTTAAGTAAGCAGCCTATGATGTATCATTCTCCCTCCTGATTCCCCTTTCCCATCAAAATGCGAACTTCTCTGCTGTCGCTGAGTGACGCGGGGCCGACAGTACTGGGAGGGAGGGTGGGGCGAGGGCACGTGGACCAGAAACACTTCCTAGAAACAGCAAGTACGCGGTTCAACCCTGCCTGAACTTTCCCCGAAAACACAGCTCGCTGACAGAGCGGCATCCCTGCTGGGTGGATCCTGCAACTCCTAGAGGGAATGGCACTTCTTGTTTTTAATTAGCAAGGTGAAAGGTGAATTAAAACTAGCTGTTTGGCAAGTCAGTGCAAGAGGCTGACTTCTGAGAGGCTAGAACGAACCAGAAGAGAACAGGAGCTCCACGGGGGAAGGCAGTGGGTGTGCTGGTGTGGTTGTTTTTTCTGAATGAACCGCTTGCAGAAGTGGCTAAAAAAAAAAATATACAGTTTCTTCCTGAATCCACCGGCATAGTGACTGAAGAGAGCTCTAGACAGGACATGGCTCTGAAGACTCACTCCTTGGAATGTCCTCTTGCTCCCGGCTTATAAACAACTGTCCTGGGGAAAGGCAGGTTTTACTTATCCAAATACAGCCTGACAAATGGCACTTTGGAACTGTGCTTTCTGATGACAACGCGTTCGATTTCTGACAAAGCCTCTCTCGCACGCTGCCCCTGGAGGGGAGTCCTAAGTAAAACTCACCCCGCCTGAAAGTGAGGATCGCTGGCGGCAGGCTGGCAGCATGGCATCTGCCGGGTACCTCATCACCTGGCTCCTGTGGGGCTACTTGCTGGAGCTCTGGACGGGAGGTCACACAGCTGACACCCCGCACCCCCGCTTACGCCTGTCACATAAAGGTAGGTCACCTTTTCAGGTCCTTTTGTTAAAAAAAAAAGAGAAAAAAATTAAAGTCATTTATTTAACGTTGATCTTTGGTCTTCCCAGACCCTTAACATACACCTGAAAATAATGATTGCAACGCTGACCCAAGCTTCTAAGTACCTCTAATGAATAGGTCATACTTAACCACAGCTGAAAATTGTATAAAATCACAGCCTAACTTTGGAGATGTTATTTTTGTCTTGTAAATATTAGGTTTTGTTAATAAGTTCACTCACTAGCAGACATAACAGAAGAGGGTAGGAAGCAGGTAGTAAAGAGCCTTGAGGGGCTGAACCCACCAAGTTAGCAAAGGGTATTTAAATACCAATTTATGCATTTTGGGAAGCAAGTACGTCGGCGAAGGACTGTAGAAATAGAGGTGCAATTCGTTTTCTGTTTTGTATTGTCCATAATGGGGATGAGAGGAGGAAAAAAGAAAACTCCTGAGAATCAAAATGATTCCTTGCCCATAATAACAAAGTCATCACCGTGTAATTAAAATGACTAACAACTGTTATAAATTAGCTTTCTAGTTGAATTGATAATTGGAAATTTTTTTAATGTGTGGCAAAAAAAATGTTAGCAATCCTTGTGAACTGATTTGTACTGATTAAAGTGTTAGATACTATTTACTAGCATCTATTCTTTTTAATGTAAATTCATAGTGCTTAACTGAAGGTCCATCTATCAGAGAGTGCTTAAATATTTTATTCTGCAGCTCTGTCTTGTAAAGCAGCATTTAGTCATAAATGATTAAAAGATAGCTTTTGCATCAGTAAAGCCAGTCATGAATAGGTTTGATGACTCTTCCTGTAAACAAACAACAAACAAAACCCACACTCTAAGAAAGTGACTTTGCTGACTTAAAAGTAACTTGGAAGAGATTTTCAGGAAAGAAGTATTTATTATCATTAACCACTGAGACAGATAATAGATGGAATAGTGAGAATTACATAAAAAACATTTTTCCATTGTGTAAGCTTTTAAATTGTCCCCACTGTAGAAGGAAGTCTGTATTTTAAAAATATGAGTGTAATCTTTACTCCAAAAGGGAGGGCTCAAATTTATGACACAGTTGTTTTTTTTAATTGACAATCATCAGTAGATTGGGCTATAGAAGTTTCTCATTTTTAGAACAGCTATAATCTATGGGTATTTTCTTAGTTTAAATAGATTTCCTATAGTACTCTCCAGTAGATAACAGAAATTTAAGAAACACATTGACACTGAATTTGTGAAGTATTTAAAATAGAGTGCCTAGAATTAGTATAATTCATTTGATTTGGGAAGATGTATCATGGTGTGTATCAAAATACATATTCCTAAGAAGTTAAGATCAAATATATCTAAATGTAAAAATTTGATGTGATGGAATATGGACACATAAGGATGTCAGAAAAAAAACCCATAATAATGGATTCTTTTTCTTATGTAGACAAGCGGATAAGCTGCCAGTTTGGGCAAGCTGCCATTCTGCTATGCGTGGTATCAATCTTTTATACCTCATTACTAGGATACTTGTTTTTTGATAGCTCAATATCAGTATGTGTCCAAAGATACCTCATTTTAATATTTCATTGGAGAGCTTCTAATTTAGTCAGTGCATACCAAAACTCTAATGCATAATGTTACCATCAGCCTTATCTCCACCACATCTCTCTTAGTCAAAGGAATAACTGTAATTGATTTTATGAGTCCTGTTAAGTGGTGTGGGAGGACCACTGCTAGAAGCTATGGGTACACTAGACAGAAAACTCATGTAAGATTTCCTTTTGGCTTTTCTTAACCTTTTGATTTAAGGGCACTAGCTGAAAATGTGCAATATTGTGCTCTTATGCAGACAGTATAGAGTTACCTGAAAATAGAATGTTCCCACTTGTGCAGTTTAGTTAGCAAAGTCAGCTAAGAGAGCACAGCGGAGATGCAACCTGAAGCAACAATGCCTCCTGCACTGCAGGTGACTCAGTGGAAGAGAAGCACAGGATTGCCTGAGCAGGGATATTCCATCCCTTTGATACAGTATGAACAGCACATTCACCTCTCTACACTCGAGACTCAATGGACATTTTAGTGGTGTCTGAAAACTGGGGGCAGAATATTTTAGAGTATACTCTTCTGCTATCTTACATGATATCCAAAATGGTACAGTTTTAGTAGCAAGTAAATTAGCTGATTAGTATTATAAATGAGTGCATGGTCCTTAAAAATAAGAGCCACTACTTATAAGTAATCTAGCACCTCCGCACTGCTGCCTGACCCCCAGTGGAGAAAGCTGGTAGGCTCCCTGGAGGTAGCCTGCTGGATTCATCCAGGGATTCATTTCATAGCAGTGGTCCATGCCATATTGGAGAAGGACAAGCATCTTTCTTATATCTTCCATTATCAAGATGGTGTTGGAGAACACAAGCCTCGTGTCACTTCCCAAAGAGGAGGAGAAAGTTTCAGTGTCATATGTTTACAAAGCTTGAGTTAAATTATATAAAAATATGTTCAGAAAAAAAAAAAGCCCAGGAATTGCCCTTTTTCTCTCTCCTCCCTCCTTCTCTAACTCTGGAAGTGGCATGTTCTTTTTTTTTTTTTTTTTGCGGTACGCAGGCCTCTCACCGTTGCGGCCTCTCCCGTTGCGGAGCACAGGCTCCGGACGCGCAGGCTCAGCGGCCATGGCTCACGGGCCCAGCCGCTCCGCGGCACGTGGGATCTTCCCGGACCGGGGCACGAACCCGTGTCACCTGCATCGGCAGGCGGACCCCCAACCACTGCGCCACCAGGGGAGCCTTGTTCTTAAACACAGCTTGAGAGGAGAAGACCATTAGGACCCAAAGGGAGAAAAGGCAGAGAGGGAGAGAAAAAAGGTAGAAAGTTGGGATCAGGTACGGAGCATCTTGGAGCTTCCTCCCCACTACTCTCCACCCACAGTGGGATAATATTGAATTCCTCCCTCTTCTTACTGAATATCCACTCCACCCGAATATTAAGCAAATATGCTAACTTCAGGCAGGCCTTGTAGCTAAAAAGATGAAATATTTGCTCTTGTTGAGGCAATGCATATCTTTTAATGCATTTTACAGGTACAAGATAAATTGGGTTAACAAATAAAAACATACAAAGATAAAAATGGCAAGATTCTGCCCTGCCCTATAAGAATTTTCAGTCAAGATTTGAGTCCAGATTAACTATATCAGACAAGAATGTTAAAATTTATGAACAGTTAAGAATTTATAGCCAATACCCTAAAGAGGGTAGTTTGGGTATAATTCATACAAATTTATAATATTCTACTACAAGGATTTCTTTGAAAAATAGCTATGCTCCTCATGACAGAAATGAAGGAAAGAGAGAATAGAGGGAGAAGTGTCCTGGTGGATTCAGCCACTTCCCTTCGTTGATGTCTGTTCTCTCCTTATCTTTCATCCATCCTGCATTAATGGGGTTACAGGGAAGGCAAAAATAGCCTTCTTGATAATGGAGCTCAAAGAAGAAAAACACAAATGAGGAAAGCCTATGTCAAAGAAGGAATCCCAATGCACGTGGAAAGCCCCAGAAATTCAATCGAGGGAGGTTCCAGATAGGGTAGGTGTTCAAAGACCCAATGAGGAACTTCACAATTGCAGAAGGCAAGGAGAATGCCTGCTGATAAGCAGAGGATGTTCTCCCAGGATGTTTGATGAAAAGATAGCTAAATAAAGGCATGAATATGGCAGAAGATCATTGCTAAAATATGTTGATATTATAAATGTAGATTTGAGCATTGAATACATATACATACATATAGAACGTGGGATAGCGAGTGTTAATTAGTCTATCTGTATTTGAATATTGTAACCAATTAAATACAGATTTGTCATAGTTCAGAGAGCTCAGATCTGAAGTCAGAGGTCTCTACTCCAGCTCTAATTCTTCCACTTATACTAATGGTAATTATCTGTGCCTCAGTTTCCTTAATTTGAAAATAGGGGTAGTACTGGTATTTTCCCTGTATATCTCACTGGGTTTTTGAGAGGATCAAAATGGAACAATAATACTGTAAAAGCACTTTATAACCTAAAAATTATCTTATTAATGTTTCCTGAAGACTGATAGAAAATGAGAAGGTTAGAAGGAATCATGTCCTAAAGACATAAACTCTTGGGAAATGGCTTGAGTTTGGATATCAATAAGTCCTAGAATGATGCTAGTATAGATGACAGCAAAACTTGGTCTTAATTTGCATAAAATGTGTGATTTATCCTGATTGCATTCACACCAAATCCCATTTCCATACCTTTGACCTCTAGTTATAATAACTTAGAAGATAATTACATCATCTGTGCATTTTCCAAGATTCATGGCCAATATTTTTGCAGTAGAAGTGTGCATATATCTGTTTATTACACATACTTTTCACCACACATTTTAGAATTTTTTTCAGTTTACATTAAAAAAATTGAGACAGAATTCTAGAAGAGCGCAGTGATAAATAAGTTTTGAATGATCATCCTGGAGGCTGTGGTATTTATTTTCTATCCAGGGCCAATGTTATAAAGGCAGTGACTGAGCCAGTTTTTCGTGAACCAGCTCATAGCTTGGGTTTCTCAGCCAGTAACTAGGTATTATCAATAGTGACATTAGTCACACATCCCTGTGTGGTTAATAAATAAAAACTGGTCATAAGGCATGATTCATAAAGAAAGTAGTTAGATAGGACCCAGGGGTAAACACAAACCTTACTGCCCAGATCTCCATGAGGGGGAGTCAGTGAGAATTAAGTGGTGGATTTATTAAGAAACAGTTTATATTTTAAAAAAAAAAAAAGCCACTGGGTAACATGAAAGGAATTACAATATGTTTTGTGGAGCTTAGTTTACACAGAATATACTTTTTATAGAGGAAGTCTATGTAAGGAATTTAGATAACACTATTTTTTGTATTTTTATATCTGCTACATAGAAATATTGCTTGTGCATCACAAATGCATCTGGAGACACAAAATCTTCTGAATGGTTCTATGAATTATTTGGTTGGTTTTTTTTAATAAATTTATTTTATTTATTTTCTTTTTGGCTGCTTGGGTCTTCATAGCTGCATGCGGGCTTTTCTCTGGTTGCAGCGAGCAGAGGCTTTCTCTAGCTGTTGAGAGCGGGGACTTCTCTTCATTGTGGCGCACAGGCTTCTTATTGTGGCGGCTTCTCTTGTTGGCAGCACGGGCTCTAGGTGCTTGGGCTTCAGTAGTTGTGGCTCGTGGGCTCTAGTGCGCAGGCTCAGTAGTTGTGGCGCATGAGCTTAGTTGCTCCATGGAATGTGGGATCTTCCCGGACCAGGGCTCGAACCTTTGTCTCCTGCATTGGCAGGCAGATTCTTAACCACTGCACCACCAGGGAAGCCTGAATTATTTGGTTCTTATCTGTACATTGAGTATGACAGTGAGAACACAGTTATCTTTAGTATAGAAATAGGGTGAGGGAAGGTCAGAGTTAGGAAAAGCAATAAATGAACTGGGCCAATTTTGGACCAAAAAATAATTTAGTCACATAAAATCATTTCTTAAAAGTTTTGTGAGGACTGTGTTCTATCCATAATATAGAACCAGTACTTGTTCTTGATTAAAAAATACATGTAACAGTCATGTTGTCACAATGGAATATTCTTTTTTTTTTTACATCTTTATTGGAGTATAATTGCTTTACAATGGTGTGTTAGTTTCTGCTTTATAACAAAGTGAATCAGTTATACATATACATATGTTCCCATATGTCTTCCCTCTTGCGTCTCCCTCCCTCCCACCCTCCCTATCCCACCCCTCCAGGCGGTCACAAAGCACCGAGCTGATCTCCCACAATGGAATATTCTTGTAAAAATTTATGTTGCTATATTATGTTGCTGTCCATGTCAGATTTGTCATTTAACGAGGGTATTTCATAGAGACCGCCTATCTTTCTGTCTGGTATGAGATCACTTGGTGGCCCCAGTTCTACGACCACATTATAAAGCACCAAACATCAGATTGGTCATTGCTGGTGAAAATTATTGTTAACAATCTGCTGAGTCAGTTTTCTTTCATCAAAGATATCTACTGGAATCATCCTGGGGAGTTCTGAGTGGGAGAGCGTGCAAAGATTTACTCCTTTATCTTGTGTCTAAGACTCCTCTGTGGTTTAGTAGAGGAATTCAGTCTGCAGGAATCCAGAAATGGCACTTTGCGTGCATGCATGCCCCTTCATACATAGCCACCGTGGTATTTAAGTGTTCTGGTAAGTTCAGTCTCAGAGAATTTAAAAGAAAACAAAACTGAAATTATACCGCTTACAGCATTTTCCCAAAAGGTGCAAAGGAAAGATTTCAGTTATTCTCTTTGTTTCAATAGACAGGGCCAGTTGCTGTTAGTAGTCTTTAGTACAACATCTGACACTTTGGAATATTATATACATTGTACAAAGGATGATGATTATTTTAATAAAGAATTTTTTCACGGTATGGTTTTAAATAACATTTGAAGCGTAAGGGAAACTATCAATGTGATTAGTTAATTCTTGGGCTTAAGCAAGCATTATGCTTTGTACTCATGATAAGGATGATAATGACAAGACTAGATATTTTATCAGCTGTATTTTCTGAACTATGAAGGAAAAGGATATGTTAATACCCCATTTGAACCAAGTGTTACAATCTCTGATATTGGAGAGCATTTTCTGTCAAAGAATGTGATGATTTCAAGAACAGAAATGTCTGTGGAATTGACAACTTGATTTCCTGTTGCCCTGGTGGTGGCCAAAGCAATTGATTACTCAAGAAGTTTTCAGCCTGCCTTGGGTCTAATACCTAGTTCAGGATATTCCCACCATAAGGCCCCATTGTCCTGGTAACCTTGACTCTATAACTAGTGTAGAAAGGAAAAGAGAAATTCATGACTTGCCTGATTTCTGGGGCTTAGAAATATACTTCTCCTTCTGTCTTTAGTCATCACTGCTTTCTGCTCAAGGACTTAGCTCATAGCCTTGGCACAGTACATGTAGAAAAGTAGTTTAGGTCCAGGTTTTACAAAACACTCTCACATTCTAATATCAATAGCCTAAAAGCTCTAGACTTTGGTTGAGGCCTTCCTAATCTGAATGTTGCTTCCGGCTGTATGACATGAGCAAGTCACTTATTTTCTGAGTATGAATTTTCCCATCTTTAAAGTGGGATAATATATAACTTGCAACACCCTGAAAGAATTACATGAGATAATGCGAATTAGTGTGGTAAATACTTTAGCCTTAGGAAGCTTTTCATAAATTACTCAATGCATCAGAAGAGGTTCAGGGAGAATTAGCCTACTCTGGTTCCCTTTTTTATTCTAAAAACAATCATGAGTTAATTATTAACTTAACAACTTACAATAAGGGAAAATCTTTAGTCATCAGTTTTTTACTTGAAAGCAAAGGTTTTTAAAAAATGAAATCCAGCTCTTATTGGAGTAGATGACTAGAAGTAACTAGGGATATTGGTATCTCTCATGCTTGTAAGTTACTGTAAGATTATTTTGTTGATAATTTAAGGAAAGTTGGAACTTCATCTGATGGCAGGTTGGAGACAAGAGACCAAAGCCATGAAATAAACAAAAGTTACTAACAAAGGTAATTGTAGGCCTGGCTTTGTAAGGCACAATAGAACAGATATTATTAAGACCAGATCACACTGTCAAAAGTTCAACCAGACAGTGTCCTGTAAGCAATCAGCCCAACATGCATCGTTTGCTTTGAGAGAAAGCTTTCCATTCTGCCTTCCCCTGGACCCACACACAGGCAAGGTATCTGCTGCAGAGCATGGTTCCTTACCCTTAGTAGGTGTTCAATCAATGCTCGTTGACTGGGTGTATGAATAAAACAGAATGATTTAGAGCAGTGTTTTTTAAAGAAATGTCTGATACCAGGGGTGGGGTGAGGAGTACCAAGGAAACCAAGGAATCATGAACAACTATTTATGGCTCCTTTGGTAAAACATACATGAAGAGGAAGGCTGGGGCTTTCTCTGCCTATTCACCTTCCTTCCCCTCAAGCGTTGCATTGTGTGAAGCAGCTGGGGTCTCCAGACACCCTCCTGACAGGTCAGCTATATTCTCTCATCTATAATCAGTCTTCTTTTGAAAAAAACAAAAAAACTACTTGGTGGGCTTCCCTGGTGGCGCAGTGGTTGAGAGTACGCCTGCCGATGCAGGGGACACGGGTTCGTGCCCCGGTCCGGGAAGGTCCCACATGCCGTCCGCCTGCCGATGCAGGGGACACGGGTTCGTGCCCCGGTCCGGGAAGATCCCACATGCCGTGGAGCGGCTGGGCCCATGAGCCATGGCCGCTGAGCCTGCACGTCCGGAGCCTGTGCTCTGCAACAGGAGAGGCCACAGCAGTGAGAGGCCCGCGTACCGCAAAACAAACAAACAAAAACTACTTGTTGATGCTCTCGTCATTCCTGGATGATCACTACAACGCCTTCCTTTTCTTCTCTTCTCACTTCTTTCTTTAACTTCTCCTCTGTGTTGTGTCACCACCACCCCACCTCTTTTTTTTTTTTTCTTGGCGGTACGCAGGCCTCTCACTGTTGTGGCCTCTCCCATTGTGGAGCACAGGCTCCAGACGCGCAGGCTCAGTAGTGTGGCTCACGGGACCAGCCGCTCCGCGGCATGTGGGATCTTCCCGGACCGGGGCACGAACCCGCGTCCCCTGCATCGGCAGGCAGACTCTCAACCACTGCGCCACCAGGGAAGCCCTCACCGCTTTTTGTCTCCACCTTGCTTCCTTCCAAAGAGATATTTTGATTTCTTCCCTACCTTAAGCCAAAAATGAAATTAAAACATTTTAAGTGAGTGCTGTCTATTTATTGGTCCTCAGTTTACCTGAGTATTTCTTTTGTTGTCTCATTCAATGAACAGAAGACATGACTTTTGAATTTAAAAGAAGTTTAACTGCGTTCATTAGGCATTCAAACTTGGTTGAAATTCATGACTTAGGAAATAATGAAATATTAAATTAATAGCTTACTAGCCACTTGGACAGCTTGTCCTGTTTGTCTAGCCTGAGTTTCCAGTGGGAGGCTGCTGTTCCCAGCACCGTGGCGCTGTGGGGACTGGGAAGGGAGAATTAGGGTCCTGAGCAGGACAGAGCAGGGCCTGCCAGCCTGTCCCCTTTGTGGCTAAACTTGCGTTAAGTGTAAGAATATTATTTATATAAACCTGTCTATTTCCATGTAGTTTTGCTTTGTGTTCTCTGAGTTATGATTTTTAACTCATTGAAACCAGAATAGACAGGGGGTTTTGTTTACAGGATAGAGCAGAAGAGTAGCATCCCTAAGGGTACGTCTCAGTGGTGATTTTAGGTGGCTGGACTAACTCCAGAACCAGAAAAGAACAACAGCAATGAAAATGGGAATAAAAAAGGGAGAAAATAAGGTCAGCTGGGGACAGTGACCTTTTTGCCTCCTGACCAGTTTCCTCTCAGGAAATGATGGGAACCGAGGAGAGCTTTAAATTCAAAGCTCGAGATACACTGTGGAACTAAAGCTGAAGAGGAAATGTGCTGACAGCCTTGCACATAGCTGTTCACTCCTGCTGATGACTTTTTTCCTAATCCTGAGTCAAAAATGTATTATGGTCCATGTGATTTCGGAGATCGTTTCCAATTCTAGAAGTGTAGGACTCCTTTCTTCTCCTCACCAGACCTCCCAGTGTGTCTAGTTTCTCCAGAACACTTTGAACATTTTATTAGGAGACAGCATGTTCTAGTGGAAAGTATGTATGGATTCACAGTTTAAAAATCCTAGATTTGAATCTACAGCTTATCCTATTTGATGTCTATTATTCTTGCTAAATCATTGAACTTCTGAGACTTACTTTCCTCATAAGTGCACAGAGACTAATTTCTATCTCGTGATTGTTGTAGAAAATTGAAATGTACCGTGGAGATGTAGAATATTGTATAATAATGGCTTATAATATTCTCTAAGTTATGTACTTGTCTTTAACTATATTTTAGGATCCTTGAGGGCAAGGAGTAGTTTTTTGGTGAGACCCTTGTGGACAGAATAAAGTGACTTAATCAGATCATTCCTAAAGTCTGGGTGTTTAGTATCTACTGAAAAAAACAAAAGACCAAAAAGAAAACTTTTTCTTGTTGTTTTTGGCTTCCATGTTATGGTCAAAATGACAAAATAAAGGCTTATTTCTTTAAGAGCTAGAGCTAATGCTGAATAATTAACCCAAGAGAGCCTTAGTTGAAATTCACTGCAGAGGAGATGATGCTACTTGTGATTTTCTTCTGCTCTTCGTCCAGAGTAGGGGCAGAGAGGAGACTGAGCTGGGATTAAGCCAGTGCTGTACAAAGTGTCCTGGCAGCATCAGCATCCCCTGTGAGCTACTGAATTAGGCTTACTGAGTCAGTGATTCTGGGGCTCAGGAATCTGTGTGGTTTTTCTCGTTGGTTGTTTGTTTTTTGCGTTATACGGGCCTCTCACTGTTGTGGCCTCTCCCGTTGCGGAGCACAGGCTCCGGACGCGCCGGCTCAGCGGCCATGGCTCACGGGCCCAGCCGCTCCGCGGCATGTGGGATCTTCCCGGACCGGGGCACGAACCCGTGTCCCCTGCATTGGCAGGCAGACTCTCAACCACTGCGCCACCAGGGAAGCCCAGGAATCTGTGTTTTAACAAGCCCTGCAGGGGATTCTCAATGCACATTCGAGCATGAGAGACACTGGGCTAAGTGTTTGGGATGATGCTACAAAGGAGCCTCACTTTCATATTAATGTTTTCATTTTTTTTCCTCCCTTCAGATCCATTACCCAGGCTAAGGTGTCATTTATTTAAATTTCCAAATTACAGCCTTGGTCTTCATACATATATTTAAATTCATAAATATCTAACTATTATACCATTCTCTACCTATTATTTTTTTCTATTACATAAGATATAGTATATATAGTTATTGATAATAACTTAACATATAAATTAAATTTGTTTTTAATGATTATTCGTGGTGTAAATTGTGACACATGGTGCTATCATTGAGTTCAGATAAGAAAACATTTAATGTTGATGGATTGTGGAAAAGCATTTTGTAAGATTCCACGTGTCGTTTATCTCTCAATGGAAAGTTTTCTTGGACTAATGAAGTTAGGTGCACTTCATTCCTCAGTTACACACCCTAACCTTTCCCTTAAGGGATACAGAAATTACTATATCTTTTTAATATTTATTCATTCAATCATTCACTTATTCCATGACTATTTGTTGACCTTCTTCAATGTATTAGATACTGAGCATCATGCTAGGAATTTTAGAATAAAAAACACAGTTTTCTAAATGAAATGTGGTATCCTGGGTGGTATCCTGGAACAGCACAAGAATATTAGGTAAAAACTAAGGAAATCTGAACAAAGTATGGGTTTTAGTTAATAATAATGTATCAGTATTGATTCATTAACTGTGACAAATGTACCACACTAATGTAAACTATTAATAATAGAGGAAACTGGGCTTGGGTATATGGAAACTTTCTATACTAGCTTCACAACTTTTCTGTAAATCTAAAACTATTCTAAAATAAGTTTATTAAAATACACACACACACACACAGTGCCTCTACCCAAACCCTTTCTCCCAGAAGCTTAAGGTCTAGTTGTAAAAAGAGACAAGTCATGATAAAGCAGGATGTTTTTTATACATACTAAAAGTTAGAACAAAGTGCTATGGAAACATAGAGTTGGGAATGGAAAAAAACAGAGCTCAGCCTTGGAGATGAATAGGAGGAGACTCGGTAAAAAGCAATAAGCAAACTGTCTATGTGTCTTAGGCTGTCCAGCCACCATGCCTGCCATCCTTCCACTGCCGTCCCCTCTGCATATAATGCACTGTATCCTCCTAGAAATGCAGTTAGCCTTGAATATCTGATTAACTGAATTCCATTGTATTCATAGCTTTACTACTGATAGAATCATGAATGTTCTTTACTCATGTTGTTGGCTTCATTTCTATATGACTTTAAGGAATTGTCATTTTCTTTGTATGACTAATATATGATTAATGCACATTCATGAGTAGATTTTGAAAGTTTTGAAGGCAAGTATATTGCATTTTATTGTTTGAATCCTTAGAATCTAACCAATTTAAGATACTTAATAAATTTACCTTACCTATTTCACTTAATGTAAAGAATTTCATTATGTCTCTTTACATCAGTATTACCAATCTTGATTCTTTTGTCTGATGCCACATATAACTAGATTCCTAAAAGAGATGACAGAAAATGAGCTGTTGGAGCTTGGGGGAGCATTCAGAAATCAGGAAAAAGGATGGGAATACTTCTCTTCTGCCCCTGCTCGAAAATGTTAGGCACTAGTTTGGCTTCAGGTTTTGTTGCAAAAGCTATGAAGAGAAATCCAGAACGGCTTTAAAATTTTTCAGAAAATATCCATATTTTATTGAAAGATAGTGTGAGGCTTTTGCAGAGAGTGGTTTGAGTTCATCTGGGCCATTACATGATCAATGTCCCATTTCAATCACCTTTTCTTCCCATTTGCCCCTGCTGTGATCTTCCAATGTCCAATGTAGCATTTCATTCATGTCTAGAGTGATGAACGATGAAGAGAGACAACTAATGCATGAAGTCAGTGACAAAGCAGAAAGCAAAGGGAGGGCTTTGAAAACGTAGCAACTTATCCTACACCTTTGTTTGTAAGGAATGCCCTAAATGACCAAAAGCAAGAATGCTTTTTGTTTTTATCAGTTTATCCCTGTGAGAAGGTTGTTTTACAAATAATTTGACTATGCTGCCTTTTTGTTTTGTGAATTTATCATTTAAAAGCGTAGCTGTAGGTAATGATATTGTGAGAAGAATAAGGAATAGTTACCAGTTTTATAATTATGGTTAGTTTATGTAAGGTGTTTTCCAAACCAAGTTAATTGGGAAAGAACCAATGAAAAATTTACCTAAGATTTTATTATGTATAAGCCTTATAAAAATTGACAGTATATTTTGAAATGTTGTATCCTTGAATTTTTGTTTGTTTGTTTTTAGCACCGTATGAATCCATCAGGTATGATACACCTAACATAAAAGAGGAAGTTAATGGACATAAACAGAAATTTTATAAGTAAAGTTAATTCAGGAGAAAGCGCACATTTGTCAGTGCCCCTTACTACTCTAAGGAGAAAATAAATATGGAAATGGGAGGTGCTTGATTATTTTATTTTTAGAGACTAAATCCAGTTGTCAAAATAAATGTGTAGAAAATAAGACCATTTTGATTGTTTTGAGCAAGGCAAAACTATATGTTTTGTAAAGAAAACATTAGGAAAAGTAATGGAAAATAAAAATTGAAATAGCTCTGTCATTATTGATGAAACTGATATAGCTAATTTTTCCTTATCAAAAGCAAAGTAAAAAAAAGGAAATGCAAAAGAAATTTCACCTTTGACATTATCACAATGCATAGATGCTATACGTATTTCAGGTCAGATGAATGATATCTGACGGATACTTTACAATTGCTTAGAATGTGTACTAGAATATTGAGTTTGCTGGTAGTTTAAGGGTCTGCATAAACTTGAGTTAACCATATGGTGTATTCTTAGAATAGTCATACCACCCCATGTTTAAAATTTAAATTAAAAAGAAAAAAATATTTTTTTCAAAGTCAAATGTTAGAATTTTAGTTGTTGGCATGTTCAACTACCCATATAATTGCACCTTCGCATTAGTAAAGGAACACAGAATACTCCCTTTTTTGTTCATCCAGAATGAAGGAAAAGAAAAGACAGGACTTTGAAATACTAGAATGGACATTATGAGTCACCCCAAAATATCCATTTTATTACTATATTGTACCAGTTATGGGAAGTTAATATGTTTAAACTTCAACACCTTAATATATTTTGACTTCCTAGTAATTCCCCAAAGCAAAATTCCCTTGCAATAATATTTAGATAACCATAGAAAGAAGAAAAATATTACAGTTAAGTCAATTATACTTATAATTAAAAGACTATAATTATATCTTTGTCGTTATAATTCTCAGAAATAAGACAAAAGTTTTGTACTGGGCACTGCTTTTGACAGATTTTTTTGCCAAATGTTTTTTACTTGCTCCAAAATGTGTATTCCCAAACTGAAGCCCGACATATTTTAGGATTGTAGAAGAGTTTTTCATATCTGGAGAAAAAATTGGAAGTCTCTAAGGCTTCAATAAAATTGAACAAGAATAAAAATGAAAAATAAAATTAGAAAATTGATACTAATGAGACAGTCTACATGCAAATCAAGCAGTAATCACTCAGAAACACATTCGATGCCTATTATAATCTAGGTGTCAGGAGATGTAAAATAAATAGAATGCTAGGATTTTATTATATGCAGTTATGCTTTGGAATATGTGATTATGTTTACTATGCATTTACATTTCTATATTAGTGAACTAGGTGACAGCAGTTTTTTTTAGACTGGAAATGACATTTGTCCTTTTTAGTCTGCTAATTTATACCCACTATGTAGTTAGAACAGACAGTGATATTGCTTAATTTTTGAATGCCCAGAATACTGGGAATATGAGAAAATATAGACAAAATTTGTCATTGGGAAGTTTTACTCTTGATGGAATAAAACTCTTGCCAGCAAAGGCAGTAGTGTAGGGAACAAGGGAACACTCTCCCCGTGAATGGTTTGTGCAATACTGTAATTTGGTTGCTGACAGCACTGCTCCATTTCACTTGGAGGCTCCCCCAGCTAGGCTCCAAGTTTCCATTCACACTGCTAGCCACTGAAATTTCCCTTTGTCTTCACTGAAGATTTTTTCCCCTTAACAAATAGGCCCAGCTGCTACTGCAGCCGGTTGCCCACACTCCCCCGTACTGCTCTTGCTGAGGATGGCAGCCAGAGTAAAGAATAACAGCTGGGATTGGCTTACTTTGGCATCTAAATAATTTTGGGTGGGTCCATTCCTAACTTTATTATTTCGTTTAATTTGCTAATCTTTCCTTCTGCTGAACTTTTAAAGCATTGGCAAATGATGTTTTTCCAAAATGTTTTCCTCATCTGGATGTGACTCTTTTATACCTGGCTGCTGAAAATGATTCATTCTGCACATTGTTATTTTTTCCACTTTTAAGCACCATTTAGAAAACAAATGCAGCAGAAACTAATTTATTCACGTGACCTTGGAAAAGTTACTTCACTTTTTCTGACTGGAAGAGGTGGATGATAAGTAGCACCTATGTCATTGATTGTCTTTGATAAGGATTAAATGAATGAACAGTTGAACGCATGTAGAAGAGGGATAGAAAGGCAAAGAAAGAGAGGGAAAGAAGGGCAGAAGAGAGGACATGAAAGCAAGAGTGGAGCAAGAGGGAGGGGAGTGAGAAAATGAGGGAAGGAAAGGAGGAAGGAAAAGGGAGGTAGGGAGGGAGGGAGGGAGGAATCATTGCTGGAACGCAGAAAATCCAATAACTCTACTTACTCAATTAAGACATGTATTTAGCACTTAGCATTTTATATATCTTATTCCATGTTCCTTCCCCGCAAAATCAATAATTAGAAAAAGACTGGAGTTTAGGAAAGCTTGTGGAATTTTACCCAAATCAGAGAATTTTATTGAAGGTCGGAATTTCAGTGACTTAATTGTATCTGTGGCATCCAGACAGGTGGTCAGACAAGTTTTTTCATTTGAATTTGTACATTCTCATGGAAAGGGAAATGACTGCCTGATAAGAAGGTCTGTTCCATTTTTGACTGTTCTGATAAGGAGAAAGTGTTTACGTACCTAATCCCAAATCCGACTTACTGTATCTCCCACATTTTAGCCTTGGTTCTTTCCTCTAATGCCATAAGGTCATAAGTCATAACAGACCTCCAAATGTTTAAAGATAGTTCTCATGCCCTTAGGTCATGGGTGAATATTCTTCATGCCATGATTGTCCTGACTGATATCAGCATTCTGATCAGGTTCCTGTTTGTTAATTTCCCCCTTAAACTCGGAGCACCACAGTCAACACTCAAGAGATCCCCGACTTGTTCACGGAACTGTGGTGCTGCTAACTGGTGACTTTATTTATGAAAGCCACCTGAGTTGACAGCAGCTTATTTGACAAATATGCCAGCCTTTTGGTTTATGTTGAAATGACTGTCAGTTTTTCCAAGGGTTTTTCACATAGACTCTAAGCCAGCTCTTTCCTTTATTTCACATGTGTGGTTTATTTGTTGAAGTTAAGGAAAACTCCCTCCTACTCTCTCCAGTGTAGAATGTGAATCAGAAGCAGAGTAACAGCATGTGGTGCCCTGCCTGGACAAGGACATGAGCTCTGGAGTGAAACATTCCTAATTGCAGACTATTTCTCCTGTTGTGTGTTCTCACTTAATTTTCTTAACATCCGTGTGCACATTTATTGTCCTTAGGAAACTAGCTAGTTAGGAGAGATGAAAGTTGCATTCGTTGTAGAAATTCTTTTAAAGTATTTTAAAATTTTAAAATACACATTTAGTGGGCTCGTTCTAAAATGTCAGTATTTGGAAGAAGTGTAATGCACATAAAAGACAATTTTTAAATTAGAATATATAAAATGTATGCTTTTGGCTTTCAAGGTTGGTGTAGACCAATAAACGTAATTGCTGATTTTCTTTATAAATATAAAATAATTTGTATAATTATAGTAAATGAAAGGTTCCTTTGAAATTCTTTAATATGAAAAAATAAAAGTCTTCCTTCACTGCTAAAATAAACAGGAGACTTTTAAATGTCTTAACAATTTTTATTTAAAAAGAATCTGGAATGGTCACCACAACAGAATGGCAGAATTAAAATACCATCATAGCTGTGATTGCTTAATTTTGTAACTTTAATTTGCTGTCATTTTGTAGATTTGCCAGTCTCTCTGGGTATTTGTAGAATGTCCTGTAATTTGAAAAACGAGGCATATGATTTTTCAGAATAATGTTTTTCATTAACTCCTTGTAAGTCAAATGGTAAGCTCTGGAAAAATAATTCTGCAGAAGACTTTGTATGTTAAAAATAAGCATCATTAAAATTAAATTTAAAAAAACCTATATATATGTGTGTGTGTGTGTGTGTGTGTGTGTGTGTATATATATATATATATATATATACATTTTAACCAAACTTGTTCTGTTCTTGTTATAGGATTCACTTTATCAAATGCTCTTTTCCTATATCACTGTATTAGTTTATGACCTGTTTACACTTTTTTGTAATTTTGAATGTAGAGGAAGAATGACTCTAAGAATAGCGTTGAGTCAGGTGGTCATTGAGTTCAAAGAACACTATATATTCAATCAATTTATATGCCTGGTCCCACTAATGTTTTTATGGTCCATCTGCTTTATTACAGTAGCCTCCTGACTGATATCTTATTGTCAGTCCAGTCTACTCTTCATACTACAAGTAGAGTGATCATTAAAAATGCAAATCTTACTCATTTCAACTCCCTCCAGTAAATATTCAATGGAAGAATAGACATGGATTTTTAGAGCAAACACACTCCTCTTGGCATGGTACACTAGGCTTTTTGCGATGTGAACCCTGTTTATTTTTCCCCTTCTTTTTGCTTTGCATCTTTTTTGAGTTCCAATCTTGAGTGATACTGAGCTCCATGATTTTCTGGCCACCTGTCAAGCTTTTTCTTGCTCTGGACCTTTGTATATTGCTTCTTCCTAGAATGCCTTTTCCTTTTGTCTCCATTCTCCCTTCCTGTGCTGCTTACTCTTAATGTCTGCTCATTTTTAGGACTCGATTTAGACATGGTAGGCTTTTCCAGTCATCCTTTAACCTCCACAGCACTCCATGCATACTTTACAACAATTATTTACTGTATTCCAATTGTCTCTTAATCTATTAAGTTCACTAGGATGAACTCGTTAGGAATAGGGGCAATATTTTATTCATCACTATGTCACAAACACATATCACGATATCTAGAAAATAGTAAGAACTTATTAAATATATGGATGACTGTGTTGTGTTATGGTCAACCTGTCTTTTCTGGGTGCTCGTTCTACCCAAGAAACATGTGGGAAAAGCTAAACTTCAGTGGCACAAAGGAATCTTTCTCTACCCTAGGAGGGCCATAGATAGCCTGTTCCCAGACAACTCCAAATTTATTCACAAATACGGTATCCATAAACTTAATCAATTTTAGGTTGGTGTTATTTTTTTCTTGTTGTGGAAGAATACTTTTTAGGGGCTACTCTACTATGTATGAATTCCAGATCATCGTCTTTGTTGGATAAGATCTACTACATGAAGCTACCTTTTAAAAAACCCATCAAACAGTGATTTATAATTTCCTCTTTCATAAAATCACTTAGTTACCAGTGTATCCAAATTACAAACTCTGGTAAAGGAAATGGAAGCTCTTTATATTCTATGACACAGTTATGGAAAAATATTTGCTGTGGTTAGTTTCATCCCTTTATGGTTAACCTCCTAAGGGCATTTATTGGCCCTCATATATGAAATGGAAATTGGTCATTCTCAAAGGAGGATTATATATATTCGATAAATTCCACTGCAAAGTGAAGATTATATAGGAATATAAAACATAAAAGATATAAAAATATTTTAATGATGAAAAGGAATTTATCGACTATAAAATATTTTAAATTATGCTAAAATATATTTTACACTTTGTATTTCCTATTTAAAATATTCTTAACATATATTTTGGAATTTTAACCAAAATAATGTTTAAGATGAAGAATGTAAAGAGTGTGAATTGGATTTTTTTTTTTTTTTTTTGTGGTACGCGGACCTCTCACTGCTGTGGCCTCTCCCGTTGCGGAGCACAGGCTCCGGACGCGCAGGGCTCAGCGGCCATGGCTCACGGGCCCAGCTGCTCCGCGGCATGTGGGATCTTCCCGGACTGGGGCACGAACCCGTGTCCCCTGCATCGGCAGGCAGACTCTCAACCACTGCACCACCAGGGAAGCCCTGAATTGGAATTTTTGAAGCATGTTTCTTGACAGAGCTGGGATCTCAGATCTCATCTGGGCCTTGAAGGACAGGTAGGACTTCAGGAAACAGAGAATGAAGAGGAGGGCATTTCAGGCTGATGCAAGGGCAAAAGTGATGTGGAAGTTGTGGCTTTTCAGGAGAAAGCTTGACTTTTGAAAAAGAACAGGGAATACCATTGAGTAAGTAGACTGGTGCCGTTTTACCAGATTCTTTCTTTCTGTTAGAAGATACAGAAGTGTGACAAATTGTGGTTTTTATAGAATAAAAATTCAAATATAGTTTCTTTTCCTATTCTGGCAAAATGTCCCATCGTAGAACTAGTTATGTCCAACATGAGATATATGGTGTTTCTATTTGATCTAGAATGTGCTTGTACAAAAATTAGGAAATGCAAAAAACATGGTTTTTTTATGGAAAAGAGGTCATAACACGAACGACAATTGCCCTTGCTACTTACATCAAGTTTTGTAATAATCCAGATATGTCTATATTGTGTGTCACAATTGCTGCCGTAGTTGGAAATGTTTTTGCAGTATGTATACTCCCATTTGCCAAAAGCTTAAGAAAATAGACTCACACATAATTAACAGCAGCTATTTTCCCCCAGCTGGACCTAATGACTGAAATCACAAATCGTTGGAAAAGGACCCTAACAAATTCACTAGTTCATGGTCTGATTTCTTCAAGGGCATATGTTTAACCAACGACAGCATAGGTACTTACTGAGGACTTTTTCTTTTCCTTTTTTAAATCAAGCTAATCCATTTTACTAACTTTAGGCAGGATTGTTTAAAACCTTGCCTGATGAAAAAATTCCATTTAATAAATAAAACCCTCTGGAGAGAGAGAGATTCCACAGCAAGCCCTTAGTACTGAGCAAAGCTTAGCGGTTTTTTATTATATCTAAGGTAACTCCCCCATGCTTCTTCCATTTAAGACCATTTTCTCTAGTGTCGTGTGGTTCACTTACAATAGAATTGTTTTATAGTTGCTCTAGTCTGCCTTTAGGTGGGAAGGTGTGGGTGTATGTGTACAAACCTCTGTCCTTGAGTGTTAAAAACAATGATGGAGATCTATAAAGTGTGGCATTATTAAGTTATTCTTTTTATGACCTTAGAAGTTTCATGTCATTTTCACCTATAAAGTGCCTTTCTTTAAAAATAGAAACAGGCTTCTTCTCCTGCCAGCTTCAGGGAGCCTCCACGTTCACACACGGCTGCCCACATCATAGTAGAGCCCATCTGAGCCTGTTTTTTTCTCTGAGCCGTAGTCTAAGCTCTTATATTTTCCCTACATTTTTCTTATCATCATTGTTTTATTCTCTCTGTACATCCCTCAATGCCACGCTATCTGCTAAGTAGGGGGTTTAAAAACAACCTTATGTGAATTAAATGTTATCCATAATGTAAACTTTATAAACAATATATTAACATTTTAGAACTGTTTGGAGGCATCAAATCTCAAATTAAGGGTAACAGTGGTAGTAATTTCAGATTACTTGTAGAGATATACGATATATGGTGTCACAGAAACCCTGAGAACAGTGCTGGACACAGAGAAAGTGCTAAATTGATATTAGCTCCTGTTTTTAGCTGTGATGAAGATGGTGACAGTGGTGGTCTTGTCTAAACACGTCAGAGTACGGGCTGTATTGTATTCATTTGTATTTTCTGTAGGGAATATAGTGCTTTGCTCTATTCATAGATATATTCAATACATACATTCATACATGTATTCAGTAAGTATGCATTTGATTCAACCACATAAAATCCTCTACTTCAGAATGATAGGAAGTTACTTAGACATTTATGTTTTGTGAAGAATCATTTGAACAGTTTATTAATCTTTGAATTCTTCATTGTATGCATGATAGAACTGCACCTTCCTACCTCCCCTGGGAGGTTAACATGGCTTTGTGACTTGATTTGGTCAGTTAAATGAGGTCAGAATTGACAAATGCCACTTCCATGCAAAAACCTTCGAAATTAAGACCAAGAGTGTGATTTGTAACGTTTCCTTTTCCAGCCTCAGCAGTCACAAATGCACTTGCCAAGATGGAGGCTCTGGTACCCTGGGTCCCAGACTTACTTGATAAGCAGGGTCCCACTTGAAGACTTGCCTTGGTTACATAAACTGAGCTAGAAATAAACATCTGTTCTTTGAAGCCACTGAGATTTCGGGGGTTTGGGGGTTTTTTTGTTTGTTTTTAACATCTTTATTGGAGTATAATTGCTTTACAATGGTGTGTTAGTTTCTGCTGTATAACAAAGTGAATCAGCTATACATATACATACATCCCCATATCTCCTCCCTCTTGTGTCTCCCTCCCACCCTCCCTATCCCACCCCTCTAGGTGGTCACAAAGCACTGAGCTGATCTCCCTGTGCTATGCGGCTGCTTCCCACTAGCTAGCTATTTTACATTTGGTAATATATATAAGTCCATGCCACTCTCACTTCATCCCAGCTTACCCTTTCCCCTTCCCATGTCCTCAAGTCCATTCTCTACGTCTGACTCTTTATTCTTGTCCAGGCCCTAGATTCTTCAGAAGCTTTTCTTTCTTTTTTTTTTTAGGTTCCATATATGTGTGTTAGCATACGGTATTTGTTTTTCTCTTTCTGACTTACTTCACTCTGTATGACAGACTCTAGGTCCATCCACCTCACTACAAAGAACTCAATTTTGTTTCTTTTTATGGCTGAGAAATATTCCATTGTATATATGTGCCACATCTTTATCCATTCATCTGTCGATGGACACTTAGGTTGCTTCCATGTCCTGGCTATTGTAAATAGAGCTGCAGTGAACATTGTGGTACATGACTAGGATTAATCTCCAAAAGTTACAAGCAGCTCATGCAGCTCAATATCAAAAAAACAAACACCCCAATCCAAAAGTGGGCAGAAGACCTAAATAGACATTTCTCCCAAGGAGATATACAGATTGCCAAGAAACACATGAAAGAATGCTCAACATCACTAATCATTAGAGAAAGGCAAATCAAAACTACAATGAGGTATCACCTCACACCGGTCAGAATGGCCATCATCAAAAAATCTAGAAACAATAAGTGCTGGAGAGGGTGTGGAGAAAAGGGAACCCTCTTGCACTGTTTGTGGGAATGTAAATTGATACAGCCACTATGGAGAACAGTATGGAGGTTCCTTAAAAAACTAAACATAGAACTACCATACAACCCAGCAATCCCACTACTGAGCATGTACCCTGAGAAAACCGGGGTTGTTTTTTATTGCAGCCTAACCTGTCCTCTCTTGACTGACAATTGGCAACACATTTATTTGGGAAGAAAACATTTTTGCTCCTAGACATGACTAAGCAAACTGGTTTTTTCCACACACAAATAAATTATGTTCAGGTGTCACTCTGCATAACCGACTGTGCCGTGCCACCTTTCTCGATACTACATGTGGTGAAATTCTTTCCTTACAAGGAAGAAACATAGCATCTGTTGTATTTGAACAGGAAGACATCTTCTGGCTGGCTGTCCACAGTGCTGAATCGGGAATGTAATCTGTCTGGCTGTTTGTCTCCTGGATTGCAGGACTTTGGAGGAACGCGAGCAGCTAGACTTACCTATGTAATTGTTGTCTTATCCTCCTTTTTCTCTTGGCTTATTCATTAGAAAGTATAGAGTGAAGTGACAACTTGTGACAGGTATAGTTGTTAAATAATCACGTGGGACTTTCCAGAGCAAACACAGCAACTCCTTTGTCTTAGTAACAGCAAGGAAGACTGAAGGGTGGAGAAAATAATCCTCACTTCCACAGACTTGGTAATTCTCTGAGAGATTCAACCATATTTCTTGAATTCTTGTTTCCCTGCCTTTACATATGAATATTGTTTTATATTTTTAATGCTTTAAAATATGCTGCATCCTTAGAAGTCATTTTTGTTGCGTTTTTTCAGTAAATGATTACAATGAAAATTACATTTCCTATTCTCTAATGGTAAGGAGTAGGAAACTGGGATGAAATATGTAGTTTTAGTGACAATTAAGAGAGATATATGAAAAAATATTATTTTCAATTTGTTTACACCATCCTCAAGAGTACTGGTCTTGTGTTTGTTCTTATTTTTTTACAGTAGTTTTACTATCTTGGTGTTAAGAGTGAAAAATTATGATCAAAAGTTGACATATGGATTGTAGAATACAAAAGACTATTAAATGCAGAAAAAGTACAAATAATCTTCATTCAAAAGCTTTGTTAAGTGTATTAATATGGATTATTTTTCGGCTTGAATTCTTATTCTCATATCATATTAGACTAAGTCTGTTTCTCTGTGTAGATGGTAAATAAGGCTCCTTGTTCAATTTTAGATAAAATGAGTAAAGAGAGTACTTTCTGAAAACAGTAATCATTCCATATTTTGTGGCTTACAGTGCTCCATTAAAAATAGCGTGATAGGGGCTTCCCTGGTGGCGCCGTGGTTGAGAGTCCACCTGCCGATGCAGGAGACACGGGTTCGTACCCCGGTCCGGGAAGATCCCACATGCCGCGGAGCGGCTGGGCCCGTGAGCCATGGCCGCTGAGCCTGCGCGTCCGGAGCCTGTGCTCCGCAATGGGAGAGGCCACAACAGTGAGAGGCCCGCATACCGAGAAAAAAAAAAAAAAAAAAAAGCATGATATTGTTAGGTCTATTTTAAGCAATCATACAGTCTGATTCACAGAGGAGAATTGACAATTCCTTCCCATGTTTATTACCGTATGTCTTAGATTGCATTCTGTATGCTATTTTTTTATTGACGGGAGGATGGTGAGAAAGACAGGATGGATTAAATGGATTCATTGGGAGACACTACAGAACATAAGTTTCTGTTGGTTTCAGGTTTTAGAGTAGTCAAGAAGTTAGGGTGCTTCTTCCAATATGAATAAAAATTACTCTTTTTAAGTACCTACTTTGTGCTCAGTGATTTAGATGCATCACCTCAAATCCTCCAAATACCTTTGTATTATTATTCATATTTTATGAGTAAGCTAAAAGAGGCTCAGTTGTTTAAATGCCTTCCCCAAGTGAAGCCGTGTAGCTAGCAAATAACAAAACTGGATTCAAACCCAGTGTCTGTACTGTTTGAATACAACAGGCTGAATTATGGGTGTGGGTTTTGAAAGATTATTTCCCCTTAGTATGTCAAAGGGTCTTTCTCAGTGGTGTGCAGATTTGTCATTACATTTACTACCTGTCTCAATCCTTCATCTGTAAGGTGTACCCATCTCCTTTATAGGATTGTTCTTTGGATTAATTTGAATATTAAAGCTTAAATCACAGTGCTTGTCATAGTAAGATCTTAGAATTTTAAGTATTTATTGAGAACATGAGAACATATGGTTAGAAGGAACTGTATTATTACTGTGCTTTAGCTCTGAAATAAATAAATATATATTTAAATATTTAAATAAACAAATATATATTTATTTAAATAAATATATATTTATGTATTTGAGGGGGGGGACAGTTTTCCTTTATTTTTTTTCACAAATTAAGTCAGAGGACCCAGAGACCCGGTGTGTAGCACCAAGTGTCCTGTTGTAGCAGGTACTTCTCAGATACCTTGTCTTCCGACCCAGCCCTCTGACATATCCAGTTTTTTTTGACAAGTGCAATCATTTCAACAACAGGGCCGTTCAGATCCACTTCATGTATTCAAAAGCTCTTCCGAGAGGATCTCTGCTTGACTGCTTCAAGGATCTCCCTGCTGGTAATGGCTTTTCAGTGGTTATAGAAGGACAGTCTCACTGCCTCCAGGCTAACCCGTTCCAGTTGCTGATCCTTCAGAAAGCCTAGTGCATGCAAGACCCAGAAACACCTGCTGAAGTCTGGGTGGGTTTGCTTTAGGATTTTCCCCATGAAACTAAAATAGATCTGCTTCTTCCTCCTCTTCTTCCCAAAGGCTGAACTGGCCCATTCGTATTTCATTTTGTCTGGGATATAAATTGTAATCTTCTTAGGAAATTGTAGTCCATGAAGCAAATGAAGTGCGCATGGAAGGCTTAATCCATATACATCTAACTCTGACCACTGGCCTAATGATTGAGATATATATATATATGCTACTTGTTGAGTAACACTCTGAATAAAAATCCATAAAGTAGGTGAAAGAAGATAGAATGTGTCAGGGGTTCTGCTTTATATAGGGTGATCAGAAAGAGTGTCTCTGTTGAGTGATATTTCAGTAAAGAACTAAAAGAAATATGGAAGCTTAGGAGGAAAACATTATGGACAGAGAGACTGTCAAGTGCAAAGGCATTGAAACTAGAGGGTCATTTATCCATTCTAACAGTGAACTGAGCAGGGAGAAATAGAGGTGAAATTAATGAGGCAGATGGGGAGCTGATCTGTGGGTCTTGTCTACAATGCTGAAGAGCGGGCTTCACCTGCAGGAATAGGAAGCCGTTGGAGTTCTGAGTTACAATGACTTGGTCTGACTTTCAGATTGAAGAGGTCACTGACTACTGGATAAGCAGGTGATAGACTTTAGGGACAAGGTTTGAAACAGAGAAACCAATCTGGAGGCTATTTTAATAGTTCAGGTAAGGGAACTTGGTGGCTTGGAGGTAAGTGGAATTGATAGAGACAGAAAGAAAAGATGTGGATATTAAAAGTAGATCCAACAGAATTAGCTGATAGCTTCTTATGGGATGCAAGAGGAAGAGGGGAGCCCAAAAATGATTGCAAGTGTTTTGTCCTAAACAGCTGGAATTGTGGAGTTGCTACTTTCTCATGGGAAATGTTGCTGGAGGAGTGAGTATGCAGAGAGATTGTGTGGTAGCTGAATGGGGACCTGAGGTCAAGGGGAGTGATGGCTAAACGTGTGTGATGTACCACATGCTTGTCTAGTGAGGGAATGATCTGGTGAGAGGGAACAATTGATGATGCAAAAGAGGGAAGAAAGTCCTTGAGTAGGTGAGAGATGGGATTTATTAAAGCAGAGCTGAGGCTGGGCTGTGACAGGAGTGCAGAGGGCAGCAGAGTATAGGAGTATTGATGCAGAGGGTTAGGTAGAATTGATGGTGGTGGAAAAACTAGGGACTTCTCTTTTTACAACTTCTAGTTTCTCACTTATATGAGAAGCCAGGTCCTCCACTGTGGGAGAGGAAGGAGGAAAGGCACGTGCATCATTTTGCTGGGGGTGCCAATAACACATACCACAGATGAGGTAGCCTAAACAACTGAAATTTTTTTCCTAGAATTTCGGGATCAAGGTATCAGCTGGATTGGTTTCTTCTAAGGCCTCTCTCCTTGGCTTGGTCATCTGTGCCCTGTGTCTTCACATGGTTTTCCTTCTGTGTCTGTGTCCTAACCTCCTCTTCTTATAAGAATACCAGTCACATTAATTTAGGGGCTATCCTAATTACTTCATTTTAACTTAGTTACCTCTTTAAAGAGCCTATCTCTAAATACAGTCACATTCTGAGGTACTGGGGATTCGAATTTTAACATATAAATTTGGGGGACACAATTCAATCCATAAAAAGGTATTTGAAGTTTGAGGAAAGTATGGTATAATTCTCGAGAATGGGCTATGTACATTTAGGATTGTATGGCAATGTTTCAGTTAATGCTATAAACATGTTCAGTCACAGTCACAGCATTGTAATATTCATAACACTTAAGAAAATCAAGGGATAACTTAAGTTTAAAGTTTTAATAACTCTATTCATGCCAGTTAAATGTAAAAAATATTTTCTGTACATATACTCTAGTTGTATAGAAGATAAAAAAGAATAATAGTAGCTCTAGATTCCTTTACTATGCATACATATGTTCTAGGTATTTTTGCCAAGTGATTTGCATTTGTTATTTCATAAATTATGCCCACAGAGGGTCAAGATTAGAAAACTAGAAAAGCGGGGGAGATAGGTAGAGTGAACTCTCTACATCTTTCATCCCATGGCCTTCAGACTAAAGTCCAGCTTCTGCTAGTCTCTACAACAGTCTTCTATTCAGTATGAAAAGTCTATGTCTACAGCAGTCTTATATTTGGTATGAAAAATCTATGTGCATTCTCCACTTTGGGTATTTAATACATAATATACATTTTTTTCAAATTTATTTATAGTTTGTCTTTAAATCAAGATTTAATATATTCCACAAATATCTTGATTTTATTTTACAGTTCATTTGAGCAAATTTAAAAATTATACAAATAAAGGGGAATCTCTTTGGCTTTCTTAAAACTTATCCATAATCACTCAGTATACGATGTTTAATTTTATTACTGTAATGTTTAAAATACAGTAGAAAATGAAGAAAACACATAGCAAATATTTAAGTAGGAGACTAACATACATGATTTCAACGTACCTTTTTGTACTATTGATGGGGCATCTTCTGAAAACTCATGGTCATGCTATGTGATCAAATATAATCAGCAGTGGTTAAAAATATTATTCAGAATGTTTTTTTTTAAGAGAGGTGGGACCAGTTCTAAGATGGTGGAGTATAAGAACGTGCGCTCGCTCACTCCCTCCTGTGAGAGCACCAGAATTACAGCTAACTGCTGAACAATCATTGACAGGAAGACACTGGAACGCACCAAAAACTGTACCCCACATCCAAAAACAGAGGAGAAGCCACAGTGAGATGGTAGGAGGGGCACAATCACAGTAAAATCAAATCCCATAACTGCTGGTTGGGTGACTCACAGACTGGAGAACACTTATACCACAGAATTCCACCCACTGGAGTGAAGATTCTGAGCCCCACGTCAGGCTTCCCAACCTGGGGGCCCGCAACGGGAGGAGGAAGTCCGAGAGAATCAGACTTTGAAGGCTAGTGGGATTTGATTGCAGGACTTTGACAGGACTGGGGGAAAACAGAGACTTCACTCTTGGAGGACACACACCACAGATGTCCGTAGTGTGTGCATCAGGACCCAGGGGGAAGGAGCAGTGACCCCCTAGCAGACTGAACCAGACCTACCTGCTAGTGTTGGAGCGTCTCCTGCAGAGGCAGGGGGCAGCTGTAGCTCACCAAGGGACAAGGACACTGGCAGCAGAAGTTCTGGGAAGTACTCTTTGGCGTGAGCCCTCCCAGAGTCTGCCATTAGCCCCACCAAAGAGCCTGTAGCCTCCAGTGCTGGGTCACCTCAGGCCAAACAACCAACAGGGAAGGAACTCAGCCCCTCCCGTCAGCAGATAAGGGGATTAAAGTTTTACTGAGCTCTGCCCACAGCCAGTCCCTCCTTTCGGGAAGCTGGCAGAAGCCTCTTAGATAGCCTTATCCACCAGAGAGCAGACAACAGAAGCAAGAAGAACTACAATCCTGCAGCCTGTGGAACAAAAACATATTCACAGAAAGACAGACAAAAGGAAAAGGCAAAGGACTATGTACCAGATGAAGGAACAAGATAAAACCCCATAAAAACAACTAAATGAAGTGGAGATAGTTAAGCTTCCAGGAAAAGAATTCAGAATAATGATAGTGAAGATGATCCAGCACCTCAGAAAAAGAATGGAGGCAAAGATCAAGAAGAGGCAAGAAACGTTTAACAAATACCTAGAAGAATTAAAGAACAAACACCTAGAAGAATTGAAGAACAAACAGATGAACAATACAATCACTGAAATGAAAGATACAGTAGAAGGACTCGATAGCAGAGTAACTGAGGCAGAAGAACAGATAAGTGACCTGGAAGACAGAATGGTGGAAATCACTGCTGTGGAACAGAATAAAGAAAAAGAATGAAAAGAAATGAAGACAGCCTAAGAGACCTCTAGGACAACATTAAATGCACCAACATTCCCATTATAGGGGTCCCAGAAGGACAAGAGAGAGAGAAAGGACCTGAGAAAATATTTGAAGTGATTATAGTCGAAAACTTCCTTAACATGGGAAAGGAAATAGCCATCCAACTCCAAGAAGCGCTGAGAGTCCCAGGCAGGATAAATCCAATGAGAAACACGCCAGGACACATAGTAATCAAACTGATGAAAATTAAAGACAAAGAAAAATTATTAAAAGCAACAAGAGGAAAACGACAAGTAACATACAAGGGAACTCCCATAAGGTTAACAGCTGATTTCTCAGCAAACCAGAAGTGAGTGATATGATATATTTAAAGTGATGAAAGGGAAGAACCTGCAACCAAGATTACTCTACCCAGCAAGGATCTCATTCAGATTTGATGGAGAAATCAAAAGCTTTACAGAGAAGTGAAAGCTAAGAGAATTCAGCACCACCAAACGAGCTCTACAATAAATGCTAAAGGAACTTCTCTAAGTGGGAAACACAAGAGAAGAAAAACACCTACCAAAACAAAACCAAAACAATTAAGAAAATGGTAATAAGAACATACATACTGATAAATACCTTAAATGTGAATGGATTAAATGCTCCAACCAGAAGACACAGGCTTGCTGAATGGATACAAAAACCAGACCCATATATATGCTGTCTACAAGAGACCCACTTCAGACCTAGGGACACATACAGACTGAAAGTGAGGGGATGGAAAAAGATATTCCATGCAAATGGAAATCAGAAGAAAGCTGAAGTGGCAATACTCATGTCAGATAAGATAGAAGTTAAAATAAAGAATGTTGCAAGAGACAAGGAAGGACACTACATAATGATCAGGGGATCGATCCAAGAAGAAGATATAACAATTATATATACACCCCACTACATAAGGCAAATGCTAAGAGCTATAAAAGAGGAAATTGACAGTAACACAATAATAGTGGGGGACTTTAACACCTCACTTACACCAATGGACAGATATCCAGACAGAAAATTAATAAGGAAACACAAGCTTTAAATGACACAATAGACTAGATATATTTAATTGCTATTTAGAGGACATTCCATCCGAAAACAGCAGATTACACTTTCTTCTCAAGTGCACATGGAACATTCTCTAGGATAGATCATATCTTGGGTCACAAATCAAGCCTTGGGAAATTTAAGAAAATTGAAGTAATATCAGGCATCTTTTCTGACTACAATGCTATGAGATTAGAAATAAAATACAGGGAAAAAAACATAAAAAACGCAGACACATGAGGCTATACAATATGTTACTAAATAACCAAGAGATCACTGAAGAAATCAAAGAGGAAATCAGAAAATACCTAGAGACAAATGACAATGAAAACACGACAATCCAATACCTATGGGATGCAGCAAAAGCACTTCTAACAGGGAAGTTTATAGCAATACAATCCTCAAGAAACAAGAAAAATCTCAAATAAACAATCTAACCTTACACCTAAAGGAACTAGAGAAAGAAGAACAAACAAAGCCCAAAGTTAGTAGAAGAAAAGAAATCGTAAGGATCAGAGCAGAAATAAATGAAATAGAAACAAAGAAAACAATAGCAAATATCAATAAAACTAGAAGCTGTTCTTTGAGAAGGTAAACAAAATTGATAAATCTTTAGCCAGACTCTTCAAGAAAAAGAGGGAGAGAACTCAAATCAGTAAAATTAGAAATGAAAAAGGAGAAGTTACAATGGACACCGCAGAAATACAAAGCATCATGAGACTACTGTAAGCAACTCTATGGCAGTAAAATGGGCAACCTGGAAGAAGTGGACAAATTCTTAGAAAGGTATAACCTTCCAAGACTGAACCAGGAAGAAACAGAAAATATGAACAGACCAATCACAAGTAATGAAATTGAAACTGTGATTAAAAATCTTCCAACAAACAGTATTTGTCTTTCTCTTTCTGACTTACTTCACTCTATATGCCAACAAATGGAAGTCCAGGACCAGATGGCTTCACAGGTGAATTCTATCAAACATTTAGAGAAGAGCTAACACCCATCCTTCCCAGACTCTTCCAAAAAATTGCAGAGGAAGGAACACTCCCAAACTCATTCTACAAGGCCATCATCACCCTGATACCAAAACCAGACAAAGATACTACAAAAAAAGAAAATTACAGACCAATATCACTGATGAATATAGATGCAAAAATGCTCAACAAAATACTAGCAAACAGAATCCAGCAACACAGTAAAAGGATCATACACCATGATCAAGTGAGATTTATCTCAGGGATGCAAGGATTCTTCAATATACACAAACCAATCAATGTGATGCACTGTATTAACAAACTGAAGAATGAAAACCATATGAACATCTCAATAGATGCAGAAAAAGCTTTTGACAAAATTCAACACCGATTTATGATAAAAACTCTCCAGAAAGTGGGCATAGACGGAACCTACCTCAACATAATAAAGGCCATATACAACAAATCCAAAGCAAACATTATTCTCAATGGTGAAAAACTGAAATCATTTCCTCTAAGATCAGGAACAAGACAAGGATGTCCACTCTTGCCACTGTTATTCAACATAGTTTTGGAAGTCCTAGCCATGGCAATCAGAGAAGAAAAAGAATTAAAAGTAGTATAGATTGGGAAAGAAGAAGTAAAACTGTCACTGTTTGCAGATGACATGATATACTATATATAGATAATCCTAAAGATGCCACCAGAAAACTACTAGAGCCAATCAATGAGTTTGGTAAAGTTGCAGGATACAAAATTAATGCACAAAAATCTTTTGCATTCCTATATACTAACAACAAAAGATCAGAAAGAGAAATTAAGGAAACAATTCCATTCACCAGTGCAACAAAAAGAATAAAATACCTAAGAATAAACCTACCTAAGGAGGTAAAAGACCTGTACTCAGAAAACTGTAAGACACTGATGGAAGAAATCAATGATGACACAAACAGATGGAGAGATATACCATGTTCTTGGATTAGAAGAATCAATATTGTGAAAATGACTATACTACCCAAAGCAGTCTACAGATTCAGTGCAATCCCTATCGAATTACCAATGGCATTTTTTACAGAACTAGAACAAACAATCTTAAAATTTGTATGGATACACAAAAGACCCTGAATAGCCAAAGCAATCTTGAGGGAAAAAAACGGAGTTAGAGGAATCAGACTCCCTGACTTCAGACTATACTACAAAGCTATAGTAATCAAGACAATATGGTACTGGCACAAAAACAGAAATATAGATCAATGGAGCAGGATAGAAAGCCCAGGGATAAACCAGTCAACTACTCTCTGGCAAAGGAGGCAAGGATATACAATTGAGAAAAGCCAGTCTCTTCAGTAAGTGGTGCTGGGAAAACTGGACAGCTACATGTAAAAGAATGAAAGTAGAACACTCCGTAACACATACACAAAAATAAACTCATAATGGATTGATGACCTAAATGTAAGACTGGACACTATAAAACTCTCAGAGGAAAACATAAGAACAACACTGTTTGACATAAATAACAGCAAGATCGTTTTTGACCCACCTCCTATAGTAATGGCAATAAAAACAAAACTAAACAAATGGGACCTAATGAAACTTAAACACTTTTGCACAGCAAAGGAAACTGTAAACAAGACGAAAAGACAACCCTAAGAATGGGAGAAAGTATTTGCAAATGAATCAACGGACAAAGGCTTTATCTCCAAAATATATAAACAGCTCATGTAGCTCAATATTAAAAAAACAAACGACCCAATTAAAAAATGGGCAGAAGACCTAAATAGACATTTCTCCAAAGAAGACATACAGATGGCCAAGAAGCACGTGAAAAGCTGCTCAACATCACTAATTAGTAGAGAAATGCAAATCAAAAGTACAATGAGGTATCACCTCACACCAGTTAGAATGGGTATCATCAGATACCAAACTACAAACAACAAATGCTGGAGAGGGCTGGAGAAAAGGGAACCCTCTTGCATTTTTGGTGGGAATGTAAATTGATACAGCCACCATGGAGAACAGTATAGATGTTCCTTAAAAAACTAAAAACTACCATACGACCCAGCAATCCCACTACTGGGCATATACCCTGAGAAAACCATAATTCAAAACGAGTCATGTACCACAATGTTCATTGCAGCTCTATTTACAATAGCCAGGACATGGAAGCAACCTAAGTGTCTATCGACAGATGAATGGATGATGAAGATGTGGCACATATATACAATGGAATATTACTCAGCCATAAAAGGAAACGAAATTGAATTACTTGTAGAGATGTGGATGGACCTAGGGATTGTCATACAGAGTGAAGTAAGTCAGAAAGAGAAAAACATATCGTATATTAACATATATATGTGGAATCTAGAAAAGTGTTCCAGATGATCTGGTTTGCAAGGCAGAAATAGAGATACAGACGTAGCGAACAAATGTATGGACACCAACGGGGGAAAGCGGGGTGGAGGGGTGGTGGTGGTGGGATGAGTTGGGAGATTGGGATTGACATATATACACTAATATGTATAAAATAAATAATAAGAACCTGCTTATAAATAAATAAATAAAATTCCCCCCAAATAAGAGGTAAATGAGAGAGAAGAATAAATTGCATATGGTATAATGTTTAAATTATCTTTCTCAATACAAATTGTTAGACATTTCTCTATACTTTCTCAATACTTAGAAATATGTCAGATGGCTTTACTTTTACTTCTTGGCAGGCGTCCCTTGAATCCTTAAAATGAATGAAATTTTATGCTGCAAGTTGTACCACAGTGTACTTGCCTTTCACTTAGCTCTCTCACACGGTGCGACTTGGGATTTTACCAACTTTGAATGCTTATCTGTGCTTGTAGCCGTTTGGGTTGCATGCCATTTGAAAACCAGATGAATACTATGGATTCTTTAGAAAAATTCAAGACTTTGCATGTACATTCAAAACATTGCATCCAGATTCAAGCAATTCATGGATTCCCATAAGACAGCCCGTGAATATCCATGGACTTCAGATTATAGTGCTTCTAGACTAATGGTAATTGGTTATACCAATTATGACTTATCTTGATGGAATATAATGTATAACAGGAACAGGGGGATGTTTATGATGAACTGAAGCATGACGAAAGCAAAACACAAAGTTATATATGTACTATGATTACAATGATATAAACTACACATCTCGACAAAACGTTTTTAAACTCATATAAAACTAAAGTAGCTGTCTAAAAGTAGTAGGATTATGAAAATTTTTCTTTTAAAAATTCCTTATTTTTAAAAATGCTATATTGTTTTGTATTAAAAATAACATAGCAATAGGAGAAACCTACAAAAGAGATAATGTATAACCTGGACAAATGCAATCATTCCTTAGGTGCTCATTGAACATCATTCTTTTTTTCTTTTCTTTTTATCATCTTCCTTTTTGTTCTCTTGACTGAAGCTAAAATAATCATAAAAAAAATTCAGTCTGGTTATACCACCTCTGCAATTAAAGCTACTCAGTAGCTTCTGACTGTGGTCTCCAAGTCTCCTTTTCATGAGATGGCCTTTGCCCATCTCCCTACATTTCCCCCACTTCACTAGCCTTTCCCAGAAAAAGCCTACTCCTCCTTGCCTCTCTGCCTCTACACTTGACTTTGCACATTCATCCTCTGGTTCTCCTGCTCTCCTCTCCTCAATGTTACTCATCCTTTAGATTTCAGCTCCAACTTTACTTGTTAAGGAAAGATCCTGTTTATTCTCCAGCTTGAGAACAGTACTGCATTATTCACACTTACAAGCATTCTGATTTTAATTTCATAGATTTTTTTGTGGAAGGAATGACTAATAAACCCACAAGACAGTTCATATTTTTTGTAAAACATTAAAAGATTAAAAACATGGAGTTTTTTTTTACATAAATATAGATAATACTGAGAGCAAAGCATTCCAATTGACTAATCAATACGGACAGCCCACTCCCATAATATTAACATATGTAAGGCAAGTCCTCTTCAAGATAGTATAGTAAGGAGATTACAAAGGTAGAGAAAGTGCTCGAGTGGAGAAAGTATTTTATAACACTTACAGTTTATTTTTTGAGATTTAGGCTGATAATATGACCCGAAAACATCCAGCAATTTTCAAACGTTCAGAGAAAATGGAAGTAAATTAAGTTAAAAAAAAAATTGAGTCAAACATGTTGTTTGTCGTCATGTGGACACGATAACTAACTGATTGAATCTGTATTTCTTTAAAGTTACGTAAGTCCTGCCTTAGGTCATTTCACTCTGTGGGGTTCAAGAGGAAAGACAAATTAGCTCAGTGGGTGCTAATCTCAGCATCATCTCTATGGTTGGAATAGCACTTCTGAGTGTTCATATAGAAGTTCAGCCTTCTTGAACTCTTTCCAGTTTTACCAACCAGAAAGTGTTGGTACAAGTTTACGTAGCTTCATTCCTGTGGACTTAACATTTAAGGAATGGTGATATATATCACATCCTGCATTTTGCTTCAAATAGCCTTAGTACAACAAAGATCATGAAATTACACTGTTTTTAGCTTTAATTTCAAATAGTCTTGGAAGCTTTACTTTAGTAGATCCTATTCTGTAATCTTATATTGGTCACAATATAATATGCAAATAGGAAAATACATATATTTGTTTAAAACCATAATATCCAACCTGACATTTTTAATCTCATAAGACTACTCAGGAAATGGATGAGCTGCTAAAATATTAAGGCTAACAAATCATGAATTCAATGGCGTTTTATAGGTCACCCTGACTGGAAGAACTGTCAACCATTTTGTTCCCTTAATTCTGTAAATCAAGACTTTCAAAGGTTTTGCATCCAAGGCAGTAGTCTGAAAGTTTTCAATTTTCTTACCAGGTACCATTACCTAAACCTGCTGAATGCTGAGTAGATATCTAATGATTGCTGTTCACCAAAGGGCAATTAGGATTCTGGTCTCAAAATGTTTAATAACATATTTGAGAGATGGAAACTTTTATTATTTGTTTCAATTGTTCTTAATTTTAAAATTGTATCTTTGTACATATTTAAAAGTTCATAGAATAAAAGGTTTCTATGCATATCTAAATAGTAAGGAAAAAAACCACTTAGGTTTAAAACCAAAAAATTGGATCACGTCTACCTGAATTCCATCTAAGAGCCCTACAGCCAGGTATTTTTTCATAAATTATAGACAGCTTGATTCAGAGTATACACATAGCACTTAAATGGAACAATATATCTGAAGAGAGGCATTCCCTTTCTTTCTATACATTTATTGCTTCTTAAACAGATTTTGCTTCACTTTCAGGAGTAAGGGATGAAATTCCTCTCTCCTCCTCCTTAAACCTATTTGCTTTGCAAATGTACTAATGCACTTTATTCCAACAGTTAAAGAAGTGCTTTATCAGAAGCTAGAACAATTTCACTTTCCAGAAATGTGATTATATTCAGTTTCATTAGGTGAACCATGCAATTAGGGATATCAATCTTCCCTTTCGGTACCTGAAGAAACTTCTGACAGTGGGTGATTTGGTGAGATAAGCTCTACACAAATTTAACTTCCTGTTCAGTTTCTTAGCACCTTAATTTTCTTACAGCTTTTAAAAAACACATGTGCAAGAGGAGTAGCCAAATCCAAAGAAAGCAAGTGTTTGTATAAATACTTTTTATAAGTACTGTTGTGTTGCAATAGACGGCTCCAATGATTAAATGGCTAGGTTTTTATACAATATTTTAGATGAATGCAGAGATTTACAGCAAACAAAATATATTCATGTGGCTTAAAGGATTATAAAATATTTACTTTTGTGAGAAAATCATTGAACTTTTGGTCTTTTTCTTTACACTTTAAAATAAAACTGTACCTGTCTCACTGCTGGTATTAGAACTGAGTTAAAGAACTAAACTTAAACTAGCACAGGGGGCAGAGTACCTTCTGATTTCCTTAATAAAATGTCTATAGCAGCATCTAGCTTTGTTCAGAATAGGTGTGCCATTTTTCTATACGAGTAGTTATGATTTAAATAGTATTAGCTTTCATGTCATAAAAATATGAGACCTTTTCTCACTTCCTCTACCTAGTGGTAACTTGAAGATATTCCTATTCACAGTATAAAGCAAAAAAGAATCCACCGTAAAGTTTTATGCTTCTTTACTCCTTTTTCTCTTTTATGTTTCACCTTCCTCATATAGCCAGCAAGCAGTGACAATAATCCAACACTTGTATTAACGTATGAACTTCAGGGGTTTTTTGGGGACGTGGGGTGGGGAAATGAGAGTTAATGATGTACACATTCATACTGTGCTTCTAAATGCTTTATTATTCCCAGAAGTAGGGGACTTCGCCCAGTGGGTAAGTGGTATTTCTTGGAGAAATATAGTGCTGGGTTGGAAGCTTATTGAAGACATACTGTACAACTTAACTGTTTTTTCTTGAACAAGTATCTATGAAATTCCGTATTTTTGGTGGACTAAATATCAGTTTCAATTTTACTTAACAAATATTTATTGAGGACCTACTATATGCAACTTTTGATACTCAAATGAGTCAAATAGCCAAAGAACTTTAGCTGGTGGGTCAGGTTCACGTGGAATATGCAGGGGAAGAGTGTTCAGAAAGGGATCTTATGTGCATATCACAGTGAATAGGATGGATCAAAGAGAGTAAGTAGTTAATCCACGTTCATACAGTAAATAAATGACAAAATGGGACTTCAGAACACAAATTTGGTCTGAGTTAAAGCCAAAGTGGTGTTCATTGAATTGTATTGACTTTTGTATTAGTTTCCTATTGTTAATGTAGCAAATGATTATAACCTTAGTGTCTTTAAACAACAGACTTATTAGCTTGCAGTTCTGGAGGTTGCAAGGGCGATGTTCCCTCTAGAAGCCCTAGGAAGTATCCATTTTCTTGTCTTTTTATAGCATCTAGAGGCCACTTACATCCCTTGACCTGTGGCCTCTTCCTTGAATCATTTCAAACCTCTGCTTTCTTCATCACACCTCTTTCTCTCACTCTGATCCTTCTGTTCCCTTTTCACAAGGACCCTTGTGATTGCATTGGATTCACCTGGATAATCCAGGATTATCTCCCATTTCAAAAACCTTAACTTCTTTACAACACTGAAGTCCCTTTTGCTGTGTAAGGTAACATATTCACAAATTTCCAGCGATCAGGGTGCGCTTGTCTTTGGAGAGGCCATTATTCAGCCTACCACAACTCTCTAGAGCCTAGTCCATTCCTACTTAATTTTGCCATTGGAATTTATCTTTCAATCTTCTTTTTGCCTCCTAACTTTCCACTTATTTCTAGTTATCCTTATTTCTCTAAGATTATGACCCTGTTTAGAAAAAAAAAAAAAGCCACAATTTTTCTTTGTTTTACCTTCATATTGCTTGAGATTCTGCCATGCTTCTAATAATGAATATTTCTTGGTAGTGGTAATTCCTAGATTTTAATTTCTGATGTAATCCGTCTGTTTCTTGAGAAGGACTTTGAGGAAAAGTTTTAATTTTGACAGAGATAGAAACAAAGGGAGAGTATTTTATTTTGAAGGATTTTGATGAACAAAGGCCCAGAGCAAGATATATAAGGTAGAACCAAATAAAATAATGTTACCTAGTCTATAGGGAACCTTTGATAGTCTGTAGTATGAGAGAGGAAAAATAAAATATGGGAGCCATTTTTCAGAAGCCCTCAAATTAATCAGTAGTATACTTATGTAATATGATTGACGGAAAAAATGATCTTTATTATAAAATTAAGTTTTCTACAAATCCATTACTGATAAAATGTGTTTATTGTGTGGTAAATGCCCATTTTTAAAAAGCGTGCTCTTCTTTTTATACACTGACCTTTAAAATTCCAAAAACTTCTTTCAAAAACAATTGTACTATTTACTATTTAGAAACAGATACACACACACACACAGCAACACATTAGCGGGACCTCATGCAATGCTGGCTATAAAACAGGATTGGAACACTATAGGCATATAACTTTGAACAAGGGTTTATTTATTCTGCTTATCTCATTATGTAGTTCTAATGATTTTTAATACTATTGAATGGTTTTTTGAATGTCTGAATGTGGAAATTAGTCTATATGTAAACTGTCAGGTTGTAAATGCCCAATGGGCCATCTGTATACTGACTTCTGTTGTATTCATCTTGTGTAGAACTACTCATATTTATGTAACAAAAATCAACTTAATTTTACAGTCATTAAGGAACAGCTATGAAAGTATTTAATAGCTATAAATCAACCTTGGAGCGAAAGTTTTAAATTATTATATTTAAATTATTATATTAAATTAAGTTTTAAATTATTATATTTAAGCTCCCAGTATAAATGAACTATTTTGGCATTCATTAGATTCAAATGATTAAATTGCTTCTCTCGTGTCTCATATTCACATAGGAAGTTTTGTACTTTTGCTTAACCACAAAATACTTTACCCTCTAGAAGGAAGAAAAATAATAATCTCATAGCTTTTTAATGAAAGGGACATTGTGTTATGTATAACTTAATGTTTCCTCTAGATTTACTATTTTAGAAAGGGCTAGAAGTGGAAAATGTTAGATGCTGCTGACTTACAATGACATCATTCTGTATTTAATTAAAATGTGTACTTAATACTTCACTAAGACTTTTAAAACCACAGAGCTTTATCTACTTTCAGTTTTTGCTCTCAAAAACTCGAGTTCTTAGACTTTTCATATTGGACATTATTTTCTGAAGTGTGATAAAAAGTAAATCCAAACATTTAAGCAAATTTAACTCAGAACTATTTTGCCTACAAAAATTTTCCTAGAGACTGTGTTTATAAAGAAAAACTTCCATAATGTTTTCTGCTTATAAATTTTTTTAGCTGATCTTTACTCAGTGCCACGTATTTAGGCATGCAGTCTTATAGAGATACGAAGTCTTAAGAGATATAAAAATATATAACATACAGATTTTGTTCTAAGGAGAAAATTGATATACCGTTAAGTACATAGCATTTCATGGGATAAGTGCTGACAAAGACACGTAGAGATGCTGTAGAAGCAGAGGGGTATCACAACAGGTTTTCCGGAGGTAAATTATGTTATCGCTAAGCCTTAGGAGCCTTGTTCATTCTGAGTGTTTGATTCCTTAAGAGAAGATTGGAATTCTCCTGTCTTAAGGTCTGCAAATGTCCAGAGCAGCAAACTGCAGGCATTATTAATGCAGCATCTTTCCAATGAGAGGACTCTAGCCTGTGTAATAGCAGCGACTCACCATTGATTTTTATATATAAACACTGACTTAGTTGTCTACCTGGGAAAGCAAAGAAGGGATGAGTAAAACCCAAGATCACTTTATAAAAGCCACTAGTATTCAGTACTTTATACTACTTAATTATTTCACTGCTTTCCCTCACTAACTCATTTACTAAAGTTGACCAACAGAATAAAGTGGCATCATTTATCATGGTACCATTCTTACAGTCTTTTAAAGGATCTCTAAAACAATTACATTTTAATATTGTGAAAACTTGAAGTATATAAAAAGATACTGGAGAAATGCTAGATCCAGGACCTCACTGCATTTGTTTTGGCCCAGTCCTTGTGCCATCTGGGAGATCCAGCCTACACCTACCACTGCAGGTAGATTTAGCTCACCTCTCCCCTAGCATTCTCAGCTTCAGTGGAGCCAACGACCGTAAATCTCCATATTCATGAGAGACTATAGTACATGTGAGAACCTTTTGGAAACCACAATTGATATGTTTGTACGAGGTTTCATAATAATAGTGCAGAGTTAGTTGCAATGCCTTCCAAATAGTTTTCTTCCTCTCAATTCCCAGAAATACACCATCAGATGAACATGGCCATTCTTTTAATCTAAATTATTTCTAATTCCCTGCCTCATATATATATTCTTTTGTAGATATATATATTTTCCCATTAGGATAATTTTTTCTTCGTATCAAATTATGAAATATTAGTTCTATAGGAACAGTGAGGGATAGTGGTGAAGTATTTGAATAGAGTTTGATATTAGATTACAACAACTGGACCCTATACTACCTACAGAGTAAATTTTCCATGAATTCATACTGTTACCACAGCAATAACCAAGAAAAATAGAGTTGTGCTATATTGTCTTATCTACGTTGAACCTATGTTTGGACAAAGTTGAATATAGTCCAATAAAATGTAGCATCAGTTACTGATCGGAAATGGGCAAGAGACTTGTAAAGCTTGCTAAACTGAAACAATGTGTATGAATGTATTCATAGGACACTTTCTAATTGGTAGGACAGTTCATGGAACCACAACTGAGTGAAAGCTGGTAACAAAAGAACAAAACACAGTCAAGACAGTAAAATGGATGGACATAAAAAACAGAGTGCTAAGACAGTGTATTGATCTAATGCATTCTTACCAGAGAGTCTACAGAGATGGAATATTACAGAGTGAATATCACTGAAGGCTCTCCTTGCCGGTGACACATTTTCATTAGCAAAAATAACTACCATAAAAAAGTATCAAGTTTTTCCACATGAGATCTGGGTCCTACAATAACCAGAGACCTTCATGATCAAAACTGGCTAGGCTTAGAGCATGATTTCAAGTGTTTTATTCTGGTTCTTGTCTACTCTGGCTCACTGTGGCGTAAGACTTTGTGTCACAGTGTTAGTGTCAGAAGAGATACTTAAATAGATGTGTCCCTTGCCAGGACTATAAAGTATATGGGTGCTATCCATAGATAGATAATTGTGCTGATGGTTCTATAAGCTGAGTATTAGTGTTGTTTCTAGAAGTGTCAGACTCTCACCTGTCCAACTGGTCTAGCCATCAGTTTATAGATTAATTGAGAACAGTGTGGTCGTGGTGTTGAGGGTTAAATGGGAAATCTGTAATTGGGGTACACCACTGATAAACTGTCAGGTAAGAGAAATCAGGTTAAGAGTCCTACCTCAGGAAGTTACCATTTTCAATTAGAATATTTGACCCCACTGTTATTTTTTCTCTGTGCCTAGGAAAATTTTAGGGGGCAGCCAAAAGATTCACATAAATTCATATAGATATAGGAAGGTCCAAGGTCCAAGATGCCATCATGAGATCAGAGGGTGGGGGGAGGACATATGAAAGAGATTGGGACATGCAACAGTGTTTATGAATGTGTTATTATACATACATATATCTCCTGTCTTTATTCATTGAGAGAACCTAGAAACAGTGACACTCAAGCAGCGAAGAGCATTTGCAGTACATAACATTCTCCATTAAAAGGAGCTGCGGTTCTTTGGAGGAGTGGTTGGAGTTTGCAGACTGTATCTGCAAACAGATTTAATGTTTGACTGGAGTAGGGAAAATACAAGATGAGTCTGGAGCATGAATGTACTCTAAAGAAAGCAAAGAAAAGAGAAAAAGAGAGGGAGGGGAAGGGAGGGGGTGAGGAAAGATGGAAGAAAGGGAGGAAGGAGGGAGGGAGAGGAAGGAAGGAAAGAAGGAAGGGAGGGAGGGAATGTGGGAGAGAGGGAGGGAAGGGAGGAAAAGAAAGAAAGGGAAATGAAGGAAAAGTGAAGTGTCAGAAGGACACAGGATCCAACCTAGAAGAGCTCACTATGGCCAAGCCTGGAACAATTCAAGCAACACATAAATTTTGACAGTATTTGATTATACCAAGATAATGATGTAAATATCTGTGAGCCCATGCTATTATAAATAAATAAAAAAATAAGTGAATGGGAAAAGGGACAACTCTTTCCTATAGAAGAATTTCAGTTAAAAAGTGTAGAAGAAATGAGGGAAATAGAAAATCACCCTTAGAACACCACTGTAATAATTGCTGCAGGCAAGACCCAATGATGGATGCTAAAATTAGTGGACAAAAGTTTAAGGAGAAAGGGGATATTTGCATACTCAGTAGCTATCCCTTCCCCAAATCTATCAATTACAAAGAAAAACATAGTAACTTTACAGTGGAGAAACCTGGCAGTTGCTACCTTACAGAACAATCAGTGTGAACATCACCAGACTTATCAAATCGTGAGTTTCTATTATGATGCACTGAGACATAATGTATATCTGTGGTATCCCCAATGCATAACCTCAATCGAATTTTGAGAAAACACCGTACAAACACAAGTTAAGTGACATTGTACAAAATAACTGACTAGTATTCTTTTTTTTTTTTTTTTTTTTTTTTTTTTTGGTACGCGAGCCTCTCACTGTTGTGGCCTCTCCCGTTGCAGAGCACAGGCTCCAGACGCACAGGCTCAGTGGCCATGGCTCATGGGCCCAGCCGCTCCGCGGCATGTGGGATCTTCCGGGACTGGGGCACGAACTCGTGTCCCCTGCATCGGCAGGTAGACTCTCAACCACTGTGCCACCAGGGAAGGCCCAAATATAGTTTTAAAAATTATTATCTACAGGTAATTGAAGTATAGTTTTGCAAATGCCATCAACGGAAACCAACTTCCATTTATGCACTACATGTTTCGTTGGGTATTTCTATGGTGTATTTATTTATCTTTTAACACCTTTATTGGAGTATAATTGCTTTACAATGGTGTGTTAGTTTCTGCTTTATAACAAAGTGAGTCAACTATACATATGCATATATTCCCATATCTCTTCCCTCTTACGTCTCCCTCCCTCCCACCCTCCCTATCCCACCCCTCTCTCCCTGTGCTATGGGGCTGCTTCCCACTAGCTATGGGTTTTACATTTGGTAGTGTATATATGTTCATGCCACTCTCTCACTTCGTCCCAGCTTACCCTTCCCCCTGCCCGTGTCCTCAAGTCCATTCTCTAGTAGGTCTGCATCTTTATTCCCATCCTGCCCCTAGGTTCTTCATGATCTGTGGTGTATTTAAAAGTATTTCAACATATATGGATAAATTGCTCTTGCACTGAGGATCAATTAACTCCACATCTGTAGATCTGAAATATTCGTTGTCAATAGGTCCAGTATCTTACTGCTTGCTGGCATTCTCTTGACTGCTCAAACTCAGTCTTTCAAAAATGGAACTCATTATAATACAAGCCGGACCTATTCTTCTCCCCACATCTCTACTTCCAGTTGAGAGTACCACCATCCTGCTGGTGACTTCAGTCTGTGACTCCCACTATCATCTCTAATTTCTCCTAGCTGCTTTTCAGCCTCTACATGCTGTTACTAAGTGCTCTTCATTTTATATCTAAGTGTTCTTTTAATCTGTGCTTTCCTTCTCATTCCCACAGTGATCAACTTGTTAAAACAGACTACGTATTTTCTAGCTGGTCCAAAATTCTCTCCCTCTCTCAGCAACCCCTTCCCCAAACACACACACACACACACACACACACACACACACACACACACACACACACACACACACACACACACACACACACAGCTCTCAGAGATAATTACTACTACACGGATTTGATTTTATGATATTGTCACTCCCCACTTCAAAATATTTGACGGCCAGTGAAGTAACTAAAGTTTAATAGACGAGGCTCTCCATAATTTGACCACTAGCTACCTTGGCAGTCTACTTCAGGAAATGCTTTTTAGGTCTCAGCTTAATTAACTTTACTCATGTCCTCCTTTTTACAAACACTTGCGTCTCTCATTCTCCAAGGCACCTCTCTCTCCTATTTCTCTTCCCTCTTTGTCTTAGGCAGTTAGGATTCCTATATCAAAGTATAATACCATAGCCTTGGAAGCTTATAAACAGCAGAAATTTATTTCCCACTGTTCTGGAGGCTGGAGGTCTTAGATCAGGGTGCTAGCATGGTCAGGTTCTGGTGAAGGCCCTCTTCAGTGTTGCAGACTGCCGAACTCTTTTCATCCTCACATGGCTCAAAGTGGGCAAGAGAGTTCTATGGGGTCTTTCTTTATAAAGGTACTAATCCCATTCAAGAGGGCTCCACCCTCATGACCTAATTACCTCCCCCAAACCCCACCTCCTAATACCATCACATTGCATGTTACAATTTCATCATATGAATTTGGAAGGGACACAACCATTCAGTCCCTTATACTCTCTGACCAGGTTTTCTTCAGCTGTTTCATCCACTTCCTTTACTTTAGCTAGCACCTCTATGGTAATTATTCCCAAGTCTGGTGCCTTCAGCTGAGATACTTTGCTGAATCCCAAACTTATATATCAACTGCCTACTACTTACTATATCCTCCTGGATACCAAATTGAACCTATCACTTTCCTATCCCCATTTACTATGTCCCTCTATATTCAATCATCAGGTATTGATAATCCCACCTCCTAAATATCACAGTGATGTTAGAAAAGTTCTAAGCCTTTGGGCTTAATCCGGATGACGACCATTGGTTAGGATGAGATAGGGGAAAAAATGTAAATTTGGGTCTGTTATTTTAAAATTATATGAATCAGAGAAAATGCTAAAAAGATAGGATAGACGCAATAGTACTTTAAAACCTAGAAATAATTAATGCTTTGTCAATGCAGCAAGCAAAGTATTACCCCCAACATACCCATTAGCCTAACCCTAATTACATATTTATTCATTTTATCTAGCGTCTGTCACACTTAGCACAAAGCAGAAGTTTGATTTTGAATAGTAATCGTCAGCTAGAGCAGCTGAATAATTTAGAAGTCTCAATTTCAGCCTTTTCCATGTAAATGATATTCTAAAAATAAAAGCATTACCATATATAGTATTTCTAAAGTTTATGGCAAAGATGTGTTAAGAATATACATTAGCATATTAACACTGTGCTCTGTGAATATACCAATACCTGTAAATATTTTTATTCCCACAATTAGAATAGAACATTCATTATAGTTATAAGGCAGTGTTGTGGTTGTGCTTTTTTTTTGTATGACTGTATCTGCAAACAGATTTAATGTTATAACTGGATCAAAAAATGTTTGACTTAGAATTACATAGAATAAATTGATGTACATCAGCAAAGAATAAAATCCCCACCCTATCCCTTTCCCATCTGCTATGTTACAGTTGTCTTACCAAGTAGAGCTCTAGTTTCTTAGGTAAGTGACATAAGCATTCTGAACTTCTATGATCATTATGAAAAGAAAAAAAACTTTGAAATTCAAAATAATACCAGTTTTTGTATTTCTTGAAAAAGTTTTAAATGTTTATTTTAGTTCAAATCATGTGAAATTGCCAATATTTCATCATTTTGCTTACAAAAATGGTAGTTTTATATGATTAATTTATATGGTTTGATCCCACTCCATTAAATCTATCAAAGTTCTTAATTTCTGTGTTTAGAAGTGTACGTTAAGTTGAAATGTTGAAAGGATATTTGAATTTGGCTTTACCAAATGGTAGCTAAAACTATTTTTGTTAATATTGTACTATATATTTTAAATATAATACATAGTTTATATTTTACTTTTCTTCAAACTCAGGGTGTGGAATACTCTGAGCAATGTGTAGACTATAGTAATTGAACAGGAAGAAAATCACCACACTATAAAAATAAACAATTATAACTTGCTACTGACAGCAGGTCCCATGATATCCTATAATCCAGTGAAGGTTTCCACACATACAAAAGCATTTTAAAATAAACAATTCTGATGGTGTGTTTACAGTTTGCTTACCTAAATTGTGTCAATGTTGTTTCTACTGGCAGTAAAACTGAACATTTGTTTTTCTGTTCTTCTGAGAATTACTCTTTCTTTGCAAATAACTCTCAGATAAAGTTATAATGTATGGATGATGTATGGAAGTAAATTGACAGAAAATCAATAACTTCCTCATCGAGAACTAGTGGCTTAAATTCTCAATTCACTAATGAAAATTATTCCTATTTCATTTTGACTAATGTCTATAAAACATTTTTCTTGATGTTTGCCTCAATTAAGATGCTTTAAGTTTCAAGGAACAGAAAACACAACCAACAGTGGGTTAGCAATAAGAAGGTTATTATCTCACATCTAAGGAAGACACCAGTTCTGTGATGACATCAGAGATCCTGTCCATCATTTCTTATGCTTATTGGCTTTTTTTAAAATTTTATTTATTTTTTTATACAGCAGGTTCTTACTAGTTATCCATTTTATACATATTAGTGTATATATGTCAATCCCAATCTCTCAATTCATCCCAACACCACCACCCCCTTCCCCGCCACTTTCCCCCCTTGGTGTCCATATGTTTGTTCTCTACATCTGTGTTTCTACTGTTGTCCTGCAAACCGGTTCATCTGTACCATTTTTCTAGGTTCCACATGTATGCGTTAATATATGATATTTGTTTTTTCTTTCTGACTTACTTCACTTTGTATGACAGTCTCTAGATCCATCCACGTCTCTACAAATGACCCAATTTTGTTCCTTTTTATGGCTGAGTAATATTCCATTGTATATATGTACCACATCTTCTTTATCCATTCGTGTGTCGATGGGCATTTAGGTTGCTTCCATGTCCTGGCTATTGTAAATAGTGCTGCAATGAACATTGGGGTGCATGTGTCTTTTTGAATTATGGTTTTCTCAGGGTATATGCCCAGTAGTGGGATTGCTGGGTCGTATGATAGTTCTATTTTTAGTTTTTTAAGGAATGTCCATACTGTTCTCCATGGCGGCTGTATCAATTTACATTCCCACCAACAGGGCAAGAGGGTTCCCTGTTCTCCACACCCTCTCCAGCATTTGTTGTTTGTAGATTTTCTGATGATGGCCATTCTAACTGGTCTGAGGTGATACCTCATTGTAGTTTTGATTTGCATTTCTCTAATCATTAGTGATGTTGAGAAGCTTTTCATGTGCTGCTTGGCCATCTGTATGTCTTCTTTGGGGAAATGTCTATTTAGGTCTTCTGCCCATTTTTTGATTGGGTCATTTGTTTTTTTAATATTGAGCTGTCATATGCTTATTTTGATATGTTAACTTCTATCCTTAGGCTGATTCCTTTCAGGGCCACAACATGTCATTGCAGGCATCACAGGTAGACAGCAAAGTCCAAAGAAAAAGAAGACTTTTCATTTCCATGCAGCTGTTTTATGAGCAAGAAAATCCCTTCCTTGTCCCTTGTTTTCATTGGACAAAACTACATCGTACACTTTTGACAAAGTCAGTCATTGGCTAGGGAAAGGGAATTACCGCATGGGCTCAGACAAATCAATATCCCACTTTTTAGCTCTTCTGTGCACACATGGCAACAGTGATTGTGAACACTCAGACAAAATAGGAGCTCTGCCAGCAAGGAAGAGTACAGTGCCTTCCGTTAGGCCACCTAATGTTTCCAGTAGTCATCAAACATGTTAATGCACTAGACTTTGCCAGTGCATCTACTCATCCTCATTAGGCAAATCTGGATGCAGTATTTAGTACCTCTGTCTAAACATCTATTTAACATAGAAAAATGTCTAGAATGATACACAGCAACGTTGAGTAACTCTAGGGAACAGAATAGGGAATGCAAGGGGAGACTACTTTCAGTTTTTAATTTATGTGCTTCTGGGGTGTTTGATTTTTTACAGTAAGGATTTGTTATTAATCTTTTATTTTAAAAACGAAATTGTTTTTCCTAATTGTATAGTAAATTACAAAATGATTGCATTAAAAAGAAATATTGTTTCTGCAACTTTTAAAAAAGCATTATAAAGCATGTAATGCAGGGAGCAGACTATTAGGTATTGATCTGAGGAAACCGTTTCTCAAGATGCGAGGAGTTCATCACTGGACATGCTAGACCGAAGTTAGTTTGGTATTTAAGAAAAGTCTTAACATGAAACAAGGTTTTTAAATCAAGCTTAAACTGTTGAGCCAGTTGAAACCCAGAATTTTTTGAGTAGCCAGATCTCTACTAAGCAATAAAGTAGCCACTAAACACATGTAGTTATGCATTTGCAGTGTGGCTAGTCTAAATTGAGATGTGCTATAAGTGTAAAATAGATAACTCCTTTTTTAAAAAATTTATTTATTTATTTTTGGCTGCATTGGGGCTTCGTTGCTGCGCGCGGGCTTTCTCTATCTGCGGTGAGCGGGTCTACTCTTTGTTGCGGTGTGTGGGCTTCTCATTGCAGTGGCTTCTCTTGTTGTGGAGCACCGGCTCTAGACGTGTGGACTTCAGTAGTTGTGGCGTGCAGGCTCTAGAGCGCAGGTTCAGTAGTCGTGCACGGGTTTAGTTAGTCGATCTGTGGCATGTGGGATCTTCCCAGGCAGGGCTTGAACCTGTGTCCCCTGCCTTGGCAGGCGGATTCTTAACCACTGCACCACCGGGGAAGTCCCGATACTCCTTTTCAATAAATATAAAATTTGTCACTAAATTTTATTTTGATTACATATTGAAATAATACTTTAGATATATTTGGTTAATAAAAATATATTACTAAAATTATTTTCCTCTGATACTTTTTAAAAAATGTAGCTTATAAAAGATGTAAAGTTACATATGTGGTGCACATCTGTGGCTCACATTATATTTCTATTGTACAGCACAGGTCTAGATGTCCCATGCGGAGGGCCAATTAGGTTCCAGTTGTCTGAAAGCTAAGCAGCCTCATGTAAAGGCCAGTACTTGAATGTGCTGGGAATGAAGTGAAATTTACCAAACTCCCATCTTTAAGTCTCTCAGGAACAAGAGCAATTTTTAATATCATAGATAATTATAATTTATATATATATAATATAGGCAGAATCTCAATAAATAATTATCTTAGGTGGGAAAGAAACTCACACTGAAGAAACAAGAGAGGAGTATAAAAGTTAAAAGTCTCAGGAAAGGAATAGTGTTGAGAGTAAGAGAAAACCTTGCCAATTAGATTATCTTCTGGACTAGGTATAATAACAACTGGGTAAAACTACAATTAACTTGAGAAAATGATCATTGGTAGAGCCAGTGAAGTACCCTGAGGGCTGAGGATGGATGCACTTGATTCTGACTTGATGATGGAATTGAACACGGAAGTGAAGAGGGTTTCTACCCTTCTTTGCGACTCACACACCTCAGTTCAGTGAGCTGCAAAAGATGAGAAGTGAGGGAGGCATCCTTTTTGGAAGGTTCCAGGGTTGTCACCACAGAGACAGGAGCTTGTCAGCCTCTGTTGGGAGCATCTGAGGAGCAGGGTGCTATAGTTGTAAGATCCCCTAGCAGCTTTAGGAAGTAGCCATGGGGATTTGGGGATGAGATTTCCAGAGATTACACTAGTGGGGCTGTAACTAAGATTGCCTGTTTCTTTGTTTCTTATTATCGTGACCTTTGTTTACTTTTCATGCTAATGTGATCTAAGGCAAATGTGGACTATTTAGAACATTCAGAAACGAGATGAAGTCATTAAAGACCACTAAGATAGAGGGAAAAGGGTCTAACACCTTTAAACTTTAAGCTATTAGCAAATGCATCTGTAATAATTGTGTGACTTGTCATCTCCTTCACTAGCTTCGAATACTAATAAGTGGCATTGCATTAATATTCAAATTAATTAGTAGAGACGCTTCACATTAGATGAGCATCAGTGTCTTCACCTAGAAAGAGAAGTACCTGGCTGCTTTTAAACGGCAGTTTCTTAATGATCATCTGCCCAGGCATTTAACTACAGAGGTTTTCACAATGCTTATGTTTTTATTTTTCTTATTTTTTAAAATATCTTTACTGGAGTATAATTGCTTTACAATGTTGTGTTAGTTTCTGCTCTACAACAAAATGAATCAGTTATATGTACACATATATCCCCATATCCCCTCCCTCTTGAGTCTCGCTCCCACCCTCCCTATCCCACCCATCTAGGTCGTTGTTAATAAACATTTTTTGAGCTTCTTTAATATATGAGAATCAATTATTATACCAGTATAGACACTGAGTGACTTTTAACATTAAAAATAAGTTAGTAAAGGGCTACTAGTAAAAATATTGTCAGTTTCTCACCAAATATAATTAACATATATAAAAATCAATAATAACAAGTATAAAAAGTTATGAAAACATAGAAGTTGCTGCTTAGAGCTGTATTTAAATATTTTAATTACATAAGTAATTCTCAAATAACCTGTTTGGGTTAAAAAAGTCATATAACACAGATACATATTTTATAACACATTTTCATCTCCACTCCTTTTATATAATCATTATCTTAAAAAATTCTGTAGTATACTTTCAAACTTTTTCCTACATAATCTTATGTATTTACAATATGCTATTTATAATTATGTACACATGCATATATATTTACATGACCGTGTAGGCACAAGTTTTTATATGTGTATGTGTGGTTTTTAGCTGTTTTCTACATAAATGGGCTCATACCATAAAATAATAGACTATTTGGGAACTTGATTTTTAATCAACAGTATATCTGGGATTCTTCCCCTATCAGCATATCTCGATCTACCTTATTCTTTTAAAGGGCTGCTTAGATTTTTATAGTATGGATAAACCATAGTAAATAAAGTAAAATAATTTTCAATAAAATTGAAGAAAGCAAATTGCTTTATTTATGAGAATAAACTATATTTTTTTAGTCTAGAGTATGTGAGCTTCCAAGGGTTTCATATGTGAGATGCCCTGTATTATCATCTGCATTTACATATAAGGAAACCATGTCCAGAGAGCGTAAGAAACATACCGCAGGTCAAACAGTAAATTGCGTGCCGATGTCCTGTATTTGACAGCCTCCCATTTGTGTCAGCAATGTGTGAATACATTTGACTGAATTAAGGATGGTATAAAAGAAGAGATTTTTGGGCTGAATATATAGTTGTGATGAAGCAGTATTTCTGATTAAGGAAAAACACACAAGTAAATACCTAATGGAGGGAGTTCCCTGGTGGCCTAGTGGTTAGGATTCTGGCCTTCCACTGACGGAGCTCAGGTTGGATCCCTGGTGGGGGAACTGAGATCCCACAAGCCACGTGGAGCAGCCAAAAAAAAAAAATACCTAATAGATATTATGGAATATAGGTTTTGATTGGTATTAAAATGTAATTGAATCATGCATGAATCCTTAAGTGACTATGACAACATGGTAGCAATTACCCAACATATGTGCAGCTACATTTCTTGGATAAATTGCCATTTTAGTGGCAAGTATATATATATATATATATGTATATGTATATGTATACATACATATATATAAATCTATTTAAATGATCTGCATTCCTTTTGCAAAGGATTGAACTCAACAAATTTTTATTGAAAATTATAATGAATTCTTCTTAATTCCCTATGATTAATATCTAAAGACAAACTTTAGAGCCATGAAACCCCCCCAGAGGGGTAGGATATGTATATCCACAGTCGTTTCCCTTCCTGTCTGCTAAAAAGATTCTGAGTCTGCTAGGTCGGCTCCTGGTCCTTTGCTAAGCTTAATCGGGGTAATGGTTAGAAAAAAGTAGATACCAGGAGTGGTAGATTAAATTGGAAAGGACAGCTTTATTTCTGGAAGAGAAAAGTAATAAATTCATAAAGGAAAGAAAGAGAAGAAAGTTTTTATTATTTTTTATTTATTTTGCGGTACGGGGGCCTCTCACTATTGTGGCCTCTCCCGCTGCGGAGCACAGGCTCCGGACGCGCAGGCTCAGCGGCCATGGCTCACGGGCCCAGCCGCTCCGCAGCATGTGGGATCTTTCCGGACCGGGGCACGAACCCGTGTCCTCTGCATCGGCAGGCGGACTCTCAACCACTGCGCCACCAGGGAAGCCCGAGAAGACAGATTTTAAATTCTTGGAGAAAAGACTGAAATTTTTGTGGGCAGCTTCTGTGTAAATGAGATGGGAAGATGGGGAGGGTTTTTTGCTGTACATTATGAGTGGGATCTCTCTTTGCCATTTAGGAAAGATTTTAGTATAGATTGGTAAACTTTTTATGATTTTTCAAATACGAAATTAAAGTGATTAAAGAATAATTTGAAAAATAGATTGAATTTGCCCAGAAGTATTTAGCATGCTGTATAAGGGTGTATTAAATTGAACAAAACATCTTGAATAAACAAACAAGAAGAAATAGCAAGAACAGAAACAGAAAGTATTGGAAAGAGAAATACAAATGCATGAGAAGCCATAAAATATAAGAAATACCAGGCTGAGGAGTGTCAGTTGGGAGTTAATTTTTAAATACTTCAACATGAAGGAAAAGGGCACATGATGAAAACTGAATTGTAAGAGAGTGAATCTTTGAGCAGGGTATAGGATAGATGTAACTGAAGAGAAATGGAAACCATATAAGAATGTACTACCACGGAACAGGCATGATTAATTAATAAAGGGTTAACTATCGTACAGGCATTATTAAATACTAACACTTTAAGATAACATGGATGTAACTGAATTTCTGACCTAATCTACATGTATTAATTTCTGACCTAACCTAAATTATTAATTTACTAACATTTCCTGTGAGAAATATTAAATGTAAGGTAGAATTCAAAATATTATATGTAAAATGGGATTAGTAGTATATCCTAATGTATTTTTGAGTCAGATACTGCAAATATCTGATTATAAGATGTTACAAAGATATTATAAGATATTACAAATATCTGATTACAAATATCTAAATACAAGAATGAGTGATCCACATGGTTCATAGTACATCAGGAATTTATTTCCTGTAAACCTCAATGCCATGATATTGGTATATAGAAAAACTTTTGAAACTTAGATTCAGCAAAGTATACATTAATAAAAACCTTGTTCATCATAATTTAAATAAGATTATAGCTAACACTTATTGGACACTTACTATATTCCATGAATTTAATAAATTCAAAGTAAGTTGCAGTATTAACTCATTTAATCCTCAAACAACTCTTAGTTACTGTTACTGGCATTTTCGAGAAAACTGAGACATGCATAAGTTAAGTAACTTGCTCATGTTGCCCAACTTTTCACTGGTGGATACAACATTTGAATCCTGGAAATCTGGTGCAAGAACTTGTACTCTTAACCACTGCTTACCATTGCCTCACATAGCAGTTCATCTAAGCTATATTTAAAAGCCACAGCAAAGTTCATTTTTAAGGGAAAGCAATCACTCTTCAAAGGCATAACTTTTAAAACCAATTTGATGACTTTCAAGTGAAAGGCTTCCACCCACATAATTACTTCTGTGCTTTACAAAGAATAAAGGGACATTTATTGTCCATACCACATAAAAAGGGCTGTTTGTCAGATCTACAACACCTTGTTCCAATCTAATAATTTGTCTTCCGTATATTCTTCCTATGTATACATAGTGAATGAACTGAAAATTAAGCTTGCTTTAATTTTCAAGAGACACGCCTGATAATCCATAATATATTTCTTTTTTAATTGAAGTATAGTTAATTTACAATGTTGTGTTAGTTTCAAGTATACAGCAAAGCAATTCAGTTCCATATATATAAATGGAACTGAATATATATATATATGTTAATCCCCAACTCCTAATTTATCTCCTGCACAACCCCTGCTGCTGCCACTATCCCCTTTGGTAAGCATAAGTTTGTTTTCTATGTCTGTGTGTTTGAGTTTTGTACATAGATTCATTTGTTTCATTTTTTTAGATTCCACATATAAGTGATATCATATATTTGCCTTTGTCTGACTTCACTTAATGTGGCAGTTTCTAGGTCCATCCATGTTGCTGCAAATGGCAATAATTCCTTTTTATGGCTGAGTAATATCCCATTGTGTGTATATGTGTGTGTGTATATCTATATCTATATACATATATATATATATATATATGTATATTCGGCACATCTTCTGTATCCATTCATCTGTTCATGGGCATTTAGGTTGTTTCCATGCCTTGGCTATTGTAAATAGTGCAGCAGTGAACATTGAGGTCATTGAGGTGCATGTATGTTTTTAAATTAGAGTTTTCTCTGGATATATGCCCAGGAGTGGGATTGCTGGATCATATGGTAACTCTATTTTTAGTTTTTTAAGGAGCCTTTATAGTGTTTTCCACAGTGGCTGCACCAATTTACATTCCCACCAACAGTGTAGGAGGGTTCCTTTTTCTCCACACCCTCCCCAGCATATCCATAATATATTTCTTATAAGCCTCCAATTACTTCAAGCCTCAAAGTTAAGATTCTGTTAACTTGAAAGAGGTGAGAAACATATACAATTTATTTATTTATATAATTTATTTTATTTATATAATTTATTTTATTTATATAATTTATTTACAAGAAATCACTTGACATACGATTTATTATATGTTTGTACTGTTGACATTTGCTTCATGGATCATATTCTGCAGAAAGTTCTTCAGTTTCTGTTTGGTAAACTTTAGAAAGGATTCACAGAGAAACAGTAAACTTTAAGAACATTAGTATCCAATTCTTCCTGGATGTACATCTATTCTAACTTTTCTTTCATAGCCTTCAATGTACAAAATGCAGAAATATGGCTGTTCTGATAAGAATGACCAGCAAAGAAGAAACTTCAGCAAAGAAGTTTCCTTTGCTGAAAGAAATAAGGAAACTGTATATTTTTCATTTGCTTTTTTTTTCTGTCTTTATTCTTACTATGACCCTTTAACTTGAATATAGCAATTTCAGAGCTCAAGGAAACCTGGAGTCTGTATTTATATTGTTGACTGTAGAGGTTATTTCCTTTGCTGGAGGATGGTGGGTAATGACAGACTGCACATAAGAAAACGGAAACCTGTAGATTTTTATTATAATGTTTGGAAGAAGATAAGTTTACTTAAAACAACTTGTATTATAGTCTCTTCATTGGCTTGCTCTTGGTCTTCAAAGATAGGATCTTACTGATTAAAATAGCTTTCCAAATCTCTTTGGCTGTTTCAAAGTCATATAAACCTGAAACATTATATCAATATAATAGCTAGAAAGGGCCTTCAAGATTCTTCAAATTTGAGATTATATCTCTTTTGGCAGTCCCAAACCCTTCTGAGATCTGATGAAATTTATGCACGTTCTCCTTAGAAGAAGGTATATTTAACTATAACTGTAACATTTGCATGCTTGGCAGGAATTCAGGACTCTGCAGGTGCCCCACAAGGCCCACTAATATCAGATTCACAACTTCTAACCTGGCCCAGTGCCACTGTTTTTTACACATATAATAAAAATGATTTGACAAGATGAAGATGATGACATGGGGATATGTGCTCAGCTGCGTGCATTTCTCTCTCTATTTGCATATGCATGTGCAGTGGTATATTTGCTTTTTGTAATATATGTTAAGCTGAATTTAAGAAATCCAGTCTCTGCCTTCATTTACACATGGCCTTTTCTTCTTCTCTCCATGTGTCACTTACAAGAGAACACTTGTGATTGCATTTAAGGTCCATGAGAATGATCTCGTATGTTTTTGGGAATGCCATTTGACTCACTATAGTTATTGTTATTGATCATATGTTAGGCAAGTGGTATTATATATACAATTTCTTTTGATTTCACCAAAATTCTGTGAAGTAGGTAGAAGGGTACTTATAACCAATGAGGAACTGGAGACCTACAGAAGTTAACATTCCAGACTTCGTACAGCTTAGTTAGTGGTGGAGTTCTTGCTTGGCCTATATTCTCACTGCTTAAGGCGTGTAAGGAGGACTCAGTTACCCAGAGTAAATCAGAACAAACAAATAAAAGTTCTTAAAGACCTCTTGGACTTTGTGATTTAATGAAATAGAAAATATATGAACACAAATAGCTGAGATACAAAATAGAAGGTACATAGAGTGAAGAGAAATATATATAAATTTTTAAGGGTATTCAGAGGGAGCTGATTACCCGGTCATTTATCAGTTTGTGGTGTCTTAATACCCTAATATGATGAGGCTGATTATAATGTCTCATGTGACAGTCTGTCTCATTATTTTAATACTCATATATGCAAATTTATGCTGCCTTACTTAATGAGCACTCAATCCTTCATCTATTCAATATTTATGGAGTACCAGAAAATTGTGTTATACACTTAAGATGTAATGGTTAAAAAAGAAAACAAAAACAAATGTTGTCTCTGTCCCAATATACATGCAAGTGGGAAAGACAGACAGCAATGGAAAGGCAAATATATAAACTGGTTGCTAATACTAGTGAATGCAAGGAAAGAAATGGGAATCTCTGTTAGAGCATACTGGATGGGATCCTAGCTCAGGTGGGATGGTGAGGGAAGACCTCTCTGTGAATGGGGCATTGCTGCTGAGCTGTAAGCACAGAGAAGCACTTACCTATGATAAGAGCAAAGAAAGAGCATTGTAGACTGAGGGAACAACATATTCAAATCACCCAAGACCAGAGAATGTTTAGCATCTTCAAAGAACTGAAAACAATGATTAGTAATAGGAGTGTAACATACTTTGAAATAGGCAGGGGTCAGGAGATGCAGACTCCTGCACAAGGGAAACAAATAAGGATTTTTTCCTGGGTGTTTTGGGAAAACACTACGGGGATTAAGGAGGGAAATGACATAACTGAGTTGCTTTGGGGATGATTGCTTCTGCTCTTCTATGGAGCATGGACTGGAGAGGGGCAAGAATGGAGGAGGAGGGCCCAGTGAAGAGGCTTGGAGAAATTAAAAATTCTCTTGCAGTGTTCAGAGTTCACTTGAATGATGGCCTGTCTCTGATATTATGAAGAGTACATTGTACTTTAAAAAAAAAGTTTTTATGTATAGTCAATAGTACTGTGTGTGTGTGTGTGTGTGTGTGTGTGTACACATATATAATCAATTATTTGGTACCAATTACCTTGTAGTATGTAAATGTTGAATATTATATATATATGTATATATATATATACACACACGTATGGTAGCCATATTTGTTTCATTGTTATATAAAGGAGAAAATGTATCTAAAAATAATTTATCTCAGGAAGAGATTTGATAGCATTCTCTTCTTTGTAGCATTTGGCTATCCAAATAAAAATTTATCATTAATAAATAGTGATCCTTATTTACCTGTCTGTACTGCTGTGCAACTTTGCTTTCACTTGAACGCTTGATAGAGGTGTGACCGTCTACAGAGCAGAATGATTACTGGTTGTCAGACCTTCATTCAGCCAATGGGGAAAGGAGATATATTATCTTATTGTCTAGATTTTCATGTGGACATGAACAATCTGAAAACAGAATTGTACTAATTTGTGTCTTAGGAAAACTCTAAATGCAGTTAGTTTCCAATTCCATTTTTCCTTATGAGTCCAGACTTCTAATTGTGATTTTTTTTTAAACAGGGATAATACAATTCTTTTTTCCTTGTACATATGAGAAAAATACTTGCACTTGTGACTTCAATAGAAAGCAATATTCTCTCCATGACTCAGAAGTCAAGGGTTGGTATAGAGCTATGGCCTCTCATTAGACCTGCCTTAAACACTTTAGTAGTCTTAAGATGTGTGATTCTATTTCTTCTCATAGCACATGGAGAGGAATAATGTTGGTATTTTGCAGTTAATTCAGTTACTTTCTACTAGTGAAAATAATAACAGGATTTCCTATTGCTAAGTCAAGTCCCCCAACCATTACCCTTGATTGGCATTGTAGACAAAACTTCTTGTGAATGAAATAAAAACATTCCCAATTCATTTCTACCTATACACTCTGAAAGACTGTTTTACATGGGGTTTTAGTTTAGTTTCTAATACTCTGACTTCAGTAGCAGTTTAATGAGTAATTGGTCAGCTAATACCTTTCATCAAATTCCAGATTTTAATTATCACTTACTGTGATATGAGTTACGTGTCATTTTATGCCATATTTGGTTTTAGATTTAATCTACTCATGTTTGCAAAATTTCTTTTCCATGGTGCAAAATTCAATTTATTAAATTGAAAATATTAAAAATAGTAGTTTGAAGATTTTAGTTTTAAAAACACTCTACAGGTTAAACAAATAAACATACCCTAAAAACCAAAATAAAACAGTATTTCTAGTTTAAAACCCAGTGGTACTATTATTCACTAAGAGAGGTCCTTCAAACAGGAAAATTGATAGAATTCACTTCCCTCTTTTTGAAACATGGACGTTTAAGTTACAAGAAAAATAATTCAAGGTCCAGGCCTGTAGTTGTTACTATGAGCAATGTAGTAGTCTGCTACAGTAGACTGTGCGGAACATTTTTAAAAAGTTTGGAATCTTTAATGGTGAAATAATACTCAATGGTAGGGACTTAGAAAATATGTGTTGATTTTTATTTTTAAAGGCATTTGAGGAGTTAAGAACCTTAGCCATGATATGGATCCTTGAAAGATGCTGAATCTTGTGAAGTTTTAGATCTTAATTCCAGTTACCGTATAGAATGACTTTAGCATTCTGATATTACTTTTGAAGGGCTAGGATAATAAATCAGTTTCAGGGTAGACATGTACAAGGCTTAATTTATGAAACTTTAAACTATTTAACATTAACTTTGTTCTTAAAATACAAATTCATCTAGGGAATGTAATAAACTATGCAATAATAAAGATCTGATATTATTTTGACATGAAAGTCAACATATTCATAAGTACAAGGATCAAGAATTAAAAATAAAATTCTTGGTAACAGTATTCATTGAACGAACATTCACAGTATTTAGTGCCTCATGTTTGCTTGGAACGGGAGTTAAAAACTTAAAATAATATAGGCTTTGCCTTCAAGGGAAAGAGGAGAGGGTTATATAAATTGACAATTATAGTTCAGTGGCATAAATACTAAAATAGAGAGGATTAAGGAAGTCTAGAAAAGAAACTTATCAAATTGAAGTGTTAACGAAGGCCTCCCTGAGATAATTCATGAACTGTGTTTGATATAAGAGTTGGAGTTAGTTATGTGGATGAGAGTTGAGGAAGTGCGTGCAAGACAGGTGGCAATCATTCAGTTAGTAAGATACAACCACAAAATGATCATAGTCTAAATGGAGGAAGGACCAGTGAAGGTGAAGTGGAAGGGATGCACATGATAGATAGTAAATGGATAGAACATACAGGATTTGATGAGAAAATGGAAATGAGAGAGCTGATTGAAAGGAAGGCATCTGGAATGATTCAACTTGAGGCTACAATATTAACTAAAATGAAGGTGCTAGTAAGGGTGAATTCACCTTTGACCACATTATGTACTTTGTAGTAGAGGTGATTAGTGTAAGGAGAATAAATTTGAGAACAGTCAAGAAATTGTGGAATTTGTTGAGCAGTCAAGAAATTTTCTACTTTAAAAATAGGAAATAGAGAGATTAGAATATTCTGCCTATTTGTAATTATTCCTGTTGAGTTTTAGGAAGAATTTTGGATAAAGGACTTAAGATGTCATCAAGGTCATCCTTTTACCTAAGTCAAAATTTTTGTTGTTGCTGTGCCTTTTTTTTTTTAACGGAATTCACTCATAGAACTAAATTGATTGTTGTTTAGGCAGGGTAGAGTGTGCTTTGGTTAACTAAAGTGGACAAAAGCAAGAATCTTTATTATGTTCCTAAGAATGACTCATTCCTTCAGTGAGTTCATTCATTGTTAGTCTTCCAGAAACAAATTTAACAAGCCAGATTTATGGACTAGTCTTAGGCACTTTTCTAGCTACACAATCTTTAACTGGCTATGGTAAATGTGAATTAAGAAAGGAAAAATGTAATTGTGGTGTTGAAACTTGTTCCTAGGGTTTTTATCCAAATTTATATTTTCTATACAAAGTGGAAAATTATACAAAACATTTTGCATTGACCCAGAATTTTTATTAACAGTTTCTTTTTCCATATTTCTTAGCATATACCAATGGTATACAAATGATATTTAGAAATATCTGCCAGTGTAGTGGGCCAGTTTTAATCACAACCTGGTTTACACTAATCTATGTCAAAATATACTGTACAGTTGTGCAACTCTAAATTCTATTTATTTGTCTATATTACAAATGATAGATTGACTTCTTTAAACTTTTTCTAAGATATTTTTAATTTCAAATTTGAATTTGAAAATTGGTAATTTTTAAAAAAAATACTCAAAATTGTTCTGCTAATCCAAACTGAGATTATCACACTAAAGCAATTAAAACATATGAGTAGATTGTATTTACATAGTTTATTATATAATACACAATTTATGCATATAAGCAATAGCTTTTAGTTTCTTTCAAAACAATCTCTGTCCTATTAAAGTATCATTAAATAATGTCATTCAACTATGAAAAGTAAAAATCTAACAAAACTTCTATCCAATTCGACATATATTTGCAAACAGTTAAATTACATGATAGGATAAATTGTATTAGATCTTTTAGGATCTATTTGTCTTAATAAAACATAGCCAAACTTAGCTGTTTATATATTAAATACTACAATATGAGTAGTTATTAACTGAATTTCTATACACTTCTAATTAATTCAAATAATGGTACTAATTGATTCCATAACTTCTGTGACTTATTATTCAAGGACTTAACAAAGCTCACAAGTCTAAAGGGCCGATATTTGAATAAGCTGTCTTTTATTATGACTACATTTAATCAAATTTAGGCATAATATATTTTTATTCTGAAGTCATCTGCTTTTTATTATAGTGAGTCCTTCGTTTCTAGGTCTTCTCTTTTTAGTTATAACTGATTCTACTATGAGAGGAAGTTTGTTTTGGAATAGTCATGGAAGAAAATAAATAGTCTCTAAGTTCATCTTAATAATTACTTTTTTGTTTGTTTTATATATTGCCATGAATGTTTAAAACAGTTTTCTGTGTTGAATGGTACCTTTTAATAGTCCCCGCTATGGATTCTATCTTTTAATAACTGCAACAGTAAAAAAGGTAATTGGAGTAGCAATATTACACGATATAACCATTAAACCAAATTTAATATTAGAAACTTAAAAAACTTTTTGGGGAATGTGTGAAGCATTTTTATTATTTTATTGCAGCATTTTCTTATGAGAAAGCTGTCATAGTCATAACGGGATGCAAACAATGTTCTTTCACAGAAACTTAGAAAGGTAGAAAGTATGAGGTAATATCCTTTGCCTTGCATGTGCCAACATTATGAGTTAATACTTAGATATTTTTCACATTCTGGCAGCTATTAAATTACACATGTTCCTCAGAATGAGTGTATTTTAGGTTTCTTTATTTAAAAATAAAAAAGAGTAATATAAAAATTGAGATTAAAATTTTATATGGAGACATTTTTGCTATGTCCTTACTGCTTGTTAAGATGCAAATGCTGTAAGATTATTTACACTTACAATAAATATGAAAGAATAACAGAATATTACATTATTTTCAAACTTCTGAATTGAGATTTGTTTCTTCCAAATATCTTTTAATTTCAAAAATTCCCTTTTTCTCTCCTAGGGCAAATTTTCCTCTATTCTCATTTTAAACTGTCTATCATCTACCACAGGCCTCTAGAATTAAAATAAGTGGATAATCTGCCAGCACTTTATTTCAATTTCATCTAGTTTTTGTATATTAGAATATTATAAGGATTTAACTCATTTCGGCAAAGCATTACTTATCTGTGTATCACAGTACAGTGATTTCCCCTACCTGTAAAACAAATGCAGTACTGATTAAATGGCTACCTGTGAGACATATGTGAGTTCATAACTACTAGGACATTTCTTGGACATTGCATTATCCCCTATTTTTTTTTTTATTTTTTTTGCGGCACGCGGACCTCTCACTGCTGTGGCCTCTCCCGTTGCGGAGCACAGGCTCTGGACGCGCAGGCTCAGCGGCCATGGCTCACGGGCCCAGCCGCTCCGTGGCATGTGGGATCTTCCCGGACCGGGGTACGAACCCGTTTCCCCTGAATCGGCAGGCGGACTCTCAACCACTGCGCCACCAGGGAAGCCCGTCCCCTAGTATCTTTTGAACAACGTCTTAAATCTTGGCAAGTTACTGATATCCTATTGTTCAAATTCTAACTTCAGTGAAAGTTGTAGTGAGTATGGCAAATACAAGCTAAACAACAAAAGGCTGTCATACAACACAGGGTTTTTAAAACTTTCCTCATGTTTTGGTCCTTTTAGACGAAAGGAGCTGTATATTCTTCCAATGTCTATTAACTTATCTTTTTTATTCTTCATTTTTTTGAGTTCTGTATAAAATACGTCTCAACTCTTGTTAGAGACTAAGGGCAGGGTAGTGGCATCCTATCTATCTATCTGTCTCATCTATCTAATCTGCTATCCATATATATCTATCATTACATGTTGATACACATGTTCATGTATAAATTTTAATATAAGTATTTTAAAATTTAGATCTAACTCTTCGGTGGTTTGAATAGTGATTAGGTGCATAATATATATAAGTGAGGTGAATATAAAACATTGCATAAGTGAGAAAATGTTAAATCCAATTTATAGGTTTTAACATGATATAAAACAAATATAACTATCATGGAAATTATTTAGAATTTAACTAATGATGATGACTATTAAATATAGATCAGTCATGTTCTTTCAGCATAATACATTTTACACATTCATCTGAGAGATTAAAAACACAGATTTATATGGCAAATTCACTTATAGAAAAAGGCCGCTAATTAGAAACTCCTTGGTAAGTTTTAGCATTTCATGGTTATCTATTCTGTGACATTTTCCTCTTGTTGTTTAGAAACAGAACCTAATTTTTAGCTGGGCTTAATGTTACCTATTTTAAAGCCTGCATTTCCTATCTCCCTTATAATTTATATACTATTTACTCAACATTTACATACATCGGAAATTTTCCAATAAAATTTTTAAAATATTAAGTGTCAAAACTCGATAGATTAACTTCTAAAGAGTGCTCATGTAAATTAAAGAATAAATGACCAAGGCATCTAGCATATGCGAATAAAAATTTTTTGTTATTTATTAAGACGCTGGCTATGAGAAACAAACCCTTAGTTGATTATCATTCGTATAATAATTCTTACAATGAAATTTATTTTTATGCATATCGTCAATAGATTTATATCCTTATATATATTCCAGTTCATATTCTTCAGTAGTAATGTGACGCCATTCACTTGAAGTTATCTTTTCTGTGTGAACTAATATAACAATATACTGAAGCTCTGCAGTTGGATAAATACTTAACCACGCAAGTGCTTAACTACATGGATAAAGCTTTCTTTGTAATGCTGTAAATAGGTGAGGTTATCTAGTTGTTTATGGGTTTAATGAAATTACACTCTGCAGATTACAGCATGTATCCTTGTTCTTCCATTAAGGATTTATAAATTGGTACTTTCCCCTATAAATATAAGGGAAAATGTTAAGATAGCTCTCCTTTTTCTGTTATTCTGAGGGTAGAAAAATCAGAGAGGAGATGGTATATATCTTTGGTGTTCAGAAAGGAATTGACCCACAGCTTACAGTAACATTTAATTATCACTGAGAGCACACTCTGTGCAGTTTCAGAGAGCTATGAGCCCAAGGGCTGACATAAAAATAAAAGAAATCAAATAGTTTTGCATGAGAGTTTTTTATCTTAAAACTCACAAAGAGTAGAGCACAGAAATATGAGTAAAATGTCAGGCATATCAGAAATCACTTTCGATAAATACTTGTTGAATTTATAGTGGAACCAAATAAAACTTTATCGAGTAGCATATGTAAGTAAAATCAATCAATAATATTTATATTATTAAGTACTAATAAAAATGACTATTTTTACTTTGTCTCTAAATGGTACATATATTTAAGATATCATAGTCCATCGAATACAATGCTAGATCTGATCTTTGGTTTGATTGTTTCTTGAAAGCAAGTGATAAAATTGTGATCTATTTCTATCCAAAGAAAAATTTAAGATATTGCATCCGTGCTGCCCCTCTCCTCCAACTAGGGATAGGAGGGGAGGTGTGTACTGTTACTTCTAGCTTTTTAGCAAGGTGGTCTTTTAGGGTAAAAGCAAACCTACAATGAATCAGACCTATTAAACAAATGCACATTTCAAAGAGAAGTGAAATAGTAACCTATTCTGAAGCCAGCAACTAAAATGAAATACCAAGTGGAGAAGTTTTTTTTTTCTCTCAGCACAAGCTACTGTTTCCTCATTTCTGTTTATTGTTCCCTGCATCAGTTGGCTTTCGCTGTGGATCACACCACTCTAAAACTTAATGACTTAAAACAGTCTAGTTTCTTTTGTTCACAGTTTTGTGGTTGGAATGAGCAGGATCTCTCCTGGCCTCTATCATGGGTCTGTGGCTAGTTGCCAGGCTGGCTGGCCGTGGATGATCTAGAATGGCCTCACACGTATCTGGCTATTGGCAGATGGTTGGCTAATGGGCTGTTGGCTGAGGCTCCTCACTTCTCTACGTGGCCTCTCATTCTCCAGCAGATTAGCACAGACTTGTTCACTTGGTCTAAGGTTTCCAAGCACAGCATGAGCGAGGAAGTCTCAGTAGGCAAACTCTGTTGAAGTCTCCGCTTGTATAGTGTTGACACTTATCTCATTGGCTAGAGAGAATCACGTGGCGCAACACAGGTTTACGTGGGTGAGGGTTATCCAGTGATGCAGATGCAGGGAAGGGAGTTAATTACTGACATTTTGCTAGCAATCTCCCTCACTCTCTTTTTTTTTTAACTTTTTTTTTCTTTTTTTCTTTTCCCCAAAGTATGGATCTCCTTCTCATTGTATGTATTATGGTCTCTCTTTCATTTGGAGACTCTCTTTTATTTTTTCCCATGGGAGAGATTCCTATCCCATATCCCTATCCTTTCCATTTTCTTTTATTCTTTCTCTCTTTTCCTAAGGGTGAAAAATTAAGTTAAATTTTATTTTCCCACTTTCATTAAGTAAAAGTTTTTGACTAATATCAAATTAGAAAAATAGGATTATATCCTTTTCTATAGCTTTGTTCTTAAATCCTAAATAGTGCTGGGAACAAACTTGAGATCTCTTTCAGGCAGAAAAAGGCCTGAATGTTGAAAATTCTACACTGAATCATGCAAGTCCCTAAGGATTTGGTTTGCATTTCTATTTAGTAAAGAAATGGGAAGAGGAGTCAAGGTTAATATTTGAAGATCAATCTGCAGTCCTAGTATTTACATATAAAAACATGAGCATTGATCAGAGGCAGGAGAACTTGTAGCTCTAAAATTTACAATCTTAGCCCATTTTTAAAGCCTATTTAAAACCTTACAATTGCTTTTTTTTAACATGGCTTCCAGGAGCCAGTAATGAAACTGATTAGAGCTATTTTTTATTATTTTTTTCACCTTTCACATTTCCTTTTTTTTTTTTTTTTTTAGTTTTTACAGCTTTATTGAAAAATAATTGACATACACCACTGAATAAGTTTAAGGTATACAGCATGATGGTTTGATTTACATATATTATAAAATGATTACCACAATAAGTTTCGTTCTCATCCATCACCTCATATAAGAGCTATTTTTAAAATTATCTTATTTTATAAAATGCTAAAGGAAACAATATTACACAAGATTAAAATATTTTTCTGATAAAAATAAGAACCCAAGAAGAGTGGAGTCTCTGATATATAATAAAACAGCTATTTTTATTATTACTTCCACAATTTAAAAGGATAACATTAATGTATACATTTCTTTATTTACGATGAACTAGTTACTCAAAGAGGAAAGATAAGAAAGCCACAACAATAGATATTAAATAAGTTGAACTCCCTAATTTTGAAGGTTATATTTAATTACAGAGGTCACAGAAAATTACAAATATATGCTCATTATTTATGCTTAAGTCAAAATGTCTTTATCTTCCTCTTATTTTTAGAACTGATCAGACAATTTCAGAATGGTGATAGCAACCAACTAGATTTCCCCCCTTCATTCCCAGAATGTTGATTTTTGCCAGAAAATATCAATTTTTCCTGTGACAAAATTTGTCTTAAGACAAATTAATCATTTGTGTATGTGTCTGTACACTTTGTGTTATGAATTTTAATTATGTTAAATATAGTAGTCTGTAAAAGTATGAATTTGACTAATTTAAGGATATCTAAAAAAAAATGCTTGAATACTGAATAAAAATTGACATGACATTCTTCTTCAATGTAAGAGTCTTATAGAAACCAATTCTGAGCAGTCCCTACAATTTTGAAAACAATTCTAAAAATAAAATAGCTAACATTTATTGAGTGTCTATTTTGTACTCAGGATGTGTCATCCCTAGTTGTCACAATATTGCCTGTATTCCTCTAAAAATAAGGTTGTTGATAGCTAGAAGTCAACTTGCCTTGTATCACATAACTATAAAGTGTTGGAACCAAAATTAGAAGAGTCCAAACTTAATGTTCCAAAATTTTTCTCTATCTCATAGTTTCTTACAGAGCTCAGTTTTGGCTGCTTGACACTCAAAAGCCAATAATCAAAAGGCAAGTGTCAGTAGAAAGGAAAGATGCTTTAATCAGAAAAGCCGGCAATCTGGAGAGAAGGTGGACTCATGTCCTGAGACCAACTCTGAAGATTCTGCTCAGCCATGACAGTTTTTAAAGGGAAAAGGGGGGAAAGAATCTCTGTGAATCATCAAGGCAGAAGGTTGGGTTCAGCATCATTCTCCATTGCCTGCAGACTAGCTGATTCCCTTCAGATGTTACCTTCCCCATGTGATCTGCCTGAAGGATTGGTAAGGGGGCTGTTGGGGGTAAAGAGCTAGTCATTGTTTAACTATTTAATTCTTCATTCTTACTTCTTTTAATCTAGGAAAAGAATCAACAGGTTAGATAAGGCCTGGTGTGCATTTGGGAGGGCATAAGTCAGGAATTAGGATAAATTGCCTAGTGATCTTATTGGGTTCTTTCAAGGTTAAAGGGTGACAGAAATGGGCAAACATGAAAAGGACAAAAGAGCTGCTTTCAAGTTTATTTCTTTGATAGAGAATTAAGATTGTCATAAACAAATTTTTTAGGCAAAGATAAGTATGAAGTTGTCAGTATTCTGGAAAACCAAAATAGCATATAAATAGACATTGACAGAATGAAGGGGAAAATAAGTTGTTCTTCAAAACATGCTAGAATTTAGAAAAGCTAACTATGTTGGGGAAAATAATCAACACTAACAACACAGACTGGGGGACAGCCGTTAAGGTATAATGCCATGAGAATGTCTTGGACCTGCAGGCTAAAGTCAAACTCTCTGCTCTTGAAGGGAGAAAAAGCCAATACCACAGTAGGTCATGTTAGAACTTGTATAAGATGATGAGCCCAAGGGTTAATATGTCTGATGTAGACTGAAATAGTAACCCCACATATGAAATAGAATTTTAAAAAACATGAGAAAGGCCAGAGAAGAATCAGTCATTGATTTTAAGGTTGCAAATGTAGCATATGAGAAGAGGTGAAATGAGTTAGGTGTTTTTAGAACAAAAGAATGAAAACTTTGGGTAAGTAAGGAAGGAAGCATATAAATCAAATACAACTTTAAGATGTGTTCAAAAAACTGAATCATGGTAAGATTTAAAGTTCTCAGAAAAAGCTTTTTAAAAGAAATAAGTTAATGTGGAGAAGCTATTGGCGGGGGCGGGGGGGGGAAGGAGTAACTTCTTTACTGTCAATATGATAAAATGCCAGAATTCCAAAGAGCTCATAAAATTTCCACCCCTGGAAAGTGAGAAAAACATTGACAGCTGTTTGTTCTGTTTCAATATCCTGTAGCCTTGAGGCAAGGAAGCTGGAGCAGAAACACTCTCAAGTCTCTTCCACAAAACCAGTATTAAAGTTTGGCTATCAAGTATATATTCTGGGCATCCATACACAAATTGGCAATGAATCACAAAATACATTTAACCTTCGTGCATTTACTATCTATTCCCAGGAAGTATTTTTGAGTTCACAACAATTTCTAAGCCTATCATTATTTTCTTTTTGAAAAATTATGTTTATTCTTTTTTACCAACCACAAAATTTTCATCCTTCTATTCCATCATTCCTGCAAACATATATTAAACAACAAATATGAGCTGGGGGCACATCCCTGGTGGCCCGGCAGTTAAGACTCTGCACTTCCACTGCAGGGGGCGTGGGTTAGATCCTTGGTCAGGGAGCTAATATCCCGCATGCTGCGTGGTACGGCCCCAAAAAACAAAAAAACAAAAAAACAGAAAACAAAAAAAACCCAAATATGAGCCAGGTATTGAGTCAGGTGCTAAAGTTACAGCAGTTAAAAAGACAATTTCCCACTTTCACGGAGCTGACGGTTAATTGGAAGAAAGATTTGCATAAATGGTTAGCAATTGTTATACAAGAACAATGCCTATGGAACTAAAATATTTACGAAAGATATTTTAGTAAAAATGGGAGTGATATATTGGTGGAAAACTTTTTAAAATATGCTAATGAAAGTGTAGTGTAGAGAACAGTGATCCAGAAAGACCTCAACGTGGCATTCCAGGAATGCTTTGTGAATGTAATTTTTTCTGTAACACTTGAGGCTTTTTTTTTAAACTCCTTACAATGCAATTTTCCCCCAGAATACAAGTTCATTTTATTTTATTTAATTAATTTATTTATTATAAATTTATTTATTTATTTGTTTTTATTTTTGGCTGTGTTGGGTCTTCATTGCTGTGCGCGGGCTTTCTCTAGTTGCGGCAAACGGGGGCTACTCTTCGTTGCAGTGTGCAAACTTCTCACTGTTGTGGCTTCTCGTTGCAGAGCACGGGCTCTGGGCGCATGGGCTTCAGTAGTTGTGGCACTTGGACTCAGTAGTTGTGGCTCGCGGGCTCTAGAACACAGGCTCAGTAGTTGTGGCCCATGGGCTTAGCTGTTCTGCGGCACGTGGGATCTTCCTGGGCCAGGGCTCTAACCCGTGTCCCCTGCATGGGCAGGCGGATTCTTAACCACTGTGCCACCAGGGAAGCCCACAAGTTCATTTTAAAAAGTGGCTTTATTTGCAAAATATATTTTGAGAGGCTATATTAAGCAATGGCTTTTTAGAGAAACGGAGTTCATTGCCCACTAAGAGATTTTAATTCTGTATTTTATTATATTTCTAAAATCGTCCTCCATAGAGAATTATAGGAAGTTTGATGGCTCTTATTTGGCACTGTTTTCTTACATGATAGGTTGGACTGGTTGATAAATGAAGGGATAAATGGTCAATCTAGTTGAATTGTTGTCATCTTAAATATAAAATTGATTGATTGTATTTCTTTTTTGGTGAGTTGAGTTTTAGGCACAATTCCAGACAGATACCAAGTAGGAGTTGTTTAACAGCTTTGTCTCCTGTGGGCAAGAAGAATAATGTGAAAAGTTGTGTTTAGCTTAGATGAAGGAAGGCTAAATGGGGGTGGGAGAATCATTTTAAACAGTTATGTATTTATATTTTCATACAAGTCAAGTATTGAGGTACAATTAAACAGAGAATCCATTGAAGTTATGAGGAAGCAGGTAGAATAAAGGCAGACTGACATATTTGAATTGAAGGGATAAAGCAGCAGTTCTTCAGTTTCTGATTAAGTAGGTCTGGGTTAAGACCCTAACATTGGCATTTCTAATGAATTCCCAGGTACTTCTACTGCCTGAGGTCTGGGCACCACACTATGAGACTCACTGGCTTAGAGTATCTCTGGTTAAGAGTAGTAGCCTTTTAGTAAAAAAGTCATCAACAATAAAAACAAAAATAATAACAGTAGTGGCAGAGGCGAAGCAATGGCAAAAGAAAAAGCTGTGGGCAAAGTGTGCTAGGGGTTTGTTTCATTGTATGCTTCGTTACAGCTCATTTATAGAAAAGTTGACGTTCCCACAGTCCTGCTGCCTTTAAATTATCATGTCCTATTACAAGCGATAATCATGACGCTGTAAGCTCCATGAAGCCAGGGACTTTGCCTGTCTTTTTCATCACTGTGTTTGTTACACTGTCCCTGACTGCACAGTTTATTCAACCCATGGGCTGTCTAAGGACCAGATTCTGACTCTCAGGAATCTGAACTGAGACACACAGAGGCTGCCCACAGTGGACACTGGAGCTAAGAAATGAACTGATTCCACCAAAATCATGAGTAAGTGGAAACCAAGAGTAAACAGGGACTCCAGTACGTAGAGAGGAGAGAGCTGGAGAAGGTGTAGCCCCATTCTTGAAAGCAGCTGGTCTGCTTCAAATGACTTTCCTATGCCACTGAAATGTGCTCTATTTTGTTTCCTCCTTTTAGATTCTTAAAAATTCCCCAATATCTATAGAGTAACTCTTCCCTCTCTCCCCTTTTTGAAGATAGATTGGATATGTCTTTGCTCCATGCCACCAAAAAGCTCACACTAGGACCAAAAGGCTCATTTCCTTGGCATTAGTTGCAAACGTTATTATAACCACTTCTAAAGGTTGCAGAAGGCAGTTTTGTCAGCTGAAACCAAATTCCCTTTGCTACAGACAAATGAGGTTTTCTAAGGAAGATCCTGCTTTTACTGTCGATACCTGCCAATCTCAAGGGAGAGCGGGGGCAGAATGTGCCTTTCTGAGATAGTGCTTGTGCTATCATAGTCATTTTATACATTCAGCTGAAAAAGGAGATTCCACTCTGGCTGCCACTGCCTGTAGTCCTGGGTGTGAACCTGGGATTCTGCATGCTTGTTGGCAGGAGCCAAAGCCAGGTGGGAAAATATTCAGACACCCCCATTCTCAACTGCATTGAGGAAAAGGAGTTTATAGTCAGTATTTGGAAAAAGTAAGTCCTTTTTTCAATTTAAAACTCTCAACCAAAACAAACAAACAAAGAAACAAAAACCTGAAAGTAAATGTAATCAGAAATCATTTTCCAAGATAGAGTTTTCAATTTTAAGGTTAAGAAAACTCTGTGGTTCTAGATTGTTCCTTTTTAAACGTGCTTTTCGAATAATTTCTTTTGAAAGATATTCATTTAAAGTATGCACATTCAATAACTAAAATGCTGAATGTCATACTTATGAATTATGAATACAATACTTGGTAGCCTCTGGCATTTTCCATACTATGTATATAGGAGTCTAGTATCAGCCATGGACGAAATGCCTCCTCCCGACCCAGGGCTCAAAGTCAATAGGGAGCTTAGCCGTGATTTCATGTGTGTTTTTCTTTCAGGAAGAGTTCTGTGACTAAAGACTGTTTGAAAATGCAGTGCTTAGATATTATATAATTCCCCACTTATATAAGCTAAAAAGTCCAATATTTTCAATTTTATTAACTATAAATCAGTGATGCTATATATACCAGCAGTGGGGTATCTGAAAATATCATTTTCGTTAGCATATTGATGAAATACTTACCCCAATAAATAGATTAACTTTTAAAATCAGTTTGTTATAATTCAGCTACAGGTAGATTGACACACATTTTCTAGAGTGAATTGAAAACGCTATCAGCTAGTTACTGTGAGAGCTCATATGCTTAAAAAAAGCAGCTTAATTCAAAGTGTCAGTTGATTCTTTCAGGAACAGGGCATTAAGGACAAAGTTGCCTGCCAGAGGTAAGAATATTATCAGGGAAGAAGAGGCAGGCAAAATTGAAAAGCAGGGAAAACTGAAGTATTTGCAGAAACCTGAAAATTCTACCATGCAATTATTTTAGAAACTCAACAGGGAGGTAGGCAGTCAAAATTTTAAGGGAATCAAGAGAAGAACCCCATGGGAAATATTTTATCATAAATGAAGTATAGAGGAATGAAAAGTTTTTCCTTTGAATAAACTCCTAGTTTATTTTGTGGAAGATTAAAGCTCAGTTAAAATGGATTGTTATTTTGGAGGTCAAGGTGAGTTTTCACATCTGTCATGTTGAAAAAGTAGGGCTCTCAATTTATTCTGTATTTTCACACTGGCGACTTTGTACAAAGTTTGGTAAATAAAGATTCCTTGTTGGTTTTGTTAATTCTTTGAGAACAGCTGTACTTTCTTAGCATAATTAATGGATGCAATAAAAGAATACTAAAATTCCCATATTGTATATTATAATTTCTTTAAGATTTCTAGATTAGGAAATTCTAAAAAATGAACTCATAGTTTATCATGTGTCTTTATTCCATTTTTTTAAAAACTGTGCTTTGGAAAGCAGCATTATGAATTGACCAGATTAGTTTACCCCAATCCATATGTTTAAAACTCCATTACACACTTCAAAAAATTATCTAGTGTGAAAATTAAAAAGATATAATAAGAACAAAAATAATATGCTCAATGTAGTCTTCTAAAAAATTATTTTCTAATTTGCAAATTCCATTGATAAGTGGATCATACAAGTTATTTAAAATGTAGAACAGATTTAAAGAATATTTTTTAAAAGTTAGTCTCAGCTCGTATAAACATTAGATGAACATGTGTCAATGGTTAATTTAACTCATTACTAAAGAGGGAACTAGTAAGATGATATTATCAGTTCAAAGGAGAGCCTAAGAACCTCATATGAATAGAGAAAAAGGAATTTTCAAATGAATTTATAAATACATGCAAAACATATCTATTCACAAGGCAATAATCAATTGCATACCGTCACACACAATAAATTGGCATTTCTGTGGACAAGAATCATTTGGATTATTATCAGTGTTTTACACGAAAGGCAATTAGGTGAGCTAGATGGGGCACCACAATTTTCTCCCTGTTTTTAAAGTATTATTTTCTGATAGTAATAATACTTTGAATATCAAAACAAATATGAATATAGCTAAACCACTAAGACTGAGTTTCCACTAATGATTGCTTTTTATCGTGGCACAACGCTGTATATCTATATCTATATGTATATATGTGTGTGTGCGTGTGTGTGTGTGTATATATATATTCTTATATATATATATATAAGAATATATATATATTATATAAGTATATATATTCTTCCAAGTCTGTTAAATACCATTAGGGAAAGGTACCATTTTACAGAATAGGGAACTAGGACTCAAGAAAATAACCTTTCAGAAGTACCATAGTTAGCAACTATCACAGTGATGATGTGGACTTTTTCTCTTGCTCCAAGTCCAAAACTGTTTTTGCTACTTCAAAATTGATACAGTCAAAGAAAAGCAGTAATTATTCGTGCTAATTTAGGATGATTAAAGAGCAAAATCATTTTATTTATCAACTAAACATGTAGCTCGTTAAGTTTATACTTTATTCAAAACCTGTGAAGTGAAATATTAAGAATAAACATCACTTTCAACCGGTGACCTAACTTGATTTAACAATTCAAGAAAAGCAAAAAAGAGAGCCAAATTTGGAAGCTTATATTTAATTTCTGTTGCATTTGTTTATTAAAGAAAATATTGTATATTTGTTGAAAATTTGATTTTTGTAATGACATGACACATGATTAGTCATTCCTAATATACTATAGATAAGAATTTTAATCTTCCATCTTTAGGATGCTAAAATAGAAGAATTATTATTGTATTTTATTATGGTTTGTCATTGCAGCATTGATTCTCAACCATATTTTTATTAAAATGTATTAGAATATTTAGTTTAGTTCTGAAATATAACCATAATTTAGGAAACCCATCTGGAATACATCTCTGCTAATATTAGTGGTTCTATTGTTTTTTCCTGCTTCATAATTTTGAAAAGTGGATAAATGTATATTTTTATAACTTTCTTTCTCTCCCCAAATGCCACATTTTACATTTTAAAGGGAAATTACTAAAAATATGCTATTGCAAGATTCCTATATTTGTCTTTTGAAACCAAATACCAGTAGCATAGAAGACCACAAAAAAATTATTCAGTAAAATCTTGGTACCAGTCCCTATAAATTAAAACAGTGTGGAAAGTGTGTTGTTTTGAAAAATCAAGGCTGGTATTTTTTCAGCTATATTACAGTTGATCTTTGGACAACACAGCTTTGAACTGCACGAGTCCACTTATACATGGATTTCTTTTCAATAATAAGTACTACAATACTGCACGATCTGCAGTTGACTGAATGTGTGGATGTGGAGGGCTGACTATAAGTTATATGCAGATTTTCTACTACATGAATGTTGGCTCCCCAAACCCCCGTGTTGTTCAAGAGTCAACTGTATTAGAGTGAAGTAAGTCAGAAAGACAAATACCGTATGCTAACACATATATATGGAATTTAAGGAAAAAAAAATGCCATGAAGAACCTAGGGGTAAGACAGGAATAAAGACACAGACCTACTAGAGAATGGACTTGAGGATATGGGGAGGGGGAAGGGTAAGCTGTGACAAAGTGAGAGAGTGGCATGGACATATATACACTACCAAACGTAAAATAGATAGCTAGTGGGAAGCAGCCGAATAGCACAGGGAGATCAGCTCGGTGCTTTGTGACCACCTAGAGGGGTGGGATAGGGAGGGTGGGAGGGAGGGAGACACAAGAGGGAAGAGATATGGTAACATATGTATATGTATAACTGATTCACTTTGTTGTAAAGCAGAAACTAACACACCATTGTAAAGCAGTTATACTCCAATAAGATGTAAAGATAATAATAATATATTGGCACATAGTCAAAGATAAGTGGACACTTAAGCAAAAAAAATACATTGTAAGTGACAGCCCAAAGAAAAAATAGACAATGAAAACAAATTCACAGATATTTCAGATATCAGAATTATGAGACACAGACTATAATCACTATGTCCTACTATAGTTCAAAAAATTAAAAAATAAGCTTTAAAATATTTTCAGGGAACAGAAAATCCTAAAAAGCCAATTTGAAAAAGAATCAAATAGGACATCTAGGACTAAACAATATAATAATTGAGGGTTTAATGGATGAGTTTAACAGAAGGCTAAACATAATCATTAGATGATGATAAATGCGATGAAGAGAAATAAACCTAAGAGAGAATTACTGAATTAGAAGATAGACCAAAGAAATCATCCAGAATTTTGCCTGGAGAAATGAATTATATGAAAAAAAAATCTAGGATAAGAGACACAATGAATAGAGTGAAGAAGTCTAGTATACATTTAATTTAAATCCTAGAAGGACAGGAGTGAGAAATGGGAAAGAAGGGCTTCCCTGGTGGCGCAGTGGTTGAGAGTCTGCCTGCCGATGCAGAGGACACGGGTTCGTGCCCCGGTCTGGGAGGATCCCACATGCCGCGGAGCGGCTAGGCCCGTGAGCCATGGCCCCCAAGCCTGCGCGTCTGGAGCCTGCGCGTCTGGAGCCTGCGCGTCTGGAGCCTGCGCGTCTGGAGCGTGTGCTCCGCAATGGGAGAGGCCACAACAGTGAGAGGCCCGCGTACCACAAAAAAAAAAAAAAAAAAAAAAAAAAGAAATGGGAAAGAAGATGATGGCCAAAAATTTTCCAGAGCAGATGAAATGCACCAATCCAGAGATTCTAGAAGCCCAGTGAATTCTCAGCAGGATAAAAAACAGAAATTCACTCCTAGACGCATCATCATGAGAGTGCAGGACATCAGAAAGAATGAAGGCTATGTTAAGGATCCCAGTTAGAGATAATGAAGCTTGACCTTGGGCAGGAGCAGAAGAAATAAAGACGAGGGGATGGGCCTCTAGACGCTGGTCTTTAGAATACCTTTTTCTCAGACTTACCATGAAAGACTATTTTATAAACGTTACCCACTTCGTTCTTCATTAATAAAATACATTTGCTAACAAAAAAAAATCAACTGTATTATCTGAATTATTACTCATGGTGGAATGGGGCACCTTTGGTGATGTATTCGTCAGGGTTCTCTAGAGAAACAGAACCAATAGGGTGTATACAGGGAGAAAGGGATTTGTTATAAGGAATAGTCTCATGCAGTTGTGGAGGCTGAGAAGTCTCAATCTGCAGTTGGCAAATTGGAGACTCAGGAGAGCAATGGTGTCGTTCCCATCTGAAAATCAGCAGTCTCCAGATCCAAGAAGAGACAGTTGTTAAGTTCAAGCCCAAAGGCAGGAAAAGATCAGTGTCCTAGCTCATGAGTCAGGCAGGTGGAGTTCTCTTACTCAGCATTTTTGTTCTATTCTGGTCTTTGATTAGATGAGACCCACTCTGCTCTACTCAGTGTAGATTCAAATGTTAATATCATCCAGAAATACCATCACCGACACACCAAGAATAATGTTTCACCAAATGTCTAGGCATCTCATGGCCCTGTCAAGTTGACGCATAAAATTAAGCATCACTGGAAATATCCTCAAATCCTTGTCTTTTTTTTTTTTAATAGCTCTATTTATCTCAGAGCTTTCCCCCACCATGGATTGAAATTGTTTACTCTACATTACATCTACTTTTCCAGATTGTTAAATTATGAACGTTATGAAAGCTATTATTAGGAATATATTTTAGTGAACAAGTGAAATGAAGAGCTTAATTGAACAAGGACCTCAATTTTCTCCTATAAACTGGTACACAGAAGAAATGTTTATCCCTCTACACCGTGCTCATATAGAAAGGTGTATTACTGGGTTTAACAATCTTGGGTATATGTGCAAATAAGAAATTAATTATTTCAGAAGCACATTGTGTTCATTTTGAATGAAGTGATAATGCCTTATTCCTGGGGATAAAACTGGAATTTGCCTCATACCTCCGTGTCAGAATAATTCTTAGTTGGGGAAGATGAGGAATAGAGGAGTGTACATTTAATCAAGTAAACTTTATGCTAAAGAAACACAAGCTACCAGCCATAAAAATTTTATTTTTTAGATGAATAGGAGGAAATAAGGAAATATTTCTTTTCTTTGTACATCTGTTGGCATTTTTACTGACATAAAGCATAGAATTTTACTTGTAATTTATAGAACCTCATAAAATGTTTTTCTTGAATAATTTGTCAAATGTCAACTGTTTGTTTAAAATAACTACTTGTATCCTTTGAGAGTTCCCTAATAACTGGCGTTCATGATAATTAATGAACACTTTAATATTTTTATTTTATTTATTTATTTTTATTTATTTATTTTTTTGCGGTACACGGGCCTCTCACTGCTGTGGCCTCTCCTGTTGCAGAGCACAGGCTCTGGACGCGCAGGCTCAGCGGCCATGGCTCACGGGCCCAGCTGCTCCACGGCATGTGGGATCTTCCCGCATCGGGGCACGAACCCGTGTCCCCTGCATTGGCAGACGGATTCTCAACCATTGTGCCACCAGGGAAGGCCTATTTTATTATTTTTAATTTTTATTTATTTATTTTTGGCTGCGTTGGGTTTTCGTTGTTGCATGCGGGCTTTCTCTAGTTGTGGCGAGTGGGGGCTACTCTTCGTTGTGGTGCGCTGGCTTCTCACTGCAGTGGCTTCTCTTGTTGCGGAGCATGGGCTCTAGGCGTGCAGGCTTCAGTAGTTGTGGCGTGCAGGCTTCAGTAGTTGTGGCACGCAGGCTCAGTAATTGTGGCTCATGGGCTCTAGAGTGCAGGCTCAGTGTTGTGGTGCACAGGCTTAGTTGCTCTGTGGCATGTGGGATCCTCCCGGACCAGGGATCGAGCCTGTGTCCCCTGCATTGGCAGGTAGACTCTCAACCACTATGCTGTTAGGGAAGTCCCTTATTTTACTTTTTTAATTAATTTGTATTGGCGTATAGTTGCTTTACAATGTTGTGTTAGTTTCTACTGTACAGCAAAATGAATCAGCTCTACATATACATATATCCCCTCTTTTTTGGATTTCCTTCCTGTTTAGGTCACCACAGTGCATTAAGTAGAGTTCCCTGTGCTATACAGTATGTTCTCATTAGTTGTCTATTTTATAGGTATTATCAATAGTGTATATGTGTCAATCCCACTCTTCCAATTCTTCCCACCACCACCCCCTTCCCCCTTGGTATCCATACATTTGTTCTCTATGTCTGTGTCTGTATTTCTGCTTTGCAAATAAGATCATCTATATCCTTTTTCTAGATTCCACATATGTGATAGTATACGATATTTGTTTTCCTCTTTCTGACTTCCTTCACTCTGTATGAAGTCCATCCACATTTCTACAAATGACCCAATTTCATTCATTTTAATGGCTGAGTAATATTCCATTGTATATATGTACCACATCTTCTTGATCCATTCATCTGTCAACGGACATTTAGGTTGCTTCCATGTCCCGGCTGTTGTAAATAGAGCTGCAATGAACATTGGGATGCATGTGTCTTTTTGCATTATGGGTTTCTCTGGGTATATGCCCAGGAGGGGGATTGCTGGGTCATATGGTAGTTCTATTTTTAGTTTTTTAAGGAACCTCCATACTGTTTTCCATTAGTGAATGTATCAGTTTACATTCGCACCAAGAGTACATGAGGGTTTCCTTTTCTCCACACCCTCTCCAGCATTTATTGTTTGTAGATTTTTTGATGATGGCCATTCTGACCTGTGTGAGATGATACCTCACTGTGCTTTTGATTTGCAGTTCTCTAATAATTAGTGATGTTGAGCATCTTTTCATGTTTGTTGGCCATCTGTACGTCTTCTTTGGAGAAATGTCTATTTAGGTCTTCTGCCCATTTTTTGATTGGCTTGTTTATTTTTTGATATTGAGCTGCATGAGCTGCTTATATATTTTGGAGATTAATCGTTTGTCCGTTGCTTCGTTTGCAAATATTTTCTCCCATTCTGAGGGTTGTCTTTTCATCTTATTTATGGTTTCCTTTGCTGTGCAGAAGCTTTTAAGTTTCATTAGGTCCCATTTGTTTGCTTTTATTTTCATTACTCTAGGAGGTGGGTCAAAAAAATCTTGCTGCCATTTATGTCAAAGAGTGTTTTTCCTATGTTTTCCTCTAAGAGTTTTATAGTGTCCGGTCTTACATTTATGTCTTTAATCCATTTTGAGTTTATTTTTGTGTATGGTGTTAGGGAGTATTCTAATTTCATTCTTTTACAAGTAGCTGTCCAGTTTTCCCAGCACCACTTACTGAAGAAACTGTCTTTTCTCCATTGTATATCCTTGCCTCCTTTGTCATAGATTAGTTGACCTTAGGTGCGTGGGTTTATCTCTACGCTTTCTATCCTGTTCCATTGATCTATATTTCTATTTTTGTACCAGTACCATACTGTCTTGGTTACTGTAGCTTTGTAGTTTAGTCTGAAGTCATGGAACATGATTCCTCAAGCTCTGTTTTTCTTTCTCAAGATTGCTTTGGCTATTCAGGGTCTTTTGAATACTTTAATATTTTTAAATTGGAAATGATGAGCATAGAAATGTTTATAACGTAAATTAGATAGAATTAATTTTAAATTATTATCCCATAATAAAAACATTCATTTCAATAAAATTCTATTTTAATGTGCTTCATTAATTAATTAAACTATATTAATGTAAGCTATTAATTCCTATATTTAAAAATACATGTAGTGATTATTTTATTTTATGTCCTAGTTATAGATTAATATAAATTAATAAAAGTTGCTTATCTTTCTCCTGCTCAATGAAAAATTAGGTAAGGTTCATTACCTAAGGTTCACACATAAATGTAATTGTTATGTAAGTTTAGTAATAGAAAATTCACTTTCAAGTGAAGTATATTGACATAAGGCTTTTTTGATCCTTAATATATTGTAATCCTTACATTTATTCAGCAATTTTTAAACTAGTAAGCTAATTCATAAATCAAATATATTTTGAGATCCCCAGATAATATTCTATATCATTATTATGTGCCTGCCACCTGTACCTACAAATGCCTCCACTGTAAAACTCTATTAAACAAAATATAGAGTCATTAAAATTTAGGATTTGTTCCCTATCCCCTGAATGTCTATGTCTTTTTCTAAACAGTTTTTTCATAAAATATGAGATACATAAGAGTGGGAACCATTGCTTATTTTGTTCATTGATGTATCCTGACTCTAAAAATTGTGCCTGGCATTTAATAAGGAGGTCAATAAATAGCTGTTGAATGAATGAATAATACTTAAACGAGCCACTTGGCCTTGATAAGATAGATTGAATGAGAATATCCATGAAAAGTCCTTGGCGTACAGAAAGGCTCATTTCTCCATAGATATATACCAAATTATTATCAATAGTTAACTTCAGGAAGAAAAAGGAATATGCAGAGAGGGTGGGGGGGGAGGAAATTTTTTTTTCCTCCTTTTAGTTTTTTCTTTAATTTTTTTTATTTTTAACAAGTTCATCTTACCTATATGAAAATTTCCTATCATGCCATAAATGGAACAGACCAAAGTGCATTTGGAGCTGCCTTTCTCATTTATTAGAGGTTAGACTGAGGACAATCACAGGTTGCAGGACAGAAATTTAAAAATCTGTAGTTTAAAAAATTGGATGTCAGAATATATTGGATGCATGGCATGGTCCCTCTTGGGTGGGAGTTCCTTGCAAGGTCTCCACACTTGTAGTTTTAGTATGTCCATGGACGACCAGTTTATAATGAGTGATCCATGCCACCAAACGCAGATGTGAAACAAGGAAAAGTAAATTGGAGTTACTAAAGCATGGCAGGAGAAATTAGTATATTCAGGAAAAAAATGAGAATGTATCATGAGGGTGCAAAAAGACCCAACTTCCTCATGTGTAAAATGGGTATTCCAGAGTATCTCTAGTATCTTTTTTACATCTGTAAAAATTACATGAGTTGATTTGTTCGGTGATTTGCACTGAGACATGAGCAAATCATGATTGCACTGCACCTCACTTTCTTAGGTCCCATTTATACATGGGAAACACATTTGCCTCTTGTGGGAAAAGAGAATATGTAAAAAGAAAAGGTAATAGAAGTAGTTTAGGATATAGATAATTTTAGCTAATAAAGCACATATTTTTATCTCTATGGCAGAAAAAACTGCTGTAACTTCCATCATGCACTTTGTTCTTTCCAACCCATTTAAGTGGGAGAAAGAAAAAAAGTAACACACTCATCCACAAACTTTTTGATGCATAAAGGAAACTAGTATTAGTTAGATTTATTCCTGTACCTTATGTCAGGGCAAAAATATTTTTTGGTGAAATGAATTTTTTTTTGGTCTACAATAAATAACAATAGGAAAAGTAGTGTTTGCATCACAGAATTCAAGGCTGCATCTATTCTGAAGAAAGCATGATTATTTCACTTACATTTAAATTTTCTCTGTTAATTTGGATTGTTTCTATGAGAAATCCAAGTCTTTAAAGTGTTCTTATGCTTTTATAAAGTGAATGTTCTGACATTATGCATTAAGAATAATGCCCAAGAAACTTTCCCTTCTTTTACCTTAAGTGGCAAGGTAATCGCTCTTCACTGGATTAGGAAAATGTTGACATACTAAGTTTTGTAAACTGGATCTTTTCAAAAGTCCAGATACTCTTTTTTCCTCTTCAGATTTCTCACGTATATCTACATTTCTAGAGTGGTCAGCAAAATTGGCTCAGCTCTATACAGATTTTAGAAGCTTTAGTGAATGCGCGTATCTCTACTCAAGGTCTGGAGAAGACTGGGTGCTGCTTCCTGTCAGGTGTCGGACTGCACCCCGCAGGCCTGCAAGCCCTGTACTTGCCCATCCTTGGATCCGAAGAAAGAGCCCAGAGTGCGTGACAGAGACATCAGTGGCTTAATGGATGGGGGATCTTACATGTCTGAAGCAAGGTCCTGGAGTGACACCTCCCTGTGTAGGGCAGATGACTGACAGGACAGGGCTGCAAGCTTTGCTCCCAAGGGGAGGGGGAGGTTACCAGTTATAGGGGGAATTGATGGCAGGTTGACTCATGGGTTACCGGGGAAACAAACAGAGGGGCCCGCCCCTCACTGCTCCTTTGCTAAACTATCATGGTGGAGATGTTCTGATCTAAAGATTAGAACAACCACCAGCTGGGGCCTGGGGCATGTTGGAAGGTCAGTCACGTGTGTAGGGCGTAGGTGAAACAAGCACTGGTCAAGCAGGGGATATACAGAGAGCAAGAGAACATCTTGGGTGGCCTGATCATATAGCAAGCAATTTGGTTTCAGCTTTTCTCTGTGGATTCATCTTTCCATTTCTTGTTAATTTGACAACATTGATTTGAAGATTACATTGAAACCTTAGAAGAAATTACAGTCTTTCACACCTATGTTTACATAGAAAGTCAATAATCATTATTTTTATCGTAAAATGTGAAAATAATTGCTTTATACATACAACATACATAACTCTGAGTTAAAGTGCTATGACAAAGAGTTGTTATATTTAGTTTTTAGTTTTTGTTACAAATGTGATTATGAGAAAAAAGTCTTGACACATTCAAGTGTTTTAGAGCTGCATACTTAAGTATGCAGGAGTGAAATACTTCTGACATATGGAATTTGAAATAATAATTCAGCAAAGAGAATAATAACATCAAAGTGGATAGAGAAAGCAATTAGGGCAAAATCATAATAATCATTAGATTTAAATAAGTGCTTGGGGATTCACAGTGTTATACTCGCAACTCTTACATATGCTTGAAAATTTGCGTGACACAAATACAAAAAATATTGACCTGAAAGAGACATTCCATAGTTCTTCAGAGATAAGTCAGCAAGAGATTTTGTATTTAATTTATGGATTAGTATTGTATACAGGAGGAAAAAAGTTTCTTTTCCTTCTGCCATTCTAGATTCTCAGCTGGGGCTGTGTAATGAAAAGTACATTCAAAGGGAAAACGCATACAAATTTATTTAATATAAGTTTCACGTGACACAGGAGCCTTCCTAGGGAAATGAAGACCCAAAGGTGTGGTTAAACCTGAGTCTTTTTATGCTAGGTTTGATGAAAAGTGGAAAGATGTGGTGGGGAAAAGGGTACAAGCTGAGTATAGGAAACTGGGGGAAACTTAGCAAGGTCTGTTTGAATTCCTCTCAGCGTCTCTCCATCTTCAGAGACAAAGATGCTCTAATCTCATGTTGTGCGAATCTCACATAAATTATTCCTATAAGACAATAGGTCTCAAGTGGAGGATATTTTGCCCCCAAGGGATATTTGCCAACTTCTAAAGTCATTTTTGGCTGTTACAACTGGCATCTTGCTTCTCGCATCTGGGAGTAGAGACAAGGGATGCTGCTCAACATTCTACAATGCAAAGACAGCCCCACACCACAGAACAGTGTTCTGGCCCAAAATGTCAATAGTGCCAAGCTTGAGAAACCCTTCTCTGAGATTACTATTGATCGTGTTTTATGAAAAGTGCAAGGAAAACAAAGCGCTGAGTTCTCTGATATTCATTCATGCAAGTAAATGTTTTAGTATGAGTAAGTTATACTATAAATTATAAAACATGTGTACCTGTGACCCTATTACTCAGTTTAAGATCTAGAACCTTCCCTGTTCCATGTCATCTGCCTGTGTGCTGTTTCCCTAACTCATCCTCTTAGTTTCTTCCAGGAGGTAATTGTTATTATGAATTTTATATTTCATTCTTATTCTTTTAAAAAAGTTTGTCCTTAAATAATAGTTTAATTGTGCTTGGTTTCACACTTCATAAAAACAGCATCATGACCCATGTGTCCTTCTGTTATGTGTTTATATTTCACTCAGTACTATGTTTTTAAGAATTTTTAACATCGTTGAGAGTAGCCATATTTCATTTATGGTCACTGCTGCCTATTAGCACATGGTGAGTGTATGCTAAATTTATATAGCCAGTCTTCTTTTGATGGCTATTTGGGCTTATTTTCCGTGTTTTTTGGTGTTATGAACGGAATGTTATAAACATTATTGTATATCTCCTGATGGATATATACAACAATTCTTTTAGGGTATATACTTAGGAGTGGAATTGCTAGGTCATAGGGCATGTGAATGTGTAGATAATGACACACTTTCCCAAAGGTTATACCACTTTATAGTCCTACCAGCATGAGTATGTGAGTGTTCCTTTTGATTCACGTATTAATCAACACTTAGTATTATCTGATTTCTTTATTTTTTCCAATCTGATGGGTCTAAAATTATACCTCATTGAGGTCTTCTTAATAAAATAATTATTTTATTACTAATGTTTACATATGTGTTTTGACATTTGTATTTCCTGTTTTGTGAAAGCTAATCATATTTCATGCCTATTTTTCTACTGATATGTTTGCATTTTTCTTGTTGATTTGAAGGTTTTGTATATATTTTCCAATTCTGTTGTGCAATATCAAGAATTAATGATCCCAGGAAATGCTTAGAGTTTTTCCTTGTCAACTCATCAGAACTGCTTGATTAAAAGAAAAAAGAATCCCCTGATGGGTACATGATAAAAGAATGTTAAGAAAATAAATCTCATTTGGAGATATTTTATTTCTGCCATTTTAAATAAATAAATAAATATATATATATATATATATATATATATATATATATATATATATTTTTTTTTTTTGCGGTACGCGGGCCTCTCACTGTTGTGGCCTCTCCCATTGCAGAGCACAGGCTCCGGACGCGCAGGCTCAGCGGCCATGGCTCACGGGCCCAGCCACTCCACGGCATGTGGGATCTTCCCAGACCGGGGCACGAACCTGAGTCCCCTGCATCGGCAGGCGGACTCTCAACCACTGCGCCACCAGGGAAGCCCCATTTTAAATATTTTATCTTTAATCTGTCACATTGTAGTAATAGAGAGCGAGACACTGAAACTGATGGCTGTGCTATAGTATAAAAAGTGAAAAAAATTCTCTAAAAGGTCATGTTTCTTTGATAAATGAATGGAATGTCAGACGGTAACTTCTTATTCATACTTAGAATGTATTACTATGTTTACCTTTTGAAAAAGATATGGCACAACTTTTAAAGAATCAACAAAAAATGAAGAAAGAACAACAACTCCATTTTCCCCTATTTGGAAAAGATAAATATAAAATGGTGAAATGAAGTATTGCCCCATCATACCTATATGTGCATATATGTATAAGCATTCCACTGATATTGTTGGGTTCCACAGATATGCACAGGAATTCAGAAGCTAGCCTATGGGAATTGAATAGAATAATCATTTTAAGATAAGAAAAATTTGATCAGTTCTTCAAAGCAAGGATTTCAGATCAACACAAAGTATCATCTGTCTTATGCAATTGTGAATGTAGGTGTTACTACTTCTCCAAATGATTGGTGACCTACAGATTCAATACCATATGTGTTTAATATTGAAGGGGGATTAGATAAATGAAGACAGTTGATTTTCTAGGCTCTGGATATTTCTTTAACATATTTTCTGCGATTAACTTGTGTAACCTAAAGCAGTGTAAATAAAACCGTGGTCTTTACTTTGCAAAAAATAATGGACTCGAGTAGATTTTCTGCAGAATTAGCAGAGGGTATTCTGACATTCTGGTGTTTATAGTGTGGATGATCTAGCTTGTTTGATTAAACTAGAAAAACGCCTTGATTTTGAATATGAAAACTCTTATTAACTATGATTTATCATTCATTTCTGAGAAATTGGTAAGACAAGGGATGCAGAGAACAAAAGGGAGTAAGAGAATTGAATTTGACCTCACAAAGATCAAATTTTCTGGGAAAATTAGAAAATATTCAGAATGGCTGACACTAAAGTGAAAACTTAGAACTTATGAGAAATTTGTCTGGGATCTAGCAGAAGATGGGAAAAAAGTGGATAAACTCCTTTTTACATATTGTTTTTTCTTCAGTGGTGATATTGGTGGAAGCGTCCTATGGATATAGGATTAAGGAAAGGTAAGTCAGACATTAGATGTACAGACAAAAATGATTCAATGGGAATTGATAAAATAGTTAAATAAGAGCAGAATTTCCATTAATTTTTCTAAAATGAATTTTTATTTGAGTATAGTTGATATACAATGTTGTGTTAGTTTCTGCTGTACAGCAAAGTGAATCAGTTATACATATAAATATCCATTAATTTTTAATAATAGAGATGGGATAAAAATTAAACAGATAAAAATGTAAAAATATATCGTTAAGGAGGCTGTTAGACAATGTGTCAAGGAAAACAGTGACAAATGTTAAAAACAGGAGAAGAATCATTGGATTTGATTATCAGATAATAAGTGGTAGAAATCAGGAATCTACTCAGGTTCATCTGAAAAGCTATTCCATTTACACTTAGCTGTATCCTTTGGAGTATGTAATCTAGTGGTTGAATATTTAGAGATAATAAGAGCAGTACTGGTTTGTTGAGGGATTAAATGAGAGAACATGTAATACTTTGTAAATTAAAGAGACTTACAAGTATAAATTGATAGAGGATATTGATAGGAATGTTTCACATGACTCAAAAATTGAGTCTTCAGTGTGTGATAGAATGCAAATTTCAGAAAAAATTCTGTTTGGTAGGAAACAAAATACAGTTTAAAATGAGATATTTGTTTTGGTCTATTTTTACTTCTAAATTCCCAGAAGGTAGTGAGTTCCTTTGTCTTGGGAGCATATATGGTGTTAGGCTGAAAGAAGAAGTTACCAGACAGAGGTAAGCCCTCTTCCTGGCTTTTGTTTTCCGAAACCTAAAATGTTGAGGGTTTCTGCTTAGACCGGAGAGGTAGGAGTTGAACTTGTGGGTAAAAAGAGTCCTTAGTTTAGAAGGCACCAGAGAGTTGGGACATTCTGGGAGCAGTGTGGACTCCTGCTCTCCTTAATTTCCCTGCTCCACGGAGGTGATCATACCTAAGAGGAAAACACTGCTGTGGTTTAGTTACGGAGAATGTCCTTAGTTCCTCGGCACTAGGGTTCTCGGCCTCAATAAGAAGCTTGATTCCCAAGTTTGAGAAACACCAGAGGGATGACAACCTATCAAGCGACTATGCACCTGGGACCACAGACTATTTAGAGGTGATGAGGGTGAATAAGAGCTAGAGAATCTGCTCACCAAACATTCTTCTGGATGTGAAAGAGGCTTCGGATCTTCTCAAGACTCTATAGGGAGGGAAGAAGTCTCAGTAGCGCATTAAATTGACACTCTTCCTTCCTGTATAGAGGAGTTTCAGAATAATATATAATTTTACTTAGATAAGAGATTTTGGGGGTACCTAACCGGAGTACTGTAATATTATAACTTTTATAAAAAAGGTAAATCCTGGGGAAGGACAAATCATAGACCTTTATACCTTGACTTATTTCTAACAATCAATGAAAAACATGATATAGGGCTCTGAGGTGGAACAAACTTAAAGTCATTAAATATTTCTAATTACCTGCATCATAATTACAGCATCAGTGTGGGTATGAGAAATGATCAAGTTCTCTGTTTGTTAAAAAGCTCTTAAACATGGGTGTGAAAATGGAGAAAGGAAAGGCCTGGGGATAGACACAGGGCATTAAAAGGAAAGTAGAGAAGGATTAATCCTGGAACAAAGATAGGAGATAAAGGAGACTAAGGCTCTGGTTTCTGAGCCTACCTTGGACTCACTGGAGCCAGATATGGAAGAAGATATTCTACTGAGGGTGGCAAAGTTCATTTATCTGGATCTGACAGCCTCATCCAGACTGGGGAATGCTACCAATTCCTCATTCTCGTGTATTTCATTTTCTGTTGAAAGATTGATGATTACTCCAGCATTAGAGTGGGAGAACCTTTTCACATATCTGCCTCAGTAAGCCTACCGGAGTCTGGCAGCTTGCCTTACCTGCCAGCAAAAAGGCAGGATATACCCCTCTGAAACTCTGGGGGTGGAAGAAAATTTGACTTGGCCTGTGTTTGCATTAGACAAACCTACTAACCACCACCTGTAGCAGCGAACAAGAGGTTCTGGCGAGCAGCCAGTTTTCTAAGGTTAAACAAATCTTTAAATATGATTTAATAAGAATATAATAATATCGTACATTCTTTATTTGGGCAGTGTTTATACTAAAGTGTGTCTGACCACAGCAGACCAGTCAGACCAAACTACCAGGGGTTACTTTCCTTGTTTAGACTGTGAAAATGGCAGAATGAGTGATTCCATTGTGAAGAGAAAGCACACCTATAGAGAAAATTGTAGTTGATGGTATTTCTGCAGAAAGCCTGTACTTTCTGCTAAAATTTTACCAACAGTTTTACAAACTGGAGAAAAAATAGGGGAAGGTTATAGACCAGTGTTTCTTCTTGGCACCCTGATGAACTGGTCTCAGAATATTAGACCTTATATAGTGCTTATAGGTGAATACTGTGCAGTTCCATAGATTGTGATTTCTGACTCTGCCTAATGCTAATTTGATTAAATGCTAATTAATAACCTGAACTATAACTTATTCAAGTTTATTAATAAGTAAACGTAAATTTTATAAATCATTCATAAATAAAATTCATAAGATCCATAAATATGAATTTATTCATAATTATATTATAATTATTATTATAAATAATTTATCCATAAATAAAGTTGTAATATTTATTAAAGTATACTTAGGACTCTAGTTCAGTATCCTAAAAAGAAAATTTGGCTCCAGTTAACATTTGGTAGCTGTTCAAAACTCTTTTTTTAAAAAAAATTTTATTTTATATTGGAGTATAGTTGATTAATGTTGTGTTAGCTTCAGGTGTACAGCAAAGTGATTCAGTTATACATATACATGTATCCTTTTTCAGATTCTTTTCCAATTTAGGTTATTACGGAATATTAAGCAGAGTTGGGCAGGTGGTTGAAATTTTAGGAAGGACAATTTACTAATTCATCCTCAGCCTTGTTTTGAGTTGCTTATAGTTTTCAATTGTTGCCATTCTTGTTTCATATTAAGACATTATGCTTACTTAATTTCATTTCCAATTATTTTGTCATGCACTTTTTTTTAAACAAGTTTGAGTAAGATAAATATCTCCATCAATAGAACTTTGACCAAGGATTTGGTAACATTTACTTTAACTAGTTTGCATTTTGAACACAAATCTTTCATATCTTTTTTGCTAAGGATACACACACACACACACACACACACACACACACTTCAAATGGTCACTCTATTATTTATCGCTGATTTATTTATTTATTTTTGCGGTACGCGGGCCTCTCACCGCTGTGGCCTCTCCCGTTGAGGAGCACAGGCTTCGGACGCGCAGGCTCAGCGGCCATGGCTCACGGGCCCAGCCGCTCCGCGGCATGTGGGATCTTCCCGGACCGGGGCACGAACCCGTGTCCCCTGCATCGGCAGGCGGACTCTCAACCACTGCGCCACCAGGGAAGCCCATATTGCTGATTTATTCTTCATTAGAATGTGAGACTAGCATTAAATGGGGCATGCAATGTACAATAAAATCACATCTCCAAATATTCTTTTCAGGAGTGACAAATAATAACTAAGTTGTTGGATTTAGCAAGGTCAGCAGATCCTGAGTTTCCTATTAATGTATTTATGATGCTAGTTCATTAATTTTTTTCAACGGGTAGCATTTATTAGCTGGCCCCAAAGGTTTAAGTTTGAGAGTGTTTTTATCCAGTAGTCTAATTTTTCCTGTGAATTAGAAAAAAAAATGGAATTTTTGATTTTATTAGTAAACGTCTTTTGTCCAAGGAAACCATTAAATCATGGATTTGAAAACACATAACTAATCCAAGGAGCTATAAAGGAGTGAGTTGAAGGGTCCCATATAGATGAGATATAAATGTTATGAGACTACAGCATGAGACCCCTACTGGCTTAGTGATTAGGAAAGCTACCTTCAAGGCTTAGATTCAGAGATTCTTGTCTTGGAATACCAGCTCTACCTGTGTATAGGCAGTGTGTCCTTGGGGAAGCTAATTAAACCCTAGGTCTGTTTTCCCATGAATAAAATGAAAAAAAAACTTCGTATCTACTGTACTGAGTTGTGATGGTTAAATAAGATAATGCAGGTAAAGTACTTAGGACAAAGTACACATGTAAGCACTTAGTTTCTGGCACTTACTGTGTTAACTGGGACTTCTGAACACAGTTTTGTCTCTCAAAGCTTTCTTTCTCAATGATGCTTTCATGCCTCCCTAAGTAGAGCTCTGTAGTCTCCTACAAATCATACCAGTAAATAGTCATCAACTTGGTGTTGAAAAATGATTATTAGTTATATGTGTAGCTGCTCAAATGAAGAACTAACACTACTTTCTAAACAATATTATTATTGCTATGATATACACTGGATTTGTTCAAGCACTATAGTTCTCATTTATCTGTACTTAGAGTTTTAGATAAAAGTTGAATAAGGAAGGAAACAATATAAAACTTTATAGAGTCTACTTAAATATATTTTAACCAGCCTGCCATTAAAGGCCCATACAGTGTTAGTGTCTTCTACTAGGCAATTAGGCAAGTGCTTATTTCCAAGATGTCTTATGAAGTCTTAGAAGTAATTTTATCAGTACTTTATAGAATTTTTTGTTGATGTCTTATTCTAAAAGGAACCTACCCCTTGAAAGAGGAAACAGAAAGCAACAATTTAAAGGTGATTTTTAGGAGGAAAGGTTAAATGGAAAACATAATGATGAAAGAATTATTGACCTAACTAAAATGTAAAGGTGAAAGTAAACTGATCAAGAAGTTTGAAACTAGAGCAGTATAAACATCACCCTGACTTTGAAGTTTTAGCTTCTGTTTCCTCTTTTGCCTGTAGCTTAGCAGAAGGGGAGCATGTTTGTAATTCTGAAGTTGAGACTGTTTAGTGCATCATTTTATAGGCACACAGGACAAATCCAGGGAAATACGTGATCCATCTGCTTAGAAAAAGAGCCATATTTAACCAATTTCCCTACCTCTATCCATTGATGTCATCTTCTTGTGCCAGGAGGGATTCATTTTACTGTTTTTGTGTAGTTACAGTAGAACTGTCTTAGTTTGTTGATTCCCCACAAGCATTTTTACATACATATATCACCTTAAATTTCTAGAGCCATTAAATCACAGACTTCCCATTACAAAGCAGCTTGTTAAGAGGAGGAGTTGGAACTTTACCATATTGAGTAACCAGAAACACAAACTTGGGTTTGTATGAGTCTGGACACATATGCAAGCTCCCTGGAATCACAGAAGAGGTATTTTAGTACTTGTAACCCCTAACGGATTTGGCTTTTTATCTTGTCTAAGAAACAAAGAGAAATCTATTCAGTTTTATGTTATCTTTGCTTTTAGAATAACACCCTTAGTATTTCGGAGGATCCATGGAAATTAATGGCCATATTTAAGACTGAGGTTTGTGAGGTTTTGGGGGGTTTTTTTGGCTGCCATGTCCAAATCACTTTAAATCTATTTGTCTCAGTTTCTCCAGACTCAAAATCAGTCCATCTATGTGTTTTGTCAGTGCAAGAGTATCAATAATAGCAATACCACTTACTGAGCACAGACTATGTACAAAGAACTTATACATTGTCTCTTATATCAGTCCTACATGTAGGTATAATTAGGAAAACTGAGGCCCATATTAACATAGGAAGTAAACTTCTGAAAGTCTTAGGACTAGTTAATTTTTATATTGTGTGTACATGTATAAAGCATCTCTTTTTTTTGGACTTACAAGCCACAAAAATGCTATTGTTCAAAATTTCCATTATTTATCCAATACAATATGAATTTATAATTTAATAACTTGGTAAAAAGTTTTTGAGCATCTACTGTGTACCGGTTATAGTGGCTTAGAAACAAATAAATTACCACCTAAACCCTGCCCTTCAGGAGTCTGACATTCTAGTGAGAGGGACAGACATTTAAGTTGATTATGAGACCAAGTAACTCTAATAAAAATGTAAGGATAAAATCTATGTCGGGAACAAAAATCCTGTATCTTCTGTCTGCCTTCTAGGGTGAATTATTACATGTTATTTCAAGTTATGCTTTCGAAAAGGTCAAGTTTTCCTCTATGAATTTTATTTTGCTCACTTAACTATTCAAACAGTACAAAGTGCTATCAACTCTTCTATTACATATATAATATATATGCCTAATTCTATTATTTACAAAACAAAACATATTATAGACATTTAATATATATATACCTATGTATACATATAATATATGTATACATATTATACCAAATATATATGTATTTAAATGCATTATATACACATGTATATATAAAATCTATTATATACATAACAAAATCATATAACTATAATTTATATACACATATATAACTAGTTCTATTATATAAAAAACAAAAGGAAATTGTTTTCTGTGTTAAAATATTTTAAATATAAGTTTTCAGACTTTTTAAGTATAAAACAAGAGTTAACAACAAAACATTTGATTTCTTTGAATACTAATGCTCTAAAAATCCTCAGAGTTCTCTTTCAGTTTATTTAATTCCCATCATTAAAGAGTCAGGCCTCAATCTTGGCTGTCAGTGATTGACTACACAGCAGACCTTATCAAAAGCTAAGTCCTACAGGATACCACTGACTGTAGCAGTGAGGTCATGCCAGTCTCTTCCATCCCACTCTCCACAGATTCTGTTTCCTTTCATCTAATCCTTCTGGGGCCTCTTTTAGAGTATGTTTTCCCATGCATTCCCCTTCTAAGAGCACTTCTTGGAAATATGAGAGGTTATGTATTCCTTCTGACTTACAGAAAGCCATCTATCATAGTGTGTATTTCTGCCACCATCATTGGAGATCTCACTCTGAGGGCTTATACCAGAGTCAGAGTCCTTCAGTTCCTCTGCAGGGTAAGCTTCATGACTGCTCGGAGTTTTCTTGAATTTGCTGGCAGTACTGCATTGGTTGTTCACAGTTCTCCTATCTACTTCAAAGAAGTTAAGCCAAAATCACTCCCTTCGACCGTCTCCCGTTACTATGTTGTTGATGTTTCATTGGCCTCTGAGAGGGGTTCTCAGATGAGCTAACAGTAACCTCTGTTTTTGCCTCTCTTGAGGAGAGGGCAGGGATTGATGGAAAGAATTAGGCTCAGTGCTGATTCTGGTGGAATCCAGTAGCATTACCCTATACAACATTTATATTTTCTTAGCATTGTAGCTTCTCACGGTCAAGCGTCAGTATCTGTTCGTTAATTCAGTGTTTACTAACCCCTACTGTGTGTGGTGGGTCCTGTGCTGGATGCTGAAGGTGAAACAAGGAATTTGATAGAAATGATCCCTGCCTCCACAGTGTACAGGAACTTTAATTACAACCTTTCCATAACTTCAAAGATTGTTTGAGAAGTCCTGCCCAGTCTTCCTCTCAAGGAAGTCAGTCTTAGACTCTAGTATTCATGCTGCCAAAACTAATGAGGTAGAGAAAATGCCGGCAACTTCCATTCCCCAAATGAATCGGTTGGAGTCATTGTTGAAGCCCTTTCCTAAAGATCTGAGCATCTGAAAGTACTTAGTCATCCCTTCACTGAGGGTCTAGGCATCTCATCTCCTTTCTTGAACTCTTTTCTCCAGACATAACATGAAAGTGACCTCTAAGTCATTTGGATACACATTTGCCAAATCTTTTCTTACAGAAAACAGTTAAAACCCCCTGTGTCTTATGCAATTTGGCGTATAAAAAACAAATTCATTAAAACCTAGAGATAAAATTAAGTTCCTAACCTCACAAAACACATTCTTTATGGTTCATTGTGATTCTAAAATTTTATTGTGCTTCAGATTTACCTAGGAAGGTAAATAAAAATGAAGACTTTGCCCTCAGAGATCCATACACAGTAGTTCTTGGCGGAGGCTAAGGAATTGACATCGTTAATCAAACTTTTTGCATTTTTTACTGTAAATAGTCTGTGGATCAACACTTGGTGAATATTACTTTATGTTATACATCCCATAATTGTGGAGGTAGAATATCTGGTAGGATATTAATGTTGACATCTACTTATTAAAGTATTACATATTTTAGAATGATATATTTAGAATGGATGTATGCATTCGAGGCACATAAAGTAAGACAGAGTGTAAGGAAGAAATATTATTAAACATACTTTGGCCATATATGTCCTTAGAAAATTATCTTTATATTATGTATTGGGTTATTTCCAATTCCAAGACCAGCAGTACTAGTTGATATCCCCATTGATATAACACTCAAAATTAATATGGTCTTACTAGATTGATATTTAGAGAAAAATTATGCTTGGTGGATAATTTCAGATCTAAAATGATATCCATGTCCCTTTATGCAAAAAAAAAGGTGTTAATAGAAAAATTGAATTTGTCCTCCAACCGCTTTCAAGACTAAAATTAACTTTAAAAATGGAAGGAAGGGTTTTTTTTGTTGTTGTTAAATGATAGATAGAACATGCACCTTAGCTTTCACCTTTTCTCCAACAACTCAAGTGCAGATAAGGCCAATGGAAAATGTGGTAGCCATGACAATAGGAAAAAAGAATGAAGTGGGGCACATGAGAGCAGTGACTTTAAGAAAAGAGGATGAGGGTTTCCCCTGGTGGCGCAGTGGTTGAGAGTCCGGCTGCCGATGCAGGGGACACGGGTTCGTGCTCCAGTGTGGGAAGATCCCACATGCCACGGAGCAGCTGGGCCCGTGAGCCATGGCCACTGGGCCTGCGCGTCCAGAGCCTGTGGTCCGCAACGGGAGAGGCCACAACAAAAAAAAAAAAAAAAAAAAAAGAAAAGAGGATGAGAGAGGGCTTAGCAGCAATGACATTTGGAAGGCTGAAAGCCACAGAGGTAAATGATAACAGATTTAGCAAAGCAAGAAAGCTAGATCCTAAACTGGAGTAAAGAAGACTGAGAGAAAATTTAATCTACAGGAAACACCCCCAAAGTTTGGGAATTGGGAGTACCAGATTCTCTGAAATTGGGCTAAGGTGGGGCTAACATAAGAAGATTGCTTGGAATTCTGTTTAAGAAGTAATTAGATAGATAAACAGCAAGGTTCTACTGTATAGCACAGGTAACTATATTCGATACCTTGTAATAACCTATAATGGAAAAGAATCTGAAAGAGCATGTATGTATAACTAAATCACTTTGCTATACACCAGAACCTAACACAACATTGTAAATCAACTCTACTTCAATAAAACAAAAAGTAATTAGAACATCAGACTCTCCCTTCTCTACAACCAGATGTCTGCCACTTTGTATATCATCAGAAGAGTTAAGGTTTATTACCTGTAGAGGATAAAGCAGAGACTTTCTGACTGGGGAATACCAGGCACAGTTGAGAGAGAGGATAAATCTTCTAAAAAATCTGGTGATAAAGAGAAATTTTACTAGAGCATGTTGAAATTCTAGCTCTCCTCCCCCCTGGGCTCTCAGAGCCTGGCACTAAGCTATACCTAACATAAAAAGATTGAAATAATCTTTTGTGATTAATGAGACCAGCCCAAAGGTAAGATCCTATACTTCCTTAGAAAGTTGCCAAACAAAACCACCCTGTGGGCCTATAGATGAAAAATCGGAGCTTCTAATCAACTTTTTAATGTCCCAGTCTTATATATGAGCAGATAGCCTTGAGTCTCACCAGGTAGGTGAGGAAAGACTTTAGTGAAGAATCCAAATTACTATAAAAAAGCAAGTTAGAGAACATAGAGGTTATGCAGAAGCAATAAAACTAAACAAACAAAAAAGTTCATTCATATCCTCAGAGATAATTCATTGACTTCTTATGGCAGTCATGAAGCAACAAAAAAATACTATTTTTTTAAATTAGAGAAAAAAGAGCTTTTTACATTAAACACGTGACAGTTGAAAAAAATCAGTAGATGAGTTGGACATAGGATTAAGGAAATCTCAGTGAAAGGAAAACAAAGAGACAGATGGAGACAAACAGAAAACAGAGAAGAGGAAATAATTAATAAAATAATTAATGTTTCCCCAGATGGAAAAGTTAGTATAAAAGCTGAAAAGACTCAATCTAAAACACAGTATTGTTCAATTTCAAAGTACTGGGACCAAAGGAAGATCCCAAGGACTTCCAGAGAAAAAGCATAGTTTCACACAAAGAGCAGGTGTCAGAATGGCTTTGGACTTCTCATTAGCAGTGCTAAGCTAGAAGACAATAAACCGATTTCTTCCAAGTTCTGAGGCAAAATCATTTCCAGCCCTGAATTCTATGCCTAGACCAATTATCAATGCAATGAAAGGGTAGAAGTAACATCTCACAAATTTTGCTTCCCTTTGCACACTTTCTCAGGAAGATACCAAGGACGTATTTTACTACCAAGACAAGAGAGTAAACCAAGAAAGTGAAAGCCTTGGGATCCCGGAAACCAGTCTTCAACATGAGAGAGAGGGAAGGGAATTCCTAGGTGATTGTGAAGAGAGATCCCCAAATAATATTTGTGTAGCTGACCTAGAGCAGGTCAGATGGTGAGATTTATTCAAGAAGATAAAGTTGATTTTAATGTATTGAGAGGAGATTGATAACAACTGCGAAAGAGTTCCGAGATGCAGCAGTGAGAAGTACATAGACGAAACAACAAGAAGGTAATTACTCCAGAGAGGGGAAAATTATGAAATCATAATAATTATATGGTTCAGTTGTCAAAAATATTTATATAGTTATAATAATGTAATAACCAAATACTGACTTAACAAAAGCACAATTTCAGTATATTGGAAGAAAGAGAATACTAGGTATGCATGTGCACGATGTGGGTTGCTATGGTAGGATGAGAGACAGATGATAATAGATATTTCTCCAAGGAAGATATGCAGGCGTCCAATAAGCACATGAAAAGATGCTCAACATCGTTAGTCATCAGGGAAGTGCAAATTAAAACCACAGCGAGGGGCTTCCCTGGTGGCGCAGTGGTTGAGAGTCCGCCTGCCGATGCGGGGAACACGGTTTCGTGCCCCGGTCCGGGAGGATTCCACATGCTGCGGAGCGGCTGGGCCCGTGAGCCATGGTCGCTGAGCCTGCGCGTCCGGAACCTGTGCTCCGCAACGGGAGAGGCCACAACGGTGAGAGGCCCGCGTACTGCAAAAAAAAAAAAAAAAACCCCAATGAGATAATACTTCATACCCACTAGGATGGCTAGAATCAAAAAGTCAGAAAACAAGTGCTGGCAAGGATGTGGAGAAATCAGAACTCTCATACACTGCTGATGGGAATGTAAAATGGGGCAGCTGCTTTGGAAGACAGCTGACAGTAACTCAAATGATTAAACATAGAGTTATCATATGACCCAGCAATTCTACTAGGTATATACCCCAAAGAAATGAAAGCACATGTCCACACAGAAACTTGTGCACAAATGTTTATAGTAGCATTATTCATAAGAGCCAAAAAGTGGAAACATCCCAAATGTCCATCAACAGAAGAATGGATAAACTAAATGTGGTATATTTGTACAACGGAACAAAGTACTGATACATGCTACCACCTCGATGAACCTTAAAAACATGCTTAGTGAAGAAAGCCAGTCACAAAAGTTCACATATTGTATGATTTCATTCATAAGAAAGTCCAGAATAGGGAAATTTACAGACACAGAAAGTAGATTAGTGGTTGTTTAGAGCTGGTGGGTAACGGGGTAGAGGAGGGAGCAGGGCTAGAGGGGTGATAGCTAAAGGGTATGGGTTTCATTCTGAGGTAATGAAACTGTTCCCGACTTGACTGTGGTGATGGTTGTGTTGATCTGTGAATATACTAAACCCCATTTAATTATACACTTTACATGGGTGAATTGTATGGTATGTGAATTATACCTCAATAAAGCTGCTTAAAAGAAATATTAAGAAGCAGGAAAATGACCATATTATTTAGAGATTTGAAGATAAACATGAAAAAAGTTGTAGCATAAAAGTGATTGCCTCTAAGGCAGAGTTCCTCAACATGGGCATGATTGACATTTGGGCCAGATCATTCTTTGTTGTGCAGAGCTGTCCTATACATTGTGGAATGTTTCAAAGCATCACTGGCCTCTACCCACTAGATATTAATAGTAGCCCTCTCTCCCCCCATTTTTGATAACCAAATGTGTCTCTAGACGTTACCAAATGGCCACTGGAGGGGTGGGAGCGGGGGCTTGGTTTACCCTAGATAAGAACCCCTGCTCTACGGATCGGGAATTGGAGTGGGAGAGCTGCAATGTGGAGGCATGGCTATTTTTCATAACAAATACTGAAGAACTGTTTGATTATTTAAACTGTGAACATGTATGTCTTAGTTTGGACTGCTATAACAAAACCACAGACAGGATAGATTAAGAATAGAAATTTATTAATTTCTCACAGTTCTGGAGGCAATCAAGATTTGGTTTCTGGTGAGCACTTTCTTCCTGGCTTTTAGTTGTTTCCTTCTCTCTGTGTCCCCTTACATGGTGAGAGGTAGGAGGGAGATGATCTCTCACTTTCTCTTCTTCTTCTTCATTTTTTTTTTTTTTTTTTTTTGGTGGTACGCGGGCCTCTCCCTGTTGTGGCCTCTCCCATTGCAGAGCACAGGCTCCGGCCCGTGCAGGCTCAGTGGCCATGGCTCACGGGTCTAGCCGCTCCGTGGCATGTGGGATCTTCCCAGACCGGGGCACGAACCCGTGTCCCCTGCATCGGCAGGCAGACTCTCAACCACTGCGCCACCAGGGAAGCCCCTTCTTCATTTTTTTAATGCTACTTTTTAAAAAATTGAAGTATAGTTGAGTTACAATGTTTCAGGGGTACAGCAAAATGATTCAGTTATATATATATATTCTTTTTCAGATTCTTTTCCCTTATAGGTTATTACAAGATATTGAATTAGTTCCCTGTGCTGTACAGTCGGTCCTTGTTGTTCATCTCTTTCTCTTTTCTTATAAGGCCACCAATTCTACTGGATTAAGGCCCACTCTTATCAGCTCCTCTAACTTAATTACCTCCCAAAAGCTCTGTGTCCACATAAGTCACATCAGGGGTGAGGGTTTCAACATATGAATTTTGGGGTGGGGGGAAAAAATTCAATCTAAAGCAATGTATAACTTTGAATAAAACAGAAACTAAATACTAGACATTTTCACAGAAAACCTGTGATAAAATTAGCCATAATAGTTATTTCTTTACCAGGTTGCCAAAGAGGTCACTGTCACTGGGGTATTATTAACTATAATAGGAATACTGTTTTTTTGTTGTTGTATTGTTTCTGGATGTTTATATTCATTTGGCAATAATATGCCCAAGTTGTATTTGTGGTGGTTTTTTAAACTACCTCAGTTCAACTGGTTATTAGATAACTGTTTTATAGGCAAGATTTTTTTTTTTTATGACTTGCTTTACTTGTTTTGTTTTCCTTTAGGTGGCCTTGGACATAAATATTTACCATAATTTTCAAATGATTCCAGAGAAAAAGTGCCATATAAATGAAACATTAACCTAATTGTTCCTAAAGCACTTTCATATCAGGACTGAAATATATATGTAATTACATTATTTTTATAAATTGTTATTCGAAGCCCTAAATATGATATTCGTAACAGATATTAGTTTTAATTAATCTAAGATGCACTCCTGGTAAACTAAAATCATTCGATGTTGTGGTTATTTCCCTGTTATGTTCAATCCTTTGAACAGAGATTCAGTTTAAAGATTTTATTTGGTCAATTCGTTAAAAAGAATCAGATCTTCTTAGTCAAAGTGATCGAAGCTTTATTTCGATTTTTGACAAATAACTAATCTTGGTTTTACTATGTACATTCATCTACGTATTAAAAAAAACAGAGTAGGTACTTTTGAATTACCCCATTTATCAAGCTGACATTTTGGCTGCTTCACAAAAAAAGCAGATTCCATCACTGGTGTATATAGAGGCAAATTCAAGTCAAATCAGTTCTTCCACTTGGGGATGTTTGATTAATGAGATCCTGCTTGGTTTTATTAATCTTTCTGCATTCTTCACATCTCACTTTTGACACATAACCATTCTCTTTGGAAACCACCTTTATTTACTTTATAATGCAGATTTAACCATAATTTAGGTTTGGAAATTTTTTCTTTTAGAAATCTTTTCATAAACTTTTTATAATCCTTATAGGACCTTTACTTCTAAGCTATGTACATTTACCTACTATACTACATGTTGTGAAGATCTTCCTATTTTCTTCTAACCCCGGTTAATAAAACCCAGCTGGTGAATAAAACATTAAAATAATTAACTGAGACCTTTTGCCTGAAGCATATTTTTCTTATCATACCTTTTAGAATATGAAAAGATATAAAAAGTCACCTTTAAATTATAGCATCAGACCAGTAGGGCTTTAGTAATCATTCTCAAGGTCAACAACAGGTTTTTCAGTGCTGTCTTTGAAGCAAGCATGAATAGAATCTAAGTTGCCATTAAGAACTGTATGGTTGCTATGTTTACTTAAAGTAAAACATATTTGATGGATAGATGAATAGTGTAAATGTTTACTGTGTCAGTTTGATGAATGAATTAAGCATTACCTGCTGGAAAAAAAAAAAAAAAAGCTTTACTTTTTTCACTGGTCTCTTGACCACCTTTAATGGGCTTGCTGCTTATTTTATGCACCGTCAAAACCACAGCAGCTTCAGGCAGGAAGCATGGTTGACCCACACCACCACCTCTCCTTAGAGAACAGAGGAAAGCCACCTTTAGGTGGAGCCAGAATGCCCACTGAATACAGTCCAGAGTTATGAAATCCTCTGATGAGACTCAGGCAGGAGTCTTTAATCTAAAAATAGGAAGATTATAAATTCCAGCAGTTTCATAGTCAAAGAGAAGCAAAGGCTAAGTGTACGTTTAGCAGATTCCCAGGGAACATCAACTATTGGAGCCTAGAAATGCACAAGGAACAAGACAGTTTCATCCCTGCCTAATGTGCTCTGTTTTCAAAGTTTCAGAACCCAGCTGGAGACTTGATCAGAAAAAAGGGTCACTCCTACATGGAAATGGTTCATTACTGCCCCTGGGATAAAATCCAGTCCTTAGCTTAACATACAAGACCATTCAAGATTTGCATCCTGATTCTTTTCTAACCTCTTTGCTTCTGCCCCCAGTTCCACCCCTCCTAAGTTAAAATACTTGTTTTATTATTTTTTTATTATAAAGGGGGGTATTATAAAGGTTTTATTATAAAGGGGGTAGGCAAACTTTCTCTAGGTCAGATAAGAAATAGCTTAGACTTTGCGAGTCCTACTGTCTCTGTCACATTGACTCAACTCTGCCACTGTTGCAGGAAAGCAGCCATGGATAACAAATTAAGTGGGTGCGGGTGTGCACCAGTACAACTTTATCAAAACAGATGGCGGATCTGATTTGGTCCATGGGTCATAGTTTGCCAACTCCTGCTCTACCTCAGTTGGCTTACAAATTGTGAGTTTAATAGAGTGTGCAATCAATTTTGTAGGTCACAGGATTTAGGATTTAATTTAAACCTTAAATCCCACAACCATTGTTTTTTTACAAATGGCGAACTCCGATCTTCATGAAGGGCTTATCGGTAGGATTTCTGGTAGCGCATACGGGCACCCGGGCCTCCGAACTTTTTGAATTAGCGACAGGGGGCAGCCACCAGCAGGGTTCGGTCTTACTGAATGGGGATGTCTTTGATGTTCTTGGAAGCCTCATCCACGAATTTCTGGTACTACGCCACCAGGGCTTTGGAGATGGACTGGCAGATTGGGTAAATCTGGGTCACGAGACCACTACCGTTTACGCCGACACGCACGACCACGCCCCCGAATCGCTCTTTCAGAAGCAGAAGCGGTTCCGGTCGTTGCTTTGCGGCAGCCTGTTTCACCTCAGTGAGCTCTTTGCCCGGTTTGCAGCGAGAGACGGAGGCTGTGGCCTTTTCCTTGTGTCGGAAGACTGCGCAGACTGCAGAGGGCTGCACGGCTGCGGACGTAGACAAGAGTTCCTCACTGGGCAGCGCCGCAACGGGAAAAGGCCAGTTTTGTTGTTGTTTAATAGATGCTTGTTTTTGTTACTGTTTAACATTGTTTTAAAAATTCTGGGTAATACAGTAAAACAAGAAACAAAATTAAGAAATACAGTGATTTTAAATGAAGAGAGAACTATTATTATTTACAAGTGATAAAACCATATTCCTCAAAAATCCAAGAGGGTCACCTGAAAATCCTTTAGAAAGGCGGTTCCCAAAGCTATTTACACATGGGAATCACCTGGGCAATGCCAAAAAAAATCGCCAAAAACAAACCAAAAAACCCACAATAAAACCCCACAAAAAGCGAAAACAACTTGATGCCGGAGTCTTACTCCAAAAGATTGGGATTTAATTGGTCCAGCCGGTGTTTTGTTTTGTTTTTTTAATATGAGATAAAATAAATCAGAAAATATCAGTGCGTACTGCATATAGTAAGTATTGTTTCGTGAAACCTTGTTTTCGGATATATGACATGAACCTGTCTAATGGCTCCGAAGTGAAATCTGTTTGTTACCGGTGGACGTGGTCTAAAAAGTTTGAAAGCTGCCCTGAATTACCTAGAATTGCCAGCATAGGTTTAAAAGGTTTAAAAGGGGAGCTGCCTTGTCTTTCCTTGGAGTATGTTACATAGAACAGTATTGAGTTGTCAGTACCACTTGGAGTAGAGAGAACTCCAGAGGCAAGAAGCCCTTGCAGAAACGCAGTCGTGGGTTTTAGCAAGGAGAGTGAGCTCCCCTTTAGGACAGTGGCAGTAGGGAAGGACCTTACCCAGCCCCAGTGCCTCTGCCATCTGAGGACAAGAGTTCCAGTAACTCCCTACTTTTTCTTCTCCTGCTCTTTTTAATTATTCAAATCTCAGTTAAGCATAGTAACAAAAGGAAAGGAAGTTTCAGCTGGAGGGAACTTCCCAGTAGAGTGCAACAGCGCAGGCTGAGGCACTGTAGGGGCTGTGGAGTCTCAAATGAAGGATCTGTGTGGCATTTAATTGTTCCTCTTCTGCCTCTGGAACTTGCTTGTTTTCTTTCCACTTGTGACTTAAACATAAATTGAAGTGAGAAAGGGGAGGTTCCCTTTTAGGTTGTAAATCCTAGGACTGTACATGATGCCCTAGGGAAATTCAGGTAGAGGCAGTTAAACAGGTGAAGGGGCAGGAGGGAAACCTACAGAAGCAAGTGGTTGTCGAACAGCTTATTGGTATAGTTATTTCTGTTTGAGGGCTGGAGAAATCCTAGATATTTGTAGGGGGTGAATGAGAAAACCATGTAAAATTAATCAATTTATGTTCAGGATTTAATATTCATCTTCATTAAAGTTATAAGACAGAAGTTCTGATGAGAGTTCCTTACATTACAGATCACATGGTAGTTCATTAACAAATGAACATAAATAGTCAAAGCAAGACTGTAGCCTCACATTTATTACATTTTGTTTTTTCAAACAGATCGTAATTTTGCCTAGGTTTTATCTAAAAACTGAAAAGGACTTCAAAATTATATACAATCATCTGTCCCCTTTTAGGGTATTTATTTTCTTATGAAACACAAGTATTGAAAGTAAGTTAGTCAGAATAGGTGCAGAGAAGAAACTGATCCCAGGTTTCAAGATTCCTGGCTAGATTGTTTCCATCAGAGCAAATTTCTTTTTCTTCAAAAAGAAAAGGTTACACCTTCCTGTATGTTATTATGCCGTCCATTCATGCATTGATTCATTCATCCTTTCAGAAACTATTTATTGAATTTGTGTTATGTGCCAGTCACTTTACTAAGTGCTTCTGTCTAAAAGTAGAATGAGGTGGACTTGGTGTCTGCCCTCATAAAGTTCATGCTCTAGTTGGGGAGAGAGATGTTAAATCGCTTTGAGAATATTCATTTCTGGAGAGGAAAGGCAATTGAACACAGGTTTCCTAAATTCTTAAATCTGTCGATGTTGATTAACTCATTTTCTAGAATGTGAGGCTAGCTTCCTACCTCCATTTTATGTCCTCAAAGAAAAAAGTCAAAGAATATAACAAGAAAAATAAAGATACCTTACATTCTAAAAAGATCCCTGATTTGTATTCTTAAGTGTTATCTTAAGTTTTTGCATTGAAATGTCTCCTTCAGATTTCCTTAATTTGTCCGTGCTTTTATCCAGAAGAAATAACAATCAGCAATACAGGCTAATTTTAAAAGTCACGTTTATCACGTGTTGGTTTGAGAGCCAAAAGCCAAATGTTGCATCTCCTGAGGATGCCCATATGGAACAGTGGAATGCAAATATTTATCTTGAAGTTATTTTTATAGGTGCCAACCTTATGTCTTAAGGTGGTTCAGATTAACCCAAGAGAAAATAAATAATTCTTTCCCCATAATTTTTACACTAAAAAAGAAGAAAAATATTTGTTAAGTAACATACTTTGGCATCTTTAAATGTATGCATTTTCATACTTAGTGTCTGTTCTAAATTGGAAAATAAATTTTAAATAAGTAAATAAATCTCATATAAACATGAAACAAACATATAGATTTTTGAAGACATCTATATTAAGAATATTCCAATCAGGAAGCATAAATACACACAATGACTTGTTGCTTAAAACAAAGTAAGATATAATAATATTCTCAACTTGTTTGCTTTTCCTACAAAATAGAAATAAATATTTATACTGGAATAAACAAAATGATAACCTTACATTCTTAAAAGTTATAAGATTAGGCAGATATTAGGAGAAGTTGATTCTTATATTTTTATTGATTGTGTATGCCAAAATAAAACTTTTCATATAAGTGCAAATACCAAATTTCCTTTCTTTAAGAAAATCCATGGTAATTTCAGGGAAAAATGTTTGTGTGTATTTATAGACATATGTGTGTATAATGTATATGTACACACATGAATCCACTGTATATTATATATGTGGAATATATACAACTTATAAGAATATACATAATTTAGTATGTATTTAATGTGGAACATATATATTTCCACAGACACATTGGATTTATTTTATACCGACTAGAATCTTGAATTAAAAATATATGTCTTGGAAATTGTTCCACATACGACAAATAAAACTTCCTCCTACTTTTTAATGGCTATATAGTGTTCCATGTTATGATTCTTCCATGATTTATTTAACCAGCCCCAGTTGAAAGGTACAATATTAACTTTAGAGCTCAGGAGAGAAATAAGAATTAGAGAAGTTAATGCATCGCTGAGTGCACTGCATCAGTGAAATGGCAAAATGTGCTGACCTAGAGAAATTGTGCGATTTCCCGATTTGTGGTCATATAAGCAAAAATGTCGAGGGAATGAAACTAAAACACAGAAGACTTAGAAGGAGGCTGACCTGAGCATCAGTAAGCACAGCCCCCAGGGCATTAAGATATGGTTGACATGTCAAATAACTTCTAGGTACATTTTTAAAGTTCACTTAGGCAACTGGGTGGTTTGGTTTTGTATAACACAACTACTGTGTGACCCATCATTCTGTTTTTCAGTGGAATTATTATTCATGTGTTTATACAGTGTTGTCTGATTTTTATGTTTTGTAGCATATTATTTGATATCTCATAAGAAGTCTAAAGTTAGACAAAGTAGATTGCTGATGTTACAGAGGAGAAGTTGAAGCTTAAAAGTTAGATGATGTGCCTAAGGCAGCAGAGACAAAAAGCATCAGGACTGGACTGGAAAAGTCCATAAAGAAAATCTCCGCGTTGGTTGTGATACTGCCTCTCAACCGATAAATACATTCTTTTAGTTTAAATTGTAAATATTTTGTACAATGCTAATTTCTTCCACGAGGACGTCATGGTCATTTTTATTTAGTGCTATTTTGAAAATTAGAAAAAACAAAAAAGAAGTGAGGTATTTTGATCTCTTTGAAAGACTGAGAAACACCCTGTGAATAATGCTTATTTAGTTTCAGGTTAAAATGGCAGTATTTTCTATGGAAGCGTAACCCAAACAACTATCATAAAAGTATTATACTTCTGAATACAGGATTTAGTAAATATTAAAAACATTTATCCAAAATAAATATTTAAAGTATCTCATAAATCAACATGAACATTTTCCCTTAAAGCGATGCAAATTGATATGTGTAATTGGTATGCTCTCTTGTTCATCTCTTGGGGATAATGAAAAGAAAAAAAAAATTCAGGGAGGACAACTCTTGTGCCAATAACTATACTGTAGAGTAGTTTAGAGGGACCAAAATGATTTAGAGATGTGGAAATCAGGACCATAAAAATTAAAGTAACTAGGATAACTAGGATTAATTTTACAAGAAGGAAAAAAAGAGTACGAATGCAGTACTGCAATGAAATATAGGAGAGCACTTTGTAGAATAAAAGAATGAACACAGAGTGACCCTTTGCTTCTGTTTATCATTTGATAGAGTTGCATCCCATTTATACTGACATATTTTATATCATCTGTAGGGTTTCTGTCCCGATGGAAATTTGAAACGTTGGGATTAATAGTGGGGAGTATTACAGGCTGGGTTCCCTGAGAAGCAGACTCTGAGAGAGATTAGCATTCAGGGAGTTTATGAGAGAGTGCTTTTCGGAGGGACACATATGGAAGGGAAGGGGGAAACCAAGAGTGGGCGGTCAGAGAAGGTTGGATGGAGATGCAGTCTCAACTGTGACCTCAGCCTGATGTGGGAGGAGCTCTGAGACTGGGATGATCTTTCAGAGTCAACCTGCATTTTACCCCTGCATGGGTCAGGCATAGGGTAGAGGCCACCCTGGGAAGGGGCTGGACCTTGGGCGAAGTGGCTCCCTTTCTCTCTAGCTGAGAGAGTTCCTGGATGGGCTGATTGCTGAACTCTGTTGGCAGCATGCTCAACAACTGTGGAAGTAAATTCCTTTCTTCCGAAAAGAAGGTGTCCCCAGTGCACGTCGCAGCGCTTATTGTCACAACTGAAGCAGAGAAGGAAGGAGTAAGGTTGTTTGTTAAGGCCTGGAGTTGAGATTGGTAAAGGAGACATCAGGCAGGAGAGCTGAGACACTGGGGACTGAAATTCTACAGGTGACAAATACTTTTGAAGAAATAAGTCCTGTTATTTTTTATGAGCAAGTCATTGACTAGTTATCGTCTATGTGTATAAAGATAATATTAAGAACATGTATTTCTTATATTTGTTTATGGTGAGATGCAGTATTGCAGAGTGGTTCAGAAGACACATTTTGAGCCAGAATAACCTGGTTTATATTTCAACTCTGCTACTGGTTGTTTAAGACCTTTTACAAGTTAAACTTTCCATTCAGTTTTCTAAACTGTAAAATGGAGAAAATAATATGACCCGCCCTGTAGGGCTATTGTAGAGAATAAGCAAGTTAATACCTCTGAAGCCCTTAGAATAGTGACAGGAAGCTTGTAGTAAGCAATTCACAACGTGAACTCTGTATCCGTGTCTTTTGAAATGTAAGTTCATGTGAACAGAGACTTTATCCCTTCTGCTCACTGCGTTATTCCCAGGACCTAGAAAAGTTGGCAGCACATAGTAGGTAGGGATGAATAAAACCTGAATTCAAATCTGATAAGGTGTTTATACATATTGAAAAATACCTATATTTAAGAATTTTTAGGATAAAAGTAAGTATGTTGATCTTATTTTGAAAACTACATGACTAAGTTTCAAGATAATGTCTTTATCTTTTACAATTTACTTGAAACTTTAAAGTCATGAAACAGGATACTAAAAATGTACCAAAAATGGCAATTCTTTCCAATTATGCTAATTTGAATTAATTTTTTTCTTTCTATATTTTTGTCCTAATATATAATGAAAAAGTTTGAAGAAGATACATAACATTTTATCTGTAATGTCTGTCTGTATAATGTTTTTCTCAATCAAATCTAGTTTACTCTTTTGGTTTTCATTCATTTTTTAAAACATTTAATTAAGAGCCAATTTACAATGACTTCTCTTTCTTTACCTCTTGGAAACTTCTACCTAGTAGGACATCTGATCATATATTGTGTTTGGCAGACATCTTCTGGGAACCCATCCCTATGATGAAACCCGCTCTGGGAGACACAAATGTGAATGTACCTTCTATCTGTTCAAGGGACCCATGACTTAGCAGGTGACAGATGAATGAGGGCTGGGATGTGGTAAGAAAGAACTACTACGTATGGACTAGTCATAGAATTAGCCAACAGGAACTGGCAGGTGGGACTAAGGTGCATCTTTTTTTTTGAACATGTTTAAAACCATTCAGTTTTATTAATTAACATATATTAGGTTCACAGGCAGTCTAAATGAGGCCTTTCACAGTGCACTGCATGATACTAGATAAAAATACAGATTACAAGAAATCAGAAGCATTCTTCTGATATAATGATCTGAGAATTGTGATTTCTATGGTTTACAAAACAGAGGCTAATTCTTTATTAAACGTGGATGCAGGGCATCTTTGAAGGTCCTATCCTAGCAGCAGGACATCTCATATTAAAAGTTTCTACTCTAATATGTAGTGGTAGAAAAGCAACCCACCTTGCTTAAGAATTTCCAAGCCATTCTTACTTGAGTAGTTATCATGATAGTGTTACTGAACGCCAAGTTCCTGTGCCTGACGTACAGTGAGGCCAAACAAATAGAAAACGTCAGAGTTTGGAGTAGAGAAGGACCATGCAAGGAGTCGGGTGGCTAGCGCTCCCAAAAACCCTGAATTCCCTGAAGCTGTTTGAGCAAAGCATTTTAAAGGCGAGGTGAGGGAGGGGCGTGGTTGGTTGTTGCGAACTTCTTGTTGTAGGAATCCTTTGTTCTTACAGCTGTCCTTGTAAGTCAGGTCACTGATGTTCCTATAAACCTCCAACAAGACAAGTGTGATTCTCTGTTCTGCAGCTTTTTAGCTCTCTGTGAATGGAAAAGTGTTATACCCTTAAAGGTCAAAGCCTTGAGAATGGGCTATCCTGTATATTTCAGGCTATAGGCAACATTCTTTTTAAAAAAAATAATAATTATTTTTGGGGGGCTGTGTCGGGTCTTAGTTGCGACATGTGGGATCTTTCGTTGTGGCGTGTGGGCTCTTCATTGCGGTGTGCAGGCTTCTCTCTAGCTGTGGCATGTGGGCTTCTCTCCAGTTGTGGTGCACGGGCTCCAGAGCGCATGGGCTTTGTAGTTTGTGGCACGTGGGCTCTCTAGTTGAGGTGCGCCGGTTCAGTAGTTGCTGTGTGCAGGCCTAGTTGCCTCGTGGCATGTGGGATCTTAGTTCCCCGACCAGGGATCAAACCCGCGTCCCCTGCATTGGAGGGCAGATTCTTTACCACTGGAGCACCCGGGAAATCCCAACATTCTTAGCTGATAGCAAAAGCAATAGAATACAAAGGTTAAAGTAAAAGAAACAGCCCTAATACGGAGTCATATTTGTTCTTCCCTATTACAGTAGCACTTTCAGATCACCAACCAGAAAGTGTGTCGGTTCCTAGTATTTTTATTGTGTGTGTGTGGTACGCGGGCCTCTCACTGTTGTGGCCTCTCCCGTTGTGGAGCACAGGCTCCGGACACGCAGGCTCAGTGGCCATGGCTCATGGGCCCAGCCGCTCCGTGGCATGTGGGATCTTCTCGGACCGGGGCACAAACCCGTGTCCCCTGCATCAGCAGGCGGACTCTCAACCACTGCGCCACCAGGGAAGCCCCGCTTCCTTGTGTTTTTAAAGAAAGGCTTGGACATCTAGATAATCTCAAATAAACAATCTTTTCCTTTTGCCCATCCAGTAGACGAGGATGTGGTAGTCGTGGTCCCATTTCCCTTTTCAGCTGAGGGTAAGTCCTTTTCTTTAGGGAGCTGCTCCTGAGTCCATGTACTTATGGAGAGGATGACTTTCATGATATCTAAAAATCTCTCCACTATTTTTGACTTATTGGTCCATCACAGTACTCTATGCCCCTAAATACAAATTAGTTTCAGAGGGTGAGCATGAGATGCATGTCAGGATAATCAGAGTTATAACCCTTAATTCTTTGAAATTATGATGGAAGAGTAGTTTTCTGTGGGTTGCAAAGGGTCTCTCTAGATACAGTCCAGCCTTGGGCCTGATTGCAGCTCTTCTCCATCATACCGAGTGGGTCTGACAACAGCTGGAGAGAGGAAAATAAAATCAGAAATGAATGTGTAGGGGGAGAGGAAAAAAGAGAAAGAGAGCACTAGTGTAGAGTCCCTGATTTCAGTCCCTAAAGCTCCTATTCCTTTGACGTTGAGAATTACCCCAATGTACTTAACAATCACGTGAATCCTTTTTTTAAAAAATACTCCAATTAAGGTTGAATTTCTATCACTGAGAAAATACTAAAACTTGCTTTCTGCTTCTATATCCCTGCCTAGTATTTCTGTTCCATGGATTCCTGACACACTGGTGGGTCTCTATCACACTGTTGAGTTTTCTCCTGACCCCTTTCCAGGTAATAGTAAATTCTAGATCTACTAGCTGGAGTCCAGTAGTGAATGGTCTGATCACCTGGAACAGCCACCTACCTAACCACAGCCTAGTCTAGGATTAAAAACCCTTTGTATTGCATAGATCACCTGTCGGCACAAAATGTTTGTGAATCTTTTTGAAGGCAGGATCTAGTTTCTCCATGAGAAATTGAACCTCTTTACCATATACTCATATATCGATATTATTTTGTAAAACATATTTACTAGTTTTTGACAGAGCTCAATTTTCTACCAGTTATCTAGAGTATGGAAAGAAGTTATTAACTCTTATATACCTTGGAAAATGGCTTTCTGAATCACTCACCCTTAGCAGGAAAGTAAAGTCACAGGCAAACAAAAACAGATATATTGAGGAAGCCACTACAGTACAGTTTTAGGCCATAGAATATGCCAAGTTACGCTGCTCCGTGGTAGAGGAGAAATAGCCTTTCTTCCCTTTGATCAGGAATATAATTTTCTAGTTATTTGAAGAGCTGCTTCTACTGGCAGTTATAAAATTCTTTAGTTACTATTTAAAACACTTATGTTACATTCCAGTGACCACTATGTGAATGATTTGAAATACTCTACCAAAAAGATAACTCTTCATGAGGGTAGAATAGGCAACTTGAGTGCTCTTCTATTCTCAGACCATGTTTGGAAGATTTTTGTAAGGACATAACACTCTCATTATCTAAAAAGTATTTACTTCTCCACTTGAGTGTATTTTTCACATTTTTAAGCCCTTTTACAGTATGGTTCATTAAAAAAACATTTTTTTAAAGACTCTCTGAAGATAGAGAAGAGTAATAAATCACTGCAATTTCATTTGTATTTTATTATATCTCATCCTTCTAATAGTCTCTGAAAATGTATTTGTTTTAAAGATTTTTTAAAAAAAGAACTTTAAAAAATCATGTTAGATATTTATTTTATAGGTGATACATTGCAAATGCAGTTTAAGCAAAAACGTTAAAACAGTTAAATATCTGGATAGGAGTAGCTTTTATAATGAGTCTTGGGTTTTACTTATTCAGCCTTTTTCTTTGCCTTTATGGATTATTGAGTGAGTATTTAATAAGAAAATGAATAGGGAATTGATTTAATTATGAAGGAAGTTTGGCTATAATATTTATCTATGACAAACTTTATGCTTTGATAATAATATCTTATAGTTTGTAGTTAGCAGTTTATTCCTTCACCCATTTTCAAGGCCCAGTTGGTGGTTCACGCTAGTTAGTCTTAAACTATGTCCTCATTTTCAGTAAAGCTCCGATTTGATCCCTGATAATACTGCAGTGCAATTTTGACTTCGGAGAAAGAAATGAAAATATTGGACATTATACTTGTGATTTTTGATACTTAGTTTTTTCATCCTTCAAGGTGTTTTTAAATTTTTGAGTGTACCTAGTTAGAAACGCTTAAGAGCTCCTTTGCTTAAGATTCGTTTTTACAATGAATATTATATAGAGACTATTTGTACTTCATTTATACTCCATATTTTCATTATGTTAACTTAGATGACAATTATTTTTGTCTTATCAAAAAGAGCATTATGGGGTGTTCCCTGGTGGTGCACTGGTTGAGAGTCTGCCAGCCGATGCAGGGGACACGGGTTCGTGCCCCGGTCTGGGAAGATCCCACATGCCGTAGAGCGGCTGGGCCCGTGAGCCATGGCCACTGAGCCTGCGCATCCAGAGCCTGTGCTCCGCAACGGGAGAGGCCACAACAGTGAGAGGCCCGCGTACCGCAAAAAAAAAAAAAAAAAAGCATTACAGTAAGAACTATGACAAAAACTATATGTAAACATATAATTACATAAGTTCAGTAATTAAATATAAATTAGAGAGTCATTTTCATCATATGCATAGACAGGGGTTATAAGTTGTTTTTCTTTTAAGGGTCCCTGCTTCATCACAACTTATTCTTTTACTTTCTTTCTGTTTTTCTTCTTTTAACCACTCACATCTATATTTACTCAATTCCTTTAGTAGAAAACTTAGGTTCTAGATATAATCACTGTGTAAATATTTTTTTTTGACCAAAAGTAAAAAAATAAAAAAACCTCATTGAAAGGATTGTGTAAATATTCGTAATATATCTGATTCTGAGAAAAAAAAAATATGTAGTAAAAATGCTGTCTTAGCTCAAGAAATCATTGAAATTATTGGTCTTTGCTACCAACTAAGATTGAACTTTCTAAATTTCAGGGGTGAAATATTTAAACCAAAAGGCTGCTATTTTATGTGTGCCACATGTAGCTTTTCAGTGTTTAAGCGCAGATAGATTTGAACCTATATTTCTGAGGTCCTTGCACTAGTTATAACATTGATTCTTGAATACCTGAGGTAATTGGGCGATGTAGGCAGAAGAAGGGAACTAAGCATCGTACCCTCCGTAGGATCAGGGCTTAATGATGGAGAGGTTATATAAGTGCGGACTGCCTAGTCTTCCTTTTCGCTCCTTGCCAGCTCACTCCAAGGAAAGAGCAAAGCAAAAGCCTTGGAAGCAGACTATTGGAGGTTGTGTTAATTTTCTAGAGCTACCTTAACAAAGTACCACAAACTGAGTGGCTTTAAACGACAGAAATTTGTTCTCTCACAATTCTTGAGGCTAGAAGTCCAAAGTTCAGGTGTTGGCAAAGCCATGCTCCCTCTAAAGCATGCAAGGAAGCATCCTTCGTTTCCTCTTCCTCGCATCTGGTAGTTGCTGGTAATCCTTGGCATTCCTTGGCTTGCATTCTTCGCCTTCACTGTCACATGACCTTCTTCCCTGTGTCTCTGTGTCCAAATTTCTCTCCTCTTGTAAGAACGCTAGTCATTGGATAAGAGGCCACCCTACTCCAGTATGACCTAATCTTACCTTGACTACACGTGCAAAATCCTTAATCCCAAATAAGGTCACATTGGAAGCTATCATACTTAAACTCCGAATGTTTAATTAAAAAAATAGTCAGATAAAGATCGATAACATATGTGCCTATATTTTCATAAGCTTCCCCCATCTTCCTACACCTACCATAAAAGGATTTTAAAGGCACAAACCACTACACAGAAAAGGGGACAGAAAGCAATAGCAGCTTAATTTTGGAAAATGAATAGCACATGGGTCAGTGTAATTGACTTGGCATAACCAAGAGAACCATATCCTAAGCCCCCAGAAGCCCCAGTGGAGAAATAACCTGATTTATTGCATAGAAGCCCCCAAAGCTTCAGGCATTGGAAGCAGCAAGTACCTATGAGAGTGGATTCAAAACTTTGGAAATCTGTTTAATAAGCATTAAATCCCAAGATCTCCTGTCTCATCCAGTATAACCCTGCCACTTCCTCGCTCATATCTCTGTGAAGATTGAAATGTTTTCTTTGGAGTAGGAAAAACAGAGCATCTCTGCACTGAAGGACTAGACTGAAAGCAGTGGAACCAGATGAAAGACTAAATATTAAGACCAGCAGTGTGCTGGTATATGTTCAACAACCAGCTGTCTACTTGATTTGTAGCATTTTCTGATTTCCTTGGTGTAAATAGCACCATCATGCCCAATTTCATGCTATCAACATGATGTCCCTGAATGTAAAGTAGGGAAGATAATGCACGTAATCGGTCCCTCCGACTGAGTTCTCACCAGCCCCAGCCCACTATTGATTGAAAACTGCTTGTCCTTCTTCTCCTAAGGCTTTCGATTGCTGGCAGTCCTCCAGGAACACAATTGGAATATTCTTCGTAGAGGAATATGACCAGTCTAAAGAAACGTACTGATACTTGGCCTCCTCAAAGCAACAATCTACCAACTCTCTCTATAGCAAAAGTCTCCAATTGGCAAGGCCTACTCATGTCTTAGAGCCTCCATTCTTAAGCCCCCTCTTAAATATAAACATAGAGTTCAAGACCACTGGGCAGCTGAGGAAAGCTTCTAAAACAAAAAGTGGCGTTCCAAAAAAAAAAAACAAACAAACCAATAACAAAGGAGCTTGGAGGGAACCGAACCTATGCTGAGAGAAAGAAGAGATCTTCATGAAGATCAGAGAAGATATTGCATTCATGGAACCGGATCACGTACTATTTTTAAAAGGGACAGAAAATAAAACAGCTCCCTGAATTTAAAATCTGAGATGAATAAAAATCATAAAAGGTTTTGAAAATTAAAGTTAAGGAAATATCCTAGATGTAGAGGAAGAAAAGAGAAGATGGATGGAAAAAGTGAGACAACATAAGAAAATTTAGGGACAACTCAGAAGCTCAAAAAATAAGTAAAGTATTGAAGAAAGAGAAAATAAGGAATGTGCAAGAGAAGTTATCAATAAAGGCACTGAAGAAAATTTCTTTGTACTTAAAGAAATTATTTCTAGATTGAGAGGGCCCGGTACAATGGATGGAAACAAACTCATACCAAAGCAGGTCATCATAACATTTTAGACCACTGGGAAAAAAATAGAAGACTCTGTGAGGTTCTGGAGAAAATAAGCAGATTGTATGCTTTTCAGAGATTAGAAATGCTTGGTCCTTCATAGCTTCAACCCTTAAATCCAGGATGCAACAGAAAAATGCATTCAAATTTCAGAGGAGAATACTTTCCAGTGTAGAATTCTATATCTAGCCAAAATATCAATTAACATAGGTGGTTGAATAAATTTTAGACATGCAAGTTTTCAAATAGTTAACCTTGATGTACTATTTCTTAAGAAACTGAAGATGTGCTCACCATAACAGGAGAATAAAGCAACAAAGGGTTAGATCTAGAAACAGGCGATTGAAATCAGGAAGGAGTAAAAGAAATCCCCAGTGAAGAGTGATGGGCCATCTCACAATGAGTGTGTGCACCAAGGGAGGACTGCCAATCCTAGAGGCTTCTGGGCAGAGGGTCCAAGAGAGATTTCTTCGGGGCAGTGAATCTGATGGGAGTAGTATTGAAAGAGAACTAAGACAACTGGTGGAGGGTTGGAAGTTGGATTTGTGATATGCATGTAGAAAATTAATCAGATAAAAAAATCAGAGAGAGTATTAAGTCCAATGATTAAAAGAAAACCAAAAAGAAAAAAAATATATTCCTATTAGGAATAACTTTGTTCTAAGACAAGCTTTAAAAAGCCACAGTTCTGTGTTATGTACAATGACTGGATAAATTCAGAAAACACACCACCTGCTTCTAGGAATGTGGCATGGCCACTGCACAGATTGTGTTCCCTGCATTCCTAGAAGTGCTGACTTGGTGAGTAATGAAAACAACTTGGAATTTTTTTTTTTTCCTTTGAGTAAGAACTCACAGATATCAGACATTTCTCAGCTTTTGGAACTTTAGGTCCAGATTTCTTAGAGATAGTTCTGGCCTTTCTATTTCATTCTGTTGTAGAAGATTTGAGAATATCCTTTCCTTTAATGTACCTCAGGTGGATTCACAGAAAATAAGTGCATGAGAGATTTTGTAAATTTCTGTACTGACATGACCTCTCTGTTAAGGGAGAAGGAAAGCTATTCCTGCAAGTTATGTAAGTCAGACCTAGGTAAGTAGGAATCAAAAATGTAACCTTTTCCAAAGCTGTGTTCTACTTGTGCAAAGGCAGTTTGCTTGGTTTATGTCATTTATAAAATATCGGGTAACATCATTTTACTTAACACAGAAAATAAAATGTTTCCATAGTTCACTCATGATGAAGCAAATATAATGTTTCTCTTTTATGGGATTTTTAAATGGGATTTTAAAGCATTTCCTCAAAAGAAGAGTGTATGAATTATTATTTTTTGATTGTATGTTGTTTATTTACTGAAAAATCAGTGACTAGTTACCTTCTAGGTTTCAGGCAATGGAAATGTAAAGATTACCCATGGATTTGCCCTCATAATGGAATTTTTAGTCTTAAAAAAGACAAATACGGGCTTCTCTGGTGGCACAGTGGTTGAGAGTCCGCCTGCCGATGCAGGGGACGCGGGTTCGTGCCTCGGTCCGGGAAGATCCCACATGCTGCGGAGCGCCTAGGCCTGTGAGCCATGGCCGCTGAGCCTGCGCGTCCGGAGCCTGTGCACCACAACGGGAGAGGCCACAGCAGTGAAAGGCCCGCGTACCGCAAAAAAAAAAAAAAAAAAAGGCAAATACATTAATGTTATTCCTTGTAATTTGATAAAAATGCTTTTGAAATCATAGAGGTAATGTAGGGACAGAAAAAGAAAATACATAGGACGAGAAAGGCCTTAATGATATCAGAGTTTATGAGGACACTGAAGAAGAAAAATCCAAGGAGACAGAGTGCCTGCCCAGAGAGGGTGAAGAACATCTAAGAAAGTACCAGGAAAACCAAGGGTAGACAGAGTTCAAGATGGCAGAATGGCTCGGGACAAATGCCACTGAAAGGGAAAGACGATCATGACAGGAGAGCTGGTAGTCAATTTGACAGGAGTGAGTTGTTTGATTACCTTCCTGAATGGAGCTTCCATGGATTGGTTGGGTTGAAACACATTGTAGTGAGCTTCTCTATTCACAGGGATTCTGTTACATTTTTTAAAGTACTACCCGTATGATTCTCTCCCACCTCCATTCACTGACCTCTTTCCTGCATCCTCTCTCCTCCTCAACTAAAAACCAGTTCTCTCCTAGGAACATTCTTCTCTGTGAAAAACACAAGCAGAAACTATTTAGTCTCCAACTCACCAAAAGTTGAAGTCAGGAAGATGGCGGTCAGGCACCTGAGTCCTGAATACCACTGCTAAATAAAGAAGGGGCAGAGCCACCCCTGAGTGCACAGTGCGTGCACTGAACAGGAAGCATGGACGCTCATTTCCCGCCTCACGCTCCCTCTAGCTCTTTTTGTCACTGCCATCTGCCAGCCTTCTGTCTGTTTCCTTGGATTCATCCCCTCTTTATGCTGGTATTGCAGTTATCCTGTGCTGTTCAAGTCTCTGTTACTACTCTATCAAACACCAGAGCCTGACACTTCCCCGCCTTCCCAACTGTATTTCCATCAATCCTGAGAACTGTGCTTTGGGGTTCATTAAGGATAACAGGAGTGTTAGGAAAAAGTAAGAAATAAGGTGAACTCATGTGTCTCAGACAGGCTGAGAAAAGTGAAAGGGAAAAAAAATAAGTCCTGGGTGAGACAGTGAACCAAAGAATGAGGGATTAAGTTTGAATTGCTAAAAGAAAGTCAGCTAGGAGGTTGTCAGTATAAAAGCTGCTAACATTTGACATCTCCTATTTATCCCCATTGTATCTTCTTGGTAGTGTCATAGATGTTATCTCAAGTGCTGTCTGAGGTTGCATTCCCCAGATGACCCTGAGTATTGGGGTGTAAGGGGTTTATTAAGGAAGCGCTCCCAGGGGAGACTGGTAAAGTTGAGAGAATCTGGACAAGGAAGTAGGGGAGACAGATAAGGGTAGCGTCAGCCTCATCCCACAGGGAAAATTTAGGTTATACATTAACCCCTAGAGGTACCCCGACTGAAGCAAGGGACCTGGGCTTTCATATCCATGCATCTGTCACATATTGGTCAATGGCTGACTGAAGAGATGAATTCCGAGGCACTTCTGGTTCTCCATTGTGTTGGCAAAACAGCTCCAGTAGCTAAGGACAGTCATCTGAAGACAGCCACAAATACAGGAGGTTAGAAATAAAAGTCCACTGAGTTAGAGAAACATACAAAAACAAAAAATGGAGGAAGTGATTTGAGGGCATGTAGGTAGAACACTAGCAAGTATCTTTGGCTAAAATTATTGCTCAAGATAGCATTGAAATTTAGGAGAAACCTGATTTATAATTTCTCACAAATAACCATGATATATCTCTGTGACATTTCTGAGTAGTGCATCTTTATAATGCTTCTGTATAAATATCTTTGTAATACTTTCATAGAACACTCATAATTCTTGTCTCTTTCCTGAGTGTCCTCATAGCATTACTCTATTACATAACATGTGGCTTAGTTTTTTTTGTAAAGGTGCCTAATACAGGCTGAATTGTGTACCCCCGCACCCAACACCAAATTCGTACGATAAAGCCCTAACCGCCAACGTGACTGTATCTCATAAGGATATAATTAAAGGTTAGTGAGGTCATAAGAGTGGGGCCATGATAGGATTAGTGTGTTTTAAAGGAGAGACACCAGAGAGCTCACTTGCTCTCTGCCATGTGAGGACACATCGAGAAGGTTACTGTCTAAAAGTCAGGAAGAGGGCCCTCACCAGCACCTCGATCTTGTAGTTCCCAGCCTCTAGAACTGTGAGAAATAAATGTCGAAGCCACCAGGTCTTCGGTGTTCTGTTATAGCAGCTAAAGCAGACTAATACAGTACCGCGTGTCTGTACTCGTCTTTAAACTCGTTTCTTTTCTCCAGGGAAAAATGAACCTAAAAACAGAATCTAGAGAGAATGTTTCCCCTTTTATCACCATCTTCTTCCTAGCTAGTGAACAACAGTGCACTTTCTTAGTCACGTATAGGTAATTTTCCCTTGTTCATTGTTATAAACTGTGCCTCTTTAAGATGGAATTGTGCCTGAATTTGTTCTCCGACCTTTCCAGGCTGAACCTACCTGTTGCCTGCTTGTCTTGGTAAAAGCATTCTTTCAGTGTTTAGAAAGTCAGAACCTGCACCTGGCAGAGACTGGTTTCCAAGGCACTACAGGAAGGACTGTGATTTGAAAAGAAAATGTTCCTTGGCAAGGACGGCTACATAGGTCTCTATAAAACTTCCACTGCCATTTTGTCCATCTATACACAGGACCTAAAAAACCTTAAAAGGTCCAGATGCTTCCCAGAACAGGACCAAAGCATCTATTAACTGCAGTGAAAGCTTTCTGTTTACGGGCGTGCTGCAGAAGAGCAAGGATCCATGTGACTGACATCACATTCACCCCACAACCTAAGGCCCCCTCCTCCTAGAGCCCCACACAGCAGAGCAAGACAGGTTGCTTTTGGGAGCTGGCCAGCAAGACCTGGCAACACTCCAGCTTCTTCTGTAGGGTGGGTGTCTATAACTGGCTAGTCACAAAGAACTTGAACTTGCCAATGTGCTGGGATAGACAAGGCTAAGTTTGGCTTAAAGTTATCTTTAAATGGACTCAACAATAACTACTATCCTATCTATCCCCTAAACAGTATCTGAATTGGTAATGCTAAATTTGTGTCTTTTTCTTAAATGAAATAGAGGTTAGCAATGCAGTAGAGAGGTAGATTTTGTTCCTCAAGGAGTTTGCCACCCCTTCCTGCTGCAGAGCCAGCCTTGAACTTGTTGTCATGTTCCTTACACTTTGCTCAGCCTCTCTCTGAGCCCACACTTCTCAATTCCTTTCATTTACGACTGGTAGAGTGGCAGTGATGGGCGGTGTCAGAGAAATCAGGTGAACTTTTGTGCTAGCTGATTAAGAGAGAAGAAAGTATAAACGGGAAAGAAAAGAAAACAAAACAAAAAAACTAGCCTTGGTTCTGTTACCAAACATTCTCTCCAAGGTCCTTTCATTGGTGAAGGGGCTTGGTAACTGAGCTTGGAGCAGCTGTCTGGCCAGGCCCATTCCTGAGATTCCCCCATCTCCTAATGAATGTAATTTTCTAACTGTACTCTCTCAGGCATCACTTGAAAGAAGAGTTGTAAGTGGCACTCAATAAGTATTTCAATGCATGCAAGCTCTCTGGTGCAGAATGGTTTTGGAGCTTTACCTACATAGAGAGATCAGGAGATTGCCTGAAAGAAGTTAACAGACTAGCAGTGCCAATGCCAGATGAATATCAAGGCTGATTTTATTCTAAGCCTTCTTCAACTAAAGCTTACATGTTTATTCATCTTTTACATATTTATTGAGCACCTACTATTCAGCAAGCTTTTGGGATTGATTGGCCAGTGTGCTTAGGAGACTTGGATAGCTCAAGCAGCCTGGTTCATGGGCCAATTCGAAACCTTAAAAGTTTGTGACCTTGGGCAAATTTCTTCACCTCTCTATGCGTTGGTTTCCTCTTCTATAGAATGGCAATGATAAGAAAGATACATATCCCATAGGGTGGTTTTGTAGATCACTTGTGTCTGGTACATGGTAGTAGGCCTTTGATGTAATAGCTCTTGTTACCATCTTCATGCAGGTTCTACCCATGCAGAAATCGATCAGATAAAGCTTCCAAGATTCTCATAGTTTGGTGGGGTCCAAAGGAAATTCAAGATTAAAACTCAGTGTAATAAGTACTGTAAGAGAAGATGTATTTCAGAGCTGTGACATTCATAGAGGAGCCCCCCCTTCTGAGGAGAGAGGTATGATGTTAGGGTTTGGCATGAGTCTTGAAGGACTTTACCAAGAAGGCAAGACGATGAAGACTACTGAAAAGACACAGAGGCATGAAAAAACGTGGTGCCTTCTAGGCATGTTACATGATTTAGCATATCTACTATGGGAGGAGATGCTGGGAGCGTGTTGGAGAAAGAAGTTGGGGTAATAGGGCCAGGCCATGCTTAAAAATGTCCATTTTCATTGCAGGACATTAGTCAGATTCCAGAAAGTTTGCCCTAGGTGTAGTGAGAAATACATATTTGAGTTGATAATTCTGAAAGCCAAGGCAAGATAGAAATTTATAAGAAAAAAGAACTGCAGTGGGGAGTTTCATTATGCTGTAAAGCAGGGTTATTGGCCCTGGTGGAAATAATGGCTAAATTCAAGGGCTGTGATGTAATAGAAAGGAGAAGTGAGGAGCCTTGCCTGAGCGGGAGGGCTGTGCTAGGATCTCTGGGCATCACTGAGGAAAGGAAGAAGTGAAGACAGACAGGGAAGCATGACCACTGGCATTCACTGACGTCTCCTGTCACACTGTTATCCTCTCTTTTTATTAATGGTCATAGTACTGTATTCTCCTGTTCTGCTGCCTTACATAAATCATTTAACTTTATCCTTATGATAACTCCATAGGTAAGTGCTATTATCTTCTTTGAGTGGATGAGGAAACTGACACAAAATGAAGATAAGTGCTTTGTCTAAGATCAAATAACTATTTAGAAGGTGAGCTTAGACTTGAACTCAGGCCAGACTGAAACCAAAAGCGATTTCTATACAGCTTTTCCAATCTGTGAGTCTCTTTTGTGTTTATGTGTCCTCTTACCTTTTTCCAATCTGCAGTTTCAACTACTGGTATTACTGTGACTGCAGATTTCTTTGTACCTTTTCCTTTTCTTACCTGTGAGTTATAAGTGCTCGGTCATCTGCTATGTCTTATTTCTGGGCTAACGATTATATTTGGCAAAACCCACAATTGTTGATTCATGTTCTCCAACTTCAACTGAATCCTTATAGACAGTTTTCTGTATGCGTCTTGTCCATTCTGTAACCTGTTCCCCATGAAATCCATCTCAGATTGAGATTATGGTCCATTCCTGACTCACAGATGTCATACTTTTTTCCTTTCATGAAGAAAACCAAGGCCATGATGTGCATCCGTTCAAATTTTTATTCCTTCTGTATATTGTCTCCTCATTACAACCCACCATACTTTTATGTGCCTCTAATGGAAACAATAGCTTTGGGGTTTCTAAGCTCCCAACGGGATTAACTCTAGTAATTACTTTTTTCTCACAGAATCCCCAAACCATTTTCTTGCGCCATGGTCCTCATTTACTACTTCTGTCTAAACACATTCTCATTTACCTCAGATCCTGCTAAAAATTTACCTGTGTCCGTTCTCTTTCACATTGCTTTTGCCTCAGCTCTCCACAGTGGTTAAAAACTGGAAAAATCTCATTTTCCATTGCATAACAGGTGTATGGGGTGTGTTGCCAGCACCTAAAGTTGGATCTCTAAAGGCGTTTTTTTTTAAATTTATATGTTGATTCTCTTTTCTTCATCCCCTACTTTCCTTTTTCCTTCCTCTGTTTATATAAGCTTGCTACTCTAAGCTTCTACTCTCCTTTTCCCTAACCCTCCATTCTTCATGGTAAGGCAAGGGAATAGCTAGTCAAGAAAAATATTCTGTCTCCTTAGAAGTGGGTTTGGTGATAGTGGTGAAGTTAGTATTTTTCAGAGATAATGGCGAATTAGTATTTTTTATGTATCCCTGGTTGGAGGGAGTATAGCAAAAGCAGCATTTCCTGGAGTATAATTACAATTAAATCACAAAATGCGAATCGTTTTTCTTCTTCTGAACTTTGGGGTAAATAAAGTCGATGTATTTAGAATGAGCTCTGGAGGTGACAGTGCTTCATTGCTCGCTTTTCCTCCGCCTCTACAAAGCCAACTTGTTATTTAGAGAACAGAGTGTGTAAAGGCCACGGAGCAGTCTTTCATGCTCTGTCTAGCGTAAGGCAGCTGCCAAAACACATGATTTGGGGCATCAGGGCCATTGCGGAAGTCCTTCCTTGTCAATGCAGATGTTCAACTTAAATGTATGCACTTGTAGACCCTGAGAGGAATAGGGTCACTCTGTCGTAGAGACACTAAGGATGTGTGGTGTTTCGTTCATTTTGATACTGACAAGAGTGCATTGAGTTTAAAGTTGTATTCCAGGAAGTAAAACTTTGTATGGAGTGGATGCAGTATTCTGAGAGTCACAAATTCCCCTTATACTCTGTACTATATGCTGTATGCTCTATATACTCGACATGCATACATGATGCCTATGATTGTACATTCTTACTTTTATTGCTAAAATTTATTATTGTAGTGAACTGGAAGGTACTGTTAAAATTCAAACTCTCTCAAGCATGTCTGACTTGTGTGATAGTTAAAAACAATGTGGCAGGTGAAGAAAATATAAATTCCCTGCTATTGCTTAGACACACCACTGTGTTCACTGATATTGAAAACTAAAATTAGGTGATGAAATATCAGAATACATTGGATTTAACGGCTATGATGTATTCTGTCTGTTCTAAGAATTTATGTAATTCATAAGTTACTGCGTCTACTCAAGCAAATACTGTCTCAGCAATGTCAGAATCAAGAAAATCCTCTTCATGTTAAGATTTGATTATTTTTTATATTCTGAAAGATTTCAACTATCTTTATTTATAATGTAAATATATTTTTTCCCTTAATAATTTAGCCTTACTGGGTATTTTTCCCAAGTACAATGAATGTTGAAAAAAGTAGAAGAAAATATCTTTACATACTTTGTATCTCTGTCAAATAATATTTAAAAATTACTATAATTGTGTAAATGCCTGTTTAGAGAGAAAATATTTTCTCTTTAATTGCGAAAATATGTTTTGTTAGGAGGGAAACTCTGTGAAGCCAGGGCCCAGGACAGTTTCACGTACGAATTTCACCAGAAATTAGTACTATGCATAAAAATACTTAACGAGTAAAATTACATTGACATGAAAGAAAATTAATTTCTGGTTGATTGTGATATGTTATATAAAATATCAATTTAATGATCAAAAGAGAATCACTGACAACTATATAAAAACTCAGTATTTGGGGAAAAAATATATCAAATCCAATTTTTTTAATAGTCCAGGGGTCTTGCTGTTTCAGGTGACCAGTCTTCCCTAGAGATACTATTTCTGGTGATAAGTGTTTCTGTAGTAAACTCTAAGCATGAAGCGGATGGATTAACAATCATGGTACAGGCAAAGCTTGCGCTTCCAGAAGTACTTTGTGATGGGAGGATGATGCACATTACGAATATCTCAAACTCTCCCCTCTTCAAGCAGTACGGGGAGGATGGCTGAGGAGGCAGTAGGTTAAGGAAATCAGAATCATTTTCTGCTAGTTTTCTTGATAATTTGTCCTAATATTTCAGATCATCCTTAATACAGAACAACAGCTGGTGCTCAAGGTCCCAAATACTTTGTAACAACATTTGCTTGCAATTCAGGACAGCTCTTCTTTTCATAAGCAAAGCCCTTTATTGAGCTTAAAAAGTATGTAGACACAAAGTAAAACACCTGCAGGGCAGAAGGTTGCCTGACAGGCCTCTGCCCCCTGCCTGGAGTAGAGAGAAGGAAAAGAAGATGAGGCAAGAAGGGGGGGTGGGGAGGTCCTGGGTGAGGGGAGGCTGGTGCAAACTCATTGTTTCCCAGTCTCCCATCTGACCAAGGCTGTTGCTTGGTTTAGTTTAATCTCGTATTTGTCCTGGCAAGGACAAAGCGCAGTTCAATTAGTCAGGCTTCTGCTGGCAACGTGGTTGCTGTTTTGGGGCCGGGGAGCGGTCGTGAGGTTTGGGCAGTGGGGTGGTAGAGAAAATCTTATGCGGGAAAAATCATTTTTCTTCACTTTTTGCTTACCGTGTATACGCATCTATAGGAGAAAAGTGTGTGCTTGTAGGCAGGTGAAGCATCTAAGTAAATATGATATTAAATCATTACCCAAGATAAGATTCAATTTTTCCCTGTCCCTCTTCCTAAATTTCCTGATTCTTTAAAAAAATCTTGATAAATGCAGGTGAAAGCAGCATATTTCCATTTAATTATTCACAATTTGTTACAGAATATCTAGCTAATGATGACCATGTAAATCTAACTTTCCTTCATTAATCTTTTTTCCTCTTCAGAAAAAGAATAGGAATGTTTCTCTCCTATTGCGGCTGGGTAGTTTCCAATTAAAGAGGGAAATAAAACCTAGATTGTGCATTAATCATGATTTTCCATCAGCCAGTAAAATGTGTGCTTGATATTTAAAGTCAAGTTTGGTTGCAGTTACATTGGACAATAAAGATTTTGTTCTTTTTCTTCCTTTTTAAGAAAACAAAATCTTTAAGAAAAAAGTTATAGAGGTAGATAGTAGAAACTTGTTAAATCCTGTTTTTGAACCCTTGGTACATTTATACAAAAAAATTTCAGGAGATTTTGACAGCTTGATCAAAATAGTATGGAACTCATTTGAAACATATGTAATTGGTTAATGATATTTCAAAACCTAATTTTATGAGTTTTAAGAACACAATGTGTACTGTTTTCCTAAAAGTGTATACCAAAGTCACCCAGCTAAATCATTTCTCTTGTAATATGAAAGTGTATGTATGTGTGTATTTTTAAAAGAAGACCCAGTGATAGCTTTGACATTAACGAGAAAAGCTAGCCTAAATGTGGTCTCATAGACTTTTCATCTTGTGGCAAGTTCTCCTTCTCTATAAATGACGTAATTAAATTTAAAGGATTTTAGAATGTGTTTGTGCAATCAACATTGAGCAATCATCATAAGAACTAATCTGTTTTGAAAAAAATGTGTACCTTTTTTCCTTCTAACTTAAAACATTTATGGCATCTCTGTGCTAGTTCTCCTGGGAACTCTATGCGGAGCGTTTGGAAGTGTTGTGGAAAGGGATAATTATTCTGTCCAGGGAATTTGTCAGGGAACAGAGCTGTGGGAGATGAAAGGAGATGTGATGGTTGCAGGGGTTACAGCCTTGATTTTGAGCCAAGACTTACTATCACTGTTTTAATTGAGTCTGAAAACTAGAAAGCTGTGATGTGGTAGCCACCTATTACCAGCGAGGACACAGCTAACTAATTGGAAGCGAGTGAGCATGGGGCTTAACTCCAGAAACAAAGAACCACAACAACCAAATATGAATGGCAGTTCATTAAAGCAAATACTCTGATAAATAGAGACTTTCATATTATAATTGATGTGCGCCCTCCCTTTGCTATTTAAAAAATATAAATTCCTCACTATCCCTATTTCAAAGCATCTGAATAGTTTTAGCCTCTATTCTAGCTTGAGTCTTTATGTAAGAAACTGAGTAGAATTCTTTCCATTAGTGGTGAAGCTTTGAATTAGGGATCATTTTTATTTTTATGTATTAAATGAAGTTTAAAAATTATATTGACAGCATTAATGCATCATATTATATTTCTTTCTATATTATACCAAAATTAAAAAGCAGGTATAATTTACATCACATTGTCATATTCAGAGTACAGAAATAGCTTGTGTTAGAATGTTTAAAATACCTTATTTACTTAATTTAGTACAGTTGCCTTTGTACGGCTCCAATTCCTTTTCAGCACATTTCCATGTATATTCAAACCTTAGATGGTAAATTACTGATTTCAAACACTATTTAATAAAACTAAGTTTTATAATAGCAAAATAAGTTGCAGTTATACAGAAGTGTGACATATATTTTATATTCTTGTTAAGCTCAAATTAATATATTAAATACAAATATCTCTAAAAATAATTTTCTGATTTTTTTTTTTTTTTTTTTTTTTTGCGGTACGTGGGCCTCTCACTGTTGTGGCCTCTCCCGTTGCGGAGCACAGGCTCCGGACGCGCAGGCTCAGCGGCCATGGCTCACGGGCCCAGCCGCTCCACGGCATGTGGGATCCTCCCGGACCGGGGCACGAACCCGTGTCCCCTGCATCTGCAGGTGGACTCTCAACCACTGCGCCACCAGGGAAGCCCTGATTTTCTGGGTCTTATTTCCTGTTTTCTTTCTTGAGAACTTGCAGAGTATCAGAACAAAATGTAATGCCTTTTTGAATGTAATGCCCATCCCTTTGCCTCGTCTTATCCAGTGTTTATGTACACAGTAAAATGAATGCAACTAATCCGTAGCCTGTATTTCAAGAGTTCTCTAGTGTGTGAGTCCTTATAAATAGAGACTCAGATCAAACGCTTCAGCCGTAAGTAATTTCACAGTGTTCATACAGCTTCTTCAGGGTTGCCAGCCTGAGAGATCTGCTAATTATATATCCCTGTCCAAAGACTTTTCCTTTTTTTTGTCCAGGAAGTGTGTTTGCTTCCTCCAAGCCCACAGTTTCGCGGGGGCAGTATAAGTATGGATTGGGGAGGGTGAAAGAAATCAGCCACTTGGATGATCACTTCAGTTAAATTAACCGTGGGGATTAAGTGAGTGAAAATGTTAGTCCTAGGAGATTTTTGGACAGATTTACTGTTGTGGGCCTAAACAGTTTCTAGCATTCACCTTCTAGTTTTATATATACATATATATATATATATATATATATATATATATATATATATAAATAAAATACATAAATATGTATTCATTTCTTTGAGGTTAAGAAATGAAGTTAGCAAATCATGACCTTTGTCTCCTGTACTGAGGTAACACTGACATAGTATGCTCCTTCCTCAGAAAATACTTTTCATGTGTTGCCACAACTAGAACGTGCGATGTTCTCTTGTTTCAATGTTGCTATTAGAGAACAGACGGGGACCTTCCCCTTGACCCTAGCCTCAGTAGATGAATGGAGATCTCATGGGCCTATATCCTTACCCCTTAGAAGCATTCAGCTGCTGGTGGGCAGGGACTAGATCATCTCAAACCTTTTAAAAATGCTCATCTACTTAGTAGAGAACTGCAGACATGAGGAGTAACCATGAGTGTTGTTTCATACCCTTTTCAGTAGAGAATATGACGTTAGAAGCCCTTGACAGGTCTCTGTATCTTGGTGTCCTAAAGTGTCTGCTTTATTTCTCACTATAAAATAAACACGTTTAAACCTAACCCATAGAAAAGAGTTTACCTCTAATATTGACAAACACTTCGTAAAATGTCCCCCTGCCTGAGTTAGACAGGGCCTGAAGTCTTTTATACTAGCTCAATATCTTACCTCAGTGCCTTACAAACATTACAGATGACAAGAGACACATACAGTTTATTAAGAAATCTGGGAGTTGAAAGTTGCTCAAAATCAAACCTGTAGAACTCAACAGAGACATTTATTTTTGAGTTTATTCCCCTTTTGTCACAAGTCTGACTGACGAAGCACCATCGTTTAATACTTTCTTCCAGTTCAGATATTCAGGGCTAGCTATTCAAAATATGCGATATCTTAAATATAATTATATGAACATTGTACAAATTATCTGAACAAAATAGATTCATCACATGTCTTATGGTACAGATGAAGGGCATACTACTAAGTGTCAACTAATCACACCATGAAATATGTACAGACACACCTAGGAACAGCCAGCATTTGCTTCCATCATTAATATGTTGATATAATATTCAAGTAAGGTTTTTTCCTCACCCCTTCTTGGTCTTGTGTATAATGTCAAGCAGTGATTAGTTTTAGTTTCCTCCTGTGATTGACATGATTGGATAATGACTGGAGCAGTTTGGTAAATTTGGCCTCTTGGCAGTTCTTTGTAACTGACCCCCCCAAGATGGTAAAACCTGTGAGTATGTGCATATATTTGCATCTTGTCTAATAGCTGAGCTTCCGCAGAATCATTCTACAGCAGAGTTTCTCAGTTTTTATGTTACAGTAGAATTGCCTGGGGAGATTTTTAAAACATACCAATGCCAGACTGAATGCACAACCCTCTCTTGGGGAGGGACCCAGGCATCAGACTTTTTTAGAGCTTCCAGGGGATTCCAGGGTACAACCAAGAAGCAGCAACAGAATCAAAATCAGCATGAAGAAACCACCCCCCGACACTGAGCCCTGAATTTCCCAAAGAAATAGCGTTTTTCGGTCAGGTTGATGGACGCCAAAGTAAATTTTGACCAAATTACTTAGACTTTGGTGACACTGTTCAGACATACCCTCATGTGTCACGGAGTGTGTCTGATTGCCTCCAGAGCACTAGGCCAAAAGTGAACAATTTCCTTTGTTCTGGACTCCCTGTTTTGGCCACATAGCAAGCTGTGTGCCTGGACCTGGAAAGCTGGCCCATTAGGGTGACACTAGGAACAGTGTCCACCTCCACGGCCCCACTGCCCCTACACACCCTAACCTAATATCATCCCTTTTTCCCACGTGAAAAACACCCCTTCTGTGGGTTCATCTAATGATGTATTCATGCTCAACCCGGTTCAAGTGTTCAGACAAAGCTAAGTTACTAGTTGATAAAGGTTTAAGATATAATCCCTCCCAGAGGTTCCAAAATTTTAATAAGGTCTCTTGAAAGCCACAAATATCAAAGTTGCAAAACTTTAATGACAGTAGTAACTGGGAGAGGATTAAATAATTGGACTCGAAGGGCCCTCTTCATTACCCCTTTTCAAATTATACCACTTGGGCAGTTGTGCTCATTAGATTAACCCTTCTGGAAAACATTAAGCTTCTGTTCACAGTAAGTTCAGAGAACTTACTATTACCCATTCAAAAAAATTGTTTTGTCCTCTTGGTTCCAAATATGATGTCTCCTTGGTCATATAAGTAAGTAGTCAGTTACATTAGAAATTAATTATTATTTTACTGAAGGTAATTTGCCCCTGAAGCACTAAAAAAACACTTTATTTGCTAAGGAAAGTGTGCTAATTGATTGCCTTCAAAAATTTAATTTACTCCAGATAATGTATTATCACAAAATACCGTAGATAAAAAAATAAATAAAAATAAAAAATACCGTAGATGTCATATGTACTATGCTTTATCAATGAATATTAAAGACACGAATGAGGGAACCACAGAATTTTAAATGATGCAATTGACATTACAGGAGTTACGGCCTCTGTTGATAATCTTGCCTTTGCCAAAGAAAATTGTGTTACCAATTATTCACTTAGTTAATTTTTTTATGTTCTTTAATGTTTTCACTATAACTGTTTTAGCAACTGGAAAGCATTAATAATTTAGGTAGAGTGTGTATGTTTTAATTTCTTATGTGGAAAATCAAGAGGCTCTTTGAGAGCTGGACTTGGTGAGTTCTACAAAAGCAGGCTGGGACTTGATAGCTTTAAACACCTCAATATCATATCTATTAATTTATGTTATTTTTAGCAACATGAACTGTAACGAAAATGATCACCTCCTGATGTTATTTACATCAGTGTTAATTGCCATTTTTCTTTTTCTCTCTCCCCTGTTGCACTCAGCAAGAGGAAATGCTGAAGAGAAAGCTTTTACACCTCCTGCTTGCCTCTGCCTGCCACCTCCCCGCAACTACCTTCATATTCTTCAATTGTCCTCTTTCTCTTTCATACACATACACAGAGAGTTCTATTTTAAGGTGATAAATCCTAGCAGTCGCTAACCACAAGCATTCTAAAAAATTGCATCATCACTTTGAAGGGTGTCTGCCAGTAAGGGAGGTTAATGCATTTGCTCCCTTCCAGTGGCAGAGGCTATCTCTGCTTGGTCATGGCAGGAAAGGAAAATTGACCTCCTGTTCCCAATTTTATGTGGAATTTTTTTTCCCAGATAGGGGCGGTGACCTTGCCAGAAGGATCCAAGTACATGTAAAATCATATTTGACTTGATGATGGATGGCCAGTTACGTGGGTACACGCCTCTGTTCTGATAAAGTTGGGGCCTGGGGATAGGGCAGCTACATGTTAATGCATTTTACTCTTGCCTCCAGCTGGCAGGAATGATATTTTCAGAAATTCAGTTGATTCTCAAAGGAGATGATTGGCAGTCCTATCATAAAATATAGAATAAGGACCTAATCTTGAGTTTCGTGGCAGAACTTAGGTTTCATGCTTTCAACTTGCTCTACTAATAAATTGCTTGTCTAGAGCTAATTTTATACTTTGAAGTTTCTCAGTGAGTTCTATGAAAGACATTTTAATTTATCCCATAAAAATGTCTTCCAAGCTTTCCATGCTTTTTCTTATTTATCATCTATTCTCTTGCTCTTAGCGTGTGGGAAGGTGTTCACATTTGCCAAGTTACTTGCTTCCTGAGTAATAAAGTTTTGGCTTAGGTGATGGCATTATAATTTATAAAGGTCTTGTCACAACTTTTAGTTCTTCTAATTTTAATGTGAATTCATGTTTTCTCATTTTCTTAGTAAGTGTGTTATACCAGTATGAAGCTAGACTATATGTGATTTATTGCTTCCCCCTTATATTTGAAGACTATTAAAATTACAGGAGACAGATCAATAACAATAAATTTGTTTGTTGTTGTTGTTGTGTTTTTACCCATAGTGATATGCCTTTTTGGACACAAGAACTCAACAGATATGAAATGGTATCTTTATCATTAATTCTTATCTTTCCATACAGCTAGAATTAATTCCGCAGTTCTCACGGTTTGCAAAAGCTGACAAATTAAAGAATTCTAGAGAGCATCCTTTGGACACTTCTAGTTTATGTTTTCCCCAATTGGAGACAATATAGTTCATGATGTGATATAGGTTGCGAAGCTAGAAGGAACCTTAGTAATGATCCCATTCACTCCTCTCATCCTGCAAGTGGGGAATTTAATCTCCTGTAAATGGTATATTCAGTGGTAAAGTTGGGAACGATGTCTTGATTTATTTTCCTCAAAGAATTTTTATTTTTCAGAACATTATCTCCTCTAACCAATTTGAAGTTAAGGGGTATATGTTTTCATTTTATTTGCTTCTAATCTCTGTATTGTCTGACCCTCTGGGTCCCCTTTTTTTCTGTTTGTTGTGACTGGATTATGTAACATAAACATGGCTGCCATGAAATTGCCTTTAGTATGAGGCAAATTATGAGAAAAGGCTGAAGTACAGGCTGAAACATTGCCGACCTCCAAAGTTGTCTATGTCTGTTTATTATGGATAAATGTTATTTGATAAATGCATGAAATATGGGAAACACCTGTAACATACTCTTCAGAGATTTACCTCACTGACAACCTATGACTAATCTGAGTCTGTGAAGAAACTATATAATTATACAAATTCTTTTTTTTTATGATCAAATATACAAAATAAGCAAAATAATATACTAGATCCAGAGATACTGACATTCAAATGATTTGTGACCTTAGGAAGTTTTTAAGTTTCTCTGTGAGCCTGTTTCCTAATCTGTAAAATGGGAAGCATTGTCCGTTCGTTGTTGCAGTGGTGTGAAGGGCAAATGAAATGATGCAAAGTGGATATTTCACACAGTACCTACCACACAAGAGCCTTTCTGTGAATGTGCATTTCCCTTCCTTCAGAGTTTCCAGAGAAAACACGGGTGGTCTTTTTAGGTACTATTTGCCTTGTGACAGGTTATAAACAACAGGGTTTTCTGGGAAGTGAATCAGTGCTTATTGACGATTGCCTGGAAAGGAAAACAGAGGAAGAATTTGTTAGCAGCTTAGTCACTAAGGCGACTTCTTGTGAAAGAAAGTCATCAGTGAATTGTACACATAGCATGGGTTTGTCTTCTCTCTTCACTTTTCTCTTGGCCACATCTGAAGAGAACCCACCTACCCAGGGGGCCTATCACCTATTAAGGGGCTTCCTCCGGTTCACATGGCAGCAGCTACAGTAATTGAGGCATGTAATTTAAGAGCAAATGAGCTTTTAGTGGTTGTCTTGCATTTCCAAAACTATCAAATGATGGCACATAACACACAGCCTCGTTTCTACATCAGATAAACATCTACCAGTGATAGTATTTTCTTTGTCATTATCATGTGGATGAGTAGATTCAATTTCCTTTTAATTCGTGGGATATCAAAAGATTATAAAGTTGCCCTTCATTCTGCCTGGGTTTGAAATTCAGTTATTATTCTATCAGTATTGACACTATGAGGAAAATGCGATGTTAAGAAAGTATCCAAATTACACAGTAGTCACTACGTTATGGTAATATGTCAGTCTGGAAACGATATAGTTTTAAAGGTGCAAATGTTCAGTGTGTCAGATGATCAGATTGCAAACTCCCAGGACATCTGGAAGTCATTTTTTCTTAGAAGGAATGTTTTATAGGATTAAATTATATGGGTTGAGAGAAGGCTTTATTTTTATAAAGATGAGACTAAAGATCTTTATTAGAGGTCAAAAGAGGAGAATGTAGAGGGTGTTTAGCTGTGATGCTATAACACCATGTCAAACCACGCACCTGTCTAGAAATGACAACTCTGTTCTTATAAAAACAACTACCAAATTAAATACTGAACAACTCAGAAAATTCGAAGGTTTAATAGTAGTAGCAACAATGTTGAAGGAATGTTTGCCTGCTGTTCTGCTACTTAGAATTTAAATTTGAGGGGTTAAGTGGAGAATAGTTTAGTATAATATATTTTTAGATGGAGCTTATAAGTAAATGGATGGTAAAGAAATGAAGCACATATTCTCTTGCAAGCAGAGATGGATGTGGATTAACAAAAGAAATAGAAAACGATCCCAAACTGCTGTTGGTAGGAAAACAATGTTTTAACTTAAAACACAGACTAGTTGTTGACACTGATCATAGTAATCATGAGCTTGGAAAATTTCCTGTTTCACTTTAAGCCTATATAAAAAGCCTAGACAGTAACTATGTCCACTTGCAGAGTATAATTAAGAAAGGCCTGTTTCTTTAGGAGAAATTTTCATTCAGTACCCTTCACCAATAATTTATCAACATCAGTGAAAGGAGAAAGAAACCCCTATATATCGGATGTTCATTATGTACTAGGAGTCATTTGATTCTTATAGCAATTCTACTAATTTGTTGTTATCCCCATTTTACACTCGAAGAAGTTGAGATGCAGAGAAATTCATTCATTTCACACACCTTTATGAGTGTTTACTAAACAGGTGGCTGACACTGGCCTTGGCTCTGGGGTATCACAGTGACCAAGGTGGAAAATGTCACACCTCCCATGGAACTTGCTTCTTATCAGAGGAGGAAGAAAATACACAAGTTAAGAAAAATACAAACAAGCCGAAACCAAGCAGCATTCGTGCAATATTAAAATACTAAAAGGGAGTGATGCAGCTGGGAGTGTGTAAGTGGGAACTCTGGATTCCTTAGTCTGGGAAGACTTCACGGAGACAAGGTCCAAATGGAGGGAGGAGCTGGCACTGTGGAGGTCAGAGGGAGGCACGGGGCAGGCAGGACGAACAGTCACGGCTAAGTTCTGAAGCCTGTGCCCTGCAGCTCTGTGAGCAAGGGAGAAAGTGCAGCAACATCTGGGGTGAGGTAGGCAACTGATAGATCACTCCAGACTTGAATTTTAAACTGAGAACACTGTGAAACAGTTGGAGGGCTTTATGCAGAGGAAGGAACATCATGACCCAGTTAATTTTTTTTTAACATCTTTATTGTAGTATAATTGCTTTACCATGTTGTGTTAGTTTCTGCTGTATAACGAAGTGAATCAGCTATATGCATACATATATCCCCATATCCCCTCCCTCTTGCGTCTCCCTCCCACCCTCCCTATCCCACCCCTCTAGGTGGACACAAAGCACCGAGCTGATCTCCCTGTGCTATGTGGCTGCTTCCCACTAGCTATCTGTTTTACGTTTGGTAGTGTATATATGTCCATGCCACTCTCTTACTTTGTCCCAGCTTACCCTTCCCCCTCCACATGTCCTCAAGTCCATTCTCTACATCTGCATCTTTACTCCTGTCCTGCCCCTAGGTTCATGAGAACCATTTTTTTTTTTTAGATTCCATATATATGTGTTAGCACATATTTGTTTTGCTCTTGCTGACTTCCTTCACTCTGTATGACAGACTTTAGGTCCATCCACCTCACTACAAATAACTCAATTTCGTTTCTTTTTATGGCTGAGTAATATTCCATTGTATATCTGTGCCACATCTTCTTTATCCATTCATCTGTCAGTGGACACTTAGGTTGCTTCCATGTCCTGGCTATTGTAAATAGTGCTGCACTCAACATTGTGGTACATGACTCTTTTTGAATTATGGTTTTCTTAGGGTATATGCCCAGTAGTGGTATTGCTGGATCGTATGGTAGTTCTGTTTTTAGTTTCTTAAGGAACCTCCATACCGTTCTCCATAGTGGCTGTATCAATTTACATTCCCACCAACAGTACAGGAGGGTTCCCTTTACTCCACACCCTATCCAGCATTTATTGTTTGTAGATTTTTTGATGATGGCCATTCTGACATGTGTGAGGTGATACCTCATTGTAGTTTTGATTTGCATTTCTCTATTGATTAGTGATTCTGAGCATCATTTCATGTGTTTGTTGGCAGTCTGTATGTCTTCTTTGGAGAAATGTCTATTTAGGTCTTCTGCCTATTTTTGGATTGGGTTGTTTGTTTTTTTGATATTGAGCTGCATGAGCTGCTTGTATATTTTGGCAATTAATTCTTTGTCCGTTGCTTCGCTTGCAAATACTTTCTCCCATTCTGAGTGTTGTCCTTTCATCTTGTTTATGGTTTCCTTTGCTGTGCAAAACCTTTTAAGTTTCATTATGTCCTCTTTGTTCATTTTTGTTTTTATTTCCATTTCTCTGGGAGGTGGGTCACAAAGGATCTTGCTGTGATTTGTGTCATAGAGTGTTCTACCTGTGTTTTCCTCTAAGAGTTTTATAGTGTCTGCGCTTACATTTAGGTCTTTAATCCATTTTGAGTTTATTTTTGTGTATGGTGATAAGGAAGTGTTCTAATTTCATTCTTTTACATGTACCTGTCCAGTTTTCCCAGCACCCCTTATTGAAGAGGCTGTCTTTTCTCCATGGTATATTCTTGCCTTCTTTATCAAAGATAAGGTGACGTTATGTGTGTGGGTTTATCTCTGGGCTTTCTATCCTATTCCATTGATTTATATTTCTGTTTTTGTGCCAGTACCATACTGTATTGATTACTGTAGCTTTGTAGTATAGTCTGAAGTCAGGGAGCCTGATTCCTCCAGCTCCGTTTTTCCTTCTTAAGATTGCTTTGGTTATTCGGGATCTTTTGTGTTTCCATACAAATTGTGCAATTTTTTGTTCAAGTTCTGAGAAAAATGCTATTGGTAGTTTGATAGGGATTGCGTTGAATCTGTAGATTGCTTTGGGTAGTAGAGTCATTTTCACAATGTTGATTCTTCCAATCCAAGAACATGGTATATCTCTCCATCTGTTTGTATCATTTTTAATTTATTTCATCAGTGTCTTATAGTTTTCTGCGTTCAGGTCTTTTGTCTCCTTAGGTAGGTTTATTCCTAGGTATTTTATTCTTTTTGTTGCAGTGGTGAATGGGATTGTTTCCTTAATTTCTCTTTCAGATTTTTCGTCATTAGTGTATAGGAATGCAAGAGATTTCTGTGCATTAATGCTGTATCCTGCAACTTTACCAAATTCATTGATCAGCTCTAGTAGTTTTCTGGTGGCATCTTTAGGATTCTCTATATCCACTATCATGTCATCTGCAAATAGTGACAGTTGTACTTCTTTTCCAATTTGGATTCCTTTTATTTCTTTTTCTTCTCTGATTGCCATGGCTAAAACTTCCATAACTATGTTGAATAATAGTGGTGAGAGTGGGCAACCTTGTCTTGTTCCTGATCTTAGAGGAAATGGTTTCAGTTTTTCACCACTGAGAACGATGTTGGCTGTGGGTTTGTCATACATGGCCTTTATTATATTGAGGTAGGTTCCCTCTATGCCTACTTTCTGGAGAGTTTTTGTCGTAAATCAGTGTTGAATTTTGTTGAAAGCTTTTTCTGCATCTATTGAGATGATCATATGTTTTTGTTTTTTTTTTAACATCTTTATTGGGGGTATAATTGCTTTACAATGGTGTGTTAGTTTCTGCTTTATAACAAAGTGAATCAGTCATACATAAACATATGTTCCCATATGTCTTCCCTGTTGCGTCTGATCATATGGTTTTTATCCTTCAGTTTGTTAATATGGTGTATCACATTGATTGATTTGCGTATATTGAAGAATCCTTGCATTCCTGGAATAAACCCCACTTGATCATGGTGTATGATCCGTTTAATGTGTTGTTGGATTCTGTTTGCTAGTATTTTGTTGAGGATATTTGCATCTATGTTTATCAGTGATATTGGCCTGTAGTTTTCTTTTTTTGTGACATTTTTGTCTGGTTTTGGTATCAGGGTGATGCTGGCCTTATAGATTGAGTTTGGGAGTGTTCCTCCCTGTACTATATTTTGGAAGAGTTCGAGAAGGATGGGTGTTAACTCTTCTCTAAATGTTTTATAGAATTTGCCTGTGAAACCATCTGGTCCTGGGCTTTTGTTTGTTGGAAGATTTTTAATCACAATTTCAATATCAGTGCTTGTGATTGGTCTGTTTATATTTTCTATTTCTCCTTGGTTCAGTCTTGGAAGGTTGTGCTTTTTAAGAATTTGTCCATTCCTTCCTTGCTGTCCATTTTATAGGCATATAATTGCTTATCGTAGTCTCTCATGATCCTTTGTATTACTGCAGTGTCAGTTGTTACTTCTCTTTTGTCATTTCTAATTCTGTTGATTTGTGTCTTCTCCCCTTTTTTCTTTATGAGTCTGGCTAATGGTTTATCATTTTTGTTTATCTTCTTGAAGAGCAAGATTGTAGTTTTATTGATCTCTGCTATTGTTTCCTTCATTTCTTTTTCATTTATTTCTGATCTGATGTTTATGATTTTTTTCCTTCTGCTAACTTTGGGGGTTTTTTGTTTTTCTTTCTCTAATTGGTTTAGGTGTAAGGTTAGGTTGTTTATTTGAGATTTTTCTTGTTTCTTGAGGTAGGATTGTATTGCTATAAAGTTCCCTCTTAGAACTGGTTTTGCTCCATCCCATAGGGTTTGGGTGGTCCTGTTTTCTTTCTTTCTTTTTTTTTTGAGGAATTTTCTATTTTCTTTTATAAAAGTGGTTTCAGGAGTTCAGACTCTAGATTCCTATTGGTGGTTGTGTTTTCATTGTCATTTGTTTTTAGGTATTTTTTGATATCCTCTTTGATTTCTTCAGTGATCTCTTGGTTATTTAGTAGCATATGTTTCGCTTCCATGTGTTTGTATTTTTTACAGTTCTTTTCCTGTAATTGATATCTGGTCTCATAGCATTGTGATTGGAAGAGATACTAGATACGACTTTAATTTTCTTAAATTTACCAAAGCTTGATTTCTGACCCAAGATATAATCTATCCTGGAGAAAGTGCCATGAGCACTTGAGAAGAAAGTATATTCTGTTGTTTTTGGATGGAGCATCCTATAAATATCAATTAAATTCATCTTGTCTAATGTGTCATTTAAAGCTTTTGTTTCCTTATTTATTTTCGTTTCAGATGATCTGTCCATTGGTGAAAGTGGGATGTCAAAGTCACCTACTATTATCGTGTCACTGTCGATTTCCTCTTTTATGGCTGTTAGCATTTGCCTTCTGAATTGAGGTTCTCCTATGTTGAGTACATAAATATTTACAATTGTTATGTCTTCGTCTTGGGTTGATCCCTTGATCATTATGTAGTATCCTTCTTTGTCTCTTGTAATAGTCTTTATTTTAAAGTCTATTTTGTCTGATATGAGAATTTTGAAAGCTACTCCAGCTTTCTTTTGATTTCCATTTGCATGGAATATCTTTTTTCATCCCCTCACTTTCAGTCTGATGTGTCCCTAGATCTGAAGTGGGTCTCTTGTAGACAGCATATATACGGGTCTTGTTTTTGTATCTATTCAGCCAGTCTGTGTCTTTTGGTTGGAGCATTTAATCCATTTACATTTAGGGTAATTATTGATATGTATGCTCCTATTACCATTTTCTTAATTGTTTTGCGTTTGTTTTTGTAGATCTTATTCTTCCCTTCTGTTTCCTTCCTAGAGAAGTTCCTTTAGCATTTGTTGTAAAGCTGGGTTGGTGGTGCTGAATTCTCTTAACTTTTGCTTTTCTGTAAAAGTTTTAATTTCTTCATTGAATCTGAATGAGATCCTTTCTGGGTAGGGTAATCTTGGTTGTAGGTTTTTCCCTTTCATCATTTTAAATATGTCCCACCACTCCCTTCTGCCTTGCAGAGTTTTGCTGAAAGATCAGCTCTTAACCTTATGGGGATTCCCTTGTATGTTATTTGTTGCTTTTCCCTTGCTGCTTTTAATTTTTTTTCTTTTTTATTTAATTTTTGATGGTTTGATTAGTATGTGTCTTGATGTGTTTCTCGTTGGATTTATCCTGTATGGGACTCTCTGCGCTTCCTGGACTTGATTTCCTTTCCCATGTTAGGGAAGTTTTCAACTATAATCTCTTCAAATATTTTCTCAGACCCTTTCTTTTTCTCCTCTTCTTCTGGGACGCCTATAATTCAAATGTTGGTCTATTTAATGTTGTCCCAGAAGTCTCTGAGACTCCTCAACTCTTTTCATTCTTTTTATTCTGCTGCTGTGTAGTTATTTCCACTATTTTATCTTCCAGGTCACTTATCCATTCTTCTGCCTCAGTTATTCTGCTACTGATTCCTTCTGGAGAATATTTGGTTTCATTTATTGTGTTGTTCATCATTGTTTGTTTGCTTTTTAGTTCTCCTATGTCCTTGTTAAACGTTTCTTGTATTTTCTCCATTCTTTTTCCAAGATTTTGGCTCATCTCTACTGTCATTACTCTGAATTCTTTTTCAGGTAGACTGCCTATTTCCTCTTCATTTGTTTGGTCTGGTGGGTTTTTACCTTGCTCCTTCATCTGCATATTTCTGCTCCTTCATCTGTATATTTCTCTGTCTTCACATTTTGTTTAACTTACTGTGTTTGGGGTGTCCTTTTCGCAGCCTGTAGGTTCGTATTTCTCTTTGTTTTTGGTGTCTTCCCCCAGTGGGTGAGGTTGGTTCAGTGACTTGTGTAGGCTTCCTGATGGAGGGGACTGGTACCTGTGTTCTGGTGGATGAGGCTGGATCTTGTCTTTCTGGGGGGCAGGACCACATCTGGTGGTGTGTTTCGTGGTGTCTGTGACCTTATTATGATTTTAGCCAGCCTCTCTGCTAATGGGTGGGGTTGTGTTCCTGTCTTGCTAGTTGTTTGGCATGGGGCATCCATCACTGGAGCTTGCTGGCCATTGGGTGGAGCTGGGTGTTAGCGTTGAGACGGAGATCTGTGCGAGAGCTCTCGCCGACTGATATTACGTGGGGCCAGGAGGTCTCTGGTGGTCCAGTGTCCTGAACTTGGATCTCCCGCCTCAGAAGCTCAGGCCTGACACCACGCTCTAGGAGCACCAAGACCCTGTCAGCCACGCTGCTCAGGAGAAAAGGGAAATTAAAAGTAATTTTTTAAATTATTAAAATAAAATTAAAAAAGAGAGCCACCATGCCAATAAACAAATCCAGCAATGATAACAAGCACTAAAAAGTAAACTAAGATAAACATAAAAATGAGAAACAAATCAGTCATAGACAGCAAACCCAAGTCTGCAGTTGTTCTCAAAGTCCACCTCCTCAATTTTGGGACTATTCATTGTCTATTCATGTATTCCACAGATTCAGGGTACATCAAGTTGATTGTGGGGATTTAATCTGCTGCTCCTGAGGCTGCTGGGGGAGATTTCCCTTTCTCTTACTTGTTTACACAGGTCCTGGGGTTCAGGTTTGGTTTTGGCCCCGCCTCTGCGTGTAGGTCGCCCTCAGGAATCTGTTCCCACCCAGACAGGAGGGGGTTAAAGCAGCAGCTGATTAGGGTGCTCTTGCTCACTCAGGCTGGGGGGAGGGAGGGGTACGGTAGTCACAACTGGAATGCGGGGCAAGCCTGCAGTGGCAGAGGCCCATGTAATGTTGCAGCAGCCTGAGGCACGCCATGTCTTCTCCTGGGGAAGTTGTCCCTGGATTGCGGGCCCCTGGCAGTGGTGGGCTGCAAGGCTATGCAGGGTGCGGGGTGTGAATAGTGACCTGTGCTTGCACACGGGATTCTTGGTGGCTGCAGCAGCAGCATTAGTGTTTGAAGACCGTCCCTGGGGTCTGAGCTGATAGCAGCGGCTCACGCCTGTCTCTGGAGCTCACTTAGGTGGTACTCTGCCTTCTGTGGGCACACAGGGAAGGAATCCCTTCTCCTCACACACCCCGAAACAATGATCTCTTGCCTCTTCGGCAGGTCCTGACTTTTTTCTGGACTCCCTCCTGGCTAGCTGTGGTGCACTAACCCTCTCAGGTGGTCTTCATGCAATCCAACCTCTGTCCACTCCCTGGGATCTTACCTCAGAAGCCCAAGCCTCAGCTCCCAGCCCCGCCCGCCCCAGTGGATGAGCTGACAAGCCTCTCAAGCTTGTGAGTGCCAGTCGGCACCGACCCTCTGTGCGGGAATCTCTCCGCTTTGCCCTCCGCACCCCTGTTGCTGCACTCTCCTCTGTGGCTCTGAAGCTTCCCCCCCCACCCCCCGTCTCCACCAGTGAAGGGGCTTCCTAGTGTGTGGAAACCTTTCCTCCTTCACAGCTCCCTCCCACTGGTGCAGGTCCCGACCCTATTCTTTTGTCTCTGGTTTTTCATTTTTCTTTTGCCCTACCCAGGTACGCGGGGAGTTTCTTGCCTTTTGGGAAGTGTGGGGTCTACTGCCAGCGTTCAGTAGGTGTTCTGTAGTTATTGTTCCACATATAGATGTATTTTTGATGTATTTGTGGGGAGGAAAGTGATCTGCACGTCTTACTCCTCTGCCATCTTGAAGGTCCTCCCCTGCCACCCCCCCCGGCAGTTAATATTTTTAAAGGCTACCATTTGTAAACCAATTGGGTGGAAGGGAGAGTTGGGGACAGTAGAAGCAGGAAAATCGGAAGCCGTTTCACTAGCCTAGTTGGGTAGTTGTAGTGAGATGTTGAGGACCGATAGTATGGCATTCAGGGAAAGGAGAATCAGGACAAATCCTAGATTTTTGGCAAGATCCAAAGAACCATTTACTGTGAGTGGAAGTCTGAGAGAGGAGTTGGTTTATAGGTGGAAATCACGAGTTATTCTTCATTTGCTCAGTTGGAAAAGCTAGTTTGTTAGAGTCCAGGAGAAGATGGCAAGTAGGCATTTGGCTCAATAAGTATGGATTTGGGGGTCAATATAGGAGGCAAGAAATTGAGTATCATATTACTTTGAAGCATTTCAGATATCAAGTATTTGAACCAGTGTATGATGAATTGAAAATTCAATTCCAGTTTTAGTTAATTTGCTTGTTTGTTGTTATGTGATGGAGTATTTATTAGAGAAAACATTATAGACCAATGATCGATAAAGTTGTTATAGAAAGGTACAGAATTTCAACAAAAACATAAAAATTTAGGTGTGTGGGAAATGGGTGAATGTGTTCAAAAGGTACAAACTTCCAGTGATAAATAAGTCATGGGGATGTAATGTAGAGCCTGGTGTCTGTAGTTAACAGTACCGTATTTTATCAGTATATTTGCAAGTTGATAAGAGAGTAGATCTTGAAAATTCTCGTCATAAGAAAAAAATTATAACTGTGAAATGATGGATATTAACTAAACTTATTGTGATCATCATTTCACTATATATGTATATCAAATCATTATGTTGCATACCTTGAACTAACCCAATATTACATTTCATCTCAATAAAGCTGGGGGGAAAAGCCCCTAAAATTTATGCTATGTATTAGCAAGTTATATTAGTCTAATATTTAAAATGATCAACTATAAAATGAAAAAGTGGCTGATAGACCTAGTCCCCTTCTTAGCATGACCTAACTTCAATTAAACATATAACCTGTATAAAATGTATTAGTTTTATAGCATAGAGCACTTCGGGGTCAAGATCATATTGAAATATATTTATAATTTAACAGCTAATTGTGCTAATTACAATTGCGTATACCTTAGCCAACTTTGTTCAAAAATGAAAAGTATCTTACAAAAAGCAGTGTTTTGTGGGGTGTAGTTTGAGTGATGGGAGTCAGGATTGTTCAGTGTGTGTTAGAGGAAATGCATTATGAAGTACTGTTGCTCTTTTATTTTAAATCCAATTCTAAGACAGAATACAGTGTAAATGTATAGAACAGTTGTATTATTCAAGTTTTAAATATTAAATGAGAGCCAATCCTTAGTGAAATGACATAATCCAGAAAAAGTGGCTTTTAAGATATTACTGTAAAATGAATGCTGTTTATACATGTCTCACGTTAAGAAATAAGTAACAAATAACTAAATGAAATCAAAGCTTTATTATCACAGATAATTTCATAGATTATATGAAAATATTTTGAAAGGAAGATGTTCAGATGATGATCAAACCTATAGCACACTATGATAATGCTGAGAGCACTTCGTTGGACTTCTAGGAACATGTTTCCTTTCTCACCCCTCCTCTCGATAAGTTTTAAATGACTAACAGTATAGAAAACGTTACGGCATTTCACACATATTCTTGGCTTTGTTAACTTCTGCTCTGACTGAACGTTTAAAACATCTTGTAGAATACTTGTTACTTCGAATTTTGGAATTCTCGTAAACAAGTGTCCAGAAATCAACACAGACTCAAGTTAAGAAGAGTAGGGTTGAAAGGTCAGTTTTGAGTGAGTCATTTTTCCCCTCCATGTGAAAGAAACTTTCTCATTGGCTAGTGTTCAATGAAAGCCTGACTATAAGTAAAAATTGACCTCCACAGTAGTGGCCTTGGGAAACTGCATGTTAAGCACAACATTTCTGATATTTTATAGTAGTGAGTAAATTATTAAAAAAATATTATGCCTCTTAATATAACTCCTAGTTAATCTGTGTATGAGAAAGGGTTGTGAATTTGGGAATCATGAGTGACTGGAAATAATTGTTAAAGCAAAACCAAATGAGTAAAAATGGATTCAATGGGGATCTTCAAAAATGGAGCTATCGGAAAAATCCAGAGGAAGTCTGAAGGGGATTGGAGTCTGAAGAGGCCAGTTGGGAAACATGCCCCTGAAGGCGGGGAGGATGGATGAGGAAAATGTCTGGATCAACCATGGTCTCCTTAGGGAGGAGAAAACATCTCACAAAGGCCTCTGGCTGTAAAACCACTGTCACTGCCCCAACGGTGGCACCTCCACTGTGGCCAAGGCTCCACCTTTCCTGACCCACGTAGGGCTCCCCAGCTGAACAGCTGTGCCTGGGAGTTTGTTGACACCCAGTTCAGCCTCCGGGAGACCAAGCATGTTCCTTGATTTATAACATTTTTTTTGGTGAGCTGTTAATGACAAACTGGTTAATTACCCTGGATAATCAAGAGTTAACTCTACTTACTAAAGCAAAACTATAGCACATTAAAAATATGTTTCTAACATGGTTGAAGCACAAATTTCTACATTTAAGAGCCTCGCCTCCTTCATCTTTCAGCCATGATGTCACAAAACATAAAACTTAACAGTTTAAACATTTCTTAAATTCAGATGTTGACAAAGCACCTTTAATCCTGTGGAAAAATAGGCAATGGACATAAAGGGAAAAATGGCGAAAAGTGCCAATAAGGTACTCTGAGATATAGGAAAGGATGCTTAACTTCATCCATAATAAGAAAATTAATTTGTATTCCCACAATCAGATCTGCAAAAATCCTAAATTTTCATAACATACTGTTCTCTTAGGTGATGTGCAACAGTCACTCTCACATATAGTAGTAGAATATTAAACTGATATAATTCCTATGGAGGCACATGGACAGTATCTGTAAAAAATTATGAACTCATGTTTCTTTAGGCCCAGCAATTCCACTCTAAAAATGTATATTACAGATATATTTTCACATATGTGAATTGGCGTATATTCATGTATACACATTGTTAGCACTGTTTTTTAAACCATTTTTTAAAATTGAAGTGTAGTTAATTTACAGTGTTGCATTAGTTTCAGGTGTACAGCAAAGCGATTCAGTTATACATTTATATATATATTCTTTTTCATATTCTTTTCTATTATAGGTTATTACAAGATATTGCATATAGTTCCCTTTGCTATATAGTAGGTTCTTGTTGTTTATGTTTTATATATAGTAGCTTGTATCTGCTAATCCCAAGTTCCGAATTTATCCCTCCTCCACCCACTTTCCCCTTTGGTAACATAAATTTGTTTTCTATGTCTGTGAGTCTTTCTCTTTTGTAAAGAAGTTCATTTATATCGTTTTTTTTTAGATTCCACAGATAAGTGATATCATGTGTAGTGCTGTTTTTAATAGCAAAACTTTATAAGAATTCAGTGCCTGCCAATAGCTGATTCATAAAGTGGGATATCATGCAAACTGTATCCTCTCTGAGTTTTGGTACAGGAAGACTTTTAAAGTATATAAAGTGAAGAAAAGCAAAGTAAACAACAGAGCTTATATTATGATTCTTTTTATATACCAAAAGTTAGGAAAGTATTAAAGACCTATATATTTACCTTATTTGTTGTGTAGGTGTAAGAAACTGTGGAGGAATACCCAAGAAAGTAGACAGGGTTTGACCCTTCAGGGTGAAGGAGTGAGAACTCTACAGGGAGAGTGAGGCCAGATGGAAGGGAATCTATCATTGTAAATCTTTATATTCTTTCTGGTTCTGAACCATAAAAAATATTTTCTTAAAAAAAAGTAAACCGGCCTGATTTTCTCCGGTATATAAGCCTGAAAAAACTTACCTCTAAAATTGATGTACAGAAATAAAATGAAGAATGCCAAAATCTGATTTGTGTTATTTTTACATAATTACATTGATTTTTAGTATCCCTCTGAAACCCCAGATCTAGTACCTAATGCAGATTATCTCAGTGTGCATTGAATGTTTCATCAAAATGAATTACAATCTGTTACCCCAATCCTAAACAGCTTAAATTTTAAAAAAGACTTTTACTGTATTGTGTAAAATTTGATGGCTAGCTTTCTTCCACTTAATCTTTCAGGGCTCTGCCGTCACAGTGCACCATGCTTTACTACTATCATTCTCCTCACCTGCTTATAATATATATATATATATTTTTTTCCCCATACCTTTTATTCAACTTTTGCCCCCTGCTGGCAATTATGCACATCAAAACCATTTGGTATTTTAAAAATAAATCCAGTCATGTACTTGCTCTTAAAACCTTTGAGGGCCTTTCCATTATATTTAGAATAACATGTCCTAGTTTACAAGGCCCCAAAGGAATGTTGAATGAAGGACACAGGGTGGTCCCAGGTCAGGGTCCCTCTGGCCTGCAGGCTCAGCTTCGGAAGCTGTTCACTTAGGACTTGCTCCTTTGGCCTCCACTGGAATAAAATGTAATTAAATATTTAGGAGGCAATCAAAAATTGTTAAATCATTGACTTTTATGGAGTAGCACTTTATAGTCTATGATTTTGTTCAGTTCAATGATTTAAGTATGTGCACTCACACACATACAGTACATGCATAGACAGTACATGCATAGACAGTGATTCTGTGTAACCTTTGTCCCATGGTGCCCTTGTGTTCGTTCAGAGACCTGTAAGGCAGAATATCGTGTATAACACTGAATAATGATAATTTATATAAGATAGGAACATAAGGAATATTAAAATTCTGACAGTATTATTTTCCTTGACCAAGGAAGTAAAAGGCTGTTTAATGCCTAGGCTATTCATGTGTACTTTTGAACTTTTTCTGCTTTTGTTGGAAGCAGTTTATGATTAAAAGTTGGAACACCACAATGCCTGTTGTGGACCTTTGACTTGTAAGAAAGATAGAAATCTAAAAGTTCAGAAAGTGCCTGAAAGGCTGGCCACAGTCCATTGCTGGAAAGACCAATTAGGAAGCCCTGTTTACACTTAAAAAAAAGTTAATTGCTTATTTCTTTACCACTCTGTTTCAACCTTATTACAAGCCATTAGTGAGTATTGATCAGGTCTGTCAAAATCATCAAAGCATGTAGTAAGAAACCTTTTCCTTTGGAATTGTTAAGAAGTTGAAGAAATTTCTAACCTTTATTTCTACATTTCATTTTCTTTAATAATGCTGACTTTGTGTGTGATTCAATATTTTATTGTTGAATTAACTTTAAGACATTGAATAAAAGAATTGATTTGGAAAATAATAAAAAGTTTAAAGTCCTGGGTCTCAGGAAGTCACTACTTTGCAGGTGACTGGTAGACGTATGCATTCAAAAAAGGAAACACCCATCCCTAGGAGATCTATTTTTTGTTTGAGAACTTAAAAATATGTACTCTGTCCTCCCCCATCTTGTACATGGATGTGTGGAATTTAATTATATTTTGACAAAGTGAGGAGAACTGTCTCTATATTATATTGATGTCAGTGAGTTTCAAAACTATTTCCCTTGCAGTTTTAAAAGAAAGACCATGAGAGGAAATGACTAAATCCTCTGAGTATGCCTTCATTGACAGCTGATAATTAGCAGGCAGCTTAGCAATAATAATTAGTTCCCCCTTGAGAAAATTTCCGGATGAACCCTGAGTTGGTGCATCCCAGTTTAGTCTTGTTTCTTTGTCCACTGCCTCCCCCAAGTAATTCGTGTTGTTTTTAGAGTAGGAAGAACTCAAGATGAGCTTCCTCCGGTTTATGCAGTCAGCACTGTCCATTATTTGCACTGTGTTTTCTGGAGATTACCTGAGATTAGAGTTTCTTTGTTCCCCTCTTCCTGTATGTTTTCTGATTCTTTCATCGAAGCAGCTTGCAGCAGTGCAGAGGGATAAATAGGTCAGCCATTGCTTGGTAAATACACCAAGTCCACGGACTATAATTTGGTGCTAAGACCACTATTATGACTTAAAATGCTGGCTCTAAAACTAAAATGAGGAAATATTCTTAAAGAAGGAGGGAAGCTTCCTGCTTGAGGTTTTTGTTTTGTTTTGTTTTGTTTTGTTTGCCTAAGTATATACCAAAAAATTTTTCAAATCATTTTGAAACTCTATCACAAGTTATCTACAAACATTTCAGTTTTCTTAAAGTAAGATGTATAAAACTGAAAATGTCACCAATTAATAAAGCAACATGAACACGTCCGTAGTCATTTGAGACAGCTTTTTAAATACATTAAATATTTTAAATATATTAAATACATTAAATACATTAAAAATACATTATATACATTAAATACATTAAAAATACATTAAATACATTAAAAAATTAAAATAATTAAAATTAAAAATAATTAAAATTGATATTAACCTAAATTTTCCTTTTGATGTTCTTGCTGTCGAATTGTTTTGAATTATATCAATCACAGCTATTGAATATTGGGAAGACCTTCCGTTTTACTTTATTATTAATATCAAGCTCTGCAAAAATGTATTCAAGTTCAGAAACATCATAATCCCTTAATAGACTAGACTTAGTTGCTTTTATAGGGAGTTTTCTATATAAGGTTATGGAGTCACTGTTTATAAGGAGCAAGCTTTTAACAAGTCAAACAATCTTGATGCTCTTCATCTCTGGGGACCAGAATTGGGGATGACTAAGCTCTGTGAGTATACAGTGGTGATAAACACCCCATCTCACATGGATCATTAATAGCAAAGCTCTCCAGTCAACCTCTTATTCAAATTTTGGCACCAACAATGACCAAATAACCTTAGCTGTGCACTGAATCTCTTAAAAGCTCTCTTTGCAATTAGAAAACGGAGGTAGTTGTAGGTCTTACCTCGTGGAAGTGCCCATGATTAAATGAGATATTTAGCCAAATATCTGGGCAACCCTGATCTAGTCAAGTTGAGACCTAAAATTGATCATCACATCAGGCAGTACTCTTAAGCAATTGATATAGTTTTTCTCCTGTATTATAGTGACTTTTAATTTGAATTTTAAGAAGCCTGGGGTCGATTTTGATACTCACTTTAACAGTGTATAGGATATTAGAGAATAACTTTCACTTAATAGCATTTATTCCAGCGTTCCCATCTTATTTTCTTCGTTTTTTATTTCCCTTCATTTTAGCACCCCTAGCCGTATATTTTTTTGTTCAACTGAATATATTTGTATGAGTCATCTCAGATCCTTTTTGGAAAGATGCAAGTTAAATAATCAAATAAATAAAAGTAGAAAATTAGAGTTAGTATTAAAGCATAAATACGCACAACCTTTAAAAAATGTTCCTCTGTGTCCATTACTCCAGATATATGTCTAAAACACAAATATTTATGCATAATGGGTACTTTTAACCTTTCCTGACTTAAAGTCGAGGATGTTGGAGAATCACAGACAGTGGTTAGTACCTTGATTCTGAAATTTCCACGGAAGAGCCTGAACTTCTTAGGAATCAGTCGTTGGCATTATTCTGTTGGGTGGTGATGGTCAAAGTGGAGAGTTACAGAAACATTCAATGCACAGCTCTCATATTGGGAACATGTTTAAAGAAAACTGCAGTCTGTTTATTGGATCTTATATTTAAAAAAAATAAGTTAGGAATTATCCCAGGAAGTGTCTTCATAAGTGAAATGAAATTTCTTAACTTACTACCTAAGACATGTACATGATATTCAATTTTATGTATCCAAACATACCTCGGCAGCAACTTCCTCTGAGGTGATATGAATGAATCAAAATAAATTAGCTCCAAAATTCCTGATAACCTAAAAGTATTCCCTGACCCTGTAATCATTTAAATATATGAAAAGTAATAAATGAATATTTTAACTACTTCCTTTTAGGCAAGCTTAAATAAGGGTCGTGGGTTATGCAGACTTGTTCGTTGATCACTCCCTCCATTTGTTAAGATTCCAAAAAATATAGATGCAGCACTGTACTTTGAAAGGCCGTAAAATATCTGTGGTTGGGTTTATTTTTTTTCAGCAATGTTTTATCACCTCCATTTCAAAAATGCAATTTAGTCAAAGAATTAATAATTTTGAGTGTACAAGGGTGATTAACATGTGAGGAAACCAATCTAAAGAGGTTAAGTGGTTGTTCATAGTTACTCAGGTAATTAATGGCGAAGCCAAGACCAGAACCTGGCTCTTCAGATTCTCAGCCTACAGGACTTTCATTATGGCATATACATCTGTTGTACTTTAATTCTCATTTTTGTTTTTTTTTGTAATTTGAGTGATTTTTCATTGTAATAGTATATAGCTGTAGGATGGTCATTTATTCTCTGGGCACCTGAGTTTCTTCATAAGTAAAATAAAGGACAGTGGTAATTCAGACGGTTACACTGTGGTTGTTTACTGTGGTGAAAAAAATTGATACATGTAAAGGCTGTAAGAAATGAACAGTTAAAAAATTTGCATTTGGGGCTTCCCTGGTGGCGCAGTGGTTGAGAGTCCGCCTGCTGATGCAGGGGACATGGGTTCGTGCCCCGGTCTGGGAAGATCCCATATGCCGTGGAGCGGCTAGGCCTGTGAGCCGTGGCCGCTGAACCTGCCCGTCTGGAGCCTGTGCTCCGCAACGGGAGAGGCCACAACAGTGAGAGGCCCGCATACCGCAAAAAAAAAAAAAAAAAAAAAAATTTGCATTTGTTGAAATTTTTCCCTTTGCATTTTCCAGTCTACATCTCCACAGGAACATGAGTTCATCTTTGTGGTCTCATGGGATCGACTTCGTCATAGCGATGGGAAGATGGGTCAGAATAAAATTTGATTAGAAGAAAATAAGACTGATGGGCCAGTAGTTAGTCTCTATTACTGACAAAGAAACAGGAACGATGACCTTTACACTATAAAAATTATAGTAAGCATAGTATGCATTGCAGAAATTGGCAAGTCATAAAAACAAGTAGAAGTTTTGATGTCTATATCTCTATTTATATACAGAGGTAATGAAGTCCTAATGACTCATTGGGAAAAAGCAAGGTCATTCCATCCCTAGATGGAATTCATTTATGGAGTGCCTCCTTTACTGGTTGAGCTGCCTCTCTTTCCAATTCATACTTTTAAAAATTGGCACTGACTACTCCACTGTGGCAGCACTTTAGGGTAGCGCCCTCATGTTTCATTCCTTTCCTGGCTTTCTCTCATTTTCCAGCCAACTTATTCTTCTAAGCTTTGTACAGTACTGTGTTTGGTAAGTCTGTAGTTTAGAGAGCTGCTAATTCTAGCTAGTGTATAACCATTCTTTGAACAGTTGAATCTTTTCAGATAATGATTGCACCATGCATAAAGCTTGAGGAATTATAGCAACATACTAGAATAACTGGGGAGCCTTCTCTGGAAAATACTCCACTTAGCAGCCCTGTTGTAAAACCATAAGTGAATACATGTGAAGACAAAGTGTAATGGCAGTGGAGAGCTCTGATTTATATTTTTGTTATAGTATTGAATCCCTAAAATACACATCTCTGTTTGTGAATGCCTATTTAGGAAGGAAAACAGTGTGATGCTACCTTGACAAAATTACTGAGTGGGAAAAATTTGTCTTCCAGGATTCAAGAACGCCTAATCTCTCAAATTCCTATTTTCATCTTCCCTAAATAAAGCACCTTATTACTATTTCCATCTGTCCCTCAAAACTTTAAGTTCTTTATTTAGGTGAATGGTCAAATGATTCAGTATCACAAGTTTTACCTTTATAAATGATAATTTGATGTTAGCAAAATTGGTTGTTTTAACTAAAGGTTTAAAGTTAGCCCCATTCCACAAAACTTTGGACATCAACAGTTTCAGAGTAGACAAATAGAAGTTAATACATTCATAATAGAGGGGAAAAGATACTTCATTTCTCTTTTCTCAGAAATAGGCAGTGTAAGAGTGGACAAAGTGCTATCGATTTTCATATTTCATACTGCTGTCTGGGTTTGAGTGTTCTGGTTACCAGTATTTCACCTTCTTTGTCAGATGCATTAGGAGCTGACCTTTGGGAAATGAAGTTATCTTCTAACTTGTCAATATTTCCAAGGAGCCTCTTTAAGAAATCTTCAACATGCAGGGTTTCGTATTAATTCTCTCTCATCCTCAAAGGCTCTCACATTATCATTTACCAACCTTAAGTAGTGAACTGCCATATGCAATTAAATAGCTTCAACAAACAAACAAATACACACATATGAGAGGTTTGCCAGATTCTGGCTTTCTAAAATTAAATGTATGTTAACTAAAACAAATAATTTGTAATTTCTGAAGTAGGGGTGAATGCATAAACACCAGCCCAAATCACAGTGGTAGAAAGTAGATCCCCATCAGTTTTAACAGTCATTCCCACTGTACTGAATACTACCACATTAACAACACTGATAGTTTCCATTCTTGGACAATTTGATTTTGGACATGACTTTCAAAACCAGTTTCAAGTGGAAACATTTTTTCTGAGTTGTTGTTCATCTGGAATTAACTGGACTTGCTTTGGGAATATTTATTGTAGAATTGGGATTTTTGTTATACATAGAAAAGTAAATATAAAAGTCATAATGGAATGACTTTTCTGTGTAGCACTTTACATTAAAGTTTGTGAAAAATAATTCTTTCTGTATTTAAAAACGTAGGATATTTACCTTACCTATTAAGTTGAATCAAAGCTTTTCAATTAATAAACTTATAAAAGATGTTAATTTGTGCATATCACAACTTATTTCCGTTGTACTTTTTTTTACACACTGAACAAATATTTAAAAATTTTTTTCCAGTGTTATTGAATTATAGTTGATGTATAATGTTGTATTAGTGTAAGGTTACAACATATTGATTTGATATATGTACATATCAAGAAATGCTTACCACAATAAGTTTAGTTAATATCCATCACCTGACATAGTTAGAATACTTTTCTGTTGATTCGAACTTTTAAAATCTACTATCTTAGCAATTTTCAAATACACAATTAAGTATTGTTGATGCACTATATATTTTTAATCTTTTTAAGTAATAAATTTTAAAGACTTTGTATTTATGATAAAATGAATGTTAATTGCACAGTATTAATAGGTATGAAAATAGAGCCATGAGAAGAGTGTTATAAAGGTATTTATATTTTCTCTTGTATTTAGTGTACATTTTGTTTTGTATTTCAGAGCTCTTGGATCTAAACAGAACGTCAGTCTTCCATAGCCCTTTTGGATTTCTTGATCTCCAGACAATGCTGCTGGATGAATATCAAGAGAGACTCTTCGTGGGAGGCAAGGATCTTGTGTATTCCCTCAGCTTAGAACACATCGGCAGTGACTATAGAGAGGTATGGAAACAGCAAACTATATTTCAGGAGAGAAAGAAAAGGAGTAAGAGAGATAGCTTCTTGCGTGGGTTTTACTTGGACTAGATTTTTCATTGTCTTGGCCATTTCACATTCTGAGTGATAATATTATTGAAATAAAATATTCATTAAAATCATTTTGAGAAAAAGTTACAAATGATGGAGAATGAACTTTTCTAGCACACTACAGATCTCTGTGTCCCCAGAAGACTTCTGATTGGTGCACTGGACGTTTCTCTTGCCTGATGGCCCTTGTCACCACACCCACTGTCCTGACACCTGGGTTTGGAATATGCTGATTTAAAGTACCTTTAGGCCTTATTACTCCAGAAATCCCATCCTGAAGAAATACGGATGTGTGAACTCAGTATAGCTAACTCATGTATTTCTGTTGGTAAGATCACTAATTCAGGTGGATGCTTTTTAAACCTGAAGGATTAAAGTATTAAAATAGGCGAGCACCCAACTTTTCTGAGAAAGATTAACTGTAAGAAGAAAAATGGTTCTTATAATCTACGCTTATAGAGTTGAATTGAGGTAATATGTTTCCAGAAATATTGATATATCAACCTTATATAAAACATGCAGAAATATTTATAGACCATAGGATATTTTTGGCATAAATGTATTACATAATACATTTTCTTTATAATTTACTTATTTATTTTTATGTTTGTCGAAATGTATGATGTCCATATTTTTTAAAGGCATTTTTAAAACAATGTATCATAAAAAGCAGCATACCTTCATCCCTGACAGTTCCTCATCTCTGGAGGAAATCATGTAAAACTCTCATTTCTTCTGGTTCTTACCTCCATATGTCTAAGTAACATTTGTGTACTGTTCTTCCTTGGTATTGTTAATTTTAGATAATATCTGTTGACTTTCTGTAAAGGAAGATGAGGATTTTAGCTTTCTTTTCTTGCAGTACCGTAGCTAAAATATCTGCACTATTTCACCAGCAACCCCTACTCATCTGCCTGGTCATCTTCCCAGTAGAGCTGTACCACAACTTTTAGCTAAGTAATAACTATTTACATTATTATAATTGGGAAAATGGATCACACTTCTTCCCGCCACCCCAGATGAAATATTTCCTCTTTGTTTCATTTGCTTAGATTACTTTTACTCATTTTTCACCAAACTTTCTACCAGAGTTCTTATACTCCTCTTAATATTGTAAACCGTATGGCTTTCCAAATCAGTTTTTGGTTTTTAAATGAGATGCGTCCTTCCCGATTCTCTTGTCAGCCCAGAGTTGAACTTCAGCATCATGCTGGAGCATCCCCTCAACCTCCCACTTGTGTGATATTCTTTTGTAGTTTAGTCTGACATTTTACTGAAACACACCTTCAATTAGCTTGCTGAAGAAAGATCCAAAGTAAACTTTGGAGGTATTTTTAATGTTTAAAAATAAGATTTTTCGGACTCCACACAGAATTGGTAGATGCATGTAAAATTCTAGAATGAAAATCATTTGCTCTAGAATTTTGAGGATAGTGTTCCATTGTTTTCAGACTTCGAGTATAGCTGCAGAGAAGTGCGATACCATTCTAATTTCAAAATTTTATTTATAAGCTGTTTCCTGCCACCCTGTTCCCCTAATCCTGTCCTCATGCCCTTCTATGTTTTAACATTTTCTCAGATTTTCTTTAAGGTTTGATCTGTTTTTCATTCACTGTGTTGAGACACAGTGGGCCTTCTGCAGGGGAAAGCCTTGGCCTTCAGCTCTGGAAAATGTTATTATTTCTTTGATGTTTTCCCTTCTTTTCCATTTTCCTCCTGACTCTCTTTCTGGGACTTCTATAAGGCAGAGTTTTGTTCTCAATTGTCTGGCCTGCTGTTTATTATACAGACGTTGAACGATTTCTCCTGATTTCACCCACACCCACCCCTTTTCCCATTTTCAGAAGAGCCCTAGACTTCTAATTCCTGAGAATTTTTCAAGTTCTTTTTCATGAATCAGCTTGTTTATTGGCTCCCTTCACCTTGCAGGCATTTAGATTTCAGCTTTTCTCATGTGGAAAGCCAGTCAACACCTGTCCATATGTTGTAGAACTTCCAAAATGTTGCTCATATTTCTTTGGCATCTCCACAAGTTCTATTTGTCCTTTTTGCATTATGTCCTTTGGCTACTATTTTATTTGCAGGATGAAGTGGAGACACATAATGTGTTAAACTCTTTCCTTTTTTTTTCTATCACCCTTAATTTTATTTTCTCTGCAGTTCTCAAAAGAGATGATTGCTCTCTCTCTCTCTCAATGTCTATCTAAAATATATATTATAAAATTGTATATTTATTTATATATATAAAACATAAATATGCAATATTTGTATTATACACACACATCATTTTTGGGGATTTTTTAATTGAAGTATTGTTGATTTCCAATGTTTCAGATGTACAGCAAAGTGATTCAGTTATGTATATATGTGTATACATATATTCTTTTTCAGATTCTTTTCCATTATAGGTTATTACAAGATACTGAATATAGTTCCCTCTGCTATACAGTAGGACTTTGTTGTTTATCAACTTAATATATAGTAGTTTATATCTGCTAATCCCAAACTCCTAATTTATCTCTCCCCCCACTGCCTGTCCCCTCTGGTAACCATAAGTTTGTTTTCTATGTCTGTGAGTCTATTTCTGTTTTGTAAATAAGTTTATTTGTGTCATATTTTAGTTGCCACATATAAGCGATATCATATGCTATTTGTCTTTCTCTGACTTCACTTAGTATAATAATCTCTAGGTCCATCCATGTTGCTACAAATGACATTATTTCATGAGTAATATTCCATTGTATATATATACTACATCTTCTTTATCCATTCATCTGTTGATAGACATTTAGGTTGTTTCCATGTCTTGGCTATTGTAAATAGTGCTGGTGTGAACATTGGGGGGCATATATCTTTTCAAATTGGAGTTTTCGTCTTTTCCAGGTATACACACATAAATCTTTAAGACCATCAAGGACCTCCTTCTTCCAGACAAATTCAGTGGATTTTCCTCTCCCTTTTTTGGATGGTCATTTTCCTCCTAACTGTGGTGTTCACCACGTGACCCCCTTCTTTTTCTCTCGGGTAGATCATGTGCACACTCCAGTTCTTTGAAGGAATAGCTAAGCTAGGGGTGGTTAGAATGGGGGCCATGGAATAATCTCTGTTATGGGATGATTTCCTCCCCCCCAACCCCTAATTCATATGTTGAAGCCCTAACTCCCAGTCCTGAGAATGTGACTTTAAAGATGTGATTAAGTTAAAATGAGGCAATTAGGGTGGGCCTAATCCAGTCTGACTGGTGTTCTTATAAAAAGAGGAAATTTGGGTACATTAAAGAGACATCAGGGATATGTGCCCATAGAGGGAAGGCCATGTGAGGACACAGTGAGAAGGCAGCCATCTGCAGGCCAAGGAGAGGCCTCAGAAGAAACCAGAGGTGCCAACACCTTGAACTTGGACTTCTAGCCTCCAGAACTATGAGAAAAGAAATTTCTGTTATTTAAGCCACCCAGTCTGTAACATCTTGTTATAGCAGCCATAGCAAACTAATAAAATCTCCATATTAACATTATAAGTATGTGAATATGGAAAGATCCTTCAAGGGATCCGACACCCAGAAGATTAAGAATCTTTGCATTAAGGAAGTAGTTCTTAAATTGCTGTCCTTCGATCTGGATCCTGTAGCTCTCATGGAGTGGGTCCCTGAAATCCACATTTATGACACGCTTTCTAGATGACTTTTATGTACACAAAATCTCATAACAGTTTTCCTGAGCCCTCATTTCCTATGTGGAACTAAGGCCAGGAGTTAGCAGCTTCCCACTTTAATGTGATTCTGCTTTAGAGTAGGGGAAATTGAATAACCTACTTATCCTTGATTGTTTTGGCCTAATTGTACCCTGAGGCCTTTAATGCTAGAAAGACTGCTTTAATGGAGGAAATGACCTGTGAAGACTATATAAGGATAAGAAAGCTGGAGAGTGATGAGTATTTATGAACTGCATCTTAGGGAGCTAAATAGAACAGTAGCTGGCTGTTGAAGCTTCAGGGTTCCATCCAGCAAGGATGTCAAGGAAAGTAGCTACACAAATTATTAAATTGAATAACTTTGCTGCATTCAAGGGTAAATCCTTGTTTTGTGGGGCCTGAAGTATATACAGTTTGCTGGGCCACTTCAGGAAATATAATTCAAACTTAAATTTCAAAATTGCTAACGCCCCTCCCAGGGCCACAGAAGGGCTGGGTACTCGTGAGGAATTCTGAGAGGTAAGCTACATTAACTCTGAGGTGACTTCACCCCACCTGCATTTGTTATTTTGTACTTTTCTTGCCTATTTCCACAGAATGGTTAGCAATAAAACTCCACATAGACGTTCTGCATTTATTTTCAGTAACAGCAGAGTTAGACAAGGTCTACTTCATAGACAGTCTGTTTAAAAAAAGTAGACTTAAGAATGAGAGGGCTCCCCTGGTGGCACAGTGGTTGAGAGTCGGCCTGCTGATGCAGGGGACACGGGTTCGTGCCCCCGTCCGGGAAGATCCCGCGTGGCGCAGAGCGGCTAGGCCCGTGAGCCATGGCCGCTGAGCCTGCACGTCCGGAGCCTGTGCTCCACAGCGGGGGAGGCCGCAGCAGTGGGAGGCCCGCGTAGCGGGGGGAGAAAAAAAAAAAAGAATGAGAGTTGGTGCCTCAGTGCTGTCCAGGCTCTGCAGATGTGATGTTTCTGCTTCTTGGCCAAGTTCTCCTCCTGTCTTTCCTGGACCTTACTCCTTCAATGATTTACCTGTTATTATATCTTTAATCTCTCCTGCTTTATCTTTGGGTTTCTTAACCTCAATACTGTTAACATTTGGAATAAGTCTAGGTTGGAGCAGAGAGTGTCCTGTGCCATTGTAGGATGATTAGCTGTATCCCTGGCTTCTATCCAATACACTCCAGTAGAATGCTGCCCCTGAGTCATGATAATCAAAAAGTCTCCAAGACACTGTCAGATACCCCCCGGGAGGCAGAATTACCTCAGGTCAGACCACTTTGTCTAGCCCATCATTTTATAAGCAGGATACAGACCTCTCATTTAAAAAGTCCCACCATAAACATATATCTACTTGGTGCTACCACATCCCTGCTTCTTCCCCTGGGATCAGTCACCTTGGAAGAGTAGCCAAAGCCCATTTTCCCCACTTTCTCACTTTCCATTTATTTCTTAGTTTTTAATATCTTTTAAAATGTAATATGTGGGGCTTCCCTGGTGGCGCAGTGGTTGAGAGTCTGCCTGGGGATGCAGGGGACACGGGTTCATGCCCTGGTCTGGGAAGATCCTACATGCCGCGGAGTGTCTGGGCCCATGAGCCATGGCCGCTGAGCCTGCGCGTCCGGAGCCTGTGCTCCGCAACGAGAGAGGCCACGACAGTGAGAGGCCCGCGTACCGCAAAAAAAAAAAAAAAAAGCTATCCATGTTTAAATTGGCTTTTTGGCTTTTTTTTTTTGGCCGCACTGCATGGCATGCAGAACTTCCCCAATCAGGGATCATACCCATACCCCCTGCATGGGAAGCACGGAGTCTTAACTGCTGGACCACTGGGAAAGTAAAAAATCTTCTTCATTAAATTTCCTTTCAGTCACTACTTAATTTTAAAATTATCATTTTGTATTGAGGAAGAACTTCCAATCTAGATCATCTGAAAAGGAATGTACCTGTTTCTTCTCATATTCTCCACCCCCAATTTATTTATACTTAGTGCAATATCAAGATGTGGCCAAAAGAGATAATGAAAGTTTATTATGTTATTATTAAATTGTCTAGTTAGCAGCTGTACACTCAGCAATATTAAATGTTTTTTGTTTTTGTTTTGCGGTACGCGGGCCTCTCACTGTTGTGGCCTTTCCCGTTGCGGAGCACAGGCTCCGGACGCGCAGGCTCCGTGGCCATGGCTCACGGGCCCAGCCGCTCCGCGGCATGTGGGATCTTCCCAGACCGGGGCACGAACCCGTGTTCCCTGCATCGGCAGGCGGACTCTCAACCACTGCGCCACCAGAGAAGCCCTAAATGTTATTTTTACATGATGCATAGTTGTTTGAACTTCAGTCTGGTGAAATGTAATTTGAGTTAAATCTAAGGGGATTTAAATATATGCATGCAAAATTAATGAGTTGCTTTTTTTAGCGTTAAACGTGTAATTCATAAAAAACTGTGTATGTTAAAAATATGATCAAGAAAGGGAAGCAAGGGAATAAATACAAAACATCCTGGTATATTGCTAGCATTTAAGGAGCATTTAAGAGTAAAATTTACACAATTATTGAGTAATTCAAGCAATTCTTAAAAGAGGATTTAAAAAAACTTTTCCTGTGACTCTAAAATGTTTCAATAATATATGATAATATTTCAAAATGGTAAATAATAATATTAATTAGTAAACCAAAACTAGTAATGACTTAAAAATCCCTCTAGATATTACACAAAGTAAAGTTTTTTCATATAGCACCTAACAATTATTGAAAACATTTTTGTGCTGTTTTCCATATTCCATGAGAAAAATTTATTTCCTAATTCATATTTATCAGGTTTATTTGTATTACCATAAAGAAGCCTTAGCCATGGTACCTTTATTTGTGTTTCTTTATTGGTTGAAAGTTTGTCTTCATTCTTTCTGATCAACATTTCATTTCTAGAATGAGATATAATGGATCAACAGCTACATTTTTTTTTTTGATATTTGACAGAAAGAGCCAACAGATTATTTTTTTGTTTTATTTTAACTTATTTTCATTTGCAGATATTATGAGACCTTTTGAAAAGTAGCAGAATGTAATAGCAAAGAACACGTTTTATAGCCAGATTGCCTGAACTCCCGTATCTGGTCCAGCACTTAGGCAATGAGTGATCTTGGTCAGCTTATTCCATAACTCTATTTCTCAGTTTTCTCATCTGTAAAAGAGAGATAATCATAGTATTTATCTCACAGCTTTTATAAGACAGTTTATTGACTTATTAGTTGCCTAGGCCAGTGCCTGAAACATAGTAAGTATTATCCAAATATTTGCTATCATGGTTATTATCTAAACAAGACATAGAATCAGCACATGATTCCTATGTGCTGCCATTTCTAACTGAGGTAGAAGAGTACTTCATATTTTTAGAGGTGATTCAACTAAGTTCTAGAAACAGTCATGGAGATACGAAGTATGCAGAGATGAATAAAACAGTCCCTACCCTAAAATATTTCTAATGCAATGGAGAAGATACATACATACACATCTGTCACAGGTAGCACAGTTTGAATAGAACTATAACAAAGGCCCAAGTAAAATGCTAAGAAAGTATACAGAAGCTGGGAGTTGAGGTTTCCTGGAGGAGATATAATTTAAAATTGGACTTTGAATCGTAGTTGGAATTTTGATTCACACAGATAGGTAGTGGGAACAGAGAGAGTACAGGGAAGAAGGTCAGACATTTTAGAGCACTTTGAAGTAATGACTTGGCTGAAGTAGATAGGTGAGGTGGGGGCATGAGGGTATCAACAGGGTAGAATGAGAGTTAAGGATGGAAATGGGGTTTAGACCAGATCCTGAAGAATATTGACTGCTGTGCTGTTGAAACTTAATCTTCTAGGCAATGCAGGAGCCAGTGGGAGAGTCTGAATACGTGTAAAACACAATCAGAATGGTAGTTCAGCATGATTGCTTTAGCAGCAGCATGTTGGGTGAATGGAAGGAAGAGGAGAATAGGGCCATGAGGCCAGTAAGTAGCAGTTAGAACTTAAAACCAGGTTCACCTGTCTTGGAAGCCTAAGGTCTTTCCACCACGTCACAGTGTTGAGAACCAGGCTGCTGCTCTGGTGTGAACTCCGTGTCTCCCAAGGTGGTCTTCAGTGTACTGTTAGTTCTGCCTTTTGTCATGAGGTGTTTCTTTCCTCTTGCTTCTTATTCCCTTTGCATGACTAACGTTTACCTTCGTAATGGTTAAGAGACTAGTGGAACAGTTAGTGGTTGGTGACAGTAGTGGAGGAAAACCACTGACAAGTGTGAGAAGGAACTGTTAACTTAACGGCAAAGTTGAGTTCCCCACGAGGCTCCGGTATTTCAACCATAGGTGAGGGACTAGCTTGTCCGTCTCCTATCGACATAGCCCCTTGCAATCTGTGCACATTTGAGAAGTACTGAGATTCCTGAAAAACAAATCAAAATTATTCTCAGGGAGGTAGCAATAGTAGTTTGAGGTATAAAATCTTCTTTTCTTGTTTCATTTCATGAAGAAATCAAAAGTGGAAATGTTTGTTTATTTAAGCTGTATTTTATAGGACGTCATAAAACATTCCATATTTACTAATAAATATTCACTTTAACAAATTTTCACCCCTGGCTTTCTCCAAGTTTCTAAATTTCAGCTTTATTTTTCTAAAATTACTCTCACCACCATTATTTTAAGCTAAAGTTACACTACTTAATTTGGATGTCTCTAAATATAACTCAGTCACTTCTGTTTGTAAAAATATTTATACTTTTCTCGTTTACTCAACTTTACTGAATCCAAGGTGAAAAATAATGCTTGAATTTTAGAATTTAATCTTTTTAAGTGAGAGAAAGGCATTAAAATCTAATTTGCATATAAAATGGCAAATGGTATTTCACATTAATGATGGCAATTTAGTAAATTTCATCCATTAAAAAGGGCACACACAAGGCCGGAAATGTTTGTGTCATAATAATAGTGTTCTAATTCAAAAGCTTTGGATTATAAACATTTCAAGAACAAATCTTGTCTATAGTCCGAAAGATTATAATTCTGGTATACAAACTATTTGAATAATGACAGCCATTGTAATTAAGTATAAAAGCATAAGCAGTAAGGATAACGTGTCAGGTTAAAACTACCATTTATAAACCATTAGGCCTCTTTTAATGTGTTATACTCAATCTATTTTCTTGATTTTAATGACATTTATAGGACCTTTCATTAAAATATACATTGATGGACACTGGTACTATATATAGATATAAAATATATAAAGAAAGACTAAAATATAAACAAACGTTTTTCATTAGAATAATAGAATTAGGAAGAGAATATTAGATGAAGTTATAATAGTGTCTTAATCACTTAAATGTATTCCAAGGAAGAGAGACTTATATTACCTGGATCATTTTATTTAATTTTTTTCAATAAAAAAGGAAATAATGTTTTTTAGACAGTTAAATTATTGCTTCTTTGTTCATTTGTTTTTGCTCTCCAAAATCTCTGAGTGTCCTAACATCTTGTAACAATAGAATTGTTAAATCCTTAATCCTCGTGTAATTAGGAGACTCAGTAGGGAGTCCGGGTAAGAATTACTTTGTAATTTAATTTTTATTTTATTTTTCTCCTTTGAGATATGCAAGAATAGTAAATGGCCTGTTAAAGTGCATTGGAACAATTAAATTATATTGTAGGAGTGTTGTGATGAAATGATGTGTATTTAACTTTCTGCTTTTTGTACCTTTCTCGGTGCAGAGAATTTGGAAATGTCATTACAACCCTGTTGCTTAACTGCCTTTAAAAATGTTTTATGCAGAACAAATAGCTTAATTTTATGGGTTTTTGTTGATGCTATACTCTGGAGCAGAACCAAAAGGCATCCTTACTGCCAAAACAAATGAGGAAAATCATTTCCCTTACTGTCTTGGCAGAACATTTGTACATGATGGCTTTAAAATAACTTTTGATTTCCAGTGAGATCATTCTCTGATCTTTTCTCACCTGAGTGGACCTTTGAATGCAGTCCTGAGCCTGTTAAATTTTGTTAAAAAAAAAAAAAAAGAAAAGAAACCAAAGCAAACTAATGTATAAACAACAACAAAAGCAAAACTTGAGTAAATATATAATGACATTGTTCATTTGGAGAGTTCCCCTGCGTTGCACTTTAGTGGTGAGTGTTCATAATTTAATCTTCTACCTCTCTCCCTTCCATGGACCCAGAGTGATCTGGTTAACACCCTTTTCTCTACCCTCAGAAATCCTGCCAGTCTCTCAAACTTGCTAAATCCTGCAGGATTTCCTTCCTGATTAGACTGGAAAGTTACTTGTCTCATTTATTTGATACTGCTTGCAGTATTTTCATGTCAGTGAATCTATATCTCACACTTTATTGTAGGATCCTTTACTGAATTGACTTTTTGAAGAATGTGATAAAGAAATGTTGACTGATACAAGTCTGCCAATAGACAATGAATGAGCAGGGATTGCATTTAAGGCCTTATGCCAGGTAGGCATTTTAGGGCTGGGGCAATAAGTCATTGCCTTGCCCTCTGTAATTTATAGCCCTAATAAGAGAGCTGAAGTTGAGTACACATATCATTATAGTCATAGATAGAAAAAGTAAGTAAAGCAATATAGAGGATCAAAGGAGGGAGACATACTATCTGTTGAAAAAGTTAATCAGGAAACGTCTTCTAAGACGTGCCTGAAATAATGATTTCATTATTCCTAGAGCAACTGCCACTATTAGGTTTGCTGCTAGAAACAACACATGTTCTGGCAATCCTAGAAAAGCCATGTATTGTCTTCGCCAGCACATAATATATGATCTTTTGTTTGTGTCAAGAACTGTGAAGGGTCTGAAATTTTACCTTGCTTTTAAGACAACAAGATAGCCTGTCATAGTTTCATTGATGCTGGCAGAAGACAACACCTGGGCTAGAGACAGAGGACTCTGTCACTCACAGGACAGCAGGTAGCATGAGCCTCGTGTTTCCATCTTGTCTTTTCCTCCTCAAGTCCCATAGGGGATGGGCAAAGCAGCCTAAGTAGACGCTGTACACACAGTGAATTTGTGTCATACCCACTTTACCAACCTCCAGCTCAGAAAACTCCCAGTCTTACAAGGGATTTGCTAGCAAAGCTGTCCAACCTTTGCCCAGAGGGAGACATTATCTTTATTATCCTGATCAGGAAACAAATCTTCTATTTGCCCTGAAGGGAGATTCTATCTCTGTCTTCCAAGGCTCTTTGAAAAGATAATGTGGAACAAAAGCTGTCAATAAAGTATAGGAATCCTCTAGAGAATTGCCCCCCAGACAATATGTTCAAATAGTCCCGGAAATAATCCTTATGAAGCAATGATTGAGGAGAATGAGGTAATACGTTGAGGTTGTTGTATTGTCTGGATACTATTTCAACATTGAAAAGCTGAACTTTCGTATATTTTTCCAAGGAATTAGTTATCTAATACTTGGAAATTGTAGAACTACGGTTTAAAGAAGTCACCGTTTTACATAATGATGAAAAATGAATAAAAAAAGATGCTAATATTCTAAGAAGAAAAGTGCTGCATCTCATAAATTAAAGGTGTTAAGAATATAAAAGCATTATTCTGCTCTACTGGTGAGGTATTCTCCGATTTATTCATGTCAGTAAGCAAATTAGTCATGAAAATCTTTCCAATGATGGATGATCCTAAAATGAATTTGTATTTACACACACATATACATTCTAGCATATCCTTTTGAATAATTTATGCATCCACAGTAAAATTATAATTCCAAAACCAAATTGAATCTCAAATTAGAATAAGTTTTAGAAATCATCTGAGAAAACCTACTGCTCAGTGCCTGAATTTTTTCCAAAATAAAGGATAAGTGAAGTTTATAAATTCTACAACTTCACTTCCAGAATCCTATTGTCAAGTGGTGTTGGTAACCTCCCTCAGGCTGATGTTAAGCCTGCGGTCGAACCTGACATTGTCTTATTTATGTGGTATCTTTCCTGAATCATATATGATCCACTGATAGATCTACTGCTATAAAGAAGAACATTGATTCTAGGGTATTCTATGTGCGCTTTGGACTTTTTGGTTGGTTTTCTTTTATATCCCAACTTTTTTCCTTTTGTCTTTTTTCTATGTTGCAACATAACAAAAAGCGCTTGTGTTTTTATTTAAAAGTTTATATACTGCACTATGAAAGCAAAGGAACACATGAATGCTGACTATTGTTAGTAAGAAACTTCAGGGGGCTCATTACACTAATAATAGCATCAAAGTAATGTCATACACCTATAGTTCAAAGCCTAGAGTGCTTACTCCTATGATAATAAAGTTAGTCATAAAAGGATCATCATAATCAAATGCTATTGTCACCACTTTTATAAATCCCCAATATTTTTCATGTATCAGGGCCTGGATTTGATTACGTAATGTGTGAGTTAAGTGACAAACCCCTTCCCCATCTAGCATATAAATACCTAACCTGATATTGTATGGGACACAGCTTTTTTAAAAATCTTAAATTTTGACCATATTTGGGATTCAAACATGTATATCAGATTTCAAAAACTAAAATGCCTACAGGGGCCACTCAGGTAAAAGAAAAGTCTGAAGAGAATCAGAGAGTGCCTGTCCCAGTGAAAGAAGACTTCAGACTCAACTCCAGAAGAATGGTGCCACATAGGAAGGCATGCCTGTTGCTTGCCTTTTAGATTTTTCTAGAGACATTGTACACCAGGGCATGTAGATCCAAGGTACAGGCCTTTGGAGGCTATGAACAAAAAACTATAGGGGGTTCTGGTGAAAGTCAGCATCGCTCAAAATAGAATTCATCATCGCTGACCAGCAGAGCCCATGAAGATGATACATTAGCATGAGAAGGTGATCCCATGGAATTCAGAAAGAGACACAAGAAAGGGAGCCGATTGAGCTTTTTCAGTCAGGGGAGGGGGAGTGATTGATCCAGCAGGTGAGGCGATAAGCTATTAACCTGGAGGCTTTTAGATCTTGAGGCACAGGAAACATTTGAGAACTTACCAGTTGCTACAATTACTTAAGGGAATTGTATACCTTGGTTCCCACCCATAGATCTGCACTGTAGAGTTGGACAGAGAAATATGCATTTTTTTTAAAAGAAGCTCCCAAATAATACTTAGGTAAAGTTCTGGTAAGGATTAAATTAAATGTTGAATCTGAAGTGCTCAGTACAAAGTTAGAAAGCTGATAATGCCAAGGATTACTGGTAGAGTATAAACATGTCACCATTCTGGAGAGCAACCTGACACTACAGTAAAACATTAAATGTATGCTTCGCTAAGACCCAGTAATTCTGCTCCTGGTTATACATACCAGTGGTATTCTTATACAGATCCCAGAGGGACGTGTACAAAAATGTGCTGCTGCTTTTGGTGGGGGGTGGGGGGAGGGAGTGGTTCTTGTCAATAAAGTACTTTATTAAAACAAAACAGACTATTGTGGTAAGAAGCCTTTTCCCAAAGTAGCTTATACACCATCACTTGTGGTGTAGTCACTGCAACTGAAATGAGCTGTTCATGGAGATCATAAACATTAAACTGATTCCTCTAGGTTTTATTGGGAGAAGATGTGCCGATGTTTGCCGTGGTGGAGATTTGGAGACAATTTGGGTGTCCTCATTGGGAGAGTAGAAGAGGGAATATGGGGGATCCATACCCCAAATATTACAAAGCAGTTAGAAACAACAGACTGTGTGTATACATAGGGCTTTGTATAGGGGTCTTCAAAACCCAGTTCTTAGTATAAAAGATGAGAAAGACTTTACATAAATTATACCATTTACATAAATTAAAAAATGCACAAAAAGCAATATACACTTTATAAGAACATATGCAAACAACAGAAAAACTGTTAGTCTTCCCAGGAACAATTTACAGTGATTGCCTCCTGGAGGGATGCAGGGAGAACATGGAGGGGGGAAGGGAAGGAAATAAATAGATAATTAAAATAAGAGAGGGACCTTTTAAGACCAATGATAATAATGAGCCCTCAGTTGCATAGTATAACAAACTCAAACCTCTGCACATGAGTTTATAAAGTAGAAGAAAGAAGAACTAAAAGTTCTTGCCACGCTATCTGGCACATGGTGTGATTAATCTATCATTTAAGCAAAAAGAGGAACAGAAACAGTCTGAGAAAAGAAAAGGATAGAGAAAACCATTTCTTGCATTCCAAAAAAAAAGTACTTAATGGTTTCTGCCTGTGGTCCCAGCAAAGTGCTAGGCACTATCTGAGATGAAAAAGAGGTATTTGATATATTCTCTCTTCAATGAAGAAACCAACAAATTTGAAATACAACGAAAATTTCCTGAAATCCAGTGGGAAACTGGTAGAGTTAAATTATGTTTTAAAAATAATCAAAGATGTTTGTGGTGTATTATGAAGTGATACATTATAAACAAAGGATGAATTATAATTTCATTCATTATAAATCCTTTCATTCTTTTGTGCACAAATGTTATTGAGAGTCCACCACACCAGGTTCAGTGCTAAGTGGTAAAAATGCAAAGGGAACTTAAGGAGGTTCCTGGCCTTTGGGGGTCAGACAAGTTCGGGAGAGAGATTGGACAGCAGAGGTCACAGTAGGTTAAGTGCAGAGCAGTGCTGGTTGAAGTATGGGTGGCCTTTAAAGGCCTGAGACTTGAGATGAACCTTCAGAAAGATTAAAAAAAATAATAAGTAATAATAAAGTTTAGCATAAAATAAAAGCTAAAAGATAAGTGTCTTAATTTGGCAAATAATGCCATAAAGAAGATAAAGTCTTGCTTGATCTTCTCAAAGAAGGAAGTAGAACCAACAAAAATAGAACAAAATAAAATGTATTGAATTGCAGAAGAAAAATGAAATGGTTTTTCCGTGTGGTTTATTTTTATATGCAGTTGCATAACAGTCCATTATCTTTTATTCCAGATACACTGGCCAAGTACAGCAGTAAAAACAGAAGAATGCATAATGAAAGGAAAAGATGCCGTGAGTATTATTCATTGTGAATTAAACAAATCATCGATTATAGTCATGGTCAGTGACAAAGGACTGAATCTCTAACCTTTTATTTGCTCCTAAAACGCATATATGCAATTCATTTCAAGAATAAATATCTCTCTCTCTCTCTCTCTATCTATAGATCTATATATTGATATATACATATATATCAATATATATGCACACATACATACATGTATATATACACGTATACACATGCACATATGATATATACATGTACATTTTCTATATATATAATTACTTAAAAATTAATTTCAGTGTAGAGGTAGAGTAGGGCACCAAGGTACCATCTAGATCTTGGTTTTATTTTGTCTTATAATATTTTAGTCAACTCAGATTTATAAATTCCTTCTAGTCAGGCTTATCTCCTATGTACTGGGGACAAAAATAATTTCAGGTAATTTCTTAATTTGAGGAAAAGCTAAGCACCGTCTTTGTGAGATTTCATCTCACCCTGGTTAGTAAATTAGAAACAAATGAAGAAACTAAAGGAGAAAAAACAAAAAACTTGAAAGAAGATGGCAAAGGCAGTAAACATGCTTTATATATTCCACATGTTTTGAGGATGTCTCCTACTGAAAGAATCAATATTCCATCTCTCCATAACTTCCCTGCAGCATGTGAAAGGGAAGAGGTGGTCCGGCAGCAGCAGTCCTGCCATGGTTGCTCACACACGAGTACACGGGTGAAAGGACTTTTCACGTGCTAGGAGTAGCTGGCCGACGACACAATTCACAGCTTTGGAGGAAGGCATGCACAGCTCCTTTTGAAAGTTAACTCATCCTTTTTTTCAGTAAGAAAAAATAATACTGTGTAGAAATCTAACACACATTATACCAACTCCTGATTCTTGCAGCAACTGGGTAACAGCAAAGGGATGAGTCAAGACATTCTTGCTGCCTTAGTCTACAGCGTGATGCTGAGTAATTGAACACGTTCACAGGCTGTGTCAATCTAAGCCCACCCGAGCCAAAATGTCTAATCGGCTTACTCAAGCTGTGACAGTTTCAAGAGATGAGAAGCAGGTGCTTATAGCAATATGAAAATAGGATATTAGATTTTCCCAGCTATACGGGTCATATACAGACTAGGATGCTGCATGAAGGGGAAATTAAAGGAATAAGTCTATCGGTGTGCCCCAGATAATCGGTTCAGTAGTGTGTTACTTGTTCTTACCAAGGGAATGCTATATTCTGAATCACTTACGATGAGATAGGTCTGCTGGCTTTTTCATTCTAGTACTGTTGTATGAGAGAATTTAAAAGTCAGAATCTGACCTTATAAAACGTAATATGTACTGACTATTGCATGTACTGATGTCAAAGTGATATTTAGCAATAAAAGGGTTTAGTATTTCTCTCATAATTTAAATGAACTAGCAGTACCTGCTTTGCCAACAAGGTATTTGCTAAAATTAATTTAGTCAAGTTTTGTCTGAAGTAATTTTAAACTTTTTTTCACTCAGCATACTCAACTAATGACTGATCTATTAAAAGTTTGTTACACATGGAGTGTGTATCAGGTACTGGGTTTGATTAACTACGAATACAAAGATGTGTAAAATCAAGATTCTGTCCTTGATACGATTACAGTTGAATCCCATTATGGGCAAACTAGAGCTCTGGGGCTGAATATGACCTGCCATAAATGAAGTTTTGTTGGAACACTTCCATATACATTCATTTTTCTGTTGTCAACGGCTGCTCTTATGCTATAGCTGCAGAAGTAAATAGTTGCAGCAGAGACCAGATGGCCCATCAAACTAATTATATTTACTCTCTGGTCCTTTATAGAAAAAGTTTGCTGATCTCAGGACTGTAATCTTATAGTAATAGGTATAAAATGTTATTTTTATCAGTTAGCTTTCTATCTGTTTACTTGAAAATTCTCTATGAAAGTACTTTATATGAATTTATGAGTTTGAAGATATGACTTATTTGCCCAAACATCAAAACTCTGTAGTGCCCTAAGATCTGCATATGTTCCCTTAAGGGTAATGAAGCTTTTTCTAGTTATTTGTTTTCTGACTTTATGCTGATTCATTGTTTATATGAAATTTTAAAAAATAACAGGTTTGGGAAGAATTTAATTATTTAGTGAAACATATTGCCATGTAAATATACCTGGATACATTTCTGAACAGTGCTTTTTCTAAATTCCTCATGTACTAGAATACATGAAAATGATACACTCGCATTATTAAATGTAATTCATACATCGCTGTATTGGTCACCTCCGTCTCTTCTTCCACTGGTCCTTGTCGTCTTTTCATCTGCCCCCTTTGCCTTCTCTAACCAAGCGTGGGTTATACATGAAATTTCTAGGGCTCAGAAAAGCCATAATCAAAAAAGAACTAAACATATTCATTACAGTAATCACTTTCTTTTTTTTTTTTTTTCCTGCTTTAGAGTGAGTGTGCAAATTATGTTCGGGTTTTGCATCACTATAATAGGACGCACCTTCTGACCTGCGGTACTGGAGCTTTTGACCCCCTTTGTGCCTTCATCAGAGTTGGATACCATTTAGAGGTATGATGATTTCATTCATTGCTCTCAATGAATTATCAAAAGTAATGCTTAAAAGAACTTTGTTCTAAAAGAAAGGTTGTGGCATTTCTTCCTACAAAAGAGAAAAGCATTTGTGATCTTCTGATTAAGCTTGCTTGAGTCAGATAATCGATCTCCCTGGGGCTTTAAAATTCTTGCCAGCTACAAAATCTGTGAACCAATTAATTCTTTATGTATTCATTCACTGAAGAATTTCATTTACTTAATTTGTCCGCTTAAAAATATTTCTTAATATCAAACTGTGTTCTCTATTGTCTTCTTATATAAAATTTTATTGGTGTAAGTGCCAAACTAGAATGAATATGTATATATATGAACATATATATACAAGCATATATGAAAATAAATTACTACCTGCAGTATTTTTTAAAGGACATGCAAAGGCTTGTTGATCCTGTAATGACTCCTTTTCTTGGCCAGGTGAGGTGGGAGAGGTAGAGTTGGGCTGGGGGGAGATTGCAAACTGACTTAAGATAAACTTTACTTGGTGAGAGCTATACATGTCCTCGCCTGAGACCCCACTACTAGATGGTATGGTATCATGAAAGCAAATTCCAACTGAATTCTGCCACATACACCACATTATATTTACTAACAAGCAGGCTTGACATTTAGTCATATAAGCGGTTTCAACAAACTGAGTAAACTCTCAGCTTTGGTTTATTTAGGCACATTTTCAAGCACCTTACATCAGTTTCACTGTGAATAAGCATACTAAACAATATACTGATGTCAGGGTCTGTTACCTTCCCTTGTCCTCAGAAGGCAGAATCCTGCACAAGATGGGACACAGATAAAGCAGAGCTCTGGATGGTCTATAGTTAAGCAGCTAGACTCTCTCTCTCTCTCTTTTTTATTCAAGTATAGTTGATTTACAATGTTGTGCCAGTCTCTGCTGTGCAGCAAAGTGACTCAGTTATACACATGTGGACCTTCTTTTTTTTAATATTCTTTTCCATTGTGGTTTATCACAGGATATTGAATATAGTTCCCCGTGCTATACAGTAGGACCTTGTTGTTTATCTGTCCTGTATAGAATAGCTTACATCTGCTACTCCCTTGATTCTTGGACCCCATTTATGAAAGGGCAGCAGTGACTATAAAATATTTTCAGCTACCACATATGAAGAGCAACATTCATTTCACTAGTGAAAAATTATTTCTGATATTCCTGATACTAGTTAACACACATGTGCACACACAATTAGCAGTATCTGAAGTGCTCACTCTAGCTGCCTTTGGAGAGTGCCTCTGATTGAGGCACTTCAGCTGTTAAGCATCCTTATAGGCAGGATTTTTGATTAGCATATTTTAAATGTTAACTAACCACCCCTAGTTGTAGATTAAACTTAAGTAGCGTACACAAACACATCACAGAAATATTTACTAAAGTATTTTAAAGAAACAATGCAGGTAATATAATAGGAGAACATTAGAAGGCAAGTAAGTCCAGTGCAAAGTCAGAATATTTACATAAATACAAATATACAAAGTATACATATGTATATACATATGCATATGTACATATGTGTATACAAACACACAGGTATACATAAATACAAAGTCAGAATATATACAACTTGTGTTGCAGATTTATTGGTGGCAGATCCTCTCAGTTTTCATTTATCTGAAAACGCCTTCATATCATCTTTATTTTTGAAGGATATTTTCCCTGGATATAGAATTCTGGGTTAACATTTTTTTTTCTTTAAGCGTCTCAGAAATGCCTTATTGTCGTCTAATCTCTTTCTCATGTAGATTTAGGTTTCATTCATGCTGGTATTATCCTGTTTGTAACTGCTTTATCTTTCAAGATTTTCTCTTTATCTTTGGTTTTCAGTAGTTTCTCTGTACTGTGCCTATGTGTGTGTGGTGACAGTGTTGGAGAGATTGATATTTATATTTCTTGGGATACTAAGATTTTTGGATACAGAGTATATGTTTTACACCAAATTTTTGGCCATTGTTTTTTCCAAATAATATCTCTGCCTCATTCTCTCTCTCCTCTCCTTCAGGGACTCATAAACAGATACATAGACAGACAGACAGACTGACTTTTGGGCAGTGTCCCACAGATCACCGTGATTCTGTTCATTCTTATTCAGTCTTTTTTCCCTCTGTTTTTCAAGTTGGATAAATACCTTTGATTTATTTTCCCTTTCTTCTGACATCTCCCATATGCTGTTAAGCCCACTCCATTAATGGTCCATGTAAATATTGTTCTTTGCAATTCTAGAATTTTCATTTTGTATATTTGCCATTTCTATCCTGAGTGCTCCCCCATATTTTTATTTATTACGACTCTATTTTCCTTTAAACTTTTGAACATATTTTAATAGCAGTTTTAAAATCCCTGTGTGCCCCATTTATGATAAAAACCCTGCAGAAAGTAGGCATAGAGGGAACTTTCCTCAACATAATAAAGGCCATATGTGACAAACCCACAGCCAACATCGTCCTCAATGGTGAAAAACTGAAAGCATTTCCACTAAGATCAGGAACAAGACAAGGTTGCCCACTCTCACCACTCTTATGCAACATAGTTTTGGAAGTTTTAGCCACAGCAGTCAGAGAAGAAAAGGAAATAAAAGGAACCCAAATCGGAAAAGAAGAAGTAAAGTTGTCACTGTTTGCAGATGACATGATACTATACATAGAGAACCCTAAAGATGCTACCAGAAAACTACTAGAGCTAATCAATGAATCTGGTAAAGTAGCAGGATACAAAATTAATGCACAGAAATCTCTGGCATTCCTATACACTAATGATGAAAAATCTGAAAGTGAAATCAAGAAAACACTTCCATTTACCACTGCAACAAAAAGAATAAAATATCTAGGAATAAACCTACCTAAGGAGACAAAAGACCTGTATGCAGAAAACTGTAAGACACTGATGAAAGAAATTAAAGATGATACAAATAGATGGAGAGATATACCATGTTCTTGGATTGGAAGAATCAACATTGTGAAAATGACTCTACTACCCAAAGCAATCTACAGATTCAGTGCAATCCCTATCAAACTACCGCTGGCATTTTTCACAGAAGTAGAACAGAAAATTTCACAATTTGTATGGAAACACAAAAGACCCCGAATAGCCAAAGCAATTTTGAGAACGAAAAATGGAGCTGGAGGAATCAGGCTCCCTGACTTCAGACTATACTACAAAGGTACAGTAATGAAGACAGTATGGTACTGGCACAAAACCAGAAATATAGATCAATGGAACAGGATAGAAAGCCCAGAGATAAACCCACACACATATGGTCACCTTATCTTTGATAAAGGAGGCAGGAATATACAGTGGAGAAAGGACAGCCTCTTCAATAAGTGGTGCTGGGAAAACTGGACAGGTACATGTACAAGTATGAGATTAGATCACTCCCTAACACCAGACACAAAAATAAGCTCAAAATGGATTAAAGACCTAAATGTAAGGCCAGACACCATCAAACTCTTAAAGGAAAACATAGGCAGAACACTCTATGACATAAATCACAGCAAGATCCTTTTTGACCCACCTCCTAGAGAAATGGAAATAAAAACAAAAATAAACAAATGGGACCTAATGAAACTTCAAAGCTTTTGCACAGCAAAGGAAACCATAAATAAGACCAAAATACAAGCCTCAGAATGGGAGAAAATATTTGAAAATGAAGCAACTGACAAAGGATTAATCTCCAAAATTTACAAGCAGCTCATGCAGCTCAATAACAAAAAAACAAACTACCGAATCCAAAAATGGGCAGAAGACCTAAATAGACATTTCTCCAAAGAAGATATACAGATTGCCAACAAACACATGAAAGAATGCTCAACATCACTAATCATTAGAGAAATGCAAATCAAAACTACAATGAGATATCATCTCACACCAGTCAGAATGGCCATCATCAAAAAATCTAGAAACAATAAATGCTGGAGAGGGTGTGGAGAAAAGGGAACACTCTTGCACTGCTGGTGGGAATGTGAATTGGTACAGCCACTACGGAGAACAGTATGGAGGTTCCTTAGAAAACTACAAATAGAACTACCATATGACCCAGCAATCCCACTACTGGGCATATACCCTGAGAAAACCATAATTCAAAAAGAGTCATGTACCAAAATGTTCATTGCAGCTCTATTTACAATAGCCCACAGATGTAAACAACCTAAGTGTCCATCATCGGATAAATGGATAAAGAAGACGTGGCACATATATACAATGGAATATTACTCAGCCATAAAAAGAAACGAAATTGAGCTATTTGTAATGAGGTGGATGGACCTAGAGTCTGTCATACAGAGTAAAGTAAGTCAGAAAGAGAAAGTCAAATGCCGTGCGCTAACACATATATATGGAATTTAAGAAAAAAAAATGTCATGAAGAACCTAGGGGTAAGACAGGAGTAAAGGCACAGACCTACTAGAGAATGGACTTGAGGACATGGGGAGGGGGAAGGGTAAGCTGTGACAAAGCGAGAGAGTGGCATGGACATATATACACTACCAAACGTAAAACAGATAGCTAGTGGGAAGCAGCCGCATAGCACAGGGGGATCAGCTGGGTGCTTTGTGACCACCTAGAGGGGTGGGATAGGGAGGGTGGGAGGGAGGGAGACGCAAGAGGGAAGAGATATGGAAACATATATATATGTACAACTGATTCACTTTGTTATAAAGCAGAAACTAACACACCATTGTAAAGCAATTATACTCCAATAAAGATGTAAAAAAAAAAAGTGAAGTATGAGGTAGCTGTGAATGGAGAATAAATAAATTACAAGAAATTAAATTTCTCTCTCTAAAAAAAAATCCCTGTGTGCTAATTTTAACATCTGGGTTACTTTAGGTTTGCATTGACTGTTTTTTCTCTTGATGATGAATCATATTTCCTTGTTTCTTTGCATGTCTAGTAATTTTTATTTTGTACTGAACACTATAGATTATATACTTTAATTCTTGATTCTGAACTCTGTTACCTTTGAAGAGAGTCTGTTTTTATTCTAGCAGACAGTTTACTTGGCTGGACTCACACTCAAAACTACCTTGCAATGGCAGCATCCACGCATCTCTTGTAACTTTCCAGCCACTGTTTTTCAGGGTCTGCTTGCACACGCAGTTCAGGTGTCAGCTAAGGACTTGGGAAAGAGTATATACACAGATCTCAGGGCGCCTCCTTCAGTTTCTGGATATGCCTTCTCACTTTTAAGTTGATTTGGTACCTTACCTTTCTGTCCTATGCCTTTCCAAGCTAGAAGGTCTCTAGCTTTCTGCTTGAGTTCTAGCCATTCCTCCCCACATGAATTAGGACATTCCTTGAGTGAAAAACTCTCCAGTCTTTGTCTGCTCTTACTGAATCCACTGCCTTCAAATAATTTTTTTTGTACTTTTTTACTTAGTTAATCATCATTATCTGTGGGAGTTAGTTCAGTACAAGCCTCCTTGTCATTAGTAGACGTGGAACTCCATGTAGTTCACCTCATATACATAATGTTGAATATTTTTCTCATGTAATTATCTTAATATTAGGTCTGATTAAAAACATATTTTGAAAAAAATTCTGTGTGTGTCATAAAAGGAATATGTGGTCAGATGATAATAAGGGCAGTGAGAGATTTATTCCCAAAACTCCATTTGGAGGCTTGATAAAATTTCATATGAGGGAATGAAAAATTACAAATTGTTATAGGCAAGGAAAATGTTTAAAAAACACAGAGATAGGCACATATAGGATAGGTTCACAGACATTAGTTGCTTGGGAAACAGCAGAAGATAAAGCTGGGGCAAATTGGTGGAGGATGTTGATGCTAGACAGTGGCATTCTGTAGGTATTTCTGAAAATAGCATGGAGACTAGGAAGGAGGTTGAGCAGAGTGTTTGATTGACATGTCATTAGTAATATTTAGCATTGATTCAAGCAGAGAGGGATGAAAGGCAGAGAGAAATTAAAGGGAACTATTGTAAGAGTCTTCGTGAGAGATCATGAGGATATTTGAGTGTTGTCACAATAGCAAAGGAAAGGAAGTGTGGAGCTGATGTGAGAAGCCACTCAGCAGGAGTTTATATAACTTAACATTTTATTGGATGTTGCTGACGAAAAGGAATCAAAAACAATTCCAATTTTATTTCTTGATGACTGGGAAGAAAAACAGTCTAAGAGCAAGAGGAAGCTAAGAAGATAAGAGTATGTTTCTGTGAGAACATAAAAAATGCTCAGTGTTTCTCAGTTATAACTGTTTTATTTCCATGTACAGTTATTTGAAATATTGATCCTGCAGCTAGGATAGGGTGTTATCAGAATACGTTGAATTATTGAACCCTAGGGAGTTAATGGTCCCTGAAGGAGTCTCTTCTTTCTGTTTTTCTCTCTATCCCTCATTCTCTATCTTAATTTTTTCTCTTGCTTTCCTCCTCTGCCGTTCACTTTATCAAAGTAACTTGGAAAATGCCATTATTTAGGTGACAGTAGAATGTTTAGGGAATATCAATGTAAACAGACTGAGCAGACATAGTAGTATAAGGCAAATCATGTCAGTGCAAATTAGAATCACACTTGTAAGAGTGAAAGGAAAAAAATTAATAATAGACAACATTATCAGTGCTACAGAGAGGACAGTTTTGGTAAAGGGATGAGAAATTAGAATGTAGAAGATGAAGTGACTGAATTGTGATAAAGGCAGTAATATTGCCTATTCAATCCAGAAATAGAATTGTTAAGGAAAAGAAATATGGAGAAGGATATAAAAAGTGTAGGAGTGTTGAAAGGTTTTTCTTAGGATAGTAGATGGGGAATCTTTATTTATTGAACAAGAAGATATGATCACTTTCCTTCTTGGAGTTAAGGAGCGCTGGGTGGGAAGCAAGTTTGACAAGGCGGGGGACTGTCTTATAGTCAGTGGAGAGATCTCATTAACAGTTGGATGTAAAGGGCTATTTTTCAAGAGAGAAACCAGAACTAGAAATGCAGATTTGAGAATTAACAGCATGTATATGTGTGAAAGCTGAGCCCTTTAGGTATGATATCATTGCTTAGGAAGAGAATTTGAGTAAAAAAGGGAGAATAGTTGAATATAGAGTCCAGAAACACCAATATTTGAAAGACTAGTGGAGGAAGAAAAACCCACAAAGGAGACTAACAAGAAGTGACTAGAAAGGTTAGGAGGAAAATAGGAGAGGGGGATAGCACAGAAATGAGGAAGTGATCAACAGTGTTAGAAGTCTCAAAGAGTCAATGTCATTGGACTTACAAAGTCTTTGGAGGAATTTATGAGAGGAGTTTCAGTAAAATGTGGTTGCAAATCATGGTTTTCTGGCGTAAAGGATTAAAGCCAACTTTCTCTTGAATCACTTTTGTCTCTTTCTTCATTTCATTATTTTTAATTTTTTCCTGAAGTATAATATAAATACAAGATGTACACAGCGTGTGAATGTATTGCTAGATCACGTCCACAAATTGAATACCCCTGTGTAACAGACACCCAGATTGAATCATTTCTTTTATTTTTTGCTTTTTTTCCCTCATAGGTTGTAAACTCTTGGTTTTGTGTTATCTTTTTCTCTTATGCCCCTTCTAGTTTAGTCTCCATTTTCAAAATTATTTTTTCTTTTTATTTCAAAGTCCTTCCTGAATTCTATCACTTCATTTTTTAGTTTTCCTAATTTTGATTTATGTATTTTATTTCTTCTATCTTTTCTTAACTTCTTTTGAAATACTAAGTTATGTTTGATTCTCATCCACTTTGTGGCGTGTCTGTTTGACAAACTTTCATTGTCTGTGGTAATGTTATTCTGTTTATTATTCTTTTATCCTATGGTAACATTGTAGTAGATTCAGGTGGCGTCTTCTTCTATTGCTCATTTTTATAAAAAATTAGTTCCTGAACTTTTAAAAGGAAAGTGTGGATCAGAGTAGATGTATGTCTAGCTTTACATTTTAGAACTCACCATTCTGTTTTGTTTTGTCAAGTTTTCAAAACTATGGAGATATGGATATAGATACAGATAAATAGATATGGATATAGATATAGATACTCTTCTGGCCATGATCTTTTTCTCTTTTGTCTGGCTGTTGCTTTCCCTTGACCTTCTTTATCCCTCCTCTTGGACCAATTGTATTCCACTTCCAGCAGTTTCTTCTTGGAAGGGAAATGGGCTGGTTAATTTTGAGAATTCATAAGACTCCATTCTTTCCTCAGGCCCCTTGAAATCACCCACAGATTGAATCAGCAAGAATTCCTCCCAGGTTCACCTGACATTCTAAAGCGATGCTACACTACTAGTGAGTGCTTATTGGAAATATGAGAGTTATTTTCTTCTCACATTCGACAAAACCTGGTTGCTTCTGTCTGCTTCCTCTGGCAAGATGTTAATACCCTGTGTGTTTTATAGCTTGCAGTAGTTCATCCACACCTGCTGGTACTTAGGGGCTCATGGAGATGTCTTAATAGCCACCTTGCTGCAGGTGTTGTATTGTCTGTGAGCTTGTCGTTTGGCATTTCTAGCTGATCCATCTGTTTTTCTGAGAGAACTTATGGAAAATAGAATGTATGCCTCTGCTGCTATCCTCTCAGAAATCTCATATTACCGAGTCCAATCTTGTACTGCTTTCTGCACGACAGGCCAGTAAATCTAGAGACAGGTTGTTGGGGCAAAAGGAATAGTGACTTTATTCAGAAAGCCAGCAGACTGAGAAGGTGGTGGACTGGTATTACAAAAAGCCATCTTACCCGAGTGAGAATTCAGGCTTCTTTTATCCTAAAAGGGGAGAGGATATGGCAGGTTGTTGCAAACTTCTTAGTGCCGGAATCCTTTGTTCTTGCAGCTGTCTGTGTAGGTCAGGTCACTGATGTTCCTATAAACCTACAATAAGACAATTGTTATTCTCTGTTCTGCAACTTTTTACCTCTGTATGAATGAAAAGGAGTTATGCCTTTAAAGGTCAGAGCCTGGAGAATGGGCTATGATATATATGTCAGACTGTAGGCAACATTCCTTTACAGAAGGTGCAGAGCCAGCATGACTAAGCACAGGCAACGGAGCACAAAGGTTAGAACTAAAGGAATAGATCCAGCATGGAGTCAGGTTTGTTCTTCTCTGTTACACTAAGAGTACCATTTATGTATTTATTTTTTAATTTTTAAATTTTTGGCTGCATTGGATCTCTCTTGCTGCACGTGGGCTTTCTCTAGTTGCAGTGAGTGGGGGCTACTCTTCGTTGTGGTGCGCAGGCTTCTCATTGCAGTGGCTTCACTTGTTGTGGAGCATGGGCTCTAGGCACACGGGCTTCAGTAGTTGTGGCACATGGGCTTAGCTGCTCCGCTGCATGTGGAATCTTCCCAGACCAGGCCACGAACCCGTGTCCCCTGCATTGGCAGGCAGATTTTTAACCCCTGCGCCACCAGGGAGGTCCCAAGAGTACTTTTTAAATAATGAAATGCTAGCAGGGAAGTCCCAAGAGTACTTTTTAAATAATAAAATGCTATACAAATATAAAGTACTATGTAAAATACTACAAGTTTATGTCTACTTCTAATTTTACTCAACTTTCATAGAAAATCTAAATTATGTGTTGAATATAGAGGTTCAGACAAAAAATTCCGGGGCTTCTCTGGTGGCGCAGTGGTTGAGAGTCCGCCTGCCGATGCAGGGGACGTGGGTTCGTGCCCTGGTCTGGGAAGATCCCACGTGCTGCAGAGCGGCTGGACCCCGTGAGCCATGGCCGCTGAGCCTGCATGTCCAGAGCCTGTGCTCCTCAATGGGAGAGGCCACAACAGTGAGAGACCCGCGTACCGCAAAAAAAAAAAAAATCCCAGAGGTTCAGGTATAAAACATGTTTCTAGAGAATTGGCAAAGGCCTTGAACTGCTGCAAAATAAAAATTGCTTTCATCACTTAACAACCTAAGTTTCTCTAATAGCACAATGGCTTTAGCTCAATGCTATTAGCATGCTACTATTTGTATAAGTTTTCTGTGTTGCAAAACAAACTCCCACAAATTTGGCAGCTTAAAACAGCACACATTTATTATCCCACAGTTACTGTGGGGCGGGAGGAGACCAGGCACTGCTTAGCTGGCTCCACTGTTCCATGTCTCTGAAGGCTGAAATCAGCGTGTTGCCTGGGCTGCCGTGCTGCTGGAGCTCAGGGTCGTACTCCAGGTTCTTGTAGTTGTTGACACAATTCAGTTCTTTGCAGTTGTAGGACTCACGTCCCCATTTTCTTGATGGCTGTCACCCAGGGGCTGCTCTCTGCTACTAAAGGCCCCCAGCAGTTCTTTGCCACGTGGCCCTATCACAACATGACAACATACTTCTTTGAAACCAACAGGAGAATCTTTCTGTCCAATTTCCTAAGGAGTCATATAGTATAACCTAACTATGAGAATTACTATACCATCACCATATAAAGTACTATAATCTAGAGGGGGGTTTCTACCGTATTTATAGGTCTTGTCCAAACCCAAGAGGTGGAGATTATACTAAACCTCTGTAAGAGGGGGTGGGAATATTGGGTGCCATTAGTATTCTGCCTACCATACTCTCATTTACATATCTTTATATGGAAGGAAGATTGTATTAATAAATACAGGTGTTTTAAGAGGATGGTTCTGGGGGAGGCAAAGGCACAGAGCGAAGGGTGAAAAATAAAAGTCATTCTTTTCTAAACTTTGTCCACGGCTCTCCTCTTAAAAAAAAAAACAACAAAAAAACCCTAACATTCCTCCTTGTAAGAACTGTAAAGACTGAGGGGTGAATTTGTGGGCCGCCTCCAAATTTTGCCTGCTCAAAAATGGGGAAATTTGATTGGCTTTGAGAGCATAGCATTTGAATGTAGGTTGCTGTGGTATTTCATTAGTGTAGGGTAAATTTTCTCAGTGTATTTTAATTTAAAGACTATGTATATCAGTTGTTAAGTACGCAGACTGTATTAGTCATGCAAATGTGTCTGGCACCAAAGATAATCAATAACACGCTTTTTGATTTTCAGTATATGATTTTGACACGTTTCATCTACTGCAGGAAGTAGCAGCTCAGCTACTTAAGTTGGGATACTGTCAGCTTCAAAATCAAAAGGGTTATACATTAACTCAATACAGTATAAGTCTCTTTGAAAATACGTTAGGAACTGTACCCAAATAATGTTTTTTACCAGGTTCACGTTTGTACTTCGTAGACTGGAAATTATGTATTTTTCTAGTTGTTTGTATTCCCTAGTTAAATATTTTCTGATGTGCCAGTAAGAGATTACTATCCAGACATAACAGATTCTTGCCTTTTAGAGTCATGTGTTTTGTACATTATCTCTTGGGTCCTTTAGAGCTTAAATCCTTTATTTTCAATAAATATTGAAAATAACTTGGGCTTCCCTGGTGGTGCAGTGGTTGAGAGTCCGCCTGCCGATGCAGGGGACACGGGTTCATGCCCCAGTCCAGGAGGATCCCACATGCCGCGGAGCGGCTGGGCCCGTGAGCCATGGCCGCTGAGCCTGCGTGTCCGGAGCCTGTGCTCCGCAACGAGAGGCCACAACAGTGAGAGGCCCACATACCGCAAATAAATAAATAAATAAATAAATAAATATTGAAAATATCTTTTCAGGCAACAATACTTAAGTGTCCAAAATAGATTGAAACATACATGTTATGAGTACATGGATTTTTATCAGATATATTTTCCTCACAGGTTCTTAATATTTGTTTCTTAGCAGATTTTTAAATTTTTATTTTCTGCTTATAGTACAGAGTGAAAATCCCATTGGGAGAGCCAGCAAAACTAATAACAATTCCCAGAGGTTTAAAAAGTTACTCTCTTAGAGTTATATGACTGTTCTTTGTAGTTTGTTTTACACAACTGAGATAAGTATAGCCATGCATTTAATATTCTTTGTGTTTTTCACAAAGAAATATGCATATTTTGATATCACAAATTATTTTGTTTAATATCAACTCTTGTCACACCTAGCTTTTAAACACACAAAATTTCAAGGATTTTCAAATTTGTTCTCTTAAAGAGTTTCTGTTAGGTCCCTATTTATTTCTATTGGTTACCTGCAGTTATCTTAAAAGTAGATAAAAAATGTTAAAGATAATAAATTTTAAATTATTTTGTAAAAATCTAGGGTGAGCATTAGCCATTTGAATAGAATAAATACATGAAACTTTACATTGAGTATTTAGCAACATTTATTTTTTCAGATAATTTTTATATATTAAATTAGCTATTAGTTAACAGAAATGTCTATATTATAATTTGTATCAAGATATTTGTATAAGCCTTGTTGGTCAAATGTTTTGAAGGGCAACTCTGGTCTGTAATTTCCTGATCTACTTATATGAAAATAATATATGGAATTGTTTTATTGATTTAAAAATTATAGCAATTTATTTTATATTCATTTCAAATAAGTGATTAAAAGGTTATATGTATGACCCTATGAAGTCAGGTTTATGTTTTATTCTGACCTCAGTCTATAAGGTTTTCATTCTGGAGACCATCTGTTGTACAGTTATTTTTGACTGGAGGTGTAATGGAAATTATAAGCAAAGAAAATAGCGATTACCTAGCAATAATACTTTTTTGTTTAATTAAATTAAATTTATTTATTTTTGGCCGCATTGGGTCTCGGTTGCTACGCGCCGGCTTTCTCTAGTTGCGGCTAGCAGGGGCTGCTCTTCGTTACTGTGCGGAGCTTCTCATTGTGGTGGCTTCTGTTGTAGCAGAGCACGGGCTCTAGGCTCGTGGGCTTCAGTAGCTGTGACACGCAGGCTCAGTAGTTGTGGCTCGCGGGCTCTAGAGCGCAGGCTCAGTAGTTGTGGCGCACGGGCTTATTTGCTTCGTGGCATGTGGGATCTTCCTGGACCAGGGATCGAATGTGTGTCCCCTGCATTGGCAGGCGGATTCTTAACCACTGCACCACCCGGGAAACCCCAATACTTTTTTTCTGAAGTAGGAAGAATGGAAATATTTTATCCATTGGAATAGATATTAAAAGTTAAATGTGAAAAACGAAATTATACTATCATCATAGCTATCAAACAGGCAATAGTTCTGTTAAAAAGAAGACATCCTAAGAGTTACTATCACAAGGAAAAGTATTTTTTCTTTATTTTGTATCTTAAAAAAAGACAAAATTTTTTGAGTAGGTAAAGAAGGTTAAATTTCTTATCACATTGTATCAAGATTTATTATTTAGAAACTAGCATTAGAAGACTTAAATAGTAACCGATACTTTAAAAGAAATTATATCTATCTTGTCCATCAGGTGTTCAACCATTTTCTTCATTGTTTTTCTGCTTTCTTTACTGCAAATCAAAAGATATTTTTCACTGCAGGTGATAGAAAACGTAATATTTCAACCTCTGGGACATAAAAAGGTGAGCATGACACTTTCTCCAGGAGCTTGCAGTCTATTATTTTTGTGATCTTGAATATCCCTAAGGTTATTTTAAAATGTCTTTGATAGAGGGATTGTTCCTTCAAGGTCTCTCTCTCCTGTCAATCTTAATACTGAAAGCTGGTTACATGATCTTCTGGTGGGAAGGAAAACAGGATTCCTTCGGCTAGTTTTTGTTTGAGAATGATTATATGAAAGCTTTTGGAAAGGCAGACTGCTTGACACTCTTGTGTGTGCTCTGCATGTGAGGCAGTTAGTAAGAAACCCCACTCTCCGGCACCACGTGCCTGGGACCAAAGGGAAGGTGCAGAGAAAAGCAAGTGATGCTGTATTGCTGAGCCACTTTCCTGTTGGGCCCTGGAGATAAGGGATCAGGAGAGGCTTATGCTGGTCCAGAACTCTACCTAATTAAAGAAGTAGCAGGCCAGATCCTCAGGGAGCAGTGAGCTCTGCCATGAAGGCTATTTTTTCCCACTTAATACATAGGAGACATGGAAAAGGTCAATAAAATAAAAAGTGAAATTGCTCCAGTGCCAACTTTTGCCCACCTCTTCTGTGGCGCCCCTACGTTAATAGTTTGATATTTATTCTTCCAAACACGTGTGTGTATACGTGTAAGAGCAAAACACGCACTCTACGTGAAGTTCTGATTTTGTTAATTTTTACTCAAAAATATTTCATAGACATTACTATTTATATATTTGGACATCATAATTCTATCTCATTCATTTAAATGGTGCGTAGTATTTCAAAGCAAGAATGAACCATAAGGTAATTAAGTGATTTATTTTTAAACCATTAATTCTCAGGCTACAGCAAAACAGAGAATGAATGTGGTACTTAAGTGGTTGGGCACCTAACGGACAAACGAGCTTCTCGTGGCTGTAGCCCAGTAAGCATTCACGTCTCTTTAATTTGATCAGACGTTATAAACTGGCAGCCATATGTCTGATTCAGCTCACAGATGTGCTTTGTTTATCACAGCGTTTCTTGTTTGTTTTCTTTTAAAGAGCCTACATTTGAAAACCGGTTGGTTTCACATAGTAAATTGTGATTTCTGTTGAATTGACATGAAAAGAATCAGTGGGTCCTTAGTAGTTGCTGCCCCATTGCACACGTAGGGGCATGTGCTTAACAATATTGCACAGTCCCTGCCACTCACACAATGCACGCTTACACCAGGCCTCTGCTAGCTCGCCATCTCCACCTGGCCCTGATGGGCATTTGCATTTGTTACCCAAGCACTAGAAGGATTGTGGACTTCCGCAAAACACTTTAGTGCTGAGAATCTAATAATCAATAACATGGGATGAATGAATGAGTGAGCAAATTAATGAATAAATGAAAGGATTTTGTTACATTCGTACTTTGATGTGAACCTCTAACGTTCTAACAGCCCTGATTAAGAAATTTCTGGACTTTATTTTGAGATCTGAAAGTTTCCGTTAAATTCGGTGAATCTTTGCTTTTTGATAACTTTATAAATATTTTTTGCTTTTTAAAATAATTTTATTTGGTTCAACTGGTGAAAGTGTTTATAAGATAGACTCTACCTTATAAATTCCATAATAAACAAATCCCCTCTATACACATACTGTTTTATTTTATGGACTCTGCCAACTCTTGAAAAGGTTTGGTGATAACGTGATAAATATTTGTTTTTACTTCTCTGGCCTTTATAATATAAATTAAGAAGCATAACATAGAAAGCAGAGACATTCTTTAAGTATACTTTTTTGTTCACTTATAAAGAAAAGTGCACAGCTGCAAAAAAATGTACCCATGTTCTGTTTCACAAACTGAACGCCTCTGTGTAACCAGCACCCAGATCAAGAAAGAAAACATCACCAGTAGCCCCCCAGAATCTCTGCTGTGATCCTTTCCAGTCAGCATCCACCACCTCCCCCACTGCCCAAGCCAAACTAACCACTGTTCTGACTTCTACACCATAGATCAGTTTTGCCTCTTTTAGAATTTCATGTAAGTGGAACCATAGCACATCATTTTTTGTGTGACTAGCTTCTTTTGCTTAGTAATATGGTAACGTTAATCTGTGTTGTATATAGTCACGGTTCATGTGTTCCCATTGCTGTGTAGTGTTTCTCTGTACGGATACACCTCCATTTATTGACCCCATTCTCCTCTGGCTGAGCCTTTGGTTTGTTCACAGTTGCAGTGCTGTTATCATGCTGCCATGAACATTCTTGTGCCTGTCTTTTGGTAAACATGCCTGTGTCTTTGCTCAGTATGTTCTGGGAGTGGAATTACTGGGTCATAGAGGATGTGTATGTCCAGCTTTAGTAAATCCTGCCAAACAGTTTTACAGTCATTGTACCGATTCTGTGCCCTCTGGCCATATATGCATGTGCCAGTTACTCCACACTCCACAGGCAATACTTAGTGTTGTCTGTTTTTTTCTAACCATTTTGTTGAATGTGTAGTGGAATCACATTATGGTTTTAATTTTCGTTTTCTTGATGACTTAGAAAGTTGAGCACTTTCACATATTTATTGAGGCTTAGGATTTTTGAGTGACTCTTTAGTTGAAGCCTTCAGTTTGCCATTTAAGAGCTGCTTGACATTTGCCAAATAGGTTTGCTGGGTGACTTGATGACAGAGCAAATGTAAAATGTCCAGTTCAGTGTTAGACATAGAGAAAAGAGTTAAAAATAGTTCTTATTATGACCCTTTTCCTTTTGAAGCTGATAGAAAATTTAAAACAAGGGTCAAAAATACAATTGGGGGAAAATGGTGGAAGAGAACAGTTGGATTAAATATTAGAAGTGGTAGTAGGAAAAGAGGAACAGGTGAAGAGAATAAAACCAATATTTCCTGATTATGATATTGACATTCTTGGTAATCAAGGTAAATCCAGGAAAAAAGATGTGTTACATAGTTCTCATCAGGAAGGAAGAGTTTAGAGATTAATAATAAAAGCTTTGTATTTTGGAGTACTGGAGTTTTCATTTATATATATATGTGTGTATATATATGTGTGTATAGATTATATATATGTATATATATATATAATTGAACATAAAATTTTCTAAATATAAAAGTATAGTAAAAATCATATATAGCCCAATAGTGAAGTGGTACCTCAATAAAAATTAGCTATTTTTATTAACTTTTCTATCTTTGAGCTTTGAGATATAATTATGGCATAATTCTCTATATAAGAGTGGATCGTGTCCATAATGTAAGTCCATTACTTAGAAAAAGCACAGACTTTCTACATATGGACTTTTGTACCTCATGCCAAAATCTTAATGTTACCGTGGTGTATCACTTTCCACATTTATAATTCTATGGCAACCAGATGATTTATTTTCCTTATCCGATGGCTATCGAGTAATGGTGGATGTTTTGTAATAGCTGCATTAGCCTGCTTTAGGTTGCAAATGATGTCAAATGGATTCACTTTTGAAATGCTCTCATGAAAGTATCTGAAGAAATTTTGAAAAAATATGCCTGAAGATGTTCAGTTCTCTAACTCTAAAGATACATTTGGCATTCATCGGAACAATGTCTCTAAGGACAAAGCATGCTAGCTTGGGACTTTCTTGTTTTCAAGAATATTTTCACTAAGACATTTGAACAACATTAGGTGATTAAGTAATATGTTGCCTTCCTACAACTAACTTAGATTTTATTAGTGGAGTCCATTTAAATTAGTTATAAATTCAATCACACGCTATACTGCTAATTCATGGATATGAAAGAGAGCACATGTACATAGAGTTAAATTTGGTAGCCTAATTAAAATATTGACAATTAAAATGACTTGCTTATTCCAGTCTGGCAAATTGAATTTTGTCAGGTTTTACTTTCCAAAGGGAGATTAAAACATATTTTAAAAAGTAAGTAAACTCAACTTTACTCATTTATTGTGTTAACTTTTAAAAGTCTACATCGTTGTAGATGTATTTTCCAGAAAACTTTCTTTTCAGCATTTGCATAGATGAAACATCTGGACAGAAAAAGGTAAGAAAGAGAAGAGAAGAAATTTGATAGGAATTCAGGATTCTTGATGTGTTGCTTATTACCATCATCTTCCTACAAGAAAATGAAGAAAAAAGTAATATAAGAGACTAAAACAGAATGGAGCCCTTTTATTATCCTGATATTGGGTAAAGTATCACTTGGCCACTGTGCCGCCTTTTTACTGATCTTACTGTCTTCTTCAGTATTTCCTACACTACGTATATCTTCAGTGTCACTGGAAAGCTTAGATGCCCCAATTTTTCTCTCTCTCTGCCTAAATAACTTTTCTGCTTAGCATTTGGGTAAATAAGCTTCTGTGTCCACCTTTCCTCTTTTTCTCTAACAAAAGCCTTCCATCTTCTTTTAAGATTAGAATGCTAAATAAGGTCTTATATGTCTATCCATATCCTCATATCTGAAACATTTGTCAGACTTTGGTAGTCAGTCTAGCTTGATTGATAAGTATGTAGATTCAGTTTTATTTTTAGAATGAAATTTTAAGCAATATTAACAAGCTCTAGTCTCATCCTATTTCAGTCTGCTCAGTCAAGTTTGTTTTCTTCTCTAATCCCCCATTTTCCCTTTTGTAAAATGAGATAAGAGGGCATCTTTTAGACCTAAAATTACTTATCAATGAAGTAATATTGTCTACCTCAGTCTTATTTGATGAATCAAAATTTCCCCCAAAGAATCTTAATAAATACAAGTACCGCATATTGAGTACATACCATGTGCCAGATGTTTTTGTTCATTTGCTTTAATGCTTATAACTTCCCATGAGGGAGGAATTACTGCTCTCATATAACAATGTGGAAATTGAAAAGAAATTAAATGGCTTCTTCTTGTTGCCCAGTAAGTGCCAAATTTGGGCCACATGGTCCAAGGCTAAGTGTTGTCCATTATGCTATGCTGCTTTCCTGAATGACCAACTATATTAAGGCATTTTGTAAACTGTGAAGTGCCGTGTAAGAGTTTAATGATGATGTAATAATTGTCTCTACTCAGGCATCTTCTCCGTGAATCTGTGCCTTCCACAGCTTTTCCACACTTGATCTCAACTTGTTCTTCATCATCAGTTGTCAGTAGACACGTTCCTATTTTCTCAGTCCTTGAATCCCTCCAGATTTTACTCCCTTCTTGACACAGTGGCGACCTCACTGCACTGATATTAATGAAACAACAAACTACTTTGGTCTTTTTGTCTTCACCTTTGTGATTTACTAACCCTGCTCCCAAACTGCTGAATCGTACTAGAGACAATTAGAGAACGTTGGTTGTCACCATCACTCTTCAGATGGACCAATGGTCCATCATTGGTCATATGGTCAACTTGGTTCATTGGTCAATATGGTCATATTGGTCATATGGTCATATGGTTCATATGGTCAATCATTCACAGTCCTCAGTTAACAATCCTGGCATTGTCCAAGTCACTACTGTTCTGGAAGTGGGGTAGGGGCAAAATAATGCAGTGAAAATAATAGAGGCTTTGGGACCAGACTGGTGAAATTTCAAGTCTAGGTTTTGCTGTGTGACTTTGGGTCAGTACTTAACTTCTGTGAACTTCAGTTTCTCTATTTTAATACCTAGTTTGCCAGAGCTATATGGATTTTCTGAGATCATATGTGGAGAAGCAGCTGCCCTAGGAACTGGTACATGGTATTGCACACTTGATGTTAACAGTTTTCTCCTGTTAAACTTAACTCTTGGCATTTGAAATGTCTTCTTATTAAAAAGGCAAGTGGAGGCCATAAAGTAAAAGTCTATAACCTCTCCTCTTTTCCGCTTCTCAATTTATGTATTTGATGCTGCCTTTCCCTCTGTCCCATATGGAGACATTTCTGGACTCTTCCTTCCAAGAATACTTGTTCCACCTATGCCCTTTATCACATCTATTACCTTCTTCATTACCTGTTTCCATTCTCGTTTCTTCCAGCGCACAAAAATGTTTAGAATTCTCCATGTTTAGAGTTGTCTCAAAAATTAAAAATTATGAAACACAACTTTAGCCTCAACTCTACTTGGCCACAGGCTTATCTCCTGAGTTCTCTGGTTCTCACCCTTCCTATGACCACCTTGAAAGAAGAGTTGGTACTTCCCATCTTTCCTTCCTCGACTTCCATTTGCTCGTCAGCCTGGGGTGCACCTAGCCCTTTGCGAAAACTGCTCCCAATTCTGTTACCCATGACTTTCTAGTTGCCAAATAAGTACCTCTTTAACTCATCTTATACTCCTTCTCTGCTGCATTTGCTAGTATTTATAATTTTTGTAGAGATGTTTCCTCTTTTAGTTTTTAGGATCGTTATTTTTATGTAGTTTCACAATTCTGAATATTCTGCCTTCCCAGCCGTTTAAATTTCGGTGATTGCAGGAATTCCATCCTTGGTATGGATTTTCCTACACTGCATGCTTTCCTTGATGTTCTTATTAATTCACATGGCTTGATCTCTTATCTACTTGCTGACTCTGAGATTTTAGCCCAGTCTTGACTTTTATTCAGTACTTTAAATCCACGTTTCCTATGCCTGCAGGACAGGAAGAAAATAATTTTCTGGAGACATTGTAAGGAAAGAGTTTCTTTAGTAATAAAACTCTGAGGATTCAGGTTGACGAAGGAGGGAGCCCTGGTGGGAGGAAGAGGAAGATCCTACATGCCCTTCATGACTCCCCTGATCCTATGAGACAAATGAGGCAACGACAGCATTTTGTGTCATGTCTTAAAGATGTATTCTGTCACTTGCTTATGTTTTTCACTCATGCTGATTCCTTTACTTGAGGAACTGTTATCCTTATTCTCTGTTTAGAAAATCCTAACTCATCCTTCAAGATTCAGCCCATAATATCACCTCCTCTGTGATGCTTATCTTTTTTTTTTTTTTTTTTTTTTTTTTGCTGTATGTGGGCCTCTCATTGCTGTGGCCTCTCCCGTTGCGGAGCACAGGCTCCGGATACGCAGGCCCAGCGGCCGTGGCTCACGGGCCCAGCCGCTCCGAGGCATGTGGGATCTTCCCGGACCGGGGCACGAACCCATGTCCCCTGCATCGGCAATCAGACTCTCAACCACTGCGCCACCAGGGAAGCCCTGTGATGCTTATCTTGACCTCCACCTGGTGAAGTTAATTACTTTTCCTTTGGATTTTCATTGTACTTAAGACAAACCTTAGTTATGAATTACGATTTCCATATGAACGCCGGAGTGTCTCCAGGGAAGGCGCTGTCATTTCTATCTCAGTTTCTTCATGACCCAACATAATCCTGGCAGTAGTCATTGAAATCATTCACTAAAAGGATGTAATGAGCTTAGAGATTATCATACTAAATGAAATAAGTCAGAGAAAGACATGAGGAGGGGCGAACTGGTTCCTTAAATGGGGTAAGGGTAGGGGCAGATCCATGGGTCAGGCAGGAGGAGTTGCTTAGGTGGTCTGCCCACCGCTTGGTGGTGCTGTGTGCAGAGATCATGCACAGTACCCTGCTTCTGCTCCCAGCACCTCAGAAATGACAGCTGGTTTGTGCCCTGTTTGTATCTTATTGTTCATAATAGCCCCAGCTATGCATGCATGCAGTTATTTTTAGTCCCTTATTATTTCTTTGTGTTCTGTTGCTCTAGGAGATGTTTGTCCAGATGCAAGCACTCCAGTAAAGGGTCCCAGGACCCAGCCTGTCTAATATATGTCAGGCTCATCATTTTACTTAACCTAATTATTTATAACCCACTATTTGCCAGACCTTTAAATTTGTTGAATTGATGTGAATCTATAAAAAATGTTTCTGAATAGAATTGAGTGTTGGATTGACTTTTTTAGAATCAAGATGAGTTATGATCAAACATTTGAACATTCGGTAATTCAAGAAGATCACATATATGCATGTGTATGTAGAAGTATATATAAATGTAAATGTATATGTATGTATGATTATTTTCAGCTTTCTGGACAATTGTTTTTTGAATGTTTCCTCTTCCATAATACTGAGTTCTTTTTTTTAAAATTTAATTTATTAATTAATTTTGGTTGCATTGTGTCTTCGTTGCTGTGCGGGCTTTCTCTAGTTGTGGCGAGTGGGGACTACTCTTCGTTGCCATGCGTGGGCTTCTCATTGCAGTGGCTTCTCTTGTTGCAGAGCACGAGTTCTAGGCACACAGGCTTCAGTAGTTGTGGCGCATGGGCTTAGTTGCTCCGTGGCATGTGGGATATTCCCGGAACAGAGCTCAAACCTTTGTCCTCTGCATCCACAGGAGGATTCTTAACCACCGCGCCACCAGGGAAGTCCCTCTTCCATACTACTAAGCTCTTAATCATCAATTAGATTTTTACCTCTTACGTAATACCTAGAGTGAACTACTTTGATTTCAGCTCCAATAATCCTCCTGTACCCTCAGATGGAATTAGTTGCAGGCTGTCTCTCTCTGATGCTGTGCAAGTAAACCTTGCTTAGCTCAAATTAGCGAAGTCATGGTTAAGTAAGTCATAAGAGGCAACATCTAGGCTGTTTTGCTGTGGTTCTGCTATGACCTGTGCCAGTTCATATAATGGTGATGCTTTGGTTTTGTGATGACACTTTATACATTTCTTCCGAGATAAGTGGGCCTCCAGTGGGCTCTTTGGTTTGGGTTTTTGCCTATGAACTATATAGTCCAGCCCCAGGGTCCCACTTTTAGTTTTGTCTCCTTCCTTACCCACTACCCTGCTTCCGTGTCTGCATGTGTTCCGCACTCAGAGACACTACTACCCTGCTCTCTCCCTTCCTGAATTTACTACCGTTCTGGGCAGCAACTAGATGTTGCTTTGCTGTGTCAGCCTTACTCTTTTGTTTGTGCCTCATCTTAATTTTTCTGGCTTTACCATCATACACGGCCTCAGCCATGGGTCTCTGCTCTGACAGTCTCATCTTCTGTAATTCCCTGCTGTTTCCCCAGTCCTTCACGTGTACATCCTCACCGCAGCTTCTTGTTATTCATTTTTGTCCTATGCTGTCTGTCCGTCAGTTTCATCTTGATCTTTCTTTCCAAACTTGGCCATTTTCCAGGCTCAGGCAGATCAACTTAGCTTTCGCTAGTACCCCAGGCTAGTGATGTTGGACCTACAAGTTTCCACTGGCTCTTTCTGCTTCAAAAACAAGCATGCTCTGCCTCTGTGCTTTTAAAAAAAAAAAGCTTCTCATAATAAGCTGAATACTAAACTTGATCAAAGAGAGAAATTATCAAGCATATAAAGACTTACAAGAACATACTTGTGATTAATTTATCTCCTCCTCAGCAGGGGAGGCAAAAGTCAACAAGAACAAAAAGCAAAAGGAGTCTTGATATGTTTGGGTTATATTGGGTAATTAAAAAAAAAAACTTGTGTATTTAAAAATTGCATCATAAATTGACTCAAAACACAAGTAACAGAATGAGAAAATATTTGTAACAGGTAACAAACATTAATATCCTGAACTCTGAGGAGTGTCTGTAATGCATTAAAAATATGCCAAGAACTTAATTAATAAATGGATATCAAGATAAATTTGCAGAAGAGTGAATACATATGCTACTAAATACATGAAATGTGCAAGCTCATTTTAATTAAGTAAATGCAAAACAAAATAGAGTTATTTTGGTTTGTGAAAATTTTAAATATATTCAGTCAGTTGTGGATGTCTGGACTCAGGAACTCTTACATACTTTTTCCTGGTGGGAACATAAAAGTATACTGACTTTTTGCTGTTTCTTTTCAAGTATTATTATTATTTAATTTTGCATCCAGTATAGTTCACTTTCGTTCAATAAATGAATTCTAAATTTATTTTATGAATTTTGTCATGTGTATGGATTCTGGTAACTACCACCACTAACAGGATTTGCAATCAAGCTTTCTGATCCCCTTCCCAGACCTTGGCAAATGCTGGCCTGTTATCTGGCTCAGTCGTTCTGTAATTTTGAGAATGCCATTTAAATGGAATTACACAGCAGGCAAACTTTGAGATTGGCTTCTGTCACTTAGCATAAAGGGTTTGAGATGCATGGAGTCGTGTGTATATCAATAGTTTATTCCCTTGCATTGCAGAGGAGTATTGCATCGCATGGATGTATCACAGTTTGCTTATCCACTCACATATTGAGGGACATTTAGGTCATTTCCAGTTTGGGGTGATTATGAATAATGCAGTTTGTGGTGGGTGGATCCATGCTCTGTATAATCCCTTTCCGTTGAGTGGGCAGGACCTGGACCTATAACTTGCTTCTACCCGATACAATATGACAAAAGTGATGTGATATCACTCTCCTAATTAGTTTATATTATGTGGCAAAGGGGAATTACATTCTCGGGGCATAATTCATTAGACCCTAATCCTTCACCTTTAAGCTGGCAGTTGCTAAACTTTGTCAGCAGATGGCGCTGCAAGACGTTCCAGAAGGAAGAGGCCATCCTCATTGGTTCAGGTTTGGCTTCTTCACCAGACTTCTGGAGAGTACACTTTTTTCTCCACTGCCCAGCCTCTTTGGTTTTCTTCAGTGTGAGGGTGCCCACAGGACCCAGGTTTCTCTAGCATCTGGCTGCAGCTCTCAATTCGGACAGAGGCAGCATGAGATGTGGGGCTGCCCCCAGCTTGTGCAGAAGTGCTGCTTCCCTGCATCCTTTCCTGTCCCCTGCCTGCGGCCCCATGGGTCTGGCCATCCGGTGAGCCACCCCAATCCAGGCCATACCAGCATGCTAGGTTCTGCAGGGGGCGATCTCTCCAGCTCCAAGTTCCCTCTGATGTCCTGTGCATGGGTGGTTTCAGAACTGTGTGCCTGAGGGTGGTTCCACTTGCCTGGGGACATTGGACCAGCCCTGACCTGGACACACTGCAAGCTTCTCCACCACCCGTTGGCATGCAACCGTACATCTTTCAATGAGGTCTGAGCCCCTCTTTTCAGTTTGTCCTTCCTCAGCGTGCGATTCATCTTTATACTTAATCTCCTATCATCACGTAATGTTTGTTTATGTTAAATGTCCCCTGTTTAAACTTTGTGGAGTTTTGTCTCCTGATTGGATCCAGGCAGACACAGGTAATAACCTACTCCCTCTACTTCTTAAGAACCACCTTGTTGCTGATTTTCTATTGAATTTACCAGAAAGAGTCCATCAAAGGGGAGAGCTTGCATCAGCATGCACTACTAAGGACGAGAGTGCTACCATATGCCGGAATGTCCAGGGACATTTTATTAGCTGTGATGCAGAACCAGATTGGAGGAAGGCACTTAGGGTCAAAGAGCGCGACTTGACAGAGCAGTGCCTCCTCATGGGAAGCAGAGAAGTTTCTGGCAAACTCTCAGGACCTTGCCAGCAACATCTGGAGAGGGGTTAGGTGACAACACATTACTTGCATGCTGTACAGCCTGGCCTGAACGTAAAGTTGTATATAGAAAGGCTATAAAACAGAACAAAAAGATGCAAACAAAAATCTGACCTTCAGTCTAACACCTTTAGCAAACACAAGAAGGAAGAAAACAAAGCCTGCACAGCTGGTGATTTCGTTTCAGGACTTTCTGTAGGGCTGCCATCCCCTTGCCCTCAGGTGGCTGAATCACTGTTGAGATGATATAAAATTTACAGCAAATGAATGTGTGAGAGGCCAAAAGTAACAGGAGCCCAAAGGACACTGAGATCAGTAAATGGGGACTTACTTATTACCTTGTTTCAAGACAAAACCAGGCTGGTAGACATCTCTTCACTCCAGTGATATCAAAATAAAAATCATCGAATGTCGGGGCTAAAGGAAAGGTTCTGCCCATAAAGTATCACAGCATTGGAGACTGAAAAGTGTTTATTAAAGAAACGGAGACAGAACGTCTTATTACTTGTTTGACATCCAAGTAAAACTTGGTGTAACATGAGCGCCATGAAATAAGATATCAAAGATGCTATAAAGACCGGAAGGAAATGTAACAGCTTCAACAGTGGTTCTCTTTAAATAGTACGACTATGAAAAATCATTATTTTCAGCTTTTAGCGATTTATATTCTACATTTTTCTCCATGATGATATATTGATTTCATATGTAAGTAATGATATCGTTTCAGTCATTCAAAGTCATCCATGTCATTGCCTTCTCCTTTATGAGGGAGTCAAAGCACAGAGACACACTGAAAGTATTCCTTCAGCATTTCCCCAATCTCAGCCCCTCCCCCAGGCTAAATCACCACCAGCGCTTTGGGTTGTGTCTTTCAGCCCTCTCGCTCTCCGGAAGGCCACAAGCCAAACTGATGGTGGTGGTGCAGTGGTGATATTAATTTACATATATAGAATAATTCCATACCTCTAGGCTTAATCCCAGTCTTTTACTGACTGTGTAACAATTTAGGGCAAGTCACTGTTCTCTCCATGCCTCAAGTGTCCTCTTCCATAAATGGAGCTTATAATAGTACCTCAGATATAGGGTTGTTATGGGATTGGATTAATATAAGTAAATCACCTTGACTAGGGCTTGACGGATAATAGATATTATGTAATTGTCAGCTGTCATCAGCAGCAGCATCTTCAGTCTCATTCCTTTAACTTCTCCAGTGGCATCAGCTATTCACGAATCTGAATTCCTAGTCCTAAGACATCTTCTGACGTCCCATGTCAAGTTTCTGTTATTTCCTGTCATCATTTAAAAAGTATCCAGATCGGGCTTCCCTGGTGGCGCAGTGGTTGAGAGTCCGCCTGCTAATGCAGGGGACACGGGTTCGTGCCCCAGTCCGGGAAGATCCCACATGCTGCGGAGCGGCAGGGCCCGTGAGCCATGGCCTCTGAGCCTGCGTGTCCGGAGCCTGTACTCCGCAACGGGAGAGGCCACGGCGATGAGAGGCCCGCGTACCACAAAAAAAATAAAATAAGAAGTATCCAGATCAATAAATCAAACAGATTCCTAATATGAAATTTATCATGTTTCCTAAAAACCTATTCTTTCATTCCTTTTTACTGGGCTCCTTATCATAGTTAAAAGATAATACTTTTTTTCTTTCCAATCATGCTTAAAACTCAACATTGTACTGTCAGCCTAGCTTTCCTTCAAGTTAAATCAGTAGCAAAACCCTTTCAGCTGTATCTTTAAACTATCTTTCCGATCCATTCCGCTTTCTGTTACTTCTGCCAGAGCCATTGTCACCCTCCACTAGCTTTGCCCCAGTTTTCACTTGCTCTTCAATCTAGCCGTATCTCAATCAGCTGTCAAATTAACCATGCTTAACAGTAAGTCTTTTCAAAACATTTTTTCACGATTTCCCCTTGTACATTGAGGGAAGGAAGTTCAAACACCTTATCTGAGCATCCTTCACAGTCTGGTTCTAATGTACTTTCTCAGCCCTCTCTCCTTCCCACTTATTAAACTTCCTCTGTACAAGTTTGATCATAGTCAATCAGGGCTACTTGCTTCTTTCCTACCCATTCCTTCATCATGAAACGATTTTTCTTTTCTCCTAGAATGCCTTCTTTTAGGAGAGTGGTTGAAAGACTTTGGAATTAGATATTCGTGTTACTAGCTATGTGAATTTGGATACATTTTTTAATAGCTTTGAGCCTTAGAAATTTTATTTGTAAAATGAGGATAAAATTATCTGTCTCTTAAGGTTGTAGTAACAGTGAAATAAACAAATAAGCAGTGTTCTTAGCACAATATTTGAGCCAGAGAGAGTGTTCATAATATAAATCTTAATCAACTTTTTTTTGTTTTTTCCTTAGGAAAAACATCCCAGAATATTACCATTCCCTCCCTCAACCCAGACCACTCTACCCCCAGGACTAGAATTAGGTTCCAATTTCCTGTTCACATAACACCGCATTATAGGACTTTTGACACTGAGGCACTCATTATACTAATTGTATTTCCCTATCTAGAGCTCAGAAGGCACAGTTCCTTCCTGTGATGTTCTTTGGAGGATCATTGTATTTGAAATAGGTTAGATATCTATCTTAAAGATTTGTGATAAGCAATAAAGGAAGAGCACGTAGGTAAAAGTGCTTTGTATCTTCGTAAGTGCTCTGCAGAGATGATTTATTATTCACTTTGCAGCACCTAGCACAGTGCCCTGCACGGAGTAGTGAAGTGCTCATGGAATTCAAGTGCACATTGAAATCATGTCCTCTGAAGTGCATGTGAGGCCCTGTGTTTATTGTCCATTCTGTGTTATCACTGATCATGGGGGCCTAGTGAAACATGCTGGTTGTCTCTTTTAATTGTACTCTATTTCTGTTCTGTTCTATTCTATTCTATATCTACAGGCTTGAGCCTCCAGAATAATCACATAAATAAATATGCTCATGTGCCTTTTATCTCCATGTAATAAACTAATTTTTGTGGTTTGATAAAGGGAGGAATGAGATGCAAGAAGAAAGAGGGAACATATACTCTTAGACTCAAGCCTAGATCGTGGAGCAGGTTTCCCCATTTCAAGCATACAGCAGATTAGAGTGTTTCCTGGGCATCATAAAATCAGAAAGGGTTTACTTATTACCAGCTTTGAAAATAATTTTGGAATACTCTTCTGTAACTGTGTAAGAATATTATAATGTAGATACATTTCCTCATGAGCATTTTTCCTCTTTCCATAAGAAAAGGCCAGGAATCCCTTAACCTAGACTTCTCTGATAACCACGAAAGTCTTTACTCACTAAACGTATTTTCCAAAATTTCCTTTGTTGACACTTTTAACTCTGAGAGCTGTATGGTTCCAGCCAGAGCTGAATGACAGATCACCTGTTATAGAAAGCGTCCCTTCCCTTCAGCTGTCCAGTGCTTACCGTGCAGATGGTGGATTTCTTTTTCCTTTTACCAGCAGTTCTTTTCTTTCGTCTCTACACAGGACTGTGATCCTTTGTCATCATGTATGAGTCAGTCATCAGTAGGAACACTCATAGGACTGAGGGGTTTTCAGAAGTGTCCAAGTGAAAGGGAACAGGGATTCAGAAATGAGCAATGGCTCCGAAGCCTAGCTGCATATTAAAAAGGGACTATATCTTCCTTCCCGTGAAAAGTAGATATTCATAGTTTGATCAAAAGCATCTTTGTCCTCAAAAAACAATTTTGATTCTTGCTTCATTGTGTGTGGTCAAAATAACAGTGAGAGTAGTCAAACCCAGAGAAGGTGGACAGGAAAAGCAATGCAGAAGAGAAATCCAGATCATTAAACTGACTTGAGTCAAGATGGGTTTTCTCCTGACATGTGTAAAAGTCTAGATAATGATCTCCATCATTCAGTTAAAGTTTTGAAAGTATACATAACTGTTTATTCTTGATTATGTCTAGCATTGTTCTACTTAATAGTTTAATATTAATAATTAATAGTAAGGAATATTTAATATTAATATCTCCTATTTATACTTTACATATTAAAATATATAATGCTTACGTATGTTATCATATATGTAGATTATTCTATATACATATATATAAATTATCAGATACCGTATATTTTATCTAAGAAACAGACACAGTTTAATCCAATTGCTTATTAGATGTGCTATGCCAATTATTTTATCATACAATGTATAGAGAATATCAGAAGGTAAGCACCTGTTTACATTGAACAAATATTTACTACCACTATTTTTTCCTCCAAATTCACCCGAAAATGTCTATGCAGGACGGCACGTCCATAACTGCTCAAAAGATAGCCATAATTGCATTCACTGAATTTCTTGGCATTCTATTAAGCCGCAGCTAGTTTTCATAATCCAGACCATGATGTCAGTTACTGCAAAATTTTATTTTCTTCAGCCTTTTTACATATAGATATACCTGCTTTTAATATTGCATAATTTGTTGATGTAAAGAGATTCCAAGTAAGCTACTTGAGTAATTTGTTATAGAATGCTGTTTCATTCTCAGTATGAGTTCAAAGTCAGTTCAATATGTAAATTCAATATGAATTCAATATGTAAATTCAAAGCCAGATTAACTGGGTAGCTCAGGCAGGGACTGACTAGACATATGTGATGGATTTTCTATCACATTAAATTTGACTTTTTCCAAAACCAAACACAGATGATCATAAGGTAAATGAATCAAATCAGCACCCATGATGTCATTATAAGCAGACTGGCTATGCTCATCTTTCAAATAATTAAAATACTAACTTTCCTAATCTTAGAACTACACAGTTAATTATAATAGGACACTTACTAATGTGGCCTTATAAGATATTTCCAGCAAATATTGCCAGTATTCAGCTTTTTAATATTCTTTGGCTGTTCAGGTTTATTTCAATCCGTTGCACTTATTATTCTTATTGATCAATGAATTATCCCATATTTGTCCAGTAGTTACCTCTTTAAGTTGACATCTAAGTCTTTACAACCCTAATAGTTTTGATAGCTTTCTTTGCTTTCTGGAATGAAAAGGTATTCCATGCCTACTTTATACATCTATGACCCCAGACCATTTTTTAAAATTAATTTTGTGATCTTTTATTGATTTGTATAAGTTTATTATATATTAAGGCAAAAATAAAGGTCTTGTTTCTTATTTGAGTGAAAAAAATGATTATTTTTTTTCCATATAGGATTTAAAAAAATTTTTAGTCATATTATTTATCAGTCTTTCTTTTAAGTCTTCTGAATTTTGTGTCTTATTTTAAAAGGCCTTTCCCTGAATCAAAGGTTATATACAAAATTTTTGTCTTTTTCTATTCCCTGTATAATCCTATTTCTTACGTTTAAATTGTTGATCAGTCTGGAATTTGACTACAGGGCTATAGGACATGAGGTAGTAATCAAACTTTATTTTTTTCCAGATGGCAGTCCAGTTGTCCAAACACCATTTATTGAATAATCCATCACTTATCCACAGTGCTTTGAAATACTATCCATATTAATGTGCATTCTGACACCACATTGGCTTCTTATAATATAGAACAAGGTTTTAAAGTTCACCGTAGAACAACAAAAACAAAATGCTGAATGAAATCAGCATTATGCACCATTGGGTTTGATGTAAAATATTTGGTTGCAAACCCTTGATTTTGTAAGAGGTCAGTTTTCTTTTCATGTATGGTTATGTCACATATTTGTATGTTCTAGTTCTTATGGTTTCTTAATGGCCTTTTATACCCATTACTTCCTCTGATTGTCACAACAGTCATAGAAGATAGCAGCATAGAATTGTCATTTCTTTTTTTACAAAGAATGAGTTACAAGTAATTGCAGTAGAAAGAGGTTATGGGACTCGAGCAAGAGCAAATCAGAACCTTTCTTGTCTCCACTTTGAATTGACTCTCTTTGCGAAGCATCCTGACTCATTCTAGTTCTTATTCCTGTTCCTATTCTCCTTCTCCTTCTCCTTCTTCCTCTTCCTTTATTTGTTTTCTCTAATTTATGAGAAGACAGTATCAGAGACTTTATTTCTGCCATTGAAATGATGTATTTGTCCAATATGATTCATTGAAATTCAGTTAATATATTGATTCATGAAAAAATTTTATCCTGTTATATATTACTTGCAGTCACCTGTTCATTTTGGTTTGCCATTTGTTAAAACGATTATTACTTTAAATGTTTAGATTTAACTTGCTTCAACTAAAAAAATAAAAGTTCACCCGTGTCTCCTACCCGCCGCTCCCTACTTCTGAGAAGCACCAGTTTGTTCTCTGTAGCTCTGAGCTTGTTTTTTGGTTGTTTTAGATTCCACATATAAGGGAGAGCATATGATGCTTGTCTTTCTTTTATTTCACTTAGCATAGTGCCCTCAAGGTGCATTCATGTTGTCACAAATGGCAAGATTTCATTCTTTTTTATGACTGAATAATATTATATTCCACATATGTATACTACAATTTTGTTACCCATTCATCTATCAATGGACAGTTAGGTTGTTGCCATATCTTGGCTGTTGTTAATAATACTGCAGTGAACGTGGGAGTACATATATATTTTTGATTTAGTGTTTTCATTTTCTTTGGATAAATACCCAGAAGTAGAATAGCTGGATGTATGGTAGTTATATTTTTAATTTTTTGAGGAACCTCTGTACTATTTTTCACAGTAGATGCACCAGTTTACATTCCCACCAACAATGCCTAAGGGTTCCCTTGACTCCACATCCTTGCCAAAACTTGTTTTTTCTACACTTTTTGATATTAGCCATTCTGACAGGTATGAGGTGATATCTTATTGTGCTTTTGATTTCCATTTCCCTAGTAATTAATGATGTAGAGAATCTTTTCACATACCTATTAGCCATCATATGTCTTCTTTGGAAGAATGTCTATTCACATCTGCCCATTTTTAAATTAGATTGTTTGTTTGTTTGCTTGTTTTCCTATTGAGTTGTATGAGTTCTTTTATATTCTGGATATATATATAAAATCCATTGTCAGATGCTCCTTCTGAATCTATTTAGATGATCATATGACTTTTATTCCCCATTTTGTTTTGTTAATGTGGTGCATCACATTGCTTTGCGAATGCTGGAGCATTCTTGTATCCCTGGAATAAATCCCACTTGATCGTGGTGTGTGATCCTTTTAATGTATTGTTGAATTCAATTTGCTAATATTTTGTTGAAGATTTTTGCATCTAAGTTCATCAGGCATATTGGTCTATAATTTACTTTTCTTCTAGCATATTTGTCTGATTTTGGTATCAAGGTAACGATGGCCTCATAAGATGAATTTGGAAGAGTTCCCATCTCTTCTATTTTTTGGAATAGTTTGAGAAGGATTGGTATTAATTCTTTGAATGTTTGGTAAAATTCACCAGTGAAACCATCTGGTCCTGGACTTTTGCTTGTTGGGAGGTTTTTGATTATGTATTCAATCTCCTTACTAATAATTTGTTCAGATTTTTTATTTCATGATGATTCAGTCTTGGTAGGTCATATGTTTATAGGAATTTATCCATATTTTTCTAGGTTGTCCAATTTGTTGGTGTATAATTGTTCATAAGTAGTCTCTTATGATCCTTTGTATTTCTATGGTATCAGCTGTAATATCATTTCTTTCATTTATGATTTTATTTCTTTGAGTCCTTTTTTTTTTTTTGGTGAGTCTAATTAAAGGTTTATCAATTTGGTTTATCTTTTCTCAGAACCAGCTCTTAGTTTCATTGATATTTTCTGTTGTCTTTTTGGTCTCTATTTCATTTATTCCTGCTTTGATCTTTGTTATTTCCTTCCTTTTACTAACTTTGGCTTTTGTTTGTTCTTTTTCTAGTTCCTTGAGGTGTAAAATTAAGTTATTTATTTGAGGCTTTTCTCATTTCTTGAGGTAGGCATTTGTCACTGTGAACTTCCCTCTAATCTTCCCTGACAGTTCGGCTACTTTGCTTAATTTTATGGTGTTTAATAAAAGGAATAGCATGCATCATGCTTCCTAAATTCAATACTGTCTGAATGATTGGAGTATAGTAGGCTTCTTAAATGTTTGTTGAATTGCCCAGATGTACATCGTCACAATGCAGTGAGAATAATGCTACAAGAGACTCATAGCCATGGGAGAAGTTTTGCTTGGTGAAGTCTTGGAGAATATCAGTGAAGTCATTTTTCAATATCATTTCATCATTAGTAGGAGTTAGTATTGTAGAGAAAAGGAAGACTCACATTCTCTTTTCCCAAAGGGAAAGTGTAATCAGAGCTATGGATGTTATGATGCAGAAAAGTTTACAGATAGCTTATGCTGCTGGAATTTTGATTGGATGCTGGAGATCATAAGGGATAAAGCATGAGGTCATACCATGAAGGTCCTAAACTGCCATTCTAGAAGTTAGACTTTATTCAGTAATCATGAGGAAGCACCAGAGATTTTTCAGAGGGAGAGTGACATGATTACTTTTAAGAAGATGGTGAGGAAGAGGTGAGAAGCAAGGTTGATGCTGTTTTCTCGTAAAAGCCGGCTTCACGACGACATTATAATTACAGTTTGAAGAATATTTGCTTCCAGTATTCTCAGTATACCCTGGCATACATATCCAGCAGACAGAGCTATCAGTGTGGAATTTAGGAGAATATTGGCATATGATGAGGGCACTTAGGGTGAGGAATCCTGAAGTAATAATTAAAACAAAAGAGAGGGAAAGATGATTTTGCCATCAAATAAAGGTTAAAGCAAATATTTATTTAAAAATTCAGCACAAGACATTTGAGTTAGAATTTTACTTAGCTGTATTATAAGCTTTTAAAAAATTTTAGTAGCCTCTGCAAGCTATTCTGATAATATTTAAGGAAATAAAACATTTGAACATATAATTTAATAAGTACATAAAATAATAAAATACTTTTCTTCTTCAAAAAAATCTTAATATACATTTTTGAACCTTGATTATACATTAAGTACCTTATAAAGGACTCAACCATGCCTAGCAACACAAATATATCCATCCTCTCCTTTATAATGGCAAGTAGGGTAATACTGTAAAATAATGTGGAACTAGAAGACACTCTTTGAGACTAGCAAACCCTCATTCTGCCCGTGATTCCTCACCTATAAAGAGAAAGTAATATTGTGAACAATATTATTGACCCTGTCTTACTTTACAGACTTACTTTGAGGATGAAACAAAATAACATGTTCAAGAATACTTCCTAAATTTTAAAGTATTATATAAATGTAATGTATCATTTTGGGGGGAAAAATGTAAAAAAAGAAAAAAGCAATTAAAATGCAAAACTATTAGCCTTAAAGTCAAAACATTTACTTACAACTTCACTCCCTTTTTGCATTTTTTTCCACTTTGTTTATTTAGCCTTTGGGAAATATTTCACATATTCTTTAATAAATGATTTTATTGCTTGGCAGAAGAAAGGGAAAAAATAAATGATACAGTGAATCACATTCAAAATTGATGTGTGATACAGACCATTGAATAGCTGTTTTTTTGTGTGAAGAATTAAAGTGCATATTATGGTTATTTATTCTAGGCATTTTTGTACCCAAACCACCTTTATTGATAGATACAGGGCTGTGAGCCTGTGTATTTTACTTTTTTCCTATTAGAAATAGCTAATAAAATAAGTGATTACTTGTTTTATCTTGTTGTATTTGTAATGTTCCAATTTACTTTTGACATCTTTCAGAATATCTCAGTGGTGCTGAGGGCAAGAATAGTATTAGTTCACAAAGCTGATTTATTAATGGGAAGCTCATTTCATTTAATTGGCATCACGTTTAACACCTGATATGCAGCAACTCACGCCTACTGACAGTAGCTTACAGCAGGCTTCCTGGGTTTTGAGGGCTCTCCTCAAGACCTAAATGAGAAAATCCTTCTGGGAAGATGGACCATTTATTCTTTACAAACGTTTTTCTGAAGAGCACATGCATCTCTGACATTTGTGAGCTAGATGTCCTGCTTTTTCTCAAGCACATGAGGATCTGTTGAAAAACTTCTCTGTGTCACACTGAAACAAAAAGTGCAGCCCACATTGTTAATACTAGCGATGTCTTGTAAATTTAAGCCACATTACTCAGGCAGAAATTCCAGCTGTTAAAACATAGATAATGGAAAACCAGTCTAAGTAGTGACCAACATTCTCAAAAGGGTTAAACACCAGCATTACACATTACTTGAACCATAAACTCGATTGCTTTGGGGTCATTGACAAGGTCATTATGACTCAAGTTTTCTGGTTGGTTTGGTTGTTGAATTCTACTTCATGGAAGAAAATTATATTACTTGCTTTTTAGTATTTTATTGGATTGTGCACTAAATTAAACACTGCATTTAAGACCACAGTGAACTCTCCAAATAATGTGAAAAACTTCATTCTTAAATTTGTAGTTAATTTTGAAGTTAGCTTGACCTATGCAAAGCAAAGCAATAAAAGTTTGGAATTTGCCTGTTTTCTATCATAATATCAATACTATTGTGTGTATGGTAAATTTTCTTCCTTTAAAATTTCTACATCTCGGCTGTATAAAGTTGCAAGAATAACATATTCAATCCTGAGGAATTAAGATGACTTGCATCAGTGTATTTTTTTGTCATATGCAGCTTAACAAGACAAAGGAAGCCTCTGCTTTAAAATCATGGCACAAAAGACCAATTAGTGTGTTAAAAACTAGTGTCAAGTTGGTTGTTTGATAACAATTAAGAACTCGGTCCTTATTGCCCATTCAGTTTTCAAATTTCCTGACAATACACAACAGTATCGAGAGAATACCTGTTCCTCATTAAAAAGAAAAAAGAAAAAAAAAAGTCATGCGGGAAAGGGAAGCCTTAACTGACAAATATGTGTACGTCCGTGTCACACCTCCATATTACTTCAAATTACATGCTGTCACTAATAAGGTCTTTGGGGATAAAATAAGTCATCTCCATAATTCTTCAGTACTTGATTTTATTTTTAACGACTGCCATGTGATATTATGTTCTATTCATCCTAACCTTTAATATATCAAACCTCGCAAGAGTTCATCATATATTGTCAAAGTGTCTATGAAAATACATTATCTTCAATAAATAGCGGGGGAAATTCAGAACACATATATTTTTTCCTTTAGTTGTTACTAAAGCCAATGGCAATCAAAATATAGAAAAAATAGAACTGTGATACTGCTGTATGGGTAGCCCCAGGAAAGCATGTACAACAAAGAATAGCATAATGACTTGTACGTGTCGTCTCGTTTTAAATCAACATACCTATCCACAGGTCTGTTTTGTGAGTTGTTTTAGATCTGTGAGAAAGTAGGCAAAGATCACACAACAAAGGAGATAAAACTATTTATTCAAACAAAACAGCTGTGCATTTATTATACAGCAGGTATTTTATTTGATACAGAGGATCAAAGATAAATGTCACATAGGCAGTTTCCTCAAGGAAGCCTCACAAACCAGTAGGGAATAGAGTCAAACAGACAGTTGTAATACAGAGGAGTAAATGATGTAAAAGGGGGATTTATATGATGCTTCAGGAGGACCCAGAATCCGTATTAGGGCAGACAGATGGGTCAGATCAGGATTCCTGGAGGTGATAAGGTCTGTGCTGAATTTTTAATACTGTGTGGGCATTATTATCCTAAACCACATTAATAAGTCCAAGAAAGATTAAAAAATCTACAAGCAGTCAGAATGGTTGGTACTCAAACTGTAAGAGCGGCATTTTAGAGATGAAGTATTTATGTATAAAGTCCCTCATGTAAATACCCTAAGGCCTTTAGACTTTGTTTTCTGGAGTCTATGGGAAGTCAATGACAGATTTTAAGTAGGGAGGTGATAAGAGGAAATTCACATTTCAGAAAGAAGTCTTTGGTAGCAGAGTAAAGAATTAGTGGCTGGGGAGACTGCTCAGGAGGCTGGTTAAAATTAAGGTGATAAATGGTAGAGGAGTGAATCAAAAGTGCCATGGTGCAGGCAACAGCGTTGAATATTGTAGATAGATACAGTAAAAAAAAAAATCTATTGGGGGTAATTTTATGAGAATAGTAGAGTGATAAGGCTTGGAGTTTTGTTTGCTACTGTGTTTCCTGTTCCAGGGCCAGGACCTGACAAGTGGAAACTGATTTTTTTTTTTTCTGAATAATTACATAAATAATGGAAACTGATTTTCTCCATCAATCGTAAGGTGTGAGGCTGTCTGCTGAATGTCAAGGGAGATCATGAGTTAGGGTGTCTGAGCACATAGCTGCTCAAAAGAGTTATAAAAGGATGTAACCAGGGAAACATACATTCCTTGGAAATTTTGAGGGCTGAGCTAAAAACCACTGGTTGTTAGTGATTGCTTTATATTTTTGAATGGTTTGCTTTAGCATCATCGCTATCCTAGGTTTAGAAATGGCGAAGGTAGACATGTGGATAAGAGAACAAGGGGCAAAGTGAGGGCTGACTAAGGGGGAGAAGATGGGAAGGGACCTTTGTATTTTGAAAAAAATAAAAGGGTCTCAACTCTGGAGGTTTGTATTGGGTCAAAAATATTTATAATTTTATGATTAATCATGTAAAAGAGCTGGGAGTGTGAGAAGCTGTGTGGAGCAATATCCTCATAGGAGCTGCGTTCATTTTTTAAGGCTGCTGTAACAAATTACCGTCAATTTAGTGGCTTAGAATGAAACAAATGTTTTATCTAATAATTCTGTAGATGAGAAGTCTAAAATGATTCTCACTGGAATAAAATCAAGATGTCAGTAGGGATGCATTCCTTCCAGAAGATCTCGGGGAAGAATCCATGACATTCTTTTTTCCAGCTTCTAGAGAACCACCCACATTCCTTAGCTCATGGCCCCATTCTTCCATCATCAGAGCCAGCAATGAATGGCGGGTCTAGTCTTCCCCACACTGCATTGCTTTGGTTGGTTCTTGGCTGTCATCGTCACATCTTCTCTGACCATTTTTAGGACTCATGTGATTACATTGGGCTCACCTGGCTAATTCAGGGTAATCTCCCCATCTGAATGTCCTTAACTTAATCACGTCTGAAAAGTCTGTTTTGCTATGCAAAGTGAGATATTCATAGGTTCCGGGCGTTAGGACATGAACATTTTGAGGCTCCATAATTATGCCTAGTATGGGAGCTATGACTCAATTAAGGCAAGGAGGTATTGAAGCATGTTGTAAATTGAGTGTGGTTTTAGGGATTCACTTACCATGAAATAAGGATTTCAAAAGGCATGGTAGAAAGGTTTTAGAGAAGCAATAAAATTAGATCAGAAATATGGTTTTAGTAGTCATCTTATCTCCAATAGAAGTTGCCTGTCTGACCTTGTTCGTCTTTCATGATTTGTTCAGTGGAAATCTCATACTTGTTATCAACAAAGTTTGATGGGTTAAAAAGAGGAGTTTTGAGTACATTCGTGAAAGAGGCAAACTCGGGCTTCCCTGGTGGCACAGTGGTTGAGAATCCATCTGCCACTACAGGGGACATGGGTTCAAGCCCTGGTCCGGGAAGATCCCACATGCCGTGGAGCAGCTGAGTCCGCGAGCCACAACTACTGAAGCCCGTGCACCTAGAGCCAGTGCTCTGCAACAAAGAGAAGCTACCTCAGTGAGAAGCCCACAGACAGCAACGAAGACCCAATGCAGACAAAAATAAATAATTTTTTTTGCGGTACACGGGCCTCTCACTGTTGTGGCCTCTCCCGTTGCGGAGCACAGCCTCCAGATGCGCAGGCTCAGCGGCCATGGCTCACGGGCCCAGCCGCTCCGTGGCATGTGGGATCTTCCCAGACCGGGGCACGAACCCATGTCCCCTGCATCGGCAGGCAGACTCTCAACCACTGCGCCACCAGGGAAGCCCAAGTAAATACATTTTTTAAAAAAAAGAGGCAAACCATTTTTAGGTTTGATTAGCTTTCACCACAGGCAGATCTTTTGTTTTTACCATGTCATAAAACATTGATTGGGTGTAAGATAACTTTATCTTCTTACTTTTTCTGGCCTTGCTTCTTTTGTTTAACTTCTGTAAGTGTCATGTAATTATGTGTTAAGGTTTGACTGCACGTAATGTGCTCAGATAAAATTTATTGAGGCCAGTCACTGATTTATCACAGACAAATGAACAGTTGAGTTCAACTGACAAACGAGGCTGAGTTCAAAATAATAGGAATGTAAAGCTGTGTGTAATCATAGCCATACTTAGACTCTCAAGTCACTCACGTAAAAAATGTCAACCATTTACTGGCTTTTATTATCAAATGTTATTTTAGTCATAACATCATAATAGCCTTTACTAAAAACCAGGCAACATATTTTTGTTAACAGTTTCATTTAACTTAGTAATTCAGAAATAAAGTAAAAAGCAGGGAGACAGTATTACTGTTTTTAAGGCATCCAGTGATTTAAATAAGGAATATTGACAGCACCTATATTATACTTCTGCAGAAAGGTATGTTCTGATTAATAAAAATAAATATAGAGCTTCCTGTTCTATGTGACATTTTAATTTAATAATGGAAATGTTCATTTAAGAACTAGTCAGGGGCTTCCCTGGTGGTGCAGTGGTTGAGAGTCCGCCTGCCAATGCAGGGGACACGGGTTCATGCCCCGGTCCGGGAAGATCCCACATGCCGCGGAGCGGCTGGGCCCGTGAGCCATGGCCGCTGAGCCTGCGCGTCCGGAGCCTGTGCTCCGCAACGGGAGAGGCCACAACAGTGAGAGGCCCGCGTACTGAGAAAAAAAAAAAAAAAGAACTAGTCAGGTTTGGGGACAGGGTCAAAGAAGACTATGCGAAGTGATGAGATACAAGTTATAGAACTTTCAAAGCACCTCTTCACTATTTTGTTAGAAATAGTGTAGTCTTCAAATTTAAGAAGTACATAGCACAATTTACAATCCAGCTTAACACTGTCATCCATTTTGGTATTATCTGACTTCTGCAGTATTATTAACCAAGGGTTATGTATGCATGAAATGATTGTCTCCTCTACAGATTTGGACCTTTCTTCTTTTTATAAAGATAATGGTGCTTGCCTAAAGCAGGGATGTTCTAATAGTTTATCTTTTTTTTAATCATTAGTGGGCTAAAAACCTACAAATTGCAGAATACACGTATTTTTTCCAGCTTTACTGAGTTCTAATTGAAAAATAAAATTGTAAGATATTTAAAGTGTACATCGTGATAATTTGATGTAAGTGTACGTTGAGAACACATGAATTTAAAAAATTAAAATGATAGGTATGTCTATCCTTTAAGCTCTTCAAAAATGTGGATTTTTAAAGTGATGTGAAAAGCAGGCAAAAAGGCTTAATTTAATTTGTTCATTATTTCAAAAGACTATTTGTTGAGGCAGTTTTAGCCATTAATCAAATTAATGAGAGATATTTGAAGTCTTCTGGAGAAAGGTGGGAAGGGTTCAGTCAAGGTACATCTGAGTCTGGACTTGAGGCATAGATCTCTGAGAATATGTAAGTACGTAGTATTCAGTATTCAGTTGTCAAATTTGAAGTTTCATGAAAGAGTTCATCCTTTTACAGACTCAAACAGATTTTACGTATTGCACAGAGTTGTGCTTCATACATCCTGGGTTCCACTTATTTGTTCTCAAAATGTTAGGGTTATAGGCTTTTGTGAATATAGTTTCCAGTTGATTCAATTTACTTCTCTTGAAAGTTGAAGACGCTGCTCTGTCCGATACTTGATATCTCAGGAACACGCCGAAATTCACAAATCAACAGTAGTAGCCTTAGGAACCTAGATCATGATTTATATTTACAAAAACCTGTGACTTTTCTAACAAATTGTAACTTCATTTCCTTCATCTAACTTTGTGGTTCTTCAAAATCTGAGATTCTCTTGATCTTAGCATTCTTACAGTTTGCATTTTCTGTTTCACCCACTTGACAGTTTAAATTTAAATGAATATATTATATTCCTTGAATCAATAAGCAATATACTTGTTTTTCTCTTGAAGTTTCAATTTTAGTGTTTACAGTTTCTAATTATATCTGTTAGATAAATCGACTTCATCCATCATTAGAGACAAAAAGTTGAGTATCACAGAATGTTGAATCTATCAAAAGTCTTTTGGGCCTCTCCCGTTGCGGAGGACAGGCTCCGGACGCACAGGCTCAGCGGCCATGTCTCACGGGCCCAGCTGCTCCGCGGCATGTGGGATCCTCCCGGACCGGGGCACGAACCCGTGTCCCCTGCATCGGCAGGTGAACTCTCAACCACTGTGCCACCAGGGAAGCCCCCAAAAGTCTTGATTTAAGAAAGTAGTTCAGTATATTTCTTCAACTGCTTTCTATGAGCAAACATTTGGACATTTGACTGTATTAGAGCAAGTATAGTATGTATACCCTACCTATTTTTACCAAATATTCTATAAAGTGGCAGTGACTAAAGGGGTAAACAAGTATTTCATTCATAGACTTGATCATTTCCTCCTCCATATAACAAACACTATGGATATGTTTGGCAAATTTAGATGAAACCCTTTCCTTTTAAGTATTAGCTGGGTAGACCAGTCATTCTAGCTCATTTCAACAAACATTTTCTTTTCATGTCATTGCAAATCTGTTGTCTGTGGGAAGCGAACACAAAAATGTTTCAAATTATTTACTGGCATTCTTTCTCTCTACTGATTCGTGTGAAGTGTATAAATAGATAAACTTTTTTTTTTTCTGGCTTAAAATATCAGTTTAGCCACACCTCTGGACTCAGAGGCCACATTTGTTCTCTGGGCTATGGTTCAGTTCCAAGAACAAGACTGGAGTTTTATAAGAGTCAGGTGAACTCTGCACTTACCAGAAAGGTCTTGAAATGGCAGGATCAAAATGGTGATTTTAGAGTATCACAGAGAGAAAGAGGAATGTGTGTTGGATAAGAATGGCAAGAAAAGGATGGCATAGATAATGTGGAGTAAATAGGCTGTCTAGGAAAGTCCAGATCAAGTTCTAGAAAAGTGCATGCAACCCTTAAAGGTTCCTCAGGACTTTGGATTGGTTACAGGTTCATTATTCACAGGTGGGCGGGACTACTTATAGATGCCACAGTGGGCAGTATTGACAATATTCTATTGCAAAGTGGGTTTTTTTTTTTTCCGACAAAATATTCTATATTGATTTTTAATTTTTTTTTTTTTTTGCGGTACGCGGACTTCTCACTGCTGTGGCCTCTCCCGCTGCGGAGCACAGGCTCCGGACGCACAGGCTCAGCGGCCATGGCTCACGGGCCCAGCCGCTTCGTGGCATGTGGGATCCTCCCGGACCGGGGCACGAACCTGTGTCCCCTGAAACGGCAGGCGGACTCTCAACCACTGCGCCACCAGGGAAGCCCCTCTATATTGATTTTTATTGTCACTTTTCCAGACTACTTTTTTCTTTTTAACTGAAACCACTTATAACACACTTAATGGAGATTACTTGTAAAAATATCCATTAATGAGAATTTTGCAATCTGAGAACATTCAGAAAAAGTTCTGTGGTTGTGTGATTGCAATAGGAACCAATAAAGTAGTAGTTTTTCATGGAAATGTTTGTTTTCAAAATCTCATTTGTGCAAAACCATACTGAAATATTGTTCATAATATGGCATCAACTTCTACATGTATATCCCAGTAATTATTTATGCAGTAATCATTCTCTAAATTATTAAATATTAGATGTCTATACAAAGAATATGCAATGACGAATAAAAATGATTGGAAATAAATTTTCCAAATTATTGATTGAAAATTTTATCATTTTCTTTTAGAGATTATTCAAAAAATCAATAATGGCCTTTGTGGAATAAATGCCCATTTCCATGTTTATCAGTCTCCTTTTTACTAACCTTTTTTTTTTTTTTCAGCAAGTCTCCATTCATTTGGAATATTTAACTGACACATCTCAGAATAACTAATACTGGCTGATCAAGTGATTAAAAACTGCAAATTTCTTTCATTTCAGCACCTGCATCCTTTTTGAGAGAAGTGAGAAAACCCACATGGGCCTGAAAACCCATGTGTTTATTTATAAAATCCAGTTTGTTCCTAAATAACTTGATGTTTCTCACTGGTGCCCTATTTACAATACCTGTTTTGTAAATAATCAAGGTTAAATGTATTTTTTCTGAGAAATTAAATTCTTATTAAAGTTGGCAAATACATAATGGCTTTTCTGGTTTTCTTTAAAGGATCCCCTTTTTCACCTGGAATCACACAGATCTGAGAGAGGAAGGGGCAGATGTCCTTTTGATGCGAGCTCCTCATTCATCTCCACTTTAATTGGTAATTATCATGGCTGCAGACATCAGGTGGTAGTCATATTGATTTCGAAACTTCAGGCAGATTCTTTGGTGTTTCTTCATATACATTGCTGTGTCATATCTATTTATTGGTGCTGGGAGCATGGATATTAAATTTCAAGCCATACTCACCTGAGCCAATTTTATTCTAAAATAAGTGCAGCTGCTATGAAGTATGGACGTCTCATCCAGAAAACACAAATTGTCCCTTAATACCTGATAGAAGGTATTTTGTATTATGTCATTTATTGTTCACAAAATGCAATTATGTAAATACTTTTTATAAAAATGTAGCTAGAGAAACCAAACTATTTTAACATATGTTAATTCTTTATGTATTAATTACTCTGTGACTTTAAGGGAACTTCTAATATTCTCTTCTTGGTACCTTTCTCTGTGTCAGTAGAATTCAGCAGAGAGTCATCTCAATTTGGAATTTCAAAGTCATTCCTGTTAATTTAAAATGTAAGCTGTAGAGGTTGAGTGGCTCAAACTATGTCCACGTTGGCATAATAGAATAAGCTGGCCATGTCTGATCTGGATTTCAATTGGATTTCAATTAAATTAGTCAAGATACATGAAAATCTCACTTAAATCTCAGAAAAATCCTTTTTCTTTAATACAGTTTGGGACTGAAAATGGAAGACCCTTATCAAATACTCCAGCACTGCTATGGTACAGACAGCTGATTGAGTTGCCAAGTATTGCCAAAGTTGAAGGGAGCAATCCCTGACACCTCACATAGGTGCTCTTAGGAATCATTCTGTTTCCTCAGTGTTGAGAGGTTCTGATAGATATATGGTACAGATGTACAAGCTTCTGTTATTACATTTGCAGCAGTTAGAGTTATCTGCTACTATTAGGTCATCCTGTTTACAGAAAATGAAAACATGTAAAATAACAAGTAGAGATTTCCTATCCTAAATAAGTGGGTAAAACTTAAAACTCCCCACTGATGAGTAATCAACATACCTTATGCTGGACTGAGAGTTGATGCAGATGTTCCTGTATATTCTAGAGACAACATGTTCCGTGAACTTATTCCAGACAGTTGAGTCTGATGGGCCTTGCATCCGAGTTCCCACAGTCCCCTGTCGCAGTAACGGTACTCAGGTCCAAATAAGTAGAGCTTTTATATATACGGATATTTATTTGTAGAACAAAAATCTTACGTTAGCTCTAAACAGTAGGGAAGGTTTGATTACTACAGCTTCATAATTTGCAAGTGCTTTAAGATGAGAATTTCACGTAGTGATTAGTTCTTTAGGAGCTTGAATAAAGAGATATTTTTAAAGAATATAAGATTTTTAAGAAAATACTATGATATCCTGAGTTCTGCTACTCACTCATATATGTGTGTGTGTAAACACAATATGCGGAGGGGAGATTTTAAATATGGGAATTAAGTTGCTTAAGTCAGTTTGGACTTAGTAGGAATCAGAACCTTAAGAATGCCACTTTTGGAGAGTGCCAGCTTCAGAAATGTTAGAAATTCGTGGTAGATTGGCAGCATATGAGTTAAAATACATGCATTTGATAGACTCATACAGTTTTTTTCTAATGTTTTTAGTGATTTTTGTAACTTCATAGATTTAAGATTTGAATATGTCTGGAAGAAAGAGACTGTCTTATCATCTTTCTTTTACCATACAATATATTGCACAGAAAAGGCCTCCTATAAATATCGACTGAATGAAATACTCCCTGAGCTTCCTAAACAAACAAACCAAAAATAAATTTGGGGATAGTGTTCACAAGAATATTATAAAAGGTATTGAAAGTCAAAAATTACACAGTAAACGCTACTTCTCTAGTAAAATCCTAAGAAGATTGGAAGAGAACACCATTTATTTTGAACATTTCTTTTAATGGTTAAAAGTAATTTTTTTTTAGCCACTCACCACTCAGCCTCCTTGGAGCTTGTTTTCGCATGAAACCAGGAATTTGAAACTGAATTTTTTTTAAGAGGGGAAATATTACTGGAGGGACATTTCCAAGTGAATTTCATTGAACTTCCAAATCGAATTACACGATGCTAAAATGTGAAGTGCTTGCCATCTGGGTGACTGTTTCCCTTATTCAGAAAAGAAATCAAATCATAAGAGCCCTCCAAGCTAAACACAAAAGTTATAGAATAATCCCTGCAAAGAGAAGAAATAAAAATATAATTCTTCTCATTTATCCGCTAGCTTTCATCCCAAAGTACCTTTGAGAGATCATTCACTTACTGTGGCTATGCAGCAGCCACTGGGATGGAAATCTGATAACCTCTGTGAGCCAGCAACTCTTTAAAAGACAGGAAGTAGAAATAATTCACCCAATTGAAAAAGCAGCAGGAATTTGGACTGGAAAAAATGGAGCTACCTGAGTTGGAATTTGGTAGGCCTGGTGCAGCTTACTCTGACAGGAAAAGAATAAATTAATGTGGAATTTTATGACCGCACATGTTCTCTGCCGATGGGTTAGGACAGGACTCCAGCAAAAAGGTGACCATCTTTAGACCATTTCTGCTCCTTCGTTTCTTTGTTAATTATAGGTCACACTTAACTTTTAATACCTGTTCACATTAAGATTCACTTTCATCATTAAAAAAAAAAAACCCTCAAATTTGTAACAATAGTCATAAAACTAACAAGGCCCCCAAAGAAAAAAACATGCTCACGAATCTGAGAATTTCTTATACTATCTTAACTTTAGATACAAGTTTCATTTTATTTAACCTAAATTCTATTGACTTAAGATCACATGGAGTAAAAGCTTACTGAAAAACTAAGTAAGGAATAAATATTATTTGTTAGGTGAAAGGTTAATGACCACTTTTATAAAATTTATAGTCTAATTTAGAATGGAAGTGTTAGTAACTGGCAATGATTCTGTGTGAAACAAGATTTAAGGAGTAATAGCTCTTCATTGAGCTATGTTCTATATGTTTAGAAGCCAATCAAAATGAAATCATACATTAATTAGGTTTGCTCTTTAAATGTCACTTTGTATTAACAGAATTCACCTTGGTGGTATATAAATTCATATCACAGGTACAATATTTCTATATGTTTAACCACACTTTCCCTCTACAGTGATTACTAATATTACATTGAAAGTGGTCTTAAATAACTGGTTGAAGGCAAGACATTATAATCGGGTTTTAAAAACAGTTTTTGAAACAATGAATTACTTAGTAAAATGAATTGCTGCATTACTTGTCTGTACCTTTCAAGTCAGCGAAAGATGCTCAGGACTTATCTTGCCACTAAAAATTATTAGGTTTGGTGGCCGGCCAAATAAAAATTCAGGAAGGGGCTTCCCTGGTGGCGCAGTGGTTGAGAGTCCACCTGCCGATGCAGGGGACACAGGTTCGTGCCCCAGTCCGGGTAGATCCCACATGCTGCGGAGCAGCTGGGCCCGTGAGCCATGGCCGCTGAGCCTGCGCGTCCGGAGCCTGTGCTCCGCAACGGGAGAGGCCACAACACTGAGAGGCCCGCGTACTGCAAAAAAAAAAAAAAAAAATTCAGGAAATATTTTCTTTATGTCATATGTCATTTTGGTCAGGAAGGAAAAGTATTAACTGACTTTTTTGCATCAGTTTACATTTGATATAATATTGCAGTATTCTTTTTATTAAGTTGATAGCACCTTCAGTAACTTTGGGATTTCTTTAATAGTTTGTCAGCTCAATTCTATTGCTACTGTTTTAAAACGTTTCATTCTGACCCAGATTTTTATTACCAGTTCTAGGTGTAATTTAATACATACCATACCTAAAGTACCTAAGATATGCTAATGTACATGTCACTAGTGTTTGGGGGAAAACCACTCTGATTTGTCAGGTACCTTTTCACACTTTGCTTCTGAAAGTGCTAGCTTTGTTGTTAGAATTTTTAGGATACTTTCAAGTTAAAGACTTACTGAATTTTATATCAACAAATAACCATGAATGAGGTATTTCATGGTCACCAAAATTTTCTTTCTGCCCTTTTCATGTCTTATTTACATTTTATAGCAAATAAAACTACAAAAGTTTACAGCTGCTGAAATTTTCTTCCTGCACTTTTATTCATCATAATGAGACCTTTGTGAATATATCCCCTCATTACAAATTCTGTGAATTAAAGGTCAATGTCAGTTGAATGAAAGGGAGTCGGAATTCATGCAGGGAAAATTTAAGTGATTATCTCAAGCTCTTAATACCATTAAAACTTTTTTAAAAAATAAATGTTTCTATTTTATTAACTGTGTATTCAAGGCAGAATTACAAATGAATAGTTCTGGCACAAAATAGGACTTCATAAATGTTAGAAAAATAAATGAAATCATCGAAATGAAGGTAAAGTGTATGTCTTTACAATGACAACCTCTATAAACGTAAGTGAATGTGCTGGCTCGTTTCTTGAATTCGTCCCAACTGTGTAGAAACTTATGCCTTTAGCATGTTCCTGTGCCTAAAGAATATCTGTAATTTCTTATCCAGGTTAAGACTGCTGTGCTTTGTCATCTGGCAGAATGCCAAGCATCCACATGCTCACTGTTGCTTCTGGCCATTAACTGCTAGTTGCTAATGAGCTATTTGAATACTTGCTTATGGTTTCCTCAAAAAAAGAAGAAAAAAAATGTCATCTTCAATTCCCCATGGACATTCTCCCCCTTAGAAATCTGATTTGACCATGCTGGTAGCAATGTCACTGTTTTGCCACCAGGGAAACTCAGCACTGTCACGGATGCTAGCAAATGCAAATGAACAGATTCAGAACGCAGTTTTCTTTTTTCCTTCATACGGCAGAAACCAGCTTCTTGACAGTGATAGCTAATGCTAGCTATTTGCCAAAGCAAAAACAAACAGAAAGTCCAAACAACTACATAACTAATAAAAGGACCTGCTTTTCCTGATTTCTTTCAGCATCCTACACAGACCGTGAGTGTAAACTGGGAGGTTGGAACCTGTGGACCATTCTTATCCATCCTCATCCTCCCAAGTGCATTTTGTTTCTCTTTGCAATTATGCATGTAATAATCACTCTGTGAAATAGTGCAAAAGTAGAATGATTTTCTAACAAAATGATACAGTTCAGTTATAAAATGAGGTAGTTAAATCCATCTTTAGCCATGTCTTTTCCATGAAACGAACATGTTTCACATTCAGATTTGTAGACATTTACAACATAAATAGGAGAAATGCTTGAGCAAGACTTAAGAAAATAAGAAGGGCATGAAAAACTGTGAATTTTTCTCACTAAACACTTAAAATCTGTATTTACAACATGGTGAGTAAAACCTCTAATCGATTAATAATACCATCTGTGAACTAAGCTCTTGATAAGGTTGATAAAATATTAAGGCAATGAAGTATGTTTCACTAAAACTTCAACTGGAGTTTGTATTGTAAAAAAAGTTGTGTAGAAAAGTATTTTACTTATGCATTTTAACTTAGAATTATTCACAATGGGTTTGTTTTTGTATCGCCAAGGTCAAATGATTGTTTTATTTTCTTTCCTACAAACTAGTTGAGAGTAGACACAGTCTTTTGTGGCTGAAACTATTGGGGACAAATACTAGAAGAAGATAGAGTCCCTGTGTTCCTGGATTTAAATTATTAAATATAGTCTTTTTGAGGAACAAAAACTCAAAGAACTCTGCTATTCATATAAATGCCAACAGTTTTTTCTTTCTTTTGATATTTTCTCCCTGAAGCATTTTTGAAAAATGAGAATCTTATCCTGAGGTTTTTGTTTTTATTGCATTTCATAGTTTTTTTTTAAATTTGAACACTAAAAGTTTCAGATTTATTCACTTGTTAATTAACTCATTATGCCATTCTTTGATTCAACAAATGCTTATTGAGCATTTTCTGTATTCCAGATGCTCTACAGGATATTGGTGACAAAAGAATATAATAAGACACATCAAGAAGTCTGCATTCTAGTGAGGAATAATGTCAAACACGGGAGACAAACTATAGTAGGATGAGAAATATGATAGGCATGGGGGCTATGGTGGTACTAGGAGCTACTAAACTAACACAAGTTCGGTCAGGGAAAGCTTCATGGAGAAAGTGGGCCGTGGCCAGGTAAATGGGAGGTGAAGTGGGAAGGCGGGGAGGTGCAGAATTCCAGGCAAAGAACATACAAACCATAAAAAGGGCAGCAGAGAGAACAGAAAAGCTTGGCAACCTCAGGAAATCACTTGTACACCTCTCTGATTGTCCAAATAACCGAGGCAGTGAGATTCCAAACAGTTTTGCCACAAGCAGTAGGTTTGGGGCAGGGGGCTTAGTTTGCCAGATTTCCAGTGCAGGATTGTTTCCACTCTTCTGGTATCTGTACACAGAGACTGTTGTTGAACATGACAATGATAAGTTACATTCACCTGTCAAAATACCCTGCAGATGTGTTTTATTTTTTAATGATAACCAACTAACATTAACACAACATCAGTTACCATCAGAAGCCTATAACAATGAAACATATGGCATACAAGTCAAATTGGTTATTTATATTCAGAATATCAAAATAGATACCAGTAAACTTTGTGACCAAGCTAATACATTTATTAAATATCATGTCTGTATAGACATAGAAAACTAAAAATTTGAGTAGTTCTGTTCTTATTATTGAAAATCTAAAACATATTGTACTATTTGTATGAAATATTTTTTAATCCGTGAAAATATGAATTATCCAGATATTATTTTTTGCTCTATACAATACCAAAATATTGATTCACAAGTTGTCTCTATACCAGTTATAATTTTAAAGTTTTCAACTAGAAACTATGTATTTGCCATAAATAATATCAATTATAATAATGTTGATTATTTTTGTTCATTTAATTAGTATTAGTTAACTTTGTGCCTAAAGCTTTATTCTCATTATTTTTCATTAAAGTGTTTATTTTTTCTTAGGAAAGTATTTTACCAAACATCATTATTATCTATTACTATAAATTTATTTTGTTCTTCACACTGCTAATAAAATATGAAAGGACAATCTTTCCCTTCTGAGGAAAAGCTAATGTTTCCAACAGGAACACGTTTGGTTCAGTTTACATAGCATATAGTTTTTAGCACCTGTCTAGTAGCTTCTTTGAAGTTTAAGTCATACAGTTCATATTGTATTATTTGAATTGTTCACAAACCATTTTCTTTTATCTGGATACAAAAAGGGAAATTGGGTAAAATTGGTACTATATCATCTTTTCCTTTTTGCAGATAACCTGCCCTGGATGTATATTATTTGGTAGCATATGGCTCCATCTAGTGGCTGCAAGGGGAACTTTTTTGTTAAATTTGTAGAATTGATTACAAGTGGAACTTGGAAACAGTGTTCAGATTGGGATAAGTGCAAGAAAATTGATGTGAACTAAAATAAAGATTATTTTTCCAAAGTAATATTTTCAGATATAAAAGTTCTGTGAATATTTTAGGAAAGTTTAAAGAAATCTTTTTTTTTGTACCCATTATGAATTAAACATTCAGTCCAGTCCATACTAGAAAAATAAGTTCTGTTTAGGACAGTTTTACAAAATGGCCTTTTTATTTTATTACTGTATTTTATTGAAGTATAGTTGATTTACATCAATATATTCTTTTTCAGATTCTTTTCCATTATAGGTTATTACAAGATATTGATAATAGTTCCCTGTGCTATACAGTAGATCCTTGTTGTTTATCCATTTTACGTATAGTAGTATGTATCTATTAATCCCAGATTCCCAATTTATTCCACCCCTCCCTTTCTCTTTTGGTAACCATAAGTTTGTTTCCTATGTCTGTGGGTCTATTTCTGTTTTGTAAATAAGTTCATTTGTATCATTTTTTTTTTAGATTCCACATGTAAGTGATAACACATGATATTTCTTTCTGTGCCTGACTTACTTCACTTAGCGTGAAAATCTCCAGGTCCATCCATGTAAGATGGCCTTTATATTTTTATGGAAACTATAACCAAGTACAATAACTTTTTAAAATTTCAGAACAACCCTTGCTCTGGTGGTTCAATAGTCAAGTAACTCCTTTGTGCGTGAACTCGTTCATTTCTGCCATAGAGTTGATGATCTCCAAGGCCTTTTAATGAATTCAGCATGACTCTCTTTTATCTATGTTCAAGTAGTACAGATTGAACCCCACATATGGTTCATATCCCTAACCACTGAATACATTTTATCCCAAAATACTCTTTTTCCACATGGATATAAAACTTCTGGTGAAGACAGCGCTGATTGAATTTGATACAAATTATGTCGTTCTTCCCCCCTTCTAGTTTCAAAGAATATGCTTAAATAAGAGCTCTGATATAACTCTTCTCTACCAAATTTTATTTTCTTAAGTCTGGATATAAAGCATCTTTATTTTTTAGTTTTTGTTGTTTTCCTTATCATATTTCTCATTCCGCATGTATTGAATATACAGGATGAACTAAACAAATACAGCTTTTTTAATTTGTTGTCTTGAAAAATTTCAAATACAAAGAAAAATTGAAAGAGGAATAAAAAATTTATAGCATTTACCTTGGCCCACCAACTGTTAATATTCTACCACATTTGCCTCTGTCTCTCCTGTCTCTCTCTCTCTTTCTCACTTATTATAATATATATAGTGTAAAAGTGAATTCCTTTGCGAAGGACCTGAATTTTACTTATTTGTGTCTTGTATAGTTTTTAAGTATCCATAGTGGGTTTTGTGAACCAAAAAAACCATTTATGGTTACTTGTCTTTTTGTAAATGAAGAATAGTTTATTATAGTAACATTTATCAAAACTTAGTTTTCTTGTTTTTAAATTCAATTTATAGCTCACTTTTCTTTTTCTAAATCTAAATCTAACAGAAACAATCATCTTTACTTTTGAAAAATTGTTAGTTATCTCAAGGTGGAAATAAACTTCTTACAGTGATCTTATTTACAACTCAGTTGATTACTCCCTCAAATTTTAAACTTTACAAATATATTTAATCTGTTCAAGTTTTTTAAAGTTTTAAAGACCTTACCTTAGAGAAAACCCTTCATAAATATTGAAACAATTTTTAAATCTAATCAATAAAATTTATAAATATGACACTCAAGTTTTGTTTAATTCTGTTTACATACTTGGTCACATTTTTATACCTGTAACTTTAATAATTCTAATTCTAAAATTGAGTATACAGTTAAATTTATTAAATTGGAAATCCAATTAATTTGAATTCTCTTTAAAAAAGGACTTTAAATACCACTTGGACACGTATGTACACAGTCCAGATTTAACAGAAAGGCATTAATACTTTGAGTATACTTTTAGTATACTCATCACGTCTATATTTTAAAAGCTGACCACAGTTACTTGGCACTCATTAAGAAAATAATTTTGTCACCCTAAATTGAGGTTGCTATATCCAGCGATCTGTTGCTATCATCTGCTTCTTGGCCAGAGATTTTAGCCCAGGACAGGATTGGAGCCTCATATGCCCAGGACAATCCTTCTGGACTCACTGAGGAGCACACCAGTTACCTTTTGTTGTCAGTTCGACAGAAGAGAACCCCAAGTTCCTGTGCTTGAGAGGTTTTGGTCTTTCTGGAGGTCTAGTTATATCATTATGTTATTTTTCTTTTTGTTAATTGTTTTTTCTCTTCTCGTGAGCAATTTTAATGTCTGTCTTTCTGGCTGGCCCCAAAGATATGTTGCCATGGCTTGAGATCCTGCGTACGTTTGTGTATTCCTTGGTCTGATTTAAGTCTGTGGCCTTCGCCACATGTTGCAGCTTACTTCATTCGTTCTGTTGACTGCCTGATTAAATTATGAGCTCTTTCTGTCATTTCTGTCTAAATAAGCCACACACTTACAAATTAGATGACAACTAACTGGATTATATACAGCTTTGTCAGACTTTGTGGTTCCTGCCTTAAAATCACGTTGATGGAAGCAATTTCTTACTACAAGAAGAATTTGAGTTAGCTGACTCACATATAATACCAGTCCTAATACTAATACCAATACCAGTACTAATACCCTGATGATATGAAGGTTAAAATAAGTTTATTAAAATACCATGAAGCCAGGTTATTTATCAAATACTCATGTAGGCCTTAGTATATACCAGCTACTCTTCTAAATGCTTTACTCTTAACAACACTTCTGAGTGCTATTCCCCTATTTGTAAATGTGGAAACTGAGGCGCAGAGAAATTAAGCAATTTGCCCAAGATCACACATCTAGTAAGTGGCAGAGTCACAATTCAAACCCTGGCCATCTGACTGTACCATATATGCTCTTAGCAGTAGTATCTGTTTCGTTAGGCCGTATACATGGGAAACCTGGATATGTTTATTGTAATTGTAGTTTTATACATTGTCATCAGACCCAGAAACGAATACTGACTTATCTGATGTTTTCATGCAGGTAGTGAATTGTTTGCTGGACTCTACAGTGACTACTGGGGCAGAGACGCTGCCATTTTCAGGAGCCTGGGGCGACTGGCTCATATCCGCACTGAACACGATGACGAGCGCCTGTTGAAAGGTAGGATTGAGGAGAAAAGCGTATGTAAATCAGAACTGAAAGCAAGTCTAGAGCTCATGGGAAACTTGCCATTTTGATAATGATAACAATACAAATGTAATTTATAGTTTCCACAAATTTCACGGGTTTTTTCCTTAGTAGTATTCTCGAATTAAAATATTATATATGATATATGTATATCATTTTATAGCAGAGGGGATCCGCTTTAGTATACAACCAGATTACCCTCATAGCAATGGTTAGAAATCAGGACTTACATGAACAAGACAAATATATGAAAAGTGAAAACCCCTTTCATCCAATAAGCTGCTTTGTTTTCTCTTGTCGGTATAATTTTGCATGAATTGATTGCTTTGCTTTGCTTGTTTTAATAGGATCACATTGTACTTGAGAGACAAATGAAATTCCAAGAGAGTCACTAGGCATTCATTTACATAGAATCCTTTGTAAGGATTCATGTTTATATTTTGGCACATTGGTATATCAAGGGGCTAAAAGCATTTTATAGTGAGTGGTTTCATCATTTTCAGCCTTTTTATTAAGCTTTAGAGTGCATAATCATTATTGGCAGCATTTTATCATTAAAATATTTGACATTCCATATCAGTCAAAGGTCATTCCCTCAGATCCCTTTGATTACAAATACAAAAACTTAAACTGGTCTTCCATGAGCTGGACTGATAGATAATTTATGAATTAAAAAACTAATGATAGACTTCTTTACTAAAATATTTTACATATATTGACTTTAATATGTGCCTCCCATATATACATGGGAGGAAATTCATGGAGATTATAATCATGCTGCTCTTAATCTGTTCTTCTTTGAATTCATTTCAGGTCTATAATGTATGCTATTTGAAATTGATTTATTTCCCTCCAACTCAGTTAAATTTTAAATACCCTAACATTTCTTAAAAATTGTTGATTTGGGGCTTCCCTGGTGGCTCAATGGTTGAGAGTCCGCCTGCCAATGCAGGGGACACGGATTCGTGCCCCGGTCCGGGAAGATCCCGCATGCCGCGGAGCGGCTGGGCCCGTGAGCCATGGCCACTGAGCCTGCGCGTCCGGAGCCTGTGCTCCGCAAAGGGAGAGGCCACGACAGTGAGAGGCCCGCGTACCGCAAAAAAAAAAAAAAAAAAAATTGTTGATTTGCACAGAATATGGAGATAGCTACATGATTTTAATGTTTAGTACAAAATTTCAAGGGAAATATATTAACTTACTTTGTTGTAATAGTTACTACATTTTCATCTGTTTTTTACTTCTCTAGAACCAAAATTTGTAGGTTCGTACATGATCCCTGACAATGAAGACCGAGATGACAACAAAGTGTATTTCTTTTTTACGGAGAAGGCCCTGGAGGCAGAAAACAATGCCCAGGCCATTTACACCAGAGTGGGGCGGCTCTGCGAGGTGAGGACCGCCTTCTTCTCTCACTAAGCTTGCCTAACTCGCAATTTATGGTCAGGCCTTTGTTCATTTTATAGTAGGTTTCTACTGTAAAATATTTTCTTCTATTCTCTTAGGCTCCCTAAAATTGGTATTTACTATCTAGTCTTCAGACTTCATATCTACTGAAAGTTTAATCTGAAAAGAGCTTTGCATTTTGTGTGATTTTCTCCATTTTCAAAGCCCTACTAAGAAATGGCCTATAATTAGGCTAGACTTCTTCCTACACAGAAGTTTGAGCTCCATTTTAAAAAGTTAATTTCACCAAAATCTTGCAAGTTTCTTTAATCCACATTCTAAATAATTTACATAAGCATGTTTCAACAATTCAGATGGTTGATTCTGTAGGGAAAACATATATAGTTTTGTTGGGCATAATCAGATAGGTTGTTTTGTGAACATTCAGAACCAACTGCGGTAGCCGTGTATATTGAGAGAATGCTAATAGTGTTATAAATGTGAAGTTATTTTGATATTTAAGAAGATACTTGAATAAATTTAAGAAGATGTTTATACGTATGTTCAGTATATATGTATGTGTATATATATTCACATATACACACATACGTATTTTATGTATGTGTGCAAATATGTATGCCTGTTATGTGTATGTGTGCTTGTGTGTTAGTATTTCAAGCGTTTTTCCCTAAAATAAGAAAAAGAAGTGGATGCTTCTGTACTTCTGAGATAAGCTGATTATTTATCAATAAAATAATAATAAAAGTTACTGTATCATAAAGCTTACTACTTTATTTAGGAAAGTGTACTCTACTCTCTACTAACGTTGTTTAATACCTGGAAACTGTATTTAATGGGCCAGGGTGAAAGTACACTGACAAGGCAGAATGTGCAAACCTAAAGAAAAAGTTTATGGGGCATTGCATCTTTAATATTATTTGAAGATTATGCTCAAATTTTCACATTAAATAAAAGAACTGTAACTCTTGCCATCTGCAGGTTTAATGGTACAAAATCTGTTGTTGATAAAAGTTCTCTGGGTACCCATTTACCTGCTTTCTGTTTTTTACAGAACGATGTAGGAGGACAGAGAATCCTAGTGAACAAGTGGAGTACTTTCCTGAAAGCTAGACTGGTTTGCTCAGTACCAGGAATGAATGGAATTGATACGTATTTTGATGAATTAGGTAAATATTATTGGGAGAGCTAAATTTTCCTCTTCAATATATATGCTTCTTTGTATAACCCTCAGTGTTTCTAGCACATATGGAAAATTTGCTTTCTGCAGTAATTGACTTCTATCTAACTTGGAGCAAGTTTCTATTCTTTTCATCTTGGCCAGGTCCGCGTATGGGGACAAGGGAGTTGCAGGAACAAAAGACCCCCTTGTTAGTTTAGAGTCGGCGCCTCTAGTTTCCTCCTTGAGGCCCAGCTCACAGTCATCTTGAACAGTCATCAATCTCACTGTGTTGTGATTTGGTCATCGTTATATGACTGTATATGGAAATGTATATCTTAAAATCTGTCATGGGTTCTAAACTATTTTATGACAATATATTTTCTTCACATGCAACGAGGGCTAAACATATTAAGTAACATAATGGTCTTTAATGTTTCAGAGGATGTTTTTTTGCTGCATACCAGAGATCATAAGAACCCAGTGATATTTGGACTCTTCAACACTACCAGGTGAGAAATTTATATGGCCAGTCAAAACATCATGAAACAAAGGATGCCAAACCCCTTCACTGTATATGCAATTGAAAATACTACTGACCAATGAGTTATTCTCACTTTCTGTACTTTATAAGTCACCAATTTCTCTTCATTCTCCTGTGTTTGCAGTTGTACTTTGATGTTTAAAGCCACAATCTCAATCCAGATCCTTATTTGTTTTTGTTTGAAGTACCAGCATCCTCCTATGCTCAATGTCCTAAGTTCTTCCCTCTCTGATCTACAACAGAATGATTTTTTTTTTTCTCATACAGTTTTTAAGGTACTAGTTCCATGCTTTAGAGTCTAGGATAATTCTTTCAATCATCATATACTATTGTCCAAGTCAGGCTTTCAAGGCTCTCTATCAAATATTCCCCATTCAGGATTGAAAGTTTTTCCTCTAAATTCCCACAAACTCTGCTTTTGACAAGATAATACCTTGTCAGAATCCCAGTCTCTGCTTTCCCCGTGACTGTGATTTTATTTATCTACTTTCCCTTCTAACGCTGATTTATATCAGTTTTTCCAATACTTGTCAATTGCCGTCTTCATGAAACACTCCTTGATTCCTTAATCACAGAGCACTCGCTCACTCCTTTACTCTGGTTGTCTTGGTCCTATGTAGATTCTTAGAGAACACACATTTATGATTTACCCTCTGAGTTTTAAATTTTAAAAAGGTGCTCAAGTTTAGGGCTTATGATCTAGTATTTTTCTCTTTTATGCTTTTGTATTTTGTATCCATTGAAGACTGCTGGAAAAATGAATCAAATATTTCGTGTGTTGATACATGAAGGAAAAAATGTTATTAGAATCAGTTTTGGTTGAAAGTTTATATATATAATTTCCTGAGTGTCTTTCCAAATAAGGCAGAGTGGAGATGATATGACTGGAATGAGAAATAAAGAATATACTTCAGTTCTCTTGACAGGAAAAGAATGGTATTACTCAATTCCTCATTTGCATTGCATTGGCCTTAAACTGTTCCATAGTCATGTATACCTTGTTTGCTTAGGATCTCTCCACATAGTTTTTGTTTACTTTTTCACCAGGTAGTTTATTACGGTCACTTTGGAAAAAAATAATAATAAAGCTCTTTCGGTAAGTATCCTGCTATTGTAAGGAGATCTTTTCTTCATCACAGAAACATGGAAACAGTTTTGCTATCAGTTATTCCTTGATGCAAGGAGATGTTAATGTAGATTGGTAGCTATTACAGTCCATGGAAAATCCCTAACTTCTTTTTACACTTCATCTTCTGCCTTATGCCAGTGAAGAATTTATACACTGCATGATAAATCCACGGCTTTATATGATAAATATAAGCTATAGGGTAATCAGTATAGATTTTTTATGGGTTATAATGATCAGTTTATAAGCTGCTTTCATAAATGATAGCATAATGGATCTGAGATTTCAAAGCCAAGACATTATTTTCTTCCATAATTTCAATCTTGACTGTTCAATTTATACATAATTGTGAGAAAAAGCCTTGCCAGCTGTTACCTGACGTAAAGGTTGATATCGTAGCATGGTGATCAAAGGTTTATTGCCATGTTAGTTGGAAGACTATCTCTGGTTTTCTCACTGTTGCAGGCATTTCCAATTGCTTCAAGGTGTGTTATAAGATGTGTGAATTGATGTCCTCAGACAGTAACATAACTGCTGTTCTACAGGTGTCTCAGAATGTAGGAAATGTTACACTTACAAAAAATTTTGCAAAGCACTTTCCCAAACTAATTATTTTAATTCTCACAATAAGGAGGCTAGGGAAGTGTTAGAATTCATTCAGATTTTGCCAAATTAAGAAATGCAGCCAGATCTTTAAAACAAATCATTCTAAAATGTCCTTTTGCAGAATCTTATGCCCCCAATAAAGCTTGCTGTAGTTAGTCAACTACTGTCTTTATCTGCGACAAGTAGAAATTTTTATCAAAAAAATAATTTCAGTTGCTAGTAGTTCTGCAGGTAAAGAATCTGAGTTTTTTAGAATGTAAGTCTTTTTCTCAAAATTAATCTGGTGCAGCCCAGTAAACCTTTCCACTGTAGCACTGTTTTCAGTGACCTGAAGGAAGGAATATACAGCAGGCTTATAAATGTTTCTGTGACCCCAAGCTAAAGAATGAAACAAAGCCCCAAATTTTCTTCAGACTTTAAATTGTTCTTCAAATCATATACACTAAGAGAAGTAATAAAATTTGAATAAAATTTATAGCAATATTAACAGCATGGTGAATAGGAAAACACTGTCTACTTGGAAGAGAGGCCAACGTACAAGGAGATAAAGCCTTCCTCAACTTGGGAATGAATCTTTAAAATATTAAGGCCAAATCTTAATAAAAAATATAAAAACACAAAAGAATCTGAAAAAGAATATGTGTATATATATATATGTGTGTGTATGTGTGTGTGTGTGTGTGTGTGTGTGTATATGAAAAACTGAATCACTGTGCTGTACACCTGAAACTAACACAGCATTGTAAATCAACTATATTTCAATTAAAAAAATAAGATTTAACTGGAAAAAATGAAGTGACACAACTGCTTTTGTGATTCTAACAATGTCATTTTCAATTTATTATAATAAATAGGCAAAAAATGGTAAATTTTGGAGTTTCCATACTTGAAATATTGCAAGAGTTAATATCTCTAGAATATCCTATGCTTAAGAGATTGCAAGTCTTTTATCCAAAAGACTTCATCCTTATCTGTGTTGTCTGCGGGGCTTGACTAGGTGATCTCCTAGTCTGTTCCAGAATAGTAACTTATCTTTTTTTTTTTTTTTTAGTAATATATTTAGAGGGCATGCTATATGTGTCTATCACATGTCCAGTATCCGGGCAGCCTTTAATGGACCATATGCACATAAGGAAGGACCTGAATACCACTGGTCACTCTATGAAGGAAAAGTCCCTTATCCAAGACCTGGTTCTGTAAGTTTAGGCATTTAACAAAGTATTCTTATTTTTTAAAGATTCTTTTGGTAATATTCTGTTCATTGTTTCAGATGCTTTACTAAATTAGCATGAAATAGTTAAATTCAGTACCTAAAAATATGCTTGATTACTTGCAAGGTAAAGAAATATTACTTCTTACATCAGCATGTATGCTTGTTACTTAATGAAAAGAATATAATCTAGCATTATAGACTATATATTATTGTTGATATTTTAGCTATCTATGTAGCTCTCACTAAAATTTTATTTTTAAGGATACTGGTGAATACAGAAATATCCAGTGAGCATTATATTCCCGTCAGCCTCTTCAGAAGAATTAGTGCCACATGTGATTTCCATGCAAGAGAATGTTACCAAATTTTTATTATAATATTTGAGTCAGGCTCTCAGTTCCCTAGGCCACATTTTCTCCCTACTTCTCACTTTAACGTGTCAAGAGGAAGCTTTTTCTCTGGCTCTTCAGAATTCTGAGCACCCCATTTGCCATCCTTGCTGGCCTTGTGGAAGAAAAGTGACAATACAGCTGTGTTGCTAGAGAATAAGGAGTTGCACCATTCGCCTCTTAACTGATACTACTAAGATTCTCCCTAACTAGCCGTTCAAGCCTTGTGCTTTTAATTGCACACACGATGATGATTATGATGAGGATGATTTTGTATCATATGTCCCGTACACAACTAGGTTGGGAAAGTGTAGCATCATTGTATCTGCTGTCCATGGAGAACAAATACTGAACTTGTCATGCAAGTCACGGTCTACACTATTATGAGCAGCTGGTGAAAACCCAACACTAGGCTGATTCCACAAGTGCTTGCAAGTCGAGTAGAAACCATTTTTGCAGAGGCAAAATTCAAAGTGGAAACAAAGCTTACCTACGTTAACAAGTGTAAGGCTTTACCATTTCAATCACTCTCTCTTACTAGCTTAAAATTATTACTTCCAGTAAGACATAAAGTATATTTTATTTCACTCTATTGATTGAAATTACAATTTAAATGGAGAAAACCCACTCCTGTGGCTTTGCTGGAAATGCTTCTTGAAACCACATGGTATTAAAGGAGATTTGGAGGAAGTGACTGGTTACTGAACTGCTTCCAGGCTGGTCCAAAATGTTTCCAATTATATATCATGAAAGTACACTCAAGTGAAAAATTCATGCCAAATTAAGAAATATGGCCCAAATTTTTAAAACAAACCATTAAAAATGCCCTCTTTGCAGAATCTGATTACTAAACTACTGTATTTATACTCTGAAGTGGAAAATTTTTATCAAGGTCATCATTGCAATTGCTGCTGGTTCTGGAGGAAAATATGTGAAATGAGGGAGCGCTTAATAACAAGCATGAATCAACGCAGTTAAAGGTATTCCAAGAAGTAACTTAGGTACCGTTGAACATTTATTCTTAGAGTCAGTGATTTAAGAATTGAGACATGTTACGGCAAATATTTCTTGTCTTCTCAATTTATTGTGTCTAATTCATACAAAAATAATATAAATTCATACAGATTACAGTAGAACAGAGAGGGTTTTTTCCTTATTTAACAGCGATGGCATTTGAATAGGTTTCAGTGTTACAGCACTAAAATTCTGTAGTCAGTGAGCCAATTAGAACCATCACCAATCATAGTGTCAATAATGGGAAAGCTGCTGTGCGGTTGTGATTCTGAATTTGGGGGGAAGATTTAGCACAATAAAGAGTCTCTTTGTTTTGCTATGAACAATATATTGTTCATAGCAAATTAAAATTTAATTTACAAATATGAAAAATAAATTTTAGAAGCAGGAAAAATAATTCGAATATTTATAATGTTATACGTTTGTATTACCTCCAGACTATACCAGTATTACGTATACTTTACTTTTTCAGTATTTCACTACTATCTGTCTATTTCTACTGCTGCATGTTTGAAATAATTCAGTCTCTCTATGCAATTTTTAATGCAGATTTTATTGCTGTAAGGAAGAATATATGGTTACTAAATATTGCTAAATGCACAGTTGATTAAGTGAACATACCCAGTTTTTGTAATTTTTTTCATAATTGAGTATAAATTTGCTCCTTAGGTTTTAGGGGAAAAAAATTCTCTCATCCGTTTGTATTTCAGTGTGCCAGCAAAGTGAATGGAGGGAGGTACGGAACCACCAAAGACTACCCCGATGATGCCATCAGATTTGCAAGAAGCCATCCGCTTATGCACCAGCCCATAAAACCTGCCCATAAAAAACCAATACTGGTGAAAACAGATGGAAAGTATAACCTGAAACAAATAGCAGTGGATCGAGTGGAAGCCGAGGATGGCCAATATGATGTCTTGTTCATTGGGACAGGTAAAGAGAGTACTCAGAGAGACATTTAAATTGAACCTTAAAATCAATAACATTATTACATTAAAAAAAAAACCACCTATCAACAAAACCCTGGTTGACCCATTGGCTCATTTACATACTACCTGTCTACTGCAATGGAAGAGAAGATTTGGGGTAGTTACAGCACATAATTCCTGATACATGGTCAATACTTAATACATTTGAACAAATGAATACATAAAGTAACGAGTAATTGATGTTAACAAACAATAAACAATGTTGGTTCCAAAAAGAGCTCACAGAGGAAGTAGGGTGCCGTACAAGGATATCCTGTTACTCCCCCAGGTCCACTGCTACCTTTGGCTGCTCAGCAAGGTCTCAAGATTTTTCAATCTTTAGGTGAGGTTTAGGTAATTTCACCTAAATCTGTAATCTCAACGATGCTTATCAGGCCCCATCAGAAGTCAACCATGTGTCCCAAACAAGCCAAGCGTTACACATAATGGAGATAAAAATTTAGACCAAAGCTATAATATCCTGCATTAATAAAACAAAGTGTAATAAATATGCTAAAAGTGAATATTTCAAATAAATTTGTAATTTCAGTTAATGCTGTGCATTAGATCTAGCTTGTGGAAGAGAACTTGCAATCTTTTAGCATCCAGGGTAATATGTATCAAATTCTGTCAAGTACTTTAAAATTATATAGTCATTTAAAGAATCTTTAAAATGATCATTTCTTTTTTTTCATATGCATCATAGTAATTGCTACAGCAGATCCTATTTAGAAGAGGAAACATTCTACCATACTTAACTTTAATCATTGACATTTTCTAAAGAGACATTGCATATGCCCAAATCAGGAATTAGGATATAGTATTAATATTGGTGCTTGAGTTTTTCCAGTCATGCTTTCTGAAAAAGCAAAGATTTAAGTAAGGCGATATTCATCGGATTTCCAGAAATTGATCTCTGGTGCAGGCTGTATTTTATTCATTTATTTTAGGAGGTTAGTAATGTGCTCTACACTGTGGGTTCAAGATCAACAAAGCATCAGATTTCTTTAACAAAGTTAAAGTTACCTGGCCATGAATTCACTTATAGTGATGTCCAACAGAGTTTTTTTAAAAAAAAAAAAAAGAATTCCATAAGCAAGAGTAATATTTGATAAAATTAATCATAGAAAAAAGTATGTTATTTTTAAATGAGAAGTCATATAATATAAGTCGAAGAATGTTTTCAGAAATACTTGTTTATTAGATTGACCAAAGCTATTTGAGAGAATTCCAGAAATATCAGGTATATACTTACACTCTCTTGTAACCTATGTTTAACGTAAAGATATTGTTATATTGAACCACAGCTTTTCAGCACAAAGAACATATTTGATAAATGTGTGATGAGTACAGCATTGGAAAATCCCACAAAATAGTTATTTTTCCCCAAATTTACCAGACACTTGCTTTAATGCTATATAGTCCTTATTGCAAAATCACTGGTTGCAAATTGATAATTTGAGTTTCATCTTTGCTTTTTACTTGATATAATAATTGTGGGATATTTATAATGTGTGCTTGATATGATAATTTTTGTTCCTTTTAATGTATGATACAGGTAATTGTTATTAGTTTTATTTTAATCAAATTTTATTAACCCAACCGCAAGAATTCATAATTTTTAAACAAATTGCTTAAATACCATAGAAACTCTTGAATCAGAACCTCCAACGTGCAGCAAATTAGCGTCTCATTAAATTTTTCATTGGAAATAACAAGCTCAGAATATCAGGAGTAATAAAAATAACGTGGAGTTGTAAAAGGTGAATATAAATTTATAAAATTATTGATAATTATGGAAGGTAAATGGTTTGTACAGGAGGACTCATTATACTATTCTCTCAATGGTGTATGCTTGAAATTTTTATTAAAAGTGTACATAACCAAATTTGTGGTTACTGGAGGTGAAGGGTGGGAGAATTGGATGAAGGTTGTCAAAGATACATACTTCCAGTTATGAGATAAATAAGTACTAAGGATATAATGTACACCATGATTAATATAATTTAACAGTGCTGTATGTTATACATGAAACTTTTTAAGAGAGTAAATTCTAAGAGTTCTCATCACAAGGAAAATAATTCTTTTTATTTTGTGTCTATATGAGATGATGGATGTTCACTTATTGTGATAATCATTTCATGATGTAAGTCAAATAATTATGCTGTATACCTTAAACTTATACAGTGCTGTATGTAAATTATATCTCATTAAAACTGGAAGGAAAAAATAAAGTATATATAGATATAAACATGTTCTATCTATATGCCTATCTATCTATCTATCTATCTATCTATATATATATATATATATATATATAAATTTCCATAGTGTGTTGCTTGGAAGGTTCCATAAGATTAAAGGTATAGTTTCTTACAGGGAAGGTAGCTTTAGGTAAAAAGTTTTCTTTCATCATACATCACAGAAGAAGCTAGAATAATTTGCCATCTGTCTTATATTTCATTAATTCCAAAAGACATTTTGATTTCTGAACCTTTAACTGGATTTTTGAATCAAATTTTTGAAATAATGAATATGAATATGTAAGTAGTCATATTGTTTTCACTAGCAATGATTAAATGTTTTGTACATCTAGATTTCAAATCTTATTTGAATTTATGGTCTCCCCATTGTATTTAATTGTTTGAAAACCAGATTGTGACAAAGCTTCTAGTTTATCTCTTTTGTTTTCTCACAGATAATGGAATTGTGCTGAAAGTAATCACGATTTACAACCAAGAAACAGAAGCAATGGAAGAAGTAATTCTAGAAGAACTTCAGATATTCAAGGTATTTTTAGTGAAAAATATAGCCAACATTTATGTATTACAGACAGTTGCAAGTGAGTTATAAATAGGAAAAACATTACGTCAGTTTTTTTCTAACAGGTACATTGTGAATTCAGAGTGAATTGAAGAATAATTTAAAATTCTGATACATCTATTTGATTCTCATAGACTGTTCATATGAAGAGGCCAGTATTTACCGAGCATGAAAAGAATCTCATTATATGAACTGTGACATAAAGAAATGACATTTATCCCACAAGTGAATTCTAGAATCATTATTGCAATGTATCATCTTGAACAAATTTACTATCGATATAGACAGTTAAAAAATAGCAGTAGATTTCATGTTGTGGACTTTGTGGTATGGTGAGTAGACTGCTTTTTTATGGCATGCAGTTTACACAGAGAATTTACTAAAAGAGAGAAAACTACAAAACGATAATGGAAAGATTAGACATGACGCAAACAATTGTACATATTGACACACACACAGTAAGTCTCAACATTTGTGGCACTTACCGTCTTTGAAGTCACCCTGAACGCTGAATTAATTAGTAATCATTGCTCCTAGGGGAGATACAGGGTTAAGTTCCTGAGAGTCTCTAGTCACGACATTTTTGTCAACTTATCAATCCATAACCTTGTTTTATGTGTGTTTCTGTTTAAAGACACCTTAGTTAGTATACATAGTTGATTACTTAACGTTGAACTTATGGCTAACAGCACTGTAACTAATGCCTGAAGAAGGCTTATTTAAAACATGTTTTCTTCATAAGGCACATCACAGTCTTTTGGAGCTTAGGAACACGAGACAGCACTTCAGCACTATGCTTAGGGGCCTTTTAATCAGCACAATCACTAACAAAAAGCACAACAGTATGAAAATGGGGCACTAAATAGCCCATGAAAAGGATACCTGTTTACAATATGAGAGCTGAAACAAGAAGGCAGGGTAGCACCTTGACCGACGTTATCTGGGAATGTACACGTTGGGCAACTCAGAGTTTTTGCCATTCTGAGCGCACACATGTCTGTGAATGACTGTGAAACACAAGTATTGATATTGGAGTTACAACTAAATTTTGGCAAGTAAGCAAATGTGCAAGAACACAATCTGCAAGTAATGAAGATTGTGTATGTAGGTGATGAATGTATATGAAAACATTTTTGATGAGAAACAGTTTATTTCGCGTTGGCTCTTCTGGAGATTAGATTCCCCATAGCTATGCACAAAGTTAACCACATTCTTATCTCATCCAGAGCAGCTATGCTTTTGTTTATTTTGCGTATTGGACCTCTGTAGGATTTCATTTCATATTAGGAATCATAGCTCTCATATTAACCACATTCATCACAATGTCTTGTTCATATAAACCCTTAAGAAACATTGTGTTTTGAATGAATAAATGCATGCCTGCATATATGGTTCTGTAGTTTAAAATAGTTTTAAAAATTTAATAAAGAGGATCAGTTTTTCTCTTTCAGAAAATAATTGTTTGAAGGGTAATTATCGACAGAGCGGATCCCACGTGCCTATGGCGTCTCCGCTTTCAGAATTGACTGACTTTGTGGTGTCCTTAGAGACACTCTCGTCTCAGTCACCCTCCCTAGAATTGCACATAGGCTCTCAAACTATCCTGTAGATTCATCCTTCCTCTGGTGCAATTCTAAGACAGTGATGATGACAGTGCATCTTTTTCAAAGCATTCTGGGTTCATGGAAATTGAACTCTAACGGAAAAGTATTTTGTGTAGGCCTGGGTTAAAACAATGAAAGATCACATGGTTTATTGGCAGTAAGACCTATTCAAAGACGTAACTGTTTTACTTCTAATGGTTCAACTTTCTGTATAAGAAAGAACACTCTGACTTTATTATTTTATTTAAAGATATTTGAGTTTCCAGAGCATGAGTAATATTCAAATGCAAACACAAAAATTATAATCCAGAGACAAACTATAAGATGCTTAGATTATTCACTACTTTTCTCATCCACATTTTGTCCTACTCTACTAGAAAATATATTTTAAAAGAAAGCTGTATTTTATTTAAGTGTATTTTCCTTTTGATTTACTAAAATGAAAGCTGGAGACTGCTTGGCAGCAAACAACTCACATACCTAGTATGATTTCAGGTAATTTATAACCACACTAAGGTGTGTTTCTATATTTTTATTCCTAAAAAGGAAACGTATCTTTTTAATTTTTCAGGATCCAGTTCCGATTATTTCTATGGAGATTTCATCAAAGAGAGTAAGTTGTGTGTGTGTGTGTGTGTGTGTGTGTGTTCTGTATTATCAGATAAGGTCAAAGGCTAGAAAGCTTAAGTATGTGTGCTTATATATTAACAAGTTACAGTTTTAGTCTGACAAAAATACATAGTGGTTTACAGGTAATAGATTTCTTCACTTTCTGGTTTTAGAAAGGTTGACAAGAGTAGGTTTACCTCTACCACCATGATAGGACCTTATTCCATGATTTTTTTTTGGTAATGTTTTTGCAAAAACAGTGGTAATGATGGTAATACAAAAGAGTGTACAATGAAACACAAACCTCTTTTCTACTTTACTGGAACCAGCTTCAGGTGTAAATTTCTTCAGAAGTAGTTGTTGCATATATTACCTCATTTATTTATAAATAACCTTTTATGTTTAGGCAAATGGGAACATGGGATGTTGATTGTTCTGCTACTTCTACTTTTTACTTAATAACGTATCTTACAGTTTATTCCACATCACTCTCTATATATCTACATCACTTTTCTACGTTATATGTCTATGTGCGCTGTTAGTGGGAATGTAAATTGGTGCAGCCACTATGGAAAACAGTATGGAGGTTCCTCAAAAAATTAAAAATAGAACTGCCATATGATCCAGCAATTCTGCCTCTGGATATTTATCCAAAGGAAACAAAAACACTAACTCAAGAAGGTATATGCACCCCCATGTTCATTGAAGGATTGTTTACAATAGCCAAGACATGGAAATGAACTAAGTGTCCATCTATGAATGACTGGATAAACAAATTTTATACACACACACATATACATACATATATGCACACACAATGGAGTATTATTCAGCCATAAAAAAGGAAGAAATCCTCCCATTTGTGACAACATGAATAAACCTTGAGGGCATTATGCTAAGTGAAATAAGTCAGAGAAAGACAAATACCATATAATCTCACTTATATGTGAACTATTGGCAAACAACAACAGCAGCAACAAAAACAAGCTCATAGATACAGAGAGCAGATTGGTAGTCACCAGAGGCAGGGGCTGGGTGAAATGGGTGAAGGTTATCAAAAGGTACAAACTTTTAGTTATAAAATAGGTAAGCCCCGGTGATATAATGTACAGCATGGTGATTATAGTTAACAATACTGTATTGTGTATTTGAAAGCTGCTAAGAGAGTAGATCTTAAAAGTTTTCATCACAAAAAAAAATTTGTAGATTTGTAGTGTGTGATGAGGGCGGTGAACTAGACTGTGATCATTTCACAGTGTATACAAATATCGAATCATTATGTTGTACAGCTGAAACTAATATAATGTTATATGTCAGTTGTATCTCAATTAAACATGCAAAAAAAGACCATTTACTTTTCCAATCTCCTACTGGACATTCCTGTAGATCTTTTAAAAAGACCTACAATGTTAGATGACGAAAGACTCTACTTAGATAATGAATAAAATAGTCAACTTCTTGAGATTTTTGTCAGCCTTGCTCTAGCAATTTTATTACTCATGCATCCAAGCCTGTAAAAGTATTTCAGATCTTGGAGAAAATGAAAGTATCAGTGTTCCATTATCTGTCTTGAGTAACTGCAGTCATTTAAGTGAGTGTGCACAGAGGCGATTGTGTAGGAATGTGAAAATCCAGGTGTAAGAGCTCAGTGAGAATTCTGCCCATTTCTACTAGTGGCCTCTCTCTTCCTTGATGTCTCTAGCAACAGCTCTATATTGGATCTGCTTCTGCCGTGGCCCAAGTCAGATTCCATCAGTGTGACATGTATGGAAGTGCTTGTGCAGACTGCTGCCTGGCTCGAGACCCTTACTGCGCCTGGGATGGCATATCCTGCTCCCGGTATTACCCAACAGGCACACATGCAAAACGGTGAGACAGAGTCTTCCATGGAATCTTTCCCTTATTTAGAGAAACAAACCTAACACTATTTTCTTCTCTTTTTGTACTCATTCCATGAAAATAACCGTGTTTTGGTTTTTTTTTTTTTTTGCTTGTTTGTTTCTTTTTAGTGATTTTCCATTTATTCCAAAGTAACTTTGATTTTTTTGTTTTTATATTGGAATATAGTTGATTTACAGTGTTGTGTTTATTTCAGGTGTACAGCAACTTGATTCAGGTGTACATAGACTTTAGGTATATCTATTCTTTTTCAGATTCCTTTCCCATATAGGTTATTACAGAGTATTGAGTAGAGCTCCCTGTGCTATGTAGTAGGTCCTTGTTGATTATCCCTTTTATATATAGTAATGTTTATACGTTAATCCCAACCTCCTAATCATCATAGTCCTATTTTGTTCATAATATAAGTTTTGAAACATCCACATTTTACTGAAAAATAACTCCCATTAATTATTGTGTAGAGACTGGGCTGAGCAGGCTGCTGGGGTTTTATTTTTCCTCCGGCTTTCAATCAACTCTTCCCCCTCCTGAAACTTTTGCTGCAAGACATGAAACCAGTTTAGATAAACGTAAAATGTGGAAATGGCTAGCCACCCCACACGTGAGGAATTCAAAGACTTAAAAGGAAAATAAATAAATAAATTCTAAAATACATCCTGCATTTGCCCTGTGTCCTCCCGAACAGCTGGTCTTCATTTATTTCATTTTGAAAGTGAATATTTTAACTCCTAGGCAAATGCATGACCTGTATAATTAATGAAATGTGTGATTTAATTCAACACAAATGAAAGGTACTTAAAGACCTCCAAACTCTAATATCGACAATTCAGTGGGGTCATTGCTACTTGTTAGAGAAGGTAAATCCTGGGATTCTTTGAACAGGAGACCTTGAGGTACAGAAAATATTTTAAAGAATAAGGATCTTCACTCAAGTCAGAAGAAATTGTGCATTCTTTGGGGACAAAAATAAGGGAAAATATTTTTATTATAGAATAAGCAATTATCTTTTTCACTTGATAAAGTGACTAAAGATAATATAAAGCAAAAATAGACTCATATACAGTTTCCCTACTGAAAAGCAACTTTTATTAATTTCATTTACTCTTGCTCTTTCACTTTGGGCTACTTTTCTTTAAACCTTTTTCAAAATCTAATTTAATACAGTTGTTATTTTTCTAAGTTTACATGTATAGTAGAATCTCATTTTTAAAAACACTTAGTCACTAATTCAAATGTTTGTTAATTTGACCTTAGCTAAGTTAACATTGCAATGAGTGTTTAAATATATACTAAGCAGATAGTAAAAAGATGCTTTGAGGAGCTTCCCTGGTGGTGCAGTGGTTGAGAGTCCGCCTGCCGATGCAGGGGACACGGGTTCGTGCCCCGGTCTGGGAAGATCCCACATGCCGCGGCGTGGCTGGGCCCGTGAGCCATGGCCGCTGAGCCTGCGTGTCCGGAGCCTGTGCTCCGCAACGGGAGAGGCCACAACGGTGAGAGGCCCGCGTACTGCAAAAAAAACAAAAGATGCTTTGAGAGGACATTTGTGAACTAAATAATTTACCAACTGTATTAAAGAATTGAGTGAGTTAATTGATTTTGTACAAATGCTTAATGATATTTGAAAGCAATTCTTGAGGAATATAGCTATGTTATTAATTGAAAATATTGTTTTATGATTTATTCACTCATTAAGCCAGTTTCTGTACTGTGTTAAAGGGGTATGAATAAACAGTCACAGCCCCCTGTCTGTAGGAAATCAGAACCTGAAGTGGAGAATGGAATTGTAAATAAGGATGATAGCTCACCACTGAGCACTTAGTATGTGTAAGGTACTGGACTAAGTGCAATACACATAACACATTATTTAATTCTCAAAAGAACCCAACCTTTGAGCTCAGTCTTGAAGGTAGAGATATAAGGAGATTCCAGCTAAAGAGAATTAATTGTTTGTACAGAGGCACAGAATGTTCTGGGAAAGCTGTGTAGTTCCACAGGTTAGGAGTGAAGTGGTAGGATCTAAGGGCAGAAAGGTAGTTTTACCAAAAGTAACAATATTATTTATTGTTGTTTTATTGTTTTATTGTTTTTTTTGTTTTATTGTTGTTTTATTTATTATTGTTTTTAGCAACAATCAATATGTTTACAAGCCTTGCATCAAATACTTCCGAATAGCAGAAAGGTAGTTTTACCAAAAGTAACAATATTATTTATTGTTGTTTTATTGTTTTATTGTTTTTTGTTTTATTGTTGTTTTATTTATTATTGTTTTTAGCAACAATCAATATGTTTACAAGCCTTGCATCAAATACTTCCGAATAGCAAGGTTTCATATTAGGCATGCAAGAGCGATGAAGAATTTTAACTGAGCAGTTTCCATAGCTGAGTATGTCTTGGTATACAGTACATCTTGTAAGATTGTACATGCACAAGTTTGTAAGATAGTATTTAAAAGGGTGGACAAAAAGAGTTATTTAGAAAAAGTTAAATGAATAGGCAAAATCGTAGACGGGAAGGACTGAGATGCTGGAGGCAGGAGCCACACTCATAAGTGAATTAGTTCAGTTCAGTGACATGTAATGCACATCTTCCAGGAGCGTCACTCTTGTGAACCGTCACCCACCCCTGGAGGAGAACTTTTTGGATAAGTTCCAGGACATAAAGGGAAAATAGTTTGCTTTTATAGCAGATCGTTTTTGCTTCAGATCTGACTAGCAGCAGAAATTGAAAACTGGTCATTAAAATAAATACCCTTCTGTTCATGGAGTGAAAGTGAATCAACAGAGGAAAAACATTAATTCACAATTCAAACCACTTGTTTAAAATAGTCTTCCAAAATACACTATAATTTCTAGAGCTAGGTCTTTTTCTTCCCCCTTGCTCTTGTATTCCGTCTATTTCCAGCATTCTCTTTAAAAGTTTCCAAGAGGCAAGAGATATAAGAAAAATATGCGACTTGGAGAATAAACGACAACTTTGCTTAACCTTTCTAAAACTCCTGCTTTGAATACACTCTTTTTTAAATGCTGTAGTAAAGAACAGCTATTTTAGGATAGTATAAAGTGAACTGAAGCTTTGTTGGAGAATGTGATATCTTTCTTTTTAAATGCATGTTTCCAGTGATTTTAAACAAAATTTGTGTACACCTATCCACAATGCTTATCTAGTCTTAGCTGATTGTAGTTCCCTCTATTCTCAAATCATCTGTATAATAAATATGATACAATATCATTTCTGCAAAGTGGAACCTATTTCCCATTTCACTGATTTATTCCTGTTCCATTATTCATTATTCCTCAGCAGGCTTGGGATTCCCAATACCAAAGCAATACTCAATGAAGTGAGGAATTAACAGCAGCCTTTTATTCTCATCTAGAGCTGCTATCAGTTGTATAATAGATGTTAACACTAGTATAAAATAATATAGAGGTCTAAAACTTTTCAATTTTGCTCCTTACTTTTCTGTCAATGTTTATTTGCAGTTTGGCTCAGTAGAATGATACATGTAGCAGTTTTAATCTTAACTTTCTAAAATCTCAGGTCTTTAGGTAAGGTTTTCTAATCCACAATCTATCTTTTTTTAAACATGCTTTCACACACAGATCATAATCCTAAAAATCAATTGGAAATATTCTTCTGTCCTGGCTTTCAATATAGGGAGATACTTAAATGGTTGTTTAAGTATTGCGTTCTTAACTAGGATCTGAACTCATGTGTGAGGAAGCACTCCATCTCTTGAAATAACGTTCCAATATCACTATTTGGTGAACTTGAGGAAAAGCTAGAATGAAAAAAAAAATTGAGACTGGAATTTAGGGGTCCGTTAGCCCAATTTTATTTTACGAAGGAAGACACACAGAACCAGGATAGGCAAGGGGTATGTATAAGTTCATGCAGCAGATGAGTGGTGGCATTGGGATTTGAATCTGGTTCCCTTTTCCAAATTTTGTCATCGCATATGGTTAAAGCATCTCTTTCTCAGTCTGGAAGTCTCACCCATTTCCCTCTGGGGTAAAACTTCTGTTTTGCCTTCTGGTTTTCCCTCAGTCTTGAAGATATGCCATGATTTAGAGAAGCAAGTAGTATTTTCTGCTTTTATTGTAATACTTCTGTTTTTATCTCAAATCTGAATTAATATGCTGAAGATCTTGATTTTAGCTTCCCAGTACTAATAATGATAATTTCCATTGTTTAATTCCTGAGAACAGTGCTTACAAATTTGAAACATGGTATATATTCTGGAATTCTTTTTCCACGGATAAAGAATATTGTCATTTGTCAATTATATGTCTAAGTGAACTATAAAACATGAAAATATACTAGAAGCGTATTTGCCTTTTAGAGGCAAATTGAGGAGAAGTACAATATTTCTTGAGTTCTACTATATGTAAGACATCCTGTTAAACAGATAAATGCACCATCACATTCAATAGAGGCATATACTTTCTAAATGTTATAAGTGAATAAAAGTAAATTGAGTATATTATTAGTTTATTTTTATTAGCAATCATATTGATCATGACGTCTGTAGAACAAAACATTTAGATCCAAATACCTTAATGCACTTTAATATAGATAGGAATTTTATGCATTTCTACTCAAATAGGTAGTCTGCTTCGAATCCCATTGTCTTTATCTGAACACATTCTTTACCACCCAAGACACTCATTTTGAACTAGAAGACTTCTTGTTTAACTAAATTCTTAACGAAATGTAAAGAGAACCTTCTTAAATTATAATCAAACTCATGTGATGATTTAAAAAACAGTTTTCTATAGATCTTATCCATTGAATAACATTCAATGGAAATATGGAAAACTATGAAACTTGGATTGTATCCTGGTTTTGTATGACTGATCAATTTTTTCAGTAGCAGAATACTACTTGAAACTTTAATGCGGTTGGCTATCTTTTAACGTCTGGAAAATTGAAATCTGAACATCTCCTAAATGCATTTACTTACTTTCAGGCGGTTCCGCAGACAAGATGTTCGGCATGGAAATGCAGCTCAGCAGTGCTTTGGACAGCAGTTTGTCGGTAATCCATAGAAAATCGATTGCCATGGGTTTCTTAGAGTGTGCACTGAAGATAAACTGTCAGCTTCTTAAACAGGGTCCTTGTTTTCTTGGTGATTGATACACACTAGAACAATGTTCCTGAAAGTATTCTGTTTTTCCATGTAGTTACGATTTTGTGCATTTGATATATAATCTTTCCTAATTAGGAAAACGTTTTACCTACCCACCAAGCTTTATTGTTAGAATTCAGAAAGGGGACTCCTAGAACAAAAATGCTGCATACTTTAGGTGACAGTTGTCACAGTGATTTGCAGGATTTATTTCACCAGTTCAACCCTGGGAATATCTTCACCGTGTTTTTAAAACTTACAGTAATTTTATCAAGAGTGATCTAACTTGAATCAAGTCACCTACTAAGCGTTGGATAGAATAAAGTGAAACACTTGGACTCTTTCACTGGGTTTCTGATGAAAGGTGGTAGGTGGTCCAATGTGTAAAGGAAGAGAGAAAATTTCAGCTGCAGACAAATGTAAAGAAGTCAGACAAGACGGAAAACCACCGTCCTGACTCTTTACACCGTCATGGTGGTTGGTGAACAGGCTGTGCTCACCAGGAAGCAGCAGAGGGAAGGGGCACCATGATTGGGAGACCAGAGATATTTATACACAGATCCAGAGATTGTGGTCCGGGATCAGTTTGCTAGACCCCAGGCTGATTCTGGATTTGATGCAAGATGTAAGCCTCTGAGAATATTAGCTAGAGAAAGGTGGCATTATAGTTTTAGGGAAATATAGGGGTCAGTTTTGAATGCAAGGAGGACTCAGACATAGAAAAAAAATATCCTGGGATCTAGTACTGAATTTGATCTTGGTTAAAACAACAAAAAATAAATCCACTTGCTTTTATTCGAAACTGCAGTTAGGTATACTTGCCTCTATGCCCATTTGAGTTCAAGTTCAGTGAGAGCCTTTCTGGGCCAAAATACAGATTATAATCAAGAAGCTCTGGTTGACAAAGTCCTTAGTTCAGTTTCGTACTCTTTTCTTCCTTCAGGAGCCCCGTATCTGGATAAGTGCAGTCCATTGTCAAGATAATGCTCACACTTTTGTTTATGTAGTGCCATATCGCCTTGATTTCTGCTCTCTGCTTTTGGTTGTAATCATGAATTTTAGTTCTATGCCTTGCTTAATTGTTTGGTGCTTACCTTGCCCGCTTTATCAGTGGATGTTGCCACTGATTATCCATGAATTTAACACTGATGCACCTTCTTACCTATCGGACTGTTACATCCTTTGGAACCAAACTCCCAGTTACTTCTTTCTGTCTCACTCCATAGCCTGCTGTGCCTTTTTAATGCCTAGATTTTGGTGTGCTACTCTCCCTAAATAACTCCTGTATAGAAATTAACAATGAGTAATAAAAGTTAGTCACTTTGCTTTAGGGGTTTGAATAAAGAATCTTTTAAAAAATATTGTTTACCAGTAAAATCAAAGTCTCAAGGCTGATGTTAACATTTATGTTGTAGGGGATGTTTTGGATAAGACTGAGGAGCGATTGGCCTATGGTGTAGAGAACAACAGTACTTTGCTGGAATGTACCCCGCGATCTTTACAAGCAAAAGTTATCTGGTTTGTGCAGAAAGGACACGACACAAGAAGAGAGGAGGTAATTCATAGCTGCACATTCACACCGTGGTGTCTTGCATACAGCGTGCCATCAGTAAATAGATGATGCTTTATTTGGGTACTTAAAAATTAAACAATCTATTGTGCTGTACCTGTCATTTTAAAAGTGGGTTTTTTTTTTATTATGTGTGATTTATATACATATAAATATATATGTGTATATGTATAGGTATATATAAAGGTTTTTATATACATGTAGATTTTTATATACATCTATACATTTATAGACATATAATTTTATAGACATATATAGACATATGTCTATAGACATTTATAGACATATATAAATAAATTATGTATGTATGTATAAATAAAATTTGGAACCTAGAATTAGATTTTAACTTAGGAGCTTTCTTCGGCTTCATGATTTTAGTGTCATGTTGTAAAATTATAGTCTCAAATTGTATCACCCAAGGCAATGTTTCAGAAAAATAGCGAAATTAAACACCATTATCACATATATCTTAGACACATGGATAATAGAATTGAAACAACAGTAGCAGCGACATTAAACCAGTTGTTGATAAAGCTATTAAATCATATGTGAGACATCAACTCAGGGGTTCCACTGTTGTCCAAAAAACAGGCATCAGCTCTTTTATCCTTCTAAGCAGGTTTAGTGGTGGAGATTATATTTCTATAATTATCTAACTAATGAGAGAGGAACGAGTTGGGCTGCTTTTACTGATGGAAGACTAGGCAGCATTTAAAGCACACATACAGAACAGGCTGGTGGCAAACACTGTATAGGTGCATGCGGGTCTAGGGAGCTGGTTTTATGTAGGGCGGGGTCAAGGGTGTGAAGCATGTAAAGCTTAGGGAAGGCAGATAAAGCATTGTTGATGTGGGCATTGAACTTAATTTTTACAAAAATGGAATTAGAAAAATAGAAAATAGAAGAAAATTTGGTTATATTAAAGGGTGATAGACTTGGTGAATACTGGGGAAATGGTCCTTAGTAAAGAGAGGGTTACAAGTTGAATAAGGGGAAGAAATTCTAGAGGCCTGCCTTAGGACACAGAGGACAGCTAATAGGTACTCATAAGATAGTGAGTCAGGAAAGTCTGTACCTCATTTTGACGCTGGAGACGAAACCTTTGTCATCGGAAGTTTAAATGACTGATTCTACATGTAGAGCACAATTACATTTTATGCCTTTTTTCCCCCTAGCCTGTTGTGAAACTAAAAATCCAACATGTTTTTGGTCGAGAATCATAAAGTACATTCTGGGAACTGACTAAATTTCTATATCCCATGTTCCTGGGATAGCTAGTAGAGAGGAAGATGATACCTCAACTTAACAAAGACTATTAGAGATAATATAGAAAGGCAATCAGGAGAGGAAAATTCTCCTAAATTTTCATGACATCATAACAATAAATACGTGTCCAAAAAAGTTACAGTACATTGCACTGAAATAAATTATTGATTTAGTACTGAAGTATTTTCCATTGCACAAATCTGAGATAAAACTTGGTTTTTAAATTCCATTGTAACTGACTTGGCAGGAGAGGACCTGGGAATATTCTGTAGTTCTTCCAGTTGAATGGCTTCAGAAGACAGAGAAGTAATTCTTTCATCAGTAGCTTTCTTCACTCAGTATGTTCTGTTTCTGATTTGGAACTTAGTGTAATCTGCCTCATTTGGAAAACTTTACCAAATCATTTTGACATGCTGCATCCAGTAGTGTTCAATTTTAAGTTTCTTTATCATATTAATATAATCTACTTCTTTTTCCCCAAATTTTAGTCCCTATTTTCAACTACATTCAAATTTCCCTGGTATATTTACTGGTACTAGAAATTTTGAGTTTACTCTATGCATGACAAGTTGTATCATAATCAGGTAGTGCCTGATTTCTGTAGACATAACAATATATATTGAGTTATTCACAATCTAAAACAAAACAAAACACACAGTTGCTGACTTCGTCAAAAGCTGAATGTGCGTGCTGTGTACACAGAGCAAAATGACTTTACGTGTGTATTCTTTTGGAGTTTTTTAGAGTCTGTTTAGAGTTTTTTCAGCGTTTAGAGTTTGGACCATTTTTGCATTTATTATAGTTACTATAAGACATACAAGATAATCTTATTATCAAATCTTGACCATTGCACAGGATGTTTAAGTTCAACTAGTCCAATTCTTAACTCATGTGGGTATGCGTTTTTAGAGCATCCCTGACAGTGGCCGTCAAGGCTCATCCTGGACGCTACAAGCCACGGTCAGCCCATAGCCTTTCTGAAAATTTTTGATTGTCGTATCCTTTTATTGAACTGCTATTGTTGAGTCTGGAATCCACTTACAGATCCACCCTCAACTCTCCTGAGCTGTCCAGAAATCATGTATTCAGGTGGATGACGTTTTTGCTCCAATTAATATGTAGAAATGCTCCTTCCATAACCAAATTTCTAGAAAGCTTTTAGCAATTCAGTTATCTGGTTTCTAAACTGGATCACTGCCATTCTCTCGAATATGCACTTTATAGTTTCTTGCTTCCTTAAATAATAAATATGAAACGTAACATGTTATTAATTCCAGAAATGTTTATGGAAAGCCTAATTTATAAGTAATTTATTAAGTACTTCATAAGGGAACATCTTCCCTTGGCTTGACGACCTGGTTAATTGTGGTGTGCATTGTGATTCTGACACCCTGGGGGAGAAGCCTTCATAGAAGGGACTTGGGAGATGAGGCTGTTCTTTAATGTGCATCTACTGTATACAGGAACTGGGGTAGGCGCCTTACCTTCTTATTCTCGGATCTCACAGCTGCACCTTAGGCATAAGAATCCTCATCTTACAAATGCAGAAACTAAAACTCAAAGAGGTAGAGCTCATAAAGTCAGTTACAGACCCAAGGTTTGAACTCAGGTATTCCTGCCTCCCAAGCTGAGCTGCTTCACATTTATTCACCAGCCAAGTAACTAGGAATTTGCTATCTGCGTTTTATAAAATGTACCGTTTTATTCTTAAAAATGTATTTATAGATGAGATCGTTGAGACACAGAATGTTTAATCACTTTCTTGGTTACTCATAGCTAGTGAGGCAGATTCAAATCCAGGTCTCTTACTTCTTTCTACTAACTCACACCATCTTCTGAAATCAGAATTCTAAATACAGTTTCACATGCTCTGGGACAAGCATGGGGCAAAGGGAAAACCGTTCACTGCAGAAGTTCTGGAATTTGATTTCTGAAAAATGCTCCTGTTGTCAGATATATATATGTGTGTGTGTTTATATATATGTACATATATATGTATATATATATATTTTTTTCCCTCAGAGTTTAGTGGAGCGTGCTGCCTCAGCTTTGTTGGCACTCTACCTCATTTTCTTGGGTTTTAACTAAAATAACACTTTATTCATTTATTTGAAACTTATTTAGTGAGCATCTATTATGTCCTGCTTTCGTAAAACTTGTACTCTGGAGAACAGAGAAAGATAGCAATAATAATAATATGACTAAATAAGAACATTCTTTAAAGTATAAGTTGATGGTAAGAAGAAAAATACAAGAGAGATTACTTGCCGGGAAAGGTTGCAATATTAAACGGCTGGTCATGGAAGGCCTTACTAAGAAGTTCACCAACAAAGTGACATTTGCAAATGACTCGACAGAGGTGAGGTAATAGGCCACGTAACAGTGTTGGATAATGGCTTTCTGGACAGTGAGAACAGCAGGTGCAAAGGCCCTGTTTCATCAGCAGGGCACCTGATATATTAGAAGAACATCAGAGTGGAGGGCCACGTGGCTGGAGGAGACAGAGCAATAGGGAAACTAATAAACTGAGTCAAAAAGTGAGGTAAAGGGCCAGCTCATGCAGGGATTTGTAGGCCCTTATAAAGGGCTTTAGTTTTTGCTCTGAATTAAATAGAAAGCCATTGGGTAGTTTACAGGAGAGCTATGACATGGTCAAAATTCGGTTTTAAAAAGATGACTTTGGTTATTGTATCAAGACTGTAGCATGTGGGTGTGGAGATAAGGGTGGAAGCAGGGATGATAGGGACATGCATCATCATGTTCAATGGCACAACATTAACTGTCAGTGTGCCCTTCACCTACGAAGTCAAAGGATGGGCAAGTGACCGCCTCATACACATAAGAACAAGTGCTTCACATATATTCTTCAGTATTATTGAAAATTGTGAAGGCTGTTTAATCTATTTAATATCTCAAATGGAAAGCATTTTCAACCTCTGTTCTGCTCCCCAAGTGTCTAAAATTAGTGTTTTGAATTCAATAAATATTCATTCAGAGCCTACCTTAATAGGTGATGAAAAAATCATAACCTTAGCCTTGTTGAAGCCTATAGGCTTACAGTGTATACAGTAATGTGAACAGATAGTTATAATATATTGTGTTCATTACAACATCGTGTGAAACCATGGGAAAAGAAAATTGTCTCAACCGACAGGTCAGCTGTGGACGTGGCACTGTGGACACTTAGGAAAAAATCCAAGGCAGAGGTGACATTTGAGCTGTGTTTTAATGGATAGATAGAAGCCAACTAGCGGAAAGAGTGGTGTAATCATATGTGCTGGAGATGACAAACAATACGGTCATCGTAGATCTGTGGAGGACATGAAGATGCAAAAATGAGTAGATCCACCAAGGAACCATTTCACTTTATCTGTAAGCCCATGAGAATGCCTTAGACAAACTGTCTAGACACATTACTCTAGAAACTGGCTTACCAGCTTGGAGGATAGGCAAGCTGACAAGGAGACCATTTAAGAAGGTATTTCAATGGTCAAATGAAAGAGTTTTGATCAAACTAAACAGTGGTTGTGGGAAGGGAGAAGACAGATTTTAATTTTTATGAGATAACATTGAGTGCATTTGATATTTGAGATAAAAGAGAAATGATCAGAAGTGATTCATATGTTCCTGGTTTGGGTGTTTGTGTGGTTGATGGTGCAGTGATGTGATTCCAAGAATACAGGGAGGAAAGGAAGAGTTTGATTTGGGCCATATTGAATTGGGGCTCCAGTAAAGCATGCGGACAGAGCTGTCCTTCTGGTATATGCATGCCTGGGAATATAAAGCCCAAAGGAAAGATTTGGAATGGCAAGAGATGTGTGAGAGACATTAGCAAAGAGGCGCTAAATTCATGGAGATAATAAAAGTAAGAATAATCTAGCAAGCATGTATACTTAAATATGGCTTACTGTGGGCCAGGCACTGTCCTATGAATGTTACCTATAGTAATACTTTTAATCATTGCAACAGCCTTATGAAATAGATAGAATTATTGTCCCCACTTTATAGATAAAGAAACTGAAGCACAGAGATTGAGTTACTTGCATAATATCACATAGCTTGTGAATTTGAGCCAGATATTCTGGTTTTAACCCTAGGCCCTTAGTTACACTGCAGTGGTGCCTCTAACTGCCATAGCCTGCCTTGGAGTAAATAAGAAGCATTGTGAGCTAAAGCTAGAAGCAAGGGGGAACCGCACATATAAGGAAAAAATAGGAGAAGAAAAAACGCTAAAAGTTGAAGAGTAAAATCGTTAGGGAAACAAGTCATAATTGTAGTTAACATTCATTTAGTGCTTACTGTGTGCCCTGTACTGTTCTAAGTGCTTCATGTGTAGTAGCTTTTTTAAAACTTACAACATTTCTCTGCAGTAGTTAGTATTATTATGTGCATTACAGAGATAAAATTAAGTAACTGATGTAAAGTACACAAATGGTAAGTACCACTAGAGTAGTATAGCTTGAGGAAGTAGAGATGGTGCAGATGGGGATGTGGTATAGTAGAACTCAGAGAAAAGGAATTGGATAAGGACAAAGTAACAAACAGCACCCGTTGAAAAATTCAAAAAAATAAGTGCCCAGGCTCTAGTGCAAACATTCAGTAGAATGGTTAAGCCAGGAGCCATCTAACAACAGGTGAAGTGACGTTGATGCTCGGGGCTGTGTGGGATTAGAAACAGTTCGTATAATGTTCTCGACCTAAAGGCTTAGGTGAGAAGTTTGAGAGACGTCAACAGTAGGAGACGACAATTGAAAGAACTTCTGCTTTGCTTTTTTGGCTTAAGAAAAACAGTGACTTGGTCATGGTTAGAGGTTGAAGGGAAGTAGCCATGAAGAAGAAAATGTGCAGTTAATTGATGAAGCAAGATGAAGAGTATGGGAGAGAATATCATTGCAGAAGTGACAGGGTGGATTCTAAGAAGGAAGAGGAAGAACCCTCGTTCTCTGAACTGAGGAGAAAAGAAAAGGATTTTATGTGTGTGGATAAGGGTAAGTTCATTTACAGAATCCTAGTTTAGCTGTTCCATAGGCCTTCTATAATTGTTTAAATTAGGTGGCCGTATATATTTCTACATATAATTTGAATTTGGAATACAGCTCAAATCTTCCTTTTATGAAGGAGGTATAAAGTATGTTTGTGTGATTGCAAAGGACAGAACTGTTAGAAACACAACTAAATCACCCCAAAATGATATACCCTGGTTTATGAAGTCTCGATTTCTGCAGCTTGATGTATTTGAATTGACAAGCCTCCAAAATAATTGCAAAACTTGAATTCTGAGTAACATCCCAAAGGAAAGGCATCCCTACTTGTTAAGGCATGTGGTTGGAAAATTGCATTATTTCTCTATGTGTTTCTCTTTCTCTAAAATGCATGAGCACTATATTTTAAAACTAAGTATTGAGGGACTTCCCTGGCAGTCCAGTGGTTAAGACTGCCTTCCAATGCAGGGGGTACGGGTTCAATCCCTGGGCAGGGAGCTAAGATCCCACATGCCAGGGCCAAAAAACCAAAACGTGAAATAGAGGCAATATTGTAACAAATTCAGTAAAGACTTTAAAAATGGTGCACATCAAAAAAAAATCTTAAAAAAATTTTTTTTAATGAAATAAAACGAATTGAGGAGAAATTGAAATATGCATTGATTTGCTTAGATTTAAATATTTATTAGTTCACTGTGTGTAATTTTCACTTATCATGACAAAGAAAGCTGTAGTTTCTTCAAGCTACTCAGATTAGTGTAACTGCTCACGTTAATATGATCCTCATTTTGAATGTTTTAAGTTTGGAGTATATTATTTTTAACCTGAACATAGAATAGTCTTTGGAACCTTGACAATAATTTAAAACAGAAGTTGGCGAAGTACAACCTGCGGGCCAAATCTGGCCCTCAGCCTCGTTTATAAATAAAATTTTATTTGAAAACTGCCACGCTCACTTGTTTACCTGGTGTCTATGATTGTTTTCATGCTACAGCTGCAAGGTTGAGTAGTTATAACAGAGACCATATGACATATGAAGCCCCAAACCTTTATAGCCCTTTACAGGAAGTGCATTGACCTCTGATTAAAGAGCTCAAAATGAAAACGTATACAAGTAAAGTCTTATTAAGTACCTCTGTACTTTGGACAAAATATCTTTTCATGAAAAACCAAGCCCTCATTTTGTGCTGAGCACTATAATTTCATTGGAATGAGTTTTCAGCAAAACCAAACAAAATGAATATTTTCTTGGAATGTGCTCTTTGGGATTTTATTCTTTACTGACAAAACCAATGTGCATCCCAAAGACATTGTAAACAAGGTTGGGTTCTAGGAAGGAGTTCATAAATCCCCAGTGGGGAAGTTTCAGAGCAATCCCAAAATGCGTAAAATATTCTTCATGCCCATGCCAAAGTGGTATAAGGCAGGCCAGTAAGCTGCTGGTCCATAAGACCATCATCATAATTTATCCCTTGGTAAGCATGGAAGATTTATTTCCCCCTTGATCTTTGTTGATCCTTTCCATTGGGGATTCTCTACTTAAGGGAAACTATTTTTGTGTGTTTGTGGGTCTTAAAAATAAAGTATCAATTTTATGCACTGTATAGACTGCTTAAATAATGCTCAGATGTGCATGTTTATTATAGAAAGTTCAAGAGAGGATGTAAGTTGACAGCAAAACTCCAAAACTTCAATTTGACTTTACTCTCTCAATTCTCTTTTAACTCTCTACCAAAAATTTGTCACTTCTTAACTTCGTCTTCAGACCACCTACTGAGTAGGATAAATTCATCAAAGTTATTTAAATATTATTGAGAAATCTAAGAGGCATAGTTAACTTATCAGTCAGCAGTTCCTTCTAGATAACTTAAGAGTTCATTGCGTCTATGCTAAATTTGTACAGTCTCCATGAAAGCATAATTTTATTGATGATTCAATGCATTATGGAGACAGCTTCTCTTGTAAAAACAAAAGAAAGAAAAGTGGAGTACACAGATTACATCTTTTAATGTTGCAGTTGCATTATGTAGTCAAAACTCAGAAACTTTTGAAGCAAAATTTTATCTTCATTGTACCATCTTGTTGGCTAGATGACTTATGTTTTCTTGACCTTCACCAGTGCTAGCTAATCCATGACAGGGATCAGTGACAGCCCTAAGTTTACATTTCTGTCTTTATTTACATGTTTTGAAAGCATCAGATTTGTTTCACGTGAATATTATTTCTTTGTTTTTCTTGTTATCATAACATTAAGGTATGTGAACTCTTTGCCTCGTTTGAAACATCTGTTTAGTAGTTTTGACGTTTCTACTCCAGTCTGTTAAAAAATGTTCTCATTTTTTCTAAACTAACAACTATTTACAGGTAAATATTCAAAACTTACATTTTTGAACCTTGACAGGCATGTTTTTATAATGTCATATGCCTCGTATTTTAGTTCTGGAGTAATTAGCAATATAGCTTATTAATTTCATTTTTTCCATTGCAATGGCGAAGACAGTTTCTATTGTATGAAGGGAAAATATAAAGCAGCTATGTGATCATAAGAATGGATCTAGAGTTTCAGGTAGAACTGTCTTCTGTTAATTTTCCAAGAGAATGCTGAACACCTTTGAAAATTAAACATATAGCTTTCTAGATCTATGGAATCAGATCACGATCTGTTTAATCCCATTGAGACCAGTCTGACTGTGGACATCTGATTAAACGAAGTAACATGGTAATGCAGAAAGTAACTTTAAAAGTATATTTTAGAGACACTTGGATCTCAGAATTTATCATACTTTCCTCTTTCCTTTGGTCACTAGGAAATTTAGTTTGGAATTTATACTCCAATTAGAGTAGCTGTTCAGTGCCTTATGGTATGCAGTTTTGTGTTCAAACATTATCTTTACTTTCATCCTCTGTCCTCTTATTCCCTTCATCCTGATCATCCTGATATTCTTTTTTATTTTTTTATTTTATTTATTTTGCTGCATCAGGTCCTAGTCGCGGCATGTGGGATCCTTCGCTGTGGCGCATGGGCTCTTTGTTGCAGTGCACGGACTTCTCTAGTTGCGGCGTGTGGGCTTCTTTCTAGTTGTGGCTTGCAGGCTCCAGAGCGCGCGGGCTCAGTAGTTGCGGCACGCAGGCTCTCTAATTGTGGCATGCAGGCTCTAGAGCACACTGGCTCAGTAGTTGCAGCACGTGGGCTTAGTTGCCCCACAGCATGTGGGATCTTAGTTCCCTGACCAGGGATAGAACGTACATCCCCTGCATTGGAAGGCGGATTCTTAACCACTGGACCACCGGGGAAGTCCCCTGATATTCTTATCTATAGAAATTTTCAACAAAACATTACTTTTAAACTGCTGTTTGCTTATTTTCAAACAGTATTTCTAAAAGTATATAATTATAGTATACTAGAGGATGAACAGATCTTACAGACAATTTAGTTTATTGTTTTCCAAACCAGGATGATCATTACAAACATTTGGGGTTTATTTTATTTTTTATTTATTTTATTTTTTTATTTTTACATCTTTATTGGAGTATAATTGGTTTACAATGGTGTGTTAGTTTCTGCTTTATAACAAAGTGAATCAGTTATACATATGCACATGTTCCCATATCTCTTCCCTCTTGCGTCTCCCTCCCTCCCACCCTCCCTATCCCACCCCTACATTTGGAGTTTTTGTTGGTTTGTTTGGTTTGCTTTTTGGTTCTTATTTTTGACTTCAGTTGCATAATTTAATTATACTGCTTAGTTTATGGCACATTGTCATGATCAGTCCACACAATGTCCTCTGTTGTTTGACTTTATTTTTCCTAGACCACCTTTCTCCATTTTCATCCTTGCTTCCCCATGTACATCCACTGTAATGATTGGGATAAGTCCAGTACTACATTTGTATACTGAACAAGTATGTAACATTTTTAGTGTACATGAGCTGAGAAAATAAATGTATTGTGTTATAACTCTTATTCTGCTTCTACTTTTTAAAACTCAGCACTATGTTTGTATGGTTTATCACTGTTGCTTTGTGTGTCTCTGTTTCATTGTTTCTGAAGGCTGCTCATCCCATCGCGTGTATTCATTGCTCCTAATTGATCCATTCCCCTACGAGTGGACCAAGAGTGTTGTTAATTCTCACTACCATATCTTTGTTTTTTTGTTTTCTGTTTTTCTTTTGTGGTACGCGGGCCTCTCACTGTTGTGGTCCCTCCCGTTGCGGAGCACAGGCTCCAGACGCGCAGGCTCAGCGGCCATGGCTCACGGGCCCAGCCGCTCTGCGGCATGTGGGATCTTCCCGGACTAGGGCACGAACCCGTGTCCCCCGCATCGGCAGGTGGACTCCCAACCACTGCGCCACCAGGGAAGCCCTCACTACCATATCTTTAATGATCATCTCTGCAGGTAACCCCTTATAGATCTGAGTGAAAATTTCTAAATTATTATCTGTCAACATCTTTCATTTCTATAAGTATTGCCACCTTGCTTTGCAGAATTTCTGCACCATCTGCACTCTCAGAGCAGTTCATGTGGGTTCCCATTTCCCTATATCCTCACCTATATTTGGTATTTTCTATTTTTTGCCTTTCTTCTGGGTATAATGTAGTATTTTGTTTAAATTTGCATTCCTAAAATTACTAGTAAGGTTGAACATTAACTTTGCATACTTATTAAACATTTGGGTTTCTCCTCTGAATTGCCTATTTATATGCTTTTTCCATTCCATCTTTTATTTCTCTTTGTTGACTTTCAAGAATTCTTTGCATCTTCTGTGTATATTAATCCATTCTTGAATATAAATATTCCAAACTTCTTTGATATAGTTGATATTTTGAATACATTTTTCACAGTATAGAGTTCTTATTTATGATAACTTTCTTCTCAGCATCTTCTTGGGTTAGATTTACGTTTTCTCCAGTTGGATCTTTAATCTGAAGTAAATACAGCTTTACTTGTTCTCTGTATAGTGTGGTAGGTTTCCCCAAATGAGCTATTAAGTAATTCATCCTGTCTCTCTTGGGGAATCATCTCTGTCATATAGCAAGTTCACACTGGAAAGTGTTTTTAATAAAAGGAAATTTTTATTTTTATACTGTAATATATGATACATTTTCTGTAAGTCAAACACAGTTTTTTAATTGAAAGAAGGCCAGATAAACAAATATATAAAGTTGTTCGTCTTTATTTCTTTACTAAAACTGATTTCATTGTTAAATATATTCTGAACTAACCAATTCAAGGCCTATGTCTGTCCATTTCCTATAAAAAGTGTGGAACCGTATCATATGGTTGATACACATGGACATCACTGCTTCTTCCTGACTAGCTACCAGATGTGCAGGGTTCTTTGTTCAATTACTTTTTTTATTTGACATTATGAAACATACTGAATCAATCTTTATAGCTAAAAATATTAAAACCATTTTCAGTAAGAAATTTTGTTTTTATTGATTGCCTATAAGAATATTTGATAAAGTGATGTATTATGTACCATCTTCTTTTTTTTTTATAAATTTATTTCTTTTTTGGCTGCGTTGGGTCTTCGCCGCTGTGCGCGGACTTTCTCTAGTTGCGGCAAGCGGGGGCCACTCTTCATTGTGGTGCGCGGGCCTCTCATTGCAGTGGCCTCTCCTGCTGCGGAGCACAGGCTCTAGGTGCGTGGGCTTCAGCAGTTGCAGCACGTGGGCTCAGTAGCTGTGGCTCGTGGGCTCCAGAGCGCAGGCTCAGCAGTTGTGGCACACGGGCTCAGTTGCTCCACGGCATATGGGATCTTCCCTGGCCAGGGCTCGAACCCATGTCTCCTGCATTGGCAGGAGGATTCTTAACCACTGCGCCACCAGGGAAGTCCCTGTACCATTTTCTTGACCAGGGAAATCTGGTCTGCAGACAGAACAGCTGGATGAAAACAATTCTGTAATAAAGATTTGATGTTGAAGATATCCATGTTAACAAAAGGGGAAAGATTAAATTGTGGAAAGAATTCAAATCCAAATTTCTAAGTCATGTTTTATTTTTAGGCATATTTTTATCATAGGCCATGGAAGATATATTTAACTTTCAAAGCAGTTTAACCTTCATAGTGTACAGCTGTCCAGACTCAAGAGTTAAAACATCTTTTCCTAAATTTATGATTCACTGTAAGCAGGAGGGGAGACCAAAATTCCAAGACAGGCAGTATCTATAACATGCAAATAAATGATGTAGGACAATTCTCATTGTAATTGTCGTGCTTCCACATTTTTGAACCAGTCTGGACTTTATCTATACACAGTGCAGTTTCTCAAACTTGGGTTTCTGATTATGAAAGAAACACCTGCTTTTTATACCAGACTTGGAAACAGAAAACAGAAAACAAGAAACTACTTCTCATCCAGTGATGAAAGGTTTGTATTTATTTCTATTTTTGCTTTATTTCAAAACACTTTCATAGACTGCTTGCTCTATGCCAGAAACTAGGCTAGGTGACTTTCGTGTTTTCTCATGTATTATTCACTCTCACAGGAGGTATAGTAGGGAGAGATCAAAGGATCATATTCGTGATGATGTTTGTATGCAGATTCTTTTCAGGGGAAGACAGTGTCCTGGAACTGTTTTTTCTATGTATCTGTGGAGCACAGACCTCTTCTTTCATTAGTTAGTAACTGCTCCTGAAATCATGCTTGTTTCCTCTCTATCCAAGTCATTATTGAACTTACCTAGAAAAAGTGAATGACTTTTGGATGTATCTTTATGGGTATACCCCACTGTTGTGCATGTTTGTGCACTATGAACTAATTAGTATGTTCTCATTTTTCAGTGTGTTCTGAGCACTCACTGTGGAATATTCAGAGTGATTAGGAGATAGGCCTTTGCCATTATGAAACTTAGTATATGGTTCAAGAGATAAAAATTGTATGGAAAAATAATTTGAAGAGGAATAAAAATACCAACTTATGTACTACAGATGTGAATGCTATTGAGTTACAAAAAGAAACAAAAGATTTTTGTGGGCTGTAAAGAAAGTATTCATTTAAGAAGGGGAAATTTAAGCCTAGAAGGAATTTTTTTAAGTAATGGATGGGTGGAGTTCCCAACAACAGAAAGGAGTTCAACTAATGGAAAGAAAGACTAAGACCAGAATAAGACCTGGAAGTGCGAAGTAAGGGGAGAGCTCAGGGGCCAAGAGCAGTGGCAGTTGTGCGGAGGAAGGTTTGATTCTAGTATTGTATAGGTTCCCCCCACCACCTGCCCTTAAAAGTAAAACATTTTCTTGGGCTGCCATCATCACTTAGAATGTTTATTAAATATTCACAAGACTGAAACCAGAAATGCATTCTTTATGCTCATAGCTTTTATTCAAATATAGAATGAAAATAAATTTACAAATAAATATATGCATCATTTAAATGTTTATTTAATGTGATGACTTTTTTTCGCTGAAATAAGGTATCTCCGTGAACATATTTTGGAATACAGACTACCACATACGTGTGTGTACGTGTGTGTGTAAAACATCTATCCACAGCACCTTGTGCCATGTGATGACGCAGTCCCCACACACGTTGTTCAAGTGACCTCAAAACTTTTTATGTACATTAGTACGTAGAGTTGTTGTTTGGTTTTCATATGGCTGGAATGTATCAGTAACATATTAAATTTACCTTTGTTCTCAGCAGCTGGAAACTATTCAAACTTTAAAAATGGTTCAGAATAAACACAAAGACTCACAATGAGGTTGATCTTCCACACGATCCCAAATAGAGTTTATTAATTTATATTGATTATCATGAAAATAAACACATTAAGAAATCCTTCTAGAAAATTCATTCATCTCCAGAAGTGTTCCTCTTCCACCAACCCTAGTGAGAAACACCACATTAAGCTGCTTTGGGATAGACAATCAGAAAGGCAGAATCTGGTTCCTTGAGCAATGCTCACCTGCTCAGAGGAGCAATAGAGTCTGAATAAGTTCTCAATCAGGAGCATGACGAAAAGGAGTGGACTTTGAAGAGTAAAATAGCGCCCATATGTTGACATAAAGGAGAAAGATACCAGGTAAAAGAAAACTTATTACAGGACTGTTGTTATGTATTTGCAGGTCATGTTGCAGGCTCGGGTGTACAAGGGTGTACAGGTGAAATGATGTTATTAAGGGAAGGAGATACTTTGACATTGGGTGTGAAGGAGGCCTGAAGAAATGACATTTGGTTCAGCCTTTCGGGCTGAGAAGGAACCAGCCGTATGGGAGTCCCTCTAGGTCCTGAAACAGAATGAAGTTGGGCATGAAAGCAGGAACAGAAAGAAGAAGGATTTGGGGGAGACTGCCATGAGATAAGGTCAAAGAAACAGTCATGAAATACGTAGCAAAAAACAGTGAAATGGAATGGATGGATTTTTTGGGGTTTTTTTTTTCGGTAAGGAGAGAGAGTATAGGTATCCCAGCTCTCTCAACACAGGTCCTTGTAGGTACATTGAGCATTATGATCTGGGAAACATAAGAACCCCTGAACTAATAATGTGAGAAATGGCATTTGTTCTGGCATTACAAAAGAAATTGAATTTGACAAATCTTCATTTCACTCAAACTTTGAGTGCTATGCTGAACTGGGAGAAAGCTCTCTCAGTTTGCTCTTAACAATACTGATGTAAATTGACCTCAAAGTCATTGATATGAAGTGATCTCAATATAAATAAGTTCAGGACACACACACACATACCTGATGTAATTACGTCTTTCTCATATATATTTATATACTATATTTATATATAGTATAACAATATAAATATAATATAAAAGAAATATATGTATTAAAATATGAATTATAAATAAAATACTAACATCATTTATATACTTTATATAATATATAGTTAATATACTCATATAATAGGTATATAATATATATAATTATATATATGATTTTTAGGATTTCATCATACGATAACAAAAATGAAAAAATTCTAGATAGTGGAAAGGGTTATAGGTTGGCGTTCTTTTGTCCTGGATAATACTTCAGTGCCGTTGATTTTCTTGTTCTTGCAGGTGAAGACAGATGACAGAATGGTTAAGATGGACCTCGGTTTACTCTTCCTGAGGGTACGCAAAGTGGATGCTGGGACCTATTTCTGCCAGACAGTAGAACACAGTTTCGTCCATACAATCCGTAAAATCACCCTGGAGGTTGTGGAAGAGGAGAGAGTGGAGGAAATGTTTACCAAAGACTACGAAGAGGACGGGCCTCACAAGACGCCTTGTCCTGTTCAGAGCAGCATCCCACATGGAACCAAACCCTGGTACAAGGAATTCTTGCAGCTGATTGGTTATAGCAACTTCCAGAGAGTAGAAGAATACTGTGAAAAGGTATGGTGCACGGATAAAAAGAGAAAAAAGCTTAAAATGTCCCCTTCCAAGTGGAAGTATGCCAACCCACAAGAAAAAAAGCTCCGTCCCAGAGCCGAGCATTACCGCCTGCCTAGGCATGTGCTGGACTCCTGATGGGGTGAAACCAGCTACTGGCTTCTGAAGAATTTATATTTAGAAACCAAAAAAAAAAAAGAGAAAGAGAAACCATCCACCTTCTTTGCATTACTTAAAAGAGATTTCTGTAATACAGAAAGGACTATAAAGGTGTTACGATAAATTATTCTATATACTCATTTGACTGGTTGAACCTTACATAAAATTACCTAATTTTTTAAAAACGTTATTGCTTGATGATTTCACATTATATTTATCAAAAGGTGACCATAGCTGTAGCTTTGAGTACTTGTCTGCTTTTCCATGGCAATTATTATTTTACCCTGGGAAGACTTAAGATTATTGCAATATTGCTGAAAAATTAGAGATTTTCATAATCATGGCAAAAATATACGTTTTGATCCTTCTGAATTTTGCCTTTCCACCATGATGTAAAATATATAGAATATCAGATACTTTAACATTCTCATGTGAACCGTCTGTAGTCTTTAAGAATTATTGTGTTAGTGTTGTCTAAGCCATGAGCTTTATGAAGCGGGTGTGTTGTAATTATCGTAAACCATGAAGGAAAAATTGTGGTCACCTCGAGGCTTGTGCTTTTCATAAAACATTCATTAAACCACATTCACAATAGTCCTGTTTCAGGATGAAAACACATTCTTTCAATTTCACTCCAGTGCAGAAAGAAGAAAGTCAAGGTAACTACTCAGAAAAACAGCAAAATATGTCAGAACAGCTGGAGTGACAGACTCCAACTGAAAACATTTTTGCTGCCCTCTTGTGGTAGAAAAGGTATATTTTTTTTTTTTTTTTTAATTCTATGGATTGTGCAGTAAAGATCTGAAACCAGTTTCTCAGTAACTGTATCTAGCTCATTTTCAGAAAAGAAACTAAGTGGAGTAAAAATGTGTTAATACTTATATCATGTTTTAAAGTGGAGATAATATGTTTATTATTACCTCACAAGCCCAAAATGAAGATACTACGGCACTGAAGCTCTATTAAAACTTAAATTTTATGCCTTTTAAATAGTCTTCCGTGAAATCTAAAAGATATTCCAGAAACATGTTTTATTATTTAAAAATAAGTAAAGCATTCTGCTCTCAGATACCAAAATTTCCTTTCAATTTTATATTAACAAATAGGAAAATTGTTTCATGAGGTTCACTTAACTACTGAGATGTTTAGAGCACCTTAACTTTTTTCTTATAAATCTTATCCGAAGTTTTTATTTTTGAGAATGCTTATTTCCTGAAGTTTTTTCTTCTGTTTTGTTTAGCCATTAACTTTCTAAAATATGAAATTCTGAGAGTTTTCATTTAACCACAAACTAAAAGCAAGTGAATTACACATGAAAACAGTTATGAATATTTAAATGTTCATTTTGAATAACGTTCATTTCAGTTTTCAAAATTAGCTTATAGGCTATACATTTAAGAAAGTTAAAGTGTTGATAACTTGTGATGGTTTGCAATTTCATTCAAACATTAACAAATTTAAGAAAGTTTGGAAAGTTCATTCAATAAGCTACCAAGCTCCAAAAGTCCTAAAGGAAACAAATATATCAGAAGTTAACATTCTCTGAAACATGCAGTTGTTATTTACCTAGAAATCCACTGGAGGTCATTGCTGCCCACCAATATTAACCGAAAACTGTATATGTTTCAATAAAAGCCTGCCCAGCGTGGAGAAATAGAACCATAACCACAAATCACAGGGAGGGTCCTTAGCCAACTTTATGTCTGAAATACTCAAAGTGAACAGATAAGGCAAAGCATAATTGAAAATATTCTTCCATTAACACAAGAGAAGGGAAAGTAGGATTTTCTCCTGTATTCAAAATTTTTTAAAAATAAGGCAGTTGCCGTATAAGTAGTTATCACTTTAAATAACACACACAAGCAGTTAATAATAATGATAGCAGTGACGTCAATTGTGAGCTAAAATATTTGGTAACTGAAGAGAGAAGACTAAGGAAAATAACTTTTCTATGACGTAAGTCTTAAGAATAAATGGTCCTACAAGCTGTTCAACTAAAATGAGATGACTATTTTAACAAGAAAAAGAAAGAAGCTTTTTAAAATGCTAACTTGAAAGAAGCCTGATAAGAAAATTTTGAGGACACAAGTTCACAGTTTAGGGAGAGCACTAAATTTCATACACACTTATTTTTCTGTTTTCTCGGTTTCTGTCTCTCTCTCTGTCTCTCTGCTGCCGGCTCCTCGCTCCTCTTTTCTCCCCCCATACGTGAGTGCAGGTACACAATCTCACACGCACACACACATCATGACATACTTTAAGATAAATTTCCATTGCCCTCTCAAAAGACAAACCAACAACCTATTCTGTCCTGTCCTTCTTGGGAATCTGAAACATACCACAAAAACATATTTGCAATCTTTTGTTCTGTCTGGCATTAGAAATCAAATTTAGAATCTCCTTTGCGACATGCCCAAGCTTGGAAAAATCACAGGTGAATTGATCCTTTCTATCCCCTTTTTCTTGTACTCAGGAAGGGCACATACTTAGTCACCTGCCTTGACACCAGCACATTTTTGCCAGACCCCGTGCCCTCTGGGAACACACAGCTGAGAAAGAATCGTAACCCATAACTACCCATCCTAGATTCAAAGGGACACCTCCCTGTGGGGTCAGTCTCCTGCTTCTTCAGCTGTCTTCTATGTTATTCTCTGGGAAGGGAGAGGACCTGTGAATAGAATGAGTTTGGCATAGGACAATGTGCACCTCTGTTTTCAGTTTTGTGTCACCCATTGAGCTAGAGGTGGAGATCTGTTAACTAGAAGGATTACAACTTGAACGGATCTTACTTTATGATTTGTCACGTCTCTTCCACATCTAGCCTTCTACATTGCTAATGTTTTCTTTTGTGGTTATTACCGAATATTTCAGTGCAAAGCTATCAACTTGGAGAAACAGGATTTAAAAACAGTAATAAACACTCATAAGAGCTCTAGCAAAAAGGGAGCAGAAAGTCTTTGCCTGCTTAGTAAGTGGCAATTCCATATATATTTTAGAGATTTTTCCTTCCTAAAGTTAGTTAAATACTTAGGATGTTTTTAATCAAGTGTGTAATATTCGCTATAGGGTGTAGGGTTTTGTAAATCTTCATAGTTATTATGAACATTTGTAAAATTTGTAAATTACAGTAAATCGTTTTGAGTGTTAGTGGTAAGCATGAAACAAACACAGCAGCTGTTGTCCTTGAAATGAATTGTCTTCAGCCTGACTGATGTATTAAAAATATCACTTAGCGGGCTTCCCTGGTGGCGCAGTGGTTGAGAGTCCGCCTGCCGATGCAGGGGAGACGGATTCGTGTCCCGGTCCGGGAAGATCCCACATGCCGCGGAGCGGCTGGGCCCGTGAGCCATGGCCGCTGAGCCTGCGCGTCCGGAGCCTGTGCTCCGCAACGGGAGAGGCCACAGCAGTGAGAGGCCTGCGTACCGCAAAAATAAATAAATAAATAATCTTTACGAAAAATATCACTTAGCATTGTATAGGTATTTGAGATCCCAGGAGAAAGTGCCACAGTCATGATGCCTGTAAGGAGTTGCTGTTATTTTTCTTAGAGCAAAGTATCACATTGAGATACTCCTTCAAAAGCAGTGCTCATTATTCAGGCCAACAACTGTTGCATTTGAATCAGATATAAATAATAGATTTTCCAGAAACACTTTCGATTGTAGTATGTTATGTAAGCTGGTACGTTTATTTTATTTTTGTTGGGAAGATAGCGTTATCTTTTTGGCTTTCATTATAAACTCAGTGTGTTCTGTTTGTGTCTAACTGGCTTAGTTACAAGCTAGAGGACTGTATTGGGGTATTTCTGTCTGTATGGCTTCCTTTTATTTGCTTGCCTGTGTCCATCACAGCATGTGCCATATTGTTTCTTCTTACTGATGATAAGCCATGAGACTTATTACCATCTGGTGGCAAGCTCCAAAGACCATTGACAATGGGTCTCTTTGACTGTTGCATGAATCTGCCACTGTACACTGCAGAATTTGTACCATTATGTATAATTTCTATTTAGTTCAACTTAGAGGATAAAGAAATAAATATTTGTAAACCCTTGAGTGCTGTCCGAGGAGTGTTTTCTCACTTTTTGGCAGTTGAAGCCCAGTTTCATAACATGTCAAGCTGAACGTAAACATACAATGTTAGACAAGCACTGATTTTTAAGAAGTTAGAAAAGAATTCAGTTCTCTTTCATTTCAAATGTGTAAGTCAACTTTCTTAAGAAGGAGAGCTCGTTCATGTCAATACCTTGCAGCAGTTGGATTTGTTTATGTCACATCATGTTTCTAGGACCAGCATCCAGAAATCCCTTTCAAAGCTGCATCATCCAGGTAAGAGATACGGAAAATGAATGCCTTTAAAATGGTAACTAATAGGGTGTTTACGATTTTTACAAGCCTCGACCGGTATCTAAATTGCTGTTTTCTCTGCTATTTTTTATAGGAACTTGGGGAGGTCATTTAAATGAGATTTAGTGTTAAATGACTCCTTCTTTGGGGAGTTTTGTTTTCAAGGCCAATTTTATTGTATCGGTAAGTAGTTCCGATGTTTTAAAGGAAGATTTTGGCAGCAACCTAGGACATGTTTCTGGCAGCTTTGTGATACGACAGTGCCATTACTGCTTATGCATGTTTCACACTTGCATTTATTTATCATACAGGGCCTACTTTTAGTGTAGTATTTGATGAACCCATTGAAACTGCTTTTTAGATCCATACTCAGTCATTAGTCGAGGAGAAGTAGAGAAACATTTGTGGGGATTAGAAATCGCTTACCTATTATTCAAAGGGAACAAAAGTCTGCACCCCTTTTTATTCAGAACTATGAGCCAGGCAGTGGATGGTTGCTTAATAATGCCATTAGGTTATGTAGATCAATAAAAATTGAATTATATTTGTTCTCAAAAGATGTTTTCATTGGAAAAATTCCAAATCTTCATTTTACCTTATGCACTGAGACACTCAACAAGAGTGTAGCTTTAAAATTTTTTTGTCAAGTGTTTTGAGTGTTGTGAAAAGTACTCCTAATGGTGAATCTTGGGACTTCTGGTCAGGATGGCATTGAAAAGCCACGCTTTGATTCAGAGGAGCTGCAGTGATGTAGCAATGATAGTACATAAAAAGAAAAAATAATTTAACAAAAAAAAGAAAGAGACAAGTCACAGCAAGAAGGTGGTCACCTGCAAGACAGGAAGAGGGCTCTCACCGGGACTGAAGTGGCCAGTCCCCTGATCTTGGACTACCCAGCCACCAGCACTGTGAGAAATAACATTAATTGTCTGATGTGCAAGTCACCCAGTCTATGGTGGTTTCTTTACAGCAGCCTGAGCAGACTAATACACAGTGAAAGCACAGAGAAGGCAGAGACATTAAGGAATAAACAGAAACATGCAAAATGAGCCTAGAAGCAAATATTCCAAGACAGTTCAAAATATCTGAAGTTAAGTGAAAAGCGATATCTGGAAAAAGTGATGAGAAGTGGCCTCTCAACCGTGACTGTCGGCTTAGAGCAATCAGGTGAGGGCATTCAGCAAGAGTTTCCATATTGTAGGAGGTCTCTTCTTTGTGGCTCAGAATAGGTTTGGGGGGAAGGGAAAGACAACATTATAAGCTCAGTATTCAAGCAGAAAAACAAAAAGAGCTGGTGACAAGCAGGATGATCCCTTGGAGATTATTCCATAAATTTAATCTCTTTTGAAGGAATGATTGAAGAGTTTCTTAATTTTACATGTTTTTTTTTTTTAAGCAGCTTAAAACAACTCAAATTTATTATCTTGTGATTTCCATAAATCAGAAGTCCAGGCCCATTGTGTTTCAGTTGGATTCTCTGCATAGGATCTCAAAAGACCAAAATCAGTGCATCAGCTCTGCCTGGGCTCTGGTGAAGAATCCACTTTCAAGTTCATTCTGATAATTGGGAGAATTCTGTTCCTTGTGGTTCCAGGACTGAGATCCCGTCCCTGCTCCATATTCAATGCCAGCAGTGGGCTGTTGAGTCCTTCTGAAGCTTAGACTCCCTCTGACTTCCTGTCATGCTGCATTTCTCTGTCTCCAGTTGGAGAAATGTTACTGCTTTAAGGGTTTGTGTGATTAGACTGGGCCCGCCCACATAATCCAGGCTAATCTCCTTATTTTAAAGTTTGTAACCTTAGTTACATTGGTAAAGTCCCCTTTGCTGTGTAACAACATATTTTCAGATTCTGAGGATTAGGGTATGGGCATATTTCAAGGACCATGTAAATCTCCTGGTCCCCAAAGCGTCACATTCCTCCCAAATGCAATGTACATTTACCCCTATCTCAAGGTCCCCTAATGCCTTATCCTTCAGCTCAAAAGTCCTCAATCTTCTCATCTGCTTCTAAGTCAGGTATGAATAAGGCTCTTGATATACTATCAGATACCCTTTGGGGGTACAGTTCCTATCCATCTGTGGCCCTGTGAAACTAAAGGAACAAGTTATCTGCTTCCAACATATAATGATGGGTCAGGCATAGGGTAATAGTTTAAGGATATTCTGGCTCAAACAAGGAGAAAATGGTAGGTAAAAATGGAGTCCCCAATCCAAAGCAGTTTGAAAATTCAGCTCGGCAACTTCCGCGAGGTTTCAAGGCCTGGAAATATTCTTCTGTGCCTCTTGGCTTTCTCTCTGATTATCCGTCTCTATGCTCTCTATCCCATTCTCTGGACTCCCTTTTTAAAATACTAAAATCAAAGACATAGCTCTTCCTAAAAAACACTGATACAAAGTATACAGATAATTATCTCAGCTTTCAATTTTGTAAACTTGAAAATTTTTTCCTGTTAACATCAGGATGATGTGTAATTGACAGATGACATTGAGTTATGCTGACTATAACATCCTACCAGTTTAATAAATGAAAATGCTAAGCTCAAAGTTGTCTTTCCTCAAGGCTTATGGAAAAGTGAAGTAGTTGTTCTATCAGGTATGCAGATGTATCTCACTGTAGGGTTTTTATTATGTTTCCTCAGTGACTAATGATGTGCTTATTTGTGCTTATTTGTTATTCATATATGTTCTTTGAGGAATTGACTATTCAAGTTATTTGCCCATTTTTATTGAGTTGTTTGCCTTTTCATTATTAAGTTGTAAGAGTTCTTTATATTGTTTAGACATAAGACCTTCGTCAGGTATAAATGTTTTTTATTAAGTTGTATTTATTGACATTTCAAGTTTTTTGCATTAAATTTAGGAAATTTTTGCCAAACACAAGGTCACTAAGATTTTTTCCAATATTTTCTTTCAGAATTTTATGGCTTTACTCTCACATTTAGATCCATAATCCATTTGAAGTTAGTTTGTGTGCACTGCGAAGTGTGTGTCAAAATTTATATTTTTGCATGTGTTTGTTCAGCTATTCCAGTACCATTTGTTGAAAAAACAATTCCCCCATTGAACTGTCTTTGTACTTTTTTTAAAAAATTGAGGTGTGGTTGATTTACAATATTGTGTTAGTTTCAGGTGTACAGAGTAGTAATTCAATATTTTTGCAGATTATATTCCATTATCGATTACTACAAGATAATGGGTATAATTCCCTGAGCTATACAGTAAATCCTCATTGCTTATCTATTTTGTATGTAGTAGTTTGCACCTGTTAAACCCATACCCCCAGTTGGTTCCTCCCCCCTTCCCTCTCCCCTTTGGTAGCCACAAGTTTGTTTTCTATGTCTGTGAGTCTATTTCTGCTTTGTATATACATTTTTTGTTTTTAGAGTCCACGTATAAGTGATATCATAATATTGTCTTTCTCTGTCTGAGTTATTTCACTAAGCATAATATTCTCTGGGCCCATCCACATTGCTGCAGATGGCAGTATTTCATTTTTTTTATGACTGAGTAATATTCCATTGTATAAATACCACATCTTAATCCAGTGGTCTATTGATGGGCACTTGGGTTGCTTACATGTCTTGGCTACTATAAATAGTACTGCTATGAACATTGGGGGTGCATGTATCTTCAAATTAGTGTTTTCATTTTTTCCAGGTATATACCCAGGAGTGGAATTGCTCGATCATGTGGGTAGCTGTATTTCTAGTTTTTTAAGGTATCTCCGTACTGTTTTCCATAGTGATTGCACCAATTTACAATCCCAACAGCAAACGGGGGTTCCCTTTTCTCTACAACCTCTCCAACATTTGTTATTTCCAGACTTTTTGTTGATAACCGTTCTGACTGGTGTGAGGTCATACTTCATTGGGGTTTTGATTTGCATTTCTCTAATAATTAGTCACGTTGAGCATCTTTTCATGGTGTCTGCACCTTTTGATGAAGGTAATCAGCTATAAAATTTTTAGTTTGACTGAACCAAGCTAACCTACCAGACTTAACGGTTTACCCCTGTCCCAAAATGTGTAACATTCCACATATATGAAAGGCCTTTTAGTCCTAAAAACTCTATCAACTAAAGAATGTCTTTGATTTATCAAGCCATCTTCTTTAAAATGCCAATAACTCTTGTAGAACTGAGGAGGCTAGATAGAATTCACATCGGCAGTATCAGTTAGCTTAACCAGCCATATGGAGTCATCTGAACTGTTAGAATGACATTTTTGATGGAATGGGGGTGGGGGAAGGAAGTGAAAGGAGGAAAGAAAGGAGCTATTTGGCTTTTTAGAATGGAATGCTTTAAGAAAAAGTTCAGGCCTTGGTTGAGAGATTAGAGTAACAGAGGAGGAATGTGCCCCCAGGGGTAAGAAGATGAAAATAGGAGATAAAGTGACATTTTATACAATTTTTCCTGTATTCGTATTGTTTTTTATTCAGGAAAACATATAAACTTTAAAAATGCTTTCTACAACCCCCTTCAAGTTTTTTGTCAACTATCATCCACAGTTCCTGAGTCCTCAGATGCCAGTACTTCTCTCTCCTCCTTTCTGCACTATGTGGCCTTAAATCTCAGAAAACCAAGCTCAGGCTAGTTAATACTCAGGTGAGGTCTTTCAGGGACATGTCGGTTAAAAAGATGCTTGTGGCTTTCAAAGTCATTCAACAGCTGTTTACAACATTATTTCCTTAGGGATGGTACATTTTTGAGTTATCAAAATGCTTTGGGCAGGGTTTTCTATGTTACACCATCATAAAACGTCATCTAATTCCTCAAAGATGTAATTATATGCAAAATAAGCTTAGTGCTAATATATTTTTTGAAACATCATCTTCTAAAATTTTAAGTGTATATTTGATTATCATGTTCTTTATTAACCAGACTATTATAATATGTAGAATAATATGTCAAATATAAACTAGTTCCTAAAATGTGTGCATAGATGGGCATTTACTGTAACACTTCTACTCTCTCAGGAGTGATATTGCAGATATTTTCTTGGTAGCAATCTGTAAATTAGCTTGGAGTTTATTTTTAAATGTGAGAATGTCTCGTTTCTGCAACTAATTAATTCTGTTTAGTGAGGATACACATTGAAGCACTGAATTTATTTATTCTGGTTTGTCATGTCTATATGTAGCCTAGCAGTCAAAGCTTTTCTAAACAGGAGATTTTAAAACTGTATTCATTTTACCACATTTTATGATATAGCACAAAAAATTACTACAGAATGTTTTCAGAGGATCCATAAATGAAATACTGAGGCACTTGCCTGAGGAGATCAGTAATCAGTATTTTATGTGCTACATTGGTCTGTTCATCATCTACTATGTTTGAGGCATGTGGTTGATATTGTATTTGGTACAGTGCAAAGCTCTCTCTGCATTATGTTAAAAATGATCCCTGCACCAAGGGACTAGCCTAATTCAGGTGTTTAATACCAATCCCCTTCCCTTGTCATTTTCCTTTCAGTCAGTCAGATAGATAGATAGATAGATAGATAGATAGATAGATAGATAGATGTATAGATACATTTTATTATTGAAGGAACCTTTCCAAACAGCCTCACTAAATCTTTTATTACCCTCCTAAAAATCCCCTCCAAGGACTCTATTCTTTGTACAGAAGGAAGCCAAAACTCCTTAGCCTGACATTCAAGGCAACTGCATTATCTCTTGTGTATTCTACGCTGTATAACAATTGAGAAAACTTAATGTATGGAGCCTTTTTAAACATTTTTACCTTGCTACCCTCAACTACTGGTATGTTATAAAATAGAGCTATATTCCACTTGTATTACAACTCGGATAGGCAGAAAAATTGTAGTTTCTTTACTGTCTTTATCAAGCCCAGGTCTTTTTCACAAGCTCTGAGAATCTGGGTATCAGGAAAAAACACGAGCTGTTCTTATTACTATTTGATCTGATGAAATGACTGTGACAGACCTTGTAGTTAGGCGATAGTCCTTCTTGGACACTAATTCTCAGACTCAGATGGCGAAGTGCTGCCTGTCACCCAAGGTCTCTCGGGAGGATGGTGTACAGGAGTATGGAGGAAGGAAGACGTGTGATCTCCTGTCACTGTGAATGACTGTCTTCATATCCAAGCCATGCCTTAGAGTGTCCTTGGGCTCCTAGAGTCTTCAGTAGAATTATGATGCCATTAAAATATCTCATTTTCTCTCAAGGCCTTGATGATCCAACCTCAACTCCCAAATCCCTGGTGCTTAGTTACACTAGGGTCTGGCTCTCCCCCTCAAGAAACTCTTAGCCCACATAGTCCGCCTGTAGTACCACTTCGCCTCTTCTGGTAGGTTACCTGGCTGACACTCTCGACTATCTTTCACTTCTTTTCTCAAGGAGGACAAGAACTTCTGGTAATTTTAGTCAACTCAGTGTGTTGAGTGGAGACACCTGTGTATGTTGTGAGCTGACGTCCAGGTTCTGTTTACCTAGTTTCTCACTGTGTCACCAGGTTTCTTTGGTGAGACCTAGTCCCAGGTTGATATATAGACCATTTATATGGTAGCCTCCTCTAACTTTTCCAGGTGAGATGTGGGTCATTCTACCCACAGTAACCTCTTCTTGTTATCCACTTTTCCATGCTCTGGGGCTTTAAAGCAACTGAGAGGGAGACGGTATCAAGGCCTGAGATTTTATCTCACAAGTTAACGAGGTAGCCTATTACTGTTTCATAGGTGCTGGCGGAAGACACGAGATCCCTAGATCAGGGACAAAGGACTTATTATTCTTAACTCAGAAAGTAGCATGAGTATGATGTTGGCACTGGTTTCTCTTGTCCCCCAAGTTCCATGGAGGTGACAAATTGCTCCTCCGGTAAATACTGAGTACATTTTGGGTTTGATTCACAGCTGAAAGTCATTGATTTTGGGAAACGTGCTGCTTTTAATTTTAAGCTTTGTTTTTTGCTCTAGAGGGATACATTGCATCATCCCTTAAGGTTGCTTGCTGCCAATCCCACCCTGAGAAATGATGCAGGTAAGAAAAGTCAAGGCTTTGAATACTTGCCACATTTAGCAAGAACATGCAGGGGGTCTTCTGTCCCATGGCAGGGTGCCTCTCCCAACAGAAGGTTCGTATACATTCCTCACACTTAGCCTCTCCTACCTCTCACTCCTGTCCACACTTCTCCAGACCAGGAAGGATGAGCTTTTCTTTTTCTTACCCTACATAACATCCTTCTTTCTCATCACTGCCTAATGCTAGTGGATAGGAGTAGCTCTCCTACACTACGGAAGATCTCAGATGTCCCTTCACATCTAGCACTTGACAAATTCAGTAGGAGCTAAGTCGGTTCAGGTCCTCTGGGAAACAGACACCAGGATGGAATTAGAAATGCAAGAGAATCTTTGGAGGCAATGCCTGTGAAAAATAAAGGTGAGAGAGAGGAGAAGTAGCCAGGTGAATACTTTAAGAGTATTATACAGGTCTGACACCTATGGGAGGAGATGGGGGAAGGAAGGAATATTTGGGATGAAGAATCTCTGAATGTGATGTAACTCTGAGGAAGTGGTAGGCAGCCCAATTGGTAGTTCCCCATTGGGAAGGAATGACCAGATCTGAGTGTCCTTGCTACACTCAGTCATCGAGTTGCCCTGGGACTGGGCTTCAGCTACGGGCCATCAGCTGCCTGTACTCTTTGCAGCTGGTTCTCTCTTACAGGGAGTTCTGAGCAGTGTACTTTCTTGGCTGCCACAGGGACCAAAGGAATTATGCATCTTGTCTCTTTATAATGGCTTGTTTTAAAGCCTGTCATCAAACTAAAGAGCTCAAATAACCCCCTTGTCTGCCTTGGAGCTATGATTGGCTTGTACTGGGAGGCAGAAGATTGCAATGGGGGAAATTAGAACATATACTTTAATTTTTCAAAAATATTCCCATTGCAGATATTCTTTTATGTCTTAAGATGTTGAAACTTATCCTTTTCAAAGCTGTTTTCAAGACATGTGTTCTCCATAAAGCTCTCCCAGAATTAATCTCTAACTAGTAAGTGTATGTTTACATTACAGTATGAATAATCAAAATAAATGCTAATGGCATGACTAAAACCCACTCATTTTTATTTCATGTTCAAGGCTTCCCTACCTTCATAAAGGAAGCTCTAATGAAGTCAACCACCTGCAGCTCTAGACCTGCCTCAGTCTGTGAACAGATCCTCACAGAAGTAGGAATTTTGTTAGCACCCTCTGTCCCACTTTCTTAAAATCAGGTCAGTTCCCGCATATGGGATCTGTGGCCCAGATGCAGCCTATGCACCATGGGTGTTTTTTTTGTTCATATATATATATATATATTCATTTAACTCATGTGTAGAATCTACCGGAATTACACAATTCATATTTCATAGGTCCTACAAACATACGTATTTTGTTCTTAGCAGAACAGTGGGAATACACACACAAAAAACTCATCTATTTTTTTCTTAAACGAATCAAAACAGTTGATTTTTAAGCAGATATATAAACATATATATGCATATAATATATAAAGTCAACATTTTAATATGATTCAAAACTGTATACCCACTTTACTGAGAGGTTTTATCATAAATAAATGTTCAATTATATCAGATGCTTTTTCTGCATCTATTGAGCTGATCATATGATTTTTAATCTTCATTTTGTTAGTGTGGTATATCACATTGACAGGTTTACAAAAGTTGGACCATCCTTGTATTTCTGGAACAAATTCCATTTGATCATGGTGTATGATCCTTTCAACATTATGATTGAATTTGGTTTTCTAATATTTTGCTGAGGATTTTTGCATGTATGTTTATCAGAAATGTTGGCCTGTGATTTTCTTTTCTTATGGTGTCCTTGTCTGATTTTGATATCAGAGTATTGCTGGCCTCGTAAAATGAGTTTGGAAGAGTGCCCTCCTCTTCTCGTTCTTGGAATAGTTTGAGAAGGATTGCTATTAATTCTTTGAATGTTTGGTAGAATTTACCAGTGAAGCCTCTGGTCTTGGACTTTGTTGGGATTTTTTTTTTTAATTGAAGTGTCATTGATTGACAGTATTGTGTACAGCAAAGTGATTTGAGATATATATATTCTTTTTGATTCTTTTCCATTAGAGGTTATTAAAATATATTGAATATAGTTCCGGTGCATACAATGAATCCTTGTTGTTTATATGATATTTTATATATGGTAGTCTGTATCTGTTCATCTCATACTGTATCTGTTAATCTCATACTCCTAATTTATCCCTCCCCCCTTCCCCTTTGGTAACCACAAGTTTGTTTTCTATGTTAGTCTGTTTCTGTTTTGTAAATAAGTTCATTTGTACTAATTTTTAGATTCCACATATAAGTAATATCATGTAACATTTGTCTTTCTCTGTCTGACTTGCTTCACTTAGTATGATAATCTCTGCATCCATCCATGTTGCTGCAAATGGCATTATTTCATTCTTTTTTATGGCTGAGTAATATTCCATTGTGTGTGTGTGTGTGTGTGTGTGTGTGTGTGTGTGTGTGAGTGTATGTGTGTATACCACATCTTTATCAATCCACTTTTTTGATTACTGATTCAGTCTTCTTACTAGTAATCTGTTCATATTTTCTATTTCATCATGATTCGGTCTTGGTAGGTTATATGTTTCTAGAAATTTATCCATTTTTTTCTAGGTTGTCCAACTTTTTGGTGTATAATTACTCATAATGGTCTCTTATGATTCTTTGTATTTCTGTGGTATCAGTTGTAATATCGTTTAGTTCATTTCTGATTTTATTTATTTGAATCCTCTCTGTCTTTTTTCTTGGTGAGTCTAGATGAAGTTTTATCAGTTTTGTGTATCTTTTTCACAGAACCAGCTCTTAGCTTTATTGATCTTTTCTATTGTCTTTTTAGTTTCTGTTTCATTTATTTCTGCTTCAATCTTTGTTATTTCCTTTCTTCTACTCACTTTGTGCATTGTTCTCTTTTTAGTTCCTTGAGGTGTAAAGTTAGGTTGTTTATTTGAAACTTTTATTGTTTCTTGAGGTAGGCATTTATTGCCATGAACTTTTGTCATGGAAGTGCTTTTGCTATATCCCACAGATTTTGGTATATTTCCATTTTTGTTTGTCTCAAGGTATTTTTTGATTTCTTCTTTGACCCACTGGTTGTTCAGTAACATGTTGTTTACTCTCCATACATTTGTGAATTTTCCAGTTTTCTTCATGTAATTAATTACTTGTTTCATACAATTGTGGTCAGAAAATATTCTTGCTATGATTTCAGTTCCCTTAAATTTATTGACTTGTTTTGTGGCCTAAAATATAATCTTATCCTGGGAAATGTTACATGTGCACTTGAGAAGCATGTGTATTCTATTGCTTTTGGGTGGAGTGTTCTATATATATCTGTTACGTACATTTGTCTAACATGCCATTTAAGGCTGATGCTTCCTCACTGATTTTCTGTCTGGATGATCTGTCCATTGATATAAGTGGGGTAGTAAAATCAACTACTATTGCCATCTATTTTTCCCTTTAGTTCTGTTAATATTTACTTTAAATATTTAGGTGCTCCTATGTTGGTTGCATAAATATTTACAAATGTTATATCCTCTTGTTGAAATGATCACTTCATATCTATGTAACACTCATCTTTGTCTTTTATTACAGTCTTGTTTTAAAGTCTATTTTGTGTGATATAGTTACGGCTACTCCAGCTTTCTTTTGGTTTCTGTTTGAATCGAATATCCTTCTCCATCCCTTCATTTTCTTCTTACATCTACAGTGAGTCTCATGTAGGCAGCATATACATGCTTCTTGTTTTTTTTAAATCTCTTTAACCACTCTTTGTCTTTGATTATAGAATTGAGTCCATTTAGATTTAAAGTAATCATTAATAAGTATGTACTTATTGCCATTTTGTTAATTGTTTACTAGCTATTTTTGTAGTTCCTCTCTGTTTCTTTTTCTCTTGCTCTCTTCCTTTATGGTTTGTTGACTTTTTTTAGTGGTATACTTATACTTCTTTCTTGTCATCTTTTGTGTATTTACTGTAGACTTTTGGTTTGTGGTTATCACGAGGCTTACATATAATACCTTATATCTGTAACAGTCTGTTTTAAGTTAATAACAAGTTAAATTTGATCCCATTCTATATCTTAACATCTTTACTCTCCCCCTGCCATGTTTTACATCTTTGATGTTTCATTTTACACGTGTGTCCCTTAACTACTTATTGTAATCTTATTTTTACCACTTTTGTCTTTTAATCTTTATACTAGTTTTATGCATGCTTAATCCCCTACCTTTACTATAGATTTACCTTTCCAGTGAGATTTATTCTTTTATATGTTTCTTAGTTACCAATTAATGTCCTTTCTTTTCATTAAAGAAGTCCTTTTAACATTTCTTGTAAGGCAGGTTTAGTGGTGATGAACTCCCTTAGTTTTTACTTTTCTGGAAAACTCCCTCTCCTTCAATTCTGAATGACAGCTTTGCCAGGCAGAGTATTATTGGATGGAATTTTTTTTTGGCACTTTGAATATGTCGTGCTACTCTCTTCTGGCCTATGAAGTTTCTGCTGAAAAATCTGCTGATAGTCCTATGGGGCTTCCCTTGTACATAATAAGTTGTTTCTCTCTTTTTCTCTCTCTCCCTCCATCTCCCACCATTTCACCCTCCGATTCTCTTTTACTTTCAATCATACCACAGATCCTCTGAGTTAGGGTTAAGTGCTAGTTATCTGTGTAACCAATGTGGAAAAATCATTCAGAACACTGTGGCATAAATTTCTATTTGAAAATACTGAGTATTAGAAAGCGCTGAAGGAATGTTCTGTCTCAGGAGAAAACAGTGGCAATTTGTAGCCTTTAGCAAAAGAAGTCAGCCTAAATCAGCTACTCTCAAGAATTGTCAGGGAAAAATGTTTCTCAAAAATGGTTGTCCTCTAAAAAGCAGAAGTGGTTCCTTTTGTGGATTAGTAGCCATTGAAATGGAAAGGAAGATCTAAGGGATAAGCCCAGCTTAGATCTTATCCCTTAGATGGATGAGGTGAGAGGACCATCTCTGGAGTGCAAGGACATAAAAGGGACTCAGGAAATTCTCAGTCCTTCTGGTCTCTTATACCTTGAAGTTTATGTCTTTGCTCTCCAATTCCCTATACGTCCAGTCCAAATCCCTGGGCTTCTCATCCACCTCCTATAGCCTAATTCCTGCTCACTTATCATGCCTCATGCTTCAGCCAGTTACTGGAACTGCCTGACCTGATGTAGGCATCTGACGTCCTCTTTATCCCCGTGTTAGACCCTTTACACTTTGCCCCTAATAATCTATCAGGGCTCACCACTTAAGCACAAATCATAAACTGCTACTGAGCACACTGCCTTGTTTTTTAATTGGACAACAGCTACAGCGTTGAACTCTCCTATAACTATGTCCCAGTAATACTGATGATCCTGAGCTTTATGTAACCAGTTGGGTTGTCTGCCTGCCCTCATGGTGGCCGTCTTTTCTCTAGTAAGCAGGTCTCCACTTGGCTTCCTACGCTTCTCTACTGTTTCCATTTATGCCAAGGTCATGGATTATTTCACATCTATGTAATCTTCCCCAACTCTTAAAAGAAAAATAGATGGGGTTTTGAGAGAGAAATGAGATACGGGAAAAAGATAGCAAAAGTGCAAAGGGCAAAATGAATTCAAGAGACTGCAAATAATTCATTGTAACCATTGCAGCCAGAATGGTTTCTGGAGCATTTATTTAGCAAAGCAGGTATGGATGCAGTAGAAGTTAAACCGTTGCTTTTCACTGGGGAAGGAGCCAGTGCTAGACATTGCTGATCAATTGCAATTACCGTTCTTCTTCCTCATTATAATAGAATCCTTTCCCTTACACCTGGACACAGAGCCACCAACCTAAACTCCCTTGCAGCTAGGCAGAGACATGTGACTACACTCAAATCAAATGAATCATATCTGCAATTAGTGGGGAGAGTCCCTTACAAAGGAAGTTTTTGTCTTTTCTCTTGTTTTTGTGCTGGCAGAAAATAGTGAACATTGGATCTGATGCCTTGGAATTCATGTCTAGAAGAGAAAGACCACCCCATCAGTCCTAGATCTTCGAGCTTTTATGTAAGAAAGCAATAAACTTTTATTTTACTTAGGTCTCTGCTTTGAGGGTTTTTTTATTTATTTTTTTTTTGCGGTACATGGGCCTCTCACTGTTGTGGCCAATCCCGTTGCGGAGCACAGGCTCCGGACGCGCAGGCTCAGCAGCCATGGCTCACGGGCCCAGCTGCTCCGCGACATGTGGGATCTTCCCGGACCGGGGCACGAACCCATGTCCCCTGCATTGGCAGGCAGACTCTCAACCACTGCGCCACCAGGGAAGCCCCTGAGGTTTTATTTTTACACCTAGTTATGTCCTTATTAACAAAGAGCTTTGGAGTAAATTTTGATTAAAAAAACTTAAGGTTGCTATGCCAAAAATAATAGCACCAATCAAATGAAGGTTGTCATGAAACATAGTCAAGCCCTAACTTACACTGATACCAGGATGACTCTCACAGTTTCTCTGGTCACAGTGCTTTTTCTGCCCAATGTCGTATTAGCATAAATACATCCAGCAGAGACATCTCTTCCTCTTTTTCACTGAGCTTGATGGATGGTATCTTTTAGAAAATTAATTGGCTTTGGAATGTTAATATTGCCTTTCAGTGTCAGTGTTCAGCAGTAGGGCAAGCAGACAGCCATGTTTTTGAAGATATTTGACCTGAAACAAGACACCTCTTTTATATTCCAGCCAGATGAATGTAGCTTTTCCTCTAAGCATTTTAATCCAAACATTGGATTAAAATCCAAACATGAACATTGCTAATGTTCATATGATCCCTAGAAGAGACAGAAAACTAGAGTCTTCCGATATTTTTTGTTTTGTTTTGTTTTGTTTTGTGGTACCCGGGCCTCTCACTGCTGTGGCTTCTCCCGTTGTGGATCACAGGCTCCGGACGCGCAGGCTCAGTGGCCATGGCTCACGGGGCCAGCTGCTCCGCAGCACGTGGGATCCTCCCAGACCGGGGCACGAACCCGTGTCCCCTACATCGGCAGGCGGACTCTCAACCACTGCGCCACCAGGGAAGCCCAGAGTCTTCCAATATTTTAACTCTTTGTCCAGGCAAATTGTTTCTTCAGGAGTTGTCACGTAGAAAATGGCAGAACAGTAGATACAAAGAAATTCAATTTTCCTAGGAGATTTGGTAGATGAGGCCTTCTTCCCAGCAAAGGAGGTTGTGTGAAGAGTGCTGTCAGAAGCTCTTTATCAGTGGTTCACACTTACAATGAGCAAGGCCCTGTACAAGCATCATCTCCTCTAATGTTTCTAGCAATCTTAAGAGGAAGGACTCTTTACTACCCATTTTACAGATGAGGACTCTGGTTTAGCAAGGTTCAGGGATTTGCCCAAGGTCATAGGAAGTGGTAAAGCTGGTATTCAAATCCAGTGCAACTGACTTCACAGCATTGGTTTAACCTACCCACTATGCTCCCTCAACATTTTATGGCTCATATGAGGAGCTGTGAACAGCTAATCTTTACCTCTCAGTGTTGCATGGAATCAGCCTTAAAGCCATTGGGTAATAATCCACCATCTGTGAGCAGTTGACTTGATACGGCACAGCAGTAAAGCAATTTTCGTCAGAGTGCTACTATTCCTGACCCTGGAAAGGCAATGACGAGAAGAAAATACATGCACAGTATAATCAAAGTTTGATAGATGTTTCTGAGATTAAAGCTATGTGCAGTTTCTAAAAATATCTGAGCCTAACCTATCATTTCATTAGTTGTAAACCCGGGTGATGTTTCTTAATGAAAATCTTGCCAAATCCAGTTTTAGGATCATTTTCCTCTCCTTTGAAAATTTTCTGTTTTAAAGTTTTCAAATAGAAATCTTCATACACCTCTTCTAAATATATTATACCACTTCTTTCCCGTTTAGAGATCACTTAAATTTGAAATAGAAGGAAAACCTGGAATGACCTGAGCACAAGAACAAGAGCTGCCCTCATTTCAATGTGATTTAATCAGTGGGTCTGGCTGTGAATTTTTCGAGTGAGTAGGCTCTGTAATGAGCCGCTTATTTTTCTAGTTATCATAATAGAAAGGGCATGAACCAGAAACTGGTTCCAGAAGAGTGCCTCGTGACTGTCGGATAGGAGGAGTTGCTTTGCAGAACTCGCTTGTGACTCAGCTCTGTGAAATTCACCAGCATCCTTCTCCTAGATAAAGGCTTAAGTGACAGCATGAGAAATCTGTTCAAGTCTCTCAGTGGAGAAGGAAGATTCTGAGAGCTGAACTTTCTCCTTCTACTGAAAGGATGCTGACTGCTGATGTAGATAAGAATGGGTGGAAGTGCTCTGGCTTTTTTTATGAAACTGAAATGAACACAATTTATGGTCCTGTAGATTTCTGTGAGATAAAAAGCTTCTTTGGCTTCACGTGTGGCTCCCAGCGCATGTGATTTCTCTCTTCTCTGAGCTGTAGGAATTTGGTTGTGCTTTCTCGATGAGACTAAGCGTACTGCGCCATAACATGCCTCAAAATATAGTTACTCTATGTCAATAATTTTTACGTTCTTTATTAAATTCAGTTTCTCAGAGGGTTCTGGGTCCTACTTACATTTGTATTTCCCTGAGATTAGTGTTTTGCACATAGATGTAAGTATACTTATTGAATAATGAGGGGGAATGATTCCTCTCTTTCTTTTAGATATTTTGAAGAATTTTCCCTTTAGTTGTCCAGTGTTATTCTTTTGCTCCCTGGTCACAGACTGCTTAATGAAATTCTTTGTATTTGATCATTTGTGACCTATAAAAGCAACAATATCTATGGTTCAACTTAAATTTTCCACAAATCAGAAGACTCAAACTATTAAATGAAAGTTACATTAATATACAGTTCATATTAGGTTAAGTTTATTACATTTAAAACCCCATATTTGAATTTCTGTGATTAGAGCCTCAGAACATAGGTCCCTGGATGTACTTTTCAATATTTTAGAGTCTAAATGCATAAACTCACGAAAGAAATCTTTTTTATGTCTTCTTGGTCTGTGTTCCACAGTGTAAGACTGTACTAGTTGCCACGCAGACTTATTTATATGTTACTCTGAGAAATTTATAAAAACAGATGTAGCTTGAATGCAAGTGATGATGGTAAGAATTATTTTACTTTTGGTTAGTAGATTGCATAACTATTAAAATTCATAACTCTATTGCATTATAAAATATAAAATATTGACCCATGCACTTAACAAGCATTGCCTAAATGCCCAGCATGGTCTGGGGGAAGGGGGAGCAGAGAACACTGAGTGTGGGGCTGCAGACATAAATGAGATGCTCTATATCCTCTCAAGGAATTTATAAAAAGGTGAACAACATCTTTTCATAGTTCTGTCCCTTACATTCTTACGTTATGGAATCAATCATCCTTTAATGATTTAAGCTCTAATTTGTTGGATAAAAGAACGGCCTTTCATCTGTTATTACAACTTACCTTGTAAGTAATTGTGACATAAACTCTGTACATTATTCTAAGACTTAGGTTGCATCATTAGGTCCAAATCTTTCACTTTAAAGCCTGGGTCTAAGTGAGGGAAATTCTTTAGGAACCCAATGCTGCTTTTACTCCAAGGTGCCTTTAAGAAAGCAAAACTCTAAGGCAATAGTTCACAGAGAAATACTAATTAGTGCTAATTCACTCTTACTGCCTCCTCTTCAAAGCTATTTAAAAGAGCTATTAAATAAACCTGTGAACAACCCCAGCTGTAAGTAGCGGGGGTTGGAGGGCTTTGTGCAGTAGGTCTGATGTATTGGCAGGGCTGGCAAGTGAGCCTGTTAGCAGGCAGGAGGGAGTTTGTTATAGTTCCATGGTGGTGTGGTAGGCTGCTTCTAAATGGCTCCCAATGACCCCTGCCTCGTGGAATTGACACCCTTGTGCAACCACTCCTTTAGTGACTTGCTTCTAAAGAAGAGAATACAGCAAAAGTGATGCCACTCCCGAGATTAGGTTATGAAAAATGGCGATCCTCCCTCTTGATCTCTCGCCTGCATACTCTGCTGAGGCCAGCAGCCATAGTGAGCTGCCCTTTGGAGATGAGCGAGTACTAAGGGACTGAGGGCAGCCTGGAGACTACAGTCAGTGAATTATTCCACGGGGAGCTGAATCCTGCCAACAACTGTGTGTGAGAGGTTGGGCGTGGATCCTGTCCCAGTTCAACCTTGAGATGACTCCAGCCTTGGACGACACCATCACTGCAGCCTGTGACAGACCCTGAGTCAGAGGAAACACCTAAGTTGTGCGGGATCCTTCACCCAAACTGTGAGTTCACAAATATGGGTTAAACTGCTACATTTCAGGGTGATTTATTACACAGCAAGAGATAACTGATACAAATTCCTATTTCCTTGGAATTTGTAAAAGTAAAGGTTTTAGCTATGAAGTAAGATGGTGGAGAGAAATAGGAAAGAAAGAAAATTAGGATGACTGAGTTACATGAGGGCAGATTAGACTCGTGACCATAGGCATCTTTTTTTTCTCAACCAGGATTTTGAGAGTGAAGTGAAATAAATGAGTACAACAAAAGGAAGTAAGGGTTTTGTAACAGTTGAATCAGAACAACTCCAGAGATGAGGTTAATCGTGGTGGGAAATCTTTTTTATTGTGGCATCAACACAGTATTTATGAACACAATCACTTCCAGTGGCAATTATAATTAACTTTTAAGATATGCAAAGACTAATCAAATTATAAACATAACATACATATGCATACACATCGTGGTGACCCACTAGGTAGGGGAACTTCGGAAAGTTATTTTACTACCCTAAGCTCTGTTTCTGTATGTTTAATGGGTAGACTGTACTACGAACCCCCTAGGATTGCAGAAATGAGAACACGTACGCAAATCACCCAGCGCAGTACCTGGTACAAGGGAGTTGGCTCCTCCCTGTATGGTCTAATTTTGCTCTTTCATCATATAGATAGAGTGTAAGAGTCCCATTCAGTGATTGTGACCACTCAGTATTAACTTGAATAATGCCGGCCCAAGTGCTCACAGGTGTTTTGAGAGAGGTCATGAGGGAGGCTGGTCTGTCTGAGCCCTGAGGCTTTTACCCTAATGCATTCTGTAGAGAGAGATTTTCTAATCAAATTAGATTTCTAATTTGCCTTCCAAGTTTGGAATTTGGAGTTCACATTGCAGAAGTAAAATCCATTTTAACACCCACTTTTCAACACATACGTACATCTAAGTCTGACGTGCTATATCTTAGTTGAATTCTGCTGAATTTTCTGTTGGAGGCTGCCTGAAACAGGATTATTTTTTTCCAAATAATCATGGAGGCCCTTTCTTCCTCCCTCCCTTTCTTCCTTCCTTCCCTCCTCTCTCTCTCTCTCTTTTAGGATTAGTGTCTGAAATACCAGTTAATAAATATTTTACTTTTTTTTCTACATTACTTTTTTTTTTCTCTCATCTGGCATCATATTTTGAGCTAGATTATCAATCTTTCAAAATGGTCATGTGGCGTTTTGAAGCAGCCAATGCCAGGAATCTAAGTAAGGGAGGACAAAGCTATTAGCAAATGAAAAATACTTCTTCCTGAAAAATGGCAGTCCTAGGATTACTAATTATTCTCCACCTACCATATATAACAGTTGGAAAGCAACAAAAACCAACTGTGTGTAATTTAAGTTGAAAGTGAGTTGATTAGAAGGCTATGGAGGCACTCAGGACGGAAGGGAGAGCTAGAAAACAAGCTTGAAAGGGAAAGAACTTTTCACCTAGAGAAAGTCTCCAAAGCAAGAACCACTGGATAGTCTAGTTCAAGCACCACTCCTGAAACAGGTAAATAAGTGAACAAAGTTTTTTTGTTTTTGATTTTTTCTCCATTTGTGACATTTTACTTAAATTTCAAAGTCTCAGAATTTGATTGGGGGAGCATAGGTCAGCTGGGCATGCCTATTTGTATGAGTGAAGCAAAATAAATGATGAAAGAAAGAGACTCCTGGTACCCTTAAGCTTCTGAAGGACAGGGCAGAGCGTCCTAACCCTAACTCACTTTCACAGCTGCACATGCTGTGAAAAACATAATTTCCCAGGAAAATCTCAGGGTGCTAGTGGGAAGTAGAAATGGATGACTTAAAATGACAAATATTGGGGCTTCCCTGGTGGCGCACTGGTTGAGAGTCCTCCTGCCGATGCAGGGGACACGGGTTCATGCCCCGGCCCGGGAAGATCCCACATGCCGTGGAGCGGCTGGGCCCGTGAGCCATGGCCGCTGAGCCTGCGCGTCCGGAGCCTGTGCTCCGCAACGGGAGAGGCCGCAACGGTGAGAGGCCCCCGTACCGCAAAAAAAAGAAAAAAAAAAAAAAAAGACAAATATTGACCACACATGTTTTTTAAACAGCCAGTTGACAGAAAGCAACCCACTTGAACTTCATGTAAGATCCGGGCTGTGAAACTCTACGCCTCATCCTCGGGTCTGGGGAGAAGCATTATTTCGTGGTGGCTTAGACCACAGACTCTATAGCCAGACTGAACGGATTCAAACCCCAGCTCTGTAGCTTAGTAACTATCAAACTTTGGCATATTGTCTAAGCTTTCTGTACCTTAGTTTCCTTATCTGCAAAAGGACATAGTAACAGTACCTACCTGAAACTGATGCCATAATGATTACTTGTGTTATTCTATATGCAACAGTAACTTTCAATTAGTGTTACTATTAAAATGGAAGAGTGTAGGATTAAAACATCTAGAGTCATGAGCTCCAGGATGAAGCAGTTAGGCTGATTGGTAGTCAACTAGGTTATTATTCATTGGGCTAAACTCACAAGTAATCAAACTGCAGGAGAGCCAGGCAGAAACAAAACTTAGGTGCCATAGATACCTGGGACCAGGACCAGATGTGAGAATGACAGCAGGCACGTGAGAAACAGGACATAGTGTGAAGGACAAGGCAAAACACTAGGCCATGAGGTGTTGCAAATAGGAACCAAGAGGTTTACAGGAGCACCGAGGAAGGCAAAGCAGAAAAAACAGATGCGTGGACTATCAGGGAATATTTTTCTGAATAATTCTCCTGTCTCTGTCAAGAGCGTCTCGTATTTCTATCACTAATGCTAATAAAACCTAGGTTTTAGGAAAGAGATAGTGGGCTGAGCCACCTGCAAAAAGGGGGACATGATTAAACCTAGAAATAGGGATTGTGGGGATGAGTGACACGTTAGCATTGAGGTATCTACGCCTATCAATTAAAAATAATGATGATACCACTACCACTAATGATAATAGCAATAATGATAACATTTATTGAGCTTTTGCTAGGTGCCTGGCACTGTGCTAAGTGCTTTATATCCACTATGTCACTTAATTCTCATGACCAATCTTTGAGATAATTACTAGAAAATAAAATCCCAAAGGACACACAACTTGGCTCCTTCACTATTCTGTCCACAGCTCAGAATAGGAGCTGGTACAGAAGAGGTATTTCCAAAGTGTTGGATGGGCCCCGATTAAAGAACAAAATGAGGTGTTGATGGTCCAAAGTAACTTGCTCAAGTCAAATAATGGTATATTACAGAGTTAAGGTTCAAAGTCAGGGAGTTTGACTCCAGAGCCCACAATTAAACTCTATAGTTTCTACCCAACACCCACCAGTCTCCAAAACATCACCCAAGCTAGTTTTTTACTTGTTATTCCCTCATTGCTGTAATTCCTCATGTGATCAGAGTGAAATAGATTGTTATAAAGAGGGGAAAAGAGTCAATGATGGGGCTTCCCTGGTGGCACGGTGGTTGAGAGTCCGCCTGCCGATGCAGGGGACACGGGTTCGTGCCCCGGGCAGGGAGGATCCCACATGCCGTGGAGCAGCTGGGCCCGTGAGCCATGGCCGCTGAGCCTGCGCGTCCGGAGCCTGTGCTCCGCAACGGGAGAGACCACAGTAGTGAGAGGCCCGTGTACCACACACACAAAAAAAAGAGTCAATGATGAAACTTTATTTTGAGACTGTATTAGTATTAGGCAAACATAAGCACTTTGAACCAATTATGTACCAGGCATTGTACTAATTGGATGATAAAAATATCAAGATAGGTCTCTAAACTCGAAGGATCCACATTCTGTTGGGAAAGACAGGGATATAAACAAGCTTAAAATAATCTAAGTACAGAAATCAAGGTGTTGGATTTTTTTTTTAAGTCCAGCTGGTTCCAACAGCAATGCACTCACTGTGTGTGGGACACACCAGACGTGCAGGAGTAATAGGAGTGAGACAAGAAAAGTAGCTGATCTGACAGAAGATGTAAGAAGGGCTTTAAATGTGATGCCAAGGAGACTACACTTTATTTTGTCAAATGTGAGGAGACAGCAGGATTACTATGTTAAGTAGTAACTCTGGTGGTTGGATCACAGTAGAGAAAGATGGGCAATAAAAGGCCCAAGCAGTAGAGTAGGGCAGAGGTGAACAGGGCCTGCAATGAGGCTGTAGCAGCGGATCCATGCACAGTCAACAGGATTTAGTGTCTGATTGAAGTTCAGCATGAGGACAGCTAGAACGAAACACGACACTGAAGTTTCTCACTGAGGTAAGTGGGTAGATGGTAACACTATTAATCCTAGGAACAAAAATAAATAGAAAAAGCAGTTTAGTCCAGCGCAGGGAGAAAAAAACTGAACTTAGATCCATACATGTGAAGGACTAAAAAATGTGAAGAATGAACGTAGGTGTACATAATGGTGCAAAATCTCATATTGTTGTTACATGGTATTATAAGTGGGAAGTAATCCTATTAATTCAGCAGGGTTCTTTTTTTAAAGTTATTTTTTAAGCAGTTAGTTCCAGGGCTGTAAGTGAATGTAATATAGTTTACTGGGTGGTACTTTAACATAAAACCTCTCTTCCTCTGGTTGCTTTTTCTTTATCTTGCAGAAATAATTGTAGCTCTGTTTATAATCTACCAGACACAGTCTGAGTTTACAGTACTTAATGTTGAAGTTAGTGGCCAGGGCTCATGTCGATAAGTCTTTGAGAAGATAATTTTCTCATATGAAACATCATTTTCAACTTATAAATGTAACTTTTTAACTTGAAAGTGAAGAGCCCTAAGACAGAGGAAAACTTACTGTAGCACAGCATCAATCAGGAAAAAAAGCAAGAGATCTAGATATTGTGAAGACATGACTGTCAGGCTGTGGTGTCTGCAATTTGTTAGGATGAAGAGAATTAGTTAGAATGTTGAAAACTGTCCATAGTCAATGGACTCTTCAGGCTTTATTGGTTGACTAGACTTACTAGGATATTTAAACTTCTAAGTTGTCTCTTCTGTAATTGCTCAGCCAACAAGATATTCTGTTTTTTCCTTCCAACGTTTTTAAGGTTTAATTGATAAGCCAAAAAATTGCATATAATTAATGTATACAATTGAGTGAATTTGGACATAAGTATAAATTCATTAATTACCTGGATTGTGGTGATGGTAATACATCCATCACCTCCAAGAGTTTCCTTGCATCCCTTTGGTTTTTATTTTTGTTTTTTTGTAGTATAAGGACACTTCATGAGATCTACTCTCTTAACAAAATTTTAAATACACAGTACCTTATTGTTAACTACAGGCACTGTGTCCTACAGCAGGTCTTTGGAACTTGTGTAACTATAACTTTCTATCATTGAACAACAACTCCCCTTACCTCCTTCCCCCCATCATCTGGTGACCATCATTCCACTGTCAATTCTATACTTTTGCCTATTTTATATTCTTTAAAGTTTAAGTATCTATAAACACAGTTAGATACTTTAAATTTGAGGAAAATAAGGTACCTGATGGTATTTCCTTTCAAAAGACATAAGATAATTGCATTTTTTGTGTCTGTATCTGAAAAATGGGTAAATAGAGATTTTCATGTTTGAATTTATATTTTTTGTTTGAGATAGACACAGTTTAGGCCTTGATATATGTATCACAGAAGCCAAAGCTTTTCATTTCTTCTGCTTTTTCATGGCCATTGAACAGACCTAACAATACATTCATATTCCTGAAGGGTATAATTAAGAGAAATATCTGGCAAAAGTGACATCCATTAAGTTGTTCGGCTCTTTTACGGTGGAGCTATTTCCAGTTTGCATAGTCTGAAATTATCATTTTGAGGAGGAGTAATAGCACAAATATGGAGTATTAAATAAACTACCATATTTTTCTCTTTCATCTAAGTGGCAACTTAGTTTTTTTTTTTGTTTTTTTTGTTTTTGTTTTTTTTTGCGGTACGCGGGCCTCTCACTGCTGTGGCCTCTCCCGTTGCGGAGCACAGGCTCCGGACGCGCAGGCACAGCGGCCGTGGCTCACGGGCCCAGGCGCTCCGCGGCACGTGGGATCCTCCCGGACCGGGGCACGAACCCGCGTCCCCCGCATCGGCAGGCGGACTCTCAACCACTGCGCCACCAGGGAAGCCCGCAACTTAGTATTTAATGAAGAGAAAATCAGCATAAAGATTTTAAATACAGTAAATTTAAATATCTGATCTAAGAAAAAGCAGATTATAACCTATTGGTAGATATTAAAACCTGAAAGCCTAATTGTCTGTGACAAAGGCTATCACTTGTCCTTCATTCACGTGCTTCTTTTCTGTGTTTTTCTGGTATTCCCACCAGAATTGGATGCACATATGATCATTCTATGTATATATCTTGTTGGTCATAATTTTAGTGTAAGTGACACCTTCTTGAAAATCATTAGTTGGGCTTTGATTTAGTTAAATTTCTTTTATAGATGATACATTGGGACCAGTTAAGCAAGTTGATGGAGGATAAGGATGAATAGAGTGCCATTAATAAGTTAGATTTTCTTTGCCTCTTTGAATCATGCTTGATTAGTAAGTCCCTGGATTTATAATTTTGTACGCAGAAAGCAAATTGAATTTCTTGATATGAAAATACAGTCTGCTATTTGATATATCAAAATCTCTGTTCTTCCAAAATCTGTTTCCATTTCAAATCTGTTTGGTTGCTTCCCACTTTCTTAAAGTATTTTATGAAGGTTTTAGTGCAATCTTCATCATTATTATCATTTACAAACATTAAAGACCCTCAATTAGAGAAGCTGATTAGAAAAATGAATGTTCAGAGGCAGAGGCCTGTCTCTGAAAGGATGATTCACAAAACGACTGCTTTGTAATGGCAAAATTCTAAAAAATAAGTTGATCATTTGTCTGATATCTGATTGACATTCACCACAGCGGATCTTAAATTTAGATTAAGTTCCTTAATTGTCACTAGATTATATCAACTAATATTAACAGACCATTTAAATTGTATGGACTGGTACTTAAATGGCAATACAGAATAGCTATGATTCAGGTCCTTATTAAAGAATTTAGTCTTAAAAATATAAAAGTTGGGACTTCCCTGGTGGCACAGTGGTTAAGAATCTGCCTGCCAATGCAGGGGACACAGGTTCGTGCCCTGGTCCGGGAAGATCCCGCATGCCGTGGAGCAACTAAGCCCGTGTGCCGCAACTACTGAGCCTGCGCTCTAGAGCCCGCTCACCACAACTAGAGAAAGCCTGCGTGCAGCAATGAAGACCCAACAGAGCCATAAATAAATAAATAAATAAATACATTAAAAATATATATATATTTAAAAGTTGATGAGAAAAAAAACTTCATGAATAACTGCCTGAAGAATCTGCAATCTCTGTTTGTCTAGATGGCCTAATGTCTGCTCCTGGGTTAATCTAAAGCAGCAAGAGTTACACGTTTGAGGTTTATCCATTGACCGTCATGTAGAACTGTAGTTACTGAATTATATTTGGCATCATGACTTTGACTTACGCGGAGGTCCTGTATGAGGATTTGTATTAGGAAGCACCTTTCCAAAACTTGTTTCCGATTTTATTCTAAGGATATTATTGAGGACATATTTTGTTCAGCAGGATCCTCCTTGTGAGGACTGACAGAAGAAGTTAGTTTTTATTTGTAGTATCAGGAATTGCTGAGCTTTTCCTGAATAGTTTATTTATCTTAATGTCTCCATGAATTATGTAACTCAGCAATTCCAAACTAAGATAACAATCACCAAAGAAAATATTCAAACTGTAGAGTCTCAAGCCTTTTCCCAGATACGCTGAATCAGAATACGGAGGCTACAGGTCCTAAGAATTTGTAGTTTTTGTGAAGGTCTCCAGGTGACGCTCTTTGATCAGACATTGAAAATCATTAAAGTAAATAATCGTTTCCCATTTCTCACTACCAGTTAGAAAACTTGAGGCCAAATTGTAGTCAATGCTTTATGAGCCCGTGTGATTTCATATTAAGGATGTATTTTTTTAATTTACCCATTTAAAAATGTATCCTACTTTGATTTCTCTTTGCCTTAATTTTAGCATTATTTTCTACTTCATATTTCAAACATATCTGTTGTTTGACAAATTGCTTCTTACCACTTTTTAATCCTTTTTTTAATCAGGTAAAATTATATCCTACAATATACACAGATGTTAAGTGTCCTCCTGTTTAAGAAACATTTATGAATTACACATGGTGTAACAACTGTTCAAATTAAGATAAAACTACTCCAGAAAGTTGCCAAATGTCCCCTTCTAGTCACTCCTCCCCAGTCTACCCTCTAATTATATCAGTGAATGATCTAAGTCATATAGTTAATTTAACATATTCTAAAGTTGAAATAAGTGGAATTATATGGTATGTGCTCTCTTGTAACTGGTTTCTTTCATTGAAAAAATTGTTTTTAAAATCCATCTATGTTGTTATACAGTTGAACAACTGTGTAGCAACTTAGGGTAGGGATGTCAATCTGGATACAGTGGAAGATCCAAGTGTAACTTTACCGCCAGCCCTCCTATCCCCAGTTCTGCATTCTGGGTTTCAACCAACCTGGGATGGTGATAAATATAGTTGACCCTTGAACAACATGGGTTTGAAATGTGTGGTTCATTAGAATGTGGATTATTTTCAATAAAAACAGTACTACAGGATTCGTAGTTGGTTGAATCTGTGATTGAGGAATTGCAGATACAGAGGTCCCACTCTGGAACTTGAGCATTCTGGGATTTTGGAACTGATGGCAGGTTCTGGAACCAATCCCCTGCAGATACTGAGGGACAACTGTAGTTCAATCTTTTTTATAGCCAAATAGTAATCCATTTTCAAGAATATATCAAAATTTATTTATTTATTTATTGAGTTCTTTCCAGTTTGGCCTATTATGAGGGAACATTCTTATACAAGACTTTTCGTGATCCAGTGTTTTGATTTCTCATGGTGAATATCCTGAGAGTGGAATTGTTGGGTCAAGAGTAGATCTATGTTTAACATTTTAGAAACTACTTTTCCAAAGTGGTAGTATCATTTTACACTCTCACCAGCAAAGTATGACAATTCCACCTGCTTAATGGCCTTGCCAACAATTAAAATTTGTTAGCCTTTTACAAATTAGGAGATATAATAATATCTCATTGTGGTTTGAATTTGCATTTCCCTCATGTTTATGGATGCTGAGAACGTTCTCATTTGTATATAACTGCTCAGTAAAGTGTCTTTTCAAAATTTTGTCCATCTTTATTAGCTTGTTTTTATTTTATTGAGTAAAGGAGTGTTGTTTTTTTTTTTCCTTTAATACATGCTGGATGCAAGTCTTTTCTCAGATAAGTGTCTTGTAAATTATTTCTTCCAGTCTGTGACTTGACTTTTGATTTTTTAATCATGTCATTTGAAAAGCAGAAACTACTAATTTTGATGAAGCCCAATTTATGATTTTATTTTATTCTTAGTGTTTTTGTGCCCAGTCAAAACTTTTTCGCATGCTCTGTGTCTGAAAATATATTCCCCCATGTTTTGTTCCAGAAGCTGTATAGTTATAAGTTTTACACTGAGGTCTATAATCCATCTCAAGTTAATTTTTCATAGGTGTGATATAGGAGTTAATTTTCATTTTGATCTCTACAATTATCCAGTCATTGTAACACTATTGCTGAAAAGATAATCTCTATCTCATTAAGTTACCTTGGTGCTTTTGCTGAACACAAGTAAATATTATATATATTTGGATCTAATCATGGTCTACTTTCTGTTCCCTCGATTTATTTCTCTTTTTTTTATGACAATTACACATCAACTCAATACCTTTTATCTGTGTAGTGAGGATTAAAATCAAAGGGAATAAGTAAAATCAGCCAGTGTAAGTATAGTAATCTTTTCAAGATTATTTTTCCTGTGTCCTTGGCATTTCCACATAAATTTTAGAATTAGCCAGTCAAAATTTCTCCACATGAATTGATATTTTGTTGAATATATAGGCCAAATTGTGGAGAACTAACACCTTAGTAATATTGACTCTTTAAGTCCATGAAAATGGCATTTTTCTCCATTTATGTGGGTCAAATGTTCTTCTTCATCTGTTGAGTTGGTCATATGGAATTTCTTCTTTAATTTGTAAGTGTGGTCAATAAATAATTCTTTTTTAAATGTTGAACCAGACTTGCATTGCTTTCTTTTTTGTTGTGGAGCACAGGCTCCCGACACACAGGCTCAGCAGCCATGGCTCACGGGTCCAGCCACTCTGTGGCATGTGGGATCTTCCTGGGCCGGGGCACGAACCCGTGTCCCTTGCATCAGCGGGCGGACTCTCAACCACTGCGCCACCAGGGAAGCCCTACTTTCTTTTCTATTGAGGTATAATTGATGTATATAACGTTATATTAGTTTCAGGTGTACAACATGACTTGATATTCGTATATATTGCAAAATGATACACTTGCATTCTTGAGGAAAACCCTGCTTCCTGATGATGTATAATCGTTTGATAGATTCTGGACTGACTGTTAACATTTTGTTGCGGATTTTTCAGTGTGTTCATGAGTGATATTTGCTTGTAATTTTCCTTTCTTTTTGATGTTTTTGCTATGCGTTTTATGCTCTATTTCACTTTACTCTCCAGCTATCTCTTAAGTATTCAGAGGAGATAAAATGCTGATCATCTCCTGTTCTGTTTTGTCAGGGAGTATAAGTTCCTAGGCTAAAGTAAAAAAAATTACCACAAACTTGAATTTCGTGGCTTAAAATAACAGATATGTATTCTGTCATAGTTCTCCAGGCCAGAAGTCTAAATCAAGGTATCAGTGAGGCTGCACTCCCTCCAAAGGTTCTAGGGGAGAATCCTTCCTTTCCTCTTCTAGCTTCTGGTGGATCCAGATGTGCCTTGATACTGGCTACGTAACTCCAATTTCTGCCTCTGGCTTCTGTGTCTGTGTACTCTCTTCTACCTCTTATAAGGAATTAAATTTAGGGCCCGCCCACATAATCAGGGGTTATCTCATTTCAAGATCCTCAATGTAATTACATCTGGGAAAAAAAAAAAAAGAAACGAAAAACTTTTTCCAAAATAAGGCCACAGTCACAGGTTATGGGGGTTAGGGTATGAACATATCTTTTTTGGGGGGACAACTATGGGACCTCCCGATACAGGGCTTGAATCATGTTTGTTTTCAAAAAGAACATTCTTTACGTATGTTAAGTTTTAAACCCGAAGACTAGAGAATGTATATAATTTTTACTGGAAGAAATGTAGTTAATACAAAAGATCTCAGGCAGGCAGGGGTAGAATCACTTAATGCAGTACTTCAGGTCGTCTGAGAAGAGGAAGTCAAGAGAGAATTAGGTGCAAGAGATATATTGGGAAAAGAGGAAATGGGAAAAGAAACGGAATAGCTGAGCCCAGTGAAGAAGATAGGTAAGGCAGGAGGGTTGTGTAGGCTGAGTCTCAGGTTGCAAATAGTTCCAAGAAAGTTTCGTCCAGGTTGAAGGGAAATCTTTGAGCCAAAATTACATCAAAAACATTCTGCGTTCTTAGAGGACTGGGTCTTTCTTAGCCATTGGTTGAGAGCAGCCCACTGGAAATGAGATGATGGGGAAAACAGGATGGTAAAACAACTCAGACGAGAGCTAGGGCTACCAGTCAAATATCTTCTCGGCAGCAGGAGACCTGACTGGACCATTCTCACGGCTGCCACACTTAATATGTGTGAAGGTAAACTTTACTTGTCTTTGGGCTCCCAATGAAGTAAATTATCATGAAATAATGATTGTTCATCCACTCCCAAACCCTCTCCCCATGCTGTGATGGTCTTGAGGGATTTTTATTTCATACATAGAATACATTTTTTCCAGGGAAAAGGGGTGACTCCTCCCAAGATTAATTAACTTAGACCATTAATTTATAATCTAATTTAACCTAATTATAAATTATGCTCTGTAAACTATTTAAAACAGTCTTTTTTTTTTTTTTTTTTTTTTTTTTGGCGGTACGCGGGCCTCTCACTGTTGTGGCCTCTCCCGTTGCGGAGCACAGGCTCCGGACGTGCAGGCTCAGCAGCCATGGCTCACGGGCCTAGCCGCTCCGCGGCATGTGGAATCTTCCCGGACCAGGGCACAAACCCGTGTCCCCTGCATCGGCAGGCGGACTCTCAACCACTGCGCCACCAGGGAAACCCAGTCTTTCTTTTTAAATATGGAATCTGGCCTATCATTAAACAGATTTTTAATCCCTCCGTTAAAAATTTTTGATACTTTCCATACAGATTTGAGCATTTGAAAATGGAGGGTTAGAATATTATAACATGACATTCTTTTGTCCTCTTTACAGCCTTTTGCAAACCAGAATCAAGGGGTCTAATTTGTTAGGAAACCTTGTGAATTCATATGACTTTCTGTAGCTGTGAATGTTGCTGATACTGTTTCCACCCACACACTTGAACTACACCATCACGCTCTGCCTGCTGCCTTAACGCTGGTCGGGAGGGTCGTGTCTTCCAGAAGTCTGGTAAGGGCAGTGAAATGAGTCAGGATGACCTCTAACTTCATGTGACATAAATATTGACTTTATTTTTAACCACAGTGGCCATTTTGTGTCAGAGGAACCAAATTCATAGGTCTCACCCCTAGTATAGAGAGTCCGGTTCGAATATTCCTCTTTCCACCGTGCTATGAGGTTTTACAATGGGAAAATGTAACAGGATGGATTGCTGTTACATCTCTCCAAGAAAGAACGTGTGTGGTAGGGAAGGTGGGTTAAGCTTCAAATGCTGGTCACTAAAATATTGCTTTTTGTTCTCTGCCTGGTTACCGTGAAATGCATCTCTTATGGCCCCTCGTTCTATATCTTATCAGTGGAGGATTGGGTGAAGATTTGTAAGAATGAAGCCTGTAAGCATCTGGAGTTTTCTGAAACTAACATCGTATTTAAGGTTTCTGGGTTTGGACACCTGCTCCTCCAAGTAAGAGTTAGCTTTCACTTTCTAACTTTCTAATCCAGCATTAGCAATCTGGATAACACATTATTAATAACCATCTATTAATGGATGAAAATACAGATACATATATTTAGTTACACAAGCTAGCAGAATTTGAGTAATAACTATTTATAAGTGTATTTTTCGAGAGCATTTGGTATGGACCAGGCACTTTGGAAAGTATTTTGTAAAATAAATAGTGTTCTTTCTCCTGGATACTAGTCTGTCCTAGGGATAGACCAGCAATCATAGTTGCAATGTGCAGAGTATGTATACAGATATACATGGACATAGTATACACAGATATTGCACAAATTATATGCCATTTATGTGGATTTTTTCTGAAAAAACTATGGTGGTGACATCTAAATAATAACTTGATCAGTGTGAGTATACCAGGAAATCTGAGGAAAAGTTATGCAAAAGTAAAAGAATAAAAAAAATCAAAGTTTATATTTTATTCAAATTTCTTTAATAATTTGGTGTAGTTGGAATAGAACATATACGTAAAAACTAGACTTGAGATTGAAAATATATCAGTTGGGGCCAAGGTGGCAACAGACTGTATTCTGTAGAAAATGGGTGTTGCCAGGGGTTTTCAAACAAAAGCAAGGCCTGAAGATAGGGCAGAATCCAAAAAACCAAGATTCTAAGAATTTAAAGGATGTTTCTTGAGAAAACCATTAAGAAACAAGATAATACGATGAGCAATCCAGGCTCTCTAACAACCTCACTATTGGGGAAAACCATCCACGGCAGTTCTGGTGGACATTTGTAGTTGAGATTGTACCTGGCAGGTGTCTACCCAGCATTGGCTTTTCCAATCAATGGTGGTTAGTCAAATAGGACTGCAGGAAAGGAGGTATCCTATATAAAGCTGCACTGCATAAGGGAGAGAAGGGGAGGCAGAGTTGGGAGGATAATGAGTTCTAATTTAAAAGTCTGTTTTGCATTTCATTTAAAGAAAATTCCAATGGCTCAATGGTCTCTCACCTGTAGTCAATTTAGACCCTTAATGGTGTACGCATTAGATGTTACCTCTTAGAATCCTTTTCAAGGTCCCCTTATCTCTCAACAGTGACTTCCCAGCATTTTCTCAACGTCTCCCCTTCCCTGCCCACCTGCTCAGGAACATTCATTTGACTTACTAGTCTTGCAAGGTGTCTTCAATTGTTAGTGCCACTGTGCACATGGAAAGCAAATGGGCACACGCTCTCCCCAAGGACCCAACACACTTGGCCCTGACAAATTGTGATCGCATATTATATTTAGAGCAGATACCTACTTCTGACAAGTATTCAAAAATAAATTCGCACTTCAGTCAAAACTCAGTCATGCTGACAAAGTTGTTCATCCTGAGGAAGTAAAACATTTCTCACTCCCTCTATTGACGTATTGATTTACCCTGCACTCATCACATACAGAAAGCAAAAACGGTGTGGTGGGTGCCTCTTGGGAGAGCTATTTCTAGCACAGCCAGCTACTGAAATATTGAACATTGAAAATATTGAAAATCTAGTATCATAATAGCTAGGACAGTTTTTGCTCCCTGAATAACCAGCCCTCTCCAAGTATTTTATGACACTTAGATCCCTTTTGTGAATTTGTACCTCTGCTGCCTTTTTGCACTCAGAAAGTGTGCAAATTATAATTACAGATTGAAGCAGAGGGAAAGGAATTAGAGGCATCGTGTTCTATCAGTAGATAACCAGTCATGGTGAGTGAAATACTGAAAATTACTCTAGCTTTCTGAAAAGAAAATTAATTTACAAGATACATGACTTAGAAATCTGTTATTCGGTAGACTTAAACATATTGAAACACTTAAAGACCTAAAAATGTATCTATTATTTTCATTCTAAAAGCTTTTCTCAGTCCCATCATGAAATAGATCATATTGAACCTTTTCTTGTCTTCTACCATAAGCAAGGGAGTCACCATTCATAGTGCAATCACATGATACAGTATCTCTGCTATGTTTGCTATATGATACTCATTTTTAATTTAAATATTCTTGAACTCTCATGGGTTTTTACAATTGTCATTATTGGACTATTTGTGTAGTTTGCCATACATAAAAATATCGCTGGAAAATGAAAATCATACTCGAAGGACCTTGCTTATTTTGTATTTACGGTTATGAAGACTTTTTATGTTCACCATGGATCTTTAATTTTAAAAAATACTATTTTGCCGTGTAAAATTTCAGACTTGTTATACTTTAAACTTCTCATATATCAAGAGAAGATTTGAGCTGTGCCTACTTTTCTTATTCTTTACGGTTTGACACAGAGGCTCCTCTGTGCTGTCTGGCTTCCAGTTGGGTTCAGACAATGATAGGCAACAAAAAAGGCAGAAGCTAGAAGCTGAGACATTGAGAGCACTTATTTTCCTTCCTTGTGCCCACCTTGCTGTGATGCTGAAAGTCCCTCAGCAGACCCAGATGCTGTCCTGTGGTCCTTCTTCCAGAGCACAGCTCTACTTGTTCTCATCACTTCAGGCCTAGAAGTGATAGTGGGTTCTTGCCTACCAATTGTTCCTTAATCCTTCACACATCTGAAAATAATCGCTTAATTGAATTCTCTCCAGTGAAACAGTTTTGTGTATACCTTTCATCTTCTAACCAGGATGCTGCTTAATACAGTATCATCAGTGGCCCCAGGAAACAAGCCCCATACTTGAGAATCCAGTATTGGTTGGATCATATATTTAATGAACGCTTGGAGGGAACACCGGTCATCTATAGTATGCAGTGAGCATCACAATTAATTAATCAAGGAGCAGAGTGCTGTACAGCAAGGTGGTGCTGTAAGATCAAGAGGTTTCGGCACTTAGTTGCCATGTCAAAAGTGATTGCAAAAATAAGGGGAGTTGGATAATTTCTTATTATACTGGGAATATTACAAAAAGAAAAATATATGATTAGAACTTTGACCTTCCAATTCAAAGCACAGGTAGAAAATCAGAACTCTCTGCTGACCAAGAACTGTGTAATTGGTATGACTCCAGGACAGACAGGTTTGAAGATCCTGTCCCCAGACCTGATTGTATGGGTCAAAACTATTTTCACAATAAAACAATGATGGTATTTGCCTTATAATTCCGATTCTCTAATTCGTCAGTGGAATCTGGTAGAAGCTACATGAGGTGAAATAGTTACCCTCTTATGTGTATTGGTATATTCTCATCTCTGACAATTTTCTGTTTTAAGTTGAAATATTAAATATCAAAAGATATATTCCATGTACTAAACTTTCATTGGGATTATCAATAACTTTTCAAAAGATAAAGGGACCTTGAGACAAAAAGTTTGAAAACCACTGCACTAACATATGGGCACTAGTTTCCCTTGTGTTAAGTACTAGTTAATGACTGAGACTCTGAGACATGTGATGAGAACGTTGGGATAGATTTAGACGCTGCTGAGAATTGAAAGGTTCAAATTTGCTTGAAGCTTCTTTGCCAGTGAAAGCTGTCCTACAAGTATCTGAGGAAACTGGCCTTCCAATGCAAAAAACAAAACAAAAAACCCACCACCAACAACAAAAAAAACCCAAACCCTTCCATTACTACTTAAAGGAAGTCAGACAGAGCAAGCCAAATACTGTATGTTTTCATTTATATGTGGAATCTAAAAAACAAAACAAACATAAGAAAACAGAAATGGACTCACAGATACAGAGAACAAGCTAAGGTTTACCAGAGGGGAGAAGGGTGGGGAGATGGGCAAAATAGGTGAAGGGGCTTGAGGAACAAACTACTAGGTGTAAAATAATAATTTACGAGGATGTAATGTATAACACAGAGAACAGAGTCAGTATTTTATAGTCTTATTTAATATTTTAGAGTTTTATTTAATATAGTCAATAACTTTGGAGTATATTCCATAGAAATATCAAATTACCATGTTGTACACCTGAAACTAATATAGAATTATAAGCCAATTATACTTCAATAAAAATAAATTGTAAAAAACCAAAAAAAAAAAACAAAAGAAGTTGTCTGCAGAGAAGGGCTCTTAGCAGCAGCCTCCCCCTTCCCTGACATACACATATTCAGATACTTTTTATTCTCTTGAGGCATATTCCAAGGGTTGGATTTCAGCATAGTCCAGAAAGGTAAGAATCAGGTTTTCTACAGGAAGAGAAAGTGAATACACTAAAGATGTAACATCCTGCCAACCTGCATCCCTGTAGAGGGTTGGGGAGCATGTATAGGAATGTATCCTGTGGATGTAAGATCAAGGAGAATGAAGTGTAAGTTGGATCAGGCTAAATTTATTAACATGGACATGTCCATCCAGAATTAAAGTTTGGACTAAGGGCCATCTAAGATTGGCTGTAAACGTCTGCTATGTACTTGAAACCTGAACATAGGTGTGGCTACAATACGTTAGGATGGAACGTCCTAGTTACAGTAGAAGAAGTAGTATAATCCTCAGGGTGTTAGGACTGATGGATTGGATCCACTTCTACAGCTCGTTCAGCCACACCCTAACTATTTCCACTAGGAGGACTCAGAACCCTCCCTTTACCAAGACATTTAGAAATTCATGCAGTGAGAGGAACACTGGCCTTCAGAAAAGCTGTGTTATCTGATCTCTGTAAACTGGAGATACAGGAGATTTCACCACACTATTGGTCTCCCTGGCATCAATGAGAATAATGGCCATGGAGGGAGCACCAAAGACCATGCTTCAGCTGGACGGCCAAGGACATGCCCCCTCCCCAAGGCTCATCTGGCTACCACTACTACTGATTGCCCAACTTCATTTGAGTAAAGGCTAATGCTATGTCCCTAATAAGGCACCATTTCCCAGGTGGCCCACAGCTACTCAGTGTCAGGTTGATTACATAGACCATTTTCCTCAAAGAGGGGGCAGGAATTTAATGTTATAGGAATGTATATATATGCATTCTGCATGCAAATTTCCTTTTCTTGACTGAAGTATTTCTACTAGCACTATTATTTAAGGATTTCTGTAATGCCTCAGTCATCACCATGGTGTCCTCCATAACATATCAAGGATCTTAATTTACATTTCTTTAAATTTCTTTATATTCAACAGTGACATCAGACTATGGTGTCTCTATCTTCACTATGTGCTCCATTACCTTAAGACATCTAAGCCATAGAACCATAGAGTTTCCTATTGGAGTCTCAGTAATGGCCCCAGCCATGGAATACTATCGCGTGGATTGTTGATTTACAGGATGTAGTTAAACTAGCAGCAAATTATTATGGTTCCCCATAAAATGAATAATTGGGTCTGGGAACCAATTACTATTACCCTTGATATCTTACTTGCTTAATTTTCCTCTCTTTAGAAGACAATAAAGACACCAGCAAAAAAGAAAAACACAGGTTAGAAGGAGAGAATGATTTTGGTACATTATTTCTCCTCTTTCTCTCACTGCCTCATTGAGGTTTTGGCATGGGCTGTGTTCATATATGAGGATGTATTAAATCAGGTGACCCCTGTTCTATAGTTCCAGTTTTCACTGGGTTCTGGGAACTCCATGCTTTTTCTTTCCCTTCTCAAAGAATGGTAGCAGCTCCCCAAATTCCTGCCTGTGAGTAGTCCTTGGTACTTTACCTTTGTTGGTTTATCATCCTAGAACTCTGCCTACACCTCTGTAGATAATTCCTGAAGTTAATCTTCACTTAAAACCTTTGGGTGCTCCATCTGTTTCCTCCTCTGGCCCTAATTAATAGAATAAGGAACGATTTTAGGTACCCTACGTTTATAATTTGGGATCACATACATAGCCCGTCTTGAATGAACTTAAATGTAGCAGAAGAAATAAATCATGGCTTATACATAAAGCTATAATAAAATACTTAAAAGTAATTCTTTACCAGATGAGTATTTAGACAAGGCAGAAAGTATTTACATCTTTTGGAACAACAGAACACTTCAAAGCAAACATTTGAATAGGACATAGAAATATTGTTCCAACTTATACTTGTGGTGAGTAGGCGTAAGGGTGAGGAATCATCCAGATGGAGAACAAATGCTTGGGAAAGAGCTAGTGTGATTCAAAGTGTAGTCGAGTTATCTAGACCATGTCTGGGAGGTTAAAGATTGGTGTAGAATGTACTGGAATTTAAACAGCATGGACTTTACACACGTTAGTATGTTAAGAAAATAATGGACTATTCCAAGATAATGGAAAGAATGGTATTTGGTTTTCTTTCATTTTTATCTTAATTTTAGAGAAGACTGATAATTTATGTCATCCTTCAGAGTTCTTTTTGTGAAACACTACTGGGAAATATATGTACAGCTTTCTTGCACCCATTTACAAATGTGCAAAATACGGTAGAACCTATCTTATCAAATGCGATCACTTCGTGTCATATGTTTTTACTGGCAAAAGTGCTTAGGACATTGGAAATGTTGGTTTATACATTCATATTAAAAAAAAAGAAATATTTTTCATGGATTTTTTCGGTAATCCTTTTTTATGATGCACTGTGAAAGATATTTAAATCCTCTTCCTCTGTAGTTCAAGGTATTGTCATATGAAGTAGGGAATTATTATGTAATACATGAGGATAATTTTTTCCCAAATAAGGAAGAAAAACAAAAAATAGAGAATCATGTTGCCCATAACAACCAAATGCTAGATTATTGTTGCTGGGTTATTTACTGAGAATTTAATGAAGAAAGATAATGACGAAATTGCCTTGAGCTCTGCTTTTCAGTATTTTTGTAAACTCCTCAGGCAGTAATACAAGGTGTTGGCTCCAACTCTCTACTCCCAGAAGATAGCCAGGTCTTTGTGCTCTTAAGGCTTGAGTATTCTTCAGCTCAGCGAATGGGTTTCGATGCTTCCAGGGCCTGTGTCTGTCAGTGTGGGCCATCTACATCCTCATCTTTCAGATAGTCAGCCAGCGCTATAATTGTGTTAAAAGGCTGGCGGAGCAAATTAGAGTGACCTAAGTATTACACAGGTTTGTGGGACCTGGGGGAGAGGTAGGAAGTGTCGATACCTCTACTTCAGTCCCATCCAGTGCTTGGGAAATGAGAGGACCGCAGAGACAAGGGCAGGGCGGTCAAAACAAAGACTTTGTGAACCTAGACCACAGGCCTCAAGACTGACAGTAGAGTAACAGTGTTGAAGCATCTTAGGTATCAGTCTTACAGAAAATTTCAGAATTTCAGCTGGTGTATTTTGTATCCCCTTGGCCACAGTGTTTTTGTCAGGCATTCCAGATGAGTTTTCAACATGAAACACACAGAAATATGGGAAAGCAAAAGGAGAAGATATTCTCTTGTCCACATCAGGGATTACACATTCCTCATATTTTTCTTAAATATTAAAAGAGCCCCAGCCTAAATCTTTATCAGGATTATGCTGGTTTAAACTTATTCCCAGGAAATAAATAACGCATCAAACATTTTTTTAAACTTAAGTTTACAAATAATTCAATAGTTTTGTAGACGCTTAAATAAAAACTGTACAGTGACACAGATCGAATACCATGCATGAAGGCAAGAAGCAAAAAGGCAATGAACTTTCATAGACTGCATGCATATTACAGTTTCTGAAAGAAGTAAACAAGTCTTGGAGAACATGTGTGACTCAATAGATGAAGCCACAAGCAAAAGATATCACCTGTACTTAAAGGCAAATGATGCAAACAACTTCAGCATCAAGGTTAAATGGTAAAAGATGAAAGGACTCCATTTTGCATAATGTCGCGAATAAAATCTCTAGAGCAGTGCTTTCCAAACTTCAGTGTGCATGTGAATCACCTGGGGACTTTTTAAGGCGAGATTCTGACTCAGTAGCTCTGGGATGCGGTCTGAGATTCTGCAATTCTAACAGTTTACTGGATAGTGCCAACGTGATGGTCTATGGAGTAACGGGAGTCTAGGTTCAATGCAGATTATATGTGACTATCACAGGAGCAGGCTATAGCCATACTAGCAGATTTCAAGCACACCGACATCCACTAGAAGTGTTCTGCTACTGAAAACAAGTCATCTGATAAATTTGTAGTCTGCCTTAAAATTTTTTCTCAGAAAATGGAGAAAGGAATAATAATAACAGTTTTATTGAGCCTTTGTTATATGCCATGCATTGATTTGAATGGTTTACATTTAATATTTAATTTTTGTAGCAACCCTTTGAGGTAGGTGGGTAACAAGATCCAGAAATTGACTTCTACAGAGTAATAATAAACAAGAGAGTATGGAAGAGGGTTAAATAAATACTTTCCCATTTATGTAGAAATGCAGTTCTGCACAAGTATCAGGTTAAAGCAATCTTACTATCAGAAATTCAGATAAAAAAGACATGGTCCCAGTAGTAGATCAAATATTTAACATGAGCTAATAGGATGAGTTCCTTGTGAAACCAAAGTAAGAGAACTACATTACACGTGTTACAGGATGTTAGATATAGCATTTATCAGGAACAGGAAAAATGTAATGTTTAGATCAAAGGCATAGCATGTCCATTGTGCTCTGTTCTGGTTAGAACATATTTCTCACAATTTCTTGTTAAATCTGGCAGCCAGAAATTAGAGGCATGAACAAAATGGTGTACGTGCGTAAGAGAGTAAAGCAAAATTTTAAAGTGACTGAAAAACAAATACAACCCAAATGTCTCACAGTCACTCAGCCTTATGGATCATCCTTTGATAGCATAATAAACTGGCCCAAGTTCGATTCCTGGGAGTGAAGTAAATCCACGAAACTTTCAGAGATTTTGAGTTTTCCTGAGGGATTTTTTTTATTTCCTTGGTTATGTCTTATTCCAACTTCTTGCTTTCTCTTTATGCATTATAAATTCCCATTTCTGGTTCTGTTTTGTGAGACATCTATCCTATTTTTATAATACTTTGTCCCATGCCTAACCACCACCACTTCCCTTTAATTCCCCAGAGTACCATGAACACAAAGCTCTTGTGTGGAACAGCCTCTTATTCTGGGGGATTAAGGATAATTTGGTGTTCAAAACATGGAAATGTATACTGCAGTCTCCTTCCAGGCATTTTAAAATAAGGGGAAAAAAAACCAAATAAATGATTTTGATTTTAAATCATTTTGTTTTGAATAGATAAGACAAGCGTAGGTATCAATTTATAATTAAGATGAACAAAGATATAATATGAGGAAGAATTCTTACCGCTCCATATCCCAGACCACAATCCTGTTGCCCAGATGCACCCCCATTATCTTTTTCTTGTATATTTTTCCAGAAGTAATCTTACTTGAAGATTTTGAAAAATAACAAATACTAAATTCTTTAAAATTAGATTTTTTGAATGTGTTTCTTGAAGATTGCTCTATACACATTCTTAGCCTTTCCTTTGGGTAATAAGATACTGGTTAGAGCCCAGCCTCGGAAACAACTTAGAACTCACATTTGACCTAATAATTTAAAGGTCATTTTGTCTTTCCCTAAAGAAGAAATGTATCACCCAGCATCTGTATCATTCTCCCTGATATTTGCACCTTCCCTTGGGGGTTCTGCTCTTGCCAACTCCTTATTCAAAATCCTCTCTTTTTAAGACAGCCTCCCTTCACCATCAAATCCTTTGTCTCTCAATCTGCCAGTTTAAAATTTCAGATATGTTATTATGCAGAGCAATTTAACTATTCGTGGCTAATATTTTTCTTTCTGTTGGCCCTTCACAAGGACTAGCCATGCATTAACAACACCAGCACAGTTCTCTCCCTAAGAGGATTGTTCATTGCCTCTTACTAAGCTCTCAAACTGCAGCCACCTTTTAAAGTAACACTCCCCCGCAACTCGATTATTTTCCTTCCTTAGCAAAAGTTGTTAAATCACTGGATAGTTTCCAGGAAATTCATTCCCCGAATGCCAACGGGGGAGGGAAGGGGAACATGTTATTGTTATTTAATCAGAGCCTAATCAGACAGTAAGCTTGTGCCTAAGGGGTGGGATCTTCCTTAGGCAAAGAATGTGCACCTGTGGGGATGGCCTGTGTTCAGCACTGTGAGAGTAGAGAAGGGGAGCCTGACCTTAGAACAAATTCCTTCCCCATCTCTGAGGTCACACCTCAGCTCTCCCATTCAAATCTTTCAGGACAATAATTTAAGGAAAGGAATTCTGAGTCGGAGAAAATATCTGGCAGAGCTCCTGTACCAGGGATTGGGCAGCTCTCCTCTCCTCAAAGGTAACAGCACAGTTCACATGTGGCCAGAGAGGGTGAGCAGATTCCCCACGTTCCTCGCTGCATTTCCTTTGCCCTTTGTCTACCTGCCGCCTAAGGAGAGATCATCAATGTAAATTAAACTGCCTGCATTCTAAGTAAGATACCAGTAAAACAAATCCAACAGGTTATAAAAAGAATTTAAAAATGGCAAATTAGGCTTTATCCCAGAGTAATGTAAAGATAATATCTCAATGAATAAACATTAAACAATAGGACTTCTATTAATGTAATTGGTCACATTAATAGTGTAAAGGAGAGAAAAAAAATCACCTTAAAGAAGACTGAATTAGTCAAATTTAGCACTCATTTGTTTTTAAAAAATATTTATTTTAAAATAATAACCCATTAAAATTAACAAATTATGTTTTTATGGAAATAATTGTATTTTCCAAAACAGATAATAGTAAGAAGAGTAGCACTCCTTCATATTTTTGCAAATCTTTTTAAAGCCTGGCTTGTAGAAGACAAATTCTCATATCTGCTTCAGCATTCAATCTGTTGCAATATGTTACTTTAAGTATATGAAAAAAATCTGGCCTCACATAGGTATACAGTTGGACAAGAGAGGAGCTTGTGAGCCCCCTGAAAGGGCTTGAGAGACCCTCCCATTTCTCCAAATCATATTTGAGAATTAATGTCCTAGAGAATCTGTATTTAAATCTCACTAAGATTGATTTAGCAACATTCATTCTGTATTAGATGAATCAAAATTTATAGATCAGGAACTGAAAAATTATAAGAGTTCTGATAAACAATGAACTGTTTTCAACATAAACTTATGGTCAAAATGGTAAATGAGTGCTATAAAACTTTGAGATGACTTTAATTATGTAAGAAGATATTAAAATAATTTGTGTTAATGAGTGTCAGCTGTTCTAGGTCCTTGGCACACCAACCATAAACTAAAACCTTCTTTATTGATGTAATATGTGTGTGTGTGTGTTTTTGTGTTTTAAATACCTTTGAGGCTCTATTAGAGGGAAAATTTCCTCTTAAATCTTAGCAATGTCACTCAGTGTTTTTAATTTAAATGATCTCATAGTTTTTCTGTTCAGAAAAATGCACAAAGGTTTAGTAAACAGGATAACTATTTATATACATACATATATATACACACACACGTGCAGATCAATATAAAGCTGAAAAGTGAACTGTGGTTACTTTCATAATAAACACTTATTTTTAGAAATTTAATATATGTCTTAATTATATGTATATTTTCTCATGTATAAATGTTACCAAAGAGCAATTTTATGCATAATTTTATGTTAATTTATTTAATGAATTTTTTATTTGAGCCTGTCTATATACCAGAGACTATCGTAGGTTCTGGAGATAAAACAATACAGAAGGCAAAGTACCAAGCTTTATAAACATCACCTTCTAGTAGAAGAAAACGGATCATAAATTATCAAATAATAGTAACAGGTCATTAAAATTAAATACCATTTACACTCATTTGGCAAATATTAAGAAGTCTTACGATACTGTTAGAGATGGTGTGGGCTGAAAGAATATCTTAAATATAGCTGGTAACAGTGTAAATTGGAAAACTATGGTTTTGACTTGTAAAATTGAGCATAACTTAAGACCCAGTAATTCTATTCCTAGATACATACTTAAGAGAAACCCCTGGACATTTTCACTACAAAATATTTTCAGAAATGAGCACAGAAATACTGTTAATAGTAGCAGAAAACTGGAATCTACCATAGACAGAAAAAGAGGGGGAAAATGATATATTTGTACTATGAAATATTATATATAGGAAACAAACAACCATGGTTACCTGCAGCAACATGGTTAGATTGTATTTGCGCACAAGAAGTGGGCCACAGATTACATTCAGTATAAAGACTTTTTATATAATTTAAAACAGTTTCAATAAAATATTGTTCAAGTGTGGGTGTGTGTGTGTTTAGGCAAAAAAATGATGAACAGAGGATATAGGAGAGTGGTTAGCTGCCTCCGAGGAAGGCAGGACGATGATAAAGGGCACATAGCAGAATTTACTGTCATGTTTTAGATCTAGGGTTGGATGTTGGTTTCAGGAGGGATCGATTTGAATTGGCCAGATTTAGCATTCATGTCTTATATGAGCCTTTTAGCAAGTTAATGATAACAGATAATGTCCTAAACTGGTAAAGAAAAACTGTCTACAAAATCACCATCGAAATAACACCTATTAGAATAATTCCTTTTAAAGTCATGAACAAACCAAACAGCTGCTATATTGGCTATAATTTCACAATATTATAAAGATTCAAGTCAGTTCCATCAGTTGAGAAGGAAAAATAAGCTATATGTTTTTGAAAAGAAAAATTTAATTGTTTGAATATAATAGGATTGCTTACTTAGAAATATTTGTGTCCCTTGAAAAATTATTTAAACTACTATAACCAGTAAGATAACTGATTTTAAAATTCATTTGGAAAGAAGAGTGTAAAGAAAAAGTGAGTGAATCTTGCTAATCTATGTAATAGAACATATATTGAAACATATAAAAATGAAGAGATGAGTGGGGTAGAATGTAGCATATATGTAACTTATTGTTAAGGTGGGAGTAGGGAATAATTAGCAGGGAGTAGTAAGGAGGAACAAGAATGAAACCAAATCCCCCAGTGGTCCTGGGAGTGAAAGAAACAAAACAGCATTAAGAAACAAGACAACAACCAGATGAGAGGGATGCTTGGAAAACGGTCTTTACTGATGGTGAACTCCCACAGTGTTCCTCAGTATGGACCTTTGGCCTATCAGGAAGGACAAATCTTCTGCAGGACTTGATGTATCCAGTCCATTTAACGTTCCTGACCCCTGTCCACTAAATGCAAGGAAAGGTCTCCAGTGATTGGGGCAGATAGTGTTCCAAACATGTCTAGCCCCATGGACTGGGAGTCTTTTGGAACAAGAAGGTGCTCTGCATCAGGAAAGAGGTTGACCGTTTGGGAGTTTTGTTTATGACCATAAATTCAGAGAGAATAGCAAAAGGTAGGAGAAATTGGAGCTGTATGGGGCTGGTAGTGACTGACATAAACAGGGATATAGGACTCGATGGAATTTTCTTGATGATCTCTTAAAAAGGTATAGATGATAGGTTCTAATTGCAACTTCCTTGTCAAACTTCTCTCTCAAGAGGTTTCCAGTAATGAAGCAGATAGTATGGACCTAGGGGGTTGCACCAGGAGCATTTAGAAGTTCATGGACCCTCATACCACTCCAGAGGTGGGCAAGGTTCAGCCAGCAGAGGGACAGCCACCCTGATTGAGACATCGAAAAATATATTCTATCATAAACGATCAGATTTTTCTCATTTCAATAGAAAGATTCAGTTTATATTATTTTCTGATCCTCTCTACAATCCACAATTTCATATTTGAAGCTAATATAAATCTGATTTGAGGCATTAATCATATGACCCATTATAGTAATTTCTGCCAACCATCTTTACTTTTGTTACCTATTTTAGGCTGTTTTAACCTTTTGTGTCAAACCATTCTGCAAACTGCTACCAAGTCAGCATAGCCTGATTATAACTCGATAGAAATCAAAATTTCAGCATTTCATATATGAGGTGAATGTTACGGTTAATTCTGATTCATTTCAAGATGCTTCTGAATTTTAATTTAATTTAAATTAAAATAATTTAAATGAAATTGGCTGTTAGATTTTAAATTTAATTTAAATTCCTTAGATGCTTTTCCATTTCAATTAGGAATTTTAATTTATCACAAATATAAACTAATTTAAATTAATTTTAAAATTCAGATTTCTTTCAGATTCCATTTGAATAAGAAGCATTTATTTTGATCTGTGATTTCAGCCCATCAGAATAGACTAATTAAAATTATGTTTTTAATGATATCTTCTTTCTTTCTCTCTCTCCTGTGGCTTACCAAAGGCCAAGATAGGAGAGTAGTCTGCCGAGGTGCAAGTGAGAAGGGTGTGCATTGTAATCCAAAGTCAATAACAAAACCAGCTAAAAGTCAGTCTTACTTTTAATGTCATAATGCACCAGCAATTCTTAAAACATTGATCGATTCTAAAAGAGTTATAAACTATTCTTCCCTGATAAAAGCTTTTGTTGGCCTCAGCTCTAAACAATGGTGGTGGTTACTGTTCAGTTTTAAAGACCAGATTAAGACAGTTTTATTACTCATCTTTTCAAGAATGTTTTATATGGCGGCTTATTTGGAGAACTGCCCGTTATACATCTGTGGACTCAACTATACATGCTTATCTGGAGAGTAAGCTTATAATGGTTTAGAATCATTCAAGTTAGCTTTGGTTGTAATTTCTGTCTCCAACCCCAGTTGATAGTGTATATTTCTACATTTAAGAACCAGATTCAAAACAGTGAACAGCAGAGTTATTGTAAAAATGAAGGAAAAAGCTTGAGTCAATTCAATTCTGCCATTCTACGTGACCACTTGATTATTTTTAACATATAATTAAAACAATGAAAGAGCGCAAGTTGCAAGATGTAATTTTTTTTTTTTTTTTTTTTTTTTTTTTTTTTGCGGTATGCGGGCCTCTCACTGCTGCGGCCTCTCCCGCTGCGGAGCGCAGGCTCCGGAAGCGCAGGCTCAGTGGCCATGGCCCACGGGCCCAGCCGCTCCACGGCATGCGGGATCCTCCCAGACCGGGGCACGAACCCGCGTCCCCTGCATCGGCAGGCGGACTCTCAACCACTGCGCCACCAGGGAAGCCCAAGATGTAATATTTTTATTGGGTAATGCAAGTTTTAGTTCAGTAGTGAAACATTTTATTAAATTTGAATAATATCTTTAAAATTAAAATCTAATTTTTTTTAAATTGCTGCTCTTTTTCATTATTAAACCATACTGTTATTATTCATCATTACAACAAACATATACGTGTAACTCTTCCCCATTTTATAAAAAATGCATTAGTGTAATTAAGCAGTATTAATCTAGTACTCTATTTTCCCTTTTTGTACTGTGATATTATTTATTTGTCTTATTATGGCATAGTTTTATGCACACATATATATTTCAATAAAAGAAAATGTTTACCGCCTGTCTTTTTTTCTAGCCATTATTTTATTAATTTCGTGTCATGATTGTTACTGAAAATAATTTTATCATAAAATGGGGGTTCTAAAAAATGATCTGCCCTCCTCCCCGCACCCCACCCAGTGTCAAGCACACTAGGAATACCATTCGGTTCCTCCGTCTCTTCCTTTCTCCTTCTTTCCCCAAACCCAATATGTGAGCATGTGAGGTTTGTGTGTACTTTGGTGACTGTCCTGAATCTAGAACAAGCTCTGCAACACATCTTGGGTGTTCAGTAATCATTCATTATGGAATAGCACCGTATTATTCCAATTTTCTTTATTTTTTAAAATATGTTGGGTTATTTTATGAGGATGAAAGAAAAATTCCTATTATGCTTGTTATGGGTTATAATATTTAGGATTCTGATTTTCTTCAAGAAAATGTAATTATAAGAAAAATCTGTGCTCGCTTCGGCAGCACACATACAAAAGAAAATCTATAAAATTCTGTTCAAATAATAAACTAGAGTTGGCTGAGTAGAAAAGAGTGCGGAGAGAAAGCATTAGAAAAAGATAAACCAATTTATTATTTTACTCTATTTATATATTGAAGAGCTATAACAAATTTCCCAACTCTGTGACTATTCATATATAAAAGAAACTGTTACTTGGTTCATAGACTTAAGTTTAAGTTTTGTTGTTGCTGAGTCTGAGCAAATAGTTGGAGATTTCTCTGTACCCTAAAAACTAAGGCCAGCTTTATGACTGCAGCACCATATCCATCACTAGAAATGAATCACATAGACAGAAGCCCCAGACACAAGAACCTTTAACACTATTTGTAAGGTGAACTCCATTTATCTGTATCCTCTACAAGCAAGGACTCTGGAGATGGCAACATTGATCTGAACAGTATGTCTGTCATTTAGCTGTGTGATCTTGCAAGTTACTTAGCCTCTCATTGGAAAAAAAAATATTATCCATATTAAGTGGATTAATATATGAAAAGTACTTAGAACATATTAACATATGTCAAGTACTTAGAACAACATATAAATGCTTATTATTATTTCAATAAGTAACATCACTGATGTATTGATCCTTTATGTCTTTGATTCTTTATTTTAACCACTTAAGTATGACTAAGTGGATTAATCATCCCAATTTTCTCAAATGGAACAATGAATCTTAGAAAAGTAAATGATTTTCTTCAGGTTGGCTAAATGGGGTTAGAAAAAATATTTTAACTCTTTCTCATAGTTTGGTACAACCAATGCATTTAGAGGGTTTGCTTTAATATTAAGAAACATCTCAGTTCCTCTTTTGCAAAACCATTTATGTAACCTGTAATTGTTAGTATATTTCTTGGTACAATCTTGTGACTCATGGAGGTGATGGACAAGTACTATGATAAAATAAAGCCTTGTTTTGTAACATGGTAATTGTTGAGATGATGATATTCCTAAGAGAATATCAACCATGATTCTAAAAAGACAGGGACAAGGACAATAGAACATAATGTGTTTAAAAGAATATAACCAGGGCCACTTTCCAGGCACAAAATGACTAACCGTCTTTCCTTCTGAGTAATTGCTGCCTTTTTATCCATGATGTCTCCTTTCCCTCGTCACACTCCCACATTATAAACATAAATAAGACACTGAATTGCTGAATTGTCCCTAATTCTTGATAGCGTCCCATCCAAAATTAGCCCTTATCCCTCCTTAGAATCATCTAACACAAGTCCAAACCCTATCAGGGATACTGTAATGCCCAATTCCTATGATATGTATCTCATCCTGGCAGCAAGTCAATAAACTTTTTTTTTTTTTTAAGCTATAGGTGTGTTCCCTGTGATCTTTAGTCAGTGGGGTTTAAATTGTACTTTCATTCAAAGAATATAAAAACTGTAGAAGAGAATTCTGCACAATACACACCAACACAAACACACTTTTCATCTCCCAGTGTGTTTGTACCACTATACTGTATTCTATGATTGACCATAACCAGTCATTAATTGGCTGTGAAGCAGGAAAGTTAGAAAAGACAGTATTTTGTCTGTACTAATGTGACTTCAATAGATCAAGAGTTTGTCTTTAAAAGTGTACTCTGTTAAATGCCTTAGAGAGAGAGAGAGATTTTACTCTGATTACTCAGTAGCCTATACGTCATCTAGGAGATTAAAATAAATAAAAATTCATTTTCCTTTTTTTCTAGATTTAAATAAATTTTTTTTCTAGATTTTTTGTTTTAAAAATTACTGCTAAAACAGCTACCCTTGGAAAAATGATGATATTAAGCAGACATTATAAAATCCTTGTATACTCTATTATTGTTTGAGCAGACTGTGATATCATTCAGAAATGCATAGATTTGTGTTTTATGAAAATAGTTAATTTTAGAATTTATAGTCTCACACTAGGAAGGATGCTGCCAATACTCATACCTTTCTTCTCTTTCCTTTTTGGTTCTTCTTGACACAAATATGGACTATGGTTAAGCAAAACTTTTGTACATGAAAAAAATGTATACAAACAGTTATTGCTCTATGGCTTAAATAATATATCTGAGTACCATTTAATGGTTCTTTTACTCTATCTTATTTCTCTTTTTCTCTTGAGTTTCTCATTCGTTTTTGCTTTTATGTTTTATTAGGAATTTCCTCTGAAGTGCTTATGCTTTTAGAGTAATCCTTAGGGTAAGCTCTTCCACATTTTATAACCTAGTGAAAATCACACAGGTCTTTAAAAATTCAAGAGTAAAGAAATAATGTCGGCCACAACAGGCTGAAGAATTCAAAATTCAGACGAATACCCCTAACCTAACCACTTTTTCTAAGCTCTCTCCATTTCCCCCATCTAACACTTTTATTTGCATTTTTGCTGTGTTTGATGATGGAGAAGTGGTGTTGTCTGGGTGGCAGGCTCACTATACTGTGAAATGAAACTCCAGGACATGCTAATCCCTCCATTAGCTAAGCCCTCCAAGATAACAAGGCTTGTAATTCTATTACGAATACTTGTCAGGTTATTACTGTAGGTAGAGTATTTCGAGATTTATTGAATTTTAATCTGCTTCTGCCCTTCCAGCTGTTAAACAGAGCTGCACAATAGGCCTGTATTTCTCACTGAGAATTTCTGTAAAACTAAGAAAAATATTCACTAGCAACAGGAAGAACAAGGACCCACTTTTTTTTTTTTTTTTTTTTTTTTTTGCGGTACACGAGCCTCTCACTGTTGTGGCCCCTCCCGTTGCGGAGCACAGGCTTCGGACGCGCAGGCCCAGCGGCCATGGCTCACGGGCCCTGTCACTCCGCGGCACGTGGGATCTTCCCGGACCGGGGCACGGACCCGTGTCCCCTGCATCGACAGGCGGACTCTCAACCACTGCGCCACCAGGGAAGCCCAGGACCCATTATTTTGAAGCGTTGGCATTAAAGCCGAGCCTCAACAATCTTCATCGCTTTAAGTCAGAAGCTGAGTGAGCAACATTTTTGAACCCCGTGATTTATCATCACTCTAGATTCTAGAACTAGGATCAGATGACTCAGAAGCGGCCACGAATGATGACTGTGCAGAGGGGACGGAGAGGAACCCAGCCAACCTGGCATATAACTTTTCTCACAGTGAACACAGTAAAAAATTAATTTTACTAATATTATTGGACTATATTTGAAGTTTTAAATAGTGTCCCCTGGAAGCATTACACATTTTATTTGAATTAGGCAGACAGAAATCCACTAAAAGTGGCACAACATTAGAAAGTATTATGTCTTTCTTTACAAGGGAATATTTGAAGTATGAGACCAGAAGATAGAGGAATGGAATTCTGTTGAAAGAATAATAGTAAAGCTGACAAAGGGTTTACATAAAAACATAAATTAAGACAATTCTGTGAGAACATTATTTTAAATATTTTTAAATTCTATATATCAATTTTGTGGCTGAAATAGATAGAGGTCCTATTTTAAATTCTTTTTGTTTGCTTGTTTATTCATTACGTTTCCCTGCCTGCAAAGGACTTGGTTGTGATATGCCACCAATGGAATCAATACTCAGGAATTGATGCGACACACACTAAGTACCTTTGTGTGCCAGGAGGGGGCTAGAACAGCGTCTGGTAGAAATATGTGTCAAATATATATGTGCCCCTCATTGTTGCGAAGCCACATTCTGCAAAGCCAGAATTCTTTTTAATGTTCTAGAGAGCTTCTTAATTAAAGTGTGGCCAACTACTTCAAGTCTCAGCTTAAATATCTCCCCAGAGAGGCCTTCCCTGCCTGAGCAACCTTCATACATTAAGACTCCACTGTTATTTGTTATGTCAGTTCTCTGTTTCCTTCATAAATGGACCAATATCTTCAAGCATTCATTTAATTTCAATTTCTCCTTTCACTTTCTGTCCACTCACTACAGTGTAATCTTCTCGCGACCAGGGACCAAATCTGTGTTACTTACCACTGTAACTCCTGCGTTTAGCGCTCTGCCCCAAAGCAGGTTTATTTTATCCTCAACTAGGGTTTTAACAAAATTTTAGTCTTGAATGCAACATTATGTTTCAATTTGATAATAGCATGTTGTATTTTTCAATTAACTTTTATTTCACTTGTGTTGAGACACAACCAGAGTAGGAAGTAAGGAAGAAAGGTAATGTCTGTAAAATGTTTCTACATGCTACTCCTCTTCTTAAATAATAAAATAAATAAAACTTTATTCATTATAAAGAAATACTATAGAAAATTTGAAACTACAGAAAAAATTTCAAATTTTAATTTTGAAATAATTATAGATTCACAAGAAATTACAAAGAGAGTACAGAGAGTTCTCATGTACCCCTCACCCACTTTCCCCAATTTCATATTTTATATAACTATAGTATAGTATCAGACTCAGGAAGTGAACACTGGTACAATAAGTGCAAATAGTTCTGTAACATGTTATCACATGGGTAGTAGATTCATGTGACTAACGCCACGACCAACACACAGAACCATTCCATCGTCACAAAGATCTCCTTCACACTACCCCTTATAGTATAGTCACATTCACCCTCCTCCCCACTGCCATTCCTAACCACTACTGTGTTCTCCACCCCAAACAATTTTGTTATTTTGAGAATGTTGTACAAAGGGGAACCATACAGTATATAACACTTTAGATTGGCTTTTTCCACTCATTATAATGAACTTGAGAGGCATCCAGAGTGCTGGTACATCATTAGTTTGTTTCTTTTTATTGTGGTGTAGTATCCACTGCATGGGTATAACATGGTTTGTTTAATCATTCACCCATGGAAGGACATCTAGGCTGTTTCCAGCTTTTAACTATTACAAATAAAGCTGCTATAAACAAGTATGTAAGGTTTTTGTATAGACATAGTGTTCATTTCCACTTTTATATGAACATCTGTTTCCCTTTTTTCTTATTTCTATTTCTATTAATGAAATAAGTAAAAGTTGTATGAAAAGGTACTCACTATAGAAAATGTAAAACTACAAAACACTTTTAAAAGGAGGAAAAGCAATCACATACATTCCTGCTAATGAAAATCAGTCACTATTACTATTTTGGTACGTTTCTGTCTAGTTTTCTTCTAGACTCAAGATTTGTATTGCTGTTTATAAATAGTTATGATTATAATAAGTGAAATTTTGTATCCTGATTTTTTCTTTACTATTATAAAATAATTGTTACAAATAAAAATGTGGGAAAGATATATACATATACATGTAAACATAAGTTTATTTGAAATAAAATGTAAGAGTGAAAGAAATATTCCCTCAAGCCCACCACTCAGTGTAAGAAATAGTATACACTATTACCACTAACACACCCTTAGGGTCTCTTTGTGTTTTATCCTTTTTTTTTTTTTTTAGGTGTTTTCAGGACCTCTTGTCAACCATACTGTTGAAAACAGATGTCATTTTTTTAAAACAAAACTTTAAATGAGGAGAGGTAGGAGGCCCCCTGATTTTTTTCTTAACTCACTGTATCTGATAAGCTCCTTTACTTCCTCTTAATAGTTCTTCAAAATAAGAATCTTACTGGAAGCATCAGAACTTTCTTCTTTTGAGAATCTTATGCTTTAAATTTCTTCTAAGTAAGGGGCCAGTTAATCCTAGACTGTAGTATACCTTTAAATAACCAGTGGAAATTAAAACCTTACCTGTGAGCATTTTTCCAAATTTGTTTTTTGTGTAGTTAAAGCAGCTGGTCAGTCTCTTTTCTACATCATTACTGAGATGGAGGCACTGTTCTTGAATTGTGAATATGGATTTTTCTCAATATGGATTAGTTTTATTCTACATACTGCACCAGAAAGCTAATCTTTTGGTCATAATTATGTATTGTGAGTACATTATGTTTACTTAGTTCTGTGTACTTTATCTCTAATCAATATCATAAAACTTATATATTTCAAACTATAATTATTCCAACTTCTGGAGGAATTTGAAGTTTAGATTTATACATATCTATCTTTTCTTCTAACTTTGCTGTTACTCTCAGGTTCTCGGTTATTCCTCAAAAAAACGCCATCATGCTATTTATTTAGAGCATATTAAAATAGTAATAAACATTCAAATCACTCTTGAAATGAGCAGAAATACCACAAAATCCGATTTAGGAAGCTATATGTAGATTCTAATGAGTTTTAATCTGTTATTGCCTGCTCGATATTCAGAAAATTTAACATGGGAAGATGCTTCTATTGAGATCTGTGTCAGGCACAGCAGAAAGGCAATGATCAGGTAGAAGGGCAAGCTTCCTGACAGAGTTTTCGTGAGGCATACACATACATAACGAATTCTGCAGTTTAAGCAATTCTGCTTTCAACTGGTCTTTGGCCCACTGATAACCTTAAAATACAATCTTTCCTAGAAAAGTGATACTAAAACAGTGACATATTGGGCAAAGAAACTGATGGCACAGCACACACTAAAAAATGGCAAGGAAAATGGTCAAGATGCTCCAGGATGAAAATCAGTCCTCAGGTGTAAGCCTCACCAGGATACCCCAGATGTCCTCCTAGACTTTTCATTCTGAGATTTTAGGTCACATTATATATACATACACTCATACATATACATTCATATTTAATTTTAATGAATAAATTCTGTCAACTTTAACACTTACTAGTCTGATTGCTGGAAATTACTTCCTCTCAAAGTACCTGCCCATTGTTTCCAAGAGTTGTTTAAAGGGCTTCTCATATATTCTCAAAATCAGTCTGTCAGCTGTGATCACTGCAATATCCACCCCAGTTTTGCTCTCCCATTCTGTCTCTCACTCGTCTGCTTATCTGCCTGCAAAGCCACTGGATAAGGTTCAGTTACTACTGCCTTTCTGTGACTCATTTCAGATGTTCTCCAGACCTCGAGGTACCAAGGTTGTTTTTTGTTTTCCCTCCAGTCATAACTGTACTTTTGTCTCCAGGAACCTGAACCACTTCTTTTTAGTTCTAGATTAGTTCACATTTTTTTCTGCTAGATTCTGACCACTTCTTACCTGTATGCTTCCCAAGACTCAAAAAAAAAAATCAAGAAAACAAGTGAACAATACCCAAAAAAACCTAGCCACAGACGCTTAAGTTCAGTTCACGAGACCAAAGAGAATAGAAACTAGAGCTATAACTTTCTCCACTGGTTGTAAATGACTCTCCTTCATGTTGCCCCGGATATCATATAGGCATTTGGTGTGCGTGTTAGTTTATACAAAGAGTTATTGGGGAAGGAAGATTATGCCTTTATCTACACTCACAGCATCTAGGGCCTAGATCAGCAATTTCCTTGTTCATTAGGTGTTTATCAGGGGTGACTAGTATGTGCAAGACACTTACCCTCATGAGTTTCCATTCTAGAAGGAAAGACATAAACATAAGCAAATAAGAAAACACATACATTTAAGAGTTGGAGGGCTTCCCTGGTGGCACAGTGGTTGAGAGTCCGCCTGCCGATGCAGGGGACACGGGTTCGTGCCCCAGTCTGGGAAGATCCCACATGCCGCGGAGCGGCTGGGCCCGTGAGCCATGGCCGCTGAGCCTGCGCATCCGGAGCCTGTGCTCCGCATCGGGAGAGGCCACAACAGTGAGAGGCCCGCGTACCGAAAAAAAAAAAAAAAAGAGTTGGAGGTTGGTCGTGCCGATGGCACGGGAAGAATATATGTCGGCAGATAACTGGAGTAGGAGATGCACCTTATTTACATAAGATACTCAAATCTCTGAGAAAAGATCCTAAAGATAAAACTTTGGAAACAGCTGAAGCATGAACATTTTAAGAAGAGAGCAAGGCGCTACAGGACAAGGTCTTGGTGAACTCAAGAACAGAAAGAAAGCAGTTGTTCTGGAGAATTTTTTCCTGGGAAAGGAATGAAACCAGATTCAGAGAGTAAAGTTGGGCACCAAGTTATGCTCTAAGGGAAGGAAGAAAAACTGAGTGATTGCTGCATTGGGATATGGAGTCGATGGCATTTTATTTTTGTGGCGGGGAGGTGGTTATGTGCAGTCTTAAAAATGGGAGTATCCTGAATGGCTAATCCAGTGGAGAGGGCGAGTCTGATGATGTAGGGCAGAGTGGATAGCAGAGGAGTTGGAAGGGATCCAGAGGCATCTGGAGAGATTCCCATTTGATAGGAGTGACAGCGCTTTTCTAGTTGTGATAGAAGATAAATATAGGCTCAAGTAGGTTTAGAGATTTGTTGAAGGGAATGGGAGAGATTTCTGCTGAGCTAGCAAAATTCTCTTTGTTAGACAAGAAAACATAACCAGATAAAAGTAGATATGATGAGTTACGATGATATTTGTGTAGGAACCAGGTTTTTTTCTTTCCATAAAGCTAAGTGTCATGTCTTTTTTTTAGATTAATGTTCTGTCATGATTTTAAAATTCAAATGATTCTTTTAAAAGAAGATGACCATAAATTTACTCTTCACCTGTACTTATTGGATCATTTACTGTGTATTAAAAAGAGAAATAGAAAAAGTTTAAATTTTCAGTCTGGCAGAGAAATAGAAAAGGTTTAAGCTTTCAGTCTGAGAGAAATCTTAAACTCCTTGAATGATGTCAAAGAATATCTTGGGCCTATTTTATAAAAAACAAAAATGGCTTCAGTCTTTCCTTCTGTAAAATGGCTCAGGTCAATTGACATATTCTTAAATTATTAGCTCCAAGAGAAGCCTGACCAACAGGAGGCGGAGAAAAGATAATTTTGATATAGGAATACAGTAAGTATATTATCCAGAATTTCATTTTTAAACTCACCTTCAGAAGGAGTTTTCATAAATTTGAGCATTCCTGTTAAAAATTGTCAGCGAATCAAAGTAAGTTAGGAACAGGGATTATCACCATCTAAGAAATACGGGCATACCAATGAAATTTATTTTATGACATAATACTTTTCTACATGTTACGTTTTACTTATCAACTTTATAATGTATGCTTGTTCTAGAATTAAACTGTTTTTTAAAAAATTCATTTAAGTATTGCTTATATTTGGCAGAAGAATGAGTTGATTTTAAAATGCCACCTAAGATTCAGAATAGCATACAAAACCTTTTGTGTAATAGAGGAAAAAAATGTATAATATGTATTTTGTATTTTTGTTTATATATATTACATATATATATATATATATATATATAAACAATAAGAACATAAAAATGTTTCTCTGGAAATAATTTTAAAATATATATGTTGTTTCCTCCAGGAAGGGGGATTGACTAATGGGGAGTGAAAGGAACATTTTCACTCTTCCAATTTATACCTTTTTATTATTGACCCGTTTGGAAGTAATACTAGAATATAAAATTTTGGAAAGGAAGAAAGAAAGTGAGAAAGAGGGAGGGAGGGAGGAAATGGAAATAACACGTATTGATAAGTAAGTACTTGCTGTTTATGTAGCTGTATTTAAAACCTATGGGGCTTTTTCCCCCAGTTTAAAAAATCTTCTAAGGAGTTTGATGAAGAAGTGTAATGAGCAATATAAATAGACAGTAAAACCCTTTATTTTAAAGGCTGGTTATCTCTTCATTAAAATGTTAACTTTAAAACGGAAAAATATCACCATGCTATGTGAAATCAGGGACGTATCAAAAGTGAGCTCCTCCCCGCAATTACACCTTTGGCTCACAAGCATTCTCTTTAATAGATAAGCTCAAAATTGGTGGCAAATTTTAATAGAGTGGAAAGACTTTGCTGTATATTATCTGTAGTTAGAGTGTGTTTGTCTTTCTGAAGAGAGAGTTCCAAGACTAATGAGCACTGAAGATAAGAATTAGATAAACTGCTATTTTGTTCAGATTGTTTCACCTGTTGGCTACAGCGTGTTAAGTTAAACTTATATATCGGTTGGAGTGTGTTGGGTGGCGATAACAATTTTCCAAAATAATGAATCCTGAGATGTTTGGGCTGTAGAAGGACACCACACCCCTAAAAATACCATTTTTTATAATTATTTTATCATCATTTCATTGGTCAAATTTAAATACATGTTTTATATTATATGCTTCAGTCTATCTAGTTTATTTCTCATAACAGTTTTTGAAAACTATCCAGCATAACAGGACATTTCACAGAGGGAGGGACTTACGTAGTGCACCACAGCCATCAATCACCCATAAACATGACACATCTCAGTGTCACCAGTGCTTGTTCATATACCTCCTCTCAATTGCCCTGATTGCCACACTCTCCATCCTGGAGAAAATGGTCATTTCCGTAACCAAGCCCCAGACGATCAGGTTCCTTCAAGCCTGAACATTCTTCCTACCTCCATCCATTGCTTCCCACCCCTAGCGCGCGCGCGCGCGCACACACACACACACACACACACACACACACACACACACACACACACACACACACACACACACACACACACACACACGTTACAAACCGGTATGTGCATTGAGCAACTTAAGGGATTCGAAACCTGTCATTCTAATATCAAGTAGCTCTTTACAAACCTTAGTAAGCACATAATCACTTGTTATTTAATGCAGACTTCCATGAGTACTCTCAGAGCTTTTTTTTTCTTTCTTTCTTTTTTTGCGGTACAGGGGCCTCTCACTGCCGTGGCCTCTCCCGTTGCGGAGCACAGGCTCCGAACGTGCAATCTCAGCAGTCATGGCTCACGGGCCCAGCTGTTCCGCGGCATGTGGGATCTTCCCGGACCGGGGCACGAACCTGTGTTCCCTGCATCAGCAGGTGGACTCTCAACCACTGCGCCACCAGGGAAGCCCTCTCAGAGCTTTTAATTTCATAGTTCTGGGTGAGGAATAGGTATTTTCTAAAAGTTCTCCTAAAAAGTGATTCTGGAATAGGTAGTGTCAGAATCATACTTGGAGAAACTATGGTATAAAAGGAACCTCAATGAAAAATTCTTTGCATACAGAGGCAATAAATTACCAAGTCACAGTTCCAAATGTTTCAAGTGGCAATAGCTCTCCTGTTTCTTTTGTCCTCAGTGGTTATCTACAAGACTAAGAGAGATGTTTTTCCTTGAGACCTCTCCTCTGGAGAAAATAATATCCTAGTCTCTTATAGACCACATGGCTCCAGATTGAAACTGTTTTCCTGAAAGTCACAAAACCCCTATGTCATTGGAATTCCCTGTATTCAATGTCCTGAACAATGCTTTGTGCATCCAAGCAGCCTCCAAATTTCTGCCTCGTTTAAGCTTCCTGAGGTTGTCTAGATCAAAAGAGCCTACCTTTCCTAGTGTGAACAGCTCCCACCTCGCTTGCAATCCGGACACCCCTGGATTATTAACAGCAAGTATCCAGCTCTCTGTGCCGCGTACTCACGCGCTCACAGCTGAGAAGAACCCGCTTACACCCAGCCTGGGGACGATTGTTTCTTCTCAAAGCACATTTTAGTAGCAAAGAATACTTTTTAATTTTTTTTACAGAACAGCTGAAAATGATTTTTTGAAGTAACATAGAAGGAAATACAATTCCCAGTCAAATAATCTGATATATAGCCTATTAGAATATTATGCTTTCACACTTACGTACTCTCACCCACATTAGAATTTCAAAATGCACATTCCCATGTTTTTAGCAAAGAAGTCCTGAAGTTTTTCAAAGTCTTTAGTTTTTGCCTAACCAAAATGAATTTCACACATATGACAGTTTAACCTTTTTTTTTTTTCCCACCATTGAACATTCTGTGAGTGGTCTATGAAACGCACTGACAGATATTTGAAAAACTCTGACAGAGAATAATAGCGTTCCCATAGATGAGCAATAGCTTCCATTTCTTGGTCAGCAGCCAAGTGGGAATATTAAATTTAAATATGAATAATGATATTTAGAAAACCCTCTGATGATAAATGCAAGACTCTTCAAAACTAAAAGTTGACTTGAACTTTGCAGTTTGGGAATTATTACTGAGTTAACCTAAGGGACTTGGTTTGTGGACAGTCGATCAATTTGCATAATTCAGCAATAAATAAAATCAGTCAGACAAAATTCAACTTTCATCTTCTTAATATGAGATTATTTCTGTAAAATGGTAACTACTTTGTGTGAGTCAGAGTAGAGCTAAAAAGAGGTGAGGCAGTAACCTTTATAATATGTCCTCTGATATATAAAATCTTTGCACTGTGGAAGAAAAGGTAGGAGGGAATGGCTTGCTGAGTGCATATCTGGGTGGTGGGTAATGTGTTATACATGGAAGTGCCAAGGGGAAAGATGACAGTTGCTGGTCTCACACTTATTAGCACCAGTCATAGGAGATGAGATCTAGAAACAGCATAGGGCTCTAAGTGCTACTGTAGCTACTGGCACAGGGCACAGTGGAACCAGTTATGTGTTCACTAGAATGCATATAAAGTCTTCTTTATGGGTTTACATCATGAAATTAAATCAAGTTTTCTTTCTGAGCATTTTTCTCTTTGGTGGGAGTGAGGGGGATTATTTATTTTTATTTACATTTACAACGGGCTGAGTAATGGGTGAATAGCATATGCAACCTATGATCAGGATTTGAGGTGACAGAAATAAAGGGAAAAGCAGCTGACATTGAAATAAAAATAATGGAGGGCTTCCCTGGTGGCGCAGTGGTTGAGAGTCCACCTGCCGATGCAGGGGACGCGGGTTCGTGCCCCGGTCCGGGAGGATCCCACATGTTGCGGAGTGGCTGGGCCCGTGAGCCATGGCCGCTGAGCCTGCGCGTCCGGAGCCCGTGCTCCGCAATAGGACAGGCCACAGCTGTGAGAGGCCCGCGTACCGAAAAAAAAAAAAAAAAATGGAGATAGCGCCATGGGTAAGACATGATACCAGAAAGGGATTGAACTTATTTATGGCATGTTTACCAAATTGCTTGGTAAGTCAATGATGTAATTTTATTTGGCCGTTGTGAGAAAATTTCATTTCTTTTAAAATAAAAAACCATTGGCTATGTTTCCTGGATTATGCTATTAAATAAAAAGGATTTGAGACTTTTAAGGCATCCTACATCAGGCAGAGTGGGGATTAAAAAGAAGCGTTTGGCATTGGAAACAAAAACAGGAAATAATTTAGCAATGTGGTGAATTTCCTTGCCCAAGGAAGAGGGTAATTTGATAAGTTGTGCTGTCACAGTGGCATGCTGAGTATATGGCTTCCTGATGACTGGGGAGTTTTTAATTAATGAAAGCTAGTGAGAGAGTGAAGCAGTGGACATTTTCTGTTTATAATGGGAGGGCATTAGATCAGAAACACTGAGGGACCTGTGGCCAACCTCAGAGATTTAGCTTAATAAGGATGACCGAGTCTCTGTGATGAGGCGGGTTAACTAATTACGTGCAAGGTCGAGCAGCAAGTAAAATCCACTTCAGAGGCTGTTTCATTAATGCTACTGGGTTGGCATAAACGTGCTTCTGGAGATTTTCAGCTACTTGAAACCGTGGCAAAAAAGTCAAGATTAAGTATTTGGGGATTATTAATAGTTGTTAGTGTAGTATATTTCCCAAAGTATAGGCTCGGGACAAACAGCGATCTGGTTCTTGTCCTTGACTGAGCTCACCTCTGCCCTAAGCTCCACTCTAGTATCTTTCAGGCTCGAGCAATTAACAAGGGCCCCATGTATTTTTATGTATGTGAGGTTTGAGAAATACTGGTGTATATAGACAGAGAGAGTCATCACACTGCATGCTTTGATTACTTTAAATTCTGCTCCTTTTATTTTTACATCATGCAGAAAATTGTTTACTCCATGCATACAGTTTGACTACTAAAGGTCTGTATTTTGGACAAAGAATTATTGCTCCAGTTTCTACTGGTTGCTTCTGAATGCTATTTCTGACCACCTTAATTCCTGGCTGGCAGAAGTTACCCCTCCCCCTTATTAAAAGCTGAAAATGCCAAAGATTCATTTGCTCTACTTTCAACCTGATCTGGATAAGGGGAACTGAGAATTCTTCTGGAGACCTTCTTCTATAATGGAAAGACAAGTGCAAAGAGAACCTCTTTCTCTTCCTCCTTTGATTATTTTGTGCAAGTTATGGTGCTTAATGCTTTGGCAAGCATCTTCTAGACATCAAACAAATGTTAAGAGAAAGCAGGCCAGGGGCCTGACATGACTGAATCACATCTAGAACCATCTATTCTGGATTTCTTATGTCATATATTAAACTTCTAATGGCCATGTGTAATCAGAAATGTGGTATTTGCAACTGAAAGCATCTTAAATGGTCCAACCTGTACTCAATTTATCTCCGATCACCATGGAGAGATGTAATTTGCCTGGCTGGTCGGCATTTTGAATTAAATTGTTCTCCTCTCTAGCGCCACTGCTTCAAATAACAAACAACACACACACACACACAGAAAAATGTATTACTTGAATACGTTATTCCTATTTCACAGTGCTAATCAGTTACTATGAAAATAGAATCATTTTTAAAACCTTCATAGTAGCTTATAATGTATAAATTGAACTGTGTTATTATAAAAGATATAAGTACTCCAGAGGCTCTACTGATCTGGCAGTAATTCAAACTTAATTCTGACACAATACAATTAATACTTCCGTCTCATTTTATCATTTTCCCCTGTCATCTTAACATATACTAGCATATTAAAAATGTCTTTCTTTAAGAGTAACTAATAGGCAAATGTTAGCACACACAGATAACTTATAGAAGAATTTTTTTCTTTTTAAAACTGAGTTTGGGCTTCTCTGGTGGCGCAGTGCTTAAGAATCCGCCTGTCAATGCAGGGGACACGGGTTCAATCCCTGGTCCAGGGAAATCCCACATGCTGCAGAGCAACTAAGCCCGTGCACCACAACTCCTGAGCCCGCACACAATAACTACTGAAGCACGCGAGCTCTGGGGCCAGAGTGCCACAACTACTGAAGCCCGCACGCCTAGAGCCCGTGCTCCGCAACAAGAGAAGCCACCACAATGAGAGGCCCTCGCACCACAACGAAGAGTAGCCCCCGCTTGCCGCAACTAGAGAAAGCCCGCATGCGGCAACGAAGACCCAGCGCAGCCAAAAAAAGAAAACTAATTTATGGTTCCCTTCACAAAAGAATTAGGTGTATTAAACTTTCTTACAAATAAGTAGTTTTGTAGTTCACATTCCTAACTGCATATTAAAACCTCCTGAGGAGCTTTGAAAAAACACATATTACCACCCACAGAAATTCAGATTTAATTGGTCTGAGGCAGGACCAGAGGATATTTTCTCATAGTTCCTCCAGTTGGTTTTAATGAACAATCAGGGCTGAGAATCCTTGCAATGAATCTTTTTCAAACAAGCTATGAGTATGCTAGTCGGAATGGGTGGGATGTGTCGCAGAGGAATTTGGGGATGCCCTACTTCTCAGGCTAAAATTTGCAGCCAGGCCTGGCTCATAGTTTGGTTCATAGATTGGACACAACTTTAGAAAGCTAGCTTAATCACAGAGGAAAGCAGTGAGGTTGGAGGAGTTGCAAGCTATCTTGGTTGTTTTTCTCAGAGAAACCTGGGAGGGGGGGAACAGGTGGTATGAGGTGACATCTTGTTTAAGAAAACTCCATAGTCATGAAAATACTCATGTTTAATAAATATGACTTCAGGTGGAAAAGACAGGTGAGTAAAATTTTATCAGCTTCAGCACGAAATCTAAAATTGAAGTAATTAACAACACTGCACAGCTCAGATGCATGCAGGAAATACCATGTATTTTCTTAATCATAATCCAAAGGGATGTGACACAACCCAAATGCAGCAACACGCATGGTGATAGTAACAACACATATACTCAGGTGAAAATGAAACAGATGCCAGGTAGGGTCTTTTACAATCATTTTGTTATAAAATAAAACATATAGACAGAAAATACTACCAAGAAAACAAGTCAGTATAAAGGTTAATGAATTATTATGAAGGAAACATCCTTGTAATTACAAACCAGGTCAAGAAATAAAATTTTGCCAGCAAGCCTGCCCTTGTGGTCCAACACAATCACAAGGAACTGCTCCCTGCAAAAGAAACCACTAACCTGGGTTTTATAGCAACCACTTCCTTGCCTTATTGTACAGTTTTATCACTCTAGTGTGCTTCCTAGACATTATTGTTGACCATGTTGCAAATTTCATTTGCCGCTTTATTCTTTTTCAATTTCAGTTTCCCGCTCCTTCCTTTCATTTCCTTACAATTTATCTGCTGAAGAAACTGGGCCAATTAACCTTAGCATTTCCCACAGGCTAGATTTTTACAGACTGAAAACTCATCATCCAGTTTGCTGTTGATGAGTCCTGTATTTCCTCATAATTGGCAGCTGGATCCAGAGACATGATTAGACGGAGATTATATCCCTTTGACAGAGTACAAGTGGTGTTATATTCTTAAATCAGGAACACTATGTCTGATTGTCTCTTTTTCATGATAGTAGATGTTGATACTCAATGCAAAGATCCATTAAGAGGTAACAAAATGATGATATTCTAAAGTTATCATTTCCTTATAATTTCTTAGCTGGGAAACCTCTATAAAGAACTCCTTCCCTCATCTCTTGTTTACTTAGAGATATAAATGCTAGGTTTCTCTTTTATGTATCAGTTTTCAAGATAAAAAATTTCCCTATCCTCCTCCATATGTGACCTATTGTTTTATATTATGATGACCACATAGATTTAAACATGGGCTTAAACGTATGTGCTGGATTTATCCACTTCAATTATTATTATTTTTAAAGCTCAAGTTGTGTCTCATCTTTGTCCAGTGAGGTTTCTTGAAAATGGCTCCTGAGTCTTTTTGATGTTACCCTTGTGGTCCAATGGCTTCCTTGCTCTTAACTATAACAGAATGTCCTGAGAGTGTATGCTTTCTATTGTTGAGTAAAAAATTATCACAAATTTCAAGTCTTAAAACAACATCTGTGTTTATTATTTCACACTTGTGTAGTTCCAAAGTCCAGCTCTATATGGTTCTCTGCTTACGGTCTAACAACGCTGAAATAAAAATGTTGGGTGAGCTGCCTTCTTACCTGGAGACTCAAGAAAAGAATCTGATTTCAGGCTTATTCAGATTTTCCAAAGATCTTGTTCCTTCAGGCTGTGGGACTGAAGTCCCATTTTCTTGCTGGCTCCTGACTGGTGATCACTCACAGCTCCTAGAAGCCTCCTTCAGGTCCTTTTCACATGATCCTTTCTCTAATTTCCCGTAAGGAGTGGCATGCTAAATCTGCCGTGTGTTTTGTGGAGTTTCGGTTTGTTTGCTTGTTTCCTTTTTTCCAGCTTTGTTGAGGTATCAGTGACAAATGAAATTGAAAGACATTTAAAGTGTACAGTGTGATGACTCGGTATGCATATCTCTTGTGTTTTGATTCTCTGACCTCTTATACAAGCAGCAGGAGAAAACTCTGTGCTTTTAATGTCCTCAAGTGATTAGGTCAGCTAACCAAGATACTCTCCATAACTTTTCGACTTTAATTACACCTGCAAATCCCTTCACAGGGATATCTAGATAAATATTTGGTTGAATAGCCAAGATAGGAATCTGGGGTTATATATACACACATATATGTAATAAATAATATTAAGAATAACAAACCTCATGAGTTTATACTAATATTTCTAATTCAAATTCGGGACTCCGAGACTTTTACTTAACTTCCATCTTATTTACATCTGTATCTCCATTCTTTCAACCGGACTTCTGGTTTTCAAAGACACATTTGATGAAAGGAATTAGAGTTTCCTATAATCACTCACTGTTTTATAATATATTACACACGCAACTATTTCAGTATGTGTGTGGCGGTACACATACAAGTATGCGTACAACATAGTACAACTATGGCAGCACTAATATACAACCACTGATAAGCTTACTGAAAATGTTAATTTTTTTAAATTTAATAAAATACCTTACATATTCTTTAACCAATAAAAATAGTTTGTATATATTTTCAAACCATATAGCCATTACTACACTCCTCTTCTAATACTAGTTTCATCTTGATGTTACAAGTTACTGTATGTTTAAAACTCACCACTTTTTATGTAGGTGACTCTCTAGTTTTTTTGGGATTTTTTTATAAATGTATTTATTATTATTTATTTATTTTTGGCTACATTGAGTCTTCATTGCATGTGGGATCTTCCCAGACCAGGGCTCGAATCCGTGTCCCCTGCATTGGCAGGTGGATTCTTAACCACTGCGCCACCAGGGAAGTCCCTCTCTACTTGTTTTAACCGAAGATTTTTCTCCAGTAAATTTCTCAGGGGGATTCTTGAAAAAAATATTTCTTGAGTTCTTGCATGATGATAAAATTGACCTGTGCCCTTTATAATAAAAAGTCAGTTTTGGCTTCCCTGGTGGCGCAGTGGTTGAGAGTCCGCCTGCCGATGCAGGGGACACGGGTTCGTGCCCCGGTCTGGGAAGATCCCACATGCCGCGAAGCGGCTGGGCCCGTGAGCCATGGCCGCTGAGCCTGCGCGTCCGAAGCCTGTGCTCCGCAACGGGAGAGGCCACAACAGCGAGAGGCCCGCGTACCACAAAAAAATAAAAAAAAATAAAAAATTAAAATCCTCCAATACTGGACTAAGTGTAATCTTTTAAAAAAAAAAAAAAAAAAGTCAGTTTTGCTAGATATAAAGTCTTTTGTCCACATTTTCTTTCCTTTAGTATCTTAAATATCTTATTCCTCTTTGTTCTGCTATAGAGAGTTGCTGTTGAAAAGTCTGATGACAAGCTAATTTTATTTCCTTTATGAGTCACTTGCTCTTTTTGCAAGAGCAAAGGGCTCTTTTGACACCTAAAATAATTTTTTATTTTTTTGATATTCAGTAATTTTATTGACTATGTCTTGGTGTTGTTCACTTAAATTAATATTCTTAAGTATGCAATGCATTCTTTCATTAAGTAGTTTCAATTTTTTTTTTAATTCACAAACGCTTCCTTGAATTACAGCTTTTAATAGTAGCCTTGGTTTTCTTTGCTTTTGTTTTTGCCTTTAGGGATTTCTATTTTCATATATATATATATATATATATATATATATACAAAAAAATACATATTACTTTTTTATCCCTTTTAATCTGTTTTCATTCTTTTTTAAAGTAAAAATTTTCCATCTTTACCTTTTATTTCTATCTGAAGACATTATTTGTTCATTATTATTTTTCTTATAGTTTTAATGTTTGAATTTTAAAAATTTCTGTCTTCCCTGCATTTTATCAATTAATTTCTGAGTTTTTAAAATTATTTTTAATGTTTTTCCTCATGTTCTTAATCACTTTCCAAATATCTTCTAGCTCATTTTGTTCTCTTTGTGGGCGTGTCTTTGGTGTGTTTTCATTATTTGTAGAAATGTTATCCTGGTTTTTATTCTATTTTTCCTGTTACAACTACGTTTGGGATTAGGTATTTATGCTTTCTTATTCTTAGTTTTCCTAAACTTTTAAAAGGAGATTTGATTCAAGATAGCTTTTCTAACTTCATAGTACTTCTTCTCAAGTGTTCACATACTACTAAAAATATGACAGCTTGCTCTCTGGACTTCCCTAGTTCTGTTACCCTTTCCTACTTTTTATCTGGACTTTTTCAAACTCAGGTCAGGTGAATACACAATAGCAAAATGGTTCATGCACTTATTCTAAGAACAGGGGACTATGTTTTGTTAAGTATTATACACCCTGCAGTTTGCACAGTGCCTGGCACATACGAACTCAGTAAATATCTGTGAAGATAAGAATAAATGAAAGTACACTGATGCATAAGCATGGCAATCCCAGAAGTCTTCGTCTGGCATAACAGCTGAATCGAATTGATGGATAACTGAACCAATCATCACATAAATAAGCTTTCAGTTTTTCACCAGTGATGTAGCAGCTTCAACCTATTGTTACTTTTGGCATCTTTCAGATGTGGCCTTAGATTAGGTGAGGTTGGCTACTTTAGGATTTATTCAATACTCTGGTGGGTGCTGGTATTGGAAGAGTAAAAAACAAACAGAGCCCTTGCCTTTTTTAGTGTAATGAGAAACACAGGTGATGTGTGTTTTGCTGGAGTGCGTACACTCTTTACGGATATACGTAAAATGGGTGCTCAAATAGTTGATTGGCTGATTGATTTGAGGTGGGCAAGAAAGTCGTTTGTTATTTATGCTGATGCCTCAAACAATGTAGAACTTGATCAGCTGAAGGGAATAAAGGGACGCTGGGAGGCATTCTAGAGGAAAGCTCTTGGAGAAAGCCTCGGCGGTAAGAGAAGCGTGTTAAGTTTAGGGGAAACGCTAAGACTTTATGTTGTTTTTTAAGTCCCGCAATATCTGTTTTGAATTCATTTAGAGTGCTTACAACATTCAGTGTAATTCAGTTAGGGTGTTTTGTTGTTGTTGTGTTGCTTTTAGTGAAAACAGCTGGGTATTGTCTTAGTCGGTTCAGACTGCTGTAACAAATTACCGTAGGGTGAGTGGCTTATGAACAACATAAATTTATTTCTCACAGTGCTGGAGGCCAGAAACCTGAGACTGGGGTGCCAGCATGGTCGGGTTCTGGTGAGTACCCTCATGGAGGTTGCATTCTGCCAACTTCTTGTGTCCTTTCATGGTGGAGAGCGTAGAGGGGAAGCAAGCTCTCTCCTGATGATTGCTTTCTGGCAGATTTTGGGGAGGGTTCATGCTTTGCTGTTCTTTAAAAATGACATGATACAGAAATGTTAGTACAAGAGGATTTTTCCGTTCCAAGCTTCTGTAGTTTTTCCCATTGGTTTGATGCTTCTCCTCTCCTTTGAAGCTGTGGCTTAGGCAGTAACTTTCAGTAGCTGGTTAACAGTTACAAATGCCATCTTCATGTTTCTTCTCCACAGGAGCTAGGGCAGTGCCTCCCGCAATCCTGGGAATTATGCTCAGGTCTCATTCTTGTGTCTACATTAGCTGACGCATTAAAATATCGAATTGTTTAAAGATGAAATTGAGTATCCATGCTTAACATTTTGAATTTTTATAGAAAATTTGAATTCAAGTAGTGAAACTAAGTACAGATTAAACACAGCTGTCCAGATGTCTGAGTTATCAAAAGACTTCATAAGTAAGCAGTTCTTTAGAAAAACGAGCTCTTTTGTTCAATTCCTGTAGCAGAGCCCACATTTATTTGTATAGGAAAATTCCATTCCACAAATAGAGTTGGAGTAGAAATTAAAGAACTTTTTAATGCGTGTGTCACTTTTTCGGAGTCTAGAAAAAGCAGAGTCCAAGTGACTTATGGGAATGATTATGGTAGATCTATATTAATTTACATCTTTTTCTTGATATTAAGGTTGTTCAATATTAAATTCCCTTTTAAAAACCCCATGTTATTCCTGCAGTTTCCTCTGGTGTCTGTTTCAGAGTTTTAGCCTACTCAAGCATTCTTTAGTAAAAATCTCTGAAATCATTAACATTTAATTGTTCTTTAGAATGCCAGCAGTTTACTTAATCAAAGATTTATTTTTATTTCATTAGAAAATTAAAAAAAGGAAAATTTCTGTGATTGTTCCTGGCTTCTGTGGTCAACATTTTGAATAAGCTGTAGCCTTTCTCCTTGAGTCTGCTCACTAAACTGAGAGTGTGATCCTTTCCCAGCCAGTTCTTTGCCGGAGGCCAAAACAAGATGAATTCTTAAATAAGCATTTGAGAGCTTTGTAATTAGGAGAGCAAAATCTAAACTACAATGTGTCACATAATGCATATTTGCAATAATATTTAGCAAAAAACTGGTGTTCACCATTTTAAAAGAAACTGTTTCTCTTCTATAGAGTTCAAACGTTTTCTCTACTTGTAGACTGTTTTCCAGAGAAAAGCGCCAGGTGGAGAAAGGCACGTGATAACAATTAAATCAGAACTTGGTGTTCAAAAGCATCCATGTAGGAATTGCCTCTCTCCCATCAAGTAATGTGTATGTTTACTTGAGAACAATTGTGTGCTAGCTATGAATTATGTACTGAAAATCCAGGAGGTAATTTCTTAGCTTGCTGATAGAGGAGGGCTTTTGGAAAAGTGTCATCAGCTTCACTCTCTCCAGTATAAGATAATTTTGATTGGTTACCTAGAAGCTTTTACCCTAGGGAGATGCTAAATATGTAGGCCCATCTTGTGACCTCTGGCTTACCTTTGCATTGACCTAACATTTTTTAGTACAAACAGGATATACCATTTCAAAGAAGGTTCTTAAAACGGAATAATCCAGGGGTTTATTGTTTTTAGTTTCTGTCATCACATTTTCATAGAACGAATAGCAGGAAAAAACCAAGATACTCATAGTTGTTTCTCACTCCCTGCTGACTTTATAAACCCTCTACCTTTTGGTGTGAATTACGCAAAGCACTAGATTGCAACGTGCAGATGCTCTATTCACTACAGACAATTACCTTCTTTGTCACGAGGTGGCACTGCATGCAGTTCTAAATGGGCTATTCTTCCTCAGGAAAGAAATTTTACATCATTCAAGGGAAAGCAGTATAGCCCTTGAACACTCATACTTTGCTTCCGTGGTATTGGAAAGTAAGACAGGATGGCCAGACAGAAGGAAAAACAATTTTCCAAACTTAAAATTTGTGTCAAAAGAAAGAGAATTAAAATCCATTCTTGAGAATAATTTTAAAAAAATTTTTATTGGAGTATAGTTGCTTTACAATGTTGTGTTAGTTTCTACTGTACAGCAAAGTGAATCAGCCATACGTGTACATACATCCCCTCTTTTTTGGATTTCCTTCCCATTTAGGACACCACAGAGCACTGAGTAGACTTCTCTGTGCTATACAGTAGGTCCTCATTAGTTATCTGTGTTCTACATAGTATCAATATTGTTTATTTGTCAATCCCAATCTCCCAGTTCATCCCGCCACCCCTCTTTCCCCTATTTACAAAGCACAAATAGAGACACAGACGTAGAGAACAAACGTATGGAAACCAAGGGAGAGTAATTTTAATGTGGAATGAACAAGAGAATAGTGTAATCATCAATATAATAGTTCCTGCCCACACAGGTCATTTATTCACTTCACTTTTGGATAGAACAGCGACAGGACAAAAATGAAAGGGAAAGATGAAAAACTAGGAGCATTAAAGTGGCGATTTTGAGCAGTGTGTACCTACTTTTTTTTTCCTTTTTTCTCTTTATATTTTTTTAACATCTTTATTGGAGTATAATTGCTTTACCATGTTGTGTTAGCTTCTGCTGTATAACAAAGTGAATTAGGTATTCATGTACATATATCCCCATATCTCCTCCCTCTTGCGTCTCCCTCCCACCCTCCTTATCTCACCCCTCTAAGTGGTCACAAAGCACCGAGCTGATCTGCCTGTGTTATGCAGCTGCTTTTCACTAGCTATCTATCTCATATTTGGTAGTGTATATATGTCCATGCCACTCTCTCACTTCATCCCAGCTTCCCCTTCCCCCTCCCTGTGTCCTCAAGTCCTTCCTCTATGTCTGCGTCTTTATTCCTGTCCTGCCCCTAATGTGTGGGGGCATTGAAACTGCAGAAAGGAGAAGCCCTTTCTCCCGTTTTCTTCCTCACTGAACTTAAGTACAGGGTCGGACGGGACAGTAGAATCAGGTATCATTACATTTTAGATATGCAAAGGTAAGCAATGGACAGAAACAACCATCTCTGGTTTTCATCATATTCTCGGTGCATTTTTGCAGAACGACTATCACTTTTTTGCTTAAAGATCCTCCATGCCTTTCCATTATGCTCAGAATTAACTTCTGCCTCCTGGAGTTACTCATAGTACACGGATTATGAACTGTTGTTTCGGTTTTGCTGTGACATAATGTACTTACAACAGATGGAAAAAGATAAATCATGTTATTAAACACACTGTTCAGCTCACCTTTTCTTACCTAGAGCTTCTCAATGAAGGAAGACGTGCACTGATTAACTGTCAGCACAGCAGGGTCATTTTAGAGGCCTCCACCCACCTCTGCCTGTTTGCTTTTTCTGACCCTCTCCCTGGCTTCATATGCGTAATCCACTGTGGCTTTTGAGCACCTAAAATTAATGGGCCAAGTAATTTTTCACCATTAGGGCATCTGTACATACTGCATCTATTGATGAAATACTTGTCACCTTCCTCTACGTGATTTCTTTTCATCCTCATGTCACAATTCTGATCTCACAGAGGTATTCCCAAGCCACTTAATCTATAATCTATAGAAGCTTATCGCATTTCATAGCCCCCATCTTATTTTTAAAAATTTTTTTTTTGGTTGCATCGGGTCTTAGTTGCAGCACGCGCGGGATCTTTGTTTGAGGCATGTGGGATCTTCATTGCAGGGCGTGGGCTTCTCTCTCGTTGTGGCACGTGGGCTCCAGGGCACGTGGGTTCTGTAGTTTGTGGCTCGCGAGCTCAGTAGTTGCAGTGCACGGTCTTAGTTGCGCCATGGCATGTGGGATCTTAATTCCCCGACCAGAGATCCGAACCCATGTCTCCTGCATTGGAAGGCAGATTCTTTGCCACTGGACTACGGGGGAAGTCTCCCCTGTTCTTTTTCCTTTATGTCTCTTGTCATAAATTGTAATTATATACATAAATGATGCACAGGCTTGATGTTTCAAATAGATTTGAGAAAGGCATTTAATGGACCTCTCTAGTGAGCTACTTTGCACATTAGCCTTGATAGATTATGGAAAGTCCTAGTCTAAGAAACTTACAGAATTTTATTTAATCCAGAGCTTCCACAAATCACGTTTTAGCATTAACATTTCAGGAAGCTATACAGAAGACCCTTTAGAAAACACTACTCAAATCCATACAAGCTCTACATGTTATGGAAGAGGAAACATGCTCAGGTTAGTGATTGCCCATGCTACAAATTTCGTTAGCAACAGTTCAGGGCTCTTTTTGATGGACACAGTATATTGACAGTGGATTTATTTCCACGGAATGATGGGTCTACTCGTATCATTATTTTTTATTACCTCTGTCTCACTATATTCTGGCTGTTTTCACCAATCTTTATTCCAGTAGCTCTCTCGGACTAAATTTTGGCAGATACTTATTTGGGTACATGCTACTTTTCTCTCTGTACCTACCTACAAATAAACGTATTCATTACTGCATTACATTTTTGGCAGGTCCCTATTATAGCAAGGATCAAACAGAATAACAAAGATTAAGTTCCATATCTCACTTCCCTTTCTAATTTGAACTTTTAAAGGAAAGGGCACTTAAGTTATTCATTCTTATATCTCAAATTTATTCAGGGCCCCACAAAAAATAAATACTAGAGGATGTAAGGGTGAAGACAATTTCTGTGGAGGTATTCAAGGTGTAAATGGGAGACTGACATAAATACAAGCAATTATAATGTGTCAGGCTGTGATGTGTTATGTATCAGAGCAAGGTTCATTGTGATGGGGGTTCTGGGATAGGATCACTTTCCAAGTGTGGTCCTTTGTAAGTTAGACAAACAAATAGTGCTTCAGCATGTGGGGGAAGAGAAGAAAGGCCGAGATAACACCATAGCCCAGTCATGCTGTTTTTCCCATTTGGAATGCTCTACCCTAATTGCTGCCAACCTTTAGGATTAACTCTAAGTTCCATAGGGAAGGCTTTCTGGGACCCTCACAAACCAGACCCACATGAGATCTCCAGTCCCATCTTTTACTTTTGTTTCATAAAATCCCAATTTAATATTAGGCATGAAAAAATATAGTAATAATTTTTATTGATATTTCCTACTAAAATGTAATCATCACCAGAGGAAGACACAGTATTTTCATTAGTGTACTTGAGGCACCTAGCAAAGGGTCTTGTATATAGTAGGTTCTCAAATAATTACTTGTAGAACATGTGAAAAAGCAGAGAAGGAGGTGAATTGCTTATTGTGAGGAGGAAGCGGCTTCAAAATTTATGCTAAAGCTTTGGGATGTTATTCTGTCGCTTACCGGAAGTTACTGAAGGTGTTTGAAGAGTAAATTGACCAAGAAAAGTATCATTGTCAAGACTTTATACCAAGCATTCTGATTCGCTAATGAACCATTCCACAGTCAAATCCCTGACGTGACATAATATGCTATATAGAGAGACTGTATGTGTATATATCAGTATACACATTGTCATAGTGAGAGTCATGTGTAAAGAGATTTTCTTTTAACAATATAGTTGTAAAATATAGTTATTAACAATATAGTCACTAACAAGTTCCTTTCTTAATCTGAGATATTTTAAAGATAATCTTTATTTCTAAGATGGCCTACGCTAGAGAAGGCTAGAAATCTAGATCTCATTAATTCTTATATCCTCTAGACTAACCTGCATTATTAGGTTAGTGGTTGATAATTTGCAAGTGTTTAAAAACAGTCTTAGAAGGCAATAAATAGTAAAAACTATTTAATGCCCTAGAGCTGTGCTGTCTGTTTATGGCAACCACTAGCAAGATGTGCCCATTTAAATTAAAATTAATTAAAAGTAAACAAAATGAAACGATTCCTCACTCATACCACGTTTCAAGTGCTCCTTTGAGCTCTGCAGAAAATTCTACTGAACAGTGTTGTAGCCTAGAGGGCAATAACTAAAAGAAAAATACAAAACTTTATCATGCTATGTTCCGTTTTTCAGTCTATAAGTCTTTCAGAATTCTTTTTCCTGTGAAATCTTGTTTGACTCTGAGAATGAATGGTTGAGGTAAGGTGTACACAAATCCTTACCATTGCCAGGATGAGGGAAGGGGGAGAGAGCAACTCATAAGACTCCCCAACTTCACATTGGTAGCAGCACCAGGGCTGAAATTGAATTTTGACTCAACTACAGTCACCTTTCCTGGGTGAGAGGTCAAAAAGAACCCAACCAAACAAAAAACCTCTTGGGAATGGATTCTGAGAAAACCCTATTCTAAAAGCAAGCTAAAAATAATAAGGAAAATGTGAGATGAATTTTCACCCTTGCTGAAGTCATCCCTTCTGTGATTCTATGTGACAATTTCTCAGCCACGTACTGTAAAGCCATATGACAGGATAAAATGGTAAGAGAAATATATGCATTTTAATCAGTTGAAGGAAATGTAGCTAGGAGAATGATCCTTAGCAATAATGTGGAGTAAAGAGCTCAAAATCCCCTAGTCATCCCACGCAGGGCTCTTGATCTGATTGGCTGCGAGGATTGGCTATTTCATAGTGAGAGCAGCTTCCTAGCAACGTCCTTAGAGCCTAGCGTCTCCCAGTCGCTCAGGCATCCAAGCAGCACTGCCGTTTCATAGTTCTCTCTCCTACTTTTGTTTATATACAAGCAAATGAGGGGAAATAAAATGAGAAGGATATATTAACAGCTCTACTTATGAGACTGTTCTTCGTAATGTAGATTAACAGGAGAAATATGTTTAACAAATAAAACGGATTGTAAAACCTTCAGCTTAAAACCCAAAGCTGTAAATCACATAAAATCCAGGGCCTGGAGTACAATGTGCTACTCATAAACTTTCAATTTGTGTAAGTGGATTTTGTTACTGGTTACACATAAAGACACAAAGCTGCAGTACCATTTCTGTAGGAGGCTACTTTGACAACATCTGTTTTCACTTTATGTGTGGCCTCTGAGAGTCTTGGTTGAGGTCTTCAGGATGTACATTTGGGGATGCTAAGGACAGCATCTGGGTTATGAGACTAAAAGGAAAACCCACTTGCTGCTTATTCAGTTTAATAAAGCAGAATAAAGTTGAATAAAATGAGGTAAGATTGGTAGGCACTTTACAAGTGAGTATAAATGTTCGTTGAATTAATAAACATATTTCTGGAGGATGTCTTCTCACTTCTGACTTACCTCTTGCACGTTCGTTATTTTATTATTCATCACAATAGAAAAAATGCTTAACGTAATAATAAAATCCATTGGATTATGAGCTGTTATTCATCTTTCCCTCCCTCCTTCCCTATCTCCCTATCTTTTCCTGTCCTCCTTTCTGGAACCTGGATCACTGCAAATGCTCTACTTGTGCTATTGACATGATCAAGAACTAGTTGACTATTTTAACTCAGAAAATTTGTACTTTAACGTAAATTAGGAAAGAATACTTTTCTGGAGGAAAAATTGGAAGATGAAGTTTTCCAATTGTCAGTAAACTCCCTAGTTTCAGAATCTATTTGCAGAAGTTTTGATTACAAGGGGATGATTATTTTTGCTATATATATTAACAGAGTACCCATCTTTCCCCTTATTAGCTCTCCTTATATTTATACATGATTACACACCCCATAAGTAGGGTGACCATATGACATCTTCCAAAACAGAAAATATTTAAAAGTGAAAGGGCAGTATTAATAATTACAAACATGGATAAAAGAAGTATATACAGGAATAGTGTCAGGCACGCTGTGATGTATGTTTGCCCTGCTCCTTGTTAGGTAAGGTCATTGTCATCCAAAGAATAGCACCTTGTGTACAGACTTGCTGACAAATGTAGAATATAATTGCTTGGTAATAAATATTGTAGAGTACAATTGTCACTTTCTGCCTGCATTTTTCAAAGTCTCTGTTTACCTCTTGGTAAAATGCTCGATATTGTTATTTGTTTATAAAGAACTGAGGGATAAGCTAGTTAGAAAGCGACTTTGCTTTCATAACTGTCAAGAACCTATGACAATGGTTTCTAGTTTGAGACTGTGAGGCTCTTTTCCTCAGTGGGTCTGGCAGATTCCAAATTCATATCACTTTTTGGTTCGACATCACAAGTCTAGAAAACTTTGAGAATGGTCCTGGGCGTTTGGTTCAGATACTCAACATTCTCTCTGCTCACCAGTACTTGGGCTGTATTTTTACATAGCTATTTTTATGACTAATGTTTTAAATTCTCACTGACTAGCAGAAGATAGAAATACAGCTTAAATGTTACTATTCAGTGATTTTTTTTTTCCTGATTCCATCCATAGTATCCCTGAACTAGTTAGTAATTACAGTATGGGTTTAATAACGGCATACTTTCATATAATACTTTGAGACTAGAAAGTGAACAGAGTTAATAGGAAGGTAATGTAACCTGACAGGGTGTAAAGATTATAGAGGTATCTTTGTTATGATACAAACATACAACTGAAATAAGATAAAGAACTGAAGGGACAGGAACACCAGCATTGAGAGAAAACGAGGGAAGGAGACCAGAGATATGAATAGATATAAATACAGATATAGATTCAGAAGCCTGATACAGAACCAGCTTTGTTTACCTGTCCTTTTCCAGGACAATTATACAGAGAAATTCAAGAGAATTTCTAAATAAACAAATATAAACCATAGACCAAGTTTAACTTTCAGCTCCTCTGCCTACCATCCCCCTCTTCTCCCCGTCCCCTCATTTATATCAGTGAGGATACTTCCACCTGAAAGAGATAGAAAACACAAGCCAAACTTACTGAAATATTAAGGGGCATTTTTTGGTTGATATACCTAAACGTTCCAAAGGAAGTATGATGAGCAGCCATGGTTTGAACAGGGCTATAGTGTCAACTCGTTGTGTTTCTCTTGAGATGTGCACTTCTCTGCGCTATCTTCCACCGCAGGAGGCATACTTCATGGTGGCAACGTGGCTATCGTTTAGGGGGAGGTAAATGTTCTTAGTACGGTATTCCTGGCCAAAGTCTCCAGTTCTTTGCTGATTACTTGGGGTTGGGTAACCAGAACAAATTTTTTCAGTAAGAAAATTACTCTTCCCAGAGTCAAGAGTGAATTCAGTCTTACCTCCAACTACATGGCCGCCACACCGTTAGGTAAATGTGGTGTAAATGACAAATGAGTGTAAATGACACTTCCCCAAAGGAAACCTGGCTTCTAATAAGAAGAGGCAAAGGGAGGAATAGACAGGCATGCAATAAATACGTGCTTATTTCTACCAGATGCTTCTCTTCTTTCATACCTTTTCATCCTTCTTTTACCCATGGGCTTTAGTGTTCTTGTGTTCTC